>NC_133458.1:102511426-103711426 GCF_048565385.1 Saimiri boliviensis | reverse complement strand
TTGAGGTGACACTGTAGACTGGTGGTGAGTTCATCCAGCTCAACGGGAGTGGTGAAAGCCAGCACCTGCCCGGTGGAGGCTCACCTAGGTGTGGAACGGGGCCAGAATCTCCTCCTAGGATACAGTTCTCTTTACAGCAAGCAAAGGCCCAGAAGGGGCCTTTTACTGAGGATTTAGTTGTGTCAGAAGGTATTGCATTTTGAGATAACTAAATTCAAATTCAGTTGTAAGGAAACAATACAAGGAGGAGATCACTGTGTTTGGATTTGCATTTCCCTAATGGTGTTAAAACTCTTTTTATATGTTTATTTTCCCATCTTCAAGTCTTCATAACATCTTCAGTAAAATGCCTCTTCCAACTTTTTGCCCATTTTCCACTTGAATAATTGCTTGCTTTATTCCTGCTGAGTTGTGAGAGTTCTTTCTTTTAACTCTTATTTTAGGTTCAGGGGTACATACACAGGTTTGTTATATAGGTAAATTCCATGTCATGTAAACAGGGATTTGGTGTACAGACTATTTCACCACCCAGGTACTAAGCATAGTACCCAACAAGGTAGTTTTTTGATCCTCACCCTCCTCCCTCTCTCCAGTCTCTAGCAGTCCCTGGTGTCTGCTGCTCCTTTCTTTATGTCTGTATGTACTCAATGTTTAGCTCCAACCTATAGGTGAGAACATGTAGTATTTGCTTATTTGCTTTTCTGTCCCTGTGTTAGTTCATTTAGGGTAAGGGCTGCCAGCTCCATCCATGTTTCTGCAAAGGACATGATTTTACTCTTTTTTATAGATGCATGGTATTCTGTGGTGTAGATTTACCACATTTTCTTTATTCAGTCTACCACTGATGGGCATTTAGGTCGATTTCATGTCTTTGTTATTGTGAATACTGCTGCAATTAATATATGCATGCAATCATGTTGACTTTTTGCTTAAAATGTTTGCTGAGCTTTTGTTTAGTTTTTCAGACTCTTAAAGCTTTCCTTTTAAGCTATCAACGATGTTTACCAATTTCAGGATACTCCTATGAACAAAATTTGGAGCATATTTGTTGCTCTGTACCTGATTTTTCCAGAATTTGGAAACTACTTGTAAATATTCTTAACTTACGGCAATACAGTTATTTGCTTAAGTGCAATAAGATTTCACCAATAAGATTCAACCATAAGAGTCTGTTTTCATTTGTAACAGGAAATGAAACACGATTGTAATACAATTTGTGTCCTGTTACAAATGAAAACAGATTCTTATGGTTGAATTGGAGAAACTGGTTATTTTATCAAGGCTTTGACTGGAATGGTGTGCTTTCTTTTAAGGAATCAAACTTAACTTATGGAGCCAATAATTCCCTTGAGAAAACTGGCCTCATATTTTGTGTACACAGTCCCTGTACAGGGTTTCTAACCTGTGGTAAGTAAAGAATGTCACTTTCTAATAGGCATGGGAGCCCCAGGTTTATCTTAGAACCTCAAGAGGAGAGGAAATTCACAGAACTCATTTGCCATCAAATTTGTATTTGATGGCAAAATCCATGGCTGAGCTCAGCTTTAAAAAAGTCTTATCTGAGACCCCTCCTATGGAACAAAGTTCAATCAAAGCCAATTTAAGAGCCTAAAAAATAATTATCCTTCCTGCACTGTATACAAATAATTAGGCCAAGTATAATAAAGCAAACCAGTCCTACCATGATTTGTCTTTAGTACAAATGGGAAACTGGAGAGAGAGGAAAAACAAATTATGTCTCAAAACTACGGTATACTAGTTGTTAGATTCTAGTCTTGCCTATTTTTTTTTCAATTTTTATTATTTTCTACAGCTTGAATGGAATTCTAATTTTTTGTGGCTACAAGTCTTCAAAATAATTGTTTTCCATTTTTTTCTTCTTTTTTTTTTCCATTTTTCTTAATTTGGAGTCACTGAAAACTGGTTGTGCTTTCTTAGAACCCTGTGAACTGAAGCCAGACAACTTACACTTCAGAAGAAAATAACAGCAACCTGTTTACATACATAAGCCACTTTCGCATGCGCCTACTAACGTATGGACTTCAGAGTAATATGGCCTATATTGTTTTTCCAGGATTGTTCTTCTGTTGGTTGTTGTTTTTTCTCCCTTCCTGTCTCCTATTTTCTCTTCACAGGACATGAGACTTCACAACCTGCCAAAAATGAGCTTTCGGGACCTACCCCTCTAGGAATAAACTATCTGAGCCATGAGAGAACAGATGAAACCCGAGATCAGAGACTTGTTTTCTTTAAAATGCTTTCTCCAAAGGAGTTTACAAAAAGGTGGAAATGTGCAAGGAAAATATCTTAGACTCCCAAATCACTAAGAAGAACTCAACCTGGAAACTATCTATGGCAAATCTGCCTCTCATTCTATTCGAAGTCACCCCTGAGATAGATGCGTATCTGATTGCCTCCTTTAGAAAGGTGAATCAGAAACTCAAAAGAATGTAACAGCTTGTACGTCACCTATCTGTGACCTGGAAGCTTCAAGTCTTCCTGCCCTTGCTTCAAGATGTCCCGCCTTTCCAGATCAAACCAATGTACTTCTCACATACGTTGATTGATGTCTCCTGTCTCCCTAAAATATATAAAGCCAAGCTGTGCCTCGACCACCTTGGGACATGTCATCAGGACTTCCTGAGGCTGTGTCATGAGCCTGTCCTCAACCTTGGCAAAATAAACTTTCTAAATTAACTGAATCTGTCTCAGATTGTCTGGGTTTGCACTTTCCCCCACCTTTCAAGATTTTTTCATGTTTGTTTACATAAAATGTCCAGGGCTTTTTAGTTATACTAAGCAGAAGGAATAGGGAAAAGTATATTTTCCAGAAAAGAAACATAGTTTTGATTTAATATTAATTTCATTATTCTTTTATTTAATAGAAATCATTTTCAGGTCCCCTTTCTTCTTAGGGTTCATAATAGTTTCCTGTATTAATTTCTACTATTGCGTAACAAATTAACACAAACAAACAGCCTTAAAACCACACGTAGGTATTTGCTTCCTAGGTTCCCTGGGTCTGGAGTCTCAGCATGGCTTAGATGGGCCCGGTGCTCAGTGTTTCACAAAGCTGAAATCCAGGGTCAAAGTCTCCCAGGGCTCTGGGATCTCTGTCCAAGCTCAGTCTGTTCCTTGAAAGAATCCAGTTCCTTGAAATTGTAGGACTTCCGCTTTCAGCTTCTAGAGTCAGGGCCACAAACGCTTCAAACTTTGACTCTTGCCTTTCTCACACGTCTCTATAATTCAAACCTTGCCCTTCAGGAAAAACCTGGCCCTTTTTTTTTTTTTTTTTTTTTTTTTTAAGGGCTTACCTGATTTAAAGGGCTTCGCCTACCTGGAAAAATCTTCCTTTTAATTGATTCAAGTCAACCAATTAAGGAATTTACATGAGCCTCCAAAAATCCCCCTCCTGTGCTCTGTAAGCAGCCTCCTCATCAGAGCAGAATTTCATGGTATTCACAAAGTCCCACCCACACTCCCAGAGGGGATTATACAGGCCAAGAGAGAATTCTGCCTTGTCACGGTTCTTCTTTGCTTCTAAAGTTCACACATCAGATTTTAAGGGATCAGAGAATGATATTTATATATGACATGATGCAGGGATCCCACTTCATTTCCTCCTATAAAATAACTAATTGTGGGCTGGGAGCCATGGCTCACAGTGTAATCCCAGCACTTTGGGAGGTTGAGACAGGTGATTACCTGAGGCCAGGAGTTCGAGACCAGCCTGGCCAACATAGTGAAACCCTGTCTCTACTAAGAATATAAAAATTATCCCGGCATGGTGGCATGTGCCTGTAATTCCAGCTACTAGGGAGGCTGAGGCAGGAGAATTGCTTGAATCTGGGAGGCGGAGGTTGCAGTGAGTCAAGATCATGCCATTGCATTCCAGCCTGGGCAACAAAAGTGAAATTCTGTCTCCAAAAAAACAAAACAAAACAAAACACAAAACTGAGTCTTGGAATGAATTGTAGTAGGTTTTCTTTTTTTCCAATATCTGGAAATTTGTAAGTTACCAAAATTATTTGTTCCTGGAAAGTCTGGTAGAACTCTGATAAACCATCCTGAGCTTTTGTGTTATTTTTCATTTTTGAAATAGTGATCCAATATTTGTAATGTTTACTGACCATTCAGATTTTATACATTCTTGAGTCAGCTTTTCAAATTACATTTTCTAGGAATTTGTCTACTTCAGCTATCCTAAATTTTGTGCTCAACTTTTTCAGCGGGATACATAACTCAAAAAAAAAAAAAGTGCACACTATATAAATAGTCATATATCGAGCAGTCTGTCTTGCCTTTTAGTCTTCATTTTTCCTCCCGCAGCCCCAAAGAATTACTTTTCTAAATTCTTCCAGCATTTCTTTATGCAAACACAACACATGCAAATGTATAGTTTTATTTAATCTCCTTCTAACAATAAATTTTCACAAGCTCTGTACCCTGGATATGGATGCAAAGAAAAGAGGGACATCTGGAAGGTGTTCAGGACAGAGTCAATTTGCCCAGGAAATGGGTCACAGGCAGCATGCCCGTGGCTGTGACTGTGGCTGTGGCTGTGGCCATGGTTGTGACCGTGGCTGGGGAGCCACGGCAGCAGCAGCCAGCAGCCTTGCAGAGTCTAAGAGGGGGGTGGGGCAGGGGCACACACAGTTCTGCAAGTATCTCACACAAAGAGAAGTGGCCCAACTCAGGCCTCTTCCTGATTCTTGTTTGGGGTTTTTGCTGTCCTTGAGTTTTCATAAGAAGAGATATAAGGAGAAGTTAAAGGAGGAAATCAACAGACAGGGTGGAACCCTCCAGGAGCACCTACTATGCACCAGAGGGAGCCACCCGGCCTCCTGCCTGGGACTAACTTTGTCTACACAACAGTCAGCCAAGGAGAGTTGGAGCGGGATGAAAAATGAAAAGTGTGAGGTCAAATATTAATTAAAAACAACAAAAAACTGGAAGCCTGTGGTAGTTAGAATAATGCCCCTCCTCCCACAAATGTCCATATCCTAATGGAACTTGTAAATATGCTCATTACATGGTAAATGGAATTAAGGGGGCAGATAGAATTAAGTTTGCTAATCAGCTGACTTTAAAATGGGAGATTAGGCTGTATATGGTTCACTACTACTAGAACAGCATGGGGGAAACCATGCTCATGATTCAATTATCTCCCAATTGGTCCCTCCCACAACACATGGGAATTGTGAGAGCTACAACTGAAGATGAGATTTGGGTGGGGACACAGTCAAACCATATCAACATCTATACATATTGGGAGATTACCCTGGATCATCTGGGTGGCACCAGTGTAATCACAGGAGTCCTGAAAAGCAGAAGAGGGTGGCAGAAGAGACTGATTCTGTAAGAGGCAGGCTTTGAAGATCCACAAGCCAAGGAATATGAGCCACCGCTAGAAAGTGGAGGAGGCAAGGAAATAGATTCCCCTGGGGCATCCAGAAAGAAACACAAGCCTGCTGGCATTGTGATGTTAGTCCACTGTGACCTGGGTTGGATTTCTACCTTTAAGTGTCCCGACCTGCAGGACAACAACAGGAGCCCGAAGGGAGGGAGTAGGGATGGATGGGCAGGAGACGCGAAGAATGGAGACAAGACAGGAGTCTGATCAAGTCTCGTTTATTGTTGCTGAGCTCACAGCTTAAATAGGCCAGGCAGGGGGGCGGGGCAAAGGAAGCTTGCAGTTGGGAAATTCTGGCCAGGTGTGCCAGGTGCCGCTACCAGCCTCGTGCCGTCCACGGGCTGGACCTGAATCATCAGGACTTGAGCCTCCCACAAGCGGCACCTGGGCTTTCTTGGCCCCAGGATTTGGCCTGTGCTGCTGCCCACAGGTCCCCCTTTTTTATTTTATTAGGCTGAGTGGTAGTTATGCCCGCGGGAACCGTGCCTGTCTTAGGTCAGAGGACCCCACATGAGAGAACATTGACTCCTTATTCATCATGGGGAGGGGAAAAACGTTTTCCTCCTTATCTTAGGCGGAGTGTCCTTACTCATGCTCCTCAGTTGCCCGTCATTGGCTAACCGGTTCAGCTCGCCGGGTGACCTGAGAGGAAAGGTATCAAGCTCCATCTCTAGGTCTGCCATCTCCAGCCTGTGGTAATGGACCTGAATGGGCTGCATCTTTATGGCCTCAATTTGTGATCTTGAGAAGCTCCTGAGTTTGCTGAGTATAATAGGACCGATAGACAGTAAGACAAGGAGGGAAAGCAATCAGGATAAATAATACCATGTTGTTGACTCCTAAAAAGGAAAAAGATAGAAGACCCTCAGGGCTCGGTGTCGTCCCTGGGTGGAGTTGGTTTTTCGGATTTTTTTATATTTACTTGCTTTACAAGTCTCTCGGGAAGCCACCTGGCTGAATCGGCTTCCTTGGCATAAATGCACACCGATCCTCGACCCCAAATCAGGACCGGGTCCGGGCCATGCCATGTGCCCGTCATGGGACCCTTCCATACTACCGATGCATAATGGCTTTTGGATTCAAAATGCCAGTGTCGATCAGCAGCGGAGTGTCCTTCTTGATCCAGTGTTAAAAAATTTAAAATAAATAAGGAGTGTGATAAAAGGTTTTTTGGCGATCCCTTATGGGGGTACCATTCCCTCTTTTTTATTTTATTTAGAGTGGTCCTTATGGTGAGATGAGCTCTTTCTACTATGCCTTGTCCCTGGGGGTTGTACAGGATGCCTGTAACATGTTGAATGTTTAGCTGAGTACAGAATTGAGTGAAGGCTGTACTGACATAACCAGGCCCGTTGTCAGTTTTGATTTTACGTGGACACCCCAGGGATGCAAAGGCAGTTAAAAGATGAGCAATAACATGTTTTGTGGCTTCTCTGGTTTGTAAAGTGGCAAAGATACATCCACTACAAGTATCAATGCAGACATGAACGTATTTAAGATTTCCAAATTCTGGGATGTGGGTGACATCCATTTGCCAAAGGGCATTAGGTAGGAGGCCTCGAGGGTTAACTCCAAGATGTGGGACCGGTAAGTGAGGTGCACATTGTGTGCAGGACCTCACCACTTGCCGGGCTTGTTCTCCAGCTATGCAATGGAATAGTCTCAAGGATTGAGCATTAAGATGATGCAAGTTGTGCGAATGTTGTGCTTGAGCTAGAGGGGTGTTAGGAAGTTGAACTAACAGAACACGGGTGGCTAGGTCTGCCTTGGCATTTCCAGAGGCCAATGGACCAGGTAAGCCTGAATGAGCACGTAAATGTCCAATGTAGAAAGGTTGTGTTCTGGAAATTAATAGCTTTTGTAGTTGAGAAAATAGTTTTGCAGCAGTTGAGGTGTGTTTTATGAATGGGGCTATTTCTAACTTTGGGACAGAGGTAGCAATGTATACGCTGTCTGTATAGATACTGAGAGGATCATTGGGAAACGTGGAAAATGCAGCTATAACTGCACATAGCTCTGCTAATTGGACAGACGAAGATTGGGATTGAAAGCTGATAGTTTGGTTTGGGGTAACAAAGGCTGCAAGCCCTGTGGATGACCCGTCAGTGAAAATGGTAATTCCATTTGGAAGAGGATGAAGTCTGGTATTTTTAGGAAAAACAAAACCATGTCTGTTAGCAAAATCTAGAAGCTTATTGGGAGGATAATGATTATCGAGGTTGCCAGTATAAGAGGCAAGTGCAATGGGCCATGCTTCAGTATTTTGCATGAGCCAATGGATCTGCTGTTTGGTATAAGGTTGGACAATGTTGTTAGGTTCCTGTCCGAAATATTCCTTGCCTAGGGTTCTTCCTTTGGTAATTAGACTGGCTACCATAAGGTAGTAAGGTTCAGTGACTTTAGTGGGCATATTAGGAAGATGGATCCACATAAGTGGAGCAGTTTGCCAGAACACAGCTGTGGAAGATAATGAGGTATGACATATAATAAATTGGAGTGGTTTCTCAATATCAAAAAAGGTGATGGTTTGGTTATTGATAGCTTGGTTAACTAAATTGATAGCTGATTTTGCTTCAGGAGTGAGTTGTCTTAAAGAAGTAGGACTGGGATCCCCTACCAATATATCGTATAGGGGCTTGAGATCAGCTTTGCATAATTTTAGATAAGGTAACAGCCAGTTTATGTCTCCTAATAATTTTTGAAAATCATTGAGGGTTTTTAAACAGTCTAGCCTGAGTGCACCTTTTGAGTCGATAGGCGAGTTCCACTTAACTGAAATCCTAGGTAAGTGTAGGGATCAGTAAGTTGCACCTTCTCTGGGGCTATGACTAATCCACTAGCAGTAAGGGCAGTTTGTAGACTTTTGAAACAAGACAAGACCACTTCCTCTTTTGCTGCTGCTAAAAGTATGTCATCCATATAATGGATGATATATACATCCTTCCAATCTTTTCTAACTTTAGCAATGGCGATGGCCACATATGACTGGCATAAGGTGGGACTGTTAGCCATGCCCTGAGGCAAAACCTTCCATTGATATCTCTTCATAGGCTCTTTAAAGTTAATTGCGGGAAGGCTGAAAGCGAAACGCTTACAATCCTCTGGATGAAGAGGAATACAAAAAAAAAAAAAAGCAGTCTTTTAAGTCTACAATAACTTTGTAGAATCCCAGAGGTATGGCTACAGGGGAAGGGAGGCCGGGTTGTAAAGCTCCTATAGGGACCATGGATTTATTTACTTCCCTTAAATCCTGTAGCAACCGCCATTTTCCTGACTTCTTTTTTATGACAAAAATTGGCATATTCCAGGGAGAATTACTAGGTTCAATATGTCCAGCCAGCAGCTGCTCCTGTACCAACTGCTGTGCAGCGGCTAGTTTTTCCTTTGAGAGGGGCCATGGGTCAACCCACACGGGCTGATCCGACAGCCACGTGATTTTTTCAGTGTGGGCTACAGGAAAGACCGAGGCCCCTAGGGAAAATACCCCAGGCCAGTACGATCGGTTTTTCCACTAGGCTGTAAAGGCTGTAAGAGCCCATTGTTATTTTTTCCAAGCCCAGTGCTGGGACATACCCTTTGTTAAGCCTTTGAGCAGTGACAATGTCATTAGGGCTACCAATTACAATCCCCAACTGGGTGAGAAGATCTCTGCCCCAGAGGTTAAAGGGAAGGCCTTCCAGAATATAAGGCTGAATGTTTCCTGTGTGGCCTTGCTCATCCCTCCAGACTAATAATTTAGAGCTCTTCTCTGGATTTTTAGACTGTCCAATGCCGGTAAGGCTGGTAAGTGTGGGGGTACTGGGCCAACTGGGAGGCCACTGAGATTTGCATATAATGGTAACATCTGCTCCAGTATCTACAAGTCCCTCGAATCGTTTTTCATCTAGCCACAAGGTCATCATAGGCTTATTATGAGATATAAAATGAGCCCAGTAAACATCTGAGGAGCCAAAGCCTGCATCCCCTCGCTGGCGTTTTTTTTGCAGGATTATTGGTTTTTACCATAGGTAGTAATAACAATTGAGCGAACCTTTGTCCAGGGGAAATGGTACTAATGACCTTGGGAGAAGTAACCATAACCTTAATTTCCCCAGAATAGTCACTATCTATTAATCCAGGTAGAACCTGCAAGCCCTGCATGGCTAGGCTACTACGTCCCAGAACAATTCCACATGTGCCATCTGGCAGTGGTCCAAAAATACCAGTAGGCGAAGCTTGGACCCCCATTTCAGGTGTTAATACTGTGTGGGTGGAGGAACAGAGGTCCAGTCCTGCGCTTCCTTTCGTGGCTCTGTAAAGGGTAGAAACGGACTGTTGCTGGGAGTTTGATGGCCCTGCGGGAAAAAACTGACTGCCCCAAAAATTTGTTTCTGGTTCGGGGCCTGGGGCTGGCCCCTGTGCCCGTTTCCCAACCGTGGAAGAAGCGGTTGTCCCTGGGCGTCCCCTACTCTTTTCCAACATCTTTGATCTATGGTTCCTTCTTGAGGGAACCAGGGACAAACATCCTTAATATAATCAAAATATTTAATTAACTGGTTTACTCTCACCTTTACTCCTCGCGCCTTTAATGCTATGCTGAGTTCTTCTACAAACAACTCATGCTTACTAATTTCCTGACCCATAATATCGTCGTCCACTTACCAGAGAGCAAGGCCGCAGCAGGTTCCCGTGGTGACTCCTCCTCTGGATTTCTTCCTTCAATCCAGCCGGCTTCAATGACGTCCCTCACTGTGTCCCTCTTACTTCGGGTCCCTGTTCAGGCGCCAAACTGTCCCGACCTGCAGGACAACAACAGGAGCCCGAAGGGAGGGAGTAGGGATGGATGGGCAGGAGACGCGAAGAATGGAGACAAGACAGGAGTCTGATCAAGTCTCGTTTATTGTTGCTGAGCTCACAGCTTAAATAGGCCAGGCAGGGGGGCGGGGCAAAGGAAGCTTGCAGTTGGGAAATTCCGGCCAGGTGTGCCAGGTGCCGCTACCAGCCTCGTGCCGTCCACGGGCTGGGCCTGAATCATCAGGACTTGAGCCTCCCACAAGCGGCACCTGGGCTCTCTTGGTCCCAGGATTTGGCCTGTGCTGCTGCCCACATTTAAGAACCTTAGCATAATAAATTTGTGTTGTTTTAAAGTTTGTGATAGTTTTTTACAGTAACAATAGGAAACTGATGTAAAGTTGATATATTTTATTTTAATTTCTTATCATTACAGTTGTCCCTTGAACAACACAGGTTTGAACTGCACAGGTCCACTTATATTGTGGATTTTTTTTTCAACCAAACGTGGATTGAAAATACAGTATTCTCAAAATGCAAAACCCAAATATACAGAGGGCCACCTTTTCATATAGGGGATCTACAGGGCCAACTGTAGGACTTGATATGTGTGGATTTTGGCGTATGTGGAGATCTTAAAGCCCATCCCAGTGAGGAAGGAGACCTAAGCCTCCAAGACCGCCTCCCCCTAGACTTCCACATTGCATTTCAGTAGGAGAAGTTAAGGCTGGCAGACCAGATGCCACCTTAATCACCCTCCTGTAGACTGCAGGCATGGTGTGGAGGAATCTCTCTGGAAGGCACTGATTTTACTTAAACAGAATCAAACCCCCACCCCACACCTATTTCATGGATCAAGACCCTGTCACATGCAATTTATAGAGCTGTAAGCCTTTAAAAGAGCAGGGAGTTTCTTTGTGAGCCTGAGCTTGGCTGTTGGGCAACTATGCCGCCTTGCTCCCAGCCGAATAAATCACCCTTTTCTTCCCAGTTCTGTGTTCGAGAGGTTTTTTTCTCGGCCTTTTTTCCTGCTTTCCCAGAGACTGCTGAGGGTCAACAGTGCTTCTGGGTGAAGCATGGT
This sequence comes from Saimiri boliviensis, assembly GCF_048565385.1. Lineage (NCBI taxonomy): Eukaryota > Metazoa > Chordata > Mammalia > Primates > Cebidae > Saimiri > Saimiri boliviensis. The sequence goes on along the minus strand of NC_133458.1, from coordinate 103,700,162 downwards.
GAGTCACAGCTCTGCTTCCAAACATTTAGGGGGCTCTGGAGTTGTAGTGGCTCCTGTGCATCCTCTCCTTGCACAGACCAGGGACACAGTAAAACACTTTCTGAAGTTTAATCATAATAAAAATGACAACCACCTCAGGTGAGCAGGTTTTCACTCATGGAATATGCACAGTGGAAAGCAAGAACTCTATCCCACGTGAGTCCCCAGCCCTGGTCCCCCTTTTCAAAAGCAATCACTCTTGCCATTTTCACATGTAGCCCACTATCCATTTCCTGTTCATAAACAACAGGTGTCTATTACCTTTTTTGGGGGTGACAAAATATATATACCTGTTGGAATATATGTGTATAAAATGTAAATAATTTCCATTTAATTATTTAATTATTTATTTGTAATTGACAGTAATAATAATGTGTATTTACAGGCACAATGTGATGTTTTGTTCTATGTATATATACATATTTAAATACACTTTTTTACTTGTGTCTGCATTTCTAGTTGTATTTCCGATTTATGAAAAATATACCAATCTAATATACATCTATGTTAAGTCAAGAAGCATGCAGCATTCAAAGTTGAGTTTTGGTCTAATGCTATGCTAAGGTTATCGTTGCGAATTAAAACTAAGCTCCCACGAACTTAATACGAGTTAGGTAGACCTATTCAAAGGCTATTTACACAAGGAGGGCCCCCAGGGCAAAATTAGTTCTAGAAAGAGAAGGAGTTGGTCAGAAAGCCTACAAATAAAACCCTAGCAGGTGATGAAGAAAAGCAATTTCAAGTTTGAATAGAATCCCTCACAATAATTCACCCAACCTGACCTACCAGGGACTCCTATCTGACAACTCCCAGTGAGAAGGGGAGATGTAAATTCAAATGTAAATGGCTATTTTCACTCTATGCTATATAAGCCATCAGGGTTCAAGCCAATAGCTCTTTGCTAACCCTCAAATTAAGCATAACACAAAAGAAAGAGAAGAGAAAGATTTTCCCAGTTCAACACAGAGCACAGCATGGCTTCAAGCACATTGCGATTTCAAAAAATACAGTGACAATGTTGGCATTTGGGTAAATTTGGACCTACCGAGGCCATGCAGAGGCACCAGAGGCTTTGCACAGCAGCGGCAGAGGTGTGTGATGGTGGAAGCATCCTGGTGATGGTGAGGGCACAAGGAACACAGAGACTGGGAAGCAGGCAGAGTCAGGGTGTGGCCCCACAAGGCTCGGTGCGCTGCAAGACAGTGTCCTGGAACAGAACCCTGGATTCTCAGGTGAACAATGGGGCCAGGAAGGAGGGTGACATTGGCCTTTGCATGATGCAATACTGGGTGGCCTGCTGATGTTTCTGGGGGAGAGGACAGGAAGGGAAGGAAAGCTGAGGGACAGTGGAGCCTTCCTCCAGCATCAGACAAACAGCCAAACCTCAGAGATCAGCCCTGTGAGAATCACCCTGTTTGTACTTGCTTAGCCGAGCTGGCTGGAGAAACATGGTTTACACGTAACATTTCTACATTTTTTTTTTTTTTACTGAATTTTAGTAATAATATCAGATTGCCCAAAACTGCTGATCTGTGACAAACTGTTAGCTTTAAGGACTTCAGTCTCAATCCACCATCTTCTATTGTCAAAACTGTGAAAGAATGAGTTTAAATGTCAAAAGACTTTCTTGTAAAGCAGGGTGGTGTTCCCTTTAAAGCAGGGGAGGTGGAAGAGTTGGCCAACAGCAGACGACTGAGGATGCCAATCAATCATAACAAAGATGAGTTTTTCTCCTTACGGCTTTACTAATTGCTTTTTACAGATCTTAATGCTTTATATAGTTAGCATTATTAAACTATTTCTTCTATTCTCTGTGGGCAGAAAAAGAAATTGCCAGGTTAAATTGCACCATACAACTCTCACTACATTATTAGTCTGTGAGTATTGTACCCTCTGGCGTACAGAACTTCAAGAACCTTTTATTCTTACATATTAACTATTTTACTGTTGATTTCACACAGAAACGTCACATCACTATTTCTGGATTAGTAGTGTAGGTTAAAAGAATAAATTCAAAGACAAAGGATCCAGGCATGCATGTGGTCTTTTTCTTCCACATTGCCAAATGTTATACTTCTGAAGAGAAACACATGAGGAAAAAGGCTTTTGGTCAAATAAAAATTCAAAGGTCCAGAAAAACTAGAATATGGACTTTGATTTTATTTAAAAGTATTATTTCTGTGTTGCCTAATTATGCATATTTAAATTATCTACTTTCTGATTCATTTTTCTCACTATAAAATAAATGTATTTTCTTCAATTTAAAATATGAACCATACAAATTAAAAATGGTAAGAAAAAAACTCACTGAATTGTTATTGCTCAAAATCAATCATTTCCATTATTTTGGAATATTTCGTTTAAATTTTTTTACACTGTTAAAATAGCTAAACTCTATACTTAGTATATATGCTTATATGCAATTGGTTCTTTTATTTTAGTTAATATAAACAAGAATTTCTCCATATTATAAATTTCTTAAAAGTACTTTAAATGCAATAATTTTCCCATCAACTAGAATTTACCTAATTACCATTTGCTGAACATCTAATGATTGTTCCCCAATGTATATTCACAAATAATGATAAAATAGGCATTTTTGTGCATCAAGCTTTTCTCTTCATTTTACTTATTCTCTTAGAATTCTTTCTAGGACATAAAATTATGGAATAAAATGATTAAAATATGTTTAAATCTCTTGCCAACTTATTTTCCAGTAAAACGGAAATAAATTTCCCTATTACCGGGCATGCATATAAAGGCTCTCTTTTATTTTAATTATGCCTTACCATGGGTTCAACAATTTAAAGGGGAAAAAATGGCTTGCTAGTTTGATGGATTAAAGACGATCATCACAGTTGTTTTAATAACTTATATGATAACCGGAATTATAAATTGCCAACGAGACAAACATTTCTATAAAATTTCATTAATTAGCTCGGTCCAAGGCAAAGATGAAGGAACTAACCATCTATTTGGAAGGTGCCCTCAGGGGCGAGAGATGCCGGGAGATGATACGATACGTTGGGGATCCCGCTAGGAGGAGCCTCGAAGGGGCGCGGCAGAGCCCTAAACAAATCCGATCCTTGGAAACACAGAAATTCTCCAGCGCAGGAAAGAAAAGCACCTTGGACGAGAGAAAGGAGAGCGTGCGGCTCAGGAAGCTGGCTCCGGGGAAGAGGGCTGCGGCCTCTGAAGACGCTCCGGGGGTTAGGAAGATTTCTCTCTGCCATGTGTTTATACCCTCGTCACAATTTCTCTTACTGGAATATCGAGGGTGAGAAAACGGATGCGTGAAAAATGTGCAAAGCCACGCTTACTTAACAGTTCCTTTTCACGAATCTGAACGCTGAAAGACAGGAGGTCGTATTCCTTAGAGAAGAAGGTAATGTAAACCTGGAGCTCTTCCCCCATCCGTGATGGGGTTATCAGGTTAAGATGACAGATGAATATTTTTTGGTATGAATAATCCAAACAGTGTATCAGGCTTAGGTTCCTTCTGAAAGAAAAATGTTCAATCACTTAAAAGAGAACAGCGTGCCAACATGAATTACCAGCGAAGTCTGACTATGGAGCACTTCCTTTCATTTCTGTGGACCCACGTAGGCGCTTCTGATCGATAGCATTTTTTGCCATAACTAAAATAACAGATTTCAATTACTTCTAGAACTTACCTAACCAGTGCCTCATTTCTTTTAAAATATTTTTAAAACATGAGTTATTAGACATTCTGCCTTCCCATTTCCCAATTTTTTAAACCTCTAATCGGGCTTATACATCACATTTTTAAATTTTATAGATTTTTTTTTCAAACAAAAACATTTTATAATCAGTCCTGTGGCTCCGTTTAGGTTGATTCTTTGATATTTCACATTTTGACTGATTTCAGTGATCTTGGCTCCTCTTTTCTGCTCATAATTTTCTCATTTCTTTATTGCACATTGACTCATTTTTATGGTTCTGGAGAAACTACTCAGGGTCTTGATGAGAAGGGGCAGTTTGTATTCAATACTCCGTTAGCATGTGAAAATACCATTGTGGTTTTCTCCACAAACAAAAACTTCCCGGCTCTGGTTTTGCTCAGTTTTTCGCTCAGAGATGTGTGGCTGCCCCTCCAACGCCTCTCATTGGTGTTTCTGAGAGTCAAAACACTCAGTTTTCTGTTTCTTTAGGCATCATCTGATGCTTTTTGTATTTTTTACAAGACTTTAAATTTCTCTGCAATGTTTTCAGTGCACAACGCTCACTGCTTCCATTGCAACTTTAAATTCAAGAATTGTATTCTTAAACTCTGTGATGACAACAATCATACCTATCATCTTTGGGTGTTCCTGACCAAATCCAGGCCCCGGGCTAGGTGGCATACATCCAGAATCACACAGGCTATGAAGAAATTCGAACCAGGGTTTTGAAACCAATGACCCAACTCCACAGCCCAGGCTCTGACCTCCTCACTCCGAAACAGAGCATTCAGGTCAGTATTAGCTTCTCTCAGATTGCCCTATTTTCAAAAGGTCTTTCTCCCCATCATAGGTCGTGACCGTGACTTCTATGTGTCAACGTGACTGAACTATGGGATGTTCATGTATACGGTTAAACTTATTTCTGGGTGTTCCTGTGAAGGTGTTTCTGGATGGAATTAACATTTAAATTGTTGAACTGAGTTAAGCACCTTGCCTTCCCCAATGTAGATGGACCTTATCCAATCCCTCAAGGGCCAATAGAACCCGAGGTGGCGGAAGCGAGAATTTGCTTCTCTGCCTGACGGACTTTGAGCTGGGCAGGACATTGGTCTCTACTTTTGAACTCAGATTCAACTAAACCACAGTCTTTCTTGGGTTATCTAGCTTGCCGCCTGCAGACAGTAAGACTCCTCAGCCTCTAGAAGCATATATTAATAAGCCAATTCGTGATAAATCCTACATAGATGCAGATAGAGAGAGAGGTGGTGTATGTGTAACTACAGATATGGATATGAGCAGCTAGAGCTTGAGACACAAATAGTTATAAACACAGATATATTCTATTGGTTCTGCCCCTCCGGACAACCCAGATTCATACAGTAGACTGGTTTTCAAGAGGCTATAAAACTCCTCAAAATGAAAACCTATTTCTCCATGCAAAATTATTTCTGTGTGTACATGCCGATATACGCACACAGAGATGTGTGATGGTAAATGTATTTTTCTGGTTGAACAGTCATAATTTTAGTAAGATTCTCAAAGTGTTCTCTGATTGAATAAATACTAAGCAACCAAGTTAAGATTCTGTTTTCTTTTAAATCTTGTTGAGGACAAGAATTTTGTATTTTTCAACATTTTCTCCTTTCAAGGCTATCAAGGACTCTCATTAAAAAAAAAAAAACTTTCAGAAAAAAATATTTTGAATTTGTTACACTTCAAGTCCCTCCTTTCCTTTAATCTGTTGTCAAAAATACAGATGTGTACTTGTCCAGTTAGGGTTTACATGTAGTAGAAATGTAAACGTGTTCTGAGAAGATAATGTGAACAGATCCCGTTCGGACTTTCATAGTGCTCATGTGGTTTCTTCTCGGTCCGAGTGAGAGAAATATAGACAAGTAAATGAAGTCAGGTTAACTTTTCTATTCAGCTGTCTGAATGGGCTTTGGGGGCATTTTTCTAGAGATTTTCTCTCCATGGCAGCGTGAGTGTGGTACATATGAAGATTCCACACTGGTGTGCTTCATGACACCATTTATACTGGAGGTCCTGGAGCCTGAATCCTGCCAGCCACACACGGGAGAGAACCAGAGAGTGGCCTCCAGCGCCCTCAGAGCCCTGTTTGGGCCTTCTAGGGACTTCGGTGGGCTCCTTGCCACTTCTCTTTAGGCTTATTATTTTCTTGTAGCAGGGGTGAGCTGCTCAGCTCTCTGACTTCAGTTTGACTCCACTGATGGTAAATGTAACAGAAATGCTTTCCCTTTCTTAAGATGCCTATTCCTAATTTCCAACATTGATGAAGATTTTCCGCATGTGAAGGAACCTTGCCAGTCACTTGGATGAGTGAGTGGGAGGGGACAGGCCAGTCACAATTTCCGTCTCACACCTGGCTTGCCTCTTTGTTATCCAGTCATGAATCCCGTATCATGCAAACTGCATTTATTCACTACAGATTCCACTAGCGTGGGAAGAAAAGTATGCACTTCCTGTCACTGAGAAGGATTATTGGACAGTTCTTTTTTAAGTTCATATTTCTTCACTGAATTTGACCTCTAAGTAGGAAGACTCTCATAAAACTGGTTTTCTTCACCTTTGCTTGAAGTAGTAGCTGAGTTAGGATTTGTTCACGTAATGGAATCTTGACTGTCTTTTATGTTATCTTTGGTACACAGGCTGAAGGCTTTATCTTTATCAGTGTCATGATTCTAACAACAAAATAGCTCTAGCTAACATACACTGACAGGTAAATCATTTAGAAACAATTGTACAAAAAGTTTCTTCCAGTTGTGATTATCTTTCTTAATAGTAATTCCCAAACTTGTCCATTTCAATGATTCATGAAATCACTCCCTAATACTAATAAACCATGTACCATCAATATTTTCAAATTTTACGGTGGTTATAAACCTGAAAAAAAAAACGTTCTCTTTCCTCTTCTCACCAGGCAAAGAAATAACAGGTCAGGTTTATGCTATCCATAAAAGAAGTAAAAACAGAAAACCTCATACAATTGAAATTGTCATTTCAACAGTAGCAACAGAGTCTGAATTCAAGTAGAATGTCTTACAATAGAACTATTTGAGAGGGTTCAGTGAGAACAAGGAAAAAGTATGAAACATTTTTCTTATCCATAATTGTTTTACATAATTTTTATTAATGTATCTTTTTTATTATCTTATGCAAAACATGAACAGAAACGCATGTTGGACCAAGAGATACAGAGTAACGTTCTTCACCTACTCCTAGTTATCATCTAAGATCAGAGAAAAATTAGAGACGCAGTAACCTAAACGTTTATCTAAAGAAGATCTCTCTACCTTTAAAACTGCAGATCATGGGCTCAACTAATCTGTTTTGAGTTTATTGTTTGTCAATTGCTTTTTGAGATTCCACAGGTTTAAAGGCCAATAAGCTTCTCAGCTTCCATGCATAGATATTAAAGAAGAGCCCAGGTGACAGAGGCGTGGATAAAGAATTACAACACAATAGTCAATGAAATAATGGAAGTATGCAAATTCTGCACAGTACTATGCAGAAATGAATAATTTGCTTTCTTCTGGGAAAGTCCCTGTAAGTGATAAGGAGGCAAAGGAGAAGGCGAAGCAGTTGGCGTGATTACGTGACATGACACTGTGCAGATGACTTCAACAACTAGAGAGCTCTTAGAATATATGACTTTGAGGGAAGTGGTCAGGGATGGCAGGCAATATTTAAAGAGAAGGAGTTAAGGCTGTGTCGTAAAAGTCACTGCAGAAGATAGAACGTAAGTGATGGGAGCCAGCAGTTGGCTTTAAGCAAAGCACGGATTTAGTCATATATGCATTTTATTGTAGTATGGATATTGAATAAAAGGCCACAGAGGTGAAACGAAGGGCATAAGAATCACGTAAGAGGGCACTGCTCTACGCTAAATGGGCAAAGATCTTCAAGGAGGTAATAACTATGAGAATTAAAGGACAAAAAAGAATTCAGCAGTGAAATGGCGTTATAAAGACACGGTTGATGTGGAGTGAGAAAGAGAAGGGCAGAATTTAAGAAGCTTCCTGGGACCCTGCCTTGAGAAATTGCGTGAGCCATCTTGGCATTCATAGACACTGGCAGTATAGAAAGAGATTTTAATTTATTGTCAGGGAGACAATAAATTAATTTGGAAATCGCAGTAAGCAATCTGTGGCACAGCCAGGTACAGATGTGTTTTCTTTGTTATTTATAAATCTAAATGAATGTGTTTATTTTCTGAAAACTTATGCTTTGAAGAAAATAATAAAGATATATTAAAAGCATCTATGAATCATAACAAGTACTTTTTAATCTGTTCGTGGAAATGGATGACAACATTTTCTACACTATCAAAACACTAATCTAATTTTAACTGCATCAGTTTCACTCAACAGACATTCATTATGAACTTCCTACATAATACGGAACATACTAGGGCAGTAGGCAAAGGTGATTAAGAAATAGTCTTTGCCCCCCAAAGCATGTACTCTTGTGGGGGTGTGAGAATTACAAAAAGGGATTACAGATTCTACATAGTCATAGCTGCAAGAGAGATGCTAAGGAATCACAAAGGAACAGGGCCTGGGAGGTCCCAGGTGAGCCCGGGCTCCCCTCTGGCTAAGCAAAGAGGAGGATGCAATTTTCTGAGCATTCAGGCTCTACGTGCTGAAATCAGGAAGTAGGTAATGAAGACATTTCGAGCTTAGATCCCGAGATTCTTTCAGGAGGAAGCCTGGCATGCCAAGTGGGGTGAGCTATGAGTGGGTTTGTTTAGAAAGCCATCCATCTGGGAGGTTTGTTCTCACAACCTGGCATCAAACTCCCCTTACTCTGACGCTTAAAGAGTTTGCCTCTGTGTTTTTAGCCTTCACAGGTATTTTAGTAGACGTTTTAGAAAGGCTGCTTTTAAAATACTATGTTTTGGCCGGGCAGGGTGATTCACACCTGTAATCCCAGCACTTTGGAAAGCTGAGGTGGGCAGATCACCTGAGGTTGGGAGTTTGAGACCAGCCTGACCAACATGGAGAAACCCCATCTCTACTAAAAATACAAAAAATTAGCTGGGTGTGGTGGCGCATGCCTGTAAACCCTGCAACTTGGGAGGCTGAGACAGGAGAATCACTTGAACCTGGGAGGTAGAGGTTGTGGTGAGCTGAGATCACACCACTGCACTGTCATTCTGGACAACAAGAGCAAAACCCCATCTCCAAAACAAAACGAAACAAAGCAAAACAACAAAAAAACTATGTTTTACACTAAATACGTAACTTTGAATTTTAAGATATTCTGCCCCAGAAACATTTTTCTAAACATAAAAAAAGTCAATGCAGAAAACATGAAAGATGGATGCATAGGACTACATTAATATTAAATATTTTCCTGCTATCACTTAAAAAGAAAAAAGTGTGGTCAAGTATTTTTTAGAAGCATATTAATACCATTATAAATAGCATATTATTTCAAATCAATAAGAAAGAACTAAATATCCTTATGACAAAATGTCCCAAAGGACATGACTCATGCTTACATTTCTTGTATAGGGAACTGGATGAATAATAGGGTCACAGACTGAGATGAAGAGCACAGAAGGGGAACAAGGCTTGCAGAAGGAAATGATAAATCCACCTTTGTTCTAGGTCGAAGGTACAAATGTGAAATTCTTCAGCTATATATGAATTCTTAACTGGAATCCATGAAGTCCCAAAAAAGATGAGAGCTCCGTGAGGATGAGATGAATCAGAGAAATTGTATAAACTTGGAACAGTAGAACAGAGACGAAACACTAGCGTTTAAAGGGCCAGAAAGAATTTGGGGGCCTTTAAAGAAAGAAGGAGCAGACACCAGGGCAGTTCAAGGAGAGGCTGAGATAACAAGGTCATGGTCATGGAGACAACAGCCAGATGTTCAGCGGGTGAGGGGTGGGCCCTAATTTACAGTGTCAAACTCTCTAAATTATATAAAGAGGTTTATTCTCAGCCAAACATGAGTGACCGAAGCCTGAGGCTTAGTCTCAAGCAGTCCTGAGAACATGTGTCCAAAGTGGTTGGGCTACAGCTTGGTTTTATCGGTTTTAGGGAGACATAATACATGAATCAACACAAGAAGTTATACATTAGTTTGCTCCAGAAACATAGGACAACTTGAACCAGGAGGTTTCCAGGTCATAGGTGGATTCTAAGATTTTCTGACTGGAAATTGGTTGAAAGAGTTAAGTTATTATCTAAACACCCGGAATCAATAGGAAGATGTGTTGGGATTAAGATAAGGCATTTTAGAGACAAAATTCTTATTATATAGATGAAGCCTTCAGGTAGCAGGCTTCTGAGAGAATCATGGGAAATATCTCTTACCAGACTTAAGAAGGTGCCAGACTCTTAGTCTTTCCTGGACCAGGGAAAGACCTGGAAAGGGAAGAGGCTTCTCTATAGAATGTAGATATTCCCCACAAGAGACGGCTTTGCAGGGCCATTTCAAAATATAGCAAAGAAATCTATTTTGGGGTAAACCACTTTTATTTCTTTCAGGAACTGCTATCTGTCATGTGATGCTATAGTAGAGTCAGGTTGGACTTTGGTCTCTCATTGCTACAAAGAGTCTGTTTTGTCAGCCTTAAGATCTCTGTTGTAACCATGAATGCTGGTCAGTTGTGGCTGGATCCCAAAGCAGGTGGGGGTATAATGAGGCCTGTCTCACCTCCTTATCCGTCATGGCCTGAGTTAGTTTTTCAGGGTGACTTTGGGATGCCCTTGGCCAAGGGGAGAAAACCATTCAGTTGGTTGGGGTTGGGTTGGGGGCCATTGAAGCGTGGAAGAATCTGTGTCAGGAAGGTCTGACAATGCCAAAGAGACTTGAAGTTTGGAATTCCTCAATGACCCTCACAGGTTCAATCCCCGTGAGACAACATGATCACGAAGTAATATTAATTAAAAGAAAAAAACCTCAACACAATGGTGTATGCAAAGTGGGATTTCCGATAAATACAGGGAAATGGCATGGAGTGATACAGCATGCACTGCTTACAATTACTATACCTGAAATTAAGAAAATCGTGTTCCTTTACATTTTCTCTATTTTAACACATTTCATGAAACATATAATTTTTTTTTTTCTTTTGAGATGGAGTTTCACTCTTGTTGCCCAAGCTGAAGTGCAATGGTGCAATCTCGGCTCACTGTAACCTCCACCTCCCAGGTTCAAGCGATTCTCCTGCCTCAGCTTCCCAAGTAGCTGGGATTACAGGTGCCTGCCACCATGCCCCGCTAATTTTTGTATTTTCAGTAGAGACAGGGTTTTGCCATGTTGCCCAGGCTGGTCTTGAACTCCTGACCTCAGTTGATCCACCCACCTCAGCCTCCCAAAGTGCTGGGATTACAGGAGTGAGCCACCGAGCCCAGCCTAACATATGAAATATTTTCAAAACTATAAAATATTATACCAAGAGAGGAAAAGGAATAGCACCACTCTTCTGAGCTAGCAATCCCTGGAAAACCTAACCAACAAAAGAAGACAATAAATAACCAGGAATCAAGAAAAATAGAAATGTGTGTTGCCTACATTAAAACATTAAACATCTTCTTGAAAATAAAAACAGCTTGAATAAGAGAAAATGTAATAAATAATTAAATAATAGTGAGTCGAGGAACCCATAAAAGTAATTATGAAACCGGAGTATTTGTGATTATCATGACGTCATATCCCAAAAAGAAAAATAATCGGGATACATTAAAGAAGACTGGAAAAACAATGACAATTGTTGCAATGAGGTGAGGGGCACATCGGATTTCACTTCATGATTCTCTCTACTTCTATTATGAAATTCCCCTGTGTAAAAAGTGAAAACAAAAACAGTCTACTAATGTGCAAGAAGAAGAAACGAAGACCCTTACGATCAATCTCTCGGACGTTCAAAGTCAATACATAACTATAAGTGAACATTATTAAAAGTAACAAAATAGCCTATTCAACACAAGAACTTGCAGAAACAAAAAAATCCTGAGGTGACTGGGAAGAAGCGAATAATAAATGTTAAAGCATAAAAAATGAAAAGACAAGCGGTGGCTCACACCTGTAATCCCAGCACTTTGGGAGGCCGAGGCGGGTGGATCACGAGGTCAGGAGATCGAGACCATCCTGGTCAACATGGTGAAACCCCGTCTCTACTAAAAATACAAAAAAAAATTAGCTGGGCATGGTGGCGCATGCCTGTAATCCCAGCTACTCAGGAGGCTAAGGCAGGAGAATTGCCTGAACCCAGGAGGCGGAGGTTGTGGTGAGCCGAGATCACGTCATTGCACTCCAGCCTGGGTAACAAGAGTGAAACTCCCTCTCAAAAAAAGAAAGAAAAGAAAAAAAGAAAAGACAACAGACCCAAACACCAAGATAGGTCAATAAATCCAAGAACTGGCTCTTTACAAAATAGAGAAACCTCTGGAAAATGTCTCAAAATAAAAAGAAAACATTTACAACAATTCAAATATTTTGCATCTAAGAATATCAGACATTTTCATTTAGTTTCACTGGATATTACTGGCACAAGGGAAAAAAACAATAATCTACTAAAACTGAAGTAATCACTTTCATCAAGCGATTATTATCTTTCTTCCTTTCATCTCTCAACAAACATGCAGAACCTATTAATCAGTCTGCTCATAGATTTCATAAAAAGTGGCTCATTATCTGTTCTATTAATAGTTGCCAGGTTTTTTGCATCAAGAATTGGTTGCTTAGAATGATTAATATTTACATATGTTGGTTTCTCCCAGTTGAAACCAAGTTTGGAATAATAAATGGGGAGAACGTATATGGAAAAGCTCATGGAGACGATCATTCTTTTGTCAATAGTGTCCAAGTATGTTTCTGGTTCTTGTGCAAGCCATGCCATTCAGAATCCTTTCAAACATATTTCCCCTTAAAACAATTTCTCGGCTGGGCACAGCGGCTTAGGCCTATAATCCCAGCACTTTGGGAGGCCGAGGCGGGTGGATCACGAGGTCAAGAGATCGAGACCATCCTGGTCAACATGGTGAAACCCCATCTCTACTGAAAATACAAAAATTAGCTGGGCATGGTGGCGTGTGCCTGTAATCCCAGTTACTCGGGAGGCTCAGGCAGGAGAATTGCTTGAACCCAGGAGGCGAAGGTTGCGGTGAGCCGAGATCGCGCCATTGCACTCCAGCCTGGGTAACAAGAGTGAAACTCTTTCTCAAAAAAAAAAAAAAAAAAAAAAAATTTCCCTTCCCCAAAGCCCCTCACCTCTTTCCTTTAAAACTATCAAACTAAGTTTTCTCAAGCTTCATTTAATTTTGTAAACTGATGCAACAAATTCTGCAGTTTACATAAGACCTATTTCTTCTTTCTTTTTATCATGTTATTGATCTGTCTACCTGAATACTTCTCGAAGCATTATGTAATCATTATTAAGAAAATAAAGTCCATAATTTTACAGTTATTAAAGGACTCCGCCTACCATCAAGAATCTGCCTAGAGACTATTAAGTATGTCAGCTTCCTGCCCCTCTCCAAAATAACCATAAATCAAAAAACAAAACAAAACCAAAAATAACAAGGGGTGAGTGCATTCCTTCTGTGGCTTTATCTCTTTAACTAGCAGATAAAAAGAAGTTATCATTTTAACAGAGATGATTATAATGGTTTTTATCACTGTACAGAAATTCTTTAAATTGCTTTTTATAGTGATGTAGCTGATGTGTAATGGCATTAAAGAAATATAGTGGGGAGGTGTTGATTTATTTAATTTTGTTTGTGCATGACTTCTCTTCATCTGCTGACCTGAAAATAAGCAGTAAGTACCACAAGTTACTAGGGCAGCAGAGTTTGCTATTCTGAAATGACCCAGCTCTTCCTAAGACACTCTTGCTTTTCTCTTCCACTTCTGTGGTACCTGAAACCGATGGAGGAAGAACGCAGAGTCATCCGCAGTCCCTAGACTGAAATCCATTAACATCTTCCAGTGTTCCAATTGTGAAGCCATCTGAAAAATGTGAGCCCCTTTAAATTATGAGGCCCAGCGGGCATTGAAATCAAACAGGGGTCACATCACATCACTCCCCTGGAGCTGAGTCTTACCTCTTGAAGCCACATGCTATGTGGGCTCTAGACTGACCAAAGAGCCATCAGGTGCAGCACGCTGGACACGGTAACACGTACCCAGTAGCGCAACAACAGAAAGCCGATCACTAATCCATGTCATCTCTGTAAGCCTGCGAGAATTCCTGTCAATCGACTCTTCGTCAGCCCACCCCCTGTCCCCTTTGCCTTTAAAAACCTGCTTGCGACTGAGGTTGACAAGGCTCACGTCCAAGGAACCTTGAGTCTGAGTCTTCACCTGTCCCCGCTTTGGCTCAGGTCAACTCTGAATTATTTTTTGTGCCTCAGCCTCTTCCTTTTAGGTCAACACATCCATCATGAAATGAAGGGAATTAGAGCAGTTTCTCATGGGACTGGAACCTGCAGAAGAAGAAATATGCTTAGTTAGATCGAGGCTAGGCTTCCGTTGCTTCCGATGTAATACGCCCAGGACTCGCTGTGCTTTAGGTATTTTGGAAGCAGGGCTGGAGTGAGAAGATGTGGAAACCTGGTTTGATTACTGTCTGTGATTTCTTTCTTTCCCTGGGGACACAAGAGATTTGATTCCAGAAACCTTTCTACCGGATTCTTTGCCTTTATCTGATCACCAACAGAACTGGGCTCTTCCTTTCTCTAGCGAGGTTTCTCAGCTTTAGCACTATGACCTTTAGGGCCAGATGGCCTTTGTGTGGGGGCGGTCTTGTGTGTTGTGAGATGTTTATCAGTGTTGCTGGCCTCCACCCTCCACGCATTCGTAACAACGAAAGAGCATCTCCAGACATTGCCATTACACCCTAGGGGGACAAGATCATCCCTGATTGCAAACTGCCGCTCTACACTCCATCCACTGTGTGAATCATCTCTCACTTCTCTCATTTTCATTGTTCTGCAATATATTTAATTGCTTCCAGTATGTTCATGATACCTGCAATTCTTTTTTTTTTTTTTTTTTTTTTTTTTTTTTTTTTTTTGAGACGGAGTTTCGCTCTTGTTACCCAGGCTGGAGTGCAATGGCGCGATCTCGGCTCACCGCAACCTCGGCTCACCGCAACCTCCGCCTCCTGGGTTCAGGCAATTCTCCTGCCTCAGCCTCCTGAGTAGCTGGAATTACAGGCACACGCCACCATGCCCAGCTAATTTTTGTATTTTTAGTAGAGACGGGGTTTCACCATGTTGACCAGGTTGGTCTCGATCTCTTGACCTTGTGATCCACCCGCCTCGGCCTCCCAAAGTTCTGGGATTACAGGCTTGAGCCACCGCGTCCGGCTGATACCTGCAATTCTAATCAAGAATAAGGAAAATCAATCTTCTGATGGATGCCTGGAGCAAAGAGCAAAAGGAACCAGGTAGGATCAAAATCCTAGAGGAAGCCAAGGAGTATTGGAATCAAAATTTCCAGCTATTGGAGAGTGAGGACTAGCACTTTTGTTAACAAAACCATCAGGCCTGTAATCCCAGCACTTTGGGAGGCCGAGGTGGGCGGATCACGAGGTCAAGAGATCAAGACCATCCTGGTCAACATAGTACCCCATCTCTACTAAAAATACAAAAATTAGCTGGGCATGGTGGCGCATGCCTGTAATCCCAGCTACTCGGGAGGCTGAGGAAAAAGCATTGCTTGAACCTGGGAGGCGGAGGTTGCAGTGAGCTGAGATCCTGCCATTGCACTCCAGCTTGGTGACAGACAGAGACTCCGTCTCAAAAAAAAACCCAAAAAACAAAAAACAAAACCAAAGAGTGTTTATTATCTACTAAGTACAAGGCCAAATGCAATTCTGTCATAAACAAGAAAAAAAACCTCACAATTTATTTTCTTAAAGATTCCGTTTTATAGGTGGTTGTGGGTAAGAGTTTTCTGGGAATGAGTAAATCAGTCCTAATATCATAGCCATTTTGAAGCCAATGAAAGTTCAAAAAATATAAACCAAGTAGGGAGAGACAGAAGTAATATGACTATACAGTTAATACTTATTTCAATTTTTTATCATCTGTGTCTAATTATTTACTGCAAAATAATTTTTTTTTGCATGTTTCAGATTAACTTTTTTGGCAATGTAATGAATTTTAATACAAATGTACTTTATCCTCACAGTTCATACCCCACGATACAGGTGATAAGGCTTGAAGTGATTAAATAGGAATATACTAAGATGTTACCTCTCTCCATCTCTCTTTAAAATGCACATGCATTACTTGGGGATCTTGTTCACAATTATGATTCTGCAAGTCTGGGGTGGATTCTGAGATTCCGTATTTCTTTTCTGTTTTTTTTGAGATGGAGTCTTGACCTGTCATGCAGGCTGGAGTGCAGTGACACGATCTCAGCTCAGAAACCTCTGCCTTCTGGATTCGAGCACTTCTCCTGCCTCAGCCTCCCAAGTAGCTGGGACTACAAACACCCACCACAATGCCCAGCTAATTTTTATATTTTTTTGTAGAGATGGGGGTTTCATCATGTTGGCCAGGCTGGTCTCGAACTCCCGACCTTGAGATTCATCTGGTTCGGCCTCCAAAAGTGCTGAGATTACAGGTGAGATTACAGCCATGAGCCACTGCATTTGGCCTTTTTTTTTTTTTTTTTTTTTTTTTTTTTTTAGAGAGATGGTGTCTTGCTCTGTCATCTAGGCTGGAGTGCAGTGGCACAATCAAAGCTTGCTGTGGCCTCAATCTACTAGGCTCAAGCGATCTTCCTGCTTCAGCCTCCAGGGACTACACTACAGGCATGCATCCCCATACCTGGCTAACTTTTAAAAATTATTTTTTGTAGAGATGGGATCTCACAATGTTATCCATACTAATTTTGAACTGTAGGCATCAAGCGATCTCCTGCCTTGGCCTCCCACAGTGGCGGGATGACGGGCATGAGCTCCAGTGCCAGCCTCAAGGTCCTGCATTTCTAAGGAGCCCCCAGGCAATGCAACAGTGTTGGTTCAAGCACGACTCTGTGACTAGCAAGGTCTTCATCTCCCTTGACCTGAGCATCCCACGATGGTTTGCAGGAGTTGTGGTACTGCCGGATTTTTGAGGAAAGGGAGCATTCATTTTTAGATTCAGATTTCCTGTATCAAAACACTCTTTTCAGCAACAGATGCTGAATATTCCTCCCTCAGGGCAGGAAACACAAAGAGAAGGAAACTTCCAGAGCTGAAGATCCCAACGAAGGAAAGCCAGTCCTGCAGGGATGGGAGCACCTGAGTGCTGCTGGTCAGAGAAGCCTCCTTGTGGGTGACAAGCAAAGCCTCCACCCTCTGTGCTCCAGTTTAGAATAAAGGACATGATGCCAAAAGCCATCACTCCAGCTGAAGCCAGTTGACAGAATACTCAGGCTTCCCAGGAGACTCAAGCGCCACCAGCAAGCAGGCTCAGCACACCTGCTGAGTGCAAAGGAACTGGGGAAATGTATTAAGAGCTACTGTCTGGTTTTTAGATTTTACCGTATGCAACCAATCACGGTAACGAGACGGCTCATAGTCCAGGTGCACGTGTTTTCCATAAATACCGTTTTCACCAAGTTCCAAGATAAGTAGCTGTAATAACTATGTAAAACATAAAATAAAATTACCTAAGCTGTCCAATAATATAATAATAATTATATGTAACACATGCAAAGTATATATGTAATAATAAAATATTATTAAATGTAACTACCTGGATTATTTGTCTGTCCTTACCTGTTAAAAGTCAAGAATTTGGCGTTCAGAGTAGGTAGAACCTCTTAAACCCCTCTTAAATAACTTCCGTTTTAATTTGGCTCTTGTTTTACTGAGAATTCTCAATGGGCCAGGTGCGGTGGCTCACGCCTGTAATCCCTGCACTTTGGGAGGCCATGGCGGGTGGATCACAAGGTCAGGAGTTCGAGACCAGCCTGGCCTATATGGTGAAACCCTGTCTCTACTAGAAATACAAAATTTAGCTGGGCATGGTATGGGTGCCTGTAATTCCAGCTACTCGGGAGGCTGAGAATTTCTTGAAGCCAGGTGGCAGAGGTTGCAGTGAGCCGAGATCACACCACTGCACTCCAGCCTGGGCTACAGAGACTTCGTCTCAAAAAAAAAAAAAAAAAGAATTCTCAATGATGCTTTCAACACATTCTAAAAACACAAAAATTAATCTTATTCCTAGATGTCCATAACTTATTTTTCCCAAGTTGCTATTTGCTGCTAGCATGAAGCAAAATAACTATAACCTAAAAATGTGTCCGATTAATTCTGGTGTCATTTTAATGTAATTAGACAATTATCCACATATTTTCTCCTAGGGTTCTTACCTGCATTTACGTTTCTGAAGCTAGGTGATGGTGCATGTGTGTTTGTACATAGACCATGAATATAGGAAGTAGGGTTGGAACATGACCTTCAAGCCAGTGAATTCTGCAGTTTCACTAGAATGCACGGTTTCCAGTTATTTCTTCAAAGTGGAAAGCATCTGAGGTTGAACTTCCTAGAGAGAGGTGGACTCGTAGGGCAAGCCTGGCCCCTGGTCTGCCTGCCAGTTCCCTGAGCTGTGACACCAAAGCCTCACAGTGTCCCTCCCTTGGGTGTCCCTTCCCCGTTCTCTAGAATAAGGGCATTTGACAAGATAATTCCTAAAGTGTCTCTCAAATCTATGATTCTATGACTTTAATACTTTTAGTATTGAAGAAAATGCACATGATAATGTGTCCTCTCTGCACGTCAGCTAGAATAGGACATGATTAAATAATAAAATGTCCGTTTTCAACTGCACGGGTGTAATTTTTTTAAATGCATTTTAAGACAAGAAGATTGCTCTAAGCTTTCACAGATGTTAACATTTTTTTTTTAATTTTCTTTTCTCACATGGTGCCAGTAGGAATAATTCATTCCCGGACTTTTTCCATCAGCATCTATCTGTGGCCTTATTTCAAAATGCCACATTTCAGCACAAAGATACAAGATTCTTGGACAAGAAACTCTAACAATGAAACAAAATTGATAGTAAAAGAAAATGAAGACAACAAATGTAAAGTTCAAATTTCTATTACCTTGATTTTTTAAAAAGTGCCTAAATGTATACATAAAAATTGAATTTTTAGGAACATAAACCATCCTTTCATCAATTTATTTTTACTCTTCTGTCATATTGTTGTTACTGACAGAGTTGACAGTACAATAAAATATTATTAAAATACCAGGTGCAGTGGCTCACTCCTGTAATCCCAGCACTTTGGGAGACTGAGGCAGGTGGATCATCTGAGGTCAGGAGTTCAAGGCCATCCTGGCCAATACAGTGAAACCCTGTCTCTACTAAAAGTATAAAAATTAGCTAGGCCTGGTGGCAGGCACCTGTAATCCCAACTACTTCAGAGGCTGAGACAGCAGAATTGCTTGAATCTGAGAGGTGGAGGCTGCAGTGAGCCGAGATTGCACCATTGCACTCCAGCCTGGGCAACAGGGCAGAAATCTGTCTCAAAAAACAAAAAACAAAAACAAAAACAAAAACAAAAACAAAAACAAAAAATTTATGACATTAGAAGCTGAAACAGTGCCTGCTTTAACACCACACTCCAACCCAACTTCACGTGCTGGTGCATTCCCATCTTCCTCTGAACACTGTGTCATGCTTTCAACACCCCGCATACCAGGCTGCACGCTGATTCATTCACTATCTGCAGGATTGAGAACACTGGGTGGAGCTCCTACCAAGTTGCTGTTGCAATCATATTCAACAAATCAGGACACAGCCACCTCTGGTTTGCCTGGTTTGATCTTTGCAGGAATTGAAAATCCACAAGGGTCTAAACTTGTCAGTATTTTAGTGGGAAATGGGCAGTTCCTCTCAAACAGCTGACCTGGAACTCCCATCTGCCGCAGAGAGCGAAACCTCTCTGCACTCTTAAATGTTGTATTCATTCGACCCTGGAGAACGGCCGGCTTGTCACCCACTCTGAACTCATTCTTATGAGGGGACTCTTATTTATAGCCACAGACACGGTGTGATTCCCTATTTTAAATAAACTAGTGGGACTTTGTGTTTTTCACCATCTTTAGCTTTAGCCCTTAAGGACTTCATGAAGCTCCCAAGTAATATAGGTAGCTGGGTTGATTTGAGTTGAACTAGCATGCATTTTTCACGTTTAGAAGATAAGTATTACACAATGAAGGATTAAAAAGTAAAGGGCAATAATGTAGCCTTTGATGCTTATATACATTTTATGGAAAACAGCTGGTTCCAATGAGAATATTTCTGCTCTCACCACAAACTCAATTTCTACTTCAACTATATAATTAAATCAGGCTTGAGAATAACTAAAAAACAATACTGCTAAATGCTGGCTTTAAATTACCATTTGTCTGCCTAAATCATGATGAATACGGTAATTAGAGATGGCATTATCGATTATTAAATGTCAGAATGAATACACTAATGAAGTCACAGGGACAAATGTCTCTGATTATTGTGACCAGGTTGGCCACAGTCCTGAGTGTAAAATTTTTGAAACTCTAAAAATGTAAAAGGAAGTCTCCATGACTGTATCAATTATAACAATAAAAATTTGGGCAGGCGAGGTGGCTCATGCCTGTAATCCCATTACATTGGGAGGCCAAGGCAGGAGGATCGCTTGAGGCCAGGAATTCGGGACTAGACTGGGCAACATGGTGGAATTCGACCGCCACAAAAAGTTTAAAAACATTTTCTGGGTATGGATGTGAACGTCTGTCGTGCTAGCCACCCAGCAGGCTGAGGCAGGAGGATTGCTTTAGACCAGGAACTCACGGTTCCAGTGAGATATAATCATATTGCTGCACTCCAACCTAAGCAGCCTAATGAGACCCTGTCTCAAAAAAAAAAAAAAAAATCATAACATTGACTTTGTTCAAAATATAAGCATTCATAATACTGCAACTTGTCCTTCAACTCCAGTCGTCGTGAACCTGCTGTGTGTCTGTAGCAGTCAGATGCTGAGCACGCTTGAGACAGAAGACTCCTCCCCTTCTGGCTGGGGACTGCAATGAAGAAGTGAGCTAGGAAATCGTTACAGAAGGTGACAGCGACTGTGAGCCAGACAGACTGTGCTGTGATCGAAGACTGGGTGGGAAGCGGGAACGTAGCCTAGAGACTCTGGATCAGGATTTGGCTCCAGGCAGAGGCTTCCAGTGTGCAACCATGCTGAGTCAGAGGACGTGGAAATGCGGCCCTCTGGGGCCGGCGCTTCACAGCCGAGAAGACGGATGGTGTGCAGGGAAGCTGCAGAACTGTGGGCAGCAGGTGGCACAGGGCCTGGTCTGCCGGGCGGCAGCATCCCAGCCACTCGTTCCAATGTTTCGGGGCAAAACTCTAGCAGATGTTTTTTTTCCCCTTTCTTTCACTTACCAGGTACCTATTAGTACATCCTGTCAACTTGACTTTGAAAGCAGATCTTTATCTCACCCCAAGGCTCCCTTATAATGTCCATTGTACAAGTCCAGATGCTCCTTTAGAAACATAAATCAGATCCTTCTTTCCTGCGTCCAACTTCTCCATGACTTCCCGTCACACACAGAAAGGAGGCTGAACTTCCGTCCCGGCTCTTTGTGCCCTTCATGATCTGCAGGGCACTGCGTCTCCTCCTACCCCTCCACCTCCAACTCCAGCCTCTAGGGGCTTGCCAACTTCTGTCTCCTCCGGGGCATTTACTCTAGTTATTTTGTCTTCCTGAACTTCTTTCTCAACTCCTTGCACAGCTAATTTCTTCTTATTTCATTCAAATGTCAACCTGACGTCATTTGAATGTCCTCTGCCCAATGACCACGCATGACCATCAGACTAAACAGCCAAATAGTACTGTCCTTGTTTCTCCGAGGGACTTGAATCTTCTGCATAGCCCTCGTGCCGATATTTTGATAGTACTTGCTGATTGACCGCCTTCTCCATAGCGCTCTGTCCCCACACTATTCAACCTGGAATGCAGCTCTGTGAAAGAAGAAATGATACATGTGCTGTTCCTTAATGTATCCCCGCACCTGGGACTGTGCTGGACACACAGTGGTTCTCAGCAATTTTTGCCAAATGAACCAATGGCTGATAGACTGTCATGGATAAACTCATCATGAAATAGAAGTGAGAGAGAAAGGGAAAGAGGGAGGGGTGGCGGTGAGAGGGCATCGGTCGGCAGGGCCGGAAAGACCACAGAGCAGTCAAGCATCCCCTACACGGCAGCAGCTACCACAGTGGCTGGACCAGTGGGTCGCACTTCTGCAAGGGGATATAGACCCTTTGATGTCCCCAAAGCATAGGCAGCATGAGCTTCATGCTTGCATCGGGTCCCCTTTCTCCTTGAGTCCCGTGTCCCAGGAGAATGCTACGCCCACAGGGAGTCTGTGTCAAAGCCAAGGAACTCCAAGGGCAGGCGATCATGGTGTTTTGTGGGGGTTGCTGGTAAACTTGGTCCTCTTTCTCCCTGGAAGAGACATTGACTTTATTACCCTGGGATTTCTTCAAGGAGAGATGTTTCCAAATCTCTGCAGCGGGAGTCATCTTTCTACCGCCAAGACTGTCTGCTATGCAAACATCCTGTATCATCCATTGATGATCTCTATGTCCTTTGTTCAGGAGACTACAAACCATGTCCAGACATGGAGAACTAGTTCATAACAAAAGGATCCCATGGCCTGATTTGGGGTAGAGCTCCTAAGGTTCAGAACATTTCAAGACATATTTGGGAAACCCGAGAGTGGAGCTGTCTTCACCCAGTTCGCCAGGGAACTGTAGTAGGAAGGCATAAAACCCCAGGAAATTTTGAGTTGCACAGTGTTTGAGAAACTTTGGAACCAGAGATAGCTTTGCAAGAGTTTTCCTGGAATGGCAACCGGCTGAGGTTATGACATCATTCCCACGCACTTACATTACAAGGAGTGGAATATCCAGCAAACCGGGAGACCCAGGAGGACAAGAACGGATGCTGCTTCAGTAACAACATAAAGGGACCAGTTCCCAAGGGCCAGAGGGGGATGTTCAACCTGCAGGACAGTTGAAGGAGGGAGAGATGCAGCTTCTCAGTGGCTCGCACTACGAAAGGTCCCTGGGAGATTCCAGGGGGGATGTCTTGTCTTGAATCACTTTCAGGATGAATAAGGAATTTAACCACTTGTTTTCTGAAAGTCTGTTACTGGGAGACACCATCTCTGGAGCCAGGCCAGGAGGCTGTGGTGAGGGAGCCAGCTCAGGCGGTTGTCAGGACGGCCACCGTGGAACCACAGCTCTGGGGCTGTCACATTGTCCTGTCAGGTTAGCTCCCACGGTTCACATCTCTCCCTTGGTAGTTTATTTTTTATTACATATCACTCAAGTGGCCATATGGAATGCGTTGAAACTAAAGTTGAAAGGAGAAAAATACCAGGTTCTTCACCGCAGATAGCTTGAGCAGCAGTGATCTGGAGCAGCCCTATCCATCAGAACATGTGGCGAGGATGGAGCCGGACTATTCCTGCAGCCACCGGTACGCTAGCCTCTAGCTGCCTGTGACTACTGAGCACCGGGAATGTGGCAATTCTAATTCAGGATCTGAACATTTCATTGAATTATAATTGAGTTAAAGTAGCCATGTGACTAGTGCCTGCAGTACTGGACACTGCAGGTCTGGAATGCTGGCCTTAGCCCGAGCCGCTCGAAGCTTTTGTGACCTTACCATAAAATGAGGCTAAAAGTCGAATCAATCATGGAGGGGCTTTTGAGGCTTAATGAACTGATCCATGTTAGGGGCTTGGCACCTCTGGGGCACACAGTTGGCACTCAGTAGGCATTAGAGAAGGATGGGAAAAATGAGTATAGCAACATAGATGGCATTCACAGAGACAGAGCGCCAGGGGTTCTGAGGACAGGTTTGGACACATGTGTGACTAGCTACTAGTAAGAAAAAGGAAGGGTCATGCAGCATGGGGCCGGAGCATGGGTGACAATGGGTGGGGAGGCCCTGCTTGTGGCTCTATGTGATAGCACAGGCCTGTGAGGGGTGATGTCTCAGACCCTAATGACCTTGAAAAGGAGGGTAGATATTCAGCACTGGGTGCGGGGTGGGGGTTGGGGGTCCAGAGCTTCCCAGGCTGTTGGGGCAGCTGCTCCCTTGAGTGGTGCACAGTGCACACAGCAGGGGCAAGGCTCTCTTGCAGCTGCGTCCAGCTCCTTCACCCCAATTCAAAACACGGGCATTCTGGACACTCTTATCAAACAATCTGAATCAAGGCATGTGTTTGCCTACATCATCTGAATGTTTACACCCAAAGTAGTTTCTCGACATGTATGTATCAGTCTAGGTCCAATCAGGAGATGTGAACCACAACACAATTTAAACAAGAGAAATACGGACATATAATGCTATTTCTTAAGAAACAGGACAAGAGAGTCACTCTAGAGGCAGAAAGAGCTCTACAGGGCACCAGAACTGTGGATGAGCACCCAAGAAAGGACACAGCTGGAGGGGCTTAGACCTCTGAAGAAAGTATGGCTGTACCTCATGGATAGTGGAGAATCTTTTTTTTTTTTTTTTTTTTTTGAGATGGAGTTTCGCTCTTGTTACCCAGGCTGGAGTGCAATGGCGCGATCTCGGCTCACCGCAACCTCCGCCTCCTGGGTTCGGGCAATTCTCCTGCCTCAGCTTCCTGAGTAGCTGGGATTACAGGCACGTGCCACCATGCCCAGCTAATTTTTTGTATTTTTAGTAGAGACGGGGTTTCACCATGTTGACCGGGATGGTCTCGATCTCTGGACCTGGTGATCCACCCGCCTCAGCCTCCCAAAGTGCTGGGATTACAGGCTTGAGCCACCGCGCCCGGCAATAGTGGAGAATCTTGCTGGGTTTCCCAGGCCACAGCTGGCCCATGGTGGCTGAACAAGTAAAAGCATCCCTTTGTGGTACCAGCAAACTGAGGCCAACGGGAAGACAGAGAGCACAGGGCACACTACAGGTGTGAGGCCAAAAACCCATCGTGTCTGTGTCACTGTCCACGTCCAGAGAGCCGCAGGAAACACACCTGCAAAACACAGGCAGGGGGAGTCTGGCAGGTGGTGTGCAGGGTGGGTCTGGGCCGTCCTCTGCAGGGACCCAGTGCCCCTCTGTGCACAGCTTAGGTCAGAGCAGCTGCGGGCCCCTGCATGGACAAAGGTCCAGCCTGCCTGATGGCCAACCTTAAGGAGCTCCAGTGTGCCTGTGGGTGGGGCTAAGGAGAGGGTGCGAAGAGCAGGAGTCCTCTGCTGTCTGCCGTCCCTGTCTCTGCTGGTGCTGTCCAAATCAGGAGCTGTAGAAAGCACGGCAGCCACGTGCTGGAGAGAGCCGCTTGCACCCTGCATGCACCTGACACTGGAGAAACCATGCCAGCTGAGCAGTAAAGAAAAATGCACGCTCTCCAGGAACATGGCAGATGCAGTGAGAGCCAGGAAGGAAAAGCCCCACTACCTGCAATGTCCCTCCAACACCTTCCAATGACAATCCTTAACATCAGATCGGTGGCGAAAACAAAACAAAACAAAACAAAACTGTAAAAGAGGCTCATCTGCATCTTTACCGATCAGACAATGAAGAATGAATTTGGAGCTGAGAGTCAGGAAACTGACAAATGCCAAAACATAGTCTGTGCCAGACACCCACCCGCCCCACTCTTCCATGGCACTCACAAAACGTTCCCTGGGGCCTTATCTGTGATCTAGGAAAACCGCTGTTTTCAGGGAAAGGTGGGTTTCTTGGCAAATGATCTTTCTATGGGTAAAAATAGCAGTGCAGTCATCACCTTGTCATTAGTAAGTTCTCAATAGAGCAGGCTACTGCCAAAGCTGAGCATCCAATAAGATGCTCGCACTTACACGTGGTTCACCGCCTGGGAGCTGTGTTCAGAAGGGCAGCAGATCCAGCATCTCCGAACGCCACAGTCCACCCTGTAGGACTAAATGTCCCATGCCCTAGAGTTTTCTTACTCTTCCTATATGATCTGAGAAGTGGGTATAAACTTTCGTAGCAGTTTGGAAAACATTGCAAAATCTTTGAAATCAGAAAAACTAAGGAGTTTACAAAACACTACCATGTATATTTATGTCTATTCTTACTTCTTTTCTTTTTCTCCTAAATAATGAAAACAAAGAATCACATTTTCTGAAAAGTAAAGGGAACTCAGTAAATAAATACATAGCTTTGCTATCGTGACATGCAATATTTTAGAATAAAAATGTACTATGAATATTCATAGAAGTTATTATTCTTGGATCTTCAGCAACATTAAATATGTAATATAATTGCACCTGCGTTTCCTCTTCTCATGTTTACCCCTGCTTCATTTCTAAATCGTCTTTTCCAAGTTTTCCTCTACAGTTATTTAAGTCGGACGGTAAGCTTGTTTTCAGCTAGTTGTAATTAAAATATTATCTATGAGCACTTTCGAGCCAGACTGTCATCATCAAAGGAAAGATGAGGCAATTTTGGAGAAAACTCAGTGACACATCAAATCATTTAGATCAATGATTTAAGTTCACTATTTTTCTTCAATTAACTTTCAAATATGTGGGTGATTGTTTTATATAGGGATTCACATGGTGCAAAAATCAACAGAACTCCATATAAGGCACAGAGAGGGGATCCCTGAGGGGGCTCTTCTGCCCCGAGTGGTCCCTGACCTCCGTAAAGGCCAGGCAGACAAGCATCCTGCCTTCTGCCGCCACTTTCCAGAAGAGAAGACTAATGATGAACAGGTAAACAGCCAGTGCCTAACTTCAGGGAGGAGTTAGTTGTGAATAAAATCAAAGGACACGGAGGGAAAGGTTAAGAGAAGGTGGCTGGAATGGGCTGGGGAGGGAGGAGGCCCCACCCGGGAGAGCCTGGCGTTCTAGCCTGGGGAGGAATCCCGGGCGAGGGGAGAGGAGGGAGGAGGGGCAGCGGGAAGACACTGAAGGCTTGAACAGGTTGCGTTTCTAAAAGGTCACGGACTACAGTGTGTACGAGGTTGGAAGGGGATAAATGCAAACGCAGAAGGAGAGCTGGAAAGCTACGGGCGTTATGGGGAGCGGTGGAAGGAGGGCGGGGAGGGAGGTGACCTCCCAGCGCCGTCGTGGGCCGCAACAGGCGACCGATCTGTGCTGCACGCTGGCCCCCACTGGAGAGGGGACAGTTGTTCCATTCACCGGGGAGGACGCAGATCTGAGAGGCCGCGCGCGGGGCCCAGGTCCGCAGAGCCGGGCTGGGCCGTGACACTGGGGGAGCGCGGCAAGCGCTCGGCACCAGGAGCCCCCAGCTTTCTCAGGCCGCGGTTGCCGGGCGCAGGCTCCGGGCGCGCGCAGGGGATCCGCGCAGCCCGCTTTGCGGCTGGACCCGAGGCGCAGACAGCCGGGCCTGGGCGGGGGGATCCGCCCCGCAGCTCCGGGCTGGGCAACGCCGCCACCTGCCGTCCCGCGGCCCCGCACAGCGGCCCGGGCGTCCCAGCCTCCGCGAGAAAGACTGTGCCTGGCGGACGATGACGCTGACCGGCCGCTGGAGAGGAGGCAACCGAGGAAATCCGACACGGGACGCGCTGCACCTGCAGGCTGCACAGGCCCGCGGACGGCCCCTGTCCCTCCAGGCTGGGACCTGCGGGTCCGCGGGCTGCCTCCCTGCCCCTGGCCGAGACTGTGACAGGCTTGGCAGCCGGCAGCCCAGTGCCCTGACCGGTATATTCAGGCTCACTCCACACACAGAAAGGCACCAAATCTCTGTGGCTCCACGCAACACGTGTTTGTCACTCTCATATCCAGGGCATGTCACGGGACAGGCCAACAAGTGATTTAGGGACCAGGCTCTTTCCCTCTTTGTACCTCCTTCAAAATGCGGCCTCCAAGTTCACTGCCTAAAGGAAAAGGAACATTCAAGGGTGAGAGATTTTGCTGTGGCCTGTGACGCAGCTCCACCTAATGTAAAGATGTTAGGAAGCTCAGGTTTCCTGGAAAAAGAGGTGTCGCTGGAGCATTAAGACTCGGCCTGACCCTTCCAAGCCTCCTGAACATTCCCGCGTCCATGCAGAGAGCACCTTCGGGCCTCAGAGGGGCAGCCACAGCAGTGAGTCACTGCCCATGCAAAGGACCCCCAGACCATCCCACTCCATGGCCGAGACTCCTCTTGGGCTGCCACCAATCACCTAGAGGGACAGTGGTTGTTCTCTTCCACCCAGCAAACAAGCACATCGCCTCTGAAACAAACACTACACCGCCATTCCAAAACAGAGTGGGAGACACACCCCATTCAGCTCCACAGGACACCTGACTCCACAGGCCGCCATTGCTAAATTCCTCTGCCCCGGGCTGGGAAGGCCCCTCATTAGACTCTGGGGCTACCCTCCGGGGAAAACTCCATGCTCTGTTTTTCCTGGATCTGCCCTTGTGGGATTTCTTACTTGCTCACTGGGCTTCAGTATCTGAACTGGGTACTGGGGAGACTTCCCTCATAGGATCCACCTACCCTGGATGTCCCTTGCTGTCTGCTGTAAACTGAATGGTTGCATTCCCCCAAAACTCCTATGTTGAAGTCCCCATCTCCAGTGTGACGGTATTAGGAGGTGGGGACTTCTGTAGGTCATCAGGTCATGAGGGTGGAACCCCCATGAATGGGATTAGTGCCCTTCTTTC
This sequence comes from Saimiri boliviensis, assembly GCF_048565385.1. Taxonomy (NCBI): domain Eukaryota; kingdom Metazoa; phylum Chordata; class Mammalia; order Primates; family Cebidae; genus Saimiri; species Saimiri boliviensis. Next base: position 103,671,784 of record NC_133458.1, on the reverse strand, counting down.
AAAGGAGCTTTTGAGAACAGTAAGAAGGCTGTTTGCAGTACCAGACATGGAATATGTTGGCACCTTGATCTTGGACTTCTCGTCTCCAGAACTGTGAATAATAAATTTCTGTTGTTTCTAAGCCACCCATTTTATGGCATTCTGTTAGAGGAACCCAACCTAACTAAGACAATGTCTGTGACCCAAACAAAGACTTTTAGATTAATTTTCTGCTTTCCTTGGATTAAGTTTTTTTAGATTAAGTTTATGCTTTCTTTGGCAATGTAATTTCTTCAAACTTTTTGAGGCCATTCGATCTATTTGCTTCCAAAAATTTCCACATGGCTGTAACCACACCCAAAATATTTTCATAGACAGCATTTTTAAATCTTCTACTTTTTTTTTTACCTTTCCCATACCCCTGCCTAGTTCAGCTTAATAATGAGAGAAAAAATCTTAATCTAATCATTGTGATGAGGTTGTCACAATATGATTTTGTAGCTGAAGATTTTTTTATGTCAATACATTATTGCTTTCTGTTTGTATTTCAAATGCAGTTGAAATGTCTAACTCTTCAAGAACCCACATTTCTGGACTTCCTGCTCTTCAGCCAGTCAATTTTCTTCCTGAGTGCTCTCTTTGTAGCGTGCCAACACAGCCAATTATAGAAAACACACAATCACACTTTGATTATTTTTTTCAACTGCTTTTGCTAGAGTTGCTGAATCATAAGGCTTAAATCTACCTCCACAGATACTGCAGACAGGAGTTTTACTATATATTTCCACTGTAGCTAGAATGGATCATCTTCCTTGCCACCTATCACCTCACTTCCAGTCAATGTCAGACATAGATTTTTGTTGCTACAGTACTTCCCTTTGAAGTACCAATTTTTGTATTATTCCTGATGGTTCAGTTGTACCAGTTCTCAAATTTCAGTGGCTTAACGCAATAAATGTTTCTCTCGTCCCCATGTTACAGTCCAATCAGAGTTGACTGATCCTCCTCCATGCAGTGACTCAAGGACCCAGGCTCCTTCTATCTGGGGCATCCATATTTAACATGCACCCTCTGAGGTCACCACTGAATGAGGAAACATATCTATGTGACTGATTTAGATGTAGTGACATCACACCCATCACATTCCATGGGCCAGGACACAGTCACATGGCCCAACTCACTGCAAGGGTGCAGAAAAGTCATTTGTCTGTGTTTTCAGGAAGAAGAAAAAGACAGTATTGAAAAGGTCCGGCAATCCTAGCTATACTGCTTATAATAATCACATGAGTTCCTTTAGTCCCTTTCCTCTGGAAGTTTACATATAATATACAATAAAGCAAAAAAAAAAAAAAATTAAGATAGGAATGAGAATGTCGTACTCTCAAGAAGCCGTTTAAGATTCTACAAAGGTACTTATCTAGAATCCAGGAATAATACTGATAGTGTCTATGTGCATTGAAAGCCAGGTGGGGCTTGTTATATTAAAGAATTTTTCTGTTATTTATACACCAATAACAAAAACAACACGTTTGTCATTCATACAACAACATTTCCTGAGTGCCTTCTAAATGCTAGGTACCAAGCTAGCAGCTGAGTGGCAAAAAAAAAAAGGGGGGGGGGGGTTTCAATACCTGCTCTTGTGATATTTGCATTCTAATACAAGGGAAAATAAACAAGTAATCACCCCTTTGCATAATGATTGATTTGATAAGTGAGTTGCATCTAAAGTGCAGGACAGTGTAAGAAAGCAAAAACAGACCTCGCTGGGGAGTGAAGCTACATTCTAAACATAAAGATGGGACTTGAAAGGCTGGAAGTTAGCCAGGTGACAGCAAGGAAGAGACGCTGAGGTTTTTTACTGTTACCATTGGGGAGGGGACGGTGCCCCCTGAGACGGGAGAAACTGTGTTTTCATGCATTAGTCCTGGATGGGCAGATCAGAGATTCATTTTAGGATACATTGGCTCTAAGGTAACCATGAAACCTTCTACGAGAGATGTCAGGGAGGCAACAGCCATTGCACAGAGCTTGGTGAGAGGTCTGGAGTGGAGCTGTCACTTTGGAAGATGTATTACTGATGATATCTAACCTGTCTCAAAGATGATTCTCGCCACTCCTTACCCAAATACATCATTCATGGGGAAAACTCCCAGAATCCAGTCACCTGCCGTCATTTGTCCCTGCCCTCTTAGGGCTCTATACCTCTAAGAAAACTTATTTTATTTTATTTTATTTTATTTTAGAGGCAGAGTCTCACCTTGTGGCCCAGGCTGGAGTGCAGTGGTGCAATCCTGGCTCACTGAAACCTCTGCCTCCCAGGTTCAAGCAATTCTCCTGCCTCAGCCTCCCAAGCAGCTGGGATTACAGGCATGTGCCACCATGCCAGGCTAATTTTTTTTATATTTTTTGTAGAGACGGAGTTTCATCATGTTGGCCAGGCTGGTCTTGAACTCCCGACTTCAAGTGATCAGCCTTCCAAAGTGCTGGGATTACAGGCATGAGCCACCACACCCGGCCAGAAGACGAATTTTAAATGGGAGCATTCTCACTGGCAAATCAAAGCTTTTCTTAGATAGTGAGTTATTAACACACAAGTAAGAGAGGTTTCCCATTTGTAAGTATCACTGTTCAGACCAAGGGCAGCAAGAAAACTGCCAGCAGCATCCACAACGAGCAGCTGACGGTCCTAAGGAGCCAGGATTCCACCATCACACCAAACTCCCAGTAGAAGTCAAGGGCAAGGACCCCTTTCTTCTATTTCTCTGTTGCCTATTTTATCCAGTGCCTGATGTTACATTCAGCTCTGTATTGTTTTAAACATGTATCTTTGCTTTTAAAATGAATGATCATCATCGGTTCTGAGTATGAATACATTAGTAGGAGTGCATTTATTTTAATTCATTTGACGATGACTTTACTAAAGCTTAAGATTGTGTGTCTCTGAAAACCTCAAAAAATTATTCGAAATGGCTCTTCAGATGAATGCAAATACACAAAAAGAAAACCGGCTGAAGGTCATCATACAAAGAGCCAGCAGTAGCAGCACAATTAAGACCGGGCAGCTATTCTAATTTTTCAGGTGTGTGTTGATGAGGAGAGTTAGAACGAATTTAATTGCTAATCTTTCAAAGGAAGAAACACACCGTGTTAATTAAATTCACTGATGATAGAAAATGTGGAGGTGGATTAATCGCTTTTAATGGCAGAACAATTTTCTTTAAAAGCTAGTTTTACAAATAAGAACTGGAATTAACCAAAAGAGAGCTCAGTTCTTAGGGAATATGCACGCGCGCGCGTGCGCGCGCGCACACACACACACACACAGAGCCTAACTACCCCCAGTGCGTGTATTACAGGATGTGCACTTTGAAAGTTGCTTTTGAAAAGGTGCGCTGATCACTGAAGAATGCCATCTTGAATTCACTCTTTGAACCAAGACGTACAAAGTACCTGCTACATATATAAAACTCTGGCTTGAAAATAAAAAATACGGAAAGAAAATCACCTCTTCTACTAGGCTTTTGGAGCACAGATTTCCTGTACAGTTTAGTATAGCAAATTCACTTGTCTCTGGCACCTCGATAGGGTAGCATAAAAAACCATAAGGGGATGGAAATGCGGGCGGGTCATTTGCTCAAATGGAAATGCTTTAGTTGCCCAGACATTTCATCAAGCAGACAGCTCCAGGAAGTATCTGCATTTTGTCCTGATAAATAAAGAAAATGGAAAGGTAAGTACAAATACCGAAGATTATATAATCAAGCCTCTAAATAGAAGTGTGGCTGTGATTGAAAACTTTACAATCACCAAAGTCTAGAGACAGAGCAGCCAGTTAACAAGCTCGACCCAGAAGCAGGCCTGAGGCCGATGGGGGGAGAGGGCTGAGAGGTGTAACTCTCCTGCGGCTAAGGACTCTCCTACAGCGTTTCTGTGCGTGCTGTGTCCAAAATCATGCCTACGACCCAGGACACACAACCGGCCCCAAACAGCGAACCCAAGCCCATCACCAGCAGCTCCGCACTGCTGAAATGAAAACTGGGTTTTAGTGAGTCTTCCTCATGGAGCCCAGGGTGCCTAAGTGGAAGCAGCAAGCATATGTGTGTGTGTGTGTGTGTGTGTGTGTGTGTGTGTGTGTGTGTGTGTGTATAAAGCATCATTTTTCCATTTTATTCTCCCAAAATAGCCTATTTTTTCATTTCCTTCTTGCCATGGTTTTTCGTGTAAGTGGTTGGCTAACTCAGGGACTAGTGAAAGAAAGAACATGATAGGTTTCCCCAGTTGTTCACGTTTAGCGGAATGAAAACACCTTTTTGCATTCAAAGCGAGTTCTGGTTCAGATAGAAAGTGTGCCTCTGCGGTGCACCCCACGCATCCTGTCACAGAGTGAGTGCTCTCACCCGGTAACGCGTCTTGCTGAAGACCCAGCCTGGTAGGTCCCCTGAAATGCTGTGCTCCCGGAGAACGTGATTGTGGGGGGAAAGAATGGAACAGCAGGCACGCACCTTGTGCACCTCTGAATTTCCAGATAGCGATGGCAGAGGTTTGTTTTGTTTTGTTTAGTTTTGTTGAGATAGAGTCTTGCTCTGTTGCCCAGGCTGGAGTGCAGTGGTGCGATCATGGCTCACGGCAGCCTCAACCTCCCGGATTCAAGCAATCCTGCGATCTCAGCCTCCAGAGTAGGTGGGACGGACTGCAGGTGTCCACCACCATGCCTGGCTAATAGTTTTTATAGAGATGGAGTCTCCCTGTGTTACCCAAGTTGATGGTAGAGTATGAAAACCAGCACAGGATGCTTCTGAGAGCGGGGACCCTCCAGGGGTGGGGCTCTTTGTAAGTGCTGCAGTCACACCCTCACGTATCAGGTTTTGGGGGAAGGACTAGTAGCAGCAGCAAAACTGCCCCTCCATCTTCTTTGGGGCCAGGTCGGCCTGAGAATCAAATGGCCATAAGATAGGTTAACAGATAAAAAGCGTAACATTTCTTTTCTGTGAGTTTACATGGCACGGGAGCCTCCATACAGAAAAGAAGACCCCAAGAAGCAGTTAGAGTCAGTCCCCTCTATACTAATTGGACAAAAAAATAGTTCTGCAGTGTGCTATGGTCAAGGAGTCTGGACTAAGGTAGGATCCGGGGAGAGGAGTGACTGGGAAGATGAGCGTTGGCTTAACAAAGTTTGTTCGCACAGATTTATTCCAGCCTCAACTGTTCATCCTTGATGATAAGAATGTTATTCTGCGGACAGTGCATCTTTCCCACGGACATGGTATCCCTGCTGTAGGAAACGACTTGAAGGTCAGGATGGCGTATTTTGGGTGGCGTATTCTTAACCCTTTCCTTTGCATCTTGGAAGGTGTGGTCCTTATAAGCCAAATGCCAAAGGTAGGTCAGAGGAGAGTGATGCCCTGTAACGATTTTTATCGTTGACAATTACAACAGCTGCCCACTACATAGCTCTTGCTAAGTGTCTGTTCCACACCGAAACTTGTGCTGAAAGAATGCTGTCTAGTATCCTATCCTACGTCAATTTCATTCTCAGGCACAGCCGGGCCCCAGGGAAGATGGAGGGGCAGTTCTGCTGCCGCTACCCAATGTGTCACTAACAGTGCTCCCTCAAGCACTGCTTCCTGGTGGGCGGTCGCTGCAGGGACAGGTGTGGCTCTGTACCTTGACTCCTGAAGCTAGTTCATTAGCACCAGTGTGCGCGCTTCCTCTTAGCAACTCTTCAGACTGGAAAAGATCTACATGTAGAATTAACATGGTACAAAATTAAAAACCAGGATGCAAAACTCATCTGCAGAATAATCCGGTTTCATAAAAGACTGGAATAAAAAACACCCATAAATTTAAAACTGTTATTTTGTGTCATTTCACAATGTTTTGAAGAGACACTGAGGTTTCTGACATACGAGCATTGCCTCCTTCCCTCCTCTAGACCCTCATGCGTGAAACGTTCTTGCTGTGAATTAGCACAGAGGTGTTCAGCAGAGTAACGAAATTCAGGCACACCTGAAGGGCACCTTCTTTTTTTTTTTTTTTTTTTTTTTGGTCCTGGCAGGACAGCTGGCAATGATAAAATACGTTAGAAGACAATCTTTCTTGTGAGGAAAAGCTGGAAAAAATAATAATGATAACATCCATGGGCCCCATCCCACAAGTATAGGAAGTGCTCAGTAAGCCTGTGTGAAATTACATCAAGGATTTTTATGTTTTCTCTCTGTCTGCAGTCAATGAGTTACACGGGTTTTGCTTAACATATTAGAGTTGGAACACAAAGGGAAATTGGTTTGCTTGTTTGTTGCTTTGGATTTATGCCTGTGAGATTTTGGCATTGTACATAATTTCGGAGGTTTTCAGATCTTTGAAATACACACAAGCACATCTTTAGCAAGCTACACCGGAGAACTGAAAGCATAAAATCAAATTACATGCAGATTGAAGAAGGAGCAATGATTTCTTTACAAGCAACTGTCAATTTATTGCCCAAGACTGAGGCTCTGGTCTCCCCAGTGATCTGGGAAGAAAATGAGTAACTAAAACAAACACTAGAATGTTAAAATTCACTTCACCTACTGCAATTGTCAAATCACCGGCTTCTTCTTGATTTTTTTAAAAAATTAAGTTTCCTCTCTCTGCAAAACCATCCAGCTATTCGGACCCAAAGGCCTGCTGGAGGAGAGAGGCGTGGCTGAGGGGATCCTAAGGCTGATGCCATTCATAGACCTTGTGATTTATAGGCAAAAACTATCTCGGCTTGGCGCGGTGGCTCACGCCTGTAATCCCAGCACTTTGGGAGGCCGAGGTGGGCGGATCACCTGAGGTCAGAAGTTCGAGACCAGCCCGACCAACATGGAGAAACTCCATCTCTACTAAAAATACAAAAATAGTCGGGCGTGTGGCACCCATCTGTAATCCCAGCTACTCAGGAGGCGGAGACAGGCGAATCACTTGAACCCACGAGGGGGATCTTGTGGTGAGCCGAGATTGTGCCATGGCATTGCACTCCAGCCTGGGCAACAAAAGCAAAACCCCATCTCAAAAAACAAAAAAAAAAAACAAAAGGCCAGGCACAGTGGCTCATGCCTGTAATCCCAGCACTTTGGGAGGTCGAGGCAGGCAGGCAGGTGGATCATGAGATCGGAGCTCAAGACCAGCCTGGCCAGTATGTTGAAACACCATCTCTACTAAAATTACAAAAATTAGCTGGGCATGGTGGCGTGCCCCTGTAGTCCTAGCTACTCAGGAGGCTGAGTCACAAGAATAGCTTGAACCCAGGAGGCAGAGGTTGCAGTGAGCTGAGATCGTGTCACTGCACTCCAGCCTGGGCAACAAGGCGAGACACTGTCTCAAAGACAAACACCAGACTATCTCAATGGACACGATGAAAAGAACAATGCAGCTGTCACAGACCATTTTTGGCAAGTGTATCAGGGAGCTAACTCAAAAACTTGAGTTACAATCAAAACACGTGGCCAGGCGTGGTGGCTCGCGTCTATAATCCCAGCGCTTTGGTAGGCTGAGGTAGGTGAATCATCTGAGATTGAGAGTTCAAGACCAGCCTGACCAACATGGAGAAATCCCGTCTCTACTAAAAATACAAAAGTATCTGGGCATGGTGGTGCATGCCTGTAATCCTAGTTACTCGGGAGACTGAGGCAGGAGAATAGCTTGAACCAAGGAGGCAGAGGTTGCAGTGAGCCCAGTCTCATCATTGCACTCTAGCCTGGGCAACAAGAGCAAAACTCCTTCTCAAAATAAATAAATAAAAATGCATGCTCACGAATGTTCATTGCAGCACAGTTTACAATAGCAAGGACCTGGAACCAACCCAAATGCCCATCGATGATAGACTGGACAGGGAAAATGTGGCACATATACACCATGGAATATTATGCAGCCATCAAAAATGATGAGTTTGTGTCCTTTGTAGGGACATGGATGATCCTGGAAACCATCATTCTCAGCAAACTGACGCAAGAGCAGAAAATCAAACACCGCATGTTCTCACTCATAGGCGGGTGTTGAACAATGAGAACACATGGACACAGGGAGGGGAGCACTGCACACTGGGGTCTGTGGGGGGTGGGGAAAGGGGAGGTACGGGGGAACGGGGAGTTGGGGAGAGATAGCATGGGGAGAAGTGCCAGATATAGGTGAAGGGGAGGAAGGCAGCAAATCACACTGCCATGTGTGTACCTATGCAACAATCTTGCATGTTCTTCACATGTACCCCAAGGAACAGCAAGAGAACTAGAATTTGTACCCCAAAACCTAAAATGCAACTAAAAATAACCCAGGTTGGCAACATTTTAAAAATAAATAAATAAATACATAAATACATACATAAATAAAACACATAAGCCAGATTTGTCTCATCCTGTGCAATAACATTATGGCAGAGACTGCTGCAAACTGTCACTTAAACCCCTTTCTTCTACTTCTAGAGAATAGCCAGACTGCAGTTCCCAGCTTCCCTTGCTGGTAAAGAGAGCCATGGGGGCAAAGAATAAAGAATCTCTTTCAGGCTGGCCTGTCAGACATTCTCCACGCAACCCTCTATAACCTTCCCCTCTCTGGAGGTTAGGTGTCCATACCCAGGTGACTTCACATGGCAGGCACGGAGGATTACCCATGCCCTGGCTGCTCTGAACAACTGTGTGCACAGAGACCCCTCCTCAGGTTGTTTTGAAATAGAGCACTATTGCCTTTGAGCCATTATACGTTTGGGAAATGATAGGCATAGCTCAGAGATGTGGCAAGTTCGGCTCCAGACCGCTGTAAAATGCTTAGCTTTAAAGCTTCAAAGTACAGGCTGATTCTCTTGTTAAGGGCTAATGTAGTTGGTGACTCAAGTTGAACCCAGTGCTTGTTTACCATTTTGAAAATCCTAGGACCCTTAAGAGTTATGCTAAATCTACTCTGCCTGTGCCCTAGAAATGGAACAATGAAGCTGGGATGGCAGTACATCTCTTTACAGCATGGCTTATTAAATATTTTAAGCCCACTTTTGAGACCTACTGTTTAGAAAAAAAAAAAAAAATCTTTCAAAATACAACTGTTCATTAACCCAGGCGCGGTGGCTCACGCCATCCTAGCACATTGGGAGGCCAAGGCGGGTGGATCACGAGGTCAGGAGTTTGAGATCAGCCTGACCAACATGGTGAAATCCCATCTCTACTAAAAATACAAAAATTAGCTGGGCATGGCAGTGCACAGCTGTAATCACAGCTACTCAGGAGACTGAGGCAGGATAATCACTTGAACCCAAGAGGTGGAGGTTGCAGTGAGCCAAGGCAACAGAGCAAGACTCCATCTAAAAAAAAAAAAATACATTACTGCTCATTGACAATCCACCTGGCCACCTAAGAGTTCTGATGGAGCGTCTGTGGACTGATGTTGTTTTCATGCCTCCCAATACAGCATCTACTTTGTAGTCCATGGATCAAGGACTAATTTTGACTTTCAAGTCCCATTAAATAAGTACATTTTGTAAAGATGTAGTGTCATAAAAGTGATTCCTCTAATGAATCTGGGCAAAGTAAATTGAAAACATTCTGGAAATAATTTCTTGTTCTAGATGCCATTAAGAATATTTTTGATTCATGGGAGGAAGTCAAAATATCAACCCGAACAGGAGTTTGGAAGGAGTTGATTCCAAACCTGATGGACAGCTTTGAGGGTTTCAAGGCTTCAGTGGATGAAGTAACTGCCGAGGTAGAAGGAACAGCAAGAGCACTAGAATCAGGAATGGAGCCCAGAAATGCGATTGACTTGCTGAGATCTCATGATGAAACTGGAATTGCTTTTTATGGTCGATCAAAGAAAGTGGCTTCTTCCTAGGAACCTATTTCTGGTGAAGATACCAGGAACACTCTTGAAATCACAACAAAGGATTTAGAATAGGACATAGACCGCATTGACAAAACAGTAGCAGGGTTTGAGAGGATTGGCTCCGATTTCAAAAGATGTTCTACTGTGACTTAAACGCTATGAAGCAGCATCACATGCCACAGAGAGATTTTTCATGAAAAGAAGAGTCAAGCTGTACAGTAAACTTCATTGTTATCTTATTTTAAGAAATGGCCACAGCCATTCAGCAACCACCACCCTGCTCAGTCAGCAGCCTTCAACACAGAGGTAAGACTGTCCACCAGCAAAAAGATGACAACTCACTGAAGGCTCAGGTAATTGTTGCCACATTTTAGCAATAAGGTGTTTTATATATATTTTTTGAGAAAGGGTCTCTCTCTGTCCCCCACGCTTGAGTGCAATGGCACGATCTTGGCTCACTGCAGCCTCCACCTCCTGGGCTCAGGTGATTCTCCTGCCTCAGCCTCCCGAGTAGCTGGGACTACAGGTGCATGCCACCACACCTGGCTGATTTGTGTATTTTTAGTAGAGATCAGGTGTCACCATGTTGGCCAGGCTACTCCTAAACTCCTGGCCTCAGGTGATTCACCCAAGTTGGTCTCCCAAAGTGCTGAGATTGCAGGCGTGAGCCACTGCACCTGGCCCACAGTGTTTGTTAATGAAGGTATGTACATTGGTTTTTGGACATAATGCTACCATATACTTAATAGACTACATTATAGTGTAAGCATAACTTTTATATGAACTGGGAAACCAAAAGATTTGTGTGACACACTATCACGTCAGCCTGTACTTTGAAACTTTTTTTTTTTTTTTTTTTTGGAGACGGACTTTCGCTCTTGTTGCCCAGGCTGGAGTGCAATGGCGCGATCTCGGCTCACCGCAACCTCCGCCTCCTGGGCTCAGGCAATTCTCCTGCCTCAGCCTCCTGAATAGCTGGGATTACAGGCACGCGCCACCATGCCCAGCTAGTTTTTTGTATTTTTAGTAGAGACGGGGTTTCACCATGTTGACCAGGATGGTCTCGATCTCTTGACCTCGTGATCCACCCACCTCAGCCTCCCAAAGTGCTGGATTTACAGGCATGAGCCACCATGCCCGGCTACTTTGAAGCTTTAAAGCTAAGCATTTACTTCTCCTCTGAAACTCACATGTGGCATCTTTGTTCAACTAAGGCTGTTTTACCTACGTGGAGAATCTATTGTTTAGTGCAGCCATAGAACATCTTAGCTGGGTCTTCCTGACACATTGCTGCAGCTTCTCCATCAGCACCTGCTGCTTCGCCTTGCACTTTCACGCTGTGCAGACGGCTTCTTTCCTTCAGCCTCATGAACCAAGCTCTGCCAGCTTCAAACTCTTCTGCTTCCTCTCCTTTCTCAGGCTTTGCAGAGTTAAAGAGAATTTGGGGTCTGGCTCTGACTTAAAGGGATGTTGTGGCTGGCTCGATCTTCTGTCCAGACCACTCAACCTTTCCCCATGTCACCAATAAGGCTGCTTTGATTTCTTATCATTCACGTGTTACTGGAGTATCACTTCTAATTTCCTTCAAGTTTTCCTTTGCATTCACAGCTGTTTAGAGCTAGCTGTCTAGCTTTTAAGCTTACCTTGGTTTTCGACATGCCATCTTCACTAAGCGTAATCATTTTTAGCTTTTGATTTAAAATGACAGACGTGCAACGCTTCCTCTTATTTGAACATTTAGAGGCCTTTATAAGGTTATTAACTGACGTAAGCTCCATACTGTTGTGTCTCAGGGTATGGGGAGCCCTCAGGAGAGAGACAGAGGCAGGAAGTGAGCATATGCTGTTCAAGCGTGGTGCCGATGTGCTAGAGGCCTGTGAACCAGAGCAACTCCATCTTGAGTAAGAGCTGGGTAAGATAAGGCTGACACCTAGTGGGCTGCACTCTCAGACGGTTAAGCCATCCCAAGTCACAGGATAGGAGGTTGTCACAAAATACAGGTCATACAGACCTTGATGATGAAACAGCTTGCAGTAAAGAAGCCAGCTAAAATCCATCAAAACCAAGACGGCCGCAAGAGTGACCTCGGGCCGTCCTCACTGCGACACTTCAGCCAGAGCCGTGAAAGTTCACAAAAGCGATGGCAACGCCAGGAAGTGACCCTAAATGGTCTAAAAAGGGGAGGCATGAATAATCCACCCCTTGTTTAGCATGTTCTCAAGAAATAAACATAAAAATGGGCAACCAGTAGCACTTGGGGCTCTGTCTATGGAGTAGTCACGCTTCCATTCCTTTACTTTCTGGGGGTCTGGATCGGGACCCCTTTCCTGTAACAGGTAGACTTACTCAACTCAGGGTTGCTACAAACCTCCAGTCTGTAAAAACGTAAATCCGTGAAGTGTAATAAAGCAAAGCACGGTAAAGCAAGGTGTGCCTGTGTTTGGTACAAGCATTAGCGTTGCTTACCAATCGCAATGTTCACCAGAGCGCTTTAGGGTTGTTGCATTCTTCAGAATGTTTAATAAACCGAGTTTACTTTTTATAAAATCACAGAATGGAGGCAGAGGAGGCAAATTTTACAGGACCGATAAGAAATATAACAATAAGCTATTGAAATACTATCAATAGGTGGTCGTATTTTATGATCTCAGTGGCGGACTCAAGTTGAACTTACATACTGAAAGGTTTGCGTTTGTGTAGATTTGCTTAAATACTTTCACCTAAAACAGGTTTTATGCTCTCGCAGCGGTGATTTTACAGGAGGCCATTTCAGCCTGTAATCAATTTCAAATGATGATCCGCTCCCCTTAAAATTTACATGTAACAAATTTACCATATTTCATGTTTGCTTGTAATGCTTTCTGCGACTTTTGGGGTTTCTTTAATTATTTTATTTGTGACTGGGACAAAACTTCTCTCTTGTGCAAATCCCCACCCGTCCCTCTCTGTGTCCCCAGAGGAAGCTCTCTTTTTCTTTCGGGTGCCATAGAGCAGCAGACACAGCTCAGAGGCAGGGCCTTTTTGATGGGGAATGGGACAGAATGGGAGGAAGTGGCCTGGGAAGCTGGAGAGGGGTCGTGCTGATGCATGCACAAAGAGTCTAATTGTATAATTACTTTGATACCTCTTTTCTGTGCTTGAATCCAGGCTGTTGAGCATGGACGAAAAAGCCTGTTACTCTGATTTGTCTCCTTTGGATTCATGACCACTAGCCTCCATGGGGAACTTCCTTAAACCACTCACCTAGCTGACTGTCTCTATTTTCTCTCTCCTCCTACCGTTAGGGAAATTTGAGCCGAAAAGAACAGAGAGACCAAGAGACACAAGAGAATCTCTTTACTGGAGCTCCAGTTGATGGTGGCCTTATTGCCCCTAAGGGCCACCAGCCTTGCACAAAGGAAAATATCTTGCTTATATTATTTTTGGCAAGGGAAGATAAGGCAGGAAAGAAACCAACTTTAAACAAAGACAGTCACTGACTCGTTACAAGTTTTATGTAACCTTGAGAATACATACACTCTCTACTTGGTTACCTTGCTCCTAGGACTAGAAGCTGGGGAAGAAACAGGTTTTTACAGAAATATTCTTGCGAGCTATGGGTACGAAGGTATATTTCGGTGCCTTATCTTGGAAGGAGGAGGCTACACTGGGTCTGCTTTAGCTAACTGCAGGTAATTTAGACTGGGAGGGGTGGTTTGCTTCCTCCTCTGCTCTTTAGTTTTGTGGCCTAGTCTTAAGCTTATTATTTATTTTAAATTAATTTCTATTCTAAATTTATATTTTTCTCATCATTTTCCCCCTTAAAAGCTTCCTTAAAACATATGTTTATGACTAGAAAGCGTTTCCTTTACTTGTTGTAATATACACGATGCAGGGATGAAGCAGCCGGCCTGTTACTAAGGAGCAATAGTTACTTGCTTGAGTGTCAAGCTAGCTTGCCAGCGTCCCTGCTCTTACGGTTAACTTTCTGGACATTTTGCCGAAGGAATAGGCAAATTCCTGTGGTCCTGGCTAGCCTCTTGGTGGCTGGGCCTGTCTTAGGTTGTTCCCAGCCTTCTGGGACTCTTACACGTCATTGACTAACCGGCCGTCCATCTGGGCTGTACCGGTCACACGGTGTCATTGTTGAAGGCTTTGCTTAGCCTGAAGAAATGAGACTGCAGCCAGGTTACACTTTAGCAAGCTGCCTCACTAGGTCGCGGCATCTAATGGCATACCTTATGATTGGCCTATAAGCCCTTCCCTGTGCACCTGTACTTTATGCAGTGTTAGAAAACGAAGGTGAGGCATGAGGAAGGAAGACACCAGGAGAGGAAGGAGTTCTATGTTGGTGCCGCTGTCACTTATCCTTTCATGGGGTGGGTTCTCTTCCTTTAAGGACAGAGGTTGGTATTTTGTTAAAGCCCTTATCTGGGTGGTAGTGTGCCTAGTCCCTACTGTCTCCATGGTTGATTGCATACTTCTAAATAAAGGAAGTAAGAGACAGGAAGTATGAGGCATCCACCTAACATAAGAGCTATCCTTCCTATAAGAGTTTTAAAGCCTCCGGAAGACGAAAATCATCCACCAAAAAGAACACCCGGACTCCATCCTTTCCAGGTCTGGACTGGGACGTGGGCTAGTTTCCGCGTTTTAGTCGTGATCTCCATGCCTGTCCATTGTCATCAATTTCTAAACAGCGGTTGGTTAGGTGAAGCTTTCCACAAACTCCTCATTCTGAGGCCAAGAGATAATCTAATGCTAGCCTATTTTGATATATTGCATTCCTCATTTGAGTGACTTGTACAGCCAATAAATCTAAGTGGAGGCCTTTACACCGGATCCGGTAGATGACACCTCTGGAGAGTTTGAAGCAGGAAGGGTTGAACGGTAACTCTCTTGGGGTAGCAATTCCTTTACCTCCCAAGGTCACTGGTTTCCCATGTAGTCCGTCCACGTATGTAACATGAGGTAATTCCTAAATTTTCTGCTGTATTTTCAGCTAGCTGAGCAAATAGATTTTCATCAGTTATAATTTCTAAGACTGCCTGTAATCTAACGATGTGGCTTATCATGTAGATGGGAGTGTGATAGCCCCATGGCCCATCTTGCGCTCAAGTAGCTGGGCCATAATAACTAATTATCCTTCCTGGGGGCCAGTCTGTCTTTCCAGTCTTCTATGTGTACATCTTTCTTTAAGTTCACTGCTTGCTTGTTTCAACCTCTAGATTCATCCTAAATGGGGCATCCTAAAACTTCCCCTTCTTTTAAGGGGAGCAAGAAAAATGATGGTTTAACAATTCCCAGCACACAAGCCCCTGTCCGTTTTTCTGACAACTGCCAATAAGCTTGTTGGCCACAAATCCAGTAGAGGCCTGGGGGTGCCTGCCAAGCCTTTGGTGCTTCTAGCTGGTACCAGGAACGGTTTAAAGATGAAAACCCAGAAAATGGGTTGAATTGAGGTGGTTTGGAATTGCACTCACTCCGTTTGTTTTCTTTCTGCCACAGAGTTTTTCCTACAGTTTCATTGTAATACTCCTGTCCCAAACATGCCAGCTCACCTAATGAGAAGGTGTAGGTGACTCCCCAGCGGGCGATTACAGCACCTTCCT
The DNA here is from genome assembly GCF_048565385.1 of Saimiri boliviensis. NCBI lineage: Eukaryota > Metazoa > Chordata > Mammalia > Primates > Cebidae > Saimiri > Saimiri boliviensis. The sequence goes on along the minus strand of NC_133458.1, from coordinate 103,656,386 downwards.
CTGGTGCAAGCCTTATACTGGATCCAGTAGATGACACCTCTGTAGAGTTGGAAGCAGGAAGGGTTGAACGGTAACTATCTTGGGGTTGCAATTCCTTTACCTCCCAAGGCCACTGGTTTCCCATGTAGTCCGTCCACATATGTAACGTGAGGTAATTCCTAAATTTTCTGCTGTATTTTCAGCTAACTGAGCAAATAGATTTTTGCTAGTACAGCGTGGTTCAGGAATTGCTTGATTAAAATGCTCATTAAATGACTTAAAGACTCGAAATTGCTATCGAGATATGGAAATTGCTATCGATATGCACCCTAATCTTTTTAACTACATAGAACACATGTTCTAAATAGGGTTGCTTTTTTTCATTTTGGAGTACTACCAGTCCAGTATATTTTAATGGTACTTCTATGACTGTGGTCCACGCTGGTAAATTTGGCTCTAGAATAGTGAAGTTTATATGACTGCAGCCTCCTGCGTTACAGTCCTACCCATGACCCTGTGCTGCCCAGCACGGAACTTGAGTAAGGGCAATTTGCTTCTTTTTGGAGTCATAGGTTTTATAGTGGCAACTTGCACACGCAGTGTATGTTGGTATGGGGCCAGAGTAAGCTGGAATGATTTCTGTACGGCCACGTCTGAGCAGTGCCTTAACCTGGCCGGCATCAAGATACAGGGATATACTTCCTTTGTGGGAAGGGAATACTCAGCCTGAGTGGTAAAGAGTCTCTTCTCCTGACCTTTCATGGAGTTTGAACAAGTTCCAGGTAAAAGTTAGGGATCATAGATCATAGCACTACCTCCCACACCTTCTTCTCATCCTCCCTGTCAACTGATTACCTGACTCCCATTCCACTGAGACCAGAGAAGTAATCGGGGGAGGATGCCCATAGCTCCCTTTTTCACACTGACACCCAACCCCTCACCCTGAATCTGTGTGCACAGATGCTCTTTCTTCTCCCTGTTACTACGGAAGAAGCTTGGAGACCATTTCAACTCGTTCACTGGATTTCGTTTTCTCTCTCTCTCTCTCTTTCTCTCTCTCTCTCTCTCTCTCTCTCTCTCTCTCTCTCTCTGTGTGTGTGTGTGTGTGTGTGTGTGTGTGTGTGTGTGAGTGTCTGCCCCTCCACCCCTCCATCAATAAGTTTTCCCTCTCTTTTGGAGTACTCTCATCACTTTGCAAGTATTTGTTACTTCTCGCATTGAAAGGAACCTTTATTTTGATGTCATTGTGCCCGCCACCTGCTGACTGATTTCTCAGCTCCTGTTTATAGCAAACCCACGCTAAAAAGCTGTCTGTACTATATATGCTTGTTATTTCCAATTCCTCTGCTCCTGTTCACTCCAAAATCCACTCCAATCAGGTTCTGGTCTTCCCTACCACATCACTGATCTTCATTTGGCCAAATCCAATGGTTATTTCTCAGTCTCTACTGAAGTGTTTGGCTGGCCATTTATTTACATACCCAGATCAATTAATCTTTCTTTCTTTTTTTCTTTTTGACTTTAACCTCTTCTTTTTTGTTTGAAAAGTCTTTTCTTTCTTCCAGTATATCTAAAGGTTTACTGACGTTGTCTTCAAGTTCTTTAAGGCTTTTTAAAATTGCATTTAACTCCTAAATCCATCTGAAATATATTTTAGTATATAGTGTTAAAAAGAAATCAAACTGGATATTTTTCTCCAAATAGTTAATCAATAACCCCAGTTACATCTTCTTTCTTGAGACAGTGCTATTTATTGAAGATGGCATTCTGTTTTAAACTCAAAACCTGACTACATTTCCCTCCGTCAGTTTTATGTAAAGCTTCTAAGAATCAACTCAACAGGTTTTATGCATTGAGATTCTTTCCACGATCTGAAAACAAGTTATCTGTGGCTCTTAATTTTTGTGTAGGGAGTTGACGTACTTTAGTGAGAAATTACAGAAGTTAATCTCAAGAGCTAGACCTTTGGTGCCATTTTAAAACAAATCTCGAGGCTGGGCGCGGTGGCTCAAGCCTGTAATCCCAGCACTTTGGGAGGCCGAGGTGGGTGGATCACAAGGTCAAGAGATCGAGACCATCCTGGTCAACATGGTGAAACTCCGTCTCTACTAAAAATACAAAAAATTAGCTGGGCATGGTGGTGCGTGCCTGTAATCTCAGCTACTCAGGAGGCTGAGGCAGGAGAATTGCCTGAACCCAGGAGGCGGAGGTTATGGTGAGCCGAGATCGCGCCATTGCACTCCAGCCTGGGTAACAAGAGTGAAACTCCGTCTCAAAAACAAAAACAAAAACAAAAACAAAAACAAAAACAAAAACAAAAACAAATCTCTCAGATTACAATTCTATTTTTATAACTTTCATTTGAGGATTTTATGAATCATTTTATTAAATTACTTTATGAGCATCACTGCCCATAAAGAAGTCAAGCAAATTTAAAGATCTGATTTTAAGAATATTTAAAATATTATAAGAATATTTAGGAAAAGCTAAATATATTCAGAAAAATGGTTACTATCTCAATTGCTATGGAGGAAGATAGCATATCAAAATTTACATCTTTACCACCTTTTGTCTATGATGAACACTAAGAAGGAGCAAAAGTGAGTAACTTGACAATGTGGATGCCTACACTCGGTGTTGCTACTGTTAACCGTATTCTAGAAGTTAGATGATAGAAAATGCTTCATCCATGAAAATACAAACGCCATCAAAGAGAGGACCTTTACAATAATTCAGGTGATTCATTCACAAATTTAGTAGATTTTGATATATATGCCAGAGGCGGTGATCATTTATCTCACTGCTTCAGAAGGATGGCGTGAAAAGGTCTGTATCTAATGTGCTGATTTAGATGGTGGCAAAATATAAAATAAATACACAGGCATCAATTATTTGTCTATTAATTTGCCATCACAGTAGACTGTAATATAACTGAATGGAAAAAGATACCACTCAATACTACATAGCCCAGAGCAGTGTTTCCCAAGACGTAGACCCCATGCGAGGCTTCTGGACTAGAAACCAAGGAACACGGGCCCAGGAAGCTGCCATTTAAACCATTTTAAACCAGCCCCACGTGCTTCTTTTGCTGTCTAAACTTTGAGAGGCTCTGATGGCGTAAGTAAGAGGAGACACTGTGTGAACTTCAGCAAATTATGACACCAATTCAGGCTTCAGCTTCCTTATCTGCAAAAGAAGCAGAATGATCATATCACCTTATAAGGCACTTCAGAAGAACAAATAAAATAATGTAGGTGAAGGGTTTGTGATCTGCCTAGTGCAGAGAAAGTACTCAATTTTCTTTCAATAATATTAGTATCAAGTATTCAGGACTTAAGTGGAGAATACAGAAATGAAATAAAGGACTGTTTGAAATCATGTAATTTGAGAGGCAAACTATGTTCCTACCAGGAGTGGTGAGAAACAAAACAAGAATGCAGTGTTGTAAAGAAATCACTTTTTCAAAATTGATTTTCTAATGTCAAGTAGTTCTATGCAAAATACCAAAAGGATACTTTTCATAACACAGCGCCATGCTCAGGGTCATCCTGAAGAACATGTAGAAAAAAATCATCCACTCACCGCCCCAACTTGCAAGAGGAAGTACCATGAGAGCCGTTTTCTTTCAGAGACATTGTAATGCAGAATCACGAAACATTTAACAGTATAGTACTACTATAAAAAGGGCAGGCATGCCAATGAAACCAACAAGAAAATACGGAAATCTATCCATGTTATTCATGACAACTTAGAATATGATAGAGTTACATTTGAGATCAATGGAAAAAAAATAGAAATTATCTAATAAGTGATAATTACATTAGTAAGTAATTAGAAAAAAAATAAGGTCACTGGCAATTTATTTCCAAATGAATTAAAGACTAAAATTAAACTATAAAAGGGGAAAACTGGAGCATATAGAATAACTGTTTGTTTGGAAGCATCCTGTATATTACATTAATAGAAGTAATCTACAAATTTAATAATTTTAGCAAGCCATGTTTGATTAGTAAAATCTAAGAAGAAATAGGCAAAATAAGAAGAAAGAGATAGTATGCTATTCACAATCTTTTTATCATAAGAGGAAGATGAGCCAAGGACATTCCATCAGGAGGAGAAAATATTCTAAGACAAGACTGTATCCGCCTCCTTCATAGTCGCCTGGGTTACCAGAAAGTCTCATTGCGCTAATAATATAGTAACTAGCAAAACTACATTCAAACCACTCAAATACAGTTCATATTAATGAGGAATGCAGTGGCAAGTAGAGCTCCAGAGATCTCCGTGGCCCAGGCCGTTCTGATATCCACTCTGGCTCCACCGTCTAATGAGGGCCATGTCTGCTTTCCATGCCTGCCACTGTAGTCCAAGACTCGCCCTCGGCCATCGCATCCTCTCCTCACAACTCCTGAAACCCTTCACTGAAACCAGACTAGTGTCATCTCACCAGCATCCAGAGCCAACAGAAGATACCCGTGAAAGCACTTGCCTTCCCACAGTATGTTAGAGATACGCCCTATTTATTTATTTATTTATTTTTTTTTTTAATTTTTTTTTTTTGAGATGGACTCTCACTCTGTTGCCAGGCTGGAGTTCAGGGGCATGATCTCGACTCACTGCAACCTCTGCCTCCCGGGTTCAAGCAATTCTCCTGCCTCAACCTCCCAATTAGCTGGGACTGCAGGCATGCACCACCACTCTCTGCTAATTTTTGTATTTTTAGTAGAGACGGAGTTTCGCCATGTTGGCCAGATGGTCTCGATCCTCTGACCTCGTGACCTGCCCACCTCGACCTCCCAAAGGGTTGAGATTACAGGTGTGAGCCACTGTGCCCAGCTGATATGCCCTGTTTCTGACACTTTGATCACCTTATCCACCTTGAAAAAGGTACAGTGTGGGCTTTTGCGGTGATCAGGAAGTGAGTAGGAAGGATACATATGATGGAGCTTCTCTTGCATATCAGTCTCCTAAAGGACAAATGGTCTCACCAATTAGTATAGAGGTACAGTCTTTCTAGAGGTCAGTCTGATACTGAACATCAACAATTTTGGCAGTATGTATATGTTTTTGAACGAGAAATTTCAGTTTCAGTATTTTCTATCAAACATCATAATTGATGTTTTTAACTAAACATTAAAATAATAATAATAACCCCATTGAAAGTTGGCAAAGGACATGTCACAGAAGAAGACATATAAATGGCCAACATGTATATGAAAAAAATGCTAATCATCAGAGAAATGCATTCTCTCATCCATCAGAATAGCTATTATTAAAAACAAGCAAACATAAAATAACAGAGGCTGGCAAGGCCGCAGAGAAGAGGGGACATGTTGGTGGGAATGTATGTGGGTTCCGCCACTGTGGAAAATGGTATGAAGTTTTCTCAAAAAATTAAAAAATAGAATTACCATATGATCCAGCAATTCCACTATTGGGTATTTATCCAAAGGAAAAGATATCAGAATACCAAAGTATACCTATGCCCACCTGTTTGTTGCAGCGCGATTCACCGTAGCAAAGGTGTAGAATCAACCTAAAATGTAGTATATAGACAGCATGGAATAAGAGAGAATGAACATAGGTGGGACTGGAGGTCATTATGTTAAGTGAAATACGCCAGACACAGAAAGACAAATATTGCTGTGTGTCTCAACCTGTCACCCAGGCTACAGTGAAGTGGTGTGATCTCAGCAACCTCTACCTCCTAGGCTCAAGTGCTCCTCCAGCCTCAGCCTCCCAAGTAACTGGGACAATATGCAGGCACCGCCACACCCGGCTGATTTTTGTATTTTTAGTAGAAACAGTTTTCGTTATGTTGGCCAGGCTGGTCTCAAACTTCTGACCCCAAGTGATCAGCCCACTCGGCCTCCACAAGTGACCGTGCCTGGCCAGAAAGTATAAATTCTAATATTCAACAGCAAAGTGGAGTGATTATAGTTAGCAACAATGTGTTGTATATTACAGAGTAGCCAGAAGAGAAGTTGAACTATTACCTATACATAGAAACGATAAACACAAGAGGTAATGAATACCCTAAATACCCAGGCTTATTATTATACATTCTATGCATGTAACGAAAAATCACATGTACGTCATACATATGTAAAATACTATGTATCAATTAATTTTTTAATATATCTTTTTTAAAAAAGAAAATCACTGATGTTTTAAAGAAGTCTAAGACTGGACGTAGCAATACTATTTATCGTTGTGAAATCAATGAGATAGGTTATATTTCTAATAATAGAAAACAGTCCAAAAATTATGATACAGTGATAGAATATACCACTATAAGATTAAAAACTGTGCTATAGATCAAGGGTTTGTATATAGAAAAACACATAATATGCATCATTAATTTTACAAAAATCAAGTTAACTGCTCCAAAAAACATTAAAAATAGAGTGATTAAGTTTTTGGAAAATAAACGTATGTGTGAGCGTGCGTGCATGTCGGGGGTGGGGGGGCGTGGATAGGCCCAGTAAGTTGTAACTTGGAGTGTGAGAAAAGTCAAAATCCACCTGTATTTGTTTTGCGGGAGACATCACATGGCATTAAGAAGACACTATTGCATTTCCCTTATTTAGTTGTGTGAAAGGAAGACAGAATCTCAGGACCCCAAGCTCACGATGGCAAAAGGAAAGAAGCTTGCGAACGGAGTAACACAACAAACAAACAAAAAAACCCCAAACCAAAAAACCCTGCCTTCTGTCTTGTTCCCAGACAGGTATCTGCAAGGCCACACATCTGCGCAGGGAGCTTCCCTCTCAAATTGCTCACAAGGAATTTCCTTGTGGGCCCCTAATTTTTTCAGAATACATATCTTCCTATAAATTAACCCTAAAACAGAGTTCTGCTGAATCTCACTCTGACATTGTAAATTCACGGCTGATCTTTACAGGAACCCAAAGACAAGACTGACAATTACCACTGCCCGCCCCATCCTAGACAAAGACATATCTGCCTGCTTCCTCGGCTGTCTTTATCTGATGTCAAATGCAGATTCACTGAGCACAGAAGACAAAGGTGCAATTGGCTTTTCCTCCACCCTCCTCTCACGGTGAAATGTGGATTAGGTGAGCGCCAATGGAAGTCTCACAAGAATACAAACACTCTCCTCACTGGCCTCCCGTTCCCTTTCTTTTCTTTCTCCCTTCCTCCGCCTCCTGCCTCTTTCCTCTTTAAACATTGAAGTCCTGAAAATCCTCTGGAAAAGGCAGGGATCACACACTCTCCTGTGATTGGTGTTTACTTTTCCAAAGCATGTCCTCAACCTTGGCCAAATAAACCTCAAAATCAGTTGAAATGTGCCCGGGAGCCAAGAGAGAAGTTTTTGATATTTTCAAAAAGATTCCAAAAATTGCATGTGAACTGAACGTGTAAAGTCATTTTTTTCTTGTCATTATTCTCTAAACAATACAATATAGCAATTATTTACATAGCATTGACATTGTGTTAGGTATTGCAAGGAATCTAGAAGTGATTTAAAGCATTTGGGGGGATGTTCTTAGGTTATGCGCAAATAATACAGCCCTTTACACCTGGGACCTGAGCGTCTGTGGACTGTGGTGTCTGGGAAAGGTCCTGGTTTTTGTTTTTGTTTTTCTTTTTCTTTTTTCTGGGTTTTCATTAGCAAGTCAGGTTCTTATTTTAGAGGAAGATTGAAACATAAATTTCGTCTGGCTTGGCACAGACTAAGAAATAAATCACTCAAAATTATGTTGGGAAGTTGTCGATCATAACAATTCAAAAATTATGAGGGAGGAATGGTGAAATATGTAAAGGAGCCAAGAAGAAAGACAAGAAAAATCTCTTTATTCTGTTTTGAGGTTCAGCATCATACAAAGATGGTTGTTTGATTTCCTTTCTTGTAAATTTGTTTAAGTTCGTTGCAGATTCTCGATATTAGACCTTTGTCAGACTGCAAAAGTCTTCTCCCATTATCTATGCTGTCTGTTCTTTCTGGTGATAGAAAACATTTATGCAGCCAACAAACAGGGGGAAAAAAGCTCAACATCACTCGTTATTAGAGAAATGCAAATCAAAACCACAATGAGAAACCGTCTCATGCCAGTAAGAATGGCAGTTATTAAAAAGTCAAGAAACAACAGATGCTGGTGAGGTTGTGGAGAAATAGCAACGCTTTTATACTGTTGGTGGGAATGTAAATTAGTTCAACCTTTGTAGAAGACAGTGTGGAGATTCATCAAAGATGTAGAAGCAGAAATACCATTTGACTCAGCAATCAATCCCACTACTGGGTATATACCCAAAGGAACAGAAATCGTTCAATTAGGAAGGTACATGCGCATGTGTTCATATTGGAGCACTATTCACAATAGCAGACATGGTATCAACCCATCAACAATAGACTGGATCAAGAAAAGGTGGTACATATACCCCACGGAATACTATGCAGCCATAAAAAGGAATGAGATCATGTCCTTTTGAGGAGCATGGATGGAGCTGGGAGCCATTATGCTCAGCAAATTAACACAGGAACAGAAAACCAAACACTGAATGTTGTCACTCATAAGTGGAAGCTCATCAATGAGAATACATGGACACAGGGAGAGGAACATCACACACCAGAGCCTGTGGGGGCTGGGGAGTGGAGACAGGGAGAGTATCAAGATAAATAGCTCAGGCATGCTGGGCTTAACCTAGGTGATGGATTGATAGGTGCAGCAAACCGCCATGGGGCACGTTTACCTATGTAACAAACCTGCAGGTGCGCGCATGTATCTCAGAACTTAAAGTTAAATTTAAAAACCAAAAAAACTTCTAATGGGCCGAAAGAGCCCAGTGACAAGCCCACCACGGGAACCCTACCAGACATCCCCTGGGAGAGAAGTAGGAGAGCGGACTGCTATCCTAACAATGGGCGGTTTCCGCCACAGCATAGCTGGTGCTGAAACGCCTGACCCAGCTCTGCTGCAGCTACCTTCTTTCTATGCACAGCTGCTGCTAAGGCCCTGGAGGAGCTGCCGGGAGATGGCAAGTCCGTGAGGGGGTGGCCGTGTGTGTGCACCTGGGTACGTGTGGGCTTGTGTGTGTGCACGTGTGTGTGTCTTGTGCATCTGTGAGGGTACGTGTTTGCGTACAGGTACTGACAGCTCCGTGGTGAAGCATCCACGACAACACGAGAGCAAAGCAGAGAAATTAGAAACACAGTCGCTTTCTCAGAATAGTTGAATAGGGGTGATTTTGCTTGCTTTTTTTTTTTTTTTTTTTTTTTTTTTTGAGATAGAATTTTGCTCTTGTTGCCCAGGCTGAAGTGCAAAGGTGGAAACTCAGCTCACCGCAACCTCTGCCTCCCGGGTTCAAGTGATTCTCTTGCCTCGGCCTCCCAAGTAGCTGTGATTACAGGCATGCACCACCATGCCCGGCTAATTTTGTACTTATTTTAATTTTTTTTATTTTTGGTAAAGACGGAGTTTCTGCATGTTGGTCAGTGTGATCTCGAACTCCTGACCTCCAGTGATCCACCTGCCTTGGCCTCCCAAAGTGCAGGGATTACAGGCATGAGTCACCGCGCCAGGCCTTGCTTTTTGAGAACTTATTTTTCTGTGTTTTGGAGAAAGGTTTGGAGTGATGCCAACACCACCGGGAATGCCTCTCCCCACTCCTTCTTACAGGCAGCACGTGTCAGAGATAAAAATTAGAGTTTTCTTCTCATAATCAGTTCCCAAAACGGCTGAGGCAGCTTTTGGGTAAAGTTTGTACTGTGCCCATTGGTTCGTTTCTTTTCTCTCTCTCTCTCTCTGCATCTTGCAAGTTACTTTCTTTCTTTCTTTTTCTTTCTGCAGAGCTGTTTTGGAGGAACAGTCATCATTTTTGCTGACTGCTTGCTGGAACTGAATCCTTTTTGAGAAATCCCGGAGAGAGCTAAGTCTCTAGGTTTCCATTTCAATAAATTACACAGGTTCTGTAAATATGGAGTCAGAAGGTGCATCCTCCCCCTGCTGCCAGGAAGACATTCCCTGCAGGACTGTTAGTGGGCCCTGTCCCTGCCTTCTGCTCCGATTTTAAGGAATCAGATCCGAGGAGGTCTGGGGGCGCAGGGGGTCCTGTTCTGGACACAGCAACGGCAGGAGCATTCCCCTCCGGACTAGCCTTTCTGACTCAGATTTCCAACGTTTCTGCTTGTTTTGTTTTTCACCTTTAATTGACGATTTGGAAATTACATGAATGTGCCAAAGAGTAAAAAGGCAAAGTAAAATTGGATGTGAGAGGCTTTAGCTTCCCTCATATCAGCTCTGGGTGTTTTAGTTATTTATTTATTTTGAGACAGAGTCTAACTCTGTCGCCAGAGTGCAGTGGCACGATCTCTGCTCACTACAACCTCTGCCTCCCGGGTTCAAGAGATTCTCCTGCCTCAGCCTCCCAAATAGCTGCAGTTACAGGCTTGCAGGCCAGGCCCGGATTATTTTTGTATTTTTAGTAGAGACGGGGTTTTACCATGTTAGCCAGGCTGGTCTCGAACTCCTGACCTCGGGCGATCTGCCTACCTCAGCCTCCCAAAGTGCTGGAATTACAGGCGTGAGCCACTGTGCCCAGCTACCCTGGGTCTTTATAATAAAAAAAAAAATCAGAATTGTGGTTAAAGTGGCAGAACACATATGTTTATTGTTTCTCCCTTCCTGAATTCTTTTAACATAAGTATAAAGGAGATTTACAAGACATTAACCCACAAGGACAAAAATTGCAAGAACGGAGAGCGGTCGAAAAGGGAAGTAAATATAGAAGGAGCTCCGAGAGCCAAGGAGGGAAGCGGGGAGAGGCCCACAGCCAAGTCCCCGCCCAGGGGACCGTGGAGCGGAATGGGCCATCTCCATAGAGGCTGTAGACACTGCACCTGTGTGCAGCAGGAGCACAAAGGTGGGGACAGCAAGGGACCTGAGAGCGGGACCACTGTACACCAGGCTGTGGAGCCCGAGCAGCCCCACCCCTGCAGTGGAAACAGGTCAAGGTCAATGGCCTGCTACCTGGAAACACCCATTCCATGGAAATACAAGGAATTAGTGAACGTTCACAAATGGGGCTGGAGAAAATTCACCAGCCAGTGGTCTGTTCCGGCTCCCGCATCTCACCTTTATCCCACGCCACTTGAGTCACAGATGGAAGAATAAGGTCTTTTTCTTTTTCTTTTTTCTTTTTGCTACAGTCTCACTCTGCCGCCGGGCTGGAGGGCAGTGGCACAACCTCAACTCACCGCAACCTCCGCCTCCTGGGTTCAAGTGATTGTCCTGCCTCGGCCTCTCAAGTAACTGGGACTACAGACACACACCACCATGCCTTAATAATTTTTGTATTTTTAGTAAGACGGGGTTTCAACATGTTGACTAGCCTGGTCTTGAATTCTTGACCTCAAGTGATCCATCCAAAGTGCTGGAATTACAGGTGTGAGCCACCAGGCCCAGCCAAGAGTAAGGTTATCTACTGGTGTACAGGCAATATATGTGAGTCAAGGATACCTTTAAAACCTCATAGGCGAGTCTGGGCATGGTGGCTGAGATGAGTCTGGACAGCATAGTGAGACACCATCTCTACGAACAAAAATTAAAAATTGAGCCAGGGGTTGTGGCTCAGGCCTGTAATCTCAGCACTTACGGAAGCCAAGTTGGGAGGATTGCTTGCGGCCAGGAGTTTGAGACCAGCATAAGTAACATGGCAAGTCCCTGTGCCCCCAAAATTTAAAAATTAGCCCGGTATGGTCCTAGTCCCAGCTGCTTAGGAGTCTGAGGTGGGAGGATCACTTGAGCCTGGCATTTGGTATAATCAGCCATGATTGTAGCCCTGCACTCCAGCCTGGGTGACAGTGGGAGACTCGTCTCAAAAAAAAAAAAAAAAAATATGTGCTTGGTAGATGAGATAGCCAATGGTTAATTAAAAAAAAAAAAAAAAAAAAAAAAAAAAAAAAGCAGGAGCACTATAAAGGAAAATTCTAGAATGATAATTCAACTTTTGCTACCAGATTAAAAAACAAAGACACCTCAAAGGGACAAATATCGCAGTGAAGTACCACACACACCCCTAACTGAGTTCTGCTAACAATCACATGACCTAGGAAGAGGACCCCAAGAAAATACAGGAACCAGCCCTACCAGTGCCTTCTTTGCAGCCAGCCACGCTATGCCTGTACTCCTGACCCACGGAAAATATGAAGATCAATGTACAGTGTCTTATGCCACAAAGTTTGTAATGATCTGTTACACAACAATACAAAATGAACACAGTCGTGTACTGGAAAAAGTAAAATAAGGTAGCAGTGATATTATTAAGTGCACAGAAAATATTATTAATATTCTTGAGTAGAGATACTGGAATATGTGGGAGGCAGTTATACAGAAACAGAGAAATCAATTAATTCATCAATCAAGAAATAAATGGTGAGGGATATTAATACCAAGAATATGTTAAGATTTTTATAAGAAAGAAGAAATATTCAGCACACAGCTCGAAAATGCATTTTAACACTATTGTGAATACTGATATTGATTTAACTGTACATTGAAATGTAACTATGTTAGATGATCTGGTTGTCAAAGGGCAACATGGAAACTTAATACACTATGTGTAATATGAACAAATCAAGAAAAGGGAAAAGAATAAGGCTTTTCTATAAACGTGGAGATGTACAGGTAACATGGGCTGTAGGAGTTGAGGCTGCTTACCTCTTGGATACAGTTCTGGTTGGTGGAAAGAGATGAAATGAAGAATGGCTGGCCCTCTGTACCCATGGTTTCTACATCTATGGATTCAACCATTTTCGAAACCCTCAAAAAAAAAAAAAAAAAAAAAAAAAGGTTTTTGGGCTGGACACGGTGGCTCACGCCTGTAATCCCAGCATTCTGGGAGGCCAAGGTGGGTGGATCACGAGGTCAGGAGTTCGAGACCAGCCTGACCAACATGGTGAAACCTCGTCTCTACTAAAAATACAAAAAAAAAAAAAAAAAAAAAAATTAGTTGGGCGTGGTGGCACACGCCTGTAATCCCAGCTACTCAGGAGGCTGAGGCAGGAGAATTGCCTGAACCTGGGAGGTGAAAGTTGCAGTAAGCCAAGATCATGCCACTGCACTCCAGCCTGGGCAACAGGGTGAGACTTCGTCTCAAAAAAAAAAAAAAAAAAGTTTTTTGATATTTTCCAAATCTCCAAAAATTGCGTGTGTACTGAACATGTGAAGTCACTTTTTCTTGTCATTATTCCCTAAACAATATAATACGACAACTATTTACATAGCGTTGACATTGTGTTAGGTATTAGAAGTAATCCAGAGATGATTTAAAGCATTTGGGAGGATGTGCATAGGTTATATGCAAATAATACAACACTTTACACCAGGGACTTCAGCCTCCATGGACTGTGGTGTCTGGGAAGCTCCTGGACCAAATCCCTCACAGATAATGAATCCCCAAATCCCCACCGGTACTACTATGTTTTCTGTTAAGGCATTTGACACTTTAACTATACAAAGATAAATTCCTCATTACATCGAGGGTCAAGCAGTAGTGAACTGGAGCCATGTCATAATGGTTTATTTTCACGGTTGACATTTTGAGGAATCTTGGTGGCAGTTAATAAAAGGCATCATTATTAAAATTGAATGATATAACTTTACAATTAAATAAATTACACTTAAAAGATAGTACATACTTACAACTCACCATTTCCTAATTCTTTTACTTCCTTTTTCTATTTGAGGCGATTTACATCTTCTGCATTTTAAGATGGACATAGCAATGTGCTATGTCCGTTTCTTCCCACCTTCTCACTCACTGATGTCATGTTGGTAGACTGCACTGGCCACCATGGGAGTACTTACAGCATGGAAATTAGCAAGGGCTTCAAGTCAAAGCTTGATTTATTGTATTTTATTGTCTAAGCATCATAAATTGATGGACACGTAAACTTGTGCCATATTCATAGCGGCTACATTGTGAATGGCACAAAGACTCTTGAAAAATATTCTTCCAGTATTTGAGAACTGTTATCCAATTTGGCGAAGATGTTGCTCCTTGACAAATGAGTGAAGTTCCAACACACATCTTCACAGCTTCACTTTTGTCTTACTTGTTAATATCAATCACCATTTGTATCAGAACTGTACTAATTTACAAACCGCAACCATAGACTGGCTATAGATACAGGACTTTGACAAATTATCCATGAAAGTCTTCCATGAGAATCAGTTAACTATTTAGAATTTGCAATAAAGAATGCTGTATAATGTATTATTTCTACATTGAATGCTACATGTCATTTATATCGGTAAAATCTAGAATAAAGTTTTATATATATGTATAGACACACGCATATATATATATATATATATATATATATACACACACACACACATACACACACAAAGCAGTTGTTAAAATGTACTAGTACATTGGTGGGTTAAAATATAATTTATTGAATTCTATTCCAAGAACTCTGTGTTCCCTTATTTCTAGAATTACATATATCTTAAAATAAATTTAAAATAAATTGCTACTACCTTTTCCAGAATTGAAAACCACTAGACTGAATTAAAAGAGGCCCCCGAGGATCAAACATAATAATGAATTCTGGCACAGACAAAGACTTTGCAGGAAACTTGCCTTGCTCGTCAAGAAACTTGCCTTGCTCTTCAAGAACCTTAGCATATGTAAACTTTTTTTTTTTTTTTTTTTTTTTTTTTTTTGAGACAGAGTCTTCTTTTGTCGCCAGGCACCAGGCTGGAGTGCAGTGGCGCGATCTCCGGCTCACTGCAATTCTCCTGCCTCAGCCTCCTGACTAGCTGGGACTACAGACGCACGCCATCATGCCCAGCTAATTTTTTATATTTTAGCAGAGATGAGGTTTCACCATGTTGGCCAGGATGGTCTTGATCTCTTGACCTTGTGATCCGCCCGCCTCGGCCTCCCAAAGTGCTGGGATTACAGGCGTGAACCACCGCACCCGGCAAACTTTTTATCAAATAACTATACGTTTAAATATATTTCACACGGGAAATTATCATAAGTCTGAGCACCATTTATAAAATAAGATGCTAGTATTATTTGCAAAAGCAAAAATTAAAAGAAATTAAATATTTAAGTCTAATAAAGTAATTACATTATATAGTAAAGTACTTTGTAACTAATAGATTATCAGATTAATATTATGAAAATATATACATTCATAACATATTAACAATGCATAAAATAAAAATCTCAAATATGCAAAAAAAAATTTTGAAAAATATCAAAATGTTAACTGCTACTATTAGAATATATGGTTATTTTTATTTTTGCTACTTTTCACGTATCTGTGATTACTGAATTTCTCCAATAGCACTTTCATAATGAATAAATATAAGGATAACAGAAAAATTATGAAGAGAAATTGAATAGGCTTTTATTTGACCTTTGAAGAAAGAAGAACTTACTGTATTTAGAAACCGTGAAATGATGAAATAAATTGGATGAATAGGCAAAGGACATAAGCTTTTTACAAAATAATATACTATCATAAACAAAAATATCAGAAAATGTTCAATCACAGTAGCAAAAAAGAAAAACAGAATAAAATTAGTAGAGAATAAGATACATATGGACAAATAGAAGTAGAATTATCATTTAAAAACGTTTGGCCTTGGGTGCAGTGGTTCATGCCTGGAATCCCAGCACTTTAAGAGGCTGAGGTGGGAGGATCATTTGAGGCCAGAAGTTCAAGACCAGCCTGAGCAACATAGCAAAACACTATCTCTACAAAAGATTTTAAAATGTTTAAATAAAATTTTATTTAATGTTTGAATTGGATTATAAACTAGAATGAAGGCTTTAAGAGTATATAAAGGCATTATATATATACATATATATATATATGTATATATATAATTATGGAGAGTGTTTGTGTGTGTATATATACACACTCACTACATGTATACATATGCCTGTTTTCTTATCTTTACTACTCACTGATTGAAGAACTTCAGTTCCAGATTTCTATGCTGAGCAACCAATTTCAAAACAAATAAAAGTTTTCTCGCAATGTAAACGACTAGACAAAAACAGGAAAATAGTAAGATAATCATACACCCATTCCTACCCCCATGCACCCACCCACACACAGACACATACTGACATATTATGATGGAAATATTATCCACCCAGTTACAACTTTATTTAAAATTTTTGTTGAAAATGTTTAGATCTAAAAAGGAAAAATCAAACAGTATCATATGAAGTGAAATGCAAAGTACAAAATTGTACAACTATGTAAATAAAAATAATTGATATTTATTAAATACTATGTATTGAGCACTGTACCCTGTGCTTTATGAATTTAACTTTGTTTAATCCTTCACAACTCTGTGAGTAGGTATGAGTATTACCCCAATTTTATAGATGATGGAACTTCATAAATTTAAAATCCATATAAAAATTGAAATGAGATATAACAAAATGGTAACAAAAATTTTAGATTACAGGTGATGTTTTTCTGTTTATTTTTAAAAATTTTTATACATCCCCTGATGGAGACTGTTTATATAATTGAAATAAAAAGCAATGCATTTCTTTCTTTTTTATTTATTTATTTATTTATTGAAACAAAATCTCACCCTGTGAGTGCAGTGGTGCAATCTTGACTCACGGCAATCTCCACCTCTAGGGTTCAAGCAATTATCCAGCCTCAGCCTCCCAAGTAGCTGGGATTACAGGTGCGCACCACCACACCTGGCTAATTTTTTATATCTTTAGTATAGACGGGGTTTTACCATGTTGGCCAGGCCAGTCTTGAACTCCTGACCTTGTGATTCACCTGCCTCAGCCTCCCAAAGTGCTGGGATTACAAGCATGAGCCACCTCGCCCTGACTGCATTTCAATTTTTCAAAATGGCCATTGACGATAGAAACATAGATCAAAAAACAATGGAAAAATGTCCCATCTCAGATATTAGCAACAAAAGAAAACAAATAGAGAAGCCATAAAAAAGTGTAGCTACAGATGAAAATGTATGATTTGGTAAACAGAATGCCAAGATCAAGTACACAATGAAATATCATTTAATAAGATAGTATTCTTAGTGCATAGAAATTGTGTAAATATCCTGACCTCAGGTGATCCACCCACTACAGCAAACTCCTGACCAACATGGTGTTATGCCACCTCTACTAAATACAAAAAATTAGCCAGCCATGGTGACGCATGCCTGTAATCCCAGCAACTTGGGAGGCTGAGGCAGGAGAATCACTTGAACCCATGAGCAGAGGTTGCAGTGAGCCAAGACTGTGACATTGTATTCCAGCCTGGGCAGCAAGAGTAAAAGTTGGTCTTAAAAAAAAAGAAAAAAAAAAATCCTTAGGGTAAATCAAAACAAAATAATTTCCAGATCGAGCCGAAAATAAAACTTTAAAACTCTAAATAAAAACCCACAGTAATATTATAGATTCGTCGGCTCTATTTCATCAAATGATCTTGGTTTGAAGCAAGAGAAAATGTCACAAAGGGATAAACAAACACATTTGAATATAAAATATTTACAACCGGTAGACGGAAGAAAAAATCAAGTAAAAAGCGACAGACTAGAAAAGCACTTTAAAAAAACATTACAACTGGGAAATAGTCATATTTTTAAAGTTTAATTTTGCATTTTAATTGGATATTTACATTAACATCCCATCAGATATTTGGGAAGAGATTAAAATATTTCACACAAAATTGTGTAGAGGTTTGCGAATAATAAATAAAACATTAGAAAACATGACCCTAAATAATAACCAAAATGCAAATTAGAGCAATAGCTGAGTGTCTTCTTCATGTACTTAACTAGCAAAAATAAATAAATGAATAAATAAAAATGTGCATAAAATTGATATAAACACCCAGTGAAACTAGATTGTCGTGAAACTGCTATGGATCACTTTAAGTCTTACATTCTTTCAGGGAAAAAAAAAAAAAACAAACAAAAAACTGGCACAGAAGAACCTCACATCGTTGGACTTCTCACTTCCACTATGGGACTCTGGTTTCAGGAACTGACGTTAAGCCGTGAATTTCGCGTCTCTTGCCATTCTCACGGCCATCAGGAGAAACAGGGACTGCGGTCTCCATGCAGCAAGACTGCGCCAAGGCTCCGAGCGGCTTCAGCCACGGGGTCGTCCCCCGGGGAGCCTGCTGCTTCCACGGACACCCGCGGCCAAGCCTGCAGCAGCCCCTCGGCCGCGCCGGGGACCCGCAGCGCCGCGCGCACCCACCGCCTCCGCGGGGTCGGGCTGCGCGCTGCCACGGACGCGTCGACCTCGGCGGCCTGGCACTGCTGGGCACTCGCGCGGGTCAGGGCTCGCGTCCTTAGTCCCGGAGGGGCCGGATGACCGGCAGCAGGTGCGGCGGGTCGCCGAGGGGCTGAGGTTTACAGCCTGCACCCGCACCCACAGAGGCAGAGAGCGAAGCAGGGGTGTGGGCAGGAGCGGCCTGGAGGCAGCCCCTGGGAGACGGGGAGGGAGGCAGCAATGGCGGCAGCTCCTGCCAGGCTGCACGTTCCTGCTGTTCTACTGAGAGCCAGCGTTCTGCAGAGGCTTGGGATGGGCGGCGAATGAGCCTCTCCTAATGACCCACTGGGGGCAACGCTGGGCTGCAGCCACGCTCGCCCCCAGGGTGCGTTCGTCTTTCTTCCTGCTCTGGGCCTGCGGTTTCCGTCCTGATCCGCGGTCCGCTCTTGGTGTCCCTTGGAGATCTACCTTTCCAGTATGCCGCCAAAGCCAGGGTGGCTCCAGGACCTGTTTAGGGACTTCTGGGCGAAGACCCACATGGTCACCAGACCTCCCTGAGGTCCCTGGGCAGGACCGGGAGGAGCTGTGGGAGTGGATTAAACAGAATCACAGCACTTGAATGGAAGACCCTCCATTTACTTCCAACCTACTGTTTTAGGAGAAGATTCCTCTGTTACCACCACCACCATCGCCGCCTTCGGTGACTGGAGCTTTGTGCCCTTGGTGTGACCGGCTTTGGCCCAGGTGCTGCTCCGGATAGATGTTGCGGTCTGCCTGGCTGCAGTCCTTCTGCGGCAGCAGCCCATAGGACAGCTGCAAGCCTCTTGGGTTGGAAGCTCCCTCCCAGCACGGTCCTCTCCCACACCTTGTGATCTGGGCGTTGAGTCAGGACATTTACTGAGGTGTCTTTATGGTCAGATGTATGGTAGATAGGAAATTCAAATCGTTTAAGAAGAAGAAAAAAAAAAAAAAAAAAAAAAGCCCTGAACTGCTCATTTATTTCCCTGTGGGCTCTGATGATCAAACCCTATCAACAGAAGCTCTCAGGTCTCACTGAGCAAAGACAGTTTTCCAGGACTGCAAATTTCTCCTCTCTCAGTTCTGAAAGCCAGAAGCTTGACCTCCAGGTGCTGGCAGGCTCCTCTCCTCTGGAGGCCCTGAGGGAGAATGTAGCTACGCTGTCTCCTGCTTCTGGTGGCTGCTGGCAATCCTAGGCATTCCCGGGCTCGCAGAAACACCCTGATCCACACAGGGCACATCAGTCAGGGCTCCCCAGAGAAAGCAGAAGGAGCAGTATCACGAAGAACTGGCTCTCGTGATTATGGAGGCAGCCAAGTCCCAAGATCTGCCGGGTTCACTGGCAAGCTGGAGACCCAGGAGAGCTGATGGTTTTGTTCTAAGCTGAATTTGAAGGCCTGGAATCCGGAAGAGTCAGTTGCTGTGGTTTTTGTCTGAAGACTGACAAGTCCAAAACTCAAGAAGAAGGAATGTTTCAGTTCGGGTGTGAAGGAAGGAAGACAGCCAGTGTCCCGGTTAGAAGCAGTCAGGTAGGAAGACTTCTCTCGCACTCCGCAGATGGTGAGCCTTGCTGTACTCAGGCCTTCACCTGCTTGAGTGAGGCCCACCCATGCTGGGGAGGGCAAGGTGCTCTACTCAGTACACCAATTTCAATGATCATCTCGTCCAAAAATGCCTTCACAGAAACACCCAGGATAAGTTTTGTCCAAATATCGGTGTACCCCTTGGCCGAGTCAAGATGACACCTAAAATTAAACATCATATATTCCCTGTGTGTCTCTGTCCGAAGCTCAGCTTCTTGTGAGGGCAGCAGTCATAGGATAGAGCCTGCCCTACTTTGGTATGACTGCACCTTATCCTGATTACATCTCAGGATAAGATCCAGCTTCAAACAAGGTCACATATAGAAGTACAGGAATGAAACATACTTTGGGAATTGAGGGAACACAATTCGACCCCTAACAGGTGTTCATAGTTGAAGGCTGACTCGACTTCTGGAAAATTACATCTTCATGGGGAAAGAGACATTGACTAGAATCAGTTGAAAATTTTGTCGAGAAATAAGAGACAGAGGTCACCTCTGCCTCTTGCCAGAGGCTGACGTCACAGTGAGGGGGTTGTCCGTTTTGGAGACGTTAGATGAATTTCGTTTGGATGCAAAATTGTTTAGCTCCTAGCACGTTATAGTGGTGGCTCCCAGACAGACATGCAATTTCCCTTCTCTGATAAAGTCGGGGTAGAAAAATGAAGGAGAAATCAATTTTAGTAGTGTTTGCCGCTTGAAGCAAAAGCCACTGAAGTCTTACACGTGGCTCCCCCAGGACACTGCAATCCTCTCCTAGACGTACACCCAGGAGAAGTGAGTGGATGTGTCCTCCAAAAGATGGAGGCAAGAGTGCTCACAATTGCCAAGAACTCACATTTCTATCAGAAAACCGATAAATGCATGGTGGCATATTCATACAGCAGAATAGTCCCCAGCAACGAAAATACAAGAACCAACCATCAGCTCAGCAACTGCGTGGGTGGACCTCAGACATAACATCGAGCAGGAGAGGCCAGACACAGAGAAGAAACTGTGTGACTACTTCTCCACGCGCTTCAAGAATAGGCAGCACTGATCCGAGGTGACAGACGCCAGATCCGTCGTGTCCTCCTCCTGGGCAGAGGGAGCCACCTGATGTGAGGGAGGTGCTCTCTGTCTTGCCCTAAGTGTTAGTTATATGCATGCATTTGTATGTAAAACTCCATTACCCCATTCACTTAACACGTGCACTTTCGGGGTGTATTTTATACCTCAATTTGATTTTATTTATTTTATGTCATGCTGTTATATTTTTCTGAAGCAGAATCTCACGCTGTCACCCAGGCTGGAGTGCAGTAGCAGGATCTCAGCTCACTGCAACCTCTACAGCCCTGGTCCAAGCCATCCTGCTTCCTCAGCCTCTCAAGTAGCTGGGATTACAAGTGTGCACCACCACATGTGGCTAATTTCTCTATTTTAGTAGAGACGGGGTTTCACCATGTTGCTCAGGCTGATCTCGAAGTCCTGACCTCAAGTGATCCAGCCACCTCCGCCTCTCAAAGTGCTGGGATTACAAGCATGTGAGTCACTGTATCCAGCCTATACCTCAATTTAATGAAACTAAAAAAAATGAATGTGTTGGATTCCTACTACGTGATGCATTATTCCAGGTACAGCAGTAAAATCAGAGTCTCTGCTCTTGTCGAACGTAGTCTAGGGAGAGAAGACATTTCCACTCTAATCCACTAGTAAGTGGAAATGCCGAGAGTCTGGGAATATCACAAAGACAGAGCCAACAGGATTTGCTGACAAAGTTGATAGAAGATTTTCAAAAGAAGAGCAGATTTGTACTTTGGGCCTGATCATCTGATAGCCTGAAGTTGTCTTTTACAGATGAGAGCTAGATGCAGGGTTGGAAAGGAAAATGAAGAATCTGCAATTCCTGTGAAGACACCTATGTGTAAGGACCCAGGAAGGTGGTGAGATGTCCTCTCCAGACCGTGTGTGGCGTGTAGGGGGGTGGTCTGTGCTGGAAATTTCCACTTGTAAGTTTATAGCATCTATTTGATTTCTTTTGTTCTAATAATGGAACTGGGTAAGACCGAAAGAGAAACTGAGGCAAGGGAGGGGTTGGGTTTAAAAAAAAAAAAACCTTGCGTATTATTTGACTTCTGAAATTATATGTCTGCGTAAAACAAAAACTGAAAATAAATGTAGTCACGAGTGAAATTTACTCTCATGGTTAATTAATTTCTGTAACCATTCTATCCATCCATCCCTCAGCTTCACTTTTTTTCCCTCTGAAATATGTCTCAGTAGGTTTTAACGGTTGTCTACACTTAGTCTTTCTACATCTAAACATGTCTAACTCATTCTGAATGAGAGTTTAGTTAGTACAATGGGATATTCAGTCGGAACATTCAAGGCACCAAATTACAGGTAAATTGTAAAACGGGCAACCTTATGACAGAGATGCATCCTCACAGGAAATGGCTCCAGCGGCGGAATGGTCTCTGGTGCCACCTGCGAAACAGCAAGGAGTTGCTGTGTCTTGTTCTGTCCTCACCCAGGGCGACGGTGGGGTGAAGCCGGGACAGTTCCTCAAATCCGGCTCCCACTGGATGACCCGGAGGGTTGAACATGTGAGCCGGAGAGTCTGGGGGACGCTGTGGCCATCTTCCAATCCGGCCTGTGACATCTGTACAGGCAGAGACAGGCAGGTGAGCTGCTGATGGAAGAGTTGAGAAGCCGGAACCAGCCAGCAGCCTGGCATTGGTCAGGACAAGGGGAAGCGGGGACTCCAGGGCCTGCACTCTGAGAGCTGGCCTGGAGTCCCGTGGGGCCCCCTGATGAGCAGTGGGGTCTCAGCACAGGAGCTGAAGGTGGACCCCTTTATGCGTAGAGGCCAGGTGGGTCAAGGCAGCTGCGGAAAATGTCTGTGAAGGAAGTGGTCTAAACAACACGCAGACGTCGAGAGGGTCCAGTCCACGCAAGTCAGAGTCAGCTTCAAACGCGGCACAGGCCCAAAGTGTGCAGGGCCAGCACGGAACGTGCCAGGTGGA
This sequence comes from Saimiri boliviensis, assembly GCF_048565385.1. NCBI lineage: Eukaryota > Metazoa > Chordata > Mammalia > Primates > Cebidae > Saimiri > Saimiri boliviensis. The sequence goes on along the minus strand of NC_133458.1, from coordinate 103,633,556 downwards.
GCGCTCCTCTCCCCTCCCCCACCTTCCTTCCAGCAGCCTGGGCTGAGGGCGTGACAGCTGGTGATTGTGAATCAGATTAGGAGCTTTAACCCTGGGATGGGACTGGACAGTCTAGCTTCTGGTATGAAACGATGTTTTGTGCCCTTTTTTTTTTTTTTTTTTTGGAGACAGAGTCTGGTTTTGTCGCGTAGGCTGGAGTGCAGTGGTTCCATCACCGCTCTCTGCAACCTCGACCTCCTGGGCCCAAGCCCTTCTCCAGCCTCAGCCTCCACAGAACTGGGAAAACACACCTGTGCTACCATGCACAGCTACATTTAAAAAAAATTCTTGTAGAGACCAGTGATCCCTGCTCACTGCAACCGCTGCCTCCCGGGTTCAAGCGATTCTCCTGCTTCAGCCTCCCAAAGTGCTGGGATTACAGGTTTGAACCACTGTGCCCACCCTATTTCGTATCTTGCTCTGTCACCCAGGCTGGAGTGCAGCAGCCTGATATCGGCTCACCGCAACCTCTGCCTCACGGGTTCAAGCAATTCTCCTGCCTCAGCCTCCTGAGCAGCTGTGACTACAGGCCGCGCACCACCATGCCTGGCTAATTTTTGTATTCTTAGTAGAGATGGGGTTTCACTATGTTAGTCAGGATGGTCTCAAACTCCCGACCTCGTGATCCGCCCACCTCAGCCTCTCAAAATGCTGAGATTACAGGCATGAGCCACCTCACCAGGCCCTGTTTTGTGTCTTAAAGCTCCCATGCAAATTTTAATTAACTTAGGAGTGTTCAGAAACATCCCCACAAGCCTGATAATTTTGAGAGAAGGAAAGGAGTTCCTTCACAGAAAATATTTTAAGGGGAGACTGGGGAACCCACTAAATTTGCAATTATGCCATCCTCCCTGCTGGGTTGTCCAGCATAGAGGGGAAATGAGCTACATCAGCTGTCTGAGGATATTAGCCCTACTGACCAGGGCCTGTGATTCATCCACGGTGGGTTATTAGTCTTTTCTCTCAAGATGCATGTTAGGCTTTCTTATCTCCTAGATGGTCTGCATTTTATTACATGTCAAGTGTGGATGTTTTATTTATCAAGTTTGGAGAGCTTAGTCCCCTCTCTTGATCTGAGGTCTCAAAATCAATTTTTTGTTGTTTGCTTCAATACCAAAAGTTCTCTCTTAAAACGGCCTTTTCATCATTCCTTCTAGTCTTTTCTTCTGGAATCCTCAACAAACATATGTGAGAGATTCTCAATTCATTCTCCACATCTCAATTTTTTCAGGATGTTGGTTGTGGCTCTTTAAATAGTGCTCTGGAGATAATTTCCCAGTATTAGCTTCTAATTCACTGTTTCGCTGTTCAACAGTGTCTGGTCTAAAATCCCTCTTATTTACTTTTTTTAAGATTGCCATTGATTCTTCTTTATATCTTCGCCTTTTCATTTTTCTTTCTTTTTTTAGCATATCATTGTTCACATTTCATGAACGCTATTCCTCTTGAGCATGTATTTATTTATTATTATACTTTAAGTTCTGGGGTACACGTGCAGATGGTTCAGGTTTGTTACATAGGTATACACATGCCATGCTGGTTTCCTGCATCCATCCCCCACCCCCTTCATCTACATTAGATATTTCTCCTAATGTTATTCCTCCCCTCCCCCTACCCCTGCTGTCCCTCCCTTAGCCCCCCAACCCCGAATGGGCCCCGATGTGTGATGTTCCCCTCCCTGTGTCCATGTGTTCTCATCGTTCAACACCTACTTATGAGTGAGAACATGCAGCGTTTGGTTTTCTGTTCTTGTGTCAGTCTGCTGAGAATGATGGTTTCCAGCTTCATTACTGCAAATATTTGTTAGTCTGCACGAGAAAATCTTATCTGCAGTCAATTTAGTATTTCATTTTTTGCTTTTTCCTATGTCTCCTTATAATTATATATTTTCTTTTAATTTTCAAATGAAATATTTTAATTAGTTATAAGATGGCTAAGTTCTGGCGATTTTCTACATTTTTGCATGTGTGCGTTGCAGGGAAAACTGTTTTTCGTTTTGTTTTGATTTGATTTGATTTTGTCTTTCTTGTTCTGTTTCTGTCTTCCCGTGTAGATATTTTGTATTTGCCTCCAGCTGGCCCCTCGGATATAAACGTAGAAACAGATAGTGTTAGGAATCTTAGTCCACACTGATGTTAAAGACAGTGAGATGTGGTCACACGTGGACAGGAAGCTATGCCTTTGTCAGCTTTCTTCCTAAGCCAAAATCTTCCCATGAATTGGTAAACTAGGCTTCATTTGATTTTATTTTTCATGAGCAAGACAACTCACGTCTCAGCTGCGTCAACCTCAGGTAGACGCTCTTCCTTCTCTTTATCTCACAGATTCCCAGCCCCTGCCCTTGCTGAGCCCAGACTCCGCAAGCCAACAGCCTTTGCCATGAATGTCGCTCTTGTCTTTTCTTTTTCAAATGTCTTGTCTACATGGTTTGGGGTCAAAGATATGGGAGGCATCGAAGCACGAGTTTAATTTGTCGCCTTCCTCAGAAGCTGCTTCTCCACCCTAACTCACACAATTGACTACTTGGTTCACTTAACTCATCTCTCATTTTAAAAACAAAATAATTTCAGGCTTTAGAGTTTGACTAAATGCCATACTTTTTTTTAATATAGCCTTCTCATTAATTTCATTTTCTCAGTAAGCTATAATTATTATTTTTTTAATTTCCTCATTGGCCTAAGAACTATTTAGAAATTTTTGTTTCTTTTGCATCAGAAATATGAATCAGTGAATAAACCACCTCGCTTTCTAATTTTAAACCTTTTTTCAGCTGTTCTATATATGTTTCCCACCATATGAATGATGAAAGAAAAATCCCAAGTCATCAAAGTCCCTATTTATCTGTCCTCAAGAAGAAACACAAGAAATCCTACCTCAGCAAACCTCATAGCTGTTTCCTGTCTTTCACTGCTGATGAGATGCTGGCTAAAATTCCCCACAGCTGACAATGTGACCAATAAAATACTATCAGATTTTTTTAGTGACACATGCCTCCATTCTATAATGTTAGCTTTATATTATTTTTACTCTGTCTTAAATGTACTCTGACATTTCAAATCGAGAGGAGAAATACGAAAGCTTCAAGAGACTTATGCGTACCCATTTTATTAACATCAAACCACTAAGGCAATCAAGAGTGTGCCTTGGAGGCAGAAGCTCCTTGGGGCGGATTTCTTTATTTCGTCCTATTTCACATTGCAGATTCAGTATCAATGCATTCAGAAAACAGATAGAAACACTCAGTGCGTTCAAATCTATTTCAGCTTCCGACTTAATCTGATGAACATGTACGCCTCTTTTGAGAGTGAACTAAAAGTTAAAACGGGCTCTATGACAAAGGATGTTACAGAAAGGCAACGTCAGCGTCAGGGTGGGCTTCGTTCCAGCCCTGTCACCAGGAGTCTGATGTGAGTCGTTGGGGTACTGGCACCTCAGGAACCCAGATGAACTGACGAGAAGAAAAGGAAGTTGGAACTGGGCTTGGCAGGGGTCTGAGAAAAAAACAGGCAGGGATCCTTCCCGCTGGGTGGTGTTCGATTCAGAGCACTGGTTCTCAAATGGTGTCCCTGGAAGAGGAACATCGATTCTACCTGTAAGCATGTTAGAAATGCAGATTCATGGTCCCTCCCATGACCTATTGAGCCAAAATCTCGGGAAAAGGCCCAAAATATTGGGTGGGAAAATGAGGAGAGAATGGTTGTAGGGTACAAACTTCCAGTTATGAGACGGGTGAATTCTGGCTGGGCCTGTAATCCCAACACTCTGGGAGGCTGAGGTGGGTAGATTACTTGAGGTCAGGAGTTCAAGACCAGCCTGGCCAACACGGTGAAACCCCATCTCTACTACAAAAAAAAAAAAAAAATATATATATATATATATATATATATATATATATATATATATATATAAATTAGTTAGGCGTGGTGGCACACACCTGTAATCCCTGCTATTCAGGAGGCTGAGGCAGGAGAATTGCTTGAACCCTGGAGGTGGAGGTTGCAGTGAGCCAAGATCATGCCACTGCTCTCCAGAATGGGTGATAATGAGAGACTCTGACTCAAAAAAAAAAAAAAAAAAAAAAGAGATGATTAAGTTCTGAGGATCTAATGTACAGCATGGTTACTCTAGTTAATAATACTGGATTGTATACTTGGAACTTGGTAAGACAGTAAATCTCAAGTGTTTTCATCACAAAAGAAAGGTAATTATGGGAAGGAGTCTCAGGTAAGACTTTTTCTTTCTTTCTTTCTATTTTTTTTTTTTTTTTTTTTTTTGAGATGGAGTTTCGCTTTGTCATCCAGGCTGAAGTGCAATGGTGCGATCTCATCTCACCACAATCTCCACCTCCTGGGTTCAAGCGACTCTCTTGCCTCAGCCTCCCAAGTAGCTGGGATTACAGGTGCCCACCACCATGGCCGGCTAATTTTTGTATTTTTTAATTTTAGTAGAGACAGGTTTTCACCATATTGGCCAGACTGGTCTTGAACTCCTGGCCTCAGATGATCCACTAAAGCCAAGCCCCACCAAGGATTTGTACCCTCAAAAACCTATGAGTTGTATAAATTCCTCTCTCCTTGAGGTCCCAAGATAGCTTGAGGCTCCTGGGCCTGTCAGAAGGTGACATTCTTTACTTACCACATGTCAGGAACCCTGTACAGGAATTCTGTAGACAAGGCCAAGCTACTTGGGAGACTGAGGCAGGAGAATCATTTGAATCCTCTAGGTGGAGTTTGCAATGAGCCAAGATCGCGCCATTGCTCTCCAGCCTGGGCAACAGGGGGAGACTCAATCTTAATAAAAGCGGTGTGTAGGGTGCTCAAGTCATTGTATTCCTGACTCCCATGCAGTTGTTTCTATGCAAGAGATAATACAATCTTTTAAGTTCAATTAACTTCTTATTTATCATTTAACATAGGATCTAATGCTCACAATTATAGAATGGTAATGTTGAAGAATGGGTCATCAGTCTCTAATACATATCAACAGATTTAGAAAATTAATTTCACTTAAAAGATTTAGTCATTTTCAGCAGAATTTATCAGAGGAAATTCTAATATTAGTGATTTATATCAAAGGTGTAAAACAAAAGCTTTTCAAGGTAAGAAGAATTGGTTTTCTTTACAAGTGTTCTAAAAATATGACATAAGCCCTCAGTTTGACAAAATAGATCAGAAAGATTCGTTGCTTTGTCCTGCACCTGCTGGAATCTTTTTTATGTGTCCAATAGTTTTGTGATGTAGTGATTCATGCATTTGCTTTGTAATTCATTCACAACACACCTGCTCCAGGGTTTCATCCTGGAGTTTCAATAAGCATTGTGCCTCCAGGTGTCCCATCGCTCTTACTCATCTGTCTAGTATGCACTGATTAAAAGCTAAAAATATGAACTCTTTATGTTCTTGAATAGTGGTATTGCAAGAACTATCACACAGATTTTCTTGTTGCTTACAATGATTTTTGGTTCACAATTTATAAACAATACACAGTTATGCCAATTTCCGGAAATACATGCTTCCAGATCGCATGAATATCTTGAATTATTTAAAAGCAATAATTAACAAGGTGCTAAGATAACACAGAATAAATGAAACGTGATAGCTATTTTAAGGCTGGGCATGGTGGCTCCTGCCTGTAATCCCAGCGCTTTGGAAGGCCGAGGTGGGTAGGTCATGGGTGGATGTGCAGTGGGTTGTGGAGAGTGAGGGGACAGGTAGGGAGTTTGCATGACAAACAGTGTCATCTCTGAGTGGGTTTGGGATGGGATGTAAACAGTGAGCAGGTAGGTAGGGAGTGAATTCAGACACTGGACCTTGTCCTGTAACTGGAGTTTTTCAGTTCGTTGGACCCGACTGTGCATGGAACTCCATCTGGGAACCATACTTGGGATGCGGCTCTTAGAGCAGAACTTCTCATATAGAGTTTGGACTTGTGCCCTGGATTTGGACGTTACTCCCAGTGGAATTGGCTCTCTTCCTTCAGATAAGCACTTGACCCTTGACATTACATCTCAACCTACACTAACTTTTCTCATAAATGTTGGACTGGAACCTTGGACCTTGACCTTCAAATATGCTGAACTTCAACCTTGAAAAGAGATTAAACCTGGCACCAGAACCATGGGTGCAAACACCAACCCTGGGCCTTTGACGTAGCCCTTGTATTTGGATCTGTGCCTTTCATCTGAACCTGGATCTGGAGCGTGGACAAGAACCCGGGTCTCGAAACTGGATCTTGGACTTGGCTCCCATCGGGACATCCAACGTGACCCGAGGCATGGAAATTGGACCCGGACCTGCCCTTAGAATTGGACTTCAGGCCTTGGGTCTGAACTTTGCCCTGGAAATAAAATCCCAGACCTGGATCGTGATCTTCCATTTCAGACCCTGGACTTGAACCTGAGCCTGAAATGGAAAGTGGAACTTGGACCTGGATTTGTCCAGAATCTGGGACTAAAAATTAGTCCTAGATACCGAACCCCGGTGCTGTGTCTTTGGCGATGATCTGGGATTTGCACCCTGTCTGTGGTTTGCTTGTGTGAGCACAGGATGAACTCCCCACAGAACAGATGTCAACGCTGCTGATGCAACAGGCTCACCGAAAGAGTACGAAAGGTTTCTTATTCACACAGTGAGGCTTCCTGGGGATGCAGGAAAGGCATCCCGGATGGTCTCGAACAGGCGTCCCCAAACTACGGCCCCCTGAGGCCATTTATCCGGCCCCCCGGCGCACTTCAGGAAGAGGCAACTCTTTCATTGGTGGTCAGTGAGAGGAGCACAGTACGTGGCGGCCCTCCAACGGTCTGAGGGACAGTGAACTGGTCCCCTGTGTAAAAAGTTTTGGGACGCCTGGTCTCAAAGAAGCTGAGACAGCAAGAAGGGGCAAGTGGCTTGGGGCTTTATTGTGATTGGGAGTGGGGCCAGGGCATGGACTAAGACTTTCATGCTCTCAATTTTCTGCCAATGCCAAGGGAGGAGCGTGTGGGATTTCTAATCAGCTTTCCAAAGTACGAGACAAGTGGGAAAGAGGGAGGGCTGGGCTTGAGTCACTCAGACATTAAAAGTGGCATAAGGCTCTTCATTGTAATTCACACCTGATGAATGACTGATGGCTGAAATGTGCCACATTTCACATAATTGAATTTAACGTGTTTAAGTATAATCTTAGGATGTTTTATGATGCCCATAGTCTGAGTCTGGTAAGGGAGATAAAATTTCTGTTGAATGCCATGTTCAAGAGCCCAACGTTGTATATTTTTAAAAGTGAACTGAGCGTGTTGGTCAGTCAATAATATCTCAGCTGTTGAGAGGGATAGGGAGTACCTGCATTGTGGATTAGTACTTGCTGAAACACGCATGACCTTGGTTTATATTGTTGATAGTTGTGAGGCAAGAAGTTCTAAAAGTTCTTTACTCCAAAGGTTGTGTTCTTAGAAAAGGAAATTTTGGTGCCATTGGTGAAACTTGATGGCCAGATCATGGACAATGGCCGAGGATCTATAAGAATGTGCAGGGTGGTTGTGGGACACAGCATCAGGGCTAATATGCCCTCCTGAAGTTCAGCCAATTGTATTGAACATTCAGTCCCAGACTTCATCTGAGACCCTGATTAAGGGATGGTCAGGAGCAGCTCTCAACAGGGTCCAGCATGTGTAATGTTGGCGATGTCATCCATAAAGTATATTAGCTCGCTTTCTTATTTACTCAGGGACCTCCAGTTGATCAATGAGTCCAAGAAAGGAATGATTTCCTCCAGGGCTATATGGCAAGTGACTGAGGACAAGGGAATTAGCTTTCTCCTGCAAAGATGATATGCCAGATGGCACAGATCTTGCCCTATCCTAAAAAATACCATTTTTCCTTCAGCAAGGTTTCAGTGGCCATACCAAGCCTGCAGGGTACTTCCTCCATGGCCCAAGGGATAGTGGAAAGCTCAGCGCCCGTGAGAGACTTCTCCCAGAAAAACCCAATGTGCAGCCGTTATATAGTTAATATAGCAAGGGGCCCAGGCAGGCAGGAGCCCACAGCAATTTTGGCCATTCCGGCCAGACTCCAGGAGACAGCAAAAGAGGTTGCAAAAGTTCTACAGTGAAGGAATCTCTGGAGGTCCCTGATGGGAGTGTCTGTTCTGTTGCCATTTGAACATCTACGAGAGCCTTTCATTGTAGGAGGCCTCATTCAAAGTGGGTCAATTAGCCAGTGACAGAATAAATGGTCTTGGTTAAAACGTAAATGAAACCCAAACCCAGAAAGTCCTAAAAGATGTCAAATGATCTAACATCATGCAGGCTGGCAGGGTCAATTGTTTCTTGACAGTGTCAAGGATGAGGTGGTCCTCAAATGATCAAATAAAGCCCAAACATTTTCCTAAGGCGGAAGGGTCTTGTTCTGTGTGTGGGCGAGTAGTTCATCATTTTCTGTGAGCTCCTTTGTGAATATTTGTGTGTCCTAAATAAGCGTGTCAGATGAATCTCTCTGGAGAAGAAGAAGAAATTCAGCAAAGGAATATCATGCCTATGGTCCTGGAGGAAGGTGGCTGTAGCTAAGATTTTTCCTGCAAAGACAGAACTGTATGATGGTTGGGACGAAGACTGTGTGATGGTCAGGACAAACACAGGCTGCGTGATGGTCAGGCTGTCGAGGTATCCCATGGGCAGCTGGGTAACTGTGCATTATGTCGGTGAAGGTGAAGGCCACCAAGAAGCTGTTGCAACAGGTGAAGAACAGAACATACCAGTCAAAGCTATGACTGCAAGCTATTTTCCAGCTGCTCATTGGATGAAGTCAGTCATCTTAATAACACTGATTACGGGGATCATAATGGGTAGACCCATGGCATTACTCACTGTGAGACACAATTCATTTTTTTTCCAGGTTTAAGAATAGGCGAAATTGAACCCAAATAGGACTTTTATAGTGGGTTTCAATCCTTGAGGGTCCTGATTTAATTTATTTGGTGCTGTGGTAACAATTATGATATATGAGAACAAACCCACAGGGGCACATTCTACTATGGCCATTGTAAGTGCCGAAGACTGAATTTAATTCCAATATATTACACATTGGGTCAGAGGATCCATACCTGCTATGGGATATTTTTAAGACAATTGGCACAATGTCCTCGGGGAATTTGGATGACGCAATAGTTCTGATTGTTAAGGTGTGGCATACCTATGCTTCTTCTCGTTTATATTTGCAGTTCCTCTAAGACTATAGACGATATCTTATTTAAACGTACCGAGGTCCCCAAGTATAGGATAACCTATATAAATTTAGTGGGACCCCAACTATAATAATTATTTGAGGTTCAGTATAGATTAAGGCCATAAAGGTTTACCAGTGCAGCATTTCAGCAGATGTCAATGTGGAGCCTGTACCGTAGAGACACAAAATCCATTGTTTCTCTTTTATTTTTTTATTATATAATATTTTCAGTAAACTTCAGACCCGCAATTGGATCAAGTTGTGGTACAGAGTCCAAGATCCAGGTTCAAACGCAAGGTCCAGGTATAGTTCCAGCCTTGATAGTCAAGTGCAAGGAGTGGACCCAAATTTCAGGTTTTAGGTCATGTCCAAGAGAATTGAAATCCCAGGTCCAAGTTTTACAGCCAACATCCACGTCCAAGATGAAGTCCCGTGTCGAGTCCAAGGTCAGATCTGACTGCCTGATCCCGCGGCAAGAAGCAGTTACAAGGTTGACCCCCAAGGTCCTAGAAATAGGTCCAAAATCCAGGTCTCGGTTCAGTTCCAGAGTACAGGTTGAAACAATTACAAATCCGTGTTTAACGTCTAGGGTGAGTTCAGGGTTCAAGTCCACAGTGCGGGTCGCGGATCACGTTCTAAGAACAAGTTCCAGGTCCAAGGTTGTGTCCAGGTCCAGGTATAAGGTCCAAGAGGGACTTCCGACATCCAGATCCAAGTCTCAAGTCCATGACTATGACCAAGTTCAAGGTCAGACGCAAGGTTCCAGACATAGCCAGGCCCGGGGCTGAGGTCCTACGCCGACATCCGAAGTCAAAGTCATGGTCCACAGTTCAGACTGAAGTCCGAAGCCCTGGCCTGTGTCCAGGGTCCAACTCTGAGTGTCATTGTCCAAGTGTTCCTCCAGGCACGAGGCCCAGGCTCAGGTCTAAGGAATGATACTTAGGTGCGCATTCCAGTTCTAGCTCTCGGAGGCCTGTTTAGAAACATCTCCAGGTCTGAGGCCTAGAAATGAGATCTGAATTTCATTAGCACGTTCTGGGTGCAGAGTCAAACACCCGGTCCGAGATCCGTCTCCAGAGGTGAAGTCCAAGTCCACGATCTGCATCCATGGTCACGTTCAGGGGCAGGTTAGAAGTCCAGATTTGAAGTTTCAGTTGAAGTTTGGAGGTCCAGTTCCAAAGCCCTCTCCCAATGTCTTTGGCCAGATCCAGAGCCAAGGTCCTGATCTCGACCCAAAATACAGGTCCAAAATCAACGTCCAAGGTCAGACTTAGGTCCAAGTCTAGAACAGAGATCATGACTCGAAGTTCGAGTTCACGGCCATGGCAGCAGAGTGCCCTGTGCTTCGTGTCATCCTTTCCTATTTTCATCTACTTCATTAGAAGGAAGGATGTAAATAATAAATAAAATGTTTATTACCTTTAATATTTAGCTCACTATTCCATATTAAAAATTATTTCCTAGTGTGATGAGAGTTAAGCATCTATCTTTTAAAATTCCAGATACCTGTTCAGTTTTTCCAAAGCTGCATGCTAGACGGGCTCTGCCCTCCTGTTGTGTTTGAGGCTCAGTACTCAGACACACACAACAGGGCTCTTTGGGGTCTGCTTCTTTAAAATATTTTATTTATTGGGTCTGGCCCTACCATTTTGCAGGGTTAATTTTTTAACATTGCTTGGCGAGTTTCATCTATTTATTTTCCAAAGATTTTCAGAATTATTGAACAATAGTTTTATTTTAATGTTATAAAATTAGAAAATCCAAATTGCATTAAACCAATAAACCATTTACATTCATAATGTAAATTCACTTTGGGAGGCCAAGGCGGGTGGATAACGAGGTCAAGAGATCGAGACCATCCTGGTCAACATGGTGAAACCCCGTCTCTACTAAAAATACAAAAAAACTTAGCTGGGCATGGTGGCATGTGCCTGTAATCCCAGCTACTCAGGAGGCTGAGGCAGGAGAATTGCCTGAACCCAGGAGGCAGAGGTTGCGGTGAGCTAAGATCGCGCCATTGCACTCCAGCCTGGGTAACAAGAGCGAAACTCCGTCTCAAAAAAAAAAAAAAAAAGTATCTTTATAATATTTGATATTTTCTGCCATAAACAATTTGCTTCTCTCAATTAATTCAAGTATTGTTTTATGTTTTAGTAATAATTTAAATGGTTTTATATAGCTCTCACACATTGTTTAGAATAGATAGTATAGACTTTTGCTGCCAATGTTAATTTATTTTTCAAATGCAGTTTCTATATTGTTTTTCTATTCATTGGACACTTAACAAATGTTTATTGAACACACACCAACTGTCAGACACTGTATGTAATGGGTGCTGATGAGCAGGACAAATCTGGAATGATTAATATTTTTCAGGGAGTATAAATGTGCTTTGGTGTATGCAACCAAAGGACTCAGCTTCTGTTTCAGAATGACATTGCTTAATGAAATGATGCTTAATGACATTTTAGATAAAATGAGCCTCCAACTAAGTGATCTCAAACTGGATGATCCCTTAGGTGGCACTTTGGAAATTCCTGTAGGCGATTTCAGTTGTCACAGTAAATGCGGGTACTCCCAACATTTTGCGCATGGCAGATATGACTGACGTTTTGCATTCAAGAATGCCTAGTCACTACGTAAAAGTAGGACCAAACTAGGTAGAAGGTGGTGAGAGAAATAGAGATAGAAATTGACAGGGGTTTCGGGAATGGGCATAATGGATATCTAATATTAGAACTTAAGACAAAGCTATGAAACTGTAACTGTGCATTGCTGGCAGAGGAATTGACAGGGTGGTGAAATGAGACCCAAATACTTCATAAATTTTTATAAATTAGAAATATCTCATTTTTAATTAGTAGAGGAAATATGAATTGGTCACTTGTACTAAGATAATCATCTAAGAGTATAGAAAAAATAAAATTGGATTTTTTACCTTGGAACACACAACCAAATGGATATAGATAAATCAGAAATTCAAATGGAGAAAAGATCACACAAGGACAAGAATGCAGATGTGTATAACAAAATATTTTTAATTCTTGAAGTAGAGAAATTTTTAAAGCATATCACCAAAGAAAGGAAACTCAAAGGAAAATATTAGTAGCTTTAATGATTTTAAAATATGAATGTCTATATGTCAAAAAATACCATAGTTGGATTGGATATAAGGATAGCAATGATATGTGTTTATGCAGAAAACTGAATATTCCTACGGATATATAATTTCTGCAGTTTATTTTCGGATGGTTTAAAGAAATACAAGGAGCACAAATCAAACAAATATGAAAAATGGTTAACGATTAGTGAAGACAGGTAGAAGACACAGAAGTATTCACTGTATTAGTTCGTTACTTCTGGGTGTTCAAAAATATTCCCAATGAGATTGTGGAGAATTACACTATTAACAAAAGTAAAAGGGAAATTATACCCTGTACAATATTATTTCCAATTTACTGTGCCAGAGAACCCAGACAAAGCTTGTCTGAGCCTGCAAATGCTTTGGTCATTTTCCAAATTAAAAGCATTCTTCCTTTATCCAGAAAAAAGAAAATCCTGGAAAACTGGCATGGGGGATGACGGTGCCACAGGCTTATGTATAAGTTATAAGAGAGAGAGAAAGAATGAAAGTATGAGATTAAAAAAAAAAAAAAAAACAGTTATAGCTTGTTTTGTATAACAAAATATCTTCATCATGTATGTTTATTATAATGTCTCCATTAGAGTAGGAAAGAAGTCCAGCCCTCTGTACCCTGTATGAGACAAACTGCCGTAATTGGATGCCATTACTGTCAATCATCCTACATATGATAGAGAAAGTCAAGTCACTTCATCTTGGAAAAAAAAGCAGTGAAAGGATTGTGTCCACAAAACCACTGACCCACCTCATGTCTGTCCCCTCCTCTGAAAAGAGAAGTCGTTTCCAAGTTTGCTTGGGTCAGAAACAGACCAAAGAAATAAACCTTGCCAACAAAACTATAAAGTCAGTGCGGATTGCAGCCAGTCATTAATGCTATTTGTTTAAAGAGTATACGACCATTAGAAAAAAAAAAAAAAAGTACAAACTTCTGACTAAAGTCTCTCTCCTGAATCTTCTCTGCCTTTTACAGAAAAGCAATGAATAAATTAGAGTTCTGCAAGAAGAAGGCTCCTAATCTTTGGTTTGTCATCCCTGAAATGAACACAGGACATGGAAACATTAATTCTGTTACATAAAGAACTCTAACAAACTAATAAGAAAAATATTTTTTAAGAGTAGCAACATAGGTAAAAGCCACAATCATGAAATTCACAAAGTAAGAAATACTAGTGTAGGTAAAGAAACGAAAACAAGTCCAATCCTATTATTAATCAATGAAAAGCAAATTATAGCAACCAAGAAATATTTTTGTTTATCAAAAAGCATACATTCTTTAAAGAACCATAATATGCAGCAATAGACATCTATTATACATTAGTCATATATGACAATTATGGACATAAATTTGGAGAAAACCACTTGGAAAATATGTTTAGCAGAAAACGTCATTGATGTGTGTATATCTGTGCATTTATGTGAAACAATAGCTAATTAGTGAAATAAATAACAGTACATTCCTAAGATACAGTCAGTAAAAATGAAGTTGAATTAAAAGTAAATACATGTATGCTCTAACCTAATGTTAAAGCAAGTATAAGTTCAGGTGTAGGCAAGAAAAAGTACTGAAAGTATTCACACCAAGCTCAACTGTGTTTATTGTCTGGAGTGGAATCCAGAGAGATTTGTCATTCCTTTTTGGGGGGTGCTTACTCACTTTCTAAGAGCATTTGTAATTATTTTTAAAGTGTATTTTTTAAAGACTGCAGGTGTCTATGGAAGTATCCTAACTTCTCACAACTCAAACTTTTAATAAATGGTAAAATCAAAATTCCAACGTGATTTTTTTTTTTTTTTACTTTTGAGATGGAGTCTTGCTCTGTCGCCCAGGTTGGAGTAGCTTGATCTCGGCTTGAGGAAGGAGACCCAGGCATCAGGGATCAACTTCCCTTCGGCTTCCACACTGCATGGCAGTAGAAGAAAAGGCCGGCGGAGCGGCACCTCCTGAATCACCCTCCTGTAAATAACAGGCTTGGTATTAAGGAAACTCTTGGGAAGATAGTTTTTACTTAAACAAGATCAAACCTCCATCTGGGGCCCGGAACCTTTTCACATGTGATTCCTAAAACTGTAAACCCAAAACCCTTTCATATGTGATTCCTAAAGCTGTAAATCCAAAAACCCTTTCGCTCGTGATTTCTAGGGCTGTAAACCTAAGATTCTTTCACGTGTCATAGCTAATGTGTAAGCCTATATAAAGGCAAAACCTTCCTTTATTAGAGGAGCTGGGTTTAGACAAATCATCGCCCGGCTGCCGGCGGTAATAATAAACCTCTTCCTTCCCACTGGGTGTTCGAGACCTCCGTTTCTGGCGGCCGCTCCTGCTACAGGCTCGCTGCAACCTCCGCCTCCCGGGTTCAAGCACTTCTCTTGTCTCAGCCTTCCCGAGTAGCTGGGATTACAGGTGCACACCACCATGCCCGGCTAATTTTCGCATTTTTAGTAGAGAGGAGGTTTTACCACCTTAGCCAGGCTGGTCTCAAACTCCTGACCTCTAGTGATGCGCCCGCCTCCCAAAGTGAACATTTTCGCCTCTTTTAAAATTCATGTTTTTATTAGTACACAGTATAACTTGCTCACTGACAAAAATATTAAGTGGAAAAGCAGAGCCAGAGTATGTAAGACTTGAGGGAACACAGGATGGTCTCAGCGGGTGAATGCAGGAGAACATCCCTTCCCTCCCGCTGACATGCTGCTCCACAGCACGACCTCACGGCTTGCTCTGTTTGCCGATGTCTCTGCTGGTGCCCTTCGTGTCCTGCACACAGTATGCCGCCACCCGCAGCAGGAAAAAATAATACCTTCAAGGTCATTCAAAGGGCATCATATTTAAGATTTACAATCTTTTCAAGTTCCCTGCCCCCTCAGAAAAGAGTAGCAGATAATGAAATTCAGCGTTGTCTCAGTGACCTGGCACAAACAGACTGTCCTGAGTTTTAGGGAGGAAAGCCCTTTATTATATGAAATATTAATTATGAGTGGAGAGAGAGACATCAATGACACTGAACCAGCAGGAGGGCAGATACTTACATGCCAAGGCAAAGAAGATCAAACATTAGCTAATAAACAATCATAGACTGTTAATAAGACCTAAACACCTGTATTTTTTCCCACAATACTGCCAGCGAAATTCAGGTTCAGAGAAAAAGTATACAAAGATCAGCGATGTTTTCTGAAGATGTGTGCAGCTGTATTCAAAGTGAGAAAAATGTATAAGGGAGATTCTGTGACATACCGTATATATGGAGTTTTAACACTGCAATGTTGCCAAAGGATCCAAGGCATAAGGCATTGTAGCTTGAGTTAGGAATATGCTCAATATTCATTTTAGAAAAATCTTTCCAATATTAGGTCAAGTTACGCAGTACTCTATTTCCAAAATCATGATCCAATCATTTCTGTTCTATGTCTCTGTCATTAAGCATTCTGCCATGTCGTTTGGCCCTCTATTCAAATGCTCATTCTTTAATATTTTTAAGTGGTTTAGGTTATCATAGAAAAACCTCGGTCCTCTATAGGCTCCCAGTCAGAGTTCCACTGATCTTCTCCTGTGGCTTCCTCTGTGAATTTCTCAGCAACGTTGCTTGTGGTCTGACATCCCATTGTGTGTGTCTGTGCTCACCCCACCGTGCTCTGAGGAGGATAGCAAGCCCCTCTAGGAAGCACCATAGGGGTGACTATATGGTCACCTCCCAAAGGGTATCATTTATTCTGTGTTCAAGGATGATTACAAAGACAATACACACACACACACACACACACACACACACACACAATCACATGAGGGTAGTGTACAACATCAAAAAACAGGCACGCTAGACTGTGAATTTAGAAGCAACATCATCTCTGAAGAAACAGAGAGGATGCTGGGAAAGCTCTATGTCTTGATTTGAGTGGTGTTGACCTAAGAGAATAAATATGTAAAAAGTTAATTGAGCTGTATATTCAAGTAGTGTGCACTTGACTGCATTTAAGTGATATGCCCATTTATAACATGTAAAGGGAGGAGGAACACTAGGGAAAAGGTTCAATAACTGAGATTGGCTGGAACACCACCACAAACAAATCCCCGTGCATGTCAACATTGAGTGAAATGAAAGCGTGTGTGAATGCCAACCGCAGTTACCGCTCAGATAAGTGACTCAGAAGGCATCTCCCCAGATCCAAACTGGAAATGCAGGGGAACGTCAGAAGCAATTCTACACAAAGGAAACAGGAAAACAGTGTTGACATTCTAACAATCTTTATCTCCTAAGAACTCTGGCCCTTTGTCATTTAAGAGCAACTGTGGGGGCTTGGTTTATTGTAAATAAACCACCCCCAACCTTCGTGACTTCCAGCTGCCATTTTTCTCCTGACAGCCCTAGGGGTCAGTAATTTGGGAGGAGGTGCAAGGGGGCCCGCTAGGACTGAGTACACTCAGGCTTTGCTGTCAGCTGTGGATCAGCTGTGGGTCAGCTGGAGGCTGGCTGGTCCCAGATGGCTTCACTCACTTGAGGAACTCTGCTAAGGTGGCTGAAGATCAGGACTTCTCTCCATACGGTCTCCCATCCTCAAGGAGCCAGCCCGGGCTCTCACAGAGAGTGCCATGCTCCAAATACTCCAATGCTAGGCTGCAAGTTGCACACTCTCTCGAGGCCAGGCTCAAAAGTGATAAAGCCCCACGTCACCAGATTGTCGTGTTCAAAGCAAGTCGCAGAGCCAGCTCAAAATCAAATGGATAAGAAATCAAGTTTACTTTTGGCTGGGGCATATAATGAAGTCATGCACATAGGATGAGAGGAATTGTAATGATCATCTTTGCAAATATGCTTACCAGGTTTTCATTGGACTTAAGAGCATTGTTTACTTGTTGAATGAATTAATATGTCCAATAGGTACCATGTTGTATTTTTGGTTTCTTGTTATACTGAGAAACTCTTATTCCAAAGCAAGTAAACATTCATTGACGTTTTCTTTCAATAATTTTAATTGTTTTTTTTTTTATTGCATTTTAGGCTTGGGGGTACATGTGAAGAACATGCAAGATTGTTGCATAGGTACACACATGGCAGTGTGGTTGGCTGCCTTCCTCCCCTTCACCTGTATCTGACATTTCTCCCCATGCTATCTCTTCCCACCTCCCCACCCCCGTCCCTCCCCCAAGTCCCCCCAATGGACCCCAGTGTGTAGTGCTCCCCTCCCTGTGTCCATGTGTTCTCATTGTTCAACACCCGCCTATGAGTGAGAACATGCGGTGTTTGATTTTCTACTCTTGTGTCAGTTTGCTCAGAATGATGGTTTCCAGGTTCATCCATGTCCCTACAAAGGACACGAACTCATCATTTTTGATGGCTGTGTAATATGCCATGGTGTATATGTACCACATTTTCCCTGTCCAGTCTATCATCGATGGGCATTTGGGTTGGTTCCAGGTCTTTGCTGTTGTAAACAGTGCTGCTATGAACATTCGTGTGCATATGTCCTTACAGTAGAACGATTTATAATCCTTTGGATATATACCCAGTAATGGGATTGCTGGGTCAAATAGAATTTCTATTTCTAGGTCCTTGAGAAATCGCCACACTGTCTTCCACAATGGTTGAACTAATTTACACTCCCACCAACAGTGTAAAAGTGTTCCTATTTCTCCACATCCTCTCCAGCATCTGTTATCTCCAGATTTTTTAATGATCACCATTCTAACTGCTGTGAGGTGGTATCTCAATGTGGTTTTGATTTGCATTTCTCTAATGACCAGTGATGATGAGCATTTTTTCATATGTCTGTTGGCCTCATATATGTCTTCTTTTGAAAAGTGTCTGTTCATATCCTCTGCCCACTTTTGAATGGGTTTGTTTGTTTGTTTATAAATCTGTTTTAGTTCTTTGTAGATTTTGGATATAAGTCCTTTGTCAGATGGGTAGATTGCAAATTTTTTTTCCCATTCTGTTGGTTGCCAATTCACTCTAATGACTGTTTCTTTTCCCATGCAGCAGCTGTGGAGTTTGATTAGGTCCCATTTGTCTATTTTGGCCTTTGTTGCTAAATTCAACAGCCCTTTATGCTAAAAACCCTCCATAAACTAGGTATTGACAGAACGTATCTCAAAATAATAAAAGCTGTTTGTGACAAACCAACAGCCAGTATCATACTCAATGGGCAAAAACTGGAAGCATTCCCTTTGAAATCTGGCACTAGACAAGGATGCCCTCTCTCACCACTCCTATTCAATATAGTACTAGAAGTTCTAGCCGGGGCAATCAGGCAAGAAAAAGAAATAAAGGGTATCCAAATTGGAAAGGAGGAAATCAAATTGTCTCTATTTGCAGATGACATGATTGTATATCTAGAAGACCCCATCGTCTCAGCCCAGAGTCTCCTGAAACTGATAAACAACTTCAGCAAAGTCTCAGGATCCAAAATCAACGTGCAAAAATCACAAGCATTCCTATACACCAGTAACAGACTTAAAGAGAGCCAAATCAAGAATGAACTGCCATTCACAATTGCTACAAAGACAATAAAATACCTAGGAATACAACTAACAAGGAACGTAAAGGACCTCTTCAAGGAGAACTACAAGCCACTGCTCAACGAAATAAGAGAGGATACAAACAGATGGAGAAACATTCCATGATCATGGTTAGGGAAGAATCAACATCTTGAAAATGGCCATACTGCCCAAAGTAATTTACAAATTCAATGCTATTCCCATCAAGCTACCAATGACCTTCTTCACAGAACTGGAAAAAAACACCTTAAACTTCATATGGAACCCAAAGAGAGCCTGCATAGCCAAGTCAATTCTAAGCAAAAAGAACAAAGCAGGAGGCATCACACT
Source organism: Saimiri boliviensis (assembly GCF_048565385.1). Classification (NCBI taxonomy): domain Eukaryota; kingdom Metazoa; phylum Chordata; class Mammalia; order Primates; family Cebidae; genus Saimiri; species Saimiri boliviensis. The sequence goes on along the minus strand of NC_133458.1, from coordinate 103,614,355 downwards.
ACCGGACTTCAAACTATACTACAAGGCTACAGTAATCAAAACAGCATGGTACTGGTACCAAAACAGAGATATAGACCAATGGAACAGAACAGAGGCCTCGGAGGAAACACAACATATCTACAACCCTCCAATCTTTGACAAACCTGAAAAAAACAAGCACTGGGGAAAGGATTCCCTGTTTAATAAATGGTGTTGGGAAAACTGGCTAGGCATGTGCAGAAAGCAGAAACTGGACCCCTTCCTGACACCTTACACTAAAATTAACTCCAGATGGATTAAAGACTTAAACATAAGACCTAACACCATAAAAACCCTAGAAGAAAATCTAGGCAAAACCATTCAGGACATAGGCGTAGGCAAGGACTTCATGACCAATTTTAATAGTTTTAGTTTAGAATTCAGTGAAGTTTTTCTGTAAAGGGCCAGATAGTAATTATTTGAGGCTCTGTGAGCCATAGGGTGTATGTGACAATTCTACCTAGGAAAGCAGCCATAGGCAATATGTAAACCAATGTGCATGGGCATTGATACGGTTTGGCTGTGTCCCTACCCCAAATCTCATCTTGAATTGTAATCCCCATAATCCCCACATGTCATAGGAAAGACTCATTGGGAGGTTGTTGAATGATGGGGGCGATTTTCCCCCTGCTGTCCTCGTGACAGTGCGTCAGTTCTCATGAGATCTGATGGTTTTATAAGCATCTGGCATTTCCCCTGCTGGCACTCCTTCTCTTTCCTGTTGTCCTGTGAAGAGGTGCCTTCTACCATGATTGTAAGTTTCCTGAGGTCTCCCCAGCCATGTGGAACTGTTCATCAATTAAATCTTTCTTTCTTTATAATTACCCAGTCTTGGGTATTTCTTCATAGCAGCATGAGAACAAACAAATACAGCCATGTACCAATAAACTTGACTTACAAAACCAGATGACGGGCTGGATTTGGACTTTGGGTAACAGGATGCTGACACCTGCCTTAAGGTATCTGGTCTTGTGTTTGTGTATGTGATGGGAAGAAATACAAACCTTTTCAAACAATTTTCATGGAATATCCTTTTCTTTCTGCTCTGTTTTAGCTTATTTATCATCTGGTGAGTAGGGCCTGTTTCCACACTATCCATTTGGTTCCATAATCCTTTCATTCATGAAATTTATGTGTTTAATTATGTTTGCCTTTACATGTTTTATGTCAAAGGTCAAATATATTCTCATTGTTCCCGTTTTGCAAAAGTGTCTCAGCTTATCTTTCCAATGCAGTCTTGCAGGTGAACTGTAGGATAATATTCAAAGTATCAAAACAAACTTAATTTTTATTGGTATTCTTATAAGAACTACATTAAGTTGTATATTTTATTGTATTTTATACTTTTAGGTAAGAAATACATCTTTACAATACTAGCTCTTTCTATCCAAGCTATCTATTCATAGCTATTTACTAAATATTTGTGGCAAATAATATTTATCTCTCCAATATACATGTTATTCCCCTTCCTCATGAGCACAGAGAAGACTGTATTTCCCAGATTTCCTTGTAAGATGGGACCATGAGGCTGAATTTTGGTCAGTGAGATGTGAGTAAAAGTAATCTACACTCTGCCATTCTCTTTCCGTCTTGCGTGTTCTCCTGGTTGGATGCTGAAGATGCCATGGGAAGAGCTAAAGCCCTAGAGAGGTAAAGCAGCTAGAGGGAAGGAATTTGGACCTCCATAAACCATTACGAGAAAGACTGTCCACTCCAAACTCATTTGCATTATGACAGGAAAGAGAAACCTTTCTGTTGTTCACCAACTAAGGTTCTACGTTGTTTGTTTTTGTTATAGCAGCTAGTCTTCCCTGATTTATACAGTATCCTATATTCCTGTCCCTATGCTAAATCAGTTTTTGTTTCACTTTACATTACCTTAATGATTATCTTAGAAATCTTAAGAAAACTATTGATTTTATGGTGTGCTTTTAGAGATATCTTAATCTTGTACATGACTAATTTAAATGATTTGTGTTGTTTTTAAGTTGATTCTCTTGTGATTGCCAGCCTGATGTGAGCCAAACAATGTTACTTGTCTGTTCCCTTTGGGATAGTATTACTCTTATTTCTGCTTCTTAATTTATTCGAGTCCAGAAATTCTTCAGTAATTATAAAAGAATGGAGAGGATAAGGAGCATTCTTGACTTTCTCACAAATTTATTTAAAATAGTATGGCATTTTACCCCATTATGTGTGTTCTTTTTAGAGAAATATATATTCTTCACCATAATTTTATGCTAATTTTTCTCAATGGGCATTGAGGCCAGGCATGGTGGCTCACACCTGCAATCTCAGCATTTTGGGAGGTTGAGGTGGACAGATCACCTGAGGTCAGGAGTTCGAGACCAGCCTGGCCAACATGGTAAAACCCTGTCTCTACTAAAACTACAAAAATTTGCTGGGCATGGTGGTGAATACCTGTAATCCCAGCTACTCAGGAGGCTGAAGCAGGAGAATCACTTGAACCTGGGAGGCAGAGGTTGCAGTGAGCTGAGATCACACCACTGCATTCCGGCCTTGGTGACAGAGTGAGACTCTGTCTCAAAATAAAAAGGGTACCGACTTTGAGAAAATCATGCATATTGTTTTTCCTTGACCTATATTAAATAAACCATATTCACTGATTCTCCAACATTAAGCCATTCTCCTATTGCCTACTTGGTCATGGTAGCGTCATTCTTGAAATATAATATTGTCTTAGTTAAAAAATGTAGGCCGGGCGCGGTGGCTCAAGCCTGTAATCCCAGCACTTTGGGAGGCTGAGGCAGGTGGATCATGAGGTCAAGAGATCGAGACCATCCTGGTCAACATGGTGAAACCCCGTCTCTACTAAAAATACAAAAAATTAGCTGGGCATGGTGGCGCGTGCCTGTAATCCCAGCTACTCAGGAGGTTGAGGCAGGAGAATGGCCTGAACCCAGGAGGCAGAGGTTGTGGTGAGCTGAGACCGTGCCATTGCACTCCAGCCTGGGTAACAAGGGCGAAACTCCGTCTCAAAAAAAAAAAAAAAAAAAAAAAAAAAAAAAAAAAAAAGTATACATCTAAGAAATTTATGCATCGATATTTGAGATAAAATTTGTAGCTTTCATTTTGGTTTGCATATGTTAAGTTTTACTATCAATCTGTTTTAATTTTATTGAGTTTTGAAGTTTTCCATCTATAATCTAGTTTGGAGTCAACATTGTTTCCTCCTTGTGGTCCAAAGATAGTGAGTAACTGGACTAGTATCACTGCTTACATGAGTTAGCATAAATAATGGCTAACAAATTCTTCCCTTTTCCATATAAGAATTTGACCTTTAGTAAAATGTCTAGATCTAATTATCTGCAGACATGTTAAAGGCATAATGTCAACCAGTTTTAAACAATACAGGTTATGGTAAAAATTAACCCTAAATAGTAAAAATGCATCCTGACTACGAGAATTACAAGTACCCAGAAAAACCATATAAATAGGCTTCTATAAATATAGTGACTTGAAATTGGGCCTCTCCCTTATGGATACCCTAGAAGCTATGCCAGTGCAAATATTACAAGGGATTTTAGCTCCTGTGCCTGCTGAGGCTTTCAAGCCAGGGGTTCATCCAACTTAATCAATAAGTATCTTAATTCTTTGCACCTAAAATGTTACTGGGGACCAAAAATATTTTCACCAGATACATCTATGGGCTATTGCAAGGAATATCACAGAAGAGAAATACCTGTCACTGCACTGATAGCATGCTATGCTTCCTAAGTGATTATGCTGCTGAGAGTGACCTATGGTAACTATGAGTCTGAACACCTAATTGAGTTTAAGACCCTCTGGTGAATGATGAAGCCCTATCATGAGCACAGTACTCTTCATCAGGATGTTAGCATAGGTCATTATTAGAATCACTGTGGACCCCATGGACGATTCTAGTCTTATAAGTACAGCACTTCCACACTTCAGAACACATTACTTCTTGCTGCTTCCTTCCAGGGTCAGCATGTGATAAAGGGCGATTATTGTGTTCGTGGATATTTCGTTTTGACTTCACCTCATATGTCTGTTTCTTTCTCTTAGTCCTACTTGGAGTACTTGTTCTAGCTGTCTTGAGAAATGCCCATCACCTGACACTGACAGGAAACTAACCATAGTTACTTAATTTGCTAAGCTCAATGTCTGAATTACTTCTAGTTCTATTTTTATTGTCTGATATTACTCTTGGTTATCAGTCACTTGGTCTTGTTTGCAGATATTATAGTGAACGCTGAGTTTGTCTTCGAAGAATCAGTATGTCAGTATGTTCAGCTGTCTTATTATTTAATTCTCTATTTTAAAGTTTAACTTCCTTGTAATTCCAGTAAACAACCTTCTCCACCAGTTCTAATCAGTAGTTCACATCTGTTTCCCTGGCCCCAGCTCCATCCTGACTCATTGTGGTCACCTGCTCCAGTCACCTGCTCTGGTCCCCTTCTTTGACCTTGGTCACCCCTGGCTACCTGCTCTGACCTGCCCATAACTGTCCTTCCTGCCAAAACACCCACCCTGCCACTCCAGCTTAGACCCCTGCTCTCTTTAAAATAGCCAATTGGGATTAGTCTAGTCTAACCCTAGCCAATAGGGGAACGACACAGCAGTAGGGACGACCCCCATCAGGCATAAGTACCCCTTCCTCCCTTGCACAAGTGTGCGCTGCCATTGCTCCATCCATGCACCACGCCCTTCTATAGAAGTTAACTGCCTTGCTGAGAGGATTTATCTTTGGGCTATTTCTTTTGTGGCATCAAAATTTTACTTGTAACACAGACATGCTTGGTGATTTTGTGTGATGTCCAAGTTTTCAATTTAAATAACTATGTTTTCGTATTTCTAAAAACTCTATTGACTATTTTTAAAACCTGCCTTTATGTTGTCTTTTTCTTTCATTATAGTGCCTACTTCGTCTTTTACATTTATAACCACTTAAAAAATTAGTATTTTCAATTTAAATACTTAATATTTCCTCACTGACATGTTTAGATTGTCTTTTATCTCAAGTCTTCTAAGTACTACAATTGGACATGTTTTATTTGTTTACTGACTTAAAATAGATTATTTCCTTATGTGGTTTATTAATTACGATATGTTAAGTTATGCCTAAGAAGCAAGTAATCTGAAAGTTTAAACATTTTTAAAACTCCTATTGGGATATGAGTGTAAATCATTCTATTGGTAGTACCATCCCCATGAAGACTGAGGTGGACATTCTTTATAACACACGCTTCCAGAAGCAACCACCTTGGCAGAAGGAGACCCACAAAGAATAGCACACAAACTCTTAAGTGCTTCCACACAGAAGCGACACAAAGCATTTCCAAGCTACTTTATTGGCTAAAGCAAGTCTCATTTCATTCAAGAGGATGAAGGAATGCATTAACACTGAGTGCCTAAAAAGGGGAAAACCCAGACATGCTGATGAGCAGCTTAAGGAACTAAAATCTATGGTGTCTAATTTTTTATTGTGAGCTGAACTTTGTTGAGAACCATTTTTATGATGGGCACTATTTGTGCTCTGTATATCTCAGGTGTTGTCACAGAAAATATTTGTATTAATTTCTATCTGATGCCCCAAGGATCTTAAGATTTCACAAATATAACCAGTTTTTGTGTCAACTTTTTAGCTTTGATTCGTCTACCTCATATTGTCTGTCTGCCCAAGGGTTGCTCTGGTTTACAGTTTCAATATTTCACTGGATTGTTTTACACAAGTAAGCTAACTTATTACTCATTTAGAAATTTTAGGCCCAGCACACAAAACATGCAGTCACCTCAGTTTCTGCCTTCTACCTGGTGTATCCTGTGTGCGTGTTCAAATCCCCACCTCTAGCTTTAAAGTTCATATCCTATCTGATGTCCTGGTAAGTCACCACAATATTACTTTGCATACTTAACATACTTCAAATGAATTTTCTCTTTATTTATGTCATTTGAAATTTCCTAGCTATGCATTCACAAATTCGGTCAAAATTTATTCTGCGTTTTGTTATTTTACCTGCTATGTTGCCAGAAATGCAAATACTGTGCACATGCTTCATTATAAATCTTCTCTATAACCCTTGTTAACTATCAGAAAGATCGGAATTACATCAATGTATTAACTCTATCTCCATCTTGCATCCCAGAGCTTAATAAATGTGTTACAATGAACAAACAAATATTACCACCCTAGGGCACTCGAGTGCTTAATGAAAGCTGACATCAATTCTTTTTCTTCTTGTAAAAGCATGCCTTTCATCCCATCAAGAAATGAAATCTGTTTTCCTCCCCTTCAATCTGGACTGATTGTGAGACTTGCCTTGTTCAATAGAAAACAGTGGAATTGACGTTCTGGGACTTCCAAGCCTATGTCTTAACATAATTATAACTTCCACTTTCTTGTCCTGGAGCTTGGCCATTTGAATATAAGGAAATCCAGACTAGAGTACTAAGTGAACGAGACCATATGGAGAGAAGTCATGTAGAATTAGAGGTCACCTTAAATATTCCAATCCCAGCCAAGCTTTCTGCATAACAGACTTCAACATGACCACCCATCAGAAAAACCACCCAACTGAGCCCCAGCCGACCAATGCAACTGTGAGAAATAATAAATTGTTAACGTTGAGGCAACCAAATTTGGGGGTGATTTGTTACATAATAATAAATGACACTTAGCTAATGACCAGAAACTGGCTGTGCCATTGAAAAAGACAATTGGTCAATTATCTGAAAATTTACATCATAGAAGATGGCTGATCACTAGCAGCTCGGGATTGTAGCTCCCAGTGAAAGCGCAGAGAACGAGAGGACGCCACAATTTCAGATGAATTCTTGTTGCTCACGCACCAGGAGATTCCCAGCAGAGCCCCACGGGTCACCAGCGCGACTCTTGTGACGCAACTCTTGTGACCAGCGAGGCAGTTTTGCCGGCGCCTTGGAGCTTTGGTTCTTTGTGCAGAGTCACAAAAGCACCATCAATCATAACGCTGCTGTTTTAATCAGTGCAGTGGGTTGCTCAGATTTCGGCGCTGAGAATCAATAAATTGGACGTCCACTCAGAAACCCAATTACAAAGACCACAGATGGATAAATCTACAACGAAGGGAAGAAAACAGCCAAAAAAGGCTGAGAATACCCAAGATCAGAACGCCTCTCCCTCAGCAGGGGATCCCAGTTCCTCATCAGCAATGGAACAAGGCCTGATGGAGAACGAGTGTGTTCCAATAACAGAAGCAGACTTCAAAAAGTGGATAAGAAACTTCTGTGAATTAAAAGAACTTGTTCTAACCCAATCCAAAGAAACTAAGAACTTTGAAAAAAGATTTGACGAAATGTTAACAAGAATACACAATTTAGAGACGAAAATAAGTGAATTGATGGAGCTGAAAAACACAATACGAGAACTTCGTGAAGTATGCACAAGTTTTAACAGTCGAATTGATCAAGCAGAAGAAAGGATACCAGAGGTCGAAGACCAACTCAATTAAATAAAACAAGAAGACAAGATTAGAGAAAAAAGGATAAAAAGGAACGAGCAAAGTCTCCAAGAAATATGGGACTATGTGAAAAGACCTAATCTACGCTTGATAGGTGTACCTGAATGTGTCGAAGAGAATGAATCCAAGCTGGAAAATATGCTTCAGGACATCATTCAGGAAAATTTTCCCAACCTAGTAAGGCAGGATAATATTCAACTCCAGGTAATACAGAGAACACCACAGAGATATTCCTCAAGAAGAGCAACTCCAAGGCACATAATCGTCAGATTCACCAGGATTGAAATGAAGGAGAAAATGCTAAGGGCAGCCAGAGAGAAAGGTCAGGTTACCCACAAAGGGAAGCCTATCAGACTTACAGCAGATCTCTCAGCAGAAACCCTACAAGCCAGAAGAGAGTGGGGACCAATATTCAATATCCTTAAAGAAAAGTACTTTCAACCAAGAATTTCACATCCAGCCAAACTAAGCTTCATAAGTGAAGGAAAAATAAAGTTTTTTGTGAACAAGCAAGCACTCAGAGATTTCATCACCACGAGGCCTGCTTTACAAGAGCTTCTGGAAGAACCACTACACATAGAAAGGAACAAATAGTATCAGCCTTTCCAAAAAATACCAAAAAGAGCATCAATATAATGAAGAATTTACATCAACTAATGGGCAGAACAGCCAGCTAATATTAAATGGCAGTATTAAACTCACATATATCATTATTAATTCTAAATTTAAATGGACTAAATTCCCCAATCCAAAGACAGACAGGCAATTTGGATGAAAAACTAAAACCCATCAGTATGCTGCATCCAGACCCATCTCACATTCAAGGATACACAAAGACTCAAAACAAGGGATGGAGAAAGATTTACCAACCAAACAGAGAGCTAAAATAAATAAATAAAAAGCAGAAGTTACAATTTTTGCCTCTGATAAAATAGTCATTAAAGCAACAAAGATCAAAAGAAGCAAAGAAGGACATTATATAATGATAAAAGGATCAATGCAACAGCAAGAGCTAAAGATCCTAAATGTATACGCACCCAATACAGGAATACCCAGACATACAAGACTAATAAAGAGACTTAGACTCCCACACAATAATAGTGGGAGACTTCAACATTAACATTAGACAGATCAATGAGACAGAAAATTAACAACGATATCCAGGACTTGAACTCAGATCTGGAACAAGTAAACGTAATTAACATTTATAGAACTCTCCACTTTAAATACACAAAATATACACTCTTATCAGTACCACATCATATCAACTTAGAAGTTTAAACGAAATATTGATTGGCTCCTTGTTTGTTATTCTCTTCCCTCATTTTCTTTCATGTCTCCATTATTAAGCAAAATTATAGGCATATTCATATTTAGACTGCATTCTAGCCCGGGCAATAAAGCAATATCCCCATTCTCTCTCCCTCTTCCTCTTTCTCTTTCTTCCTCTTAATATTTTTTTCTTAAAAAAAAAAAAAGAAAAGAAAAGAAAGGAAAAGAAAAAAGAAATTATCTGACCTAACTTGTTTAATTGTAGGCCATAAGATTCCATTCCAGAGAGGGTCCTGCCCCACACCCAGAAAGAAGGAATTTAAAAAAAAAAAAAAAAAAAAAAAAAGGTTACATCATAACTTTTTTTTTTTTTTTTTTTGAGACGGAGTTCTGCTCTTGTTACCCAGGCTGGGGTGCAATGGTGTGATCTCGGCTCAACACAACCTCCACCTCCTGGGTTCAGGCAATTCTCCTGCCTCAGCCTCCTAAGTAGCTGGGATTACAGGCATGCGCCACCATGTCCAGCTAATTTTTTGTATTTTTAGTAGAGACGGGGTTTCACCATGTTGACCAGGATGGTCTCGATCTCTTGACCTTGTGATCCACCCGCCTCGGCCTCCCAAAGTGCTGGGATTACAGGCTTGAGCCACCACGCCTGGCCCTACATCATAATTTTTAAGAGAAAAAAAAAAAAAAAAAAAAACCTTAGAAAGTAGAATGACAGTCTTTAAGCTGACATGACTAAAATAAAAAATTATTTAAACAATTATGAATGTTTTACAAATTGATTCTAAAACTCATACGCATTGGTATTTGGAGACTGGTTCCTTTTTGGGTTAAAAGGTGTATAGATAATCATCTTGACTTGTTCAACCAGTTTCTGAAAATATTTACTGAATTTCATGTGAGTTTTATCACATTTACACCACATCTGTTTTATACAGTTAAATTTCTTAAGTAGAAGAAAATAATCTATAGATTTCTGGCTGAGGAATCCCACCAAGTGCTTTCCCACATTTGAATGAATTCAGTTTTTTAACCCATGGGTCTTTGAATCTGGCATTTAAAAATGACACCACTGGTGCTGATGCCAAATAGAGCCTTCAGCAATAATCATCCAAGATTGCAAATTTTCACTCTTTTGACATTTCATAAATTCTAACTGCAGGTTGTAGAAAAAAAGTGGAACAAATTCTTAAAATGTTGATTTTATTACACACATAACACATTTCACATTATATCACAATAATTTTTGTTTTATGTTTGTCCAGATGTAACTGGGACGGGACAGGGTTCAGCTCCCTCCCCGATTTGATGTGCCCCAGGAATGGGGAAAAGGCCCTGGCTGCGGTGAGCTTACCCTGAGTATAGATATCACCGACTCAAAGGGTCTAGCAGAAAGCGATGTATTAGGCAGAGAGCGAGCGAGCGAGCGAGCGAGAGAGAGAGAGAGAGAGAGAGAGAGAAGAGAGAGCGCTCCCATGCTGTGGGAGGGGAATCCGAAGGGGATATCCGCACAGGTCGAAAGGGAAAGACAGCCACCACGTTGTCGTGGGAGGGGATCCCAGAGGGAAATCCGCATAGGTAAGGTGCAGTGGAGTTTTAACTGAGAAGTTATTCCCGCCCCCTTCATGTTCTTGTCCCATAAGAGTTCTTTCAAACTTCCTCTGGAGTGACTGATCTTCGACTCTGATGCTGGACTGGCTGTCTGGCCCACAACAGAAGCGCTTCCTCCCAGAGCTTTTCACGGGCTTTTTAAACATAGGAGCACATGTGGAATTTTACCTAGCCCAGGTGCGGAAATGAGACAAAAACTCTAGGTTCCCGGATGGGGAGGTGGATGGAGGCATGGCGCTGGGAAGTTCTTGCCTTTGAAACCACGCCCGTCATGGACGTGGGAAGACAGGTTTTTTTCCTTAACACAGCCCCTCACAGATCAAGGCAATAAAGCCATTTTCAGGCATTTCAACATAATTGCCCACAAGATGTGTTAGGTTGCATGGAAGAGAATGAGTTGGGAGGATCCTATTAAAAATAGATTTATTGTTGGTGGCTGCTGTTTCTGCAAAGTTTCTAGAAAATGAAGAACTGAAGTTTTCTCTAAACTCATCATTCTTTATCTAATTTTGTAGAAATAAACTATATTTATCGTGCATATCATTTATGCTGATGATTGCTTAAGCATGAAGTAAGAAAAGAGCAGAGGGTCACTGCTCATTGCCAACTACAGTCTAATGAAATCCCTGCCTTCTGTGAGTGCTTTTTTCATGAAGCTGTCTTTTGGTCTTAAAATAGCTCTTCCAACACAGCTCTTCTCACATTATTCTTCCATTAAGTCATCACCAAGGTAATTGTATCCTATTGATGAAAGAACTATTGATGCTCTATTTCCTTTTTATCAAGTAAAGGTCACTTTAAGTGAAACTGGCTATTAAGTAAATAGCAAATAAATTGAATCCTGTAATAAATGTCTTCATTTATATAAACCACAGAGAGGAAAAAATGAAACTGCAAATGTAGATTTAAAATTAAGATAAATGTAAAAATATGGTAGTCTCTTGAGAAAACGTTGCATAAATGAAATTCAGATGGCAATGGCTTCCCAAGTGTGGACAATTTTTCAACACTATAGAAAACTTTTACCATAAGTCAGGTAAAACATCGATACTTTTCTGCTGCTTTGAACAGTATATTTATAGAACACTAAACAACTTAGAATAATAATGAAGATTACACAAATTTTCTTTTCTTTATCCATACAAAGTCATACTACTTATTAGAAAATCTATTAAGGACTTAATTAACCAACATATAAACACATACATATACACACAGTAATTCTTGAGGCTCAAACTTATTACGCTTTCTACCAAATCATGAAAATATCTCTTTCCATAAAACGAAACTATTCCTAAATAGAAACAAACCTAGATTTTGAATCACTATAAATTTTGAGTCTTCTAAAGCAAGTGTGAAGCAAAGAACCAATTATTCCAATTCCCTGTTATAGACACAGGAACATAAATAGTACTCTTCATTAAATATTCACAAGTTTCTAACTATACATGCAAATCTTAGAACCACAGCATATATTGCACACAATGAAGAGCCCCTGGGAGTGCCCTGAGATGGGCCTGAGAGTTGGCACTGCCATGGGGAAAGGGACTGCATGGGCAGAGGTGTGTTTCTGAGAAACAGACTAGAAGAGAGCCCTGGATTTCTCTCTCACCAGAATGAGAGCTTTGAGAAACCCAAGATCAGTTGAGAGCACAAATTATGTGAGAAGAGGGGTTTCTATATGAAGACAATGTTAAATTTGCAGCGCTAATGATAGGAAACTGATTCTACAGAAGCCTCGAGAGCCTAGGAATGTCTGATGCCCAAACCACTTTTTCCACAAATGACAATGTGGTCTTCATAACACTGCACTCAACTCAAGATCCAAAAACACCTGGATGTCTGTACATTCTTTTGAAACCACAGACGAATGGTTTCTGACATGCAGTTATATGTGCCCTAATTATAAAAAGGTGTGTGATACTATATAACATTAACATTGTCGTATCTACCAAGACTCTTATCTTTCATGGAGAATGTCACCGGTAGTCAAAGACCCTACAGAAACACTCAGAGCCCTTAAGCAGCTGCCCAGGGGCAGGCTCTTCTGTTGAGAGCGGTAGCCTATTTTCAATGTGTGTTTTTAAAGCAAAGGCCTAGTCTAAATGGGCTGGCATAGTGGGGAAGGGGCGCTTCTCAGCAATCTTTAGATTGAAGAATTTTCACCCATCGTAATTACAAAGTATGTGTAGCTGGGCGCGGTGGCTCAAGCCTGTAATTCCAGCACTTTGGGAGGCCGAGGCGGGTGGATCACGAGGTCAAGAGATCGAGGCCACCCTGGTCAACATGGTGAAACCAGGTCTCTGCTAAAAATACAAAAAATTAGCTGGGCATGGTGGCGCGTGCCTGTAATCCCAGCTACTCAGGAGGCTGAGGCAGGAGAATTGCCTGAACCCAGGAGGCGGAGGTTGCGGTGAGCCGAGATCGCGCCATTGCACTCCAGCCCGGGTAACAAGAGCGAAACTCTGTCTCAAAAAAAAAAAAAAAAAAAAAAAAAAGTATGTGTAAACTTGGTATCCAGAGTTGCGGGATCAAAATTAATTCAACATTTTAAAAGCAAAGACACAAAAACCTGTTATCAGAAGATGGTAAGTGTGGGTGATATTCTATGATGGAATGAGTAGCCGCTGGGGGTTTTAGGGAGAATGGTGACGACGGCAATGAGGAGCAAGGAAAACACCTGCCCCACCTCCAGTCTTCCGTGTTCTGCTGGGTTTGGGGCAGGGACCGGAAACAGTGGAGCGGGCAGTGTGCTCACCGGACACTTCACACTTCTTGTAAAAACGTGTCCAGTCGTGTACTCTCAAAGGAAACAGCATTTCAATCTGTTCTGTCCGAATACTGGTGGGATGGACGAACGCTGACTCTGCAAGGACAGTGTCCACTCCTCAATTGCCTTACCGGGGCCCTTGAGTTGCAAAGAAGAGCAAGGCACTCCGGCCAGCTCAGCTGAAGGGGTCTCATAAGGAAGAACACGAAGTCGCAGGGAGACAGGGGCGGGCTCCAGCGGAACGAACTGGGAACTGAAGCCAAACTATCTGTCAAAGGCCCTGTTCCCTGCGGCTCCCCACACAAGGCATCGCGGCTCACCAGGGAAGGAGGAGAAAGGGCGACAAAGGTCCTGACCAGGGAGCAGGAAGCCACACACACACACACAAATGAACTCACGTGTACGGCAAGCCCTGTTGTGGGTTACCGCGAAAGGAACAGAGTTCTGGAGTAGTACACAGGAAAGGACACAATTTCAACCTTCAGCCAGGGATGTTCTCCCGGGAGATGGGACTTTTCAACTGAGACCAGAAAAAGAGCCAAGGGGAAAGGAGAGGAGGCGCAGGAGACGGTTTTGCACCACAGAGACAGAAGAAAGCCATGGCCTTGCGGCATGCCGGGCACCACACAGCTGAGCCTCACTGACATGTGCGGACCCGCTGTGCCAAACCCCCTGGGCTGCGCGCCTGGTCCATCTTCTCTGAGAAAACATACCAGAAATGCCTCCTCCTGAGTGCCTAGTGCCTTCTTTAAATGTGAAGTATCACAAAGTACTATTTATTGTCTCCAATCTGAGGATTGTCTTTATTTTTCTAGTTAGATGTTTTTAATGTTGTTTTTACTTATGAAATCTGTAATTCCATTGCCTATTCAAAAATAATAAAATTTTCATTTTATTTATTTATTTATTTTTTTATTTTTTTGAGACGGAGTTTCGCTCTTGTTACCCAGGCTGGAGTGCAGTGGCGCGATCTCGGCTCACCGCAACCTCCGCCTCCTGGGTTCAGGCAGTTCTCCTGCCTCAGCCTCCTGAGTAGCTGGGATTACAGGCACGTGCCACCATACCCAGCTAATTTTTTTGTATTTTTAGTAGAGACGGGGTTTCACCATGTTGACCGGGATGGTCTCGATCTCTTGACCTCGTGATCCACCCGCCTCGGCCTCCCAAAGTGCTGGGATTACAGGCTTGAGCCACTGCGCCTGGCAAAATTTTCATTTTAAGTAAAAGTGTAGCAGTGAACCAAAGTCAGTGAGAGGTAGGCAGCGGTTCTTAGCCCTGTCTGCACATGAGAATCACCTGGGGAGGTTTTTTTTTTTTTTTTTAAAGAGATTCTGGGGGTACATGTTGTGAAAGAGGGTACCTGTTGTGAAAATAAATCTTGGGGCTCCCAAATCACTAAGCTAAAGGGAAAAGTCAAGCTGGAAACTGCTGAGGGGAAACCTGCCTCTGTCTCTGTTCAAACTCACCCCTCTGCTCACGGAGACGGATGCATATCTGATTGCCTCCTCTTAGAATGGCTAATCAGAAACTCAAAAGAATGCAACCATCAGTTCCTCTCTCACCCATCTGTGCCCGGGAAGCCCCCTCCCTGCTTCCAGCCTTCCAGTCTCGGCTTCAAGTTGTCATGCCTTTTCAGATCAAACCAATGTACTGCTTAAAAATATTGATGGCTGGCTCACGTCTCCCTAAAATCTATAAAACTAAGCTGTGCCCCGACCACTTTGGGCACATGTCAACAGGACTTCCTGAGGCTGTGTCACCGGCTCATCCTCAACCTTAGCAAAATAAACCTTCTAAATTAACTGAGACCTGTCTCAGAATCTCTCGGTTCATATTTTCATAACCACGGGGGGATTCTGAGTGGAGATGCCCTTGACCTTTGACAAATCTCCTACTGGTGCTTGGTACCAGCATGAGCTAACTTTATGGCTCAAACCAAAAGGACAATTTGTTGAGGTTTGACCGCACCACCTCCAGAGAATCCCTGATCTTCCCAAATTTGAGCTCTAAAGTGTATTTTGCTGTATAACTCCTATTTTTTTTTTTTTTTTTTTTGGAGTTTTGCTCACTTCCAACACAAGGAAGACAAGTTTTTCCTGCCTCTGTGATGATGGAAAGCAAGTACAGGTATTGATCGACTTACGACCTATGCCACCTACGACCATTCGACTTTACGACCACAATCGCTAGCCACGACTGCTCCGAGTCTGGCAGCGCAAACGTTGCCCAGCTGGGCGTGTCCCGCAGCACTACCGTCTCCGCGTGCACCATTTCAACTGTACATACAGCCTCCTCAACTCACGACCGTTCCGCGGCCCGACCGTGGTCGTCAGCCGAGCAGTGGCTGTAACTCCGTTATGAAGTTTGCGCTCTCTTCCAACAGGGAAGACGAGTTTTCCTGCTTGTACCACTGTAGAGGGCAGTCTACAGCCTGAAACCCGTGACTAGGTAAGAAACTGCTTTGGAATACTGGCTTGCAGATTCCCTTTAAATGGCTAAAGGTGGCATTTAACAACCAGCTGGTGTTAATTTCTGCTTCCGCTTACAGTGCTCAGAAATTGTATAGTTTGTGTGATCGCTGTCGATTTAGCAGCATTTTGTCCTAGCTGAAATGTAGTAAGATTTTAAAAAGTTTTTTTAAAAAAGAAGCTCAGTGGTTAAAAGTCATCTTAACTCAAACACTAACATCCAAGATGTATGTGTGTGTGTGTGAGTGCGCGTGCATGTTTGTATCTGAAAGGCCTTCATATTTGTGTTAGAGGATAGCTTATTAAAAATTTGA
Source organism: Saimiri boliviensis (assembly GCF_048565385.1). Lineage (NCBI taxonomy): Eukaryota > Metazoa > Chordata > Mammalia > Primates > Cebidae > Saimiri > Saimiri boliviensis. The sequence goes on along the minus strand of NC_133458.1, from coordinate 103,598,412 downwards.
CTCTCCTAGAACCTTGTCTTTTTGAGTACAAGCTTTAATTCCTTTTTTCCAGTTTACTGAATTTTCACGTAATTTTTAACTAAACTAGTTATTGCAACAGAGGGTACTCTTGGGTTTTTCAGAGTGTAGTTTAATCTTCTGTTTAGTTTGGCTCAAAGAAAAATAAAAGCGTCTCCCTCTAGCACCACCGGGCTTTTCCTTTCTGTACCTTATGAAGTAAGTTTTGCTATTTGATTTTCACCTGAGTAGTTTCCTTTAGTGTGCAAATTTAAGCCTATTTAGCTGCCTAGGGTTGCGAAACAGGTTATCAAGAATCTGAAAGTCTAAGCTGGGGGTGGGGGGTATTTAAAAATCTATAAAATGTACTTCTGTTGGTATGCCTAATATGTCTTTATATGTGTTTATCTGTTGTAATACAAAATGTTTCACTACTAAAAATATATTAAAAAGCTCTAATTAACTGGTTTGAAGAAAAATAAAAGCACTTAAATTAGATACCAAAGACTAGCCAAATGCTTTTTCAAGTTTATGTAACAAGTAAAATCTTTAATAAATAGGCCAACTTTAAAATGATTGGTAAGGAAATTCTAGAGGCTGGGTGCGGTGGCTCAGGCCTATAATTCCAGCACTCTGGGAGGCCGAGGAAGGTGGATCACCTGAGGTCAGGAGTTCGAGATCAACCTGACCAACATGGTGAAACCCTATCTCTGCTAAAAATACAAAAATCAGCCATGAGTGGTGGTACACGCCTGTAATACCAGCTACTTGGGAGGCTGAGGCAGGAGAATCACTTGAACCTAGGAGGTGGAGGTTGCAGTGAACCGAGATCGTGCCATTACACTCCAGCCTGAACAACGAGTGAAACTTTGCCTCAAAAAAAAAAAAAAAAAAATTAGAAATGTCTCAAGAATTGCCACCATACATTTGTTTTGTTTTGCATTTATTGATCAAACAATTTCATATCTATCCCTACCAAATATTAGAAGGTGTCAAAATTTGTCATAAGGGTTTCAAAACTATAAAGCCAACCCAAAACGGAATGATGTTTGCTTGTGTAATTTTTAATAAATAAGACATTTACGGCCGTATGTGGAGGCTCACACCTGTAATCCCAGCACTTTGGGAGGGCCGAGGTGGGTGGATCATGAGGTCAGGAGTTCAAGACCAGCCTGGCCAATACGGTGAAATCCTATCTCTACTAAAAATACAAAAAAAAAAAAAAAAAATTACTCAGGCATGGTGGCACGCACCTGTAGTCCCAGCTACTTGGGAGGCTGAGGCAGGAGAATCGCTTGAACCCAGGAGGCAGAGGTTGCAGTGAGCTGAGATTGTGCCACTGCGCTCCACCCTGGGCAACAGAGGGAGACTCCATCTCATAAACAAGACATTGATATGGGTTTAATGAAAATAGCTGCATCTTGAATTTAGTTAAGATTACCATCACTTTTAATCCTGGGGCTTTAGGCAGTCTAGTCCACAGGCAATAAGGAGGTCTATTTTGGGAAAGGACTGTTAGCATCTTTGTTTCAAAGCTAAACTATAAACTAAGTTCCTCCCAAAGTTAGTTCAGTTGATGCCCAGGACTGAACAAGGACAGCTTGGAGGTTAAGAGGAAGATGGAGGCCGGGCGCGGTGGCTCACGCCTGTAATCCCAGCACTTTGGGAGGCCGAGGAAGGTGGATCACGAGGTCAAGAGGTCGAGACCATCCTGATCAACATGGTGAAACCCCGTCTCTACTAAAAATACAAAAATTAGCTGGGCATGGTGGTACGCGCCTGTAATCCCAGCTACTCGGGAGGCTGAGGCAGGAGAATTGCCTGAACCCAGGAGGCGGAGGTTGCGGTGAGCCGAGATCGCGCCATTGCACTCCAGCCTGGGTAACAAGAGCGAAACTCCGTCTCAAAAAAAAAAAAAAAGAGCAAGATGGAGTCAGTTAGGTCAAATCTTTTTTCACCATCTCAGTTATAATTTTGCAATGGCACTTTCATAACTTTAAATTCATGATTATCAGCGTTTTCATAAATAATCTAGATAAACAATTAAAATAATTAGATAAATGTAATGGGATAAATACTTGTAGACAAATCGATCATAATTCAGAATATAAAGTTATATTAAATTAATAGATATTTCATTATTTGGGTATTTTCCAATAAATATATATTGTAGGAAAACATTCTTGCAAAAAAAAAGTGTCCTTTTTTAAAAAAAAGGTTAAAAATTTTTGTCTAATTCAAAGCTTATTTAAAGGTTATATATAGAACAAGGTAACAGGAACCAGGAAATAAACTAAGTTAACTTAAGACTTGTCCCAGATTTTCAGGGCTCACCATGTACAGACTTGTTGCACGCATAAATTATGCAATGGTGAGGTTTGGGCTTCAAGTGGACCCATCACCCAAATTACGAGCGCTGTTCTCTTATTACTACGTAAGCGAAACTTCCACTTAGCTCTTAGACCATGAGACTCTGTGAATGGCAATGTAGGACCATTTACTGTGCCAACAGGCCTTGGCTAAAATAATTTTCATTCCACTACAGGGGAGCTTTCTCGTGCCCTATCCTGGCAGTCACTTATGCCTCTTTGTCTTGCTTGCACCGTGCCCACCTACACTGATGATCCGTGGAGGCCAGCACCAGACCCCTCCCCAACATCTACTTTTTTTTTGAGACGGAGTTTCGCTCTTGTTACCCAGGCTGGAGTGCAATGGCGCGATCTCGGCTCACCGCAACCTCCGCCTCCTGGGTTCAGGCAATTCTCCTGCCTCAGCCTCCTGAGTAGCTGGGATTACAGGCACGCGCCACCATGCCCAGCTAATTTTTTTTCGTATTTTTAGTAGAGACGGGGTTTCACCATGTTGACCAGGATGGTCTCGATCTCTTGACCTCGTGATCCACCAACCTCGGCCTCCCAAAGTGCTGGGATTACAGGCGTGAGCCACCTCCCCACATCTACTCTTATGGGGGACTTTTCATTAGGATACAGACTGGCTGGAAATTCACTGAAGCATTTTTCTGTACTGCCTTCTCTAACATGCAAGGGATTTTAAGAAAATTAATATAGTAACCATTTGTATTCATTCATCGATAAATATTTGAACCTCTATCCTGTGTCAAGCAGTATTTTGTTTGTGGAATGCATCCATGAAAACAGCAAAGATCTCTGCTTTTGTAGAGTTTACACCCTAAAATGGCCTCTGAAAACGTTTATAGGGATTCACTTTATAACTACAGTAGTTATAACATACCTGTGTGTCACCCTTTCCACATTTCATGGCATTCAGGGGTCCAAGGTCACCATCCTTGGAGAGCTTCTGAGTGTTCTGGTTCTTGAAAAGGTGTGAGAACTGTCCTCATAGGGCAGGTCACATGGGGGCCAGGAGAGTGTTAAAGCATAAACAGCCAACGGGCTCTTGATAAAACTAAGTCTTCTGTCTCCTCTACCCTTGTTCCTCAAAGCAGCATCAGCAACACCTGGAAGTCTACGCAAACTCTACAGAAACGTGAAATCTCAGCCCCCTCCCAAACTTCCTGAACTGGGATCTGCGGCAAGGCCTTCAGGTGGTTCACGTGCACCCTGCACTGTGGGAAGCTCTGCTCCCAGCGCCACCAGCATGTGAAGAGAGGCCTCAGAATCACACCTCCCCCGTCTCCAGTCTCACTGCCTTGCCTCAGTGAATCTCACTACCTTGCCTCACTACTCAGGAAAAGAAGGGCAAAAACCATCATGCCCTCAATTCTTACTCCAGAAGACCAAGACTCCTGAGAATCCCTCATAAGCCGCTCTCTTATTTCTTTTTTTCTGATTCCATTGTTCACCCTTCCTTAATTTCGGAAACCCTTCCACACTGCCCTTCGGACTCCATGGTCAGTCATAGAGAATCACAAACATTTCAACCTCATTTCAGAACATTTCCTTTCCCCTTATGCTGTTCCAGCACTGTATAGACTGTAGCCCTATCCATGGATTTCATTCCCTCTCCCATCCTATTCAGAACGCTGGGACCGGAGGGCGGGCAGCTTCTCTTCGTTCCTCAAAGCAACTTGATTATCCTCTTCTCACACCTCCACCCTCCAGTTCTGACCTGTGTATCATCAGTCAGCAGCATCTGCTACCCATCCTAGCAGTATTCATCTGAAACAGCACTCACCTTCCCCCACTGTGCCCTCCCACCCTGCTCCGGGAACACGCTGGCGCCTAGCTGTCCCTCTTCCCCGCCCTACTTCTTCGGTAATTCATGGTGATTCAATACCCACAAACATCATCCTCCTCATACACTGGCCTCTGAGCTTCTGGACTTCCTCACCTCCAAGAAGCTTGACTTTCAACCTGTATTTGCTAATGAATCCCACGGTCTTTCCAGTGTTTTCACTGGTCATTACCAATAACTATAGGCCCTCCATAATTCGGATCCAAGCATTCTCTGCAAGCACCAATTCTACCTTTCCAGTTAATTCTCTCTAGCACCCCAGGTTAAACAAACCTTTACCCGTCTCGGGCACACGGTCTGTTTTGCCCGTCACACCTATCTTGGCTTCTACTCCTTACCCAGCTTGAATTCCATGCAGCATCACTCTGTCACTCTCTGTCACACTGTGTCCTCAACCCGGCTGCCTTTTCCCGTCGTCTCCTCCTTGGACAGAGTCTGATTCTGGACCCATGTTCTCCCTCATCAGCCACAATGAGCTACTCCCACTGCTACTTGAACCACAGACCCCCTTTCTTCTCACCCCCTCCTTATCCATTTCCCCTCAGACCATTCCTGTCACCATAAAAACACACTGCTCTTTCTCTCATATTAAAAATAAATCCTCTCTCAAACAAAATACCCCTGTAACCTACTGCCCTTTACAAAAATCACAGGAGCGGTCTGTCCACACTCCTTAACTCTTATGCCTATCCCCTCATTGTCTCTTGAAGCACCCAACCAGGACCTCCAGATCACCACCAACCTCTACATTGCTAAATTTGTGTCAAATCTTGATCTTTATCTTATACAACCTATCAGCCGCATTTGGCTTTCCTGCTCAGACTCCTGGAAACGCTTTCTTCTGGCTTCATGATTCCTAAATCTGGATCTCTAGCTGGAACATCTGCACATTTGTCCTCTACTTCACTATCCAACAGGCATTTCAAACTAGTATTTCCCAAACCAGACTCTCAGCCATTCTCCAACATCTACACTTCTCCTCATCCTCCCCATGTTAGCAACTGCAATCTCACCAGGCCTGTATCAACTGTCAGTGAGTTGTATATAATTATTCACAGAGGAGAAATATTTTGATGCCTAGTTGAAGTTCAGATGCTTTGAGACTGAAATACAAATTACTTTGTTTTTTTTCAAGACAGAGTCTCTGTCACCCAGGCTGGAGTGCAGTGACACAATCTTGGCTCACTGCAACCTCCACCACCCGGGTTTAAGCAATTCTCCTGCCTCAGCCCCCGGATTAACTAGGGCTACAGGCACATGCCACCGTGCTCAGCTAACTTTTTACATTTTTAGTAGACACAGAGTTTCACCATATTGGCCAGACTGGTTGCAAACTCCTGACCTTGGGTGATCCATCTGCCTTGGCCTCCCAAAATGCTGAGATTACAGCCACCGCACCCAGCTGTACTTTAAGTTGGCAGATGACCTATTTATTGTCAGAATCAACTCCTCAGAGACAAGAAAGGTTCTGAGTAAATAATGCATTGGCGGCTGCCTTAAAAAAGAATCAGAAATACAATGATTTTAATTTTACTGACCCTCCGCCCTGCTCTGCATAGTGCCTGAGCTAAGCATTTAATGAACTCAGCGTGACAACTGTGCAGTCATATTTCAGAAGGATTCTTTTCTGAATGAGGCTGTTTCTGAGTAGTTACACGGCAGCTAGTTACATGGGAGCATTTTCTACCACAAAAGTCCTAATACAACAAGCTAGAGACCTCCAGCTGGGCTTCAGTTGAAAGGATGAGCTGTGTGGCTGGGTAACGTTTCTCAATCTCAACTGATGTTAAGAATTACCATCTCAGAGCATTTTTATAAAGCACAGAAGCCAAGGCCCAACATCTAGAGATGTCGATGTGGTAGATGTAATGTGGGCCAAGTGCCCAGGTGACTCTTGTATTTGAGAAAGGTGGAAAGCATTGGTCTGAGACTAGGTAATCCTGTAATCCTGTAAGAAGCTGACAATATTAATAATAATAGACACAAAAGTTACAAATGTGAAGTGAAAACATTTATATAGTTAAAAAAACTATCATTGAGAATTTCTTCACCCCAAAATATCATAAAGTAAATGAAAACACCTACCAAAACAAAAGAAGACAGGCACAACGTACTAACGGGAGAAGCTAGAGCAGAAGTCTCTTCCTAGAGGGGAAGAAATTAGCACAACTTCTACCCCTTATCAGAAAATGATGGGTGTTACCAAGGCTGAACACAGACATACTTTTGACGCTGCTGTTTTACCCTTAGGTGTGAGAGCAAAAGAAATGCTTGCACAGTTATACCAGAAGACATGTCTACTCACATTCTCAGCAGAACACTTAGAAGAACAGTTGTTAAAAGCAAACAGCTGAAAACAACCCAAATGTCTGTCAATAATAAAACAAATGAAAAAGTTATGGAAGAATTTCATAGTAGTAAGTTATATGCCAGTGCGAATAAACGGACCACAGCTACTGCAGCTGTGATCAGCATGCATGAACCTCAAAAATGCTATTTTTGAGAGAAGTCAAGTCACAGATGAATGCAAACAGCATGATTCCAATTATGTGACGTTAAAAACGGGTGAACAGAAACGCGTTGTTTACATACTCATACCTGTGGTACACAACCTGAAGAAAAATGAGATGACTTTGCTTGCAAAGACGAGAAACTGCGGAACTGCCACAGGAAAAGTATTAGCATGTTTTGCTACAGGCATTTTAAAAATAGAAAATGTTTAATTCCTTCAGGGGATTCATGAATGGTGAAGTTTAATAAGTACTGTTTTAAGCCTAACATGCCAGCTCTCATATATGCTAGGAGGAGGGTGAATTAAGAAAAATCGACTCATACTTTCCTACTGAGAAATGCAACTGTTGCTTGTGAAGGTTGCTCTGCTCTGTCACCAGACTTCTTGGTCAGCCCTCATTTCACTTACATGTATACATACGAAATATTTATGTAATACCTTATCCACTCATGTGTCAAGAACCAAGTCGGTCATCAAAACAGTCAGCCTGGATGCATGCTATAAATAGGAATTTACAATTATCAATTTACAATTTATCTTATGTCAAAATGCATGCTATAAATAGGAATTTACAATTATCTTACGTCAAAAAATATTAACAGAATTGGTTCAGAATCATCTCAACCAACAACAAAATACACGTTTGCCAGCGACAAGTCTCCATTTTAGAATTTCCACCGTTAAGTGTTTAAAATATACATGTATACAGGTGCATGTATGTAAATGTCTACACATGCGTACATAGATGTAAACATAAACAAATACGCACTTGCATACATGTACACATACAATTTTGGCCTTTGAGCAGCTAATAGCTATAAATGTGCCTATATGGTCTCCTTAAGCTTAGAGATGGCCAAATTTTCACTGTATTTTTATCTTGGAAGACATCAATTCATTCAAAATTGAAACACTGTCAACATTTCATAAGTAGGCAGAAAAATCTATTACTCTTACTACAAAAACAGACCTGAACTGTGGATTCCAAAACTAAGGAATACCGCCCAACCACGTTAATTAGACACTTCCCTGTCTTACTGATAAAAGAACATTTTTTTTTTTTTTTGAGACGGAGTTTCACTCTTGTTACCCAGGCTGGAGTGCAATGGCACAATCTCGGCTCACTGCAACCTCTGCCTCCTGGGTTCAAGCCAATTCTCCTGCCTCAGCCTCCCGAGTAGCTAGGACTACAGGTGCACGCCACCATGCCCAGCTATTTTTTGTATTTTTAGTAGAGATGGGGTTTCACCATGTTGACCAGGATGGTCTTGATCTCCTGACCTCATGATCTACCCACCTTGGCCTCCCAAAGTGCTGGGATTATAGGTGTGAGCCACCGCACCCGGCCTTTGATGAAAGAACATTTAAACGTGTGTCGCTAACAAGTTTTTAAAAAATATTAGAAGCAGGGAAATAAAGCTCAATAACTAAACAATGACTGAACAAACTGAAGATATGCACTTGCTTTTTTAAAAAGGGGGAACAAACTCACATTCAAATTACTATTTTTATTTCATTTTTAGAGACAAGATCTCACTGCGTCACCCAGGCTGAGTGCAGTGGTGCAATCATGGCTCACTGAAGCCTCAACCTCCTGGGCACAAGGGATCTTCCCACCCCAGCCTCCCAAATAGCTGGGTCTACATGTGTGTGCCACCACACCAGGCTAAATAATTATTTAAAATTTTTTTGTAGGGTTTGGGTCTTGCTATATTGTCCAAGCTGGTCTTGAACTCCTGGTCTCAAGCAATCCTCCTGTCTAGGCCTCCCAAAGTGCTAAGATTATAGGTGTGAGCCACTGCACCTGGCTTTACTTTTTTTTTAAAAGGGGAAAGAGGGTAAATCCCCTTTTCATTTCAGACTCTCTCAGTGAATTCTTAATAAAATTCAGAACTCCAGTGCTCAAGAGAGAGTGACTGACTCAGTACATCTAGAAGAGGACTTCTCATATTTAAGTTTTAATCATAATTCTAGGAAACTATTTCAAGTAGCTTCTAAACTATAATAATTTTGACTACCTGTTTAAAATTCCTGAGTTTGAGGAGTTCAAGACTAGTCTGACCAACATGGTAAAACTCTCTCTGTAAAAATACAGTATCAGCCAGGCGTGGTGGTGCATGCCTGTAATCCCAGCGCTCGGGAGGCTGAAGCAGGAGGACTGCTTGAATCGGGGAGGTGCAGGTTGTGGTGAGCTGAGATGGCGGCATCGTACTCCAGCCTGGGCAACAAGAGTAAAACTGTTTCAAAAAAAAAAAAAAAATTTAAGTGCTTACAGAAAAACTCCTGCCCTACCCTCAAATTCTAACAGGGAATCACCATCTTTTACTTGCTGTTTCTTCTTTGACCATAAAAAACATTTATCTGATAGCAGATGCTATAACTTGAATGTTTATGTCCCTCCAAAATTCATATTGGAATTCAATCTCCAGACAACCACAGTGGCTTGGCCCAGTAATCACAGTGCTTTGGAAGCCAAGGTCAGAGGACTGCTTGAGGCCAGGAGTTCAAGACCAGCCTGGGTAACATAGTGATACCCTACCTTTACAAAAAATTAGCCAGACATCGTGGCATGTACCGGCAGTCCAGCTACCTGGGAGTCTGAAGCAGGAAGACGGCTTGAGCTCAGGAGTTTGAGGTCACAGTGAGCTATGACCTGGGTGACAGAGCAAGACCCTATCTCTAGGTCTTGTGTGCGCGCACACACGTATATATACGTATATACACGCATATACATATGTCATATATATAAAGAAATGTAATCTCCAATTGAATAGTATTAAGAGGTAGAACCTTTAAGAGGTGAGGAGGTCACAGGGCTCCTCTCTTATGAATGGGATGAAGGCCCTTATCGAAGAGGCTTCCCAAAGCCCTTGCTCCTTTTGCCCTTCTGTCCCTTTTGCCATGTGAGCACAGAACATTTAAGGTGCCACCTTGTAAGCAGAGACCACGCCCTCACCAGACACCAAACCTGCTGGTACCTTGATCTTGGACTTCCCAGCCTCCAGAACAGTGAGAATAAATTTCTATTATTTATAAATTACCCAGACTCAGGTATATTATAATACCAGCACAAAGGAACTAAAACAGAAGAGCTCTCAGAAAGAGTATTATTTCACCAGACCCTTTAATTTCTTTTATAAACCAAATTATTCAGAGAAAGAATCTACTATTTTCTATCGCTGAAATGTGGTATCTATGACAGAAAAATGAGATATTTATTTACTTTGAAATTACTTTAATTTAGAAATAGAAAACGTCTTGAAAGGAGGAAAAAACCCAAAAAACATACAGGCAAATTTGTATTCTGTGAGCTTCTCACACCCTCACACTTGTTCACCAGTCTCTAAGATGAAAAACTCTCTTCCAAAATGTATTCAGCCACCACTGTAAAAGAAAGAAAAATTGTTACCTCTGAGCACAGGTAAGATTTTAATAATCATTATTTGAAATGCAATATGCTATCATTTTAAGGGGTCAACAGCCATGACTTGAACCACACCTAACTTTATCTAAAGACAGCAAAAAGAATGACGCAGTGAACTTGAAAATCCTAAACCTGAAAAGATAATGTGGCTCCTGGGAGAGGTCTATTTTTAAACTCACAATGCTCATTCAGGAATTTCCATTTTGGAACCGTCTAGCATAATGCCTTTCCGAACACAACAAAAAATATCAATTACATGACAGGATGGTTAGTTGAGCAGCTTTTCAATTTGGTAACGATGACACACCAGGAGAACACACCAGTAGAAAATAGAGTGCAGACGAGCACGAGGTACTCACGCACTGAATCTTACCATAATCATTCAACAATCTGCTCAAGCACTGTATCTTACCATAATCATTCAAAAATCTGGGTTAGTCATGATGGAAACAAAAATCACCTTTTCTACAGAAGAACTTCTGAGTTTTAAAACAAACATTAAAACTGTGTAATCAGATATACATTGTAGTAACGTTAAATAAAGAAAAATAATTCCATTACCAGGTGAAAATTATTATGTAAAATAGGCCAGGCATGGTGGCTCACACCTGTAATCTCAACACTCTGGGAGGCTGAGGCAGGCAGATCACTTGGGGTCAGGAGTTCAAGACCAGCCTGGCCAACATGGTGAAACTTTGTCTCTACTAACAATAAAAATAAAAAAAATTAGCCAGGTGTGGTGATGAGACTCTGTCTCAAAAAAAAAAAAAAAGAAAAAAAATTATTAAATAGAATACTCCTGAGTATATACTTTAATGCTTAGTATTTTAAATGCTTATGCTATTAAATAGTATTGCTGTAATTAAAAGGCCAGCAAGTGCTTAATTATCTTAAATTCTAATACTGTGAATATTAATTTTGACTACTATAATTATAAAGAAAAAGAAAAAATCATAAGAAAAAACTGATAATTCAACCCAATGAGTACTTCCCTTGCTACTTCCTCAAAATGATTTAAACAATGATTTATGCTCTTTCATGTAGGGAAAGAGAAATTCCTTTCAGTTTTACAGCTATCATGGCATAAAATGAGAAAAGAGTATGTTTTCTGTAGTGTCATTCATGAAAGGTTTTAACTGGCCTTCACATTAAAGTAAAAAACATCTAAAGATAGATTTTTAACTCCTTAAATGATGAAACCATTTTTTTAACTAGAAGGAAAGTTTTCTACGTAGCTTCTGAAAGGTTTCCTATGTTGCCATGCAATCCAAGTAGGTTACTTAATTAATCTCCTCATCCCTCAGTTTCCCCATGAAGATTAAATGAGTTGACAGAGTCATGAAAAGTTCTCAATGAATGTTAACTATTATTACTGCCACCATCACCATTAGAAAAGGCAGGAACCTGAAGTTGCTCACTTAATTCAACAAACACTTAATTTAGCGCTTTTAAGGGATCCAAGAGGGCTCTGGACTCGATTCTATAGGAGAGACACGTAATATAAATAAAAAGGCAGGCATGCCTCACGACTCATCATCTAATGTGAAAGAAGGACCTATATAAGTATGACACAAGGCAGAAGGTGATGTCTGGCAAAAGAGACAAAAATATAGGTTAAGTGAAGGGGGGGGAAATTTGAAAGTTGCTTGTATACCAAAAACTGGAAAAACTGGGCTTACGTGATCTTCTGGAGGGTACTACACTAAGAACAATGAAGGATGATTATCACAGGAAACTAACTTTGTTATCATTGTGAAGAAACAACTTCCTATCAATTAAATCTGTCTCATGACAGAATAGGAAGCAAGAAGAGCAGCAGTACTGAGTACCAAAAGGGACTTGACAGAGACTGCCACTTCATACTGATTTCCTCATTCTACTTCAGTATTCTCCCCATGATTCCACAATTCCACAGTTGGCATTTCTCACTGGTAAAACAGAAGGGATTTCTGAACTGACAAAGGAGATCTCAGTGACTTGGGCCCATCTAGCTCTTAACTATTCATGAGTCTGAATATCACTTTGTGGCACTTCTGCTTAATAACTACGGTGACCTACTTAAGAAATCCCTCTGGCAACATACATCGTGGTCATTTGAAAGGCAACCTGTACTAGTATCTGTGATAAAGTACCCAGTTATTAGGGGATTTACAGTTCACAAAGCTTTTTTAAATCACTGCTTTGAACTTTACCACCCCGTTAAGATTAACTGATATTACTGATTGATATTAAATAGATATCTATAGTATATGGAAAGTTCTCAATGAACGTTCACTAATATTATTGCCACCATCACCAGCAGAAAAGGCAAAGAACCTGAAGTTGTTCACTTAATTCAACAAACATTTTATCAGTGTTTAACTGATATTATCAGGTAATAACAGATTTTATTACCTCCAAACAGTGAATGAGGCTGAGATTAAATGCATACAAAAAAATCACAGAGTAAGTACAGACTGAAACTCAACCTAAATTAGGATCAGTATCAGTGGCTCATTACAGTAACAACTTTCACTTCTATTCTTACTCAAATTGCTTCTAGGGCCTTACTTGACTTAAAAGTCGTAATTTAAGAACTATCATCCCACTGACTAAACTGGGCACAGAGAGGACAGCTACTGCTTAACAAGAAAAATGATCTGAACCCAGGCAATCTGGTCCAGAGTTCTATCACAGCAGTGATTTCGGGAATGGGAAGCATTTCCTCTGCACCTTAGAAATTAACAAGATACACCACAAAGAGGACAGGTTTCAATGCTGGTTCTGTGACATATGAGTGCCTTTAATACTTTTTGGACTCTAAAATTTTATTAAAAGAGTGCCTAGCACATAGAATTTCTGGAAAGACCATGTAAGATCTAAAAGCACTCAATTAACAGGTACTTGTAAATATTAGTAAACTCCAATAGCACTAAAAAGTCAAGAGATGTATCTCTGTATTAACACAATAGCAGGCTGTCATGTTAAATGATTTCAAGTTTCACTTAATCCTAGTCTATTTAATATAGTTTACTTACACAATGATGTTATTAATAGGAATATGGATCAATTTCACAAAGAAGCCAATGAATCCCATTATAGCAAATCCTATTGCTGTTGCCATGGCAATCTTCTGGAATTCTGCATTTAAAAACACGAAATTCACATATTTTTTGCACTGTCACTGAAAGTATGGGGAAAAAAAACTATCAGCAACATAAATGAACTTAACTAGTATACATTTCTCCTGTTAACGGATATGTAACTTAAAAGTAAAAAGCTGAGACTATTAACAGTAAACAACTTTTTTGACAGGTTTTTAAATTTCCACATTTTGTTGATATTTAAGGAAACAAATAATAGTGCGTGTCTGTGCTAGTGAGTTCATCAACAAGTACTAAAAATATTTTTTCTTCTTAACAAATAACCAGAATATACCAAAAAAAGGTCATGGATAGAAGAAATATACATTATTTTTCTTAAGTTTTAAACTGTAACATTGTGATTTTTATTATAACACATTGATTATACAGGCAGAAACATATCTTTTTTTTTGGTACACTATAAAAAAATGGGTCCATTGTCTTTGATACTACAATGAAGACAATATTAAGGCTTGAAAACTCAAATTGGGCCAGGCATGGTGGCTCACGCCTGTAATCCCAACACTTTGGGAGGCAGAAACGGGTGGATCACCTGAGGTCAGGAGTTTGAGACCAGCCTGGCCAACATGGTGAAACCCAGACTCCACTAAAAATTCAAAAATTAGCCAGACATGGTGGCGTGCACCTGTAACCCCAGCTTCTCAGGAGGCTGAGGCAGGAGAACTGCTTGAACCTGGGAGGTGGAGGTTGCAGTGAGCTAAGATTGTGCCACTGCACTCCAGCCTGGCAACAGAGTGAGACTCTGTCTCAAAAAAATAAAATAAACTGAGTTGAGCACAATTTTACAAAACATTACCCTGGTAATGTTTCCATTTTATGTTACTTCCTAAGAGAAGCTTTCCCTAATCTCCTGACTTGGTTAGTCTTCCTGTTACGTGCTGTAAAACTGCCTTCTAGTTATCTTCCATAATACTTACCATAGCAGTAATTAAAAAACATAATTGCAACAATTTGTTTATGAGCATTTCCTTGATAGATTCTAAGCTCCATGACATCAAGGACTATTCTCTTTATTTATATACTACATTACATACATGTTATACTCTCTATTATATTACCAGCTCCTAACTCAATGAATGAATAAAAGTAGAGCAATTTAACACATGAATCATGATAAATAACAAAATTAACTTTCTAGCTTGGAAAAACTATATTGTTGGTTTCATGTTAAGGTTTTGTTTGTTGGGGTGGGAGCTGAGGAGGGAGAACTCCAAAGCTTTCCCAAAGAGGAAATATGTAAGACACTAAAGTCAAAATATTACTAACTCGAATGTAACATGGAACATGAGGCTGTAACAAATAATCTTACACCACTTGAAAATACATAAAATAAAAATTTAGATCAGAGTAAAAAATTTAGGAAGAAATGACAATGTTAAGAAGCCGTCGAGCAGTATCAATCAATAAAAATGTTGATAAATGTAATGTAATGGCTATCAAGAAGATGTTAATCAAACCAAAGGCTTAGAAAATGTAAAGACTTAATTTTTTCTCTCATGGTCAAGTAATTACCTTTTCTATCAGGTTTAGTGCATCTTTTCACCAGCCGAATGGAGTCCTTTACAAACTGCCGACTTGGCTCAACAAACTGCATTACCTGATCCATGACTGCCTGCTTAAAAAAAAAACAAAGATACTCATATAGTAAGTATATAGTGGTTATCATATAGTAAGGACTTGCTCATTTATATCAAGAGAGAAATGGGACCAGAGAGAAATGAGACGTGAATTGAATTCACGTCTAATATGGGTTAATTCCAGCTCCTAAAATAAAACAAAAAACAAACTCCAAAACCTAAATTGATATTATTTTTTGTAAATTTCAGTTAAGTATGGGATCAAAGGCAATAAGCAAAGATCTTACTCATCTCTGACAAAGAATCGAACACTCAATATAAAAAGCCTATCTCTATTAAAAGGTTAAAAAGGTTAATGGATAATAAATCCATTCCTTTTCTCACTCTGCAGTCCCATCCATTACCATTCCTGCTAAAGAACCACCAACGTTCAAATCCTACAATTTCTTTCCATATTATATTTTAAACTATGCAGAAGCCAGTGTCTTGTACAGTGAATGCCAACTATGGTTGCTGCAAGAGCCTAAAATGGAGGCAAACGTGAATTTCAATCTGATTTTTCTAAAACGTACCAATACAACATACTTTTCTAAACTATAAAGAATGGCTAAAGCAAGATGCAGATTCTGTGAAGCTATTATCTAAATTCCAAACTTTTCGGTTTGAACATATCTTCTAAGGTAAAAGAGCTATATATTTTACCACATAGGTTCTTTTGAGGAATCTATTACCCAAGAGAAATATCATTCGATCGTAGCTTTGAGAGCCACGGCTATAGTAAGTAAAGAGGCCAGGGTGTTACTTGTGTTTTCCTCCATTTCTAGTACTCAGAACAGTGGCCAGGTGGTGGTTGGAATCACTGGCTATGGAATGTAAATCTCTGTAATTCCCAGTTCCCTAGCCTAATGTAGGCTATAAACAACAAAATGTCAATGAAACACAAGGAACTGCAACATGCTGGGGCAAAAATACAGTAACGTCTGTTTCTTCCGTATTTCACTTAACTTTGCTCTTGAAATCCAAAGGGCTTAAACTTTTTGTCATCATAGTTGTCACGAAGGAAGCTAAGAACTCTTTATCCAGACAAATGCAGGCTACCCACAATTCTGCACTCAATGTCAGGGGTAGAGAGCCAAAAACCAACTACGATTTCTCGAAATAGACTAGACCAGTGCTCTCACTTTAAACCACGGAGCGGCGGCAGGGCCAGAGCTGAGTACAGCTCTCGCCGGACAGGACTCCACACCCGCCACAGAGGCGGCCCCGAAGGGATCCGGGACGCAGGCCGTCATCCTTCCCCGCAGCACAGAAGACACCCGGCCAGAACGCTAAGCCCTGGAGGCCCGCGGGCCGGCGACCCCGCTCCCCCGGAGCCCGCGGCCCTGGGTCTGCCTTCCATCGGAGGCCGGGTTGGTGGGATGTCGCGGCCAGACCCCGGCCCCGGACCTCAGCCACGGGCCCACTGTCCGCCCGCCGCACCACGGCCGCCCGGGGAGACGCGCCGGCTCGTCCACGCCCGCCGCCCCCGCGAGTCGCAAAGGCTTGGCTGCCCCGGTCGCCTGTGCCCACCGGTGGGGAAGAAACTCACCTGCCCAACCTCCACCTACAACGCCAGGGACACGTAGCACTGGAGTGGACTGATGGAGGCCCGCCGGAACCGGAACCGGAACCCGGGTTTCTGCCGACAGCCCGCCCACTCCTCCGTCCTATTGGTTCCTTACGCGAAACCTCAGTGCGCAAGCGCAGCGTGACGCGAGTCCCAGCGCCGCTTCCGGGAAGAGCTGCACCGCGGAGCTCGCTGCCAGGGCGTTGGCCTTCCTTAGGAGTGTGAGTGTGGCGTCGGCCGTGTTTTCCCGGCTGGCTCCGGGGTTACCCCGCCAGCCCAGCCTCACCCTACTCGCGTCCACAGCATGGGCGCCAGCGGCTTTGCGCGGTGCTGGCTCTCTAGAAGCGGCTGACTAGGTAAATCCTAAGCAGTCTATTTCTTCCCTGCGGTCCAGCTTGGTGTGTGTCCTTACGGTGCATACTTTTTGTACGTATATAATGTTGGTGGAAATAAAGCTTATGAGCAATACGTTGTTGTGATCTAAGTCAAAATAGTCTCCCCACCCCAAACTGTGACTTCGGCTGTCATTCACGACAATGGAAGCCATTCTTTGTCAGACGGTAGGTTTGGTTAGGGGAGTGGTCATAATGTACACACAGCTCCCCACTTATCCGCAGGGATGCATTCCAGGGCCCCCGGTGAATGGCTGAAACCTCGGCTAGCGCCAAACCCTGTATATGCCCTGCTTTTTCCGGTACCATACATACGTATCTGTGATAAAGGCACAGTAAAGATTAACAACGATAAAATAGAACAATTATAACAATACACTTGTAATAAAAGTTACTTGAATGTGGCCTCTCCCAAATTATTTTCTGGTACACTTCTCTTTTTGAACCAGATTTTCTTGGCTAAGGGGAAGCACCGTGTTGTTTGATTTTCTGTGTTTTGCTGAAAATACTGTGAACTCAGACATTTGGTGGTTGGTGAACTTCCCAACATGTGATTTTATGTTTTTTGGAATAAATTATTCTTTTGAACATTATTTGTTGAGTATTATTTATTGAACATTATTTATTGAGCATTTAAGGTTTAACTCTTTGCTAGGTGCTGTGAGTAATCCAGACACGTTACTCTCACTTGGCGCTTATGTCAAGTAAGGGGGTTTACAGTGCAGGGAGGCTGACTGAGAAGTAAATAATTACATGTGAATATGCATGCTCTGCAGCAAAAAAAGAGGGTGTTGTGAAAGAGGAAAAAAGAGCATGAAGGAGACAGAATTGACTTAGATGATCACCATAGGCTCTAAGGAGATGTCACATGGGCTGAAGTCCTAGTCAAACACATCTCAGTCTGTTCAGAATTTAAAAGTGATTCTTAAAGCTAAGGCAAGGTATGTGTAGTGTGTATGGACCACCTACAGTGAGATATACCGAGGTGTGTAACCTCTAACCCAGACCCACTGAATCAATATCTGGAGGTTCAGGGGTTACAAATTTCATTTACTAAAAAACTTTTTTTACATTTTTTTTTTGAGACAGAGGCTCCCTCTGTCACCAGGCTGGAGTGCAGTGGTGTGATCTCGGCTCACTGCAAGCTCGATCTTCTGACCTCGTGATCCGCCCGTCTCGGCCTCCCAAAGGGCTGGGATTACAGGCATGAGCCACTGCGCCTGGCCTACTAAAAAACTTAATAGGAGATTTTAGTTACTGAAGTTTAAGAAGCACTGAGAGTTGTAACACCTCTTAATGTTCTGTCAGCTATTCCTGAGTTATATCGTTCCTCAGATACCCTTGCTATGCTCCGTTGTTAAGATTTTTTTTTTTTTTTTTTTTTTTTTTTTTTTTTTTTTTGAGACGGAGTTTCGCTCTTGTTGCCCAGGCTGGAGTGCAATGGCACGATCTCGGCTCACCGCAACCTCCGCCTCCTGGGTTTAGGCAATTCTCCTGCCTCAGCCTTCTGAGTAGCTGGGATTACAGGCACACGCCACCATGCCCAGCTAATTTTTAGTATTTTTAGTAGAGACGGGGTTTCACCATGTTGACCAGGATGGTCTCGATCTCTTGACCTCGTGATCCACCCGCCTCGGCCTCCCAAAGTGCTGGGATTACAGGCTTGAGCCACCGCGCCCGGCCTCCGTTGTTAAGATTAAAAAGAAATATGGCCAGGTGCAGTGCCTCATGCTTGTAATCCCAGTACTTTGGGAGGCTGAGGAGGGTGGATCATGAGGTCAAGAGTTCGAGACCAGCCTGGCCAGTATGGTGAAACCCCATCTCTACTAAAAATACAAAAATTGGCTGTGTGTGCTGAAGCACACCTGTCATTTCAACTGCTCGGGAGGCCGAGTCAGGAGAATTGCTTAAACTTGGGAAGTAGAGGTTGCAGTGAGCCAAGATCGTGCCATTGCACTCTGGCCTGTGCAACAGAGCAAGACTCTGTCTCAAAAAAAAAAGATAAAAGGAAATACACAGACTTCTGTGCTTTGGAAGAATATTTATACTCTGCTTCATATCCAATGAATATTGCAACCAGCAGAACTGTGAAACAAGTAGTAATAGACTGCAGTGTTTTGCTTTGACATGGATAAAAACCATAATCATATCGTCACATATTTAGAAAACTTAGGATCTTATTTAGAGAAAGTTGTGCCTATCACCATACCACACAAACACTACGAGACCAGTGAGTATTCTGGAATATGTGGAGTTGAATTGCTATATCTACACATAAGTGATTAGAGTTTCTTTTTGAATTCAGAGCTCACAGACATTGATTTGGGAAATGCTGTCACATAACATAGCCTTTGACCATGGAAGGGATAAATGGAACTAGACTATTGCAACATTCTTATTTTTCTCATGAAGTGGTACAGTATTAAGACTGCCTTAAGAATGCATCCCCCCACCCTTAACTGCAAAAGTAGCTCCTGTAAAGAGATACTTACCCAGAAGAAGGCAGGAAAGGAGGAAGCAGGGTCAGCAGGGAGGCAAAATCAACAAAATGGGAGAATATAGCCAGAGGTATAATTCCATTACATTTAAATTTTATGTAATTTTTATGTTTAAAAATTCCCCTTAAAGATGGTCAGAGTAGACTTTTTAAAAACAAACAGTTAAACTAAGACTTAGCTGTATGCTGATGGCAAAGATATACAGGTTATAAGTACATAAATGAAAATGCAGACAACGAGAAGACACTCAGAATTTGGCACTAGAGTCTGTTGATACCAGATGATATTAGGTGATAAAGACTTGAACATAGGAAAACAGAAGAGCATTTCATAAGGATAAAAGATCAGTTTGTCCACAACACGTAACAGACAAAAACTTACGTTTCTAATCAGTGAGTTTCAAAATATGTGAAGCACAAATTAGCAAAAAGATAGGCAAATCTACAAACCTGTAGGAACTTTTACCAGTCCTCTTTCAGCAATTGATAAAATTAGGCAAAAAAGACAGTAAAGGAACAGAATATCTGAACAATACTATCAACTACCTTGATCTAATTGCTCTATAAATGGAGCATGGAGCCGTGCCCTACCCCCTAAACTGCAAAATACAAATTCTTTTCAAGTCCACGTGGTAACTTCACCAAGATAAAATATATACTGGGTCATAAAACAAGTCTCAGTAAATACAAAAAGGTTCAAATCGGAATGCAAAATGGTACAGCCACCTTGGAGGACAGTTTGGCACTTTCTTACAAAACAGAACCAAGTTCACTGTACCATCTAGCAATCACACTCCTTGGTTTTTTCCCAAAGATACTGAAAACTATGTCCACACAAAATCCTGCACGTGGAAGTTTATAGCAGCTTTATTCCTCATTGTCAAAACTTTGAGGCAATCAACATGTCTTTTAGTAGGTGAATGGCTAGACAGTGGTACTATGGAGAAAATAAGGCCGGGAGCAGTGGCTCATGCCTGTAATCCCAACACTTTGCGAGGCCAAGAAGGGCAGATCACCTGAGGTTGGGAGTTCGAGACCAGCGTGGCCAACGTGGCAAAACCCCGTGTCTACTAAAAATATAAAAATTGTCTAGGCATGGCGGTGCATATCTGTAATCCCAACTACTTGGGAGGCTGAGGCATGAGAACCGCCTGAACCCAGGAAGCAGTGGTTGCAATGAGCCAAGATCATGCCACTGCACTACAGCTTGGACAACAAATCAAGATTCTGTCTCAATAAAAATAAAAGGAAATAGAGTAGTGGTTATATTGCAGTGGGGGTATGGAAGGACGTGAATTGAGAGAGCACACAGATTTTAGGGCAGTAAAAGTACTCTGTATGCTGTAATGATGGATACTGCACAGGTTCCCAGACCTGGCAGGAGGTTCTGACAAACCTAGCGAGCAGAGTGAGAGTCTGGCCAAACAGCACAAATGGCATGTTAGGCAACGTCAATTTATTACTCAAACACAGGCAGCAGGGTTAAACGGCAGCCTGGGATCCACAGTGAACCAGTTTCGTAAAGCTCAGGAAAGCTGTTGAGCGTGGATGGAGTTTGCATCTACTCCACTCTGCCCCACAGCTGAGGAACCCCAAAGAGCTCCACTCTGAGTTTTATACGCTGGACACAGCGGGGCTCAGTATACGCAGGTGTTGCATGACATCCTGCTCCAGGAGAGATGCTGACCGAGCCAGCTTGTCCCAAACATTTCATTTTTATCTCAGAATGCTGCATTCTGCCTGAGAATTAGGACCAGTTGGGTTGGCCGAGGCCATTCCAGGGCTTCTGCAGTTACGCATCATCACACACTGCTGCAAACCCACAGAATGGTCAACAGCAAGAGTCAACCCTAACGTGAAAAGTGGACTTGAGGTGATTAGGATGTGTCAGTGCAGGTTCACCGGTTGTAACAAATGCAGCGCCCTGGTGGGGATGCTGATGACAGGGAGAGGTTATGTATTTGCTGGGGGAGGGCTATATGGAAAATCTCTGAACCTTGCTCTCAATTCTGCTGTGAACCTAAAACTGCTCTTAAAAAGTCATTAAAAAGATGTTTAAATCATACATTGTTTTCTCTGACCACAGTTAAATTAGAAGTATAAGCAACCAGATAAAAAGAACATTCTCGGTATTGAAAATTAAGGCAGCATGCTTCTGAATAAACCATGATTCAAAGAAGTCACAGATGAAATTGGAAAATAATTTCAACTGGATAATTTGAACTGAATGGTAATGAAAATATAGTATATCAAACTGCCAGATAATCAGTACATACCCGTGGAAATGGTTAACATTTAAAAGGCTGGCCCAGCGCGGTGGCTCACGCCTGCAGTCCCAGCACTTTGGGAGGCTGAAGCAGGCGGATCACCTGAGGTCAGGAATTCAAGACCAGCCTGGCCAACATGGCAAAATCCCGTCTCTACCAAAAATACAAAAATTAGTTGGGTGTGGTGGCACACGCCTGTACTCCCAGCTACTCAGGAAGCTGAGGCAGGAGAATCACCTGAACCCAGGAGGCAGAGGTTGTAGTGAGCCGAGATCACATCACTGCACTGTAGCCTGGGCAACAGAGCAAGACTCCATCTCTTTAAAAAAAAAAAAAAATTGTGCAAAAAAATATCAACTAGAACTCTAGAACTCTCCTTCCTGGTGACCAGGTATATAAAATGGTATAACCCTTTTGGGAAATGTATGCTTAGTTTGTCATATTACTAAGCATACATACACCACTTATGGCTCCACAGTACCAATTCCAGGTACTTATCAAAGATACATGAAACTAAATTCACAAAAAGACGTTATAGGAATGTTCATAATAGCTTTATTGTTAGCAGAACTAAAAGAACAGCGTACCATCAATAGAATGAATAAGCATACAGGGATAGTCCCGCAATGGAATTGTGCTCTGTAGCTGAGGAGAGAAAACTCTGCCACCGCCCTGAAGAGTGACAGGTACGGTGAGTGAAACAAGCCCGTGCTAAAGAAGGCACACTGTGCAGCTCCATTTGCAAGAAGTTCTAGACAAGGCAAAAATAATTAATGGTGGAAAAAAATCACAACAGTGTTTGCCTTGGGGGACAGATGAAGAAGTGGGGTGAGGGAACTGGGGAGTGAAAAGAATGCTCTGTAATTTAACAGGGCTTAGGGTTTCAGGGAGACTTCGTCACTGTGGGCTGCTGTAACAGTATTAGAGAGTGCTGGCTTACAAAACAAAGATTTACTTCTCTCAGTTCTGGAGACTGGAAGTCAGAGATCATGGACAGGTTCTTGTGAAGGCTTTTCGTGGTTTATAGACAGCGACTTTCTCGTTTCATTCTCACATGGCTGAGGGTGGAGGAAAAAGAAAGAAAGGACCAGCTCTGTTCCTCCTCCTAAAAACACGAATCCCATCCTGGGGCTTCAGCCTCCTGACCTAATGACCTCCCACTGTCCCCTCCTCCAAACGCCATCACATCTGGGCTTCCGCATTGAATTTGGAGTCACACAAACAGTCTGTCCATTGCAGCAGGTGTGTGTCACAACTCATCAAACAGCACTCTTGGGGTCTGTGCCTTTTGCCTCAAACAAACAAACAAAAAAGCCTCAACAAATATGGGCTTTAGTTAAATGATACAATTGTCGATGCATTTAGGAGGGAAACGTACAGGTATCTACAGCTTATTTTGATTTAAAAAAAGACAGAGTCATTAATAGAGAAATAGACTCCTGCTAATGCAAATACAATAAAATGTTAAATGTAGACTTAGCTGTGGTGTAAGATGTTCATTGAGTAATTCTTTCAATTTTTCTGTATAAGAATGTTTGTAATAAGATGGCCTATATATAGATCACCAAATCAAGTTTCAAAAATGTTGACATAAACTATAATGAATATAAATTGAATGTATGTATAGCAGAAATTTTAAATTGCCCGTCAATTTTACAATACCTGAAATATTAATAACAGCATTTGAGATAAGCTGAACTAATATTCCAATTATATTCTTGAATCTCTGCCTGAAGCAAGAAAAAGCTTAAGAAGCTCTGTCGAGAACCAGGGACTGCACAGCACCTGTCTTTTTGTTTTGTATTACTTCATTTAGGTATTATGACAGAGTGGAAAGAGCTATATCTTTTAAAAAATGAAGCTGACATTGAAACCTTAATTATAGCAGATACGTGGTTATGAAGCAGGAGCGGCCACAAACAAACCGCCCAAACACCTAACGGAGAAGGAAGTGGTGATTTATTCAGCTGGGAGCTGCGGCAGGTGAAAATACCTTAACAACGGAGCTCCCTGGCAAAGAAAATCCTTGCCCTTTTAAAGGCTTACAGTCCTAGAAATTACATGAGAAAGAATCTGATCTATGAAGTAGGCATGGGGTACGTGACTAGGTGTGGGTTTGATCCTGTTTTACCAGAAACAATGCCTTCCGGAAAGATTCCTCCACACCACGCCTGTGATCTTCAGGAGTGCGAATAAGGCTGGCACCCCGTCTGCCAGCCTTTGCTCCTCCTATTGAAATGCAATGTAGAAGTCTAGGGGGAAGGGGTCTTAGAAGCTTAAGAGGATTAAGGGTCTCCTTCTTCAGTTAGAGTGGTTGAAATGACAAAAGTGTCAGCAGTTCCCCAAGAAAAATTAAAGACTGGAGCTAGGTACAAACACAGAGTCTTTTAGACAGGAATATTTTAAGGCCGGGCGCCGTGGCTCACACCTGTAATCCTAGCACTTTGGGAGGCCAAGGTGGGTGGATCACCTGAGGTCAGGAGTTCAAGACCAGCCTGGCCATCATGGTGAAATCCCATCTTTAAAAAAAGAAAAAGAAAAAGAAATATTTTAGAGTTAAATGTGATCTGGTGAAATAGCATTTTCTTCCCTCCTCAAATCCTTTTTGAAAAAACAGGGTTTTAACTACTATAAAAAAAAAAAGTTATTCCATCTTATTTAGCCAAAAATGCCATAACCAGAATAGGGTGGTAAAGATGACTGAGAGATTCAGATGTCACAGAATTAATTGTCAGTGACTCTATGTTATCAATGACAGTAAACAGTTTCAATTTACTACTTCCTCCTGATACTGTTCCCTGTACTTCATAACCATTTTCTTAAAAAACAAAACAAACAAACAAACAAAAACATCTTTTACTGAATCTGCTTAGCGGACTTCTTTTCCTGCATCGTCTGTATTAGACAGGGAGGTCTAGCTGCTCCAACACGCACAGCACCCTCTGGGCTGACCCCATGCTGACTTCTGCCCAGGCCAGTCTCTTGGCTCTGGAGCAGGGCCGGGTTCTTCCCACACAGTTGTGCAGGGTTTCCGGCTCCCCAGGGTGCAGAGCTTTACTGCGTGTTGAGGGGTCTTAGTATATTTCAGGAGAAAACAACCCAATTAAAAAAACAAGCAAAAGGTCTGAAGAGACATTTCATGAGAGAACATACACAGATGGCAGATGATCATACAGAAAGGTACTATTGCCTGTCATCAGGGGATTGCAAACTGAAACAACGAGCTACCATTGGAAGTCTATTCCAATGCCTGAAGTCCAAAACACTGGCATCTCTGCTAAAACCCTGCCTCTACGAAAAATACAAAAAGTAGCCAGGCCTGAGGTTACGCCGCCTGTAATCCTGGCTACTTGGGAGGCTGACGCCGGAGAATCGCTTGAACCCAGGAGGAGGTTAAAGTGAGTCGAGATCAGGCCACTGCACTCCAGGCAACATGGCAAGACTTGTCTCAAAAAAAAAAAAAAAAAAAAAAAAAGTGCTGGCAAGGATGTGGAGCAGCGGGAAGTCTCCTTCATTGCTGGTGGGAGTGCCAGTGGCACGGCCGCTGCGGAAGGCAGGTGGGCAGCTTCACACAAAGCTCAAGGCAGTCCACCGTGCTGACCAGCAACTGCACTCGTCAGTATTTCAATGACTGGAAGATTTACGCTCACACAAAAACTTACACACAAATGTTTACGGCAGCCTTATGCACGATTGCCAAGATTTGGAGGCAACCAAGATGTCCTTTGGCAGATGAATGGATAAACCAACCGTGATAAACCCAAACCATGGAATATGCTAAAAGGAAATGGGCTCTCCAGCCGCAACAAGGCAGGGAGGAAGCTCAGCTTCATACCGCTGCAAAAAGGAACCAGTCTGAAAACATACACACTGTGTGATTCCAACGATGTGGCATTCCGGAAAAGGCGAAACTATGAAGAGAGTGAAAAGATCCGTGACTGCCCGGCTTGAGGGGCTGAGGGAGGAAGGGGGAGAGGGAAGAACAGGTGGAGCCCAGGGGATTTTTAGCGCAGGTGAAATCATCTGCATGATTCTGCAATGGTGTATGGATGCCATTATGCGTTTGTCAAAGGCTGAAGGACTCTACGGAGTGAACGCTAGGGTAAACTATGAACTGTGGCTAACAATAGTATATCAATGTTGGTTCATCCATTGTAGCAAATGCTCCATAGTACTATATTAATAATAGGGAAAACCGTGCAGGAAGGATGTGTGAAGGGTCATGACAGCTCTCTCTCCTTTGACTAATGTTTCTGAAAAGCTAAAGCTACCCTAAAGTCTATTAGTAAAAATTGAAAATAAAGGATGAGATCTTAGGAGAAGAGAGAAACAGGAGTCTTCTCACCGCTTCCTTCATGCTCTGTCTGAAGCCATGCCCAGCACTGTCGGGGCTTCTGCATGCTTTCCCTCGACTGCCAGTCAAGATTCTGAAAAGCCCAGTGCCTTTCCCAAGACTAAGACGTTGACAGAGTCCAGTTTCACCACAAACCTTGTGTTGACTTACTTAGAGAAGGCAAAGAGTTCTGGCTTCTTTGCTGCGTCTCCTGGAGCTGTATGATGAGTTAGGATTTAGGACAGAATGCAGTCACTTCTTTAGATGATTTGAGGTATGGAGGATGTTACGTGCTGAACTGTGTCACCCCCAAAATTCACATGTTGAAGGCCTAACTCTAGAACCTCAGAATTTGACTGTATTTGGAGATGAGGTATTTTTCTGCTTTTTGTTTGTGTGTTTTTTGAGACAGGGTCTCGCCTTGTCACCAAGGCTGGAGTGCAGTAGTGCTAACACAGTTCACTGCAGCCTCAACCTCCTGGGCTCAAGCGATCCTCCCACCTCAGCCTCCTTAGTAGCTGGGACCACAGGCTCACACCACCATTCCCAGCTAATCTTTTTTCATATTTTTTTTGTAGAGACAGGCTTTCACCACTGGAGGTAAGGTCTCTAAAGAGGTTATTAAATTAAAATGAGAGGCCAGGCGTGGTGGCTCACACCTGTAATCCCAGTACTTTGGGAGGCCGAGGCAGGTGGATCACCTGAGCTCAGGAGTTAGAGACCAGCCTGGCCAACATGGGGAACCCCCTCTCTACTAAAAATACAAAAATTAGCCAGGTGTGGGGTCGTACCACCCATAATCCCAGCTACTTGGGAGGCTGATGCAGGAGAATCGCTTGAACCCAGGAGGTGGAGGTTGTAGTGAGATCAGGCTACTGCACTGGGCAACACAGTTAAGACTATCTCAAAAAAAAAAAAAAGAAAGTTAAAAGTTAAAATGAGGCCAGGGAGTAGGCTATAATCCAATATAACTGGTGTTCTTGTGGACACAGATGTGCAGAAGGAAGGTGACGTGAAGACACCGGGAGAAGACACACAAAATAAAAAGAGTCTTCAGAAGAAACCAACCTTGCTAACGTCTTGATCTCAGATCTTCTGCCTCCAGAACTGTGAGAGGGTCAATCTCCATTGTTCAAGCTTCTCAGTCTGTGGTATTTTGTTACGACAGCCCTCATAAACTCACATAGAAGGCAAGGTTTCATTGCGGGTTTTTTTTTCCTTCCTGCTTCTTTTTTTCTTTTCCTTTTTTTGAGACGGAGTTTCGCTCTTGTTACCCAGGCTGGAGTGCAATGGCGCGATCTCGGCTCACCGCAACCTCCGCCTCCTGGGTTCAGGCAATTCTCCCGCCTCAGCCTCCTGAGTAGCTGGGATTACAGGCACGCGCCACCATGCCCAGCTAATTTTTCGTGTTTTAGTAGAGACGGCGTTTCACCATGTTGACCGGGATGGTCACGATCTCTTGACCTCGTGATCCACCTGCCTCAGCCTCCAAAAGTGCTGGGATTACAGGCGTGAGCCACCGGCGGCCTTCCTGCTTCTTAAGAGAAATATGAACAGTCAAACAAGTGTAATTTTTGGACACACAGATTAATCTCATAGGAATATAAAAATCAGAAAGTGTCCTGCCCCATTGCTGCAATGTAGAGCTAATCTCTTAGGAAGAGAGCTTTGTGAATAGTCATGTGAATACTTAACAGTTTTTAAACTTCATTTTAAAAATTATTTCTTAATCGGTTAAATTTCATTGTCAAGAGGTTTTCTTTAAGGAGCTTAAGGACACCGTTTTTCCTGAGTGGATGTGTGTTTGACTGTGGCTGTCTGTATACTTTAGTGACGTGGGTGCATATAAATATGGGTAACACCTTCTTTTCTGTCTAATCTAGCTGAAAGATAACTATTCCATTACATCTTAGCACTCACTGTTTCAGAGGGGAAATCTGACACCACCTCAGACTGTCCCATCCTTGTCCCCTTGATGTGGTTAAAAGATTCTTTCTTTGCAACTGAGCTTCAATGACAAACAGGATTTCAATGAAAAGTGACATTCTGTATCATTTTTTTCCCGAGACTGCTAGATTCTTACTTCACTTCGGGAAAGCGTGGTGTTCTTACACCTTGTAATATGTTTTGTGTTTGACCTGTTGGAGTATCTGTTTAAGATGACTACCCTTTTATTAGTTTTTCTTTGTTATTTTTATATTTTCTTAGTTGTCTTACCTTAATTAAACCTTCTGTACTTACTTGGTTAGCTCAGAGTTGTTTTTTGTTTTTCCTTTTTTTTTTGTACTTGATCAACTCAGTTTTTAACTATGTTTCTTGCTATTTTAAATTTATTCTGTGATGTTCTTTTGAGTCTCAATTTTTTCTTTAGTATGGCCGTCTTCCATCCTGTTTCGTTTTGTTTTTAGGTTAGTTCACTGATGGGGAAGCGTTTTGGGGGCTCAGGCCTTAGACCTCTCTGGCTGCAGTGAGTGGCCATGGAGACCTCCTGTCTCCAAGCTGCCGGCTCACCAGGCTCCTCATCTGGCTTCTGCGGGCGACTGCCACCTCTCCATGTATTTGCATTTCAGTGACATGTTTGCATAATTTAAATTTAGTAGATCCTTTAAAAAATGTATGTTATAAAAATTTAAAACTCAAAGCTGAAGAGAATATAATCTTGTCATGGCTTTTCTCACAGAGAGTCGGGGGCTCTGTCTCCCCCCACCCACTCTGCCTGGCCCGGCTTCCCTTAGTGCTCTCAGTGCATTTCCAGAGTCCCTGTGCCCCTAGAACTCTGGCCTGTAAGCCTGTAATCCCAGCACTTTGGGAGGCCGAGGCGGGTGGATCACGAGGTCGGGAGATCGAGACCATCCTGGTCAACATAGTGAAACCCCGTGTCTGCTGAGAATACAAAAATTAGCTGGGCATGATGGCACATGCCTGTAATCCCAGCTACTCAGGAGGCTGAGGCAGGAGAATTGCTTGAACCCAGGAGGCGGAGGTTGCGGTGAGCCGAGATCGTGCCATTGCTCTCCAGCCTGGGTAACAAGAGCGAAACTCCGTCTCACAAAAAAAAAAAAAAAAAAAAAAAAAAAAGAAAAGAAAAGAAAGAAGATGTTTTAACAAGAACCAATCAGAACTTCTAGAGCTAAAAAAAAATATCTAGAATGAAAAACTCCCACTATAGCTATAACGTCCAGAAGAAAAGATCAGTAAATTTGAACACAGCCATAGAAACTAGGATGGTAGAAGCACAGAGAGAAAAGGACGTTGAAAATGAGCCCAACGTTAGTGACCTGTGGGCAGAAATATATTGACAAATTTTAACAAATGCCTCTATGGAGAAAAAAAGCCTCAGTCTGTAGCACTGGCCAATTTTCGTGATGCAAATATTTCCACTGTAGCTGATTCACATTGGCATAGGTGCCAACGTCACATCACTGAACACAAAATTCTTCCAAATTTGATTAATTAGAAACTGGCATATCCAATAAGCTCAAAAACCTGAGTAAAATACATAATAGAAAAATGTAATCTTAAAAATAGCCAGATTTTTAGAAGTACACATATAATCATGTAACCAACGGCAGATACATCATATATATCCGCTAAAGACAAAATCAACGGAACAGCAGATATATCATCAGAAGGAATTAAGGGCAGAATCACCTCTTTATGCCACTAGTAGGAGTGGGGAGTGACAGGAGGGAGTATGAGCCTTGAATTCCATTTCCATTGGAATGTTCTTCAAAACCAAGGAATTATGCTTTGTACATGAGAAAGCGAGAAAACATGGGAATATTAACACCAAAGAAAGTAGAGAAGCAAAAAGTATGGAGTTGAAATTAATAAAACAAGAGTCAGCAAATCACAACTTTCAAGTAAAAATCTGGCTTCACCCTTGTTTTTGTGAATATTTGTATTTGAAAATAGTCCCATTCATTCATTTGCTTATTATTGCCCTGTGCTGCCTTAGAAATCATATGGCCGGCAAACCTAAAATATTTATTAGGTGCTTACAGAAAAATGTGCTGCCCCTAGAAATAGACAACAGAGATAAATCAATACAACTAAGAGGAGGATTCTTTGAAAAATCAATCTCGATAAATCTATTGCTAAACTGATGAGAAAAAAATAAAAAAATAGGAATTTCCCATATTAGGAATGAAAGAAAAGACAGTACTACCAAACCTAGAACCATTAAATGGATAATAACAGTACAAATAAATGTATGCCATTAAATTTCATAATGTAGAAGCAATGAAAAAATTACTCATACAAGAAAAACTGTTGACAGAAAATCTGAATAGCTCTATGTGCACTAAAGAAATCAAATTCACAATTTCCTTCTTATGGCAAAACTCCAGGGCCCAAATGTATTCACTGGTGAATTTTAGCAAACATTTAAAAAGAAATGATAATTGTAATAAAACATAACGTCTCTCAGAATATAAAGAGAACTCTTTCCATCTCAATTTTTGAAGCCAGCATCATGCTGATACCAAAACCAGACAAATACTTTACAGAAAACTTTACATCAATATTCTTCATGAATCTAGATGCAAAAATCTTTAACAAGATATTAACAAATAGAATCCATCTGTGTATAAGAAGAACAATATATTACAATCAGGTGGAATATTTCTTAGAAGTGCCAGGTTGTCTTAAAATTTGAAAAAACAACGCAATTCCTCATATTAATAGGAGGGAGAAATGTTTTTTTCTCCCTTAGGACTAGAAGAAAAAGTACACTTGACAAAATTTAGCCACATTTATTACAAAAACTTTCATCGAAGCAGGAATAAAAAGAAACTTTCAAGCTTATAGAGGACACTTTAAAAATGTGCAGCTAACATCATACCTAATGGCAAAAGACTGAACTTATTTTCTCAAAGAATAGGAACAGAGCTGATGCTGGTACAATTATATATCTGCATGAGAAAAAAAATAAACTTTAGTACTTCCAACGTATCAGCACAAAAATTAACATGAAAAAGATCATGGGTGAAAATGCAAAAACTAAAACTATAAAACTCCAAGGAAAAACATGAGAGAAAATTTTTGTGATGTCAATGTAGGCAAACATTTTTGAAATAACAGAAATTTGTAACTTAAAAACTGATAAATTAGACTATCAAAATTTAAAATGTTTGCTCCCTAAAGAAAACTGTTAAGAGTAAACAAACTAGGAAAAAAATAGTAACTCTCTCTCTCTATATATATATGTGGGAAGATACTTTTATAGAGCATCATTTATAAATAAATCTTATGACTCAACAATTAGAAGATAAATAACCCAATTTTATAAAGGAGACAAGCAAATGAGTTAAACAGACTTTAACCAAAGAATACATACAAATAGCCAATAAGCATATGCAAAGATGCTCAACATTATTAGCAGGAAAACGCAAGTTAAACTCATCATGAGTCACCTCCACATATCAACGAAATCAATGATGTTCAAAAGGATGATGGTACCAGATATTGACAAAGACATGCTCAGCCGGAACTCTCACTGATTGCCATGGGAATAGAAAATGGTATAACTGGCTGGGCGCTGTGGCTCATGCCTGTAATCCTAGCACTTTGGGAGGCCGAAGTGGGCAGATCACTTGAAGTCAGTAGTCTGAGACTAGCCTGGCCAACATAGTGAAACCTTGTCTCTACCAAAAATACAAAAATTAATTGGGCATGGTGGCAGGCACCTGTAATCTCAGCTACTCTGGAGGCTGAGGCAGAAGAATCGCTTGAACCTGGGAGGTGGAGTGAGCTGAGATCGCACCACTGCACTCCGGTCTGGGGGACAGAGTGAGACTCCATCTCAAAAAAGGAAAAGAAAATAGTATAACTATTTTAGAAAATACTTTGGCTGTTTGTTTTATAAAGTTAAACATCTACTAAGTTTAAGGCCCAGCAATTTGCTTATTGGTATTTACCAAGAGAAATGAGAGTATTTGTACACACTTGTTATACAGACTTGCTCATAGCAATCTTATTCATAATAGTCAAAAACTGGAAGCAGGCCAGATACCTATCAACAGGAGCCTGGGTCAATAAATTGGGGTATATTCATACAAGAGAATAGTACCGAGAAGCAAAAATGAATAAGACACTTAGATTTAACAAAATGAACAGATCTCAAAAGTGTTACGTTGAATGGAAAAACCAAGTATTTACATAGGCACAAAAGAGTACATGCTATATAATTCCTTAGATGAAATTCTTCAAGTCAAAACGGCTCTTTGCTGACGGAAAGCCGATCAATGTTTTCCTGGACAAGAGCTGGGTGGGCTTGCCTGTAAAAGGCACAAGGGTGCTTTGGGAGGTGATGGAAATCTACATCCTGTTTGGGGTTGAAGGGGTGTATACATTTGCCAAAACTCCTTGAACTGATATAAAGGTGCAGTTTATTGAATAAAAACTGCAACTCAATGCAGTTTTTTAAAAGAAAATGTGTGCGTATTTATGTTCTCCTGTTTGAGCTTTGGAAGAACATTCCAACGTTTTTCTATGAGAAAACATTTAGAAGTGCTCAGAGTAGCAAAGGTTTGCACAGTTTTATGAGAAGTATGAAGAAAAGACACAAGATGTCGGTGTTACTCAGGGAAAGCCAAGTGTCCGGTGTCTTTCTCAATAAAGTCCCATGTCACTTCTCAGTAAGGTCCCATTTTTTTCCCGTGACGGACACGACTGATCCTCAGTACTTTCTTTTCCAGGTGCTGACGGGAGTCTTCTCTGATATACTTCATTACTGTCTGCACTCAGTAACTAGGCCACAGATCCTTTAAACATCTCAAGAGCTTTCAAATAGAGCTTTTGCAAATAAAAGTGGAAAAAGTAAACGGTTTCCAATCAGTCATCTCTGTCGTTATTCGGGAGCCCCCGTCTACTGCAGCTGGCTCCTGAGCAGCGGAAGGCCCCCGCAGGCGCCCCGCGTCTGGAAGGAGCTCCCGACTCGCGTTTCAGGCGATCAGCCACTGGAGGGCAGCGCAGACGCGCGCGTGCCAGCACCTGCCCTGGAGGCGGGGCACCTGCAGCCGCGGGTCTGCCAGCGGAGCCGGGACCAGGCTACCGGAGCGCGGAGGGGAGAGGAAAATTGATTCACTCTGGAAACCACCCGTTAGATGCAGAAGGTCTTGTTTAAGAGATTATTTCTTGGGCTGGGCTCGGTGTCTCACGCGTGTCATCGCAGGACTTTGGGAGGCCGAGGTGGGGGGATCACCTGAGGTCAGGAGTTTCACACCAGCCTGGTCAACGTGGTGAAACCCCGTCTCTACTGAAAATACAAAAACTAGCCGGGCGTGGTGGCGTGTGCCTGTCATGCCGGGCTGAGGCAGGAGAACTGCTGGAATCGGGAGGTTGGGGGGTGCAGTGAGCCGAGATCATGCCAGTGCACTCCAGCCTTGGCGACACAGCAAGACTCCATCTTAAAAAAAAAAAGGGGGGGGTGGCCGGGCGTAGCGGCTCGCACCTGTAATCCAAGCACTTTGGAGGCCAAGGCGGGCGGATCACCTCAGGTCGGGAGTTCAAGACCAGCCTGACCAACATGGTGAAACCCCGTCTTTAAAAAAGAAAAAGAAAAAGAAAAAGAGTATTTATTTGTAATGACAAAGTTTTGTCCATCACACGAACTCTATAGATTACCTTGGACTCTGCCCTGGGTGTACAGAGCAGCTAAGGGCGGACTGGAGAGAGGAAGGTAGGCAGGGGCCGAGGGCACGGTCCCGCAGGAGGAGGCGCCGGGTGAACCTCCCATTTCCACGACTTGTACTATCGGGTTGGCCCCCGGCCTGTGCCACGTGGATGGTGAGAGCTCAGATGGTGACCACCCCACTGCCTTGAAGAATCAGAGGCCGAAGTTCAGGATCGCCGGTCACTGGAGGGTGGCGGGGAGCTGGCAAATAGACGAGCCCGGAGACAGGGGCCTGCAGGCCGCGAGGAAACGCTAGCTGTCCAGCTGGGCCTTGCATGGACCGGACAGGCTTCCCTCGCTAGGGCCCACCCTGCGGCCCCATCCAGGTTCCCCCGCGCTGCGGAGAGATGGGCAGAGGCTGGAAGAGGGCAGCCCTGGGCGACTCCTAATGCCTTCAGCTTGTTCCCAAAGCTCCCTGAGCTTCAGCTCGTTTTCCAGAGAAAAGACGAAACCAGACGTCTCTCCCGAGGCTGCTTTGAGGACCCCCGGGGACAACGGGAGCGAAGCGCCGGATGCAGAGGGCGCGCTCTGCCGTTCGTCTGCTCCCACCTCTCCTTTGTGGTTTCCCCGGAATCTTGGGACTAGCTCCGATCAGAGGTCAGTTCTCGGGGCAGCCCCCCAAGTCAGCCGGGCCTCCGGTCCTGATCTTCCGAAAACGCTGTGAGTTTGCTTCTCACGAGCTGTGGTGATCTTGGCTGTCTCCCTTTTTGAAATCCAGGTTTGAAGACTCTTCTGCCCCGCTTCTGCGGTGAGCACCAGCTTGCTAGACCTCCCATGTTCCAACAATGTTTCAGAACCACTTGCTTGGTGCAAACCGTGGCCTTGCGGACTTCGCATTTACGTGAGATTCTTTGGTCATCTTCATTTCCTGTTGCCTCCTATATGTCTTTTTTTCTTTTTCTTTTTTCTTTCTTTCTTTCTTTCTTTTTTTTTTTTTTTCGGTCAATGGCAACTTTTACATGACTTTGTGAGGTCGTGCGCGCAGGGACTAAAAGCGCTCACTCTCACTGCATCCGGAGCCGTCCGCTCTGCCACCTTTCCCTGCCCTGGATGGTCTTTGCCCCTCTGCCCTTCGCCCTTGTCTGCGCAGTGGTGACAGCCTCCTCGCTGGGTTTTCTGCCTTCATTCATGGCTCCGTGTGCCGTTTTCTTCCACATCCAAGAGCTCAACTTTTAAATAAGGTCATCACATCATGTAGCTCTTCACCTTCACTTCTCACACAGCTGCTTGCTGTGGCTGCAGTCAAACCTACCCTCGTCCGGACCCCCGTTCCCTCTCTTCCCCTCCTCACCATGCTCCTGGCTCTGCCACCGCACACGTGTCAAGCTTCCCCTCTCATCCAGGCCTCCCGACTTGCTAGTCCTGTGCGTGAATGTTCTTTCTTCACCAGGCTGCTGCCTTTTGTCATTCCTGCTCTGGTTCTATCACTGTCTCCTCAAAGAGGTCACCCTGGATGCCCACGTGAAGTATTCCTCACTTAGCCTCAGCCCCTGTCTAAGCCATGGTAACGTTCATTCCCTTCATCACACTTAGCGGTCGCTGTTGAAAATTGTCTATTTGAGCTGGGCGCGGTGGCTCATGCCTGCAATCCTAGCACTTTGGGAGGCTGAGGCGAGCGGATCACCTGAGGTCAAGAGTTGAAGACCAGCCTGACCAATATGGTGAAACCCGACTTAAAAAAAAAAGAAAAGAAAAGAAAAGGAAATTGTCTATTTGTTCCAGCACCACAAAGTTCAGGTGTAAAATAAGAGTTTACTGGAGGAAAAAAGGCCACAGAATAGTGGGGTATGTGGTCTTCTTAAGTCGTGTTATTCCCTAGCTCTTAGGATATAGATGGTCTCGGGCACCATGACTAAAGTACCAGCAAGGAAGGACGATGTCCCTGTGGCGCTCTGTGTATTTATGGTGTCTATTTAAGAGAAGGGGCAGAGGATATGCGAGGGACCACACACATTCCCTAGTTGAGAAAGTGGCCTTGTTGGAAGGGAAGGTCCTCCAGAACCTGACAACCAGACACTCACCTGCCCTCCTGTTGGGCTGGGGTAGAGCACCTACCAAGCTCTCTACTGAGCTACCATCCTCCTGTGAGACTCCGGTAGAGCGCCTACCAAGTGCTCTGCTGAGCTGTTTTTATATAAAGGCGGGGAGGAACCGAGTCCCTGAGGCCATGTGCGTCTGCCTTTCCTCAGTAAAATACCATCCCCATTAAGAAAGAGACTTTATCTTGTTTATAGTTACAACAGTACCAGGGGCATAGAAAGGCAATCAAAAAACATTTGTTCACGACTATAATCTCAGCACTTTTGGAGGCCAAGGCGGGCGGATCACAGGTCAAGAGATGGAGACCATGGTGAAACGCTGTCT
Source organism: Saimiri boliviensis (assembly GCF_048565385.1). NCBI lineage: Eukaryota > Metazoa > Chordata > Mammalia > Primates > Cebidae > Saimiri > Saimiri boliviensis. Next base: position 103,562,410 of record NC_133458.1, on the reverse strand, counting down.
CTACTAAAAAATACGGAAATTAGCTGGGCGTGGTGGTGCTCACCTGTGTCCCAGCTACTTGGGAGGCTGAGGCAGGAGAATCGCTTGAACCTGGGAGGCGGAGGTTGCAGTGAGCCGAGATCACACCACTGCACTCCAGCCCACCTGGTGACAGAGCAAGACTCTGTCTCAAAAAAAAAAAAAAAAAAAAAAAAAAAAAAAAAAAAAAAAAAATTTGTTGAGTGCATGGGAGAATAACAGAATGAGTAATGATACAGTCGTGATTCGAAAGTAACAAATGCAGACAGAAAGACCATCTTTACTGGAAATGCAATCTCAGTAGTGCCCTGGAGCTGATGGGGAGGGGATGTCTAATTTACTGCAGCGTTGCAGCTGAGCACAGAGGGAGGGAGGGCAGCCGCTGATGTGGCTCCAACTCTTAGAGGTTCCTTTCTCGGTGTTACATACACACCCACGTTGGTCCTGTGCTGCCCACAGCTTCATTTACGGAATTACCACCATCAAGTTGACTCAGGCTATCTCTTAAATTACTCTTTGGTATCAGAAGCCAAGTTTCACGTTCAGTTTTGTCAGAGAAAGAGATTGGGATTCTTTGGGAGACAATTTCCCTTCATACAAAAGAAAATCTTTCTCATTCTGTTTTGTTTATCTCAAACTAGCATCATAGTCCGCCCTGGATGGATTTTGGCAAGAGGAGTGACAATGAAGTCATTTCCACGGTGATAATGTCAAAGCTGTTAATGCTTATAGCATCACAATCAATTTCTGAAATGCTTCTAAATTAGAAAAGTGAAAAACCTTGTTAAATGAAGGAAAAGTGTGCGATGAGCTAAACACTGGGAGAATGACTAACATACACATGAAATACTCATCAGGCGCTTGACCACATGCACCTCGGGAGGGTTTCTTATTGGAAGACACTTCCCTGGAGATGAAGTCAATGTTCTGGTCGCCTTCATTTCACAAATACCAACCTTGGAATAGATATGATTGACTTGTGAAATGGACAAAATTTGTTTTCAAAATGTCAATAAGAGCTATTAAGTAAGCAAAACAAATCTTTAGTGGTCTCTGTCATGGGCCATTAGTGGAATTACTTTTCTCCACCAATGTAATCATCTGTGTTTCAGGCTCTTAGGAACTGAAAAAATTACATATAATGGAGAAATTATACCCATTAGGTCATTATGTGTTTCTACTAGTCAAGTAGTCTATTGCAGTAGCGTTAAAGCAATTATCTTAAGCTAATGATTAGTTTAACACAGTCTCAACCTCTGACATTTTTCACTCTTGACTACTTTTTCCTTAGCTTTCTCTTTGGCGCCATCCTTCCTCTCTTCCTGCTCCCTGTGGGCTTTTCAGGACGTTTCTTTTTTTGATCACCTCCTGAACATCAGTGATCATCTCCAATCAATCCATTCTCCTCTCATACTTGATTTTTTTTTTTAACCTCATCTGATCACATAGCTTCCAATTTCCCTTAAATATAGGCTTTCAGTCAAACTTCTCAATAACGTTTGTAGCCACATCTAAAACTGGACTCATGACCACGCAGCGGCCCCCCAAGTTCCTCACACTGCACTCACTCTCAGCTCCTGTGTCCCCACCACCAACTCTAGGTACTCCCTTGATACCCATACGGGGATGGGTGTCATTCACTTTCTAATGATAAGTGTGGGAAACTTTCTGCATCCCACACTCGAACCCAGCCAACAACCCAGCAGCCTGCAATTCCTTAGAATCTTTCCTTCCTACACATCATATTCCAGCTGGAACCACTGTAAGCTCATACCTTGTCTCTCTAAGACTTCTTCAATATTTATATGGCTCTAAATTCATTATACTTAAATTACAGAGAATGTATCAGGATGAAATACACTTTATGCTAATAAATATTTCTTCTATATAAAAAATGTATAAGAATTTGGGAATTAAAAACCATGGATCCTGGCCAACATGGTGAAACCCCATCTCTACTAAAAAAATACAAAAATTAGCTGGGCGTGGTGGCGTGTGCCTGTAGTCACAGCTACTCGGGAGGCTGAGGCAGGAGAATTGCTTGAACCCAGGAGGCAGAAGTTGCAGTGAGCCCAGATCGCGCCACTGCACTCCAGCCTCGTGCCTGGCGACAGAACAAGACTCTGTCTCAAAAACAAAACAAAACAAAACAAAACAAAACAAAACAAAACAAAACAAAACAAACAAACAAACAAAAAAAAACCAACATGGAAGTGACAGATATGAATCCTAACCTCTGGAAGGAGGAGGAGTGGGTGAGAAACCAAGATAACAGTGACCTGGGACCGGATTTTACCTCCTCCACTTGTTTAACTGGGGCAAGTTACTTTAGTTCTGGTTTCTTTGTAAAATGAAGACAACCCCTTCAGTCAGAGGTACGTTTTGACAGTTAAATTATAACATGCATATAAAGCTTACATCCCCCAAACTTGCACATGGAACATTATCATCAAATCATAATTATTATTACTTAGAAGCACAAGACTTTTATACTGTAAAGTAAAATATCAGTCATAGTTTAAAATAACAGTTTAAGGAAACAATAATAGAAATGCCATGAAGAATCCACCCCGTCTGCCAAGGAACAGTGCTGACAGCCATTCCTCAAGGAACCCAGATTGTCTGGAGCGGAAAGAAATTACAGACAGGAAACCCCCACCTAGACACAGCAGCACCACACACCAAACATTCTCTGACTCTTCAGCTCCTGAAAAAGAAGATTTTGCAGCACAAAGCAAAAAAAGAAAAAAGTGAGAAATGTTTATAGACTTTTATGATCTTTAAATAAGATTAGTCTAAGACTCACCTCTCACCTATGCCCAGGGACTTCCAGTTTTGAGAGCATTTCCACCGCTACTCATGATCTAACAGAGGCACTGGGGAAAATATAGCTGCCTAATCCTTCCCTGAAGGTGCCGCTCCTTGACCTCCAGGCTCTTCTGGGCAGGGACTAGTTAAGGGAGATGATTAGAAACTACCATTTGTGTCTGTTGCACACAACGGTATGAGATAAACTTGGCTGGGATTATTACAGGTCATTTATTTAGTTCAACATTTCATATACCAGAAAGAAAACCCAAGTCCAGTGTGGCTGAGTTGGAAAAGTCACCAAGCTGCTGGAAGCAGAGCCAGGCCTGGAGTTCCTAGTCCAAAGCTTTTCTCCCCCACCACAGCTGCTGCTTTACAGACTGGGGTTTTGGAATTTCACTCATTCAAATGCAAATGTTTCGTGCGCTTCTTTAACGGGACATTTTTTGTCTTACTTTACTAAGTAGAGTTTACTGTACTGAATGAATGAGAGTGGATTGGAGGTGTTGAAATCGTCAACCTCTTTGAAAGCATCGTTATTTTTCCTTTGTTTCTCTTTATGATGTGAAACACTTACTTCTTTTTTTCCCTCCCAGCTCGAATTGGAGACAGCAGCACAAATAACTTCACTTTTCCGTTCTCGTGGGTGTTGCATGGAGTGAGGATGAGATTCACGAAATCAATAAAGCCTTCCCATTTTCAGTCTCACCCCGACTTCAGAATATGGTCCAGTGAATCCACTGCTATGAAACAGTGCCACAGCTGGGCTCGGTGGGGGTCTGGGTGGTCTCACAAAAGCTAGCAATAGCTGTAACTTTGAGAAGCTAGAAGTGTGGCAGGCCGTCCAATTTCACACCACCGGGATAAATCACGATCAATATGTGACTTACACAGTCTGCCGTTAACCCATTTGTCAATTAGTTATTCAAACCGTTCCATATTCCAGGTACTGCGTTAGGTTCTGGGCATTCAGCTTGCTTGCTCCTTAGTCCACATGGACAAATCAGCAAGTGATCGTAACGGGATGTGGTGGATGCTGTGATGGAGAAGATGAAGTGAAAATAGTCACACACCAGAGTGGCGTCCAACCCATCTTCCGAGATCAGGGAAGGCTTTTCGGAAGAGATGATATTTAAGCAGAAACCTGAAGAAGAAAATAGGTGGCACAGGTGAAAAGGTGGAATCGAGGATGCTCCTGGCATAAGAAGCTGTATTGTATATCAAAGGCTCAGAGGCATCGGAGAACCCACAGATTGCAGGGAAGTGTACAGTGTGCCGAGAGCACGGGGTACAGGCACAGGATCGGGAGGAGGGGGTGTGCATGGATGGGGCGGAAACCCAAGGGCCCCAAGGCCCTACACAGCCTCTCCTTGTTTGACACAGGACTTTGCATGTGACCACTGCACCGCCGGGGAGGCCATGTGCACCTCGCTCCCCATGCGCTAGCCTCATGGCCTTTGGGGGTTGTGGAGATGACAGGAGTGGTACATGTGAGGTCAGAGAACGGGGTACACATGTGACCATTCAGAAAGAGGCTCTTGGGTGGTGGAGGGAGTGCTGTTCTCTGCAGTATCTTTGGGCAAGGACAAGATGGCAATAGAGGAGTAGCTGCAACTAATAGCAAAACAAAGATTTCAACTAGCAATAGCTTGAACAAGGTAGAAGTTTCTTTTCTTTGTGTGTGAAGGCAGCCTGCATACAGGCAGCGTGTGCCCTTAGTGGCAGCCACACAGTGTCCTCTGAAAGGGTGACTCACCTCCCAGGTTTCTAAAGCTTCGCTGTCTGCACAGGGCTTCTACCCCGGGGCTGCATAGACTTTAGCCACCCCTTCTGCATTCTAGCATGGAGCTGGGCTGGACAGGTAGCAGCGCTTTCCCTAGGGTTAATACATTTCCTCTGTCTCTCCAGGTCAGTCAGGATCTTTGATTTCGGAGCACAAGGCTTCTGCGGGCTACTGGCTGGGTCCCAGCCTCCCTCCACGGCTCCGTCATGGTTGGGAATTTCCACCCCCACTTCCATTAGGTAACTACGGTGCCCGGCAATCACTGGCTCTAATTTCCACTGCTGCGGTCTTTGTCTTTTTAAAAATTACTCTTTATTTTTAACATTTTATTTTTAAATCATTTTAGACAACAAAAAGTTACAAAAATCGTGCAAAAAATACACCCTTTTCATACCTTCCCAACGTGTCACTATCCTGAATAGTTACAGTGTAATCATCAAAGCAAGGACGTCAAATGGACAGAATACCAGGAATACATCCGTACACTTTATTCAGATTGCAATGCCCCACTGATGTCCTTTTTCCCAGTTCAGGATCCAGGTCAGGACCACAGTGGCATTTAGTTGTCATGTCTCGGTCTCCCCCACCGTGACTGTTGTGCCTCCTAAATGCGTCATATCAGAATGTGTATGATCTGCTCCGTTTCTCAAGTCTAGTAATTTTGGTGTCTGGGTTAAGGTAGTATATGGCAGGTTTCTCCACCATAACATTCACTATTTTTCCCTTGGCAATTATTAAGTGTCTTATAGAGAGCTGCGCTGAAACTAAGCAAGCGTCCTGTTTCTCGGTACTGTCTCCCCACCCCGCCCCTACTGGTTTTAACACCTATTAATGACCTTTGCCTGCAACAGTTGCTACTGTGGTTTGTCAAATGGTGATTTTCGTTTTGGTCTTTTTTTTTTTTTTTTTGAGACGGAGTTTCGCTCTCGTTACCCAGGCTGGATTGCAATGGCACGATCTCGGCTCACCGCAACCTCCGCCTCCTGGGTTCAGGCAATTCTCCTGCCTCAGCCTCCTGAGTAGCTGGGATTACAGGCACGTGCCACCATGCCCAGCTAATTTTTTGTATTTTTAGTAGAGACGGGGTTTCACCATGTTGACCAGGATGGTCTCGATCTCTTGACCTCGTGATCCACCCGCCTCGACCTCCCAAAGTGCTGGGATTACAGGCTTGAGCCACCGCGCCCGGCCCCGTTTTGGTCTTTTAAAGTGTCATCATGGGCACAAAATCTAGAGCTGGGTTCGAGAATGTCCGGGAGATAACGTGTCAGCCTGCTCTCCCGTGTGGTTGGTCCTTGGTCCTTCAAGGCCAGCTGTGCTGACACGGGCCCCTCCAAGCCTTCCCTGCGAAAGCCAGGCCCAGGCAATAGCACTGTTCCAGGCTCTACTTTCTGCTTATTCTCCACCTGCTCCTTCTGCTCTTCCTTCTCTTCTGGATCCAGACTCTGGGGGTTATTCCCAGAGTGAATCTGGATCTGAGGTTGGGCTTTGCATCGTTTGGTTCAACACTCCATTGTCTCTCCTCTTGGATTTGTTCAGCCTGACGTCCACCTTCCTCCTCCCGTAACACGGTTCTCTGGAGTCTATCACAGGCTTCACCCTGCAGGTCATTCTTGGAGGTCCAGCTCTTCAGATCTCTGTGCATTTGTGTGAGTGTTCTCTAACATTTTTTAAGACGGGGTTTCACCATGTTGGTCAGGCTGGTCTTGAACTCCCGACCTCAGGTGATCTTCCCGCCTTGGCCTCCAAAGTACTGTAACATTTTTTCTTTGGAAGGCTAAGAGCCAATGCTGAATGAATTCTTCATGTACTTGGGATTTTTGTTCAGAGTCAAATTGAATAAGGGATCCATTTGTCATTAAAAAATAAACGATTCTCACCCCTGGGGCGAGTCCCACAGAGAAGTAGGTCAAAATCCCCTTGGAGAACCGCGCATGCTATTTTTGTGCTTATCATAAGTTTGCACTGGCCACAAAGGCTGATAAACTAAGGACAAAGTAGGCTACTGTCAATATCCAGATGTGAGTGTAACTGAGAGAGGGTTGGGGTGAAGGAGTCAAGCGAGTCTCAGCAACTCCAGCATAAAACAGGAGGAATGTGGTAATACCAAAGAGATCTTTTACTGAGTCCTTACTGCGCACCAAGCACTCTTCAAACACAAACTCATTTAACCTCCACACTAACCTAGGGCAGTAGGTACAATCGCTCTTCTCATTTTGGAACTGTTGGTTCAGAGCGACGAGGTAACCAAAGGACACTCAGGCAGTTACCTGGGGAGCCGATACTGCACCCCAAAGCGTCTGACTCCAGCACTGACAACCTGATGGCTGCCCACCATGCCTGGCCAGCTGGAGACCAGAAGGAGGTTTCTCCTGGTCTCAGGCTGCCAGCCCAGGTTCTACCACGCTGAGAAAGCCAGTGTCGGGCCTCCTCAGTCAGTATCACTGGACGAGAATTCATGCCAGCCCCCCGCTGTGATCCAGGTGGGGAGTGGTTTGCAAGTGTGCCTGAGCCAGTGCCTGCCATGGAACACGCTTCTCACTGGGAACGTCCCTGTGTACACTGCTTGGCCACTATGGTGCCCTCTGGCTTCCTGGCCACAACAGGAACAGACCATGGCCTCCTTGGTGATGATGGGTCTTAGTTTGGCTATTGCCTCACTGCTGGCTTGCCCTCATCTCACCTAAGCAATAAGTTCACATGTGGGATCCCAGTCCCTACTATACAGAAAGGGAAGCACGTGACGTGACTCATGAACAGAGGGAGAAGGAATTGCACTCAGCTGGTGAAGGCAAATAAAGAACGGAGAGAGGCTGTAGCCGCCAAGAAGACGAATAGAAGAGGGAGGACCAAGGATGGTAACTGGTTAATAAGCGCTGAGATGGCCTTGCTTCTTGTTAAAATGTTGAGATGTTTCCAGCTGCTTGGTAAATGGCCACCGCTCCAAACTCACCCCTTTCCCAGTGCCCTGTCACCCTGTCACTATCTTTCCCCCTTCCAACAGCCACAGGGTTAATGTATGTTTAATTTAGAATGGTTAGACCCTAACCACTTGAATGTTTTTTTTTTTTTTTTTTTTTTTTTTTTTTTTTTTTTTTTTGGAGACGGAGTTTCGCTCTTGTTACCCAGGCTGGAGTGCAATGGCGCGATCTCCGCTCACCGCAACCTCCGCCTCCTGGGTTCAGGCATTTCTCCTGCCTCAGCCTCCTGAGTAGCTGGGATTACAGGCACGCGCCACCATGCCCAGCTAATGTTTTGTATTTTTAGTAGAGACGGGGTTTCACCATGTTGACCAGGATGGTCTCGATCTCTTGACCTTGTGATCCACCCGCCTCGGCCTCCCAAAGTGCTGAGATTACAGGCTTGAGCCACCGCACCCGGCCCCACTTGAATGTTTTAAGTATTGCCCCCGAAGAGAACTAATACTGACTGCCTCTGCATTTCAGTGCCTTTCTGCAGAGCATGATGTCCTTGGCACACGATCCCTCTCCCTGTGGAAATGCTCTTCTCCTTGGCAGCTTTTAGCCTGCAACGTGGATGGTGAAGACATTGCCTTCACTCCCCTTCCTTGGAAAAAGCCCAGCAGAGAGGACTCCCAACCAACCTCCCCTTCGCCATTCAGCATGGCCTTGCTGCCCAGAAGTTCACCCTCTTGGCATGAGAGGCACTGGAGGGCGACGCCGTGGGCTACACCATCCCAGCACCTACCCGAGGCACAAGGAGGACCCCCGTGCACTCTGCAGCCCTGCCGGACGTCTGTGAAATTCATGGCTCGGGTAGCAAAGAAACCCAGTGCAACCACCAAAATATTTTAAAAGGCGGTTACAGTCAAGGTATAAGATGTGATAATTTGATACACATACTCATTGTGTAATAATTTTCACATTAACACATCCATTGCCCCCAGCAGCTATTGCGTGCATCTGTGTCTGTTGGGGGGTCGGGGGGGGGGATGGTTTAGGACAGGAACAGTCGATCACATTGAAAACCAAGAACAACGCTTCTCCAGCGTTCCTTCCTGCAGTCCCCTTTCCTTCACCCCAGAGCTGTGCTCCTCTAGCAAACCCCAGCACGTGCCTTTCAGGCCCCTCCTGCCCACTCACTCGGATGCTGTATTTTGTAGACAGCAGCTCATGCGCCCTTCCCACCATGCTTCTCTCCCTTCTGGCCTCGTTTCTTCTCGTGTGTCCTTTTTGATGATTAATCATCAGAAAAGATCCATCAGTCATGGGGTGGAGGAAGTGGATGAAAATGAAAACATCTCTCTCTCTCTCACGGGCGCACGCGCACACTCACATACAACCTTGTTCTGCTGGGTGCTGGAGCAAACGATGTACCTGTGGAGCCCATCCTTGTGGGTACCACCCTGTGACATCATTTTGCTCTGGGAAGATTCAAGAAGTGAAAACGTCAGCTTTGAAAAGATCAGTTATTACACATTTCAGAAGCGTGGGGTTAATTGTCCTCAACTGTAATTGCCTAGACAGTGAGGGTGACCCGGAGTTCCTAGGAGGGGCAGGCCCCGCAGGAGGGCACACGGCTGGTGCAGTTCAGTCAGTCCTGTGAGGAACGCAAATGAACTTCAGCGTTACCTAGAGAATTTGGTATTCCGGAAATAGTCTTTGAGCCTCAGACGAAGTCTACACGTTTTTCCACCCGTGCCTCAGCTGGGTGCCTTGCTGTCCTGGTTTCAGTGAGATCTGGAACTGGCTCAGCTTTCTTTCCTGCCCATGGTTTCTGCTTCATGCTTCCAGACTTTTCTTATAGAACAATGTTTTAAACTGTCAAATAAAATTGTGGGAAAAAAGTCACCCATAACTCTAACTCACAAAGTAATTACTTTACATGTTAGTCTATTATTTTCATGTCTGTAACCATATAAATAATGACAGTCATAGCCTTAAATTTTTCTTTCAAATATTTCCATATTATTACACAATATAATTTCATACTTTCAAATTACTATTTTAATAGCTAAATATCCCATTTAGCTACTATGTCCTAATTTCCTTAACCATTTCCTTATTGTTAGATACTTGATTATTTATTATTTTACAGTTACAGATCATGTTACAATCAATATTTCCATGGACTTTGCTTTTATTCCTTTCCACTGTTTTCTTTTTCTTTCTTTCTTTCTTTTCTTTTTTTTTTTTTTTTTTGAGATGGAGTCTTGCTCTGTTGCCCAGGCTGGAGTGCAATGGTGTGATCTTGGCTTGCTACAAAGTTTGCCTCCCGGGTTCAAGCAATTCTCATGCCTCAGCCTCCCGAGTAGCTGGGATGACAGGTGTGTACCACCACATCCAGCGAAGTTTTGTATTTTTAATGGAGATGGGGTTTCACCATGTTGGCCAGGCTGGTCTTGAACTTCTGACTTCAGGCGATCCACCCACCTCGCCCTTCCAAAGTGCTCAGATTACAGACCTCTCCACAGTTTTCTTAGAATAAATCCTTGGAGTTAGAATGGTCCAGGTAATGTGAACATTTGTATAGCCTTTTAACTTTCCATGAGAGCTGTATTTGTTTATACCACTTACCTCATTACATGTCTGCATTCGACTTGAATGTCTTACCTAGTCTTCTTTTGTAATTTTATATTATACTTCCTTTTACTTAGAACAATTGAATATTTTTGTGTAATTGTATCTGTTATTTTTCTCTTCTATCTTATATTATTTTAATTCTTAGAATGTTATCAACACTTTAAAGTTCTGCTTTTTGCAGGCCCATCTCTAATTTCCTTAATATCTTGTTCTTGGATATACATGGAAACCTTTGAATACGGTTGTCTGTTTATTTTTTCTACAAAACTATAACATTAACTCAAGATCACTTATTATGTTTTGCTGTTTCTGAAAGGTCATATCAATCCCATAATTACCTAGGCCAATTTCTGGGCTCTCTTTGCTTTTGTTCATATGTTTTTATATTTTATATAAATATATGTTTTTATATTTTATATTGCTTTTGTTCATATGTTTTTATATTTTTCATCCATCTTTCTTTGCTTTAAACATGATGCTGTAGTATGTTCTGATATCAGGTACAGGTGCTTATCCCTTGCTGTAATTTTTTAAGAAGCATTCTTTTCTTCTGCCCTGACAATCTTCACTTCCATGCTATCTGAGTAGTCTGTGCTCTTGGCCACACCCTAAGCCAAGCCAGTACCGTGATTATCTCCCACCTCTGAAACAACAAACGTAAATCACGTGGAGGGACGCACTCTTTCCCCTCTCCTCCACTCTTTTTTTTTTTTTTTTTTTTTTTTTGAGACGGAGTTTCGCTCTTGTTACCCAGGCTGGAGTGCAATGGTGCGATCTCCGCTCACCGTAACCTCCGCCTCCTGGGTTCAGGCAATTCTCCTGCCTCAGCCTCCTGAGTAGCTGGGATTACACGCATGTGCTACCATGCCCAGCTAATTTTTGTATTTTTGATAGAGACGAGGTTTCACCATGTTGACCAGGACGGTCTGGATCTCTTGACCTCGTCATCCACCCGCCTCCTTCTCCACTCTTTTATTCCGTCACCTGCACTTTGCACCATTCGGATCTATTCCTCTCAGCCTGGCTGAGCAAAATGATCAATCGTTTTAGGCTAAACCCATCCGCATTTCACATTTCACAACTTATTGTGCATCCACCAGAGCTACCTCAACCATTTTCAACTCCGGAGGCCCCTGTCTGGGCAGGCTCAGCCTGTCCCCTCAGCGGCCAGGTGCAGCCCCACAGACATCAAGGGACCCTGTCGCATTATGCTAGTTTCTCTGGCTGCACATGCAGGATTTGAGTCAGGGCAGCAGAAGACTGAAATTGGGAAAATAAAAATATGCTGCATTCTCCAATCTACAATGTTCTCATAGTCAGTGTTAAAAATTCTGGAACAGATTTTAAGATATGTCAGTCACCAAGTAGTAGACTAAAGAGTTACCCTTGGGGCTGGGCGCGTTGGCTCAAGCCTGTAATCCCAGCACTTTGGGAGGCCGAGGTGGGCCGATCATGAGGTCAAGAGATCGAGACCATCCTGGCCAACATGGTGAAACCCCGTCTGTACTCAAAATACAAAAATTAGCTGGATGTGGTGGCATGCACCTGTAGTCCCAGCTACTCGGGAGGCTGAGACAGGAGAATTGCTTGAACCCGGGAGGCGGAGGTTGCAGTGAGCCGAGATTGTACCACTGCACTCCAGCCTGGTGCCTGGCACCTAGCAACAGAGTGAGACTCTGTCTCAAAAAGGGTTACCCTTGGAATGTGGTGTGGCATGTAAGATCAAATTTCCTTTTTTAACAGTAACATTCACTTAAATAGGAAATAGAAAACTATAGAAGGAAATTGTGTGTGTGTGTGTGTGTGTGTGTGTGTGTGTGTGTGTGTGCATGCGTGTGTGTAAGGGGAAACACGGGAACACGGGGACAGAGACAGAGTTGAGAATTCCTGCCTCAAAAACCTGATCTGTTGGAGTTTGTATACATTCTGTTTTCCAAGCCTGAAAAAAGTTTCTCACAGAAGTAATGACCCGGACTTACAGAAGAGAGCGCTCAAGCTCAGAAAGTCAAGTCAGCTCTCAAGGCGACTTCACTAGTCACTGGCGAAGCGGGATCCCGCTCAGATCTGCGTTCTCCACCTGCTGCCACAGGCTTCCGTGATGCAGTGAAGCAAACAGTACCGTCACTGCAGACCTCATGACGATGCCACGGCTGTCTGTCTCAGCTTCGCCACAGATGTTAGTGGCCATTCTGTTCAATGACGCATAGGGCAATGCCTGCTTCCTGCCAGTTACTTAACCAATAGTTGTTGAGCAAATTGCTCCATTCATTTATATTCATGGCATACGGATGAATAAAGAGCATGCTCACCAAATATTTGGCTAACGAATACTCATGTACCTGCAAAAGAACAGCCACGTGCCGGGCAACAGAATCAGGGTCAGAAACTCCTGTGGGGGCGGCGAGCAATGTGGTGGGACAGGAGGGGAGTTAGGAAAAGCACTTTTGATTTTGTTCGGTTTTTTTTTTTTTTTTGGTTTTTGGCTATTTTTTAAAAAACGTAACACCTTGCATTGGTTACAACCAACAAGCCAACATTAGTACATTAGTACCTTAGCGAACGCCTATAATTTAAATTAGGGTTTACCCCTCTGTTGTATAGTTGTATAATTTGTGTTGTATAGTTTTGAGTTTTCGGATATGCTAATATCACTCATTCACCATCACAGCATCATAGAGAATATTTTCACTGTCTGCAAAATTCCCTGTGCTTAACCTATGTACGCTCCTTCCTGTAGCTCTCAACACCTGAAAACCACTGATCTTTTTACTATTTTTATCAATTGTTTTAGAGTGCTATACAGTAAGAATCACAGAGTAGTCTTTTCGGGCTGACCTGTTTTACTTAGCCATATGCATTTAAGTTTCCTCCATGTCTTTTTGTGGCTTGAGAACTCTTTTATTTAAACCAGTGAATAATACTCTGTGGTCTGGGTGTACTGTAGTTTGCTTATTCATTCAACTATCAGGTCATTTTGGTTGCTTTCAATTTTTAACAGCTATGAATTGGGTTTCTAGTTAGCAGAGAACATACAAGCATCACTCTCTGATACTACTCTGTTTCGAGAGCTCTGTAGATGTAAGCCTACCACACGCTACAGCAGGAGAGACATCTGCGCACAGTGGGCCTGCTCTTCTCTGCAGACTTCAGACTGGCTCTCTGATGCTTGTCGTGATTATTTGTGGAGGAAAATAATGTTAAATTCTACCATGGAATACTATGCAGCCATCAAAAACGATGAGTTTGCGTCCTTTGTAGGGACATGGATGAACCTGGAAACCATCATTCTCAGCAAACTGACACAAGAACAGAAATTCAAACACTGCATGCTCTCACTCATAGGCGGGTGTTGAACAATGAGAACACATGGACACAGGGAGGGGAGCATCACACACTGGGGTCTGTTGGGGGGAAATAGGGGAGGGACAGCGGGGGGTGGGGAGTTGGGGAGAGATAGCATGGGGAGAAATGCCAGATATAGGTGATGGGGAGGAAAGCAGCAAACCACACTGCCATGTGTGTCCCTATGCAACAATCTTGCATGTTCTTCGCATGTACCCCCAAACCTAAAACGCAACTAAATAATAATAATAATATAATGTTAAATTCTAAGCCCAAATATTTTTTGTTAGACTGGCACATCCAGGAAAAAAAAGCAACAAAGACAGTTGGAGGACTCAGAGTTTTTTCCTTTGAAGAAACACTGAAGAAGGGAGACTCAGAGATCCTGCCAGCCGTCCGCGGCCATCTTAAAGGCAGTCACTTGCGCTGCAGGACCTGGGAGGAGAGAAGTCGGAGTGGTGAGTCAAAGGAGACTTGCAGCCCCTCCAGGTTTTGAGAGGACACTGAGGGTCCCCACGCTGTTTGTTGTAGTCATTTCTCCATCTCCATCATCAAAGAGCAGGGGAGAGTTGCCATCTGCCCATCGAGTGTCAAGATACTGCAGCCCTAATGAGTTCTTACCTATACCCACAGGAACTTGATTCAGAAACGTGTTACTCAAGAACATTTTCGAGACAATCTTGAAACCGAGACCAGGAATCCACACAGCACAATTCCACATCTCAGATGTCACCAGACACCCTGGAAGGTGATGAAGGTTGCTTTTGCAAAACTGGAGTTCAGAACCCTTCAGTGAGCACACCAGCTCTCGCGTGGGCTGTGGTGGCTTTGCATTCTTCTGGTGCATGTGAGTTTTCATATTCAACAAATTTTGTGTTGTCTCCACTTCGGTTCACAATTCTCCCTGCAGTTCTCATCCAAGGCCACAGCCGTGGGTGGCCCCCACAGTGCTTTTCACTGAGTGACGTGAGGACATTGTAGGTCTTTTCCCCTTTGGAGCCGAGGCACCCCATGTGCCCCCTGTTCCAATCAGTACTCGCCTCATGGAGGAAGACCCTCTTCTGGGGACTTAGTGCCACACGGATGCCCGGCCAGCACCCAGCACGTACAGCAGAGCCAGGAAGAGTGCTGGCTCTTTTCGGGAACTAAGCTGATTTGGGTCCTTAGTTTCATGCCTGAATCCCCCTTCATTTTCTGAGTCCCAAGCTATCTGATATTTTCCTTGACTGCAATTCTTAAAATCATCTTGGTTCAGTGCCTGCCACCCACCCTCTGCCTTTTGTGTCTCAGTATTTCTAGAGAAATAGATGTCTGGGTGTTAAAATGCTGCAGTCCTAGACGTCCGAGCCTCGTCCCTTGGTGTCCATTGCCGAGTGCAATCTCCCTATGGCTCAAGGTGGGCTCTGGACAAGGACATCATTTTCCACAGGCAAGAGCAACGCTCCTGGGACACACCTCTGCTGCATGGGCTCTGCCTGGCCTCCTCACGTCAGAGTCCTAAAAGCAGTTTTGACTCAAACTTATATTTCTTTTGGCTTCAAGGAAGAACTATACAAACTTCAATTTGGCTACGCAGGTCAAGAAAGTAAACGTCATTACAGGCCTTCATTGAAGATCAGACTTTACATTTCACACCTTTTCTGTCAGAGGAAAGTACATGGAAATAACTTGCCATGCTTATAGTGCAATCAGTTTAATTAGTTTGTACACACTAGTAAAATATCAAACATTGGCAGAGTCATGTCTTCTGATGGTGCCCCATTACCATGAATGCATTACAGTGTTACTGTCGAGTTTCATGTTAAAACACTGTTTCATCATTTCACACTCCAAAACCCTTGATTTGTTCAGCAGGTTGTGCAAAAACAATTGAGGAAGAGAAAAGCAGGCTACAAATACAAAGCCAAACCTTTGTGCTGAGATGAGATTGATGGCCATTTAAATCCTGCACCGTTCCATGTTTTCTTAAAATTTCCCTCAGTGGTAGATTAAGGAGCCCGAGGAAAAGTTACTTTGCGAAGAACTTGAAGAGACAGAGGGAATTCCAGAAATTGTCCTAATCCAAAACTAGTAATCCCAACAACAGTCAAGCTGAGAGCCAAGTCAGGAATGCAATCCCATTCACGATTGCCAGAAAAAGAATAAAATACCCAGGAATACAGCTAACTCAGGAGGTGAAAGATCTCTACAATAAAACTTACAAAACACTGCTCAAATAAATCAGAGATGATACAAACAAATATAAAAACATTCTATGCTCATTGATAGGAAGAATCAATATCATTAAAATGGCCATCCTGCCCAAAGCAATTTACAGATTCAATGCTATTTCTATTAAGTTACCAGGTTCAATGCTATTTCTATTAAATTACCATGGACATTCTTCACAGAACCAGTAAAACCTATTTTTAAAATTCATTTGGAACCAAAACAGAGCCCAAATAGCCAAGGAAATCTTAAGCAAAAAAGAACAAAGCTGGAGGCACCATGCTACCCAACTTCAAACTATACTACAGGGCTACAGTAACCAAAACAGCATGGTACTAGTACAAAAACAGACACATAGACCAATGGAAAAGAATAGAGAGCCCAGAAATAAGGCTGCACACCTACAACCATCTGATCTTCAACAAATCTCACAAAAACAAGCAATGGGAAAAGGACTCTGTATTCAATAAATGGTGCTGGGATAACTGGCTAGCCATACACAGAAAATTGAAACTAGACCCCTTTTTTATACCATATACAAAAATCAATTCAAGATGGATTAAAGACTTAAAGGAAAAACCCAAAAGTATAAAAACTCTGGAAGATAACCTAGGCAGTACTATCCTGGACATAGGAACGGGCAAATATTTCGTGATGAAGATGCCACAAGTAATTGAAACAAAATCAAAAGTTGCTAAATGGGACCTATTTCATAGTTAAATTAAAGAGCTTTTGCACTGCCAAGGAAACTATCAGCAGAGTAAACAGACAACCTACAGAAAGGAAGACAATTTTTTACAAACTAGGTATCCGACAAAGGTCTAATTTCCAGCATCATCTATAGAGAACTTAAACAAATTTACAGGAAAAAAACAACCCCACTAAGAAGTGGGCAAAGGACATGAACAGACATTTTTCAAAAAAGACCTATATGAGGCCAACAAACATGAAAAAAAGCTCAGCATCACTGATCATTGGAGAAATGCAAATCAAAACCACAATGAGATACCATGTAATACCAGTAAGAATGGCTATTACTAAAATGTCAAAAAATAACCGATGCTGGCAAGGTTGTAGAGAAAAAGAAACACTTCAACAGTGTTGGTGGAGTGTAAATTAGTTCAACCTTGTGGGAGACAGTGGGCAACTCCTCAAAGACCAAAAAACAAAACTACCATTCAACCCAGTAATCCCATTACTGGGTATATACCCAAAGGAGTATAAATCATTCCAATGTGTATACACCCGAAGGAGTATAAATCATGCATGTGTATTTTCAGTGTAGCACTATTCATAATAGCAAGACATGGAACCAACCTAAATACCCATCCGTGGTGGACTGGATGAAGATAACGTGATACATATACACCAAGAAATACTATGCAGCTATTAAAAGGAACAAGATCATGTTTTTTGCAGGAACAAGGATGGTGCTGGAGGCCATTACCTCTAGCAAACTAACGCAGGAACAGAAAACCCAATACCAAATGTTCTGACTTATAAGTGGGAGCTTAATAATGAGAACTCCTGGATACATAGAGATGAACAACACGCACTGGGGCCTGTCTATCAGAGGGTGAACGGTGTAGGAGGGAGAGGATCAGGAGAAACAACTAATGGGTACTGGGCTTAATATCTGGGTGATGAAATAATCTGTACAACAAACCCCCATGACACAAGTTTACCCATGTAACAAACATACACATGTACCCCTGAACTTAGAAACAAACAAAAAATAAGATAAAGATAAGCAACTGCAAAAAACAAACAGAAAAAGAAGCCGGCCAGCTTTATGAGTGGAAGAAACGGGGGGATAGGACAGTCATCAAATCCCTTCCATTTAATACATATTATTTGGTTTTAATTCTGGAAACCACGCTAAAGGCTGGGCCCAGAGGTGAGCGGGAGCCCAGCACACGTGAATCCCCCACTGTGTGGGTAAGCATCACCGCGGTAGCCAAGTGGGCAGAGGAGACAGCTGTCCATTTGTGTGGAGGGGCCACGCAGAGGGACTCTTCTATTTAATGAGTCCCAGAAGTAAGGGGAAGAGGTACTCTCAATGTAATGAAAGATACAGAGATTTAAGAGGTTATGGCCGGGCACCGTGACTCATGCCTATAATCCTAGCACTTTGGGAGGATTATAGGTGGGTGGATCACCGGAGGTCAGGAGTTCAAGACCAGCCTGGCTGTCATGGTAAAATCTCATCTTAAAAAAAAAAAGAAAATAAAATAAAAAAGAAAAGAAAAAAGGAAAACATAATAATTAAAAAAAAAAGAGGTTACATTGTTTGGGGGCCGTCAAATAGAGCACAGTGCTGGTCACAGAATTCACAAGGGGGACAGCTTTAGAGTCGGCACCTCTTTGAGACTGATCCTCTGTCCGGCACATGTGCACACACAAAGACAATACGATGCTGTGAACAGTTTCTGGGTTTCGCGAATGCTGAAGAGATCCTGCTGGCAGCCCCTAAGTTTGCATTTGCAGGGCGCCCACTGGGCAATCCTGTTGACACAATGTCCCTGCTTTCCAAGAACCAGGATCAGGATCGGTGCTTTGCAAATTAAGATGTTTACGATGGAGGGCCTGGTCACAATTTTGGAACCATGCGGTAGCTACTTTCATAAAAATTCAATTAAAAATGGATTACGATCACTTTAATATGAGAGGAACCTTAAGAACTGATGAGTTTGGCCTGTTCTCCTCCTAGGCAGACATGTTTGTCAAACCATCACAGATGGATGTGCAATTTCTTCCCCAGAACACTTGAAGCCAGGAAGGGCATGCTGCAATGATTTCCTCCAAGGGCTTTTATTAAATGAAATATTTGAAGCCCCTTGTTCTTCCTTGATTCTTTATAAACACTGAGAAAACAGATGAAGATTTCCAGAAAAAAATATATTATTTTCCACTTATCAATTGACTCTGAGGTGTGTTTTGTGGATGAAAACTAGAGTAACAATGATAATAGGGATTTTGTCAATGTGGGTCAATCAAGTTCCCCAACAGCAGTGCCCCCAGCTGGTGAGTCGACGACCCACCCTGGTCTGCATTTCTTTCCTCTTGCAATGTTTGTCAGGCCATCTCCACCTTGCACTGATATTTTTAAGATTTTGACTGTATAGTGCATTTCCTTATACATGCCCTTTAAAAATGATGCAGGATAATTTCTAGAACTTAATTTTTCACAGTCAGAAAAGCATTGATGTATATTTTTTAAAACAGCAGTAAGCCTAATTCTTGATGTTTCTTTTAAAAATGTTAATAGCTAGCTGGGCATGGTGGCTTACGCCTGTGAGCCCAGCACTTTGGGAGGCTGACATGGGCAGATCACCTGAGGTCAGGAGTTCGAGACCAGACTGACCAACATGGTGAAACTCCGTCTCTACTAAAAATACTAAAGTTAGGCAGGCATGGTGGTGGGTGCCTGTTACTCCAGCTATCCAGGAGACTGAGGCAGGTGAATTGCTTGAACCCGAGAGGCGGAGGTTGCAGTGAGCTGAGATCACACCACTGTATTCCAGCCTAGGTGACAGAGTGAGACTCCATTTCAAAAAAAAAAAGGTAGATAGCTTAATTCTATAACCAATGAGTCCACAAATGTTTGTACACATTTTGCTATATGCAAGGCAGCATGTTCTTAAAATAATAAAATATTAAATGCACCATAAAAATTCTCTCTTTAGATTACTGTTTGAGCAATCTGGGTATTACATGATTAAACAGTAATTTCCTGAGCTACTTCTGCATGGTTCTTTAACAGAAAAGAGAGGTTACTTACTGGTGCAACCTGAGACTCACCAGGACACAAAGAAAGCAGAGGGTCTGTTTTCAGCCTCGTCTCTGAGTAGAACATCAGTTTCTCATCAGTATCGGATTAAGCAAGTTGCGGTGCCATCCCCCGGGCTACCAAGGCGTTCAAGGGCAATAGTCCATCATCACTGAAAGCTGGCAAGATGTTTGTGTAATGCTATCATCCAAGCCTTTCAGGATGTTCTGATGTTGAAAAAAATACTTTGTTAGACCATTGCAGTGACCATGCTTGAGAGATACCTGGTCACTAATCTGTCTGAAGCGAGGCAGGGCTGCTCCCAGAGGCTCCTGTCTTAGAGAAAGATAAGAACGGCTGACAGGGACCACCTTTCTCCCTTCTCTCCCAGGCAGCACCCAGCCTTCTCCTCTAGAAAAGCACTGGACTAAGACAAAGAATCCCCATTTCAAGGGATGCCTAATGATCACTCTGCCTTGTATGAGACCTGGGTGAGCACTGATTTTAAGGTTCTTTCATTGGTAATGACATCCAGTTCGGGTGACCCTCAGTTTCCAGGGAAGGCAGGGCCAGGCACGCATGTCCCTGCCGAGGTCTGTCTCAACAAGGATGTGTTGGGCCGGAGGATATTCTCCTGCACACATGCATCAGGAAAGGGGCTGTATTTGAATGGACAGAAGTAGAATTAAATGTTCTCGTGGAAGCAGCGTTGTGACATCAGGACCTGGACTTGGCCCGTACTGTCACATAAAATAGCTCTCGTAGACACTTTTTTACTCTTTTCATTTACTCTAGGTGCTGGGCTGTATCTCAAGTACTTTTCATAAACAAGGTTATTAAGGACAATGCCAAAACACTGTTCTGGAAACTTTTTTTTTTCCAGAATTATGCAAACCAGAGTGGCATTCCAAAAGCTTTATTTTTCCCACTTTTTCATAGCCGATTTTTTTTTTTTAAGCTGAAGTTCTGGCTCCGTCTTCAGCAGAGGCAGATGACCAAGTGCTGCCACTGCTGTGTGGCGTCCTGAGCACCAAGGAGGTGGCGCTCACCGTCACGTAGAAACAGGTATTTCCAACTTCCTTTCTGCTCACTTCCTTGCCTCCATGAGTGCACTGGGTTTCATGGAGGTTAAGAGATCCTGTTGGCAGCCTCTAAGTTTGTATTTGCAGGTCATCTAAAATCACACAATTATGTGCTGGGACATCAGAAAAGATTCCAGTCGCCAGCTCCCAAATCATCAGACCCCTTTCACAAGTGCAAATACGGGTTACTGTCACTGCCATCTGGGTACCTCAAAGACCTTCCAAGGCAGAGACCACTGTCTCTGTATGTTGCTATCCCCAGGCCTAACGCAGAGCTTGGCATCAAGCTGATGTCTCACCAATTGATGTCTATAAAATGAACGCATGAGCTATGAACCCAGAGAAGAACTGAGTAGTTTGTCTCATCAAGGTCTATATGTCTTGACCAATGCTGGTCAGGGCAGCACGGGCCTCAGGGGAGAGCCCATCAAGAAAAGGCATGGCCAGCCCCAGGCAGGCATGTGTACCCACGTGGGGAGTAACCGCTGTAAGGTCACTCAAGACGCAAGAAGGGACCTAGGCCAGAAGCTGCCCAGGTTAGCAGAGTAGCAAAGGAGGGGATGATCAGGAGGACGGAGTACTGTGGGCACAGAAAGGCAGTGTGCTAGCGTTGCTCATTTCGACCCAACGCCCGTGGGCCGCCCGCAGAAGGAAGGCGGCTGCGTGGTGTCCCGTGTCCCATCCACGCTGAGGGTGGGACAGAGAGTGTGAGAACGCTGCGCTACCCAGGCCGCGCCAGCTGGACACCGCAGAGCTCGAGGCCGTTTTAGCTTCTCATCATTCAGCTGACGTCTCTCACAGGTCCAAACTCACTTTTAGAAAAACAGTGAACCGTGGGACTGTGCTCACAGGAGGACAGCGAGTGCCCACCGCGAGCGCAGCCAGCGTGTGACGAGGTGGCCAGCGCCGTTAGGCGGAGGCAGCTCTGGTCTGTGAGACTCGTTCACACCGGGCTGCCCACGACTGGAACGTTTACACATATTGGCAAATATGCACGTTTTCAACTACCCTCCCTGTGGTGGATTTCCGGATGAGTGTGGGACACTGAGGGAATATTTCAGGGACAGAACTTCGCGCGGCCCAGGCCTTTTCTCCCAGGCAGGGGCAGACGCAAGGGCGGACGCCGTCGCCTGGGGATGAAGGTCTGCAAAGTCGTTCATTTATGTCCAGGAATCGGAAATCTCCAGACTCTAGACTGTTTTCCAGGTCACCCTTTGTCCTCTGAACGTGGTTTACTCCCCTTCCTGGTGACCACGCTTCTGAAATTCACACGTTTCAGTCTGAGAACTAAGACGCAAGAGGAGCTCCTGACCTCGGAGAAACGTTTACAAATTTCTTCCAGGGGAGGAGTTAAGTCAATTAGACGGTTATGTGTTGTGTAACCACCTCATAAAACATGAAATGGCTCGCATTAGGATAACACGGGACAAATGGCTGGAAGACTTTGCAACATTCCTAATTTGGTTCTATGGGGTGGAACACATTAACGAGTTCTTCAGGAACGTTTTTGGTGAGCGTGATAGAATGGAATTGCTGTTCATGTATCAGGCTCATATTCGTGTTTGGGAGATAACCCCAGATAAAAGGAGAATTATCATGGGATAAAAGTAATGAATAAGTTCTTAACCATGGAACAGCTAAGGACAATTTACATAAGCAGTAGAGACGAAAGTCAGATGACCAGGAAGGAGGGAAAAGCTCTGATAAACACAGCCAATTAGAGAGTACTGCGATTCTAGGCCACAGCACACTCTGTGTGGTCCGGCCTGGCCTGGAGTCCCTCTGCACCCACGCTGAACCCACCCGCCCCCCTCACTCCCCACTATCCTGTCTCTCCTCTCACAGCCCAGTGGGATCCAGCAGTGTCCGTGCTCAGGTCAGCCTTCTGTCTTCCAACCTCAGTGGCTGATGGCCAGCGTGGGAGAAAGATCCCAATGCAGCGTGGGGGGATTGCGCCACTGAAGATGCAGGTTCCCAGCATTCGGCTGGCCCCATGATTTCACCTCATTCTTTTACTTGTCTTTGGTGACAATTTTCTTTTTTTTCTTTTTTGAATTTGTTTTAAAATTTAGCATCGTGTCTATTTAAGACTTGTCTTTTTCACCTCCAGACACCCCTCACGTGTGCTAGCAGGTCACTCTGTGTCCTACTTCCTCAAGAAAGTTGAGGGCAGCAGGTCCAGTCACCCCCAAACGCCTGTCCCCGAACTTTAGAGGTATCTCTAGCGTTTCCATAGCTTCCTTTCTTTTTCTTGGCTCAGACCTTAAATTCTTGCCCCCCCCCCCCGCTTATCTGCTGCACACACTCCCCTTAATTCATGTCACGAGCACTCTTTGGATTCTTTGCCTATTTCTCTGACTCTCCAGTCCTGCCCTTCGTCAGGCCACAGAGACAAGAACCTGATTGCCTCCGGGGAATCATCACTGTTCCTCTGGTGTCTGCAATGACATCATCATCTACCGCGTTAGTGCCCGTCTTTGCTGTACTTCGCTGTGGCTGGTGGGGGCTGTCACCAGTTATCAAAACCCAGAAGTTCTGTCTTTTCCGTCACCTTCTCTACCCCTGGGGGTCTTGCCAATTTCCCTTCATGAGTGTTTCTCTATTCTGCTCTGCTTTTCCTCGTCTTCTACTGCTCCGGTCCAATCCCCCACTCGCACCTAGGCAACTCAGTAGCCTCCAAAAGCATCTCTAGTCTCAAGTCTTGTCCCTCTTAAATCTGTCCTCCTCCTTGGGGTCTGGGCACTCACCTTTAAATGAAAATTTGTCTGGCTTAGTCCTTTTTAGTTGCCTTGCCTTTACCCACATAAGAAATCCGTGAATGCCACCAGCACACACTGAGTCCTCCCTCTCCAGACTGCCATTGGCAGCTGTGCCTTGCACATCACGATCCAGAAACAGAGAATTGTCTGTGGTCTCTACACCCACCGTGCCGTTTCTAACCACCTTACACTTGTTTATTCTCCCTCTCTGGCCAACTCGTATTTTCACAACAACAATATCATTTTCCCCAGGACACCCTTCCCAATTCTCCAGACCCTGTGCGGTTCCCCTCTGCATTTCCGGGATACTTTTTGTTAATGAACCGTTAAGAGTTCCTTTTATTATGTTCTGTCTGAATGAATTAGACTTATTATACGGTCAATTTTCTCCACTTCTGGTGACTAGCCAGTGCTGCCCATCAGTAAGCCAGCCTTCGACGCGAGGACGTCAGGGACGTTCAGTAACTCTGCATTTCATGTGACTACGTGCGTTACTCACCTGAAATCTCACTGACCTGGATTGTAACAACCTTTCCAGGTGTCTTCCTCAGCAGTCCCTCGGGTCCCTCCAGACTGCTGAATTTGTCTCATTCATTTACATACTCTAGTATATGACAGCGTTAACTGTTTCAAAATAGTTGCTCCACAATAATTTGTTGAATTAATGAAATACCCTTCCTCCCCCATTTCAAGGTACTATCCTTCTGTCTTTATGACAAAGATTGCTAATTTCAAGCTTTTAGCCCAGTTATTTGGTAGTCAAGGAATATAAAACTGTTTCCTAATGGGACAAAAATGGTAACATCCACTAAACATGTTATTTCATCCACCTCCTGCATATAAATAAACCTGACATCATTATAGGTCTCCACCTGAAACTGGGACTGGACTTTGGTTTTATTGGCTCTGCTAGGCTGTGGACTGAATAGAAATACGTGCCTCATCCTTTGAATCCACTTATTATTTCTTTACAAATGTAATTTGTAGTGGCCTTCCTGAAAATGTTTTAGAACAGGATATAGCGTCTTATTCTTTTTAACTTTCCCTTTAAAATAGCCAAGGAAATCTAAAAAGCAGAGAGAGAGAGAAAACTCAGGGCAGCTCTGGCAGAAAAATCAGAACCATCAGAAGCTAGCATCAAGGAAGGCTATGGTAAGAGGTGAACTTGCAGTCAGAGTCAGATTCTTCACCAGCTGCAGCGCAATGCCAACCCAAGCAGCTGCTGGCTGGCACAGGGCCACGCTCCAGGGTGGGGCTTCTCCAGTCTCTTCATTCACACCTGCATTTGTACATTTTGCTTTCATTTATTACTGTGTCTTTTCTTTGCACCTAAACAAAACTACTTATTTTTCCCCCCAGAATAAGTTTGGACCATTCTCTCAGACATTACTTGATATGTAGAAATTTCTGCCTGGAATAAAGTTACTTGAAAGATGGCCCTCATCCTTCTTGCATTCGCCCTTGGATCGTAACTCAATGCCCCTGTTTCCTTCGCTGAGTCTCAGATGATCTCTCTTGCTGAGATGATTATTCTACATCTTTTTCTGGGTCTTCAGGCCTGGCCTCCTTCTTGACATCCTGACGTCTGCAAATGTATCTCACTCCCTTATGTTATTGCCTGCCACTTTTCTCTGAGTACTGGCTTTTGATGCCTGGGTCAATTAAATCAGGATAATTTGTGAGATAAATGGAAAAACTCCTACATGCGCTCTTGTGTCCATATTTTCTCTCCATGAAAAAATCACACTTGGCTCTTAGCCGCTGGGTTGTTCCTTTTGCACAGTGTGGCTGAGTCAGGGGAGCCTATTTCTGTCTTTCACTGACTCACATCTCAGCTGAGGAGCTAGCCGCTGGGCTGGCACCTGCCCTCACCACCTCCCAGGCCTTCCCCTGGATTTGGTGAGTGCGTTCCTGCACGGCTTGCCGAGTCGGAACTGGTCGGAAGCTGACTAGGACTTCCGACAACGTTGCTGACAGCTTTCTCTTCCAATCCGTGGGAGCGATTTCCTGGCCTGCTGCTGTTTGCTGTGTCTCCACTAGATGTCCTTTGAAAACATGGTAACCAGTGATGACAAGTTTTTCTGACATACAGGAGATCAAACGTTGGCTAGTTAATTCCTAGGTTGAAATGTTTACTGTGATTTGAAATGATAATTACAAAAATAGGCAGGATGTGAATCTTGAATAATCCAACCAAATTCAGAGACCGAAACATGTTAGCAGGCAGTTTTTAAAAATGTTCCCGGTACAGAATGCTGTTCTGGATAATGTCTCTGACCCCTCCGAGCGGCTTGGTCACCCTGTAGTAATTCTCCACCTTTTACCCTCCTCCTCCTGGAAGGTGGCATGGTGGTGGAAACAGGCTTTCTCAATTTCAACAACAACAACAACTACTTTGATCTGCAGAATTTGCTGATTTCTGTGGTGTAAAGATTCTTGCCATGGCTGATGGCGAGCTGTAAACAGTTGTGCCTTTAATAATCAGTGCTTGGAGCCCACAGGAGCTGCCTCTGGGATAACCCTGGATGTGGAACCCGACCTGAGATGCCCATCGTCTGTCTTACGTCCAGCTGAGCGTTTGCCAACGTCCATGGTCTCTTCAGAAACAAACTGGTCTCAGCAATGAGCATTTTCTGGTGAACTGTCTCTGTAATTTGAATGTAACATGATGTCACAACATAAACAGGCTTTCCAATTTGTGCATTAGGCTTTATGTTTTCTGTATTTTTTTCTACATTTACAGAATTGACAAACAGAGAAGCCTGTTATTTTCCACTGATGTCTACAACGAAGAGGTATTTTGCTTTTGTATCAGTGCTGCATGGAATATTCCACTTTAGTTAAAACAGCTGTTTTTTGGGTAGCCTGTCAACGTGTGGCACACCCAGGCTAAACAACCCGGTGGAGACTGCATTGTTTTTTTGTTTTGTTTTGTTTTGTTTTGTTTTTGAGACGGAGTTTCGCTCTTGTTGCCCAGGCTGGAGTGCAATGGCGCGATCTCGGCTCACCGCAACCTCCGCCTCCTGGGTTCAGGCAATTCTCCTGCCTCAGCCTCCTGAGTAGCTGGGATTACAGGCACGCGCCACCATGCCCAGCTAATTTTTGTATTTTTAGTGGAGACGGGGGTTTCACCATGTTGACCAGGATGGTCTCGATCTCTTGACCTCCTGATCCACCCGTCTCGGCCTCCCAGAGACTGCGTTCTTTAGAAGGAGCTTCTTACTTGGCAATGCCGGCTGGGAACTCCCAAGCTTGGGGTCCCCTCGTTGGGATGAGAGCATCCCACCAGTGCAGACAGATGTATAACCTGGGATGTCTGGTTTCTCCCCCCGCACCCTTCACCTAGTCAGAAGACTGAACATTTTGTAACTGTTTGTAGAATGTCCATCATCTTTATGTATCACTTCCTGAAAGATCCACTGAAGAGCAGCTTTCATGAACATTGCCAGGGGCCTTGTGCTCCTTTAAAATGTGCTGTTTTCCTCACTGTGAGTTCGGTCTCTCACATCCCGGGACTGACTGTCTGTGATCTCGGAGCACTTCTTCCCTGGACCTTCCCTGGCACACTGACGGCGTAAGCCTGTAGGGCAGGTGTGGGAGTAAGCATGTTAATCTCCTTTGAATAAACTGATTTTGAAGTAGATGTCTCAAAAAGTTTGTCGCAATACTTTCTGGGTAGTGACATTAATTCTCCCCACCAACAGTAGTAGTTTGGAGTATTACTTATAAGCAGCGTGGCATATTTAATAGTTTTATTCCCAATGCATTTCGGCCCACACACCATCAACATGTAACTTGTCTGTGCGGGGGAGAATTCAAGTAAAACAGAGACAGCCACCCCTTCCTCCTAACCTGTCTCCAGTGATTCCAGAGAGAACGCAGCAGGCAGAGACAGGAGACGGTTCAATTCCAGTTTAGGTGTTGGGGACAGGTGTTGGAACAGAAGGGCTGACCGTCCTGGGGTTATGGACTTAAGTGTTCTCTGCACCCTCTGCAATCCCTTACATTTCCCGCAGGAGCCTTGGTAGAGAGCTGCTGTCAGAGTCCGGGGCTTGGTCCATCCAGAGCTGGGCAGCATCACCTCCCATGTCCTGCCCAGTGCTGCCCAGGCTTAGGAGCTGGCATGGAACACGGGAAGCTCACAGCCCATTACAGCTCTTGGTGCACACGCACATACACACACACACACACACACACACACACACTAGCAATGAGGTCCACACATCGGTCACCCCAAACCCAATGCCCTGGACTTGCACCCAGCAGGTGAGAGCGTGCTACGGTTCTTCAGCTGTTTTGAGAAAAGGCATAAATAGCAATAATCTTGAAACAATGTCAGGAAAATAAAATCACAAGTATAAGCCAGAAAAGAAGTCAGCTGTCAATATAAGAACAAATATCAGAGCAAAATCAGAGCGTGATAACTTTCAGGGGTAGCAGAGAAATTTTGAACTATTCAGAGGAAGGTTAAAAAAAGAAAAAAGAAACAGAAATGAAGCATAGCGAATTGAAAATGTGAGATAAGATGAGAGAAACAAATCTGCTCTATGAACAACTATAATTTGGGGAAGACCGAAGTGAGTGTGCATATCCCTGAGACTGGTGTGAGGAACGTGTGTGTGGAAGTGAATATGTGGATGAGGTACCCAGGGGTGCGCACAGAGCTGGGCGGGGAAGCCAGGGGGTAAGCCATGGGCAGGCTGCCCCCTTCACCCTCAGTCCCGTATACCTCCTATCAGGGTAATTTGGGAGTCCCAAGCTCTGTAGAACTTTGCCTTCTACATCATTAGGAAGGCATCTCTACCAAGGAAGGAGAACTTTTTAAATGTACTTTTAAAGTTGTTTATTGAAACGATTTTTTTACTTAACAAAGTTTGTGGGTTTGATTAATACATTTTAAATATTTGGACATATGTGAGTGTGTCTCTGAGCATCATGTGTGGGCCTGGCAGTGAGGGCCCTGAGGCATGGGCCAATCCTGGCCGTGTGGAGAGCAGAGCCAGCTGGCCTTGGTGGGGGACTGGAGCTGGGGAGTCAAAGAAAGAGGGGGCCCACGGACCCACAGTGGATGCAGTTGCCACTGCAAGGGACAGGGAAGGCGGTGCGTGGAGCGGATTTAGGGAGGACTCTTCAGGATTTCACTGTTGGGAATATTGATCATGAAACATCCACAAGAGCTGCCAAGCTGGCAGGTGGACGTCGGGGTCTCCAGGTTCATGGACAGCAGCAGGCAGATGGAATTTACAGCCATCAGAGGAGGGGACAGCAGCAAGCGTGTGGCTGTAGACAGAGAAGGGGAGTGAGAACTCAGCCCCGGGATCTTCCAGTGTTAGCCGGTGACTCACCGTATCTGATGCACCCCATGTTCAGGTATTTGAAGTATATTTTTAAGGGTCTTCTCCTGAGATGTCGGAGGAGATCTTAGGCTATTCAAGCTAGCCGGAGTCTACTGAGATTTTTAAAGTCAAACTGTTTCTTTGATTAAGCTCCTTGATTTCAACAAGGTTTTCTTAATTTTTTAAAACAAATCCAGATTTTTTGTACAAAATTAAAATTAAAGGGCGTTGCCTGGTGTCACCTTAAAGAGTCTCTTTGATGAGTCTGCATATCAGCTTGCTGCTCGAGAGAGGGAAGTGGAGCTTCCAGATTGCTATAACACGCTGTCAACTCTGTAGTCACACTGCCTGTTTCATGTCGTTGCTTGTTAGAAACGGACTATCCACGCTGAGCGGAAAGTGACAGTAACTTTTCTCTTTTGCACATCCACCCACGATGCATTGTGTGGTGAGCCCTCCCCCGCAGGTGTCTGCCAGGCATCTCTCTGCCCTGCGTCCTCTGGGCTCTCCTTGAAGTTGGGGGGACACCCAGCCATCAGAAACTTTGAGGTGGAGAAGGGTAAACTGCCCAGGCAAATCCTCAACCAAAGGGAAAGAAAACGCAGTGAATGAATTCCCTGGGGCTGGGTGCTGTTGCTCATGCTTGTAATCCTAGCACTTTGGGAGGCTGAGGCGGGAGGAACACTTGAGGCATTGGAGACCAGCCTGACCAACACGGTGAAACCCCTGATATCTGCAAAAAAAATAATAATAATGACAAATAAGGTCCCAGCTGCCTCTGTATGGTGGGACATGCTCTGTGCGAATGGGGTCCCAGTGAATGGAGACCTAGCTGTGCACCCAGTAACGAGCTCATGAGCATACCCTATTCTGACTTTTCTCCCTTTTGTCTTACTTTTCCAGCCACTTCCTTGGATATCAGTTCCAAATAAAGTATCTGCTCAGGTATCTAAGGAAAGGTATTCCTGTGAAATAGCATAGCCTCAACTTCATTTGCACTCTCTGTGAGGACATTACCATATAGGTCGTGCGGAAGATTCTCAGATGAAAAGATCTCATATTACTGTACTAGCTCCCAGCCTTTTCGTGGCTGCTTGCTGCACCCTAAATGTTCTTTCTCTAGGTGGTTCATTTCCTCACTTCCCTCACAATGGGAATTTGAGTGTCGCCTTCCAGTGAGGCCTGGCCAGCCCATCCTGGAGGCCCGCACACCTCACCCTATGCCACTTCTTTTGTCATGTTTCCTCATAGCATCATCTGACATCCTATATATTTTATTAGTGGTTTGCCTACAAAATGCCAAAGGACAGGGGTTTCATGTATTTTGTACACTGATATATCCGCCTTTGCCCACAATAGACTTGGTACAAATAGGTACTCAAATCTTTGTCAAAGCAAAATTTATAGGGCAATATTTGTTTAAAGGATATGGCCCAAAACATGCTTTTCCCCTTCAAAAAAATTTTTTTTTGATGTTTTCTTGTTCTTGTTGCTTAGGCTGGAGTCCAATGGCACAATCTCGTCTCACTGCAACCTCTGCCTCCCGGATTCGAGCAATTCTCCTGCTTCCGCCTCCCGAGTAGCTCCTGTGCCACCATGCCTGGCAAATTTTTGTATTTCTAGTAGAGGCAGGGTTTCGCCATGTTGGCCAGGCTGGTCTCGAACTCCTGACCTCGTGACTGCCCACCTTGGCCTTCCAGAGTGCTGGGATTACAGGATTGAGCCACTGTGCCCAGCCTCCTTCAAGATATTTTAAAAAATATTCCAATAAACGTATACGTTTCTTGTGGCATCTTTTTGTCTCGGCTAAATTTAATACTCAACTATAGCAATCTTTTTGAGACAGGGTCTCACTACCTTGCCCAGGCTGTCACAGTGTGGTGCGATCTTGGCTCACCGCAGCTTCCACCTCCTAGGCTATCCTCGCATATCAGCCTCCTAAGTACCTGGAACTGCAGGCATGCAACCCACGCCTGGCTAATTTTTCATTTAATTTTTGTAGAGACAATGTCGTACTATGTTGCTCAGGCTGGTCTCAAAACTCCTGGGCTCAAGTGATCCACTTGCCTTGGCCTCCCGAAATGCCTGGATTACAGGCGTGAGCCACTGTGCCCGGCCAGTTATAGCAATTTTCTTAACATTTGGTTAAGGGGTCAATAAATGCGAGTTAATCTTTCTATTGACACATATTATCAAAGTTAGCAGATAACTAGACAGAGGAAATCAAGTGAAGCAAATGACAATTTGACTACTAATATATCTTAATTTGCTCAAGATGAATACACTTCAATGCATTAAAATCGATTTTCATCTTGGTTTTAAAGGTCTCTGGTGAAAGACCCC
Source organism: Saimiri boliviensis (assembly GCF_048565385.1). Taxonomy (NCBI): domain Eukaryota; kingdom Metazoa; phylum Chordata; class Mammalia; order Primates; family Cebidae; genus Saimiri; species Saimiri boliviensis. The sequence continues at coordinate 103,531,419 of NC_133458.1, read as the reverse complement.
AGACAGATGTGAAAATGTTTCAAAGTAAAGTTAGTGCTGGGCATAAGTTCTCAGACCTGATGGGCGAACTCACTTAGACTCCATCAACCAAAGGAGCAAAGCTACTTACAAAATTGCAGTACACTCTGAATTTAGAATAAAGACATTCTTAGGGACACATAAATAAAATCACACTGTTCTCTATAGTTACACTGCCTTTAGCGTTCTTAATGGTGAATGTTCTACTGAGGAAGACAGATTAAACCATCTGTTTAGACCGCAAGATACTCCTTCAGCAGTGAGTTAGGAATCCTTCCTACCACCTTTTCACAAAGAACAGAATATCATTCTGTGTCTTACTGGTATACACGTTATAAAAGATTATTTCACTTCCTTACACATGCTCAGTGGGTGTTTCCAAGTTTCCAGAAATGTTTTCTTCTTCCTAAGAAAATGAGTTCTTATCCATCTTAAATATTTTCTTACCAATTCATTGAGGCTATCAAAACAACGAAATGAATCATTGAAGAAACGCTTCTACACAGACAGAAAAACCCCTATAATTCTTGCTGATCAGCGTTCTTTTTCTGAGGAAATTTCAAAATCCATGTTAGTCCACAGAGTACTCCTAAGATCTAAAGTGCCATTAATTTAAAAGTACATAAAATAAAGTCAACACAATGTGCTTCAGCCCCTCCTATAGGACTCTGGCTCTTTCGTTTGTAAACACCTTTAATCAGCTATTCTCAAGTTAGCATATCTTTGCGTTATTGTTATTATAGTATCATTTTGTTCATGTTTTTTAAATTTTTCTACATACAAAAATATTTGATGTACACCACTAATTTTTTGTGTTGGCCAAAGTATTTCACAAAAAAGAGCACACAGACACACACAGACACACACACACACGGAAATGCTGCCTTTTGTCATACACATGGTGTTTGAAGAATGATCAGAAATCACACTTTCAGTTCCCAGGGATTTTTAGAAACATAGTGAAAACGCAAAACAGGAAACATTGCTTTTTCTGCAAAGAGGAGGTTCTCATCATATGAGGCCTTGACACAGTTACTCTATCTTCTTTGAAGTAAATGTGAGTTTGTGTGTTTAATTCCACTCTGGGGCTTTCCTGTTTCTTTTTATAGAGCGTCTCTACTTCCATCAAATATGGCTTTTCACATGTTTTCTACTTTAACTGTGGTTTTATGGGAATAAAATTCTTAACCAAGTATGTGTAGGCAATTTCCTGGAAGGTTTCCTGACTTTATGCTGTTCTCCATTTGAATACTGATTGATAAATCTACTACGAGAAGTCGCAGTGCCTGTCATCCCCACTTCACCCCAAACTCATTTCCTGCCGGGCCAAACTCTTGAAATAGGTCAAGCACAATAATCCTAAGAATACAGCAAATTATGTGCTGATCTCATCGGAGAGCATTAAGCTTGTGGTTTGCCAGGAGTTCATTTCTAAGTAATGCTAAGATAGATCAGATCACTTGCCAAAAAAATAAAAGCTATTTAATGTTTCAGTTGAGTAGTGATTTATTTTCAAAAATATTTCCAGATGTTCCAATTCACCTTCACTTTGTAAGGCCACATTTCTAAAAGCTAGTGGCCTTGGCTTGCTGCTACTCCATCAAGTTATCCGCTTGTGTTTAATACGTTGAAGGAAAGATGCCTATTTATCTCACCTCAAGGTCTTCTTGGTGCGGGGAGTCCCGGGGTGGATGTCCTGAGAGTCAGCAGCGCAGCTGCATGGGGAGGTTTCTGCCACATCTGCTCCCGAGGGCTGCCGAGCCGGGGCTGCTCGTGAGAATTCCGGCTCTCGTGGCCTCCCACTGCCAAACAGAGGAAAGGCCACACTACCGAGTGACCTTCATCATGCCACAGGCTTCTCAGTGTAAACACGTTCCTGGGGACGTGGGCTGCAGTCAGAATGGTACACCTTTCCTTCATTCCGCTGTCAGAAAGAGCGTGTGGGCCTTTCTCAGACTGGGGTTTTAAACCTGGGCTCTAGCTCAGATGTGAAATAGTCGGAAGTGATGTGTCGATAAATTGCCCACTTGTTTGATGTAAGCAGGGAAAAGCCATTTTCCACGTAGAGTTCGAAAACTGTTTCGTCTACTTACACTGAGTACAAAGAAAGTTCCACCGTCTTACTGAATAGGAGACTTACCAACCCCGCTGCTTGACAGTTGATTAAAGATATTTTCACATTAGCTGTGGGCTCCTAGGAAAAGAAGTATATTTATTTTTTAAAAATGACATTTTATTAAATCTTCCTCTGCAGAAAGCTGGCTAGTCATGGATATTCAGCGAGTTAATTATATTTACTGTAAATGGGGTTCTAGTTCATGGGTGTAAAGCACACTTGATTTTGGAGTAATATCCAATGGGTACGTTACCCGTTAGGAGTCCTCTTCACAAGGCCTCTAATGGCTGCTGCACAGTTCACCGACTTCAGTGTACAGTGTGCACACGTGGGGCTCCGAGAAGCTTCTGTTTAGATCCCTGTCTGAGCTAAGACTCGGTGGTCGTTTGGAACGATGGTCCACACTCCTTTAGACTGGCCGGATGCAAATTCCTACCAGCTCTACCACGCACTGGCTGTGAAAATGGATGTCTCCTCACTTGTAAGGCTCAGATCTGACGTCTTCCCGCCACGGTGAGCAATCGGCCACTAAACTAGCATGCTTAATACGGTCTCTGCAACATTGCTAGTGCTCGATAAAGAATTCTGTTATTATTATTATTATCATTTTTCCATTTGTTTTCATCAACTACAGACCATCTTAATTATCGATTGTGTAATTCTACCGCACGTCTCCTTGAACGAGAATTGAAATTATTTACAAAAAAAAAAGCAGCTAGTATTTTTTTTCTCAATTGACATCATGGATAATTTTTTTCTCCATTGACATCATGTATTCAGTCCTTTTGAAATGTCATCTTTCCCTTAATCACTTCAAGAACGTATTTTCTGTACTGGTTGCGGATCTTTTCCATCAGAGACCTTCCGCGACAGGAGGTGATCTCTCTTGTTTTACCAGCAGTCACAAGTTAGAAAGCCTGAGCACACTGCCATGCTGGGTGCCTTCGGGAGACAGGACAGCTCTGAACTGGATGGGACTTCTTTAGAGCATTGCTCTGGTTTTTGTCCCTGTTTTACAGTCCACCCTGAATTCCAGTTAGCTCATGTGCATGTGCAAACCACAGAATTGGATGTAACACTGGAAAGCTCACACCCTGAAACTGTTGCCAGAAGCGCGTTGCTGTGTCTATAGGAAGTGAAATGGTGTTAAACAATGGAGCAGCCATTTCAGCTCTGGCGCAGTACAGAAAGCAACTCTTCCTGCCAGAGAGACGTAAAACCTCCAGCTCCCTTTTCTGACTTGCCTTCAGCTTGGCCTGTGTGCTCCCGCTGTTTATTCATTTCACGGAAGTCGTGCTTTCCCGCATCTTTTTGCAGACTCCTTCACACAGAAATTTTCCTACACAAAGTCATCATTTGTAAGCCCTCCTTTGCCTTTGATTCGCAGCTACCTGTTGAGAATAGGTCCAGATTGGTTTATTTCTATCACCGATTTTGATTGAGGAAGATGCATCAGGTGCAATCAGGGAAGAGTGACCATTTGTCCTCGTATATCAGACTGCAGCTCCTATTCCAACATAATGAATAATGCACTTTGACTTGCAAATTGATCCAGTTTAGAAAATACACTATATGGTCACCCTGAGTCTCAGCCCCCAAATAGGGTGAACGTAAAGTCTTCAATTTACTACCGCTCATGGTACCGCCCCTCTCCCTAGTGAGGAGACTTGCAGAAATAGGTTGATTTGCATCTCCCTGGCTTTGTTTGTGTTTCTCCTTCTGTTTGTTTCCCCGGTTGGAGGATGTTGCAATGAATGGCTCATGGAATGGAATCACCGAAGAACTTACTGGAAGGGCAACCAGGGCAGCTCCGAGGTTTTGCACCCAGGGATTCCTGGCTGTCGCTGTAGAGTGCATCTGTCTACTGATACCTTGTGGGGCCCATAATTTCAACTGTGCAGGTTTATATGTCCTTAGATTCCCACCTCCCAATTACACAATGCTGGCATAAAATTTGACTGGCTCAGTTGGAGTCAAATATTTACTGACTCTAGCAGGAGGCAGGGCTTCTTACCACGGACACGATGGTTGGCGACAACCACTGTGTACTGGAAGACTTTTCAGAGCAAAGGGAATTGGAGTCAGGCAGCCACCCTAAGTGGTGTCTACTCCATTTTTTAAAATTTGTTTTAATTTTTAATTTTTTTATTTCAATACGTTTTTGGGGAGCAGGTGTTTGATTACATGAATAAGTGCTTTAGTGATGATTGCTGAGATTTTGGTGTGCCCGTCAGTCAAGCAGTGTACACACCCAATGTGTGCACCCCCCCCCACCCTTTCCCCTAAGTCCTCAAAGTCCAGTGTGTCATTTGTGTGCCTTTGTAGCCCCATAGCCTAGTTCCCATATATGAGTGAGAACACACGATGTTTGCTTTGCCATTCCTGACTTACTTGACTTAGAATAATAGTCTCCAATTCCATCCAGGTTACTGCAAATGCCATCATTTTATTTATTTTTTATGGCTGAGTAATATTTCATGGTATATATATATACATTTTCTTTATCCAATTGTTGACTGATGGGCATTTGGGCTGGTTCCATAATTTTGCAATTGAAAATTGTGCTGCTATAAACATACTCATGCAAGTATTTTTTCCATACAATGACCTCTTTTCCTTTGGGTAGATACCCAATAATGGGATTTCTGGATCAAGTGGTCAATTTACTTTTAGTTCTTTAAGGAATCTCCACACCGTTTTCCATAGTGGTTATACTAGTTTACAGCCCCATCAACAGTGTAAAAGTGTTCCCTTTTCAGTACATCCACACCAACGTCTATTATTTTTTTTTATTTTTTGATTATGGCCACTCTTGCGGCAGTGAGATGACATCACACTGTGGTTTTGATTTGCATTTCCCTGATGATTAGTGATGTTGAGCATTTTTCCATATGCTTATTGACCATTTGTATATCTTATTTTGAGAAATGTCTATTCATGTCCTTAGCCCACTCTTTGCTGAGATTATTTGTTTTTTTTTTCTTGCTGATTTGTTTGAGTTCTTTGTAGATTCTGAATATTAGTCCTTTGTCGGATGTATAGATTGTGAAGATTTTCTTCCCTCTGTGGGTTGTCTGTTAACTCTGCTGATTATTTCTTTTGCTGTGCAGAAGCTTTTTAGCTTAATTAAGTCCCATCTATTTATTTTGATTTTCATTGCATTTGCATTTGGGCTCTTAGCCATGAAGTCATTGCCTAAGCCATTGTCTAGAAGGATTTTTCTGATGTTATCTTCTAATGTCTTTACAGTTTCAGGTTAAGATTTAAGTCCTTGATCCATCTTGAGTTGATTTTTGTAGAAGGTGAGAGATGAGTATCCAGTTTTATTCTTCTACATGTGGCTTGCCAATTTTCCCACTACCATTTGTTAAATAGGGTGCCCTTTCCCCACTTTGTTTTTTCATTTGCTTTTTCAAAGATCAGGTAGCGGTAACTATGTGGCTTTATTTCTGAGTTCTCTATTCTGTTCCATTGCTCTATGTGCCTATTTTTATACTAGTACCATGCTGTTTTGGTGATGATGGCCTTATAGTATAGTTTGAAGTTAGGTAATGGGAAGCCTCCAGATTTGCTCTTTTTGCTTAGTCTTCCTTTAACTATGTGGGCTCTTTTTTGGTTCCATATGAATTTGGGATTCTTTTTTCTAATTCTGTGAAGAATGATGGTGGCATTTTGATGGGAATCACATTGAGTTTGTAGATTGCTTTTGGCAGTATGGTCATTTTCACAATATTGATTCTACCCATCCATGAGCATGGGATGTGTTTCCATTTGTGTTGTCTGTGATTTCTTTCAGCAGTGTTTAGTGGTCTTCCTAGTAGAGGTGTTTCACCTCCTTTATTAGGTATTTTCTTAAGTCTTTTAATTTGTTTTGAGGCTATTGCGAAAGGTGTTGAGTTCTTGATTTGATTCACAGCTTGGTCGCTGTTGGTATATAGCAGCGGTACTGATTTGTGTGATTTGTGTACACTAATTTTGTATCCTACAACTTTGCTGAATGCATTTACCAGTTCTAGGAGCTTTCTGAATGAGGCTCTCAGGTTTCTGAGTATATGATCATATAATCAGCACACAATGGCAGTTTGACTTCGTCTTCGCCAGGTTAGATGCCCTTTATTTCTTTCCCTTCTCTGATTGCTCTGGCTAGGACTTCTAGTAGTATGTGGAATAGAAGTGGTAAAAGTGGCCGTTCTTGTCCTGTTCCAGTTCTCAGGGCGAATGCGTTCCACTTTTCCCTTCCCTGTTTCCCTCCCTGCTTCCACTCTTCCTGCCTTTGCTTTAAGTTGTCCCGCCTTTCCAGACCAAACCAACGTACTTCTCACCTATATTGATCGATGGCTCTCATGTCTCCCTAAAGGTATGAAACCAAGCTGTGCCCTGACCACCTGGGGCACATGTCATCAGGACTTCCTGAGGCTGTGTCACGGGTGTTTTGCTGTTTTCTCTGTCTTTGTATATACACATCCACCACACACGTACAAATTGAGATTATATGATATGTTAGTTTACCACATGTAGACTTAAAAATTCTCTTTATATATGTGCAATTTCGTTGTTTTTTCTTTGCTAGATTTGCTACAGAACTTGTTCAGTCATTTTTAAAAAAAATAACATTTATTTTTTAAAAATAAATTTTTATTAAAATTGCATATATTGTATTTATTTGAATTATTTCTAGTTTAGATTTATTGTGTTCTTGTTTCTGTTCTCTTAAAAATGTCTTCATTGCCACCTGTTTCTTGGTTCGGTAGCTTATTTATTTTCCTCCTTTTATTGAGAAAAATAAAGACATCTATGATTGTGGCAAAGTTAAAGCTAAAAATACGTTATCTTCTCATTATTTTCTAAATCTATATTCTTGTGTTTTTATTTTTCCTCCTTAACTCAGTAGTTATTTGAGAGGTTGGATTTAAAAATAGATACACAAGTTAATATTTTTAAAGTAACATTTTATATAATTCTTTTTTTTATTGCATTTTAGGTTTTGGGGTACATGTGAAGAACGTGCAAGATTGTTGCATAGGTACACACGTGGCAGTGTGATTTGCTGTCTTCCTCCCCATCACCTATATCTGGCATTTCTCCCCATGCTATATCTCCCCAACTCCCTACCCCCATCCCTCCCCCATTTCCCCCCAACTGCCCCCAGTGTGTGATGCTCCCCTCCCTGTGTCCATGTGTTCTCATTGTTCAACACCTGCCTATGAGTGAGAACATGTGGTGTTTGATTTTCTGTTCTTGCATCAGTTTGCTGAGAATGATGATTTCCAGGTTGATTCACGTCCCTACAAAGGACATGTTTCTGATGGCTGCATAATATTCCATGGTGTATATGTGCCACATTTTCCCTGTCATCAATGGGCATTTGGGTTGGTTCCAGGTCTTTGCTATTGTAACAGTGCTGCAACGAACATTTGCCTGTATGTGTCCTTATAGTAGAATGATTTATAAACCTTTGGATATATAATTCTAACACTTTAAAAAAAATATGAAAGCACAGTAAAAGAATTAACTGTATTCCATAATACAGTAACAATTTATCAATATTTAGTCATATATACTTTTCATTGTTAATCTAAGCATATGTAAAATACATTAAAATGAGATAATATTGTATATATTGCTTTGTGAAATTCCCTTTTCTGCTTCATAGCACAGCATGAATATTTCACCACAGTATAATTTTATAATGCTGTAGAACCTTACTTTATTGAATGCTTGGAGCATATACTCCCTTTTTTCCTATAGCAGACACTTTTGTATATAAAATCATTAAAGATATGTCTTATTAGTTCTCCAGGAAAATTCTAGAAATTGAATTATTAAGTCAATTTTTAAGGACGTTTGAAAGCTTTTGATTTATAGTAGTAATTAGTTCTACAGAAAAGTCACCCAAAATTGCACTTCCATCAGTAGTAAACAAAATGCCCTTTTTGTATTATTTGTATTTCTTTTTTATGAGTAATTTCACATTTCTATTCATTAAATAATTAGTGAGTCCATTTTTTTCTTATCTTCTTGTTATAGCTTTTACAAGTTTATTATCCCTTTGTGGACTGTGTGGTTTCTTTCTTTCTTTCTTTCTTTCTTTCTTTCTTTCTCTTTCTTTCTTTCTTTCTTTCTTTTTTGTCATTTATCTTTTACATTTGCCTTTGCTTATTTTTCCATTTTAAACATTTATTTCTTTCCAATTCTCTTGCATTTTGCTTATTTATAAATATTACACAAGTGATCATTGCTGAAGTTGTATTCATGAGTATAGCTGTCTCTTGTGTTTATTCTGTCTGATCTTTTCATGGTTATCTCCCTGTGGCTTTGAGAAAGACAGTTTTCACTTAGTTCTCTGGCATTGCTCTTCCCTGTTCTTTGCTAATTCCATAAGAGCCCTTGCATCAATTTATTTTCCAACTCTTTCCTTCTTACTTGTTCTAGCAGGTAAAATCAAATTGGTTTCAAGAGTACCTGAGATCAAAGTTTTCTGGACAATGATTGATTAGGGGATTTTTGGAGTAATACTTGTATACAAAGTAAATATACAATTGGACAACAATGAATTAAAAGGACACTATGTATTTTTAATTAATTTCATATTATTGCAATTCCATTCTATTTTCCTCTGAAATTATACTTTCTTCTGAGTCATCTACTTATCTTTCTCTCTTTGACAGATCATTCCCATATACAATATACAAACGTGGGCTGTTGTCTACAATCTTAAAATGAACAAACAAACAAAACACAAGCTAATAAAATATAAATTAACTTCCTTTCGTTCTGCATCAGCTTGTGCCCTATTTCTATGCAATCCCTCAATTCAAAATGGCTGGTTAGTGTTGCCTGGAGCTGCCATTTCCACTTCCTCTCATCACATTTCCTCTGCTAGTATCTTTAGTCATACTTTCTCCATTTCTTCACTGAGGCAGCTCTTGTTGAGGTCACCAATGTGCCCTGTTCGCTTTCTGATCCAGGAATCGCTTTCCTGTTCTGATTTCACTTGCTCTTTCAGCAGCAGCAGATCAAGACAGTCATCACTTCCTTTCACTCTTGGTATCGGTGGTGCCATACTCTCCAGGTTTCCTACTAACCCTTGGGCTGTCACTCCATAGCTTCCTTTTGGGGATCACCTTTTTCTGCTTGGCCTGGAAGTACTGGGAAACTCTAGAATTAACATTGGGCTCATTTTCTTCCCTATATACATAATTTCCCTATAAGACTTTATCCTGTTCTGTGGATTAAAATTCTGTCTAAGGGCTTTTCAATGTCTGGTTTCTTTCAGTCAGCACAATGGTTTTGAGAGTCATCCCTGGGATTGCGTGCCATACCAGTTTGCTTGTTTGTTTCATGTTTATTGCTGTGTAGTATGACATTATGTGACTATACCACAAATACACAAAGAGGTGTATTTATTCACCTCTAGATGAATATTTGGATCGTGCTTGGTTTTACCTACTATAAGTAAAGCTACAATGTACATTCAAGTTAAGTCTTTATGTGGATATAGTGTTCATTTTGGGGAAGTGAGGGAATGCTTTGGTGAGGAATTCCTGCATCTTTTGACAAGCATATGTTTAACTTTAGGAGAAATAGCCAAACTATTTTCCAAAGTAGTTGTACCATTTCACATTTCACATTCCCATCTGCCATGTATGAAGTTCCACTTGCTCTACATCCCTGCTTCTATCTGTTACTGCTTAATTTTTTAAAAAAGTAGTCATTGTAGTGGGTCCATCATTATTTTGTTTTCTGATGAGTAATGTTCTTAAACACCTTTTTGTGTACTTACTGGGGAAATGGCCAATTTTTTTGTTAGGTTATTGTTCTATTATTGGGTTGTATGAGTTATTTGTACAGTCTGTATACATATCCTTTCTCATATATATATGCGCGTAATAATTTTTTCCAGTTTATACCAGGCTCTGTCCCTCTACCTAAAGGTGCAGCTTCTCTACAAACAGCCCACTGTACAGGATTCAGTTTCTTTCTGGATTCAAGTAGCCACACTCTCATCCTCTGTATAGGTCTACACATGATACAAGCCAGACTGCCTCTCACTCGAGAACACTGCACCAATGCATACCATTCCACACACACACATTTGTAAATATTTCTTTTGAAAGTAAATGCTTCTTTAGCCGTATTTCTCCTTAGGGTTCCCTTTCCTCTGTTCTTGCCCCTTTTTTCTTTCCCTCTCTCCCTTCCTTCCTTCCTTCCATCCTTCCTTCCTTCCTTCCATTCTTTCTGATTGAAAGAATCTTCCCCCGCTGGAATATAAACATTATGAAAGAACTGACCTGTGAGTCTTAGAAGTGACTGCTGTATCTTTTTAAAAAGGCTGTGTAAATAAATATTTGCTGAATGAATAAACATATGAATAAAGAGCAAAATTGTTTCCAGAAAAAAAAAGCCTAGTTTGATTCCAGATTAATAGAATTTTTTTTTTTTTTTTGAGACGGAGTTTCGCTCTCGTTACCCAGGCTGGAGTGCAATGGCGCGATCTCGGCTCACCACAACCTCCGCCTCCTGGGTTCAGGTAATTCTCCTGCCTCAGCCTCCTGAGTAGCTGGGATTACAGGCACGTGCCGCCATGCCCAGCTAATTTTTTGTATCTTTAGCAGAGATGGGGTTTCACCATGTTGACCAGGATGGTCTCGATCACTTGACCTCGTGATCCACCCACCTCAGCCTCCCAAAGTGCCGGGATTACAGGCTTGATCCACCGCGCCCGGCAGAAAATTTTAATAAACCTAAAGAAAAATATAAAAGGAGTTTCTCATTCTACAAAACCAGGCCTTTAGGACCGCTTCATCAGCAGAGAGAGTTAGCAGGAGACTGGGCAGCACCGCAGGAAGCTTTTGCAAAGTTTTTCTAGATACCAATCCCCAGGATTCACACAAGACACATGGAGGCAGGACCCCTGTGAGTAGGTTTTGGGAATCTCTGCTTTTCAAAAGCTCTTCAGGTGATCCTAGCACAGCTCTCTCCAGACAGCCTCCACTGCTGCTTCCTCTGGCTTCACATCACACCACGATAAGCCACATTTCCCTGCAGGTCAAAGATGAAGGTCAGTATGGCATGGTAAGGCAATTTTAAAAAGAAAGAAACACCACACTGAATGTTTATAAAATATCTCTACTACTGTTTGTATAAGGTTTCTTTCAGTCCTATTCCTTGAAAAACAAATATCAGTCTATCATTGGATTCAAAGCCAGCATTCAGTCTGAAATTTTGACAAGTTCAAAACTTGATAATACTCAGGTATCATCTAAACAATTAATTCACAGTGATCCTCAAGCAAAATGAATTGTTTTTACCTGACCCTGGTTAAGAAACGTTATAAGGGATTCTATTATGATGCAAATTACTCCTTTACAGTCTATTTCCTTATAGAAATAAGCCTGTTTTACCACTCCTATTCAACATAGTACTGGAAGGCCTGGCCAGAGAAATCAGGCAAGAAAACAAAGTAAAAGGCATTCAAATAGGAAGAGCGGACATTCACAGAGGGCATGAGTCTATGTCTAGAAAACCCCAAGTTCAGGTCCAAAAGCTTCTTAAGCTGACAAACCACTTCAGCAAAGATTCAGAATCTAAAATTAATGTACAAAAATAAGCAGTATTCCTGTCCACCAACAACATCCACGCTGAAAGCCATGTTAAGAACACAGTTCTGCCGGGCGTGGTGGCTCAAGCCTGTAATCCCAGCACTTTGGGAAGCCGAGGCGGGTGGATCACGAGGTCAAGAGATCGAGACCAACCTGGTCAACATGGTGAAACCCCGTCTCTACTAAAAATACAAAAAAAATTAGCTGGGCATGGTGGCGTGCGCCTGTAATCCCAGCTACTCAGGAGGCTGAGGCAGGAGAATTGCTTGAACCCAGGAGGCGGAGGTTGCGGTGAGCTGAGATCATGCCACTGCACTCCAGCCTGGGTAACAAGAGGAAAACTCCGTCTCAAAAAAAAAAAAAAAAAAAAAGAAAAGAAAGAAAACACACAAACACAAAAACACAGTTCCATTCACAGTTGACACAAAAAGAATAAAATATCCAAGAATACAGTTAACCAGGGAGGTGAAAGATCTCTACAATGAAAACTACAAAAGACTGCTCAAAGAAATCAGAGGTGACACAAACAAATGGAAAACATGCCCTGCTCACAGACAGAAAGAGTCACTGTAGTTAAAATGGCCCTACTACTCAACGCAATTTACAGATTCAATGCTACTCTTATCAAACTCCCAATGACCTTCTTCACAGAATTAGAAAAACGATTTTAAAATTGATATCAAGTTTCAAAAAAAAGCTCAAATAGCCAAAAGCAATCATAAACGAAAAGAACAAAACCAAAGGCATCATGTTACCTGACCTCCAAGTATACTACAGGGCTACAGTACCCAACATAGAGTGGTACTGGTATGCAAACAGCCACATAGACCGATGGAAAAGAATAGAGAACCCAGAAATAATGCCATGAACCTACACCCATCTGATCTTTGACAAAGTCAACAAAAACAAGTAATGAAGAAAGAACTCTCTGTAAATAAATGGTGGCCAGATATGTGCAAAGGGTTAAAACTTGACCCCTTATCTCTGAGATAAATGGTGGCCAGATATGTGCAAAGTGTTAAAACTTGACCCCTTATCTCTGAGATAAATGGTGGCCAGATATGTGCAAAGGGTTAAAACTTGACCCCTTCCTTATACCATATTCAAAAATCAACTCAAGGTGGATTAAAGACTTAAATATAAAAACCTAACGCCATAAAACACTTGAAGATAATCTAGGAAATACCATTCTGGATAAGGGATTTTATGGCAAAGATGCCAACAGCAATTGTAACAAAAACAAAAATGGACAAATGGGACCCAGTTCAACAAAACAGCTCCTGCATAGCAAAAGAAACTATCAACAGAGTGAACAGACAATGTACAGAATGGGAGAAAATATTTTCAAACTATGCATCTGGTCTAAAGGTCTAAAATCAAGAATCTATAACGAGCTTAAACAAAACAACAAGCAAAAAACTCCATGAAAAACTGGGCAAAGGACATGAACAGGCACGTTTCAAAAGAAGACACAAGTGGTCAACAAGCATGTGAAAAAAATACTCAGCATCACCAATCACTAGGGAAATGCAAGTCAAAACTACATGAAATTCTATTTTATATCAGTCAGAATGGCTATTCTTAAAATAGTTAAAAAAAAAAGTAGCAGATGCTGGTGAACCTGTGAAGAAAAGGGAATACTTGCAAACTGCTGGTGGGAACATAACTTAGTTCAGCCATGGTGGAAAGCAGTTTGGTGATTTCTCAAAGAACTCAAAGCAGAGTTACCATTTAATGCAGTAATCCCACTATTGGATATGTATTTAACAATTTATAAATTATTTCATTATAAAGACACATGCATGCATATGTTCATCACAACACTATTCACAATAGCAAAGACACAGAATCAGCCTAAATGCTCATCAGTGGTAGACTGGATAAAGAAACTGTGATACATATACACTGTGAAATATGATGCAGCTATAAAAAAGAATGAGATCATGTTCTTTGTAGGATCATGGATGGAACTGGAGGCCATTATTCTAAACAAACTAACACAGGAAGTGCAAACCAAATACCAAATATTCTCACTTGTAAGTGGGAGCTAAATGCTGAGTCCACGTGGACCTGCTTGAGGGTTGGGGGCAGAGGAGGGTGAGGATTAAAAAACTACCCATCAGGTACTATGCTTATCACCTGGATGGTGAAATCATTTGTACATCAAATCCTCATAACACAACTTTTCCTTTGTAACACACCTGCACATGTGCTCATGAACCTAAAATCAAAGTAAAATAAAACAAATTCATATAAACAAAGTTTCAATAAAGATCCTGTTTTGAAGGAACTAGTTCCAAGCTCTTTACACACTCTTGCTGTCATAAAGCATGAGACATCACAAAACATGAGTCATCATAGCCTACTTACTGAAGAAAAACTGAATCTCAAGAGGTTCACTCTTAAGTGGTGCACCATTAATCAATAGGTCTTCCCAATTCAGACATACGTAACCGCAACATGAGTCCCCAATTTTCCTTTCTCTTTACATCTTTCTTTGCATTCTAACTAGCTGGATTATTCTAATAAACTTCTTATCCCTTTAAATGATTTCAGTCTCTATGAAATTCTGAATTCTCCCTGCTGTAAATTGAAACTTGCCCAAAGCACAGCTCGATGCACGTTCCTCTCAAGGTTCAACACTGTTAACCTGTTTTTACCGATGTCATCGACCTTTCCATCCTCCAAACGCATTTTTCAAATTTCAATCTCAGTGCTTTTGTTTTCAAATATTCCTGGCTTGTTCATCGGTAGTTACAAAATGTCTATAAAGGAGAGACTCTGGGAGAGTTCCGTGGTTGGGAAGGCTGAGGGTTGCTAGCTGGGGACTGTTTTGAAGATGGCATGTTGGTTTTATTTATGTTGCAGCTCCATTTTTTGGAGCTGGGTGGGGCAGGGTGGAGTTATGGTATTATGATTATGGAGTATAGGGGTGGTGATATTAAACTCTTGACTACCGATTTTTTAATCTCCTGAAATGCACTTCATCCCCTGACCTTTCCAATGTCTACTCCTTTTATAAAACTGGTCTCATGTCCTAACTCCCTAAAAACTACTCTTGACAATCTCTAATAACTTTCTTATTGTTCTTTGTTTTAGTTCAACATTATTTTTTATTCCTCTTTATTTCTTGTTTAGAGATGGGGGTCTCACTATGTTACACAGGATGATCTCAAACTCCTGGCCTCAAATGATCCTCTCACCTCGGCCTCCCAAGTACTGGGATTACAGGCATGACCCACATACCCAGGCAAGGAGGCTTTCGCAAAGATTTTACAAACTCACAAAATACAGCAGACTTCCCAAACTCCCTACATCTATCTAACCTTGCGGAATGGGGCTGGAGGGAGCAGAGGGAACCTTCTCTGAAAAGCCCATCCTCGTCTTTCTGGAGCAAGATCAGCCTCTAGGCAGTGCAGGTCTTAGGCTGCCTGGTCCTGACACAGCAGAAGCCTCAAAGGGCTACAAGAGATGGGTATTCAGCAGGGACATTTGCAGACGGCACGAAGAAGGGCATCAACTGGATGAGAGTCTCTTTCTTGGGGCTGGCGGCAAACTCAGAGACCATCTGGATGACTTTGTTCATGACGCTATGTAGGTAATTCTGGAAATACGTCTGGGCTCTCCAACTATATTCCAACTAGACTGATCACAAGACATACATCAGAACTGAAGTATCTATTTAGCATGTAACATGGTTTTTTTCAAGAAGCAGGCAGTTGATTGACATTTTCTGTCCATTCATTTAGATAACTAAAATTGTAATGGAAATAAAAGAGTAAGTATGTGAAAGAAAGTGGATTGAAAGGATTGAAATAAGGAGTGTGAAGAGAAATTAATGCTCCCATGTTTATTGCAGCATTATTATTATATTTTTTACATTAAAAAAATTTTTTTAAATAGAGATGGAGTTTCACCATGTTGGCCAGGCTGGTCTCAAACTCCTAACCTCAGGTGATCTGCCCACTTTGGCCTCCCAAAGTGCTGGGATAACAGGTATGAGCCACCACACCCAGCCCTGCAGCATTATTAACAATAGCCAAGTGATTATCCAAGAGTGTCTTGAAGACATTTAGAGTCGGAAGACATGGTTGCAATTCTGTTGTGACCTATGCAGAGTGCTATAATTTAGATGTTTTATCTCTTCCAGTCTCATGTTGAAATGTGATCCGCAGTGTTGGAGGTGGGACCTGGTGGGAGGTGTTTTTATCATGGGGGTAAATCCCTCATGAATGGCTTGGTGCCATCTTCAAGTTCTCACACTATGAGTTCACACAGGATCTGGCTGTTCACAAGAGCCTGGAGCTTCCTCCTCTCTCTGTTTCTTCTCTTGCTGTGTGACTCACTGGCTCCGCCTTGCCTTCTGCCATGACTGGAAGCTTCCTGAGACCTCAGCAAAAGCAGGTGGCAGTACCATGCTTCTTGTACCGCCTGCAGAACTGTGAGCCAAATAAACCTCTTTTCTCTATAAATTACTCAGCCTCAGATGTCTCTTTATAACAACACAAAAATGGACTCATACGCTGAGTTAGCTACACTGATTCCCAGTTTTCCAATATTTGCAAACAATACATGTGATAACGAATTAATTTCCAGAATATTTAAGAAACATATTTGCTGCAATATTTACTAAAATTCAATAGCAAAAAAAAAAAAAAAAAAAAAAAACCCAGAAAACCTAATAACACCATTTTTAAATGAGCTAAAGATCTGCATAGATGTTTCTTCAAGGAAACATACAAACGGCCTATGTATTTGTATACAACAGGATATGAAAAAATGCTCAATGTCACTAATCACCAAGGAATTGCAAATCAAAACCACAATGTGAGATGTCACCCTACTCTTGTTAAGATGTCTATTACCAAAAAAACAAAGACAACGAAGTGTTGATGAGGATGCAGAGAAACTGAATCCCTTGTACACAGGTGGTGGGCTTGCAAAACGGTGCAGCCACAATGAAAAACAGTAGGGAAGTGCCTCAAAAAATTAAAAATAAAACTAACATGTGATCCAACAATTCAACTTCCGGGTATTTATTCAAAAGGATTGAAATAAGGACTGTGAAGAGAAATTAAAGCTCCCATGTTTATTGCAGCATTATTTTTTTTTTTTACATTAAAAATTTTTTTTAAATAGAGATGGAGTTTCACCATATTGGCAAGGCTGGTCTCAAACTCCTGACCTCAGGTGATCTGCCCACTTCGGCCTCCCAAAGTGCTGGGATAACAGGTATGAGCCACCACACCCAGCCCTGCAGCATTATTAACAATAGCCAAGATCTAGAAACAAACTAAATATCCACTGGCAGGTAAACGAATCAAGAAAATGCAGAGTATATGATCAGTGGAATACTATTCAGCCTTAGAAAAGAAGGGCATTCTGCAACATGTGAAAACATGGATGAAATTTAGGACATTATGCCAAGTCAGACAGTCACAGAAAGATAAATACTGCATGATATCACTTACAGGAGAAATCTAAAACTGTGGCATCCATAGAGGCAGAGAGTAGAATGGTGATTGCTAGGGGCTGGAGGGAGGGGAGAATGGGGAGTTGCTGTCCAATGGATATAAAGTTTCAGTTATGCAAAATCAACAAGTTCTAGAGAACAGCACCATGCCTACAGTTAACATACTGTATTGTACACTTGAAATCTGTTAAGAAGGTAAATCTCATGTTAAGTGTTCTTATCACAAAAAATAAAAGTCTGGAGTGAGGATAAAGTGAGACTATAAATGTGAAAATACTTTGCAAACTGTAAAACTTTATGCAAACATTAATTCATACAGCAGCCAGGACCATCTTTTTAATCTAATAATCAGGTTGTCTTGTAAGTAAACTGAAAAACTCTTCAAAGATAATATTTTACTAGAATAAAAAGCTCTCTCTAGCCTTGTCTGTCTTTCATCACACACACACACACACACACACACACACACACACACACAAACATGCAAACACACACACATGCATGCATGTGCACACACACACACACATACATGCACACAGGGTATTCCAGCAGTTTAGCCTCCCTTACATTCCTGTAATATTTCAAGTCCCTTCTGTGCCTGAGTCTTTGTTACAGTTCAGCTCAGTTTAAACACAACCTCTGCAAAGACCTTTCCAGACCATTCTATCTATATAACCTTCTCCCACCCTTTGCCTACTTGTTCATAATGTTATCTTGTTTATTACTACCTAATGCCACAGCTGGAAATTATCTCGTTCAATTTTTTGTTTGTTGTCTTACTCATTGTCTCTGCTGGCTCCATGGGTTAGGGGTTTGGCCTGTCTCTCTTCTGTCCCCAGTATTAGAACAGAATCTGGTACATGGTAGACACTGAGTATCTGCTTGTGAAAATTGAATGAGGACGTTAAGTGTTCCTACCACAAAAATGACAACTATGTGAGGTAATGCAAGCTAGACTTAGCCATTCCACAATGTATATATGCAGTAGTCCCTGCTTATATACAGGGGATAGGTTCCAAGATCCTTAGTAAATGGGTAAGACCATGCACAATTCCAAACCCTATTTACACTTGGAAAAGAAAAATAAAACTTGGGAACCGAATTTCACTCTGCCAAAACAAAATATTAAGCTGAAAGCTGAGTCGTGCACGAAGCTGCTTTTCCCTTTATTCTTAAGCAGAGTATTATAGGTAAAAGGTTAAATGGGTCCACAGGTAGCTACTCTGCCCTCACCTTAAGTGAAGCGTGGATCTACTAAGAGCTGGAAGAACATGTAATAGACTCTTCCCTTACCTGCTCCTGTTCTCTTGCAACATGTGGATTCAGACATGTGACCAAATCTTCCCTCTTTCCCCTTTAAATACCAACGCCCTCAGAATTATCTTTGGAGAAAGGCACAAACCTCCCTTACAGGCACGTCCTTAACCTTGGCAAAATTAACTTCTGAGTTGATGGAGACCTTTCTCAGATTCTTCTTGGTTTACACACTATACTTGGCAGTCAATCTGATCACTAAGACAGCTAAGTGACTAACGGGCAGGTAGTGTATACACAGCCCAGGTACGCCGGACAAAGGGGTGATTCACATCCTGGGCGTGTTGTGTGAGACAGTATGAAATTTCATCACGCTACTGAGAATGGCACACAATTTAAAACCTATTGTTTATTTCTGGAATTTTCCATTTAACATTTTTGGGCCACACCATTTTTGGTCAACACCACAAGCAACTGAAACTGCAGAAAGGAAATCGCAGATGAGGGAAGACTACTGTACATCAAAATATCATGTTATTCACGATACATACATGCAATTTTATCTGTCAATTGACAGTAATAATAAATAAAAATAAAATGTTTACTACTGTAAAAAATAAAGTGCAATTTACACATATAATGGAAGATTATTCAGTCTTGCCAAGGAAGGAAATTCTTTTTTTTTTTTTCTTTTTTTAATTGCATTTTAGGTTTTGGGGTACATGTGAAGAACATGCAAGATTGTTGCACAGGTACACACATGGCAGTGTGGTTTGCTGCCTTCCTTCCCCTCACCTGTATCTGTCATTTCTCCCCATGCTATCTCTTCCCACCTCCCCACCCCCATCCATCCCCCATTCCCCCCAACGGACCCCAGTGTGTGATGCTCCCCTCCCCGTGTCCATGTGTTCTCATTGGTCAATACCCACCTATGACTGAGAACATGCAGTGTTTGATTTTCTGTTCTTGTGTCAGTTTGCTGAGAATGATGGTTTCCAGGTTCATCCATGTCCCTACAAAGGACACGAACTCATTGTTTTTGATGGCTGCATAGTATTCCATGGTGTATATTTACCACATTTTTCCTATCCAGTCTATCATCGATGGGCATTTGGGTTGGTTCCAGGTCTTTGCTATTGTAAACAGTGCTGCAGTGAACATTCGTGTGCATGTGAAACGACATTGAGATACCATCTCACACCAGTTAGAACGACGATCATTAAAAAATCTGGAGACAACAGATGCTGGAGAGGATGTGGAGAAATAGGAACACTTTTACACTGTTAGTGGGAGTGTCAATTAGTTTAACCATTGTGGAAGACAGTGTGGCGATTCCTCAATGACCTAAGAATAGAAATCCCATTTGACCCAGCAATCCCATTACTGGGTATATATCCAAAGGATTATAAATCATTCTACTGTAAGGAAGGAAATTCTAACACATTTCTGCAACATGGGTAAAACTTGAAGACACTAGGCTGAATGACTGCACCAATTAATTCAATCATATCCTTTAAAAAAATCTATTCCATGTCCACCAAAATATACCATACAACTTTCAAACACTGAAAAAAATGCACGAAAATATATAAAGTAGAAAAGGTGTTAGGAGTTATCTTAGTATTTTTGCAAAACAGTATTTAAAAGATTTGAGCAGACAGAAATAAAATAATTAAACAAAATAGCATTAAAGCATTTAAATATCATTAAAAAGACTAAATCATTGTTGGTTTTAAAATACACCTATCGTCTTTCTCTTTTCGCCATATGTACCTCAAAAAATACAATAAAATACTATTAGAAATTATCTTTAGAAGGTGAGATCACACAAATTCTTTTTCCCTTGAGTTTTTAGCTATGATAATCTATTAGTTTTTTAATCAGGAAGCTGTAATGCCATTTCATACAAAGTGGAAAAGCCCCCCATTCTCTGCCCCGCCCGTTCCAGGCGGTTTTTCCGCAGAGCACCGACTGGTGGAAGGCAACCCTGAGGATCTCTTCCCCGGAGGGCCATGCCTCCACCTCCCTGGGCCTGGGGTTGGCGCGGAACCGGAAAGCCCTCAGCGGGCGTCCTGGAGCCCTGGCCCCGCATCTGGGCGAGGAAGCCCGGGACTGGGCTGCGGGTTTGTGAACAGGGCACTGGGGCGTGCGCCGCGTGACCGGTCCGTGCCAGGCGCGCTCAGGACGCGTGCATCCCGAGCCGTGCCCAGCCCCGGCCCGGCGCCCTGCGCAGTCAGAGGACGGAGCGCGGGGCTGAGGTGCCGCTGGTTTCCCAGCCTGGGTGGGTAAGGATGCTTGTCTTTTCCAGAAGCCACGTAAATCTGGCTCGAGGCTGGCACAGCACAGCAGGAGCCGCGCAGGCTGGTGGCCAGGCGCCCGAACCTTCGTGAAGCCCGAGTCCAAGGCGCGCGCGCGCGCTCTCCAGGCTCTGCTCCGAGGGCCGTGGGAGGGAAGCCCGGAGGTGGCGGCCCCCGGAGCAGTGCGGGCTGTGCTGGCGGGGTCTGGGGCGCGGCCCCTCGTGTCTCTCAACCCTTGGTTCGAATCCGTGTCGATTTCTGGACACGCGGGCCTAGACTAGCTGAGATCCGGCTGGCATTTCTCAGCCATGAGTGGGTTGGTTGGTTGGTTGGTTGGTTTTGAGACAGTCTTGCTCCGTTGCCCAGGCTGGAGTGTAACAGGATGATCTGGGCTCACTGCAACTTCCACTGTGCCTCCGCCTCCCTAGTAGCTGGGATTACAGGCATGCACACCAAGTTAATTTTTGTATTTTTAGTAGAGATGGGGTTTCTCCATGTTGGTCAGGCTAGTCTCGAACCCCTGACCTCAACTGATCTTCCACCTCAGCCTCCCAAAGTGCTGGGATCATAGGCGTGAGCCACTGCGCCCAGCAGCCATGGGTTCAAAGCAGGAGCTGGGAAGCTTCCAGAGGGCACCTGGAAGGCAGCTAAACGGTTGGGGCCTGGCTCCTGGCTGACCCCATCTCATCCCCATTAGTTCCGGGCTGGGCTCCCACCCCAGGATTCTGACTTGGGGGGCTTCCGAGCCCAGGATTCTAACACGCCCTGAAGGCTGAGAGGCTTGACTGGCGCCGTCCAATCAGGCTCACCTCGTGGCCTTTACCTGAGCCTGCTTCCCTGCCTGGACTGTTGGGGTTCGAAGGCCCAGGGCAAGCCCCAGACGTCTCAGCGGCCATAGTGGCACTGCTTCCGAAACTGCTGGAAGAAGATGCAGGCTCTGACCGACTGCTGTTGCTGGAGCAAAGTGTTCCTGCAGAGGGACTCCACCAGGAAGGACAGGGAGCCACAGCCCCTAGTCCCCTGGGCCCTCCTCCCGCCTCCCAGTGCCTGGTCCAGTGTCCCAGTGGCAGAAGCGAACAGGGACCAATCCACAATAAAGAAATTGAGTTGGCAGTTACGTTGCCAGAAAAACAGGACTGCAGAGTGTGGAGGGGTGGCTTGGAGCTGAGAGACAATGGTTAAATAGCAGGCAGAGTCTTGTGCCTGATTTGCCTAGGATAAATGTCCTTTGCTCATTTCAAACCCACCCTGCCCCACCCCCAATGTGTGCATTAACTTCAGAACTCTAAGCAGGCCCCACGTTTGCTGTGTCCTCTGCCTCACTCTGCGCCCTGCAGGGTGACCTTCCGTCCTGTCATCATGCTCACTGCAGTCTTTGCATCCCCATCTCTGCACCTTCCTTCAAATCTGCTCCCAGGCGACACCTCCTCCTCCTCCAAATCTGGATTCATTCCTCACTGCCCCGACCTCTCTAAGTCAACTCCCTGTGTCGTAAAGCCCCTCGACGCCATACAGCGATTATGCATCACATTTATCACAGAAGGAAGCCTGCTTACATTTGTGAGATCCCTTTGGCACCTCCCTCTGCCAGATGTTAAACACCAAGGTCCTGAACCGCCTCTCTCTCTCTCTTTCTATCTCTTTCTCTCTCTCTCTCTCTCTCCCCCTCTCTCTCTCTCGTTTTTTTCTTTTCTTTTTTTTTCCCAGACAAAAAGTCTGTCTCAGTCCCCTAGGCTGGAGTGCCATGGTGCAATCTCAGCTCACTGCAACCTCTGCCTCCCAAGTTCAAGCAATTCCCCTGCCTCGGCCTCCTGACTACCTGGGATTACAGGTGAGCACACCTGGCTAATTTTTGTATTTTTAGTAGAGACTGGGTTTCACCATCTTGGCCAGGTTGGTCTCAAACTCCTGATCTCAGGTGATCCACCTGCCTTGGCCTCCCAAAGTGCTGGGATTACAGGCATGAGCCACCGCCCTCAGCCAAACTGTCTCTCTCTTTGCTGGCTTCTTAACACCTCGTCTGGCACAAACGAGAGTCTCAAAAATGTGTGTGGAATAACACTCGCACAATGCGCTAAGCAAAACTCCCACACTGAAGACACATATTTTTAAACATACAGAAGTTTCTGGTTAGCTAGAACATAGTATCCAAGAGCCTGAGAATCTTTGCCTAACCACTTTAGGACCCTTTCACTCTGCAAAGCCAGTGTCCATCACAATGACTTTCACAGAGTGAAAGGGTCCTAAACTGGTTTTCCTGGGCATGCTGACTCATACCTGTATTTCCTGCATTTTGGAAGGCCAAAGTGGGAAGATTGTTTGAGGCCGGGAGCTGGGGACCAGCCTCAGCAGCATACTGAGACCTCATCTCTACAAAAAAAGTTAAAAAAAATTAGCCAGGTGTGGTGGTGCACACCTGTAGTCCTAGCTACTCAGAATGCTGAGATGGAAGGATCATCTGGGTCTAGAGTTCAAGGTTTCAGTGAGCTATGACGCCACCCCTGCATTCCAGCCTGAGGAACAGAGTGAGATCCTGTCTCTAAGAAACAAAAAAAAGCAGTTTTCATTTCTATTTCTAATAACTCCTCTTCTAAGAAAATATTACAAGAATATAATCAGAAAGCTAGACCAAGACTAAATACAAATTGAATTATTATTTTCTGAGAAAAGCTGGAAGCAATTTAAACATTCTGAGTTAGAGAATAAGTGAATAAACTGTCAAGTACTTCTTGATGGAATATTATGATACCATGAAAATAGTATCTGTGAATTTTTTTTTTTTACGTTGGAAATATGGGATGAGGGTAAGAAGAAAATTTAATACACTCTATGCTAAATGATTTCAACTGTGCAAAAAATATACAGAAAGCAATTGGGGAAAGTAGCCAAGGAAAGAATGATGCTAGATAGTTGATTATGTTTTATTCTGCAATTTTTGCTCTATTTTGTATTTTCCAAATTTTCTGCAAGTGTCACAATGAATAAATCAAAAGCTGTGTAAAAATTAAGGAATTTGCCCCAGGTCCGGGGTTCGTGGCTGTGACTGACAGGGAACAGAGGAGAAGCAACCAATGTCGTCAATGAGGACCGAGTGCGAATTAGATTCCTTGCACGATTTCGGAAGATAAGAAGGGCAGACACATTGTCCCGGGGTCCTCTTGCTCAGGCTAGGGTGTGAATGAGTGAGGGTGAGCATTCTTCCAGAAAGCCGGTGGCCGACTCAGTGGGGTCACACAGTGCAGCTGTGCTTAGTGCAGGGCGGACAGACCGGACAAAGTGAATCTTCAGGTTGTGACCCATCATGTGACGTTAGCAATGCGGTGTCTTGGTGTGGATTGAGTCGTCTCTCCTCTGTTTCCCCTCCTTCTGAGAAATTCATGAGGCAGAGAGTGGTGGAGGGAAAGGAATGGCTGCTGACCTCGTGACAGAGACGGACCTCTGGGGATCTCTGGTAGGAAATATGCCTGTTCACAGGTAAGACTCCTTGGGGCAAAAACACTCTGGCTTAAGAAATGGATAGAAACAGAGTTTGAAACCTTGCACTGGGTCACTCCGTTCCCATTGGAACTAGATCCCTGTGCTATAGGAAGTGTAAAGTTTCTCTCCCTCTCTCTTTCTTACACACACACACACACACACCACACACACACACACACACAGACACACACATTCCCCTTCACGTTGACTTAAGAAAAGTGACCCAGGGCCTGACAAAACCCGATTCATTAGGACACTCCTCAGTTCGGCCCCTGGGGTGGGTGGGAGCTCAGCACCCAAACACACAGCGTTTAAAGGGGGCAGCTGGCTTCTCAGACCTGCCTGGGAACACTGACTGGGCGTTGGATACGGTGTGGGAGATAGCCCAGGGTACGTTGACGGTGTTCAGCAGATGCCCATCCTGTGTGGGACTTTATAATGGTACCGAGCAACGGAAAATCTGAAAATACTTCTCAGGAAACAACCCCTGGCTAGAGAGCCCTAATTCAGGAATGTTGCACAACCTTTCTCAGTGCGTGATGAGTTTTGACTTTCTAGTGTCACCTGTGCCAGAGGCTCAGAGTGAGTCCCGAGTCGTGTCTCACTTTGTTTTCTTTGCCTTTTTATAGTACTAAACGTTAAAGCCAGGCAGATATTTTGGGATATTTCAGTTAAACAAATCTCTGTGTTTCAAAGCAAAAACGATAGATAATACTGTTTTTCCTAGTGGAAAACGAGCTAATCCGTTCTTGTTGCCTGAAGACTGCTTTTCAGCAGAGCGGCCAAGCCCTGCCTCCACAGAGAGGTGTTACAGGCTCTGAGTGAATGGAATAGGTGTCCAGGCCAAGTAAGACTTGAAGTTTCTAACAACCAATTAAGTGGTTGTTGTCGAGTAGAGTGAGTAGAGTTTCATTACACGAAGGATTGTAGGTGTGGGTGCCCTGAGCCCCCTCACACTTCAGTGTATTTGTGATGCTGTTTGTGAGCTAGGGATTCGGAAGGAAGCTGACTGGGCCCATGTCACGTGAGTTCCAGTTCCCACCAGTGTCCTCGACCCGCGTTGACATTCCACAGCACCCCTGCTCTGCTCTGCTGCAAAAGTTAAGATCCCAGAAGCCTTTGTAAATGATCCCTGAATATTCAAGCATGCTCCTCCAGTCAGAAGCCAACAAAACGGGAAGGATTTACAGGAATCATTTTGGAAGATTACCCATATTGAGTGAGCCCACCGTGGCACAAAACCACCGTACGCTCTTGGATGGAACAGCATAATGCGTGTAAAGCACTTGTCACCTCAGACAGCTGTCGGAATCTCGCTACTTCGTAGTGTAATTGACAGAGCTCTCATCTTGAGTCATCCAACCAATAATGTGTAAGTGCCTACTATGTGCTAAGTCACGTTCTGGGCTCTGGGAATAAATGAATGAACAACAGATAAACATTGCCCAACCTAATGGAACTTGTACTAAGGGAGGAGAAAATAAACAAGATGAATAAGTAAAATAAGTTGTGCGTTAGATAAGAAGACACGCAAGGGGAAAAATGGAACAAAAAGGAGGAATATACAAATTGCGGAGGGTGGGAACTTGAGGTCAAGTAGCAAGGAAGGCCTCCCCCGAGGGTTATATCTGAGCAAAGCTGAGGCCAGAGCAGCTGCAGTGTCTTTGCGGGTAGGGGACTGAGCGGTGGAAGGAGTAGGAGACGGCGCCAGGGATAGCAGAACCCGAACTCTCTAAGGAAATAGCCTTTGGGACACTTTCAGGATGTTGGCTCTTACTCTGGGTGAGATGGGAAGTCACCGTAGGACTCCAGAGAAATGGCACCGATTTTAACTTCATCGCTGTCTTCTTTGAGCCCTTTCTGGACCTCAGTTGTCTTGTCTTTGGAAAAAAAAAAAAGGCAGCAAGTGTGGTTGTGTGCCAGACTCCTCCTGCTTAACTCTGCTGTTAGGTTTCACGATCTTTGCTTTATTTGAGAGGCTAATGAGGATAAGTATCTGCCCAGAGTCATGGAGCTAGTAACTGACCAAGCTAAGGTGGAAGCGAGTCTGTTATTTTCTGTTCTAATAACCACACCACCCTTCACAAAATAAATGCATCCGTCAGAAGAACTGGTAGACCAATCCTGGGGACATGGGGAGGCAAAGTTGAGTCGTGGAGAGCTCTGGTTGAAATATACGTTCCATTTGGACAACGTTCAGTTTACAAAAGACTTTCCCATCTGTGCCTCAGTTGATAAGCACGACGGTACTAAAGCACCATTGTTCCATTGCAGAGGAGGCACTTGGTAAGGCATAGAAAGCAGAATTTTAGATGACGGCCCAGTACCGTATTCTTCACAATCCTGTCACTGCTGGACACCCGAGGACTCAGTGAGAGGGAACAGGAGTTCAAACATGACTTCAAACCCCAGCTCAGATGTGACCTATCAAGTTAAGAATTAGAAACCTGAGGCCTGCAACTGGCCTTATGAGGCAATCCCCAGGAGAAAACAGGCAAATCTGACTCAGATCCCAAATGCCCCCTACGGTCATTATTGTGCTGTGCCTTATAGGCTGTGGTTTGCTTTACGGGCTGACGTCTACGTCTAATTTGGTTCCCCTTCAACATTTCAATCTTCATTCAGGGCTCTGCTTCCCTGGGTCCACCCACGCCCTGTGTCCCCAGCTTGACCTAGCTTCCTGAGTAATCGGGGCTCCACCCTGGGGATCCCCTCCCATCTGCAGGCTGCCTTTGCACTTGGCTTGGGACAGCCTTGGCCAGGGCTGCAGGGTGTTCCCACGCGGCCGCCTCCCTCCGCTTCCTGCCCTTTGCCTCCCTCTGGTGGGCACAGTGGCCATCCTGGCAGCAGAGCTTGGTCAGGGCCTCCGGAGTGACCTGCTGTGTCAGACTCGTGGGGGCCTAATGTGGGTCAAGCTCATCTGCGGGGCTTGTTTGAATGCACCTTGCTGGGACCAAGCCCCAGAGTGTTTGATTCAGTCAGTCTGGGGTGCAGCCTGAGAATGTGCATTTTTAAATGGTTCCCAGGTGATGCTGATGCTGCAGGATGGGGGACCACACTGAGGAAGCCACTATTGCAGTCCCCCCGGTTAACAGCAAGGGGCTGCAGAGTGTGAATATTTAAGAACTTCTGGGGCAGAGACTAAAGCCCCTGTTCCTCGAAACATTGAATAAGATGCCCAGGATTCTCTGAGGGTGATGCTAAAGGTGTCCATGTCCTTAACCAACATATTATTGCATACACAATTCGAGGTGTAACACAGTGGGCACAGAGTCACGACACACTCACAGCACCTCACAGTCAGCGGCAAAGAGAGGACAGAGAGCCACATTTAAGCAGAATTAGATTCCACGCGGGAGTACGGCATTTCTGAGGAACTAGGCCCCTCCAGAATTACAGTGTTTCCTTGGGGAAAGTCCTCCTAGCAATGGTATACTTCCAAATTCATCAATAAAACACTTTAGCAATGAAAAGATCATTGTCATCAAGGCTAACATTTCAGACTACTGGCCTTGCTCTAGGTACTTTCAAAGTATTGATTCATATATTGCACACAGCAGCCTATGGAAGTAGATTCTGTTATTTTCCCCCACGTTACAGATGTTAACGCTGAGATACGGAGGGTTAAGTGACGTATCCAGGACCACACAGAGAGGAGCGGAGAAGTGGAGATTCACACCCTAGACTCCACAGCCCTGGACTCCACAGCCCATTCACACAATGATTGTGATATATTTGAAAGCTAATTTTTTTTTTCTGTTGAAAAAGTAACAAACACGTATAAAATCTGAAATTTAAAAGAAGTTACAATATTTTCAAAATTCCACCATGTCCCCACCACACAGAGAGCTGTTGTTTACATTCTGGTCTACCAACTTCTTTAGGCGTGTTTACCAGCTACAATACATGGTACCTAATTGAGATACAGAAAATTGTTGTAATCTACATTTTGTATAATGGTGTTTAGAAATATAGTCTACACATAACTATACAAAATGCATGTCCATGTAAAGAACTGAATCACAGTAGAAAGATCAAAATAAGAATCATTCAATGCTTCAGGATCAGAAACTCACACTCCGAGAGCTTACGAGAATTAAGTGAAAATTACAGAACATCTGTATAGATGCAAGATAATGAGACGAGGAACATGTCTCCACACAAATATTCACTGAATTCCTGATTTTTATTCTTACATTGAAATTTTTACTTTGTGCCTTTATGTTATCACCGAAAATGTCCCTTCAGATATTTTAGATATTTTACTTTGCATTTTAATGGTTTTAGTGTGGCAGAGACACCCTGAGAAGCTACTCAATCTTCCTCATTCAGAAATTTTACATAAAATTGGTAGACACGTGAATCGTTAATTTCTCCAGAGGATCCTAAGGGAAATAGAAATATTTTAACTGAGTGTTTTACATTGTTAACTCAGTGCTTTGTCATGTTTTGCTTTGATCAATGCACTTGAAGATTTTCCCTAACTTGCTGAAAGGGTAATGCAGATAAACGTCTTTGCATTGCTATTATTTGCATTTAAGCGCATGCACTCTGGTAAGAGTGTTTCCCAAAGAATAGTCTGTAGACAGTAGTCTCATAATGTTCCACAGAAGACGGGCACTGTGGCTTAATACATTTCGGGAAATGTTAATACCACAAATCCTCCTGTGGATATGTGTAATATCTGAGAACTTCTAAAGAGGAAAAAATAAAGCCGCGCGTATCATAGGTTTTCATGACTCTGAATGTCAGTTTTCACACTGGGTCACTTTTATATGCCTGTCACAGATATGCTGTAAATTTGGGGAGTTTTAGAGTACAACACTGCACATCAGTCATTCACACTGAAATGCGCATGTCACGCCCCCTGGAGTGCTCGGAGCCAAGGCCAGCAGGTTGGTGGCCTTCGTTTACGGCAGCTTTGGGAGCAGGACTTTATTTTCTTTGCTCCGTCTCCTATATGTACTGGGGATGCAAAGTAAACCAGGATATGTGCCAAACTTGAAGGAAGCCAGAGAGTCCAGAAAACTATAGGCTTTCCTGCACCCAGAGGGAGCCGTTACTCTTGGAAATAAGACTTTTTCAAAGGACAACCTTCTAGGTGACAGAAAGCGCGATTTGAGCTTCTCTTCTCCAAACTGTTGGTCTTTCACAATGAAAAGAGTTTGACCTCAACAAGGGAACAAGGAGCACTGCTAACTAAACAGCCCAGGCAGACACAAAAGCCTGGTTGTTGCGACCGAGTTGACTTAGCATTTACAGCAGTTTCAAACTCAAATCCATTTGGTCAGGGAGCCTAATCGTCTAAGAAAAACAGTCATGTGAAGAAACAGGAGGCTGCATCTGATTGATTTATAAAAGTGTCAGGTTACTGAAGTTTTAGCCAGTTCAGAGGAAAAATGCTTTCCCGTTTACCCCCCATTTCCTTCATGTCAGAAGAAAGTCATTCCCACACTACAAAATGTGCCTTCAGAATCCCATACCCTGCATGAGACCAAATTCTTTGGCTTTTGGAGGGCTTTCTGCACAGCCTGAAATTGATTCCTGACAGCAGTTCCTTTGTGGCTTTGCTCAAACAAACTCGGAATCTTTTGGCTCACGACACCAGCAGTAATTGAAAGAAGATACCACCATTGTGTTGTACATTCATGGGACTGCTCAGGAGAAATGCGTTTGCTTTTCCGATCAAGATTTCACTGTGCTGCAGTTGTCTTTGGTACCGAGTAAGCACGTTTACCGTTCCTAACATCCCCTCTCTTTTTTTGCTGTTGTTGCTTAGTTGTTTTACTTTGTTATTTTTCAAGAATAATTTCAATAATATTGCCATGCACACAATGACATGTTGCATACAAGTACGTCAACATCATGACTATAACTTATTATATCTGGGTATTTATAGCAGAAATATAGACAGTCATAAATATATACTTAGAAAATTCCAGGGTAGTTCTGATTTTCAAACACATGTAATATGTGGTCTCATTAAGAATTCTCTGTGTTGTCTCTGGCAAACGGTATTTACACAGCCAGAAAATAAAAACTCTTAAAAAAGTACAAGAGGAATCTGCTTTTGCTTTGTAAAGATATATTTTCTCTAGAAATACTGAGCAGACAAGGGTGTCCAGGAAAAGTAGTTTTGAAGAGAAGGCAAATGTGGAACTCGATTGAAAAGAATGATTAGAAAATTGTGTCGCTTTTGAAAGTTTTTTCCTGCATTTTTTCTATTATCTAAGTTTCATAATTTTTTTTTTCCAATGGAAGGAATAGCTTTCTTGACATGTCCTGTAGTTATGACTGGAATAGTGCTTTTTCTCCAGTATATGTACGGAATACTCTTAGTGATAGGAACAATTTTCAGATATCAATAAATGAATTGTAAGTACCACAGTGCCATTTTTCTTGCCTTACACAAAAGACTGCTGGGTTGCTTAGTTATAAACCTTAAATCTTTTGACTTATGGCCCTAATAGTGATTGAGATTAGAAGTAATTGATCCATTACTGAATTAATATTATACTAGGCATCAATGAGGATGTTTTCTCTGACATTTTCAGTGTAGCCTTCTAATAACAATAGCATTTATTGTGCTGTGCAATGTTTGGTCAGGCATAAACCCGCTTAACTTCAAAACCTGTATGGCATAGTTATTATTGTGATTATCTTCATTTAACCAATGTGCTGGAGGTAAAGAATGGTGTAAGAATTAAATCCTGGTGGTTTAACTTTCTGAGATTTTAATTGTTTCTTTTAACACCATTAGCTCTCCCTTAAAATGAGCATGCTCATGAAATTAATCCAAATCAATATCAGGCTGTCCTTTAAAAAAATTCAGAGCAAAGAAGAACAAGTGACTGATGGTATTTACTGGACTTTGAGCAACTGACCTTTCTGTAAACGGGGCTAACAATTTTACTTGGGTTTGAGTAGCTGCAAAAATTGCTGATAAGTCAATTTAAAGTCTTAGGAAAGTATTCTTTTCAGATTTAAGTCTCCTAAATCATTTGGCAGTCACTTGGTAGTCATTTAGATCAAGCTCAATTGCCTGAAGCCACACATTCATTTTAATCCACGAATAATGTAGTGATGACTCATTGACAGCTGTTTACCAGTTCCTAGAGTTTTTATACCTGCAACTCTTACAGGATTCTAAACAAAGAATTCTAGAAATAAAATGATACAAATAGAAAGTAGACATTTCACTTTCATTTTAGGGTGGGTGAGGTGAAGCAAGATGTCTTTAGTAATAATTGCTCTATGATACCTAGAGTTGTCTTTTGGTGAAACTTGGTTTTACAGCTTTTACCTCTCAAATATATCCAGTATCCAACCACTTCTCACCACTTTCCTTCTCACCAGTTGTGAAATCAAACCCTTGGCCCTGAATTTTGATCCTGCTCCAAGCCACCATCATGCTTTCCCTGTATTTTGGCATTAACTCCCTAAACTGTCACCTAAATTGCCACCCTTGTCCGCAGTATTCTCAACAGGAAAGCCAGCTGATCCTTACAAAATGTAAGTGATATCATATCATCCCCCGTCTTAGCTCAAGGCCTTTCTCCCTGTGAGTGTGAGGCAGCATGTTGTCTGGTTCCCTGTGATTCTGACTTGGTCTCCTCCCTTTATCCTAGCTCACACCACTCAAGCCACAGGCTCCTATTGCTAACCCCGCCATATCCTGCCTGCACATGTCAATAGTGCCCCTTAGTTAGCCTGCTCTGTGAATTCCTCAGAATCTGTAGCTTCCAGCACCCCATATGATCTATATATTTATTACGTTTTGTGTAGTATTTATTATTTATCTTATCTGATGGGAATGTAAGCTCTCTAAGCAAGTGAAGCTTATTGTCTGCTCTGTTTGAACAAAAAAGATTAGCATCTGGTGTATTGTAGCACTCAATACGTATTTATGGAATGAACAAATGAATGAATGAATGATTAAATGCCAATAGCTGGAGCCATGCTTCAAGGGGCAAACATGATGCTAGGACTTTCAGTTCGGTCACCATTTGTATAATAAGGTTTTGGTCTAAGGCAAATGACGTCCATACATAAGAAATAAAATACATCATGAATAATGAATAGCATTAAAAGTCAATATTACTAGCTTCGAAGAAAAAAGATAAGACAGTGGAAATAGAGCCTGGTACTGAAATTGAAATTTAGTTAGAAGAAATCCCCGTTCCACCATTTATCAGCCAGATGACCTTGGGCAAGTCATTTTAGTATACTAATCCTTAGCTCTCTCCCATATATGATGGGAAAATCTGTGCTGCCATAAAGAGTAAATGAATCTGGTTGTCTTAAAGAGTAAATGACTTTACATATTTAAAATGCTTAACATAATTTCGTGATATGTAATAACTATCAGGGGAAGGAAGCAAGAACATAGTCGTTTTAAAAATGTACAGAGAGCCTTAGAACAATCTGAAAAACGCATCCAAGTTATTATAAACAATTTGTTTTGAATCAATAATGCCTGATGAATAATAGTTTTTTTCTTTTAATGGGCAAGAATTGGCCATTGATCTTTTGGAATCTCAGAGATGGGAGTTGCGTAACTATCTGATATTTGGTTAATACTAAACTTTTTCGCTTTCGTCAGCCGTCCTCAAAACTCTTGGTCTCAGGAGTCTTTCATACTCCTAAAAATAACTGAAGATTCCAAAGAGTCCTTATGTGGGTTGTAGATATTGATATTTTCTCTATGCAAAATTAAAACTAAGAACTTAAGACAATTATGTATTAATTCATTTCAATATATCAATAATAAACTCATTAGTAGTTTTTAAATTTTAGATATTTATTTTAGATAGTTGTTAACAAATATTTAGTGAGAAGGGTAGCTTCGTTTCACGGTGTTGCAAATCTTTTTAATGTCCAGCTTAATAGAAGAAAACTGAATGAGTTTATCTGCTTTTGCATTCAATCTGTTGTGACATCATACATAATGCAGCCTTTGCAACACCCCCCATCACTCATGAGAAATGAGTGAAAAAGACAAATAACATATTAGTATTATAGTCATGTGTCGCCTAAGCCAGGGAATATGTTCTGAGAAATTCATTATTAGGTGGTTTTGTCACTGTGTGAACATCATAGGATACACTTACACAAGATGATACAACCTCCCACACACTGCAGTGTGCCCGTTGCTCCTAGACCACAAACCTATGCAGCATGGTACTGAACTGAATACTGTAGGCAATTGTAACACAATGGTAAGAATGTGTGTATCCAAACATAAAAAGGTACGGTAAAAATAAGGTATAAACGATTAAATAATGGTACATAGCAGGGCACTTGCCATAAATGCAGCTAGCAGCAGGAGAAGTTGCTCTGGGCGTCAGTGGGTGAGTAGTGAGTGAACGTGAAGGCCTGGGTCATTTTAGTACTTTATAAACAGTACACTTAGACTATGCTGCATTTCTAACAAATATTTTTATTTCTTCAATACTAAATTAGCCTTAGCTTGCTGTAACTTTTCAAACTTTGTCCATTTTTATTAATTTTAACTTTTTGGCTCCTTTGTAATAACACGTATTGTACAGCTATATAAAATATTTTCTGTCTTTATATCCTTTATAAACTTTTTTCTTTTCAAAGGTTTTTGATTTTTTGTTATTTTCAAAAATGTTGTTATAAACTAGGGCACAAACACACACATTAGCCTAGGCCTGCACAGGGCCAGCTCATCAATATCACTGTCTTCCTGCTCCATATCTTGTTCCATCTCAGGAACAATAACAGGCATGGAACTGTCATCTCCCGTGACAGCAACGCCTTCTTGCAGTTACCTCCTGAAGGACCTGCCCGAGGATAACTATTTTTTATAAATACATTCTAAAATAATGATAAAAGTATAGTGTAGTAAACACATAAACTCCTCCTACCCCTGATTTTCTTGAAACAAACTTTGAAAACCACTAGGCTAAGTTATGGTCTTTGTCTTCTTTTCTTTTTTTAAAAAAATTGTAAATTGACAGTTTATAATTGTTCAGTCTGCCCTCAGTAAGTGTGTGTTCCACACCCAGGATTCAGCCAATCACAGATCAAAAAAAAAAATTGGAAAGAATAAAAAGAACAATACAGCAATAAAAATTATACAAATGAAAATGCAGTATTTTAACTATTTGCACAACATTTACATTGTATTAAGTATTATAAATAGTCTAGAGATGACTTAAAATATGCAAGAGGATGTATGTAGGTTATATGCAATGACTTTTGCCATTTAATGTAAAGAACTTGAACATGCATGGGATTTGGGATCCAGGAGGGGTCCAGGGAACAATTCCCTGTGGATGCCAAGGGAAGACTATGTAAATGTATGGGATATAGACTGTTATGATTCTGAATAAAACGTGGAATAATTAAATCAAGCTATTTACCATATCCAGTATCTCAAATACTTAACACTTTTTATGGTAAGAACATTTGAAATGTGCTTTTTTAGCAGTGTGAAATGTACAGTACTCTATTATTAACTATGTTCATTACACTGTGCAATAGAATTAAAAAAAAAACATACCTTCCTATCTAACAGATTTAGTACCCTCGGACTATGATCTCCCATTCCCCCCACCCCGCAGTTTCTGTAACCACCAATATACTCTCTGCTTTTGTGAGTTTGCTTTAGATTTCACACATCAGTGAGAACAGGCGGTATTTGTCTTTCCGTGTCTGGCTTATTTTACTTGGTGTGGTGTTCTCCAGTCCCATCCGTGTTGTTACACGTAACAGAATTTCCTTCTTTTTTAAGGCTGACCAGTATTCCATGGTGTATGCGGACCACATACTCACCTGTTGATGATGGACACATAGGCTGATTCTGTAACTTGGCTATTGTGAACAGCGCTGCAATAAATATGGCTGTGCAGGCAGATCTCTCTCTCCCTCTTTTTTTTTGAGATGGAATCTCACTCCGTCACCAGGCTGGAGTACAGTGGCGTGATCTCAGCTCGCTGCAACCTCCGCCTCCCTGGTTCAAGTGATTCTCCTGCCTCAGCCTCCTCCTGAGTACCTGGGACTACAGGTACGCACCACCACCTGTAGTTTCATTATGTTGGCCAGGATGGTCTCGATCTCTTGACCTCATGATCTACCTCCCAAAGTGCTGGGATTACAGGCCTGAGCCACCGCACCTGACCGCAGATATCTCTTAAACAAACTGACTTCAAACCTTTTGGGTAAATACTCAGAAGTGGAAGGGTGGATCATATCCTCGTTCTATTTTTAGTTTTTTGGGGAACCTTCATTTAATTTTCCATAAGGGCTGTACTAATTTACATTCCCACCAACAGTTAACAAGGATTCCCTGTTCTCTACGTTCTTGCTGACACTTACTTATTTATTTATTTTTGTCTTTTTGAAAAAGTCATTTTGACAGGTGTGAGATGGTATCTCATTGTGGTTTTAATTTGCAATTTTGCCTAATTATTAGGGATTTTGAGCATTTTTTATATACCTGTTTTCTGTTGCTGTTCCTTCGTTTGAAATGCCTTTTCACTCTCCTTACCCATGTTTAAAATTGGGTTTTTTGTTTTCTTGCTACTGAGTTGTTTGAGTTCCTTATGTATTTTGGATAGTAACCCCTTCAGAGATGTGTGACTTTTCTCTCAATCTGTAGGTTATCTTGGTATATGGCTAATTGTTTCCTTTGCTGTGCAGAAGTTTTTTGATATTATCCTATTTGTCTATTTTTGCTTTTGTTACCTGCACTTGTTGGGGTCAAATTCCAAAAAACTTGTTGCCCAGCCCGATTCGATATTGTTTTTTTCCCTATCTGTCCCTCCAGTAGTTTTTATGGTTTCTGGTCTTATGTTTAAGTCTTTGATCCATTTTGAATTAATTTGTACATATGGTGTGAGATAATGGGTCCAATTTTATTCTTCTGCATGAAAAAAAATCTAGTTTTCTCAACAGCATTTATTGAAAACACTGTCCTTTTCTCATTTGTATATCCTTCATACCGCTGCAGGAAATCAACTGATCGTACTGATAGCACATGTGTGGGTTCTCTACTCTGCTCGATTGATCAGTGAGTCTTTTTTTTTTTTTTTCTTCTGGTATCATGCTCTTTTAATTACTACAGCTTTGTAGTATAGCTTGAAATCTGGTAGTGTGATGCCTCCAGCTCGTGTTCTTTTTGCTCATGATTCAGTTGGCTATTTGGAGTTTTTTGTGATTCTTTATGAATTTTAGATATATTTAAGATATTGCCACTGGAATTTTGGTAGAGATTAAATTGAATATGTAGGTCTCTTTGGATAGTATGAACATTTAAATAATCCTTCCAGTTCATGAACACTTTGTCTTTTTCCACTTGTTCACGTCTGTTTCAATTACTTGCATCAACATTTTTTAGTTTTCAGTGTACAGGTTTTTCACGTCTTGGTTAGATTGATTTCTAAGGATATTTTTTATTGCTATTGTAAGTGGGATTGTTGTCTTAATTATTTTTTTAATTATACACTAAGTTCTGGGATACATGTGCAGAACGTGTAGGTTTGTTACATATGTTTACATGTGCCATGGTGGTTTGCTCCATCCATCAGTCCATCATCTACATTAGGTATTTCTTTCAGTAATATCCTTTCCCAGTCCCCCAACCCCCAACAGGCCCCTGTGTATGATGTTCCTCTCCCTGTGTCCATGTGTTCACATTGTTCAACTCCCACTTATGAGTGAGAGCATGCAGTGTTTAGTTTTCTGTTCCTGTGTTAGTTTGCTGAGAATGATGCTTTCCAGCTTCATCTATGTCCCTAAAAAGGACATGAACTCATCCTTATTCTATGGCTGCATAGTATTCCGTGGGGTATATGTGCAACACTTTCTTTATCCAGTCTGGTTCCAAGTCTTTGCTATTGTGAAGAGTGCTGCAATAAATATACATACGCACATGCCTTTATAGTAGAATGATTTATAATCCTTTGGGTATATACCTAGTAATGGGTTTGCTGGATCAAGTAGTATTTCTGAATTTAGATCCTTGAAGAATCGCCACACTGTCTTCCACAACGGTTGAACTAATTTACACTCCCACCAACAGTGTAAAAGTATTTCTATTTCTCCACATCCTCTCTAGCATCTGTTGTTTCCAGACTTTTTAATGGTTGCCATTCTAACTGGCATGAGATGGTGTCTCATTGTGGTTTTGATTTGGATTTCTCTAATGACCAGTGATGATGAGCTTTTATTCATATGTTTGTTGGATGCATAAGTGTCTTCTTTTGAGAAGTGTCTCTTGATACCCTTCACCCACTTTTTGATGGGTTGCTTATTTTTTTCTTGTAAATTTGTTTAAGTTCCTTGTAGATTCTGGATATTAGCATTTTGTCAGACGGAGAGCTTGCAAAACTTTTCTCCCATTCTGTAGGTTGCCTGTTGACTCCGATTGATAGCGTCTTTTGTTGTGCAGAAACTCTTAAGTTTAATTAGATCCCATTTGTCAATTTTGGCTTTTGTTGCCATTGCTTTTGGTGTTTTAGTCATGAAGTCTCTGCCCATGCCTATGTCCTGAATGGTATTGCCTAGGTTTTCTTCTAGGGTTTTCATGATTTTAGGTCTTATGTTTACGTCTTTAATCTATCTTCAGTTAATTTTTGTATAGGGTATAAGGAAGGGGTCCAGTTTCAGTTTTCTGCATATGGCTAGCCAGTTTTCCCAAAACCGTTTATAGAATAGGGAATCCTTTCCCCATTGCTTTTTTTTTTGGTCGGGTTTGCCAAAGATCAGATGGTTGTAGATGTGTGACATTATTTCTGAGGCCTCTGTTCTGTTCCATTGGTCTATATATCTGTTTTGGTACCAGTACCATGCTGTTTTGGTTATTGTAGCCTTGTAGTATAGTTTGAAGTCAGGCAGCATGATGCCTCTAGCTTTGTTCCTTTTGCTTAGGATTGTCTTGGCTATATGGGCTCTTTTTTTGTTCTGTATGAAATTTAAAGTGTTTTTTTTTTTTTTTTTTTTTTTTTTTCTAATTCTGTGAAGAAACTCAATGGTAGCTTGATGGGATAGTACTTTGAAACCAAAGTACTTTGAGAATAAAGACACAATGTACCAGTATCTCTGGGTTAAAGGTAAAGCAATGTTCAGAGGGAAATTTATGGCACTAAATGCCCACAGGAGAAAGTGGGAAAGATCTAAAATTGACACCCTAACATTACAATTAAAAGCACTAGAAAAGCAAAAGTAAACAAATAAATAAGTACTTTGAAAGCAAATTACTTTGACAACAAAGACACAGTGTACCGTATCTCTGGGATACAGGTAAAGCAGTGTTTAGAGGGAAATTTATGGCACTAAATGCCCACAGGAGAAAACGGGAAAGATCTAAAATTGACACCCTAATATCAAAATGAAAAGCACTAGAATTGAATCTATAAATTACTTTGGGCAGTATGGCCGTTTTCATGATATTGATTCTTCCTCTCTATGATCATCGTATGTTTTTCCTTTGTGTCCTCTCTTATTTCCTTGAGCAGTGGTTTGTAGTTGTCCTTGAAGAGGACCTTCATGTCCCTTGTAGGCTGTATTCCCAGGTATTTAATTCTCTTTGTAGCAATTGTGAATGAGAATTCACTTATGATTTGGCTCTCTATTTGTCTATTATTGGTGTATAGGAATGCTTGTGATTTTTGCACATTAATTTTTTATCCAGAGACTGCTGAAGTTGCTTATTAGCTTAAGAAGATTTTGGACTGAGAGGATGGAGTTTTCTAAATACACAATCATGTCATCTGCAGACAGAGACAATTTGAATTCCTCTCTTCCTATCTGCATATCCTTTATTTCTTTCTCTTGCCTGACTGCCCTGGCCAGAACTTCCAATACTATGTTAAATAGGAGTGATGAGAGAGGGCAACCTTGTCTTGTGCCAGTTTTCAAAGGGAATGCTTCCAGCTTTTGCCCATTCAGAATGATATTGGCTGTGGGTTTGTTATAAATAGCTCTTATTAATGTGTGCCACATTACATCAATATCTAACTTATTTAGAGTTTTTAGCAGGAAGGGTGTTGAATTTTATCAAAAGCATTTTCTGCATCTATTGAGATAATCCTGTGGTTTCTGTCATTGGTCCTGTTTCTGTGATGGATTATGTTGATTGATTTGCATATGTTGAACCAGCCTTGCATCCCAGGGATGAAGTTGACTTGACCATGGTGGATAAGCTTTTTGATGTGCTGCTGGATTCAGTTTGTCAGTATTTTATTGATGATTTTTGCATCAATATTCATTAGGAATAGCGGCCTGAAGTTTACTTTTTTGTGTGTGTCTCTGCCAGATTTTGGTATCAGGATGATGCTGGCCTCACAAAATGAGTTAGGGAGGAGTCCTCCTTTTCTGTGGTTTGAAATAGTTTCAGAAGGAATGGTACCAGCTCCTCTTTATACCTCTGGTAGAATTCAGCTGTGAATCTGTCTCTCCTGGGCTTTATTTAATTAATTTATTTTTTTTTTTCGGTTTAGGCTATTAATTACTGCCTCAATTTGACAACTTGTTGTTAGTCTATTTCGGGATTCAACTTCTTCCTGGTTTAGTCTTGGGAGGGTTTATGTGTCCAGGAATTCATCCATTTTCTTCTAGATTTTCTAGTTTATTTGTGTAGAGGTGTTTATAGTATTCTCTGATGGTAGTTTGTATTTCTGTGGGATCAGTGGTAATATCCCCTTTATCAATTTTTATTTTGTCTCTTTGATTGTTCTCTCTTTTCTTCGTTATTAGTCTGGCTAGTGGTCTATCCATTTTGTTAATCTTTTTAAAATCTGACTCTTGGGATTCATTCATTTTTTGAAGGGTTTTTCATGTTTTCATCTTTTTTAGTTCTGCTCTTACCTTAGTTATTCCTTGTCTTCTGCTAGCTTTTGAATTTGTTTATTTTTGCTTCTCTAGTTCTTTTAGTTATGATGTTAGGGTGTCAATTTTAGATCTTTCCCACTTTCTCCTTTGGGCATTTAGTGCTATAAATTTTTCTCTGAACACTGCTTTACCTGTATCCCAGAGATAATGCTTTCAAAGTGCTTACTTCTTTCTTTCTTTTTTTTTTTTTTTTTTTTTTTGTTTGTTTGTTTGTTTGTTTTTGTTTTTTTGTGATGGAGTTTCACTCTTGTTACCCAGCTGGAGTGCAATGGTGCGATCTCAGCTCACTGCAACCTCCGCCTCCTGGGTTCAGGCAATTCTCCTGCCTCAGCCTCCTGAGTAGCTGGGATTACAGGCACGCACCACCATGTCCAGCTAATGTTTTGTGTTTTTAGTAGAGACGGGGTTTCACCATGTTGACCAGGATGGTCTCGATCTCTTGATCTTGTGATCCACCAGCCTCGGCCCATTACAGGCTTGAGCCACCGCACCCGGCATACTTATTTATTTCTGCCTTCATTTCATTGTTTACCCAGTAGTCACTCAGGAGCAGGTTGTTCAGTTTCCATGTAGTTGTGTGGTTTTGAGTGAATTTCTTAATCCTGAGTTCTAATTTTATCGCACTGTGGTCTGAGAGACTGTTTGCTATGATTTCTGTTCTTTTGCATTTGCTGAGGAGTGTTTTATGTCCAAGTCAGTGGTCAATTTTAGAATAAGTGCAAT
The DNA here is from genome assembly GCF_048565385.1 of Saimiri boliviensis. NCBI lineage: Eukaryota > Metazoa > Chordata > Mammalia > Primates > Cebidae > Saimiri > Saimiri boliviensis. Next base: position 103,490,601 of record NC_133458.1, on the reverse strand, counting down.
GGTGCTAGGAAGAATGTATATTTTATTGATTTGGGGTGGAGAGTTCTGTAGATGTCTGTTAGATCTGCTTGTTATGGAGCTGAGTTCAAATCCTGAATATCTTTGTTAATTTTCTGTCTTGTTGATCTGTCTAATATTGACAAGGGGGTGTTAAAGTCTCCTATTATTATTGTGTGGGAGTCTAAGTCTCTTTATAGGTCTCTAAGACCTTGCTTTATGTATCTGGGTGCTCCTGTATTGGGTGCATATATATTTAGGATAGTTAGCTCTTCTTGTTTCATTGATCCCTTTACCATTATGTAATGCCCTTTTTTGTCTTTTTAAAATTTTTGTTGTTTTAAAGTCTGTTTATTTAGAGACCAGGATTGCAACCCCTGCTTTTTTTTCTTTCCATTTTCTTGGTAAATATTCCTCCATCCCTTTATTTTGTGCCTATGTGTGTCTTTGCATGTGAGATGAGTCTCCTGGATAGAGCACACTGATGGGTCTTGACTCTTTATCCAATTTGCCAGTCTGTGTCTTTTAATTGGGGCATTTAGCCCATTTACATTTAAAGTTAATATTGTTATGTGTGAATTTGATCCTGTCATTATGATGCTAGCTAGTTCTTTTGTTCATTAGTTGATTCAGTTTCCTCATAGTGTTGAGGGTCTTTGCAACTTCATATGTTTTTGCAGTGGCTGGTTCCAGTTTTTCATTTCCATATCTTGTACTTCCTTCAGGAGCTCTGTAAGGTAGGTGTGGTGGAGACAGAATCTCTCAGCATTTGCTTGTCTGTAAAGGATTTTATTTCTCCTTTGCTTGTGAAGCTTCATTTGGCTGGATATGGTATACTGGGTTGAAAATTCTTTTTTTAAGGATGTTGAATATTGGCCCCCACTCTTTTCTGGCTTGTAGGGTTTATGCAGAGAGATCTGCTGTTAGTCTGATGGGCTTCTTTTTGTGGGTAACCAGTTCTTTCTCCCTGGCTGTCCTTACCATTTTTTCCTTTATTTCAACCTTGGTGAATTTCATGATTATGTGTCTTTGGGTTGCTCTTTGTGAGGAGTATTTATGTGGTGTCCTCTTTATTTCCTGGATTTTAATGTTGGCCTTCCTTGCTAGGTTGTGGAAGTTCTCCTGGATAATATCCTGAAGAGTGTTTTCCATCTTGGTTCCATTCTCCCTGTCACTTTCAGGGACATCAATCAAACATAGGTTTGGTTTTTTTCACATAGTCCCATATTTCTTGGGGGCTTTGTTTGTTCCTTTTCATTCTCTCTTTTTTTTTATTATTTAGATTTTGTCTTTGCATTTTATTTCATTGAGTTAATCTCCAGTCTGTGATATGTTTCTTCTACTTGTGTCTGCTTCATGAAGTTCTTGTGCTGTGTTTTCAGCTCTATCAGCTCACCTATGTTCTTTAAACTGGTTATTCTAGTTAGCAATTCCTGTAACCTTTTTTCAAGTTTCTTAGCTTCCTTGCATTGGGTTAGAACATGCTCCTTTAGCTCAAAGGAGTTGTTAATACACACCTTCTGAAGCCTACTTCTGTATTTGTCAAACTCATTCTTCATTCATTTTTGTTCTCTTGCTGGCAAGGAGTTGTGATCTTTCGGAGTGGCTGGTTCGTTTGGAGGAGAAGAGGCATCTGGTTTTCAGAATTTTCAGTCTTTTGCAGGGTTTTCCCTCATCTTTTTGATTTTATCTACCTTTTTCTTCTTTGATACTGGTGACCTTAAGATGGAGTTTTTGTGTAAATGTCCTTTTTGTTGATGTTGATGCTATTGCTTTTGGTTTGTTAGTTTTTCTTCTAACAGTCAGGCCCCTCTGCTGCAGGTCTGCTGGAGTTTGCTGGAGGTTCACTCCACACCCTGTTTGCCTGGGTATCACCAGCAGAGACTGCAGAATAGCAAAGATTGCTGCCTGTTCCTTCCTCTAGAAGCTTTGTCCCTATCAGAAGGATGCCCACTAGATGCCAGCTGGAGCTTTCTTGTAATGGGTGTATCTGTTGACCCCTATCAGAAGGGTGCCCACTAGATGCCAGCTGGAGCTTTCCTGTAATGGGTATCTCCCAGTCAGGAGGCATGGGGGTCAGGGACCCACCTGAGGAGGTAGTCTGTCCCTTAGCAGCACTTGAGCACTGTGCTGGGAGATCTGCTGCTCTCTTCTTAGCCACCAGGTGGGAACATTTAAATCTGCTGAAACTGCATCCACAGTAACCCCTCCCCCCAGGTGCTTTGTCCCAGGAGATGGGAGTTTTATCTATAAGCCCCTGACGGGGGCTGATGTCTTTCTTTCAGAGATGCCCAGCCCAGAGAGGAGGAATCTAGAGAGGCAGTCTGGCTACAGCAGCTTTGCTGAGCTGCAGTGGGCTCTGCCCAGTTCAAACTTCCTGGCAGCTTTGTTTACACTGTGAGGGGAAATCCACCTACTCAAGCCTCAGTAATGGTGGATGCCCCTTCCCCTATTGAGCTTGAGCATCCCAGGTCAACTTCAGACTGCTGTGTTGGCAGCAAGAATTTCAAGTCAGTGGATCTTAACTTGCTGGGCTCCATGGGGGTGGGCAAGACCACTTGGCTCCCTGGCTTCAGCCCCCTTTCCAGGGGAGTGAATGGTTCTGTCTCATTGCAGTTCCAGGTGCCATTGGGGCATGAAAAAAACTCCTGCAGCTAGGTTGGTGTCTGCCCAAATGGCTGCTCCGTTTTGTGCTTGAAACTCAGGGCTCCCATGGTGTAGACACCTGAGGAAATCTCCTGGTCTGCAGGTTGCAAAGACCATGGGAAAAGCATAATATCTGGGCCGGAGGGCACCATTCAGCGTGGCACAGTCCTTCATGGCTTCCCTTGGCTAGGGGAGGAAGTTCCCTAACCCCTTGTGCCTCCGAGGTGAGGTGATGCCCCACTCTGCCTCTGCTCACCCTCCATGTGCTGCACCCACTGTCTAACCAGTCCCACTGAGATGAGGCAGGTACCTGAGTTGGAAATGCAGAAATCACCCCCTTTCTGTGTTGATTTTGCTGGGGACCAGAACTGTTTCTATTAGACCATCTTGCCTGTCTTAATTTTTCTGATTGTTCATCATTAGTGTCCTGATATTTGTGTGTTGATTATGTATCCTGTAACTTGACTGCATTCATTTATTAGTTCCAACAGTTTTTTTTTTTTTTCTTTTTTTGGTGGACTCTGTAGAATTTTCTATATATAAGATCACATCACCAGCCAACAATGATGATTTCACTTCTTTCTTTGCAGTTTGGATGCCTTTTATTTTTCTCTTTGGCTTAATTGCTCTGGCTAGGACTTCCAATAATGTTAAATAGGAGTGATGAGAGTGGGCAGCTTTGCTTGTTTTGTATCTCAGAGGAAAGGCTTTCAATTTTTCATCATTGAGTAGGATGTTAGCTGTGGGCTTCTCATATATGGCTTTTATTGTGTTGCAGTATCCTCTATATCTATTTTGGTGAGAATTTTTAATATGAAAGAATGTTGAATTTTGTCCAATGGTTATTCTTTCTTCTTGAGGCTTAATAAAAATAAGACAGTTCATAACTTTCTTTCATGTATCTTTTCCAACTTTTTGTTATTTTAACAGCCAGTCTGATAAAAAAAAAAAAAAAAAAACTTAGAAGATAAAATTTAAGCTCTTTATACCATTACTTTTACTCTTCAACTCAGGAGATTAAGAGCCTTTGAAAAGAGATTAGAATCTGTACTCCTAATTTAATGAGCAGAAGTCTTTCCACCACACATCAGTTGTCCAAGATTCAACCCTTGGCTTCAAGTGGTTTGTAATATGGTAATACAAAGCATTGAGAGTTCTGTGAAAAACATACACTTTTTAAAAACTAAAAGCGTATTTTTCTTTGTTTTCATTAACATAAAATTTTTAATAAAATATTTCCAAATTCTAGGAAATAAAAGTAAAAGGTGTCATCCAGTTTTCATTAAAACACTCATGAAATTAAATAGGGAAAAGTCTGCATCAGTATTGGAAACTAAAGATAATAGTCACCATATACCAAAAATTGAAGGATATTTCACTAAATAAATCACCAGTTAGACCAGATTTTAAAAACACCGTTAATGGACAACATGTGTTTTGCTCCCTGAGCCAAAGCAGCAAAGTCAGAAAGTTGGAGGAGCCTTGACTGACCCCACAGCTCCTGACCTCAGCCACTCCTGGGGAAAGCAGGCACCATGGACTTGCAAAGGGGTCTATCTCTCAGCACTTGGGGCCGTTTTTTGGTGTCTGCAAACCAGTGTCATAAAAACCATGCCATTAAAATTAATGTAGCAAATTTTCTTAAAAGCAAAAATTTTTGGAATTCCTTAAAAGAGAACCGAAGTGATCTGAATACAGGGCAGTGGGTATAAAGAGAGAGACCCCCGTTTTGATTATTGGGGCTGAACCAACACAGGAGGTGGAAGGCAGGAATGAGAGGCAGGTGGGGGAAAGAAACCAGGGAATCGTATCAGGGTCAAGCACACTTCTGCTCTTTTGCATCTGGGGAACAAGAGGTGGGGTGGGAGTGGTTGGTGGCTGGGCTTTGGTGAATTCATTCTATAACCTGATTGGAGCCTGGATCACATGATCTTCTGCCTTCCTGTCCTGCCAAACTGCAGTCCAGCTGTACTGAGTTATCCCCTTCCTGACTTAAACATGAGTGAACCTGTGTGCAGGGCTTGAAAGATCCTTTGACATTTGATCACTATTTGCCAGGGCCTCAGCCACACCTGCTGGTCTGTGAGGGAGCTGAGGAGACTCAATATATGATGGCTATTTAAAAAAAAAAGTGACCTGAAAGAGTTTCTCTTCATGGTAGAATAAATAAGCCTAATGATCTACGTGGATGTCTAGACCAGACTGGTATTCCTAATAACTTCCTTCCCGCTCATGCCAAGCCTGCCAGCCCTCGATGAAAAGTCACTGTTGACAGACTCTGGCTCAGGAGAGCTCTCCAGGCCCTGCCTCCACCTCTGTGCTTTTTCATCTGGTTTCTGTCCCATGGGCTCCTAATCAGACACTCCTCTCATGGGTATCCCATTTCACGGTTTGACTTCTCACATAGGTTTGTTCCATAGGAACAAAGGTTTTCCCTTCCTTTGTCTTCATGCACTGAGGCTTGTGAATAAATGGGGCTTCCTCCTGGGGACTCCCACAGACTTTTGACTGCATCTCAGCCCAGATTCAGAGCAATAGACTCCAATCACTGGTAGCGCAGGGTCAAGTTACCACAGAGCCTGCCAATAGCAAAAGATTCACCACCCAAGAGAAGGGGAATGATACTTAAGGACTTGAGAGAAAAACTTTCTCGGAAGAGATTTGCTGCAGGAAACAGAAGAAAATTTTAACATATATTTGTTTTATAGGCTAAAAAAAATATTGAGAAGAGGCATGAAGAGATTCCATGAAAACCAAAATCACAAGAGCCAAATTAAAGTATTTGGTGGAAAGAGAGAATAGTTATTGACACTGCAGATTGTCATATTGTTGATGTAAGGAAGAAACTTGGGAAGCAGTCTCAGAATATGGAGCAAATGAATGAAAACGATGACAGAGAAAGATGTTAGAGGGGGAGTAAAGTTTGCACAACCTGAATGCTGAGTAGTTAGTCTTCCCAAAGGAGAAAGCTAAACAAATAGAATCAATAATTCAAGGGAATAATAAAGCAAAGAAATTAAGGCATAAAAGAAAATTATCTTCCCAATATTAAAAACACATCTGAGTCTGGAGACTTAAAAAATGTAATATCTATTATGTGTAACTGAAAGAAGAATTAAGTCTGGAAGCCTTCCCTTTTCCGTTTTCTTGCAAGTTTCTCCTCCTCTTTGCAACACAGATCCTGGCAACAAGAGTGTCACATCCATGTCGCAAAGCCTGACTGCAATCCACCTCAGCATGACGCAATTTCCTGTGTTCTTTAACCAGTTGTTCTCTTACTTTTAAACTCTCAATGAAGTTTTTATCCTATTCTACCAGTAGCAATTATAATAATGACATCTTACATGAGGCTGGGTCATCTGACAAGCAGATGCCAAGGGGAGATTACATGTGAAAGAACTTCATTAGGAGGAAACATCAGGGAAAGTAATTGGGGACAGGGGCCAGAGAGGGTGGGAGTATGGGCAAACTCTGATCCAGCTCTCACCCTGGGTGAAGGAGAGATTGGGAGAGCCCTCATATGCTGTGGCATTCTTGGAAGTTTTCATGAGGCTGCTGGGGAGTCTAGAGGCAGAGTTCACCAGAGTGGAAGTCCTGCATCTCCCAGCAATGGGCCTGCCTTAGCATCTTTGCCACACTGGGACGTTGGCTGGGAGCCGTCCATGATGGCTATCTCATGAATGCTAGACTGAACATGTTGGGGGTGCAAGCAGAGATGCCATGCGACATTTCTTTTCCACGTATAGCCGCTGGGAGTGAGTTTGGCCCATTTATCTGCGTACTGCACCCATGATTTCAGAGCACAGAAGATAAAGCCCTTGGGTCAGTTACACCGTCTGTAGTTGGAAGTCTGTCAGACACATTCTCGTGAATGCTACAGTGTTCAATAAATATTAATACAACAATCCATTATTGAGCACCTGGACACGAAGTGCCATGCTCTGCCCCCATGAGAGTACAGATGCTCACAACACAAAAGATGAAAACAGCATGCTTACGTTTACAGAGCACAAAATCGGAATGGCAAGACAAACACGAGAAATATACGGTTTCCCCAGAACATGTAAGTGTTAGTGTAAAAGCACATCCCACATGCTACAGGAACACAGAGGAATAAAAGAGTTAACTCTGCCTGGCAAAGCTGGACATACAGCCGCAGAGGAAGTAAAGGTTAAAATGTGCAGCCTAGGTGTTCACAGGCCGAGGTAAGCCTGGAAGAGTACCGCAGTCAGAAGGAAATCAGTTTTGTGCGATAGGCTCCCATTCATCTCTAGTATTTGCTTTCTTCTCCTGGAAAGGGGCGGGGGTGAGACTTTGTTCCTATCTCATGAATGCTAGACTGGACATGTAGGGTGCAGGCAGAGACGCCAGGCCGCATTTCCGAAGGAAGTGCTGGTAGCCACCTTGTAGCTTGCCACACTCTGTATTTTCTAAAAAGGGCCAGAGGGGCGGCTCCATCAGCTCAAAGTTGTTCTAGAGTGAAGGCGACAGGAATCAGAGTGGCAGGTGAATGAAGGACGTGAGACATGAGTGGGAACTAAATCTTTGTTTTTATAACCCTTGAAGGTTTGTTGCGGCAGCAGAGCTTGGCTCACCCTGACTCATCCTCTCTGCAGACAGAGGGCAAAAGATATGAGTATGGTGTTTGCAGGGAGTGCCCCTGCCCTCCACCCTGGGGCTGTATGATGGGTAATGACAGAGCAAGTTTGTGGATGGGGTAGAATCATATCACAGAGTTTTTTTTGACATGCTGAAGATGTGGTGAAGAGCCCACAGGCAATGGAGCGCTCTCTCTCTCTCTCTCTCCTCTTTTTTTTTTTTTTTTTTTTTTTTTTTTTTGAGACGGAGTTTCACTCTTGTTACCCAGGCTGGAGTGCAATGGCGCGATCTCGGCTCACCCTAACCTCCGCCTCCTGGATTCAGGCAATTCTCCTGCTTCAGCCTCCCGAATACCTGGGATTACAGGCACGCACCACTATGCCCAGCTAATTTTTTGTATTTTTAGTACAGACGGGGTTTCACCATGTTGACCAGGATGGTCTCGATTTATTGACCACATGATCCGCCTCGGCCTCCCAAAGTGCTGGGATGACAGGCGTGAGCCACCGCGCCCTGCCATGGAGCTCATTTTTAAGTAGGGGAGGGATAGGAGTGAATCTGGTTTCTAAAGCAGTTAGGAAGCCTGTGTAAAGAGTTTTCAGGGAGAGCCAGAGAGAACAGAGGAAGGGGAGGTTTTAGCGACCTCCAGCATACAGACCGCACGTGGGAAAGGAGGAGGGGAGCCTCAGTGAACGCAGTACCCCAAAGTAGGAGGAAAAGCACTTCGAAGGGGAGCTGATGCACTCAATTTTTCGGGCATTGCATTTGAGGTTCCTTGAGGACAGCCGTGTGACAACATCGGCTTTGGAATTGTAGATTCTTGGAAACGTGTTTGGAGTTGAGATAGCACTGAATTGCATCACTTTAACAGCTGAAGTTTAGAAACTTTTAATCTTTTTCTTTTCAAAGTATGGCCACTGGGAGTGAGTTTGGCCCAGTTAATTAAAAATGAGGACGAGGATGTGAATTGATAAGCACAGATGAGCCCAGTTTCCGTTCCAGAGTGTAAGTCCCTAGGAACGTTCAGGGGACTTCCCTGTACCCACTGGCCTTGTTTTTAAACTTTTTGTTAACTATTTTTTTTCTTTACAGCAGATGCAAATGGGCGAGTTAGTCTTGGTCCACAGTATCATGATTGATCCTTGAAGATCCTCTTCTGTTGTGTTTTTATAAAATGTTCTTTTACCTCCGTTCTCCACTGCCAATTCCCACTTTTCTCAGCATCAACCACTCTCATTTGGTAAATGCAGACATTTCTATCTGTGTCTTGAAGAATGTGCATGGGGGCTGACGGCTTTTCGTTTAGGTAGGGAATACTGTGTTCTGTTTCACTGTGGTTCACGCTGGCTTTCCGTGGCACATGGACAGGTTTTCCCGCCCCCTCTTCCATGATGTCACTCAGGTTGCGCTTCCTTCTTGCCATCACACTGATGCTGGAATGGTTGTCTCTTTGGTTTTCAATGTGGCAATCTGTCCTGTTACCTTAATTCTCTTATGGACCTAAGAAATGTTGTTGATTTTCCATTTCTTTAGATTTTTTTCTCATTCTGAAGACAGAAGGGATGATATTCAACATCTTTATATGTTGTACCAGACACTGGAAGCTGCTGCATGTCACTTTTAGAGACCATAGATATATTTTTTCATCTTGTCATGTTTCAGTTACCCATAGTTGTGCTTTACTGAACAGAAGCCTTTAACTTGGATGTCATAATATTATAAGTATTTTTGTTTTTGGACTTGTTCTTTCAAATGTTTTTCAAGATTACTTTTCCTATTCCCAGGTAAAAAGATACTTGTCTATTTTTTTTTTCTGTTACTTTGTAATTTTACCTTTCACAATTGGAGCTGGAATAAATCTAGAATCCACCTTTTCATATGGTGTTCCATTTTGATTTCCCCCCGTAGCGAGCCAGTTTCCCCAATGGAATCTATGAAATAGTCCATTCTTTCCCATTTGATTTATGGTATATTAAGTTCCCACTTACGCCTCCTCCTCTCTTCTGGGTCTGTTCAGTTCCATTGGCCTACTTGTCTGTTCTCGTGCCAATACTGCCGTGTTTTGATACTATGTCAATACTGGTAGGAAAAATCCCTCCTCTCTTCTTTATTTTGACTGTGTTATTCAGAAACGTACTTTTGAAATAAATTATGTCTGGATTTCTCTCTGTGCCTAGTTTCTCCTATCTTAAGTAAAAAAGGAGCCCTGAGATTCCTTTAAGGCCATCTTTCCAACAAGCACACGTTTTCCTTTGTGTATAAGGACCCAGCTGTTAATGCAACACAGGCAGGAACTGCAGTTCAGGCTATTTTTGCAGCAGCCCCGTGGTGAGCCCACTGCTCCTGAGCCAGGGCTGTGCACTTGTGACAGAGATGGCTGAGGTGACTGATGGCAAGGAGAGGGATCTTCTGTTGAGGATGACGTCTTGAATTCTTTCACATCATTCTTTGCGAATAAGCTAGGCAGCCTAAAAAGCCTCTACTTTTGGAGGCCGTCTAATGTAACCAGTGTCTTCTAGCTAAAAATACGGAGGTTCTGCAATGCGAAGTTATTCTTCAAGATCTCACGGCTTCCTCCTGACAGACCAAGAAACAGACCTTCTCGTTGATTCTTAGGTTATTTCTTCAAGCACCCACCATGCCATAGGGCGTTCTTCAGTGAACAGGGAAGGTGGAAGTTCAAGTGCTAGATTCTGAGAAACGTCTACAGATAAATATGCCGTTCGTTTTGTTTCTAATGGGTGAATGGGAGTGTGATGCATGCGTCAGGTGAACTGTCAAACATGAAATCAGCACCTGACTTCCAGTCACAAGTTGGAATTTCTTTTCTTGTTTACTGACTTTAGGCATCTTGGGTTTCAGTATTTCAGCAAAATAAGGTAGATGTCAAGGTCTACTGCAAATATTTTGAGAATAGCAAAGCTGTGACACCAGGAAAAGGACCAAATTAGAAGCTGCAGTGACCTCACTGCCCTACTATTGAGAAATGACTAATTGATTCTGTACACACAGCTGCTAGAATCAAAGCATGGACACGAGGCTAGCCACATTGTTAACATAAATCATGTATCACTAAAAGGTAATATGTGGTTTCCTTTAAACAAAGAGGCTACTCCTGCTGACAGAGACACTCATCAAATGGTAGCTGTAATAGAAAAGAGAGGATATCATGTTGTTTTTTATTAAGGAAAAAAATTACTTAGAAATAACAGCATATCAAGACAATATACATTTTATTTACTATAAATAATATCATTAGTCTATTTTTTAAAGTCTTTGGGTCATCTACCCTAAGAAAATTGCCATTTATACTCTTCAGTTTCTCTTTGTTTGCATGAATAGATATTTTACACAGTTGTAATCCTACTTTGCATACGACTATAAATTCTTCCTTCCAAGCTCAGATGACATGATTAGAAACTACATAGCTTGGTAATTTTTTTTTTTTTTTTTTTTTTTTTTTTTGAGACAGAGTCTCACTTTATCTCCCGGCTGGAGTGCAAAAGTGAAATCTTGGTTCACTGCAACCTCCACCTCCTGAGTTCAAGCAATTCTCCTGCCCCAACCTCCCAAGAAGCTGGAACTACAGGTGCACACCATCATACTCAGCTAATTGTTGTATTATTAGTAGAAGCAGTGTTTTGTCATGTTGACCAGGCTGGTCTTGAACTTCTGACCTCAGGTGATCTGTTCACCTCGGCCTCCCAGAGTGCTGGGATTATAGGTGTGTGCCACCACTCCCAGCTGCTTGGTGATTTAATTTTAGAATTTTGTGTGTGTGTTTGAATGTTACTTGCAGTGTGGCAAGAAAATTCTTGTGTAAGTTTATTAGAACTGACCAGTATCACAGAATGGACCACACAGCTAACTTTGGCCTAGGCAAGGAAGTCTTGGTCTTAATCCAACATGGATACACTCAGGAAGTCACTCTCCCCGGCTCTGTTCAAGTGGTACGGAGGGCCCAGGGCTCTGCCCCATGATGTACAGTCCCTTTCCACAACATTGGAGATGAGTCTAGGCCTCAAGTTCGTGCCTACAAATTCTTGCAGCTTCTCAGAATCCTGTGAAGTGTGACTGAGGAGACACATCATTCAGGAAACAGCCTTTTAGAGAAAAAGCATAAGGAAAAAAAGTCTTGGTTTTGAGGAATCTTCCCTGTAAAGGGAAGATTAAGCATTACAGACAACTTTTCTAGTAATCTACATGAAATCAGTACATTTCTGTTTCTTCGTTCAGATGAAGTGACACAAAGCAGGAAAGTCTTTTCAGGTTTGCACAATTCGTAGAGAGCAGGCTGGTGATTATTCCCCAGTCTCAAGCTATTCGATGAGAAGAGCCTTCAAATCTGAATCCTAATATTAAGGATGTGGCAGAAACTCCATATCAAAATCTTTATTACAGCATTATTTATAATAATGAAGAACTGGAAATCAATACCCAACCATACAGAACATATTGTTTATTAAAATGATGATATTTTAAGAAGCTATATAAAAGATGGTTTTTAAAGGCAAATAATGAGTGGGATTCTGCCAAGATGGCCTAATAGAAACAGCTCCGGGGCACAGCTCGCAGTGAGAGAGATGCAGCAAAGGAGTGATTTCTCCATCTCCAAATGAGGTACGAGGTTCATTTCAATGGGATTGGTTGGACAGTGGGCATAGCCCAAAGAGGGCAAACCAAGGCGGGTCAGGGCACTGCTCCACCTGGGAAGGGCATCTGACCAGAGGATTGGGGGCTCCCCCTCTCTGGAACACCAGTCCAGATACTGACTTCACCCAAAGCCTCTGCAACCTAGAGGCCGGGAGATCTTCACCAGGCTGAAAAGCAGCCGAGTTACCTGCACAGAGTTGAATAGCAGCCCCAGCTGGTGCCATGGATTGTCAGCACAGATCTAGGCAGATGCATTGGCTGGCTGGGAGAGCCTTTGGGACAGAGCTACCAGCCCCCCAGAGAGAGGAGGTGCTAGAAGCAGGAAGACAGGCAATAGGCTAGGCGGGTCCCTTCCCCACAAAGTCCAGCAGGCTGAAGCCTACTTACTTGAGGATTTCGCAGCCAGCACATCAGTTCCAACTCCACCTGAAAGGATCCAGCTTGATGGGGGAAGGGCATCTGCCATTACAGAGGCAAGCCTAATCTCTCTGTGTAAACAAAAGACACACGAAGCCTATGCAGCAGCCGGATTAAGTCCATGGCAGTCCAGCAGAACCTCTGCAGTTAGACAAGGGACAAACTCGGTCCTCAAGCAGCTCCTTGACATCAAAGTGGGATAAATTCACAAAGATGGGAAGAAACCAGTGCAAAAAGGATGAAACCATCAAAGACCAGAATGCCTCTTCTCCTCCAAGGGATCACAACTCCTCACCAGCAAGGGAACAAAACAGGATGGAGAATGAGTTTGACGAATTGTCAGAAGCAGGCTTCAGAAGGTGGGTAATAACAAACTTCTCTGAGTTAAAGGACCATGTTATAACCCAATGCAAAGAAACTTAAAACCTTGAAAAAAGGGTTAAAGGAAATGCTAATTAGAATAACCAGCTTAGAGAAGACCATAAATGACTTGATGGAGCTGAAAAACACAGCACAAGAACTTTGTGAAGTGTATATAAGTTTCAATAGCCAAATCAATCAAGTATCAAGTAGAAGAAAGGATATCAGAAATTGAAGATCAACACAATGAAATAAAATGAGAAGGCAAAACTAGAGAAAAAAGAGTGAAAAGAAATGAACAAAGCCTCCAAGAAATATGGAATTATGAGAAAAGACCTAATCCACACTTGATCGGTTTATCTGAATGTGATGGGGAGAATGAATCCAAGCTGGAAAACACTCTTCAGGATATTATCCAGGAGAACTTCCCCAACCTAGTAAGGCAGGCCACCACTCAAGTCCATGAAATACAGAGAACACCACAAAGATATTCCTCAAGAAGAGCAACCCAAGGCACACAATCGTCAAATTTACCAGGAATGGTGAATTGAAATGAAGGAAAAAATGCTAAGGGCAGCCAGAGAGAAAGGTCAGGTCACCCACAAAGGGAAGCCCATCAGACTAACAGCAGATCTCTCTGCATAAACCCTACCAGCCAGAAGAGAGTGGGGGCCAATATTCAACATCCTTAAAGAAAATAACTTTCAACCCAGAATCTCACATCCAGCCAAACTAAGCTTCATAAGTGAAGGAGAAATAAAATCCTTTATGGACAAGCAACTAGTGAGAGAATTTGTCACCATCAGACCTGACCTACAAGAGCTTCTGAAGGAAGCACTAAAAATGAAAAGGAACAACCAGTACCAGCCACTACAAATACCAAATGGTAAGGAACAATGATGCAACGAAGAAACCGCATCAACTAATGAACAAAAAAACAAAACAAAAAAAACAAAACAAACAAACAAAAAAAACAGCCAGTAACAAAACGGCAGGATCAAATTCACACATAACAATATTAACCTTAAATGTAAACAGCCTAAATGCCCCAATCAAAAGACACAGACTGAAGAATTGGATAAAAAGTCAAAACCCATCAGTGTGTCGTATTCAGGAGACCCATCTCATGTTCAAAGACACACATAGAGGCAAAATAAAGGAATGGAAGAAGAGTTACCAAGCAAATAGCAAAAAAAAAAAAAAAAAAAAAAAAGCAGGGTTGCAATCCTAGTCTCTGATAAAATGGACTTCAAACTGACAAAGATCAAAAGAGACAAAGAAGGGCATTACATAATGGATCTATGGATTACATGAAAGGATCAATCCAACAAGAAGAGCTAACTATTCTAAATATATATGCACCCAATACAGGAGCACCCAGATACTAGAAGCAAGTTCTTAATGATGTACAAAGAGACTTAGACTTCCACACAATACAGTGGGAGACTTTAACACTCCACTGTCAATACTAGACAGATCAACGAGACAGAAAATCAACAAGGATATCCAGGACTTGAACGCAGTCCTGAACCAAATGGACCTAATAGACATCTACAGAACTCTCCACCCCAAATCCACAGAATATACATTCCTCTCAGCACCACATTGTACTTACTCTAAAATTGGCCACATAATTGGAAGTAAATTACTCCGAAGCAAATGCAAAAGAACTGATATGATCACGAACAGTCTCTCAGACCACAGGGCAATCAAATTAGAACTCAGGATTAAGAAACTCACTCAAAACTACACAACTCCATGGAAACTGAACAACTGGCCCCTGAATGTCAACTGGATGAACAATGAAATGAAGGTAGAAATAAAGATTTTCTTTGAAACCAGTAAGAAAGAAGACACGATGTACCAGAGTCTCTGAGACACATTTAAAGCAGTGTCTAAAGGGTATTTACAGCAATAAATGCCCACATGAGAAGTGAGGAAAGATCTAAAATCGACACCCTATTATCAAAATTGAAAGAGCTACAGGAGCAAGATCAAAAACACCCAAAAGCTAGCAGAAGACAAGAAATAGCTAAGATCATAGCAGAACTTGAAGGAGATAGAAACACAAAAAATCTTCAAAAAATCAATAAAACCAAGAGCTTGTTTTTTGAAAAAAATCAACAAAATAGTCCACTGGCCAGTCTAATAGAAAAGAGAGAAGAATCAAATAGATGCAATAAAAAATGATAAAGGGGATATCACCACTGAAGCCACAAAAATGAAAACCACCATCAGAGATTACTACAAACAACTCTATACACATAAACCAGCAAATCTGGAAAAAATGGATACATTCCTGTACACTTACACCCTACCAAGACTAAAAAAGGAAGAAGGTGAATCCCTGAATAGACTAATAACAAGATCTGAAGTTGAGACAGCAGTTAATAGGCTACCAACCAAAAAAAGTCCAGGTCCAGGTGGATTCACAGCTGAATTCTAGCAGAGGAACAAAGAGGAGCTGGTAGCATTCTTTCTGAAACTATTCCAAACAATACAAAAAGAGGGAATCCTTCCCAAATCATCTTATGAGACCAAAATCACCCTGATACCAAAACCTGACAGAGACTCAACAACAACAACAAAAACTTCAGGCCAATATCCATGATGAACATCAATGAAAAAATCTTCAATAAAATACCGACAAACTGAATGCAGCAGCACATCAAAAAGCTTATCCATCACGATCAAGTAGGCTTCATTCTGGGGATGCAAGGCTGGTTCAACATACACAAACCTGTAAATGTAATCGATGATGTAAACAGAACCAAAGACAAAAGCTACATGATCATCATGCAGAGACGGCCTTCGACAAAATTCAGCAGCCCTTTATGCTGAAAACTCTGTATAAACTAGGTGTTGATGGAACATATCTCAAAATAATAAAAGCTGTTTACAACAAACCCACAGTCAATATCATTACTGAATGGGCAAAAACTGGAATCATTCCCTTCGAAAACTGGCACTAGATAAGATACCCTCTCTCAGCATTTCTATACAATGAGTATTGGAAGTTCTAGCTGGAGCAATCAGGCAAGGAAAAGAAATAAAGTGCATTCAATTCAGAAAAAAGGAAGTCAAATTGTCTTTATTTGCAGATGACATGATTACATATTTAGAAGACCCCATTGTCGCAGCCCCAAATCTCCTTAAGCTGATAAGCAACTTCAGCAAAATCTCAGCATACAAAATCAATATGCAGAAATCACAAGCATTCCTATACACCAATAACAGACAAACAGAGAGCCAAACCAGGAGTGAACTCCCATTCACAAAAGCCACAAAGAGAACAAAATACCTAGGAATACAACTAACAAACGATGTAAAGACCTCTTCAAGGAGAACTACAAACCACTGCTCAAGGAAATAAGAGAGGACACAAACAGATGGAGAAACATTCCATGCTGATGGTTAGGAAGAATCAATATTGTGAAAATGGTCATACCACCTAAAGTAATTTATAGGTTCAGTGCTATCCCCATCTAGCTACCATCAACCTTCTTCACAGAACCGAAAAAAACACCTTAAACTTCATATGGAACCAAAAAGGAGCCCACATAGCCAAGACAATCCTAGGCAAAAAGAACAAAGCTGGAGGTATCATGCTACCTGACTTCAAACTATACTGCAACCATACAGTAATCAAAACAGCATGGTACTGGTACCAAAACAAAAATATAGACCAATGGAACAGAACAGAAGCCTCAGAAGCAACACCACACATCTAAAGCCATCTGATCTTTGACAAATTTGACAAAAACAAGCAATGGGGAAACGATTCCTTGTTTAATAAATGATGTTGGGAAAACTGGTTAGACATATGCAGAAAGCTGAATCTGGACCCCTTCCTTACAGCCTACACTGTAAAATTAACTCCAGATGGATTAAAGATTTAAACATAAAACCTAACACCATAAAAATCCTAGAAAAAAACTTAGGCAAAACCATTCAGGACATAGGCATAGGCAAGGACTCCAACAAAAGGACTGGCAACAAAAGCCAAGATAGACAAATGGGATCTAATAATACTTAAGAGTTTTTGTACAACAAAAGAAACAATCATTAGAGTCAACCAGCAACCAACAAAATGGGAAAAAATTATGCAAGCTACCCATCTGACAAAGGCCTAGTATCCAGAATCTACAAAGAACTAAAGCAGATTTACAAGAAAATAAACGAACAAACCCATTCAAAATTGGGTGAAAGATAAGAACAGACGCTTTTGAAAAGAAGACATTTACAAGGCCAACAAACATGAAAAAATGTTCATCATCACTGGTCATCAGAGAAATGCAAATCAAAACCGTAATGGGATACCATCTCATGCCAGTTAGAATGGTAATCATTAAAAAATCAGGAGACAACAGATGCTAGAGAGGATGTAGAGAAACAGGAACACTTTTACACTGTTGGTGGGAGTGTAAATTAGTTCAACCATTGTGGAAGACAGTGTGGCGATTCCTCAAGGACCTAGAAATGGAAATTCCATTTGATCCAGCAATCCCATTACTGAGTATATACCCAATGGATTATAAATCATTCTGTTAGAAAGACACAAGCACATGTATGTTCATTGCAGCACTGTTTACAATAGCAAAGACCTGGAACCAACCCAAATGCCCATCAATGATAGACTGGACAAAGAAAATGTGGCAAATATGCAGCATGGAATACTACACAGCCATTAAAAAGGATGAGCTCATGTTCTTTGTAGAGACATGGATGAATGTGGCAACCATAATTCTCAGAAAACTGATACAAGAACAAAAAACCAAATATGTTCTTGCTCATAGATAGGTGTTGAACAATGAGAACACATGGACACAGGGAGGGGAGCATCACACACTGTGCTCAGATATTTATAGTATCATAAAATGGACTAAGACATAGATCTTTTACTAAGTACTTTCTTCTCTCATTCATTGCACAGATCTCTTCTTTTTTGACCAGGCTCACTCTCCAGGGATTAACATACATTTATTTATTTATTTATTTATTTATTTTGACCTCTGTAAGCTAATTACTATCTCCTGCTTCTCTTTTAAGACCCCTCAAGCATCACCTCCTGCAGCATAACTCTCTCAGGAAGTATTCTCCAGAGCCTTGTCCTCAGTTCCCTAAGCACAATGCCTCAGTACCCTCAGCTTCTACACATATTTGTTTGTTTTGACTAAATTGCCACCTGTTGCAGTTTAGATACACTCCATTTTATAGATTCTCGGTTTTTAAAATCTGCTTTTAACCGTATTAATGGTCACAAATGGACAAGTGGCACTCCTGAAAAGAAAATTAATATTGAAGAGAAGACTAATAAAGAACACAGTTACAAAATGACAAGACTGCTCTTACCAGGACAAATTTTAATCAAGTGAATTAACAATGAAACACACCCTTAATAGTTTTTCCTTAAGTGATTTCAAGGTATTATTCATCACATTTTACAAGACACTTTAAAACTAGGTATCCAGAATGAAGATAAATTTTTTCTATTTGTTTTTTCAGCAAAGTTTAATCCAAAGGTAATTCAAGCCAGTAGTTTGAAAAATTTCACTTAGCTCTGATAATGATTTAGAAGTCTCATTTAAAGTTTTTTATTTAATAATAAAAGACAAAGTACCACATATTCAGGTTTAATGTTTATTCTTACTGCTGCAGTGAACAAGAGAGTTAAAATGATAAATGGTGATTATAATACAATGAGCCAAAAGTTTATCTTTGTCAGCAAATATATGTAGAAAACAGACAATATTGCTGAAAATATGAAGTAGCAAGTATTAGAACAAACAAATTCTAAGAATTTTATTGAGCAATAGTGCTGATATTTGCTGGATTGTTTTCAAAAACATGGTAAATTAAGAACTTTTTGTAAGTCATAAAGATGACTAAAAAATGACATTCTCAATATTAGTTTTGAAAATGAAAGTAATATTTTATTTTAAAAAATTGTGTGGATATGAACCAATATTAGTGGTTAATTTTACTAGATATAAATAAGGATCATAGAATAAGGTTATAGAAATAATATCACTCATGAATTCATTTATTTCATGCCCTGAAAGCAAATTATTGCAGCACAGAAACTGAATCCAGAAGTATCCACAATATAACATGATGTCAACAAGGTAGTTCCTATTACATAAATGACCTTTAGGGTATAGAAGGATCTTCACAATAATTTATAATGGCATGGAGAGAGACAATGAAAATGTTTAAAATGTTTATGCAACATATACATGAGCTGTGCCACAGACATCTCATGCCGAAGTATTTTCAAAAACTTCTAAAATTCAATACTAGTGAACAATCTAATGATGTTGAGAATCTTTCCATGTGCTTGCTTGCCATGCCTATACATTCTTTTGTGAAGTGTCCAGGTTTCAAAAAGTTTTAAAACTTAAAAACAAAATTTCAACTTGTTTTAAACGCTTCTAAAACAATCAAGGCCAAGAGAAGCCTAAGAAGATAGGACAACTAATTGTAATGTGATATCCTATAAGGAATTCTAGAACAGAAAAAAAAAGGACACGACATTAAAACTAAGTAAATTTGAAAGAAGTATAGACCTTATTTATCAGCATTAGCTCACTAATTGTAAAAATGGAATGACTAATGTAGGATGCTAACAGGAAAAATTGGATGCAGGATATGTGGAAAGCCTCTGTATTATCTTTACAATTTTGCTATAAATTTAAAATGCTCTAAAACATAAAACATATTTAAAATAACTTCTAAATAATGTTTTCATCATATAACCACCATCAATTTATAGAATATTTTCATCACACCTAATAATTCCTCATACCCTTTTTTGCCATCGGGTCCTCTTCTATGCTAACCCCTGGAAACCACTGACTTGATATTTGTCCCCATAATTGTGCCTTTTCCAGAATGTCATGCACATATAATCATACAGCATGAATCATAGAGTATGTAGCATTTCATGTCTGTCTTCCATCAGCATGATGATTTTGAAATGTATTCTTGTTGATGCATGTATCATCAGTTCCTTTATTTTTATTACCGAGAACATTGCTGATTGTAACTCAAGTAGTTTATACATTCATCACTTGTGAAACAGTGTTTGGGCTGTTTACAGTTTGGGCTTATTATGAATAAAGCTAAAATAAACATTCATCTACAGGTTTTTGTGTAGATATGTGTTTTCATTTCTAGAATGTGTTTTCAAATACCTAGAATAAAGATTGGTAGATCACATATTAACTGCATGTGTAACTTTATAAGCAATTGTCAAATTGTTTTCCAAACTGTCTGTCCTAGTTTGACTTCTGACAAAATATGAGTTATTTCTCCTGGTGTGGTTTTTTGGTTGTTATTAATTTTTTTGGCTGTTGTTAATTTTTAATTTTTATATATACAGAGTGAGTATATATATTTATGGATAATGTGAAATATTTTGATACAAGCATGCAATGCATAACAATCACATCAGGGTAAATGGCATATCCATCACTTCATGCATTTATCTTTTGTGTTATAAACAATCCAGTTATGCTCTTTTAGTTATTTTTAAATGTACCATTAAATGATTTTTAAATATAGTCTCCCTATTGTGCTAGCAAATACTTTATCTTATTCTTTCCAGCAATCAGTATTGAAAATAGTTTTCATTTTAGCCAAACCAGTAGATTATTGTGTTTTAATTTGTATTTCCCAAATGAATCGAATATAAGAATATATATGAATGGCAAGTAAGCACATGAGAAGATTCTGAACATCTAAGACTCCAGATGTGTACGAAGTATAATGTGAAATCAACAAGATAATGGCATGGAGACATGAAAATATTTATGTAACACACACATGAGCTCTGCCACAGACATCTCATGCCAAAGTATTTTCAAAGACTTGTAAAGTTCAATACTAGTGAACAATCTAATGATGTTGAGAATCTTTCCATGTGCTTGCTTGCCATTCATATACATTATTTTGTGAAGGGTCCAAGTCTTTTGCCTATTTTTAAATTGGATTGTTTATCTCTTATTATTAGATTGAGAATGTTCTTTAATGTTATGAATACAATTTTTTACCATATATATGGTTTTTTAAAAAGGCATTTTATTCTAATCTGTGGCTTGTCTTTTTATTGTCTTTTAAAAAGCATAACTTAAATTTTTGTTAATACCTGATTTATTAGTAGTTTTCTTTTTATGGTTTGTACTTATGCTCTGAAATGTTTGCCTAGCTGAAAGTTCTAAAGGTTTTCTCATATACTTAATTCTCAAAGTTTAAAAATTTTATCTCATACATTTAGGTTTATGATCCATTTTGGGTTACTTTTTTGTATGTAGAACAAGATAAGAATTCAGTTCTACTTTTTTTCTTTTCTTTCAATTTTTCTTTTTCTTTCTTCCTTCTTTTTATAAAAAAATTAATGTCCAATTACTTCAGTACCACTTTTGATGCTATTTTCCCTCATTGAGTTACTTTGATACATTTGTTGAAAGTAAAATAAGCATAGATGTATGGATCTAGGGACTTGAAGCATAAATAAGCCCATTGAAGAGTAAATACCATTTATTTTTGTTTTCTTCTCTTCTACACACAATGTTATAAAACCACTCAAGTATTATGAGACACAATGAATGTGTCTCATTGTTAAGAGAAAAGGGAATTGACAGAGTCAGAACCACAAATGATCTAAACGTTAAAACTGTCACATGGAACTTTCAATTTACTATGAATTTTATGCTAAAGGATCTAGCAAAAACAAACAAACAAACAAAACAACAAACTCCAAACAACACAGAGAAGGGATGGGCATTTTCAGAAGATAAATAGAAACTATAAAAGGTTCTAGTGCAAATAGTAGAAACAAAAAAATGGATGCATACAATATAAGACATAAATCCTTTAATGGCTCAGCAGACTGACCACAGTTAAGGAAAGAATCTTTGAACAAACTAAGTCAATAAAAATTATCCAAACCAAAATACAAAATGAAAATTGAGTGATAAACAGGAAAAAAAATCTCACATTTTGTGTGACAATATCAAGCTAACATACATGTATGTAATTGGCATCCCCAAAGGAGAAGAAAGGAAACACGGCATCCAATTGCCTGACCATTTGGAGTAATATAATTCAAAAAACAAAAACAAAAACAAAAAATGGCAGAATGCTTTAGAAAACATTGGCCAATAATTTTCCAAATGAATAAAACCTATAAATTTAATAGACTCCGGGAACACCAATTAGCATTCAGATACACACAAACACACATACACACAAATACACATATACACACTCAAATATATCATAGTCAACTTGCTGAAAACCAAAGAGAGAGTGAATACCAAAGGCACCCAGAGAAAACACATACTACATAAAGAATAAAGATTAGAATGGTGACAGATTTCTTAAAAATATATAATCCAGAAAACAGCAGACTGACACCTTTAAAATAATGAAGTTAAAAACAATATGCCAATCCAGAATTCCAAATGCAGTAAAAATGTATTTCAATAAGGAAGATTAAATTTTAAAAAAATGTTCAGGAAACCACCATGCAGCAATGAAATGTTAAAAGAAACTCTTAAGACCAAGTAAATGTAATGCAAAGCAAAACATGAAACTAGACTAAAACTAATAAAAAGTGCTGTAAATGGCAAAAACAAAGGTAAAACACAAATAAAGTATATTTTTCTTATTTCAAACCACTTTAAGAGATGATTGATTATGTAAAACAAAAATAATAATAAAACATGATTTTATTACACATGTAGATTTAAAAGTTAGACAGGTATAGCACAATGAATGGAAGAGAAGAAATGGAAGATTTGTAAGGGTTTTACACTATATATGAAGTTGTTTTTATGTAATTTTAAAGCAGACTATGGTAAGTTAAAAATATGCATTCAAAGTCTAAAGCAACCACTAAAAAATTTTAGAAGATGTGCAAAATAATAAGCCAATAGTACAGATGAAAATGGAATATAAAAATAGCCAATTAATACTGGAAATGCATAAATATTTGTGTACCAGGTTTTATAGGAACATGTGTTTTTATTTCTCTTAGGTATATACCTAAAAGTGGAATTGCTGGGTCATATACCATATATTTAATCTTTTGAGAAACTACTGGACTGTTTTCCCTAGGAATTGCACCATTTAACACTACCATAAACAATCTATGAAGGTTTCAATTTCACCACATCTTCACCAACAAATATTACCTTTTTAAAATCGTAGCCATGCCAGTGATTGTGATGTGGTATCTCACTGTGGTTTTTGCTTGCATTTTCTTATGGCTAATTATATTCAGAATCTTTTCATGTGCTCAGTGGACATTTGTACGTCTTCTTTAAAGAAATGTCTATTTAAACTCTGTCTCCCTTTTTAATTAGATTTTCTTTTTATTGTTGAATATAACCGTTCTTTATATATTACAGATACAGGTCTATTATTCAATACATGGCTTGCAAATGTTATCTCATTATTCAGATTATGTTTTCACTTTCTTGATAACATCTTTTGAAGCAAAAAAGTTTTCAATTGTAGTAAAGTTCAATGTATCTATTTTTTTCTTATTACTTGTATTTTTCTTGTCATATTTAAGAAGGCTTTGCCTAAGCAAAGATTGCAAAGATTTACCTCTATATAGTCTAAGAGTTTTATACTTTTGGTTTTTATATTTTTGAATCTATGATCCATTTTGAGTTAATATTTTTATATGCTGTGAGGAAGAGGGAAAACTATTCTTTTACATGTAGATATCTGGTTGTTACAGTAAGATTTGTTAAAAAGATTATTCTTCCCCCCATTTGTCTTGGCATCCTTATTGAAAATTAATTGACCATAAATGAAAGAGTTTTTTCTGATCTATAAACTCTATTCCACTGATATTTATTTTTATCCTTATGCTAATACCATACGGTCCTCATTACTACAGCTTGCTTGCTTTCTCTCTTTCTTTCTCTCTCTCTCTCTTTCTTTCTTTCTTTCTTTCTTTCTTTCTTTCTTTCTTTCTTTCTTTCCTTCCTTCCTTCCTTCCTTCTTTCTTTCTTTTTTGAGATGGAGTCTTGCTCTGTCTCCAGGCTGGAGTGTACTGGCACGATCTCAGCTCACTGCAACCTCCACCTCCAGGGTTCAAGCGATTCTCTTGCCTCAGCCTTCTGAGTAGCTGGGACTACGGACAGGTGCCATCACGCCCAGCTAATTTTTATATTTTTAGTAGAGACAGGGTTTCACCATGTTGGCCAGGATGGTCTCCATCTTCTGACCTCGTGATTCACCCGCCTCAGCCTCCCAAGGTGCTGAGATTGCAGGTGTGAGCCACAGCAGCCTGCCATTAACTATAGCTTTCTATTGAATGTTAAAATTGACAAGTTTGAATTCTCCAACTCCCAACTTCCTTTCTATGATAATTTTAGCTATTGTGAGCTCATCAGATTTCCATACAAATTTAAGGATCAGCTTGTCAATGTATGCAAAAAAAAAAAAATGTAGCTTTGATTTTTCTAGGGATTGTGGTGAATCTATAGATCAATTTGGAGAACATTGGGGAATATTTCACTTTAACCATATTAAATCTTCCAATCTATAAATATGACATGGATTACCACTTACTTAGATCACCTTTCATTTTTTTCAATAATGTTTTGTATTATTGAATGTAGAAGTCTTTTACTTTTTGTTAAATTTATTCCTTATTGGATTATTGATGCTATTATATTAATAAATTGAATTGCTGTCTTCATTTTATTTTCAAAAGATTATAAATTCAATTGATGTTTGCATATAGATCCTGCATTCTGTTACCTGACCGTATTCCTTTATTGGTGCTAATTGTTTTTACGTGGATTTCTGAGGATATTTTACATACTTATGATCTGTACAATCTCCAAATAGAGATTATTCCATTTTCTTCCTTTCCAATCTGGATGCCTAATTGTCCTGGTTACAACTTCCAGTAAAATGTCGAAAACAAGTGGTGAGAGCAGACAATGAACTTTGTCTTAGTTCTGAACTTAGAAGGCAAGCGAGCATTCAATGCTTCACAATTAAGTATGGCATTAGCTGTGGGTTTTTCAAAAATGCCCTTTGTCAGGTGTAGGAAGCCCCTCTTCTATTTCTAACCTGTTAAGTGCTTTTTATCATGAGAGGGTATTGGATTTTCCCAAATGAATTTTCTAAACCTATAGAGAAGATCGTCTGATTTTTGTCCTTTATCCTATTAATACGCTATATTGCATTAATTGATTCTTGAATGCTAAACAAACGTTGCATTCCGGGGAGAAATGGAAACATGCTCTGGTGCATAACTTTAAACATAGATGACTTGCTTTCAGATGGCTAGTATTTTCTCAGGAATTTTTGTACATTTATATTCAGCAGAGCTATAGGTCTGTAATTTTTTTCTCTTATGTCTATTTTAGTATAAAAGCAATACTGATATAAATCAAGTTTGTAAATGTTCCCTGCCATTCTGTTTTTCAGAAAGATTTGTGAAGAATTTACACTGATTCTTCAAATGTTTGGTAAACTTGACCGCAGACGCCATTTCATCCTGGGCTTTTCTTTTTCTTCTTCTTTTTTTAAATTGTTCTTTAGGTTCTGGGGAAGATCATGGAGGATTGTTGCATGGGTAAACACATGGTAATGGGGTTTGCTGCCTCCAACACCCTATCACCTACATCTGGCATTTCTCCCCACGTCATCCCTCCCTGAAGTCCCCCCTCATCCCTCCCTTGGCCCCCTGCAACAGACCACAGTGTTTGATGCTCCCCTCCCTGTGTCCCTGTGTTCTCATTGTTCAACATCTGCCTATGAATGAGAATATGTGGTGTTTGATTTTCTGTTCTTGTGTCAGTTTGCTGAGAATGATGGTTTCCAGATTCATCCATGTCCCTACAAAGGACATGAACTCATCGTTTTTTTTATGGCTGCATAGTATTCCATGGTGTATATGTACCACATTTTCCTTGTCCAGTCTATCATCAGTGGGCATCTGGCTTGGTTCCAGGCCTTTGCTAGTGTAAACAGTGCCACAGTGAACATAAGTGTGCATGTGTCTTTCTAATAGAACAATTTATAATCCTTTGGATATATACCCAGTAATGAGACTGCTGAGTCAAATGGAATGTCTATTTCTAGGTCCTTGAGGAATCACCACACTGTCTTCCACAATGGTTGAACTAGGTTATACTCCCACCAACAGTGTAAAAGTGTTCCTATTTCTCCACATCCTCTCCAGCATCTGTTGTCTCCAGATTTTTTAATGCTCGCCATTCTAACTGGTGTGAAGTGGTATCTCAATGTGGTTTTGATTTGCATTTCTCTAATAATCAGTGATGATGAACATTTTTTCATGTTTGTTGGTCCTTATATGTCTTCTTTTGAAAAGCATTTGTTCATATCCTTGGATGGGTTCGTTTGTTTTTTTCTTGTAAATCTGTTTTAGTTCTTTGTAGATTCTGGACATTAGCCCTTTGTCAGATGGGTAGATTGCAAAATTTTTTTCCCATTCTGTTGGTTGCCAGTGCACTCTAATGGTTGTTTCTTTTGCTGTACAGAAGCTCTGGAGTTTAATTAGGTCCCATTTGTCTATTTTGGCTCTTGTTGCCAATGCTTGTGGTGTTTTAGTCATGAAGTCCTTGCCTATGCCTATGTCCTAAATGGTGTTGCCGAGGCTTTCTTCTGGGGTTTTTATGGTGTTAGTTCTTACGTTTAACTCTTTAAATCCATCTGGAGTTAATTTTAGTGTAAGGTGTCAGGAAGAGGTCCAGTTTCAGCTTTCTGCACACTGCTAGCCAGTTTTTCCAATACCATTGGAAAAACTATCCTTTCCCCATTGCTTGTTTTTGTCAAGTTTGTCAAAGATCAGATGGTTGTAGATGTGTGGCATTGCCTCTGAGGCCTCTGTTCTGGTCTATTGGTCCATATCTCTGTTTTGGTAGCAGTACCATGCTGTTTTGATTGCTGTAGCCTTGTAGTATAGCTTGAAGTCAGGTAGTGTGATGCCTCCAGCTTTGTTCTTTTTGCTTAGGATTGTCTTGTCTATGTGGGCTCTCTTTTGGTTCCATATGAAGTTTAAGGTGGTTTTCTCCAGTTCTGTGAAGAAGGTCATTGGTAGCTTGATGGGGATAGTGTTGAATCTATAAATCACTTTGGGCAGTATGGCCATTTTCATGATATTGATTCTTCCTAACCAGGAGCATGGAACCTTTCTCCATCTGTTAGTGTCCTCTCTTATTTTCTTGATCACCGGTTTGTAGTTCTCCTTGAAGAGGTCCTTTACATCCTTTGTTCGTTATATTCCTAGGTATTTTGTTCTCTTTGTAGCAATTGTGAATGGGAGTTAGCTCTTGATTTGCCTCTCTGTTAGTCTGTTATTGATGTATAGAAATGCTTGTGATTTCTGCACGTTGATTTTGTATCCTGAGACTTTGCTGAAGTTGCTTACAGTTTAAGGAGACTTTGCGCTGAGATGATAGGGTCTTCTAAATATACAACCATGTTGTCTGCAAATAGAGAAAATTTAACTTCCTCTTTTCATAATCGAATACCCTTTATTTTTTTTTTCTTGCCTAATTGCTCTGGCTAGAACTTCCAGTACTATATTGAATAGAAGTGCTGACAGAGGGCATCCTTGTCTAGTGCCAGATTTGAAAGAGAATGCTTCCAGTTTTTGCTCATTCAGTATATTGGCTGTAGGTTTGTTGTAAATAGCTTTTATTATTTTGAGATATTTTCCTTCGATACCTAGTTTATTGAGAGTTTTTAGCATAAAGCGCTGTTGAATTTTGTCAAAGGCTTTCTCTCCATTTATTGAGATAATCATGTGGTTTTTGTCTTTAGTTCTGTTTATGTGGTGAATTATGTTTATAGATTTGCATATGTTGAACCAGACTTGCATCCCCAGGATGAAGCCTACTTGATCATGATGGATAAGCTTTTTGATGTGCTGTTGTAATTGGTTTGCCAGTATTTTATTGAAGATTTTTGCATCTATGTTCATCATGGATATTGGCCTGAAGTTTTATTTTCTTGTTGAGTCTCTGCCAGGTTTCTGTATCAGGATGATGCTAGTCTCATAAAATGACTTGGGAAGGATTCCCTCTTTTTGTATTGTTTGGAATAGTTTCAGAAAGAATGTTACCAGCTCCTCTTTGCATGTTTGGTAGAATTCAGCTGTGAACTCGTCTGGACCTGGACTTTTTTTGGTTGGTAGGCTGTTAATTGCTGCCTCAACTTCAGCCCTTGTTATTGGTCTGTTCAAAGTTTCAACTTCTTCCTGGTTAAGGCTTAGGAGGGTGCAAGTGTCCAGGAATTTATCCATTTCTTTCAGGTTTACTGGTTTATGTGCATAGAGTTGTTTGTAGTAGTCTCTGATTGTAATTTGTATTTCTGTGGAGTCAGTGGTGACATCCCCTTGATGATTTTTTATTACATCTGTTTGATTCCTCTCCCTTTTCTTTTTTATT
Source organism: Saimiri boliviensis (assembly GCF_048565385.1). Classification (NCBI taxonomy): domain Eukaryota; kingdom Metazoa; phylum Chordata; class Mammalia; order Primates; family Cebidae; genus Saimiri; species Saimiri boliviensis. The sequence goes on along the minus strand of NC_133458.1, from coordinate 103,462,483 downwards.
AATTTGGTTAGCAGTTTTGTTGATCTTTTCAAAAAGCCAGCTCCTGGATTAATTAATTTTTTGAAGGATTTTTTGTGTCTCTATCTCCTTCAGTTCTTCTCTGATCTTAGTTATTTCTTCTCTTCTACTAGCTTTTGAGTGTTTTTGATCTTGCTCTTCTAGCTCTTTCAATTTTGATGATAGGGTATCGATTTTAGATCTTTCCTCACTTCTCTGGTGGGTACTTATTGCTATAAATTTCCCTCTAGACTCTGCTTTAAATGTGTCCCAGAAATTCTGGTATGTTATGTCTTTGTTCTCACTGGTTTCGAAGAACATCTTTATAACTGATTGTTTATCCAGTTGACATTCAGGAGCCAGTTGTTCTGTTTCCATGAAGTTGTGTGGTTCTGAGTTAGTTTTTAAATTTTGCATTCTAATTTGATTGCACTGTGGTCTGAGAGACTGTTTGTTATGATTTCCATTATTTTATATTTGCTGAGGAGAGATTTACTTCCAATTACGTGGTCAATTTTAGAGTAGGTGCCATGTGGTGCTGAGAACAATATATATTCTGTGGATTTGGGGTGGAGATTTTTGTAGATGTCTATTAGGTCCATTTGGTCCACATCTGAGTTCAAGACCAGTATATCCTTGTTAATTTTCTGTCTCATTGATCTAATATTGACAGTGGAGTGTTAAAGTCTCCCACTATTATTGTGTGGTAGTCTAAGTCTCTTTGTAGGTGGTTAAGAACTTGCTTTTTGAACCTGAGTGCTCCTGTATTGGGTGGGTATATATTTAGGATCGTTAGCTATTCTTGATGCATTGATCCTTTTACCATTATGTAATGCTCTTCTTTGTCTCTTTTGATGTTTGTTGGTTTAAAGTCCATTTTATCAGAGACTAGAATTGAAACTCCTGCTTTTTTTTTTTTTTCCTCTCCATTTGCTTGATAAGTCTTCCTCCATCCCTTTATTTTTAGCCTATATGTGCCTTTGCACATGAGATGGGTTTCCTGAATACGGCACACCAATGAGTTTTGACTGTGTATCCAATTTGCCAGTCTGTGTCTTTTGATTGGGGCATTTAATCCACTTACATTTAAGGTTAATATTGTTATGTGTGAATTTGATTTGCCCTTTTGATGCTAGCTGGTGGTTTTGCTTGTTAGTTGACACATTTTCTTCATTGTGTTGATGGTCTTTACCATTTGGTACGTTTATGGAGTGGCTCGTACTGGGTTTTCCTTTCCTTGTTTAGTGCTTCTTTCAGGAGCTCTGGTAAGGCAGGCCTGGTGGTGACGAAATCTCTCAGCAATTGCTTGTCCATAAAGGATTTTCTTTCTCCTTCACTTAGAAAGCTTATTTTGACTGGATAGGAAATTCTAGGTTGAAATTTCTTTTCTTTAAGGATGTTGAATATTGGCCCCTATTCTCTTCTGGCTTGTAGAGTTTCTGCCAAGAGATTTGCTGTGAGTCTGATGGGCTTCCCTTTGTGGGTAACCCGACCTTTCTCTCTGGCTGCCCTTAGCATTTTTTCCTTTATTTCAACCCTGGTGAATCTGATGATTATGTGCCTTGGGGTTGCTCTTCTTGAGGAATATCTTTGTGGTGTTCTCTGTATTTCCTGGACTTGAATGTTGACCTGCCTTGCTACATTGGGGAATTTCTCCTGGATAATATCCTGAAGAGTGTTTTTCAGCTTGAATTCATTGTCTCTGTCACATTCAGATACACCTATCAAATGTAGATAAGGTCTTTTCACCCAATCCCCTATTTCTTGTAGGCTTTGTTCATTTCTTTTCACTCTTTTTTCTCTATTCTTGCCTTCTCATTTTATTTTATTGAGTTGATCTCCAATCTCTGATATCCTTTCTTCTGTTTGGTGGATTTGCCTATTGAAACTTGTGTATCCTTCATGAAATTCTCGTGCTGTATTTTTCAGCTCCATCAAGTCATTTATATTCTTCTCTAAGCTGTTTATCCTAGTTAGCATATCGTCTAACCTTTTTTCTAGGTTCTTAGTTCTTTGCATTGGGTTAACACATGTTCTTTTAGCTTGTAGAAGTTTGTTATTACCCACCTTCTGAAGTCTGTTTCTGTCAATTTATCCAATTTATTCTCCATCCATCTTTGATCCCTAGCTGGTGAGGAGTTGTGAACCCTCATAGGAGCAGAGGCGTTCTGGTTTTTGGTGTTTTCATCCTTTTTGCACTGGTTTCTTCCAATGTTAGTGGTTTTATCTACCTGTGGTCTTTGTAGTTGGTGACTTTCGAATGGGGTCTCTGAGTGGATGTCCTTTTTGTTGATGTTGAAGCTGTTTCTTTCTGCTTCTAATTTTCCTTCTAACAGTCAGGCTCCTCTGCTGCAGGACAGCTGGAGGTCCATTCCAGACCCTGCTCACCTAGGATTGCCCACGGGGGCTACAGAGCAGCAAGGGTTCCTGCCAGTTTCTTTCTCTGCTATTCTCATCCAGGAAGGGTACCTGCCAGATGTTGGCCTGAACTGCCCTTTATTATGTGTCTCTTTGGGTACATGGGGGTCAGGCAACTGCTCAAGGAGGCAGTCTGTCCCTCATGGGAGCTCAAGTGTGGTGCTGGGAACTCCATTGTTTCATGCAGAGCTGCTGGGCAGGCACGTTTAAGCCTGTTGCAGCTGATCTCACAATCACCTCTTTTCCCAGGTGCTCTGTCATAGGAAGGTTGGCTTTATTTATAGGTTCCTGTCATGCTGCTGCTTTTTTTTTTTTTTTTTTTCTGAGATACCCTGCCCGTAGTCTAGTTACAGTCTGCCAGCAGAGGCATTACTGAGCTGCCACAGTCTTTGTCCAGCTGCTGTGTGAAATGTCTCAGTAGTATCAGACTGCCTTGGTAGTGAGGGATGCCCTTCCCCCCACTGAGCTGGGCTGTCCCGGGTCCATCTGCACTTGCGGCAAAACTCTCAATCTAGAGCATTTCAGATTGCTTGTTTTGTGGGGGTGGTACCTGCTGAGCCAGATCACCTGGCTCCCTGTCTCAGCCCCCTCCCTTTCAGTTGAATGGGTGGCTCTGTCTCCCAGGTGTTCCAGGCACCAGTGGAAATGGCTGCCCAGACTTGTGTGAGTTTCTGTGCACAGACCTGGCACCAGCTGAAACCGTTGCACTAAAAACCTGTGGTGCTTTTCAGCCCGGGACTCTCCTGGTCGGTGGGCAGTGAAAACTTGTTTGGAAATGTGGTGAGCACTGACCCTCTGTGCTGTTCTTGCTGGGAACTGCACTCTGGAGCTGTTCCTATTCAGCTGTCTTGGATCTTCCCCCTCGGCTTTTCTTTATGGAATATTTTTAAGTTACTAATTTAAATCTCTTTAATCTCTTTACTTATTATTAGTCCATTTATATTTACTTTCATCTAGAGACAGTTTTGATAGTTGTGTCTTTCTTTAACCAGATCATCTAAATTATCTAATTTGATGTTAATAATATTTCCTTATATTCCTTTTGTTTCTGTAAAATTGGTAGTGATGTCTTCTCTCCCATTCCTGATTTTAGTAACTTGAATCTTCACTCTGTTTTCCTAGCCAATTGAACTAAAGGTTTGTCAATATTTTTTATCTTTTCGGTGAACTTATTTTAGTTTGATTTTCTCTACTGTTTTTCTATATTCTAAATCATTATTTTCAACCTCAATCTTTACTCTTTCCTTTTCTTCGGTTTGCATTGCATTTAAATTGTTCTTTGTTTTCCAGTGTCTTAATGTGGAAGATTAAGTTACCAGATTGAGATCTGTCTTTTCAATATAGGCATTTGCCATCATAAATTTTGCTTTAAGCAGTGCTGTAGCTACATCCCGTAGTTTTAGTATGTTGTGTCTTAACTGTCAGTCATCTCAAAGAATACTTGAATTACCTTTGCAACTTCTTCATCTAATTGATTATTTAGGGATGGATTATTTAATGCACACATACTTGCAAATGTTTTCAAATTTCTTTCTGTTCTTGATTTCTAATTTTGTTTCGTTATGGTCAGAAAACACTTTAATTTACTTCGATCATTTTATTTTTATTGAAGCTTATTTTACGACCTAGCATATATTCTATTCTGTGTATTCTGCTATACTTGGGCAGATGTTCTATGGATGTTTGGTCCAGTTAACTAGAAGTCTATTTTCTTGTCAATATTTTGTTTACCTGTTTTATTCATTATTAAAAATGGGTTATCGTGGTCTCGAAGTAAAATTATCATTTTTTTCTCCTGTCAATTTTGTCATTTTTGTTTTATGTATTTCGAGGGATTCTTGTTAGGCGTATGTGTGTTTATAGTTGTTACAGCTTCCTTATGAATTGCCTATTTTCTCATTATAAATTGTCCCTCTTTATCTCTAGTAAGATTTTGTTTAAAAATCTTTTTCTTTCTTCCTTTCTTCCCTTCTTTCTCTCTCCATCCCTTCCTCCCTCCCTCCCTCCCTTCCTTCCTTCCTTTCTTTTTCTTTCCTGTGTTTTTTCTTTCTCTCTTCTCTCTCTCTCTCTCTCTCTCTCTCTCTCTCTCTCTCCCCTCTTTCTTTCTTTCTTTCTTTTTTTTCTTGTCTTTTGTTTCACAGAGTCTTGCTCTGTCATCCAGGCTGCAGTGCAGTGGTGCCATTGCTGCTCACTGCAACCTCTACCTTCTAGGTTCAAGTGATTCTCCCACATCAGCCTCCAGAGTAGCTAAGACTACAGGTGCACACCACCACACCCAGCTAAATTTTTTCTTTTTAGAAGGAATTTTGCTGCTGATGCCCAGACTGGGGTGCTACTGCACTATCTCGGCTTACTGCAACTTTAGCTTCCTGGGTTCAAGCAATTCTCCTGCCTCAGCCTCCCAAGTAGCTGGGATTAGAAGTATCCATTACCATGCCTGGGGCTATTATTTGTATTTTTTAGTAGAGACAGGGTTTTGCCATGTTGGCCAGGCTGGTCTCAAACTCCTGGCCTTAAGTGATCTGCTTGCCTTGGCCTCCCAAAGTGCTGGGATTACAGGCGTGAGCCACCGCCAGCCTGTAATATATTTTTCTGATATTAGTATACCTACTTCAACTTTATCACTCCTGTTTGTATATCTTTTTCTGTTCTTTTACTTTTAACCTAATTGCATCTTTGAATCTGAAGTGTGCTTCCTGTAGCAAACACGAAGGTGGATTTTTCTGTAATCTGAATGTTAGTGTCCTCCCACAAATTCTTATGTTGAAATCCTAACCCACAAGGTGGTAGTATTAGTAATTGGAAGCTTTGGGAGGTGATTACGTTACACGGGTAGAGCCCTCATAAATGGGATTAGTACACTTTTATAAAAAGACTGAAGAAACACTCCTTCTCCCTTCCTCACATGAGGTTGTTATGAGAAGGCAGCTGTCTGTGAAGAAGCAGGCCCTCACCAGACACTGTATCTGCTGGCAGCTTCATCCTGGACTATCAAGCCTCCAAAACTGTGAGAAATTTCTGTTGTTTATAAGTCACCTAGTCTAAGGTATTTTGCAGTAGTATCCCAAAATGAACTAAGACAGATTTTTCTGTATCCAGACTGTCACTCTATGACTTTTGATTAGTATAATTCTTTCACATTTCATTTTATTATTGATATAATTGTATTTGTATCTTCCGTTTTTTTCTATACATCTCTTGTCATTTTTGTTCTACCTCTTCTCATTTATTGCTTTTTTTGCATTAAGTAAATATTTTCTAGTGTGACTTTTATTTCCTTTAATAAACCTATGCAACTTTTAGTTCATTTTTATTATATATTTAGTTATTTTATTATGCTGGGATTACCATATATATCTCAACTTGTCAAAATGTCCTTTGGATTTATACCAACGTTATTCTTGTGAAATATAGAAATTATATTTTCTGTTTCTTAGTGATAAGACATCGGCATTATGCCCTCCTTTACCTTTATCTTTTGTTTTTATTTTACCTCTACTTTTCCTTTAACCCCTTTACCTTTTTTACTTTAGTTCTTTGAGCACATTTATAACAGCTTCTTTGAAGTCTTTGTCTGCTAAATTTGAAAACAGAACTCTCTCAAAGGCAGTTGGTGTTGCCGGCATTCTTTCTTGTATATAGATTGTTTTCCTCTTTTGCTTTTGCAAATCTTGTGATTTTTTTTTTGGTAAAAAAAAAAAAAATGTCGTTTTAGATACGCTATTGTAGGAACAGACACACACACACATCTCTAGAGTTTGGTGTTTTGGTCGTCATTGTTGTTGTTTTATGTGTTTAGTGACTTTGCTGAACTATTTAAGAAAGTCTTTTCTTTTTTTTTTTTTTTTTTAGTGTGTAGGTTTCTCATATCCCTCCGCAGAGGATGTGGCCTCGGGCATGTGCTCAGTTACGTGGGATAATTAATGGTGAATTCAGCAGGGCTGTATTTGACTTTCTCCTTTCCATTCTGTTAAGCTGTCTGCTTCTCTCATTATTATATCTAGCTATTATTATAGCTTCCATCAATTGCTAGCTGATTATTCTATTGTTTTTGATGATGCCCTTGGGCCTAAATTGCTTCCTAACTTTGAGGCCACTGTTGAGGTTTGTCCCAACCACAGGAGGGCCCTTTTTAGCAGTTTCCTGGTTTTCTCTGATAAAGCTCCACCTTGTTTGTAGTGTAGCTTGCTCCTACCATGGAACTACCGGTCCTCTCTTCATTACTTGCAATCACTGCTTACCTTCACCATTTCCCAAAGAACCCTTAGGTTTGACTTTCCCCTACTTTCGGTTCTAAATAAAGTCAGTCCCTTAAGTAGAGCTCTCGAGCTCTCTCCTCTTAGGACCAACATATCCTGATGGGGAAAACTGTGGTGCTGCTGCTCTGGAGGTGGGGACCAGGATTGTGGCTTACTTCTCTGAGTGGCACCCCTGCTTCACAAGCAGGGCACGGGGTTGGGGCAGCAGCCTCTGGTCTTCTCAACTTGCCTCCCTTTGTGAAAAACCTCTGGCTTCTGAGCCACAGATGAGGGCAGTTGGGGCCCCAGTATTCTTGGCCTGCCATACCTGGGGTATGAGTGGGAGCTGGGTGGAGAAAAAAAGCCCCAGACCTCTCATTGTTCTTGCCTCAAATAGAACCTCTGCAGCACTGAGCTGGCGGCTTGCCCCTCTCATAGAGACACCATATTCCTTGACTAGGAGCGAACGGGAAAGGGCTGTGTTCTTGGCTGCCGGGGAAGGGGTATGTTCTTGGTTGCATGTATGCAGAGTGGAGCTGTCATTTTGCTGAGCTGGACGGGGAAAGAAAGAAGAGGAAGTAGCTCAAATGCCACAAATTTCACTGTTCTTAGCAAAATGCAGTAGATTTTCTTAAATAAATGTTTCTTTTTATGCTGTATGCCCAAACAACAAGTTCCAAAGATTTTAAATGTTTGGGTTTCTTTTCCGAGTTTCCCCAATTAGATTGTTTCACTAGGGAGAGGGCACGTGTAGGTTATTATGCCAGAATTCTGGAGATTGTCTACCAGTATCATATAATTTTAAACTAAGAGTTTCAAAGCTAATGAAGCATAATTCTCTCAATTACAAAACATATATGCAATAATAATTTTGGAGGATCATATTCAAAATCACAACACTTAGTGTTCTATAACAGTGATCATTCTGCTCACGAATCTGCAATTCATACAGACTGCTCACTTTTATTTTATTCCATATCGACTAGGGTTACTCAAAGGTTAGAACTGGAATAACCTGAGGCTCACTCATTCATCTTTTTGGTGGGGTTTACTTGGAAAATTCAAACAGCTGGAGCTTGTAGTAGCTGGGGCTTCTTGGATATCGCTATCTTTATGTGGCCTCCCCATGTGCTCTCTCTAGCATGCTTCAGGGTAGCTGATCTTTTACATGTCACCTAAGGGCTTCCAAGGCATGTATTCTCAGAGACAGGAAAAAGAGGAAATTCCGACTTTTTATGACCTAGCCTTGGAAGTCCTAAAGTGTCATTTCTGCTCAAGTCCTAGGCCCACTAAATTCTCCCATTTGCTCATTTATCTTGGCATTTCTATTTATTGAGATGAATCTGCATGATACTCAGAAAAATAAAGAAATTTGGTCTGGCACAGTGGCCCACACCTATAATCCCAGCACTTTGGGAGGGTAAGGCGGGTGGATCATGAGGTCAGGAGTTTGACACCAGTCTGGGGAACATAGTGAAACCCCTTCTCTACTAAAAATACAAGAAAATAGCCAGGTGTGGTGGTGTGCACCTGTAATCCCAGCTACTCGGGAGGCTGAGGCAGGAGAATCGCTTGAACCCGGGAGGCGGAGGTTGCAAAGCTGAGATCCACCATTGCGCTTCAGCCCACGCGACAGTGAGACACTCCATCTCAAAAAGAAAAAAAGAAACAAAAATAAAGAAATGTACCCAAATTATAGATCTAATGAATGAGGGAAGAATGATCGAATAACTGGTAATATTCAATAAATGCTATTAAGATACTTGATCACAATTTTTATATAAAAACAAATTTATGCCTTGTGAGTAAGAAACAAAAATTCCTTCTAGAAGATACCAGGAGCCAGACAAATCATAGTACAGACAACTCACAAATTTCAACAGTGTTATATGATGTGTGTACCCCGCTAGTGGAAATGCAGTTTCAAGGGAGCCTAAGAGAGGGCACAATTTACTCCTCCTTGTGGGTGCGAAGGACCGACTGGCTGAGAGGTAACATTTGAGCTGAGTCTTAGAGGCTCTTCAGCAATAGATAGCCTGTAACTGAGGAAGAGAGGCCAGAGCTCAGGCCCAGAGGGCACAGCCACAGGGCATGGAACTGACAAGAGCAGTGTGGAGACTGGGGGAAGGTTGGGCACTAACCATAACTCTGGGTGAAGCCAGGGTGTGGGGGGAGGCGGGTTTAGGAGAGGACACTAGAAGTAGGTTAGGCTTAGCTTGTGAATGACTTCGAATGACATACTGAGACGTTGCTCTTTAGCTTATGACTAATCAAGAGTCACTGCAGTTTATAAGTAGAGAAGTGATACAATAAATTCTGCATTTAGAAAGAGGACTTCAGTGATTACACAAGGGTAATAAGACACAAGACAGGAGAGCCCTGTAATAGACGGTGCTCTGGTGTTGAGAATGACATCAGAGACCTATCTTTTGTGTTTTTTTTCCAATACTGTTGTAAACTTCTCAAGCTTGAAAGTCTGTGCAGCAAAAAAATCTCAATGTAGGAAGAGGTATCAACTGTAATTTAATAACGTTTGAGCAAAATTTTAAGGGTGATTTTTCTAGCAACAGGAAACAGGAAAAACACCAAACTTTGACTAATTCACTTGGCTTTGATTCAATTTCGTTTGCCTTTTTTTTTTTTTTTTTTTTTCCTGTGACATGAGTTTGCTACTGAAGAGCAAGGTCAAAGGAGTTATTGACTAATATATCCCTAAACTTTTCTGTTTTGTTACCCTTCCGTTGAGGCCAGCACACATTTTTTTTTTTCCAGTGGATGGAATTGCATTTTTTTAAAATTGTACTTTAGGTTCTGGGGTACATGTGCAGATCATGCAGGATTGTTGCATAGGTACATACGTGGCAAGGTGGTTTGCTACCTCCATGCCCCCGTCACCTACATCTGGTATTTCTCCCCACGTTATCCCTCCCCACCCCCCGCTGTCCCTTCCCTAGTCCCCCCCAACTGACCGCAGTGTGTGATGCTCCCCTCCTTGCGTCCACGTGTTCTAATTGTTGAGCTCCCGCACCTTTAATATGATATTTTTAAATTCACAGCATTTTGTTAGGAAAATAGTTAACTTTTTTGCATTTTAATTTTTTACAGCAATTTTTGTTGAAATAATTATCTTATCAGAACCAGTGACGATGACCGTCAGCCACTGTGAGTGACAGCAACGTCCAAACAGCCCTCTCGGCTTGTACTATATTAATTACATTCAAATTAAGAATCGGAAAGAACTCAAAGAGTACAAGTATTTCTTTATATATTTTTGGGATGGAATTCCTAATAGAGGTTATTCCTTGCCTGAAATCTGCAAATGCACATTACTTTTAATGTCGTTACTGGGTGAGTCACCAGCAGAGGTAAGAGGCAGTGAATGCAATGTTTCTTACTGCAAATCTTTTTTCCCCTCTAAAAACTGGAATCATCTTATCCGATAGTCCCTGAGGAGAGTTACAATAAGAACCATTAAAATTGTTAGTTGCAACTTGAGATAAATAAAATACACATAAATCCTTCGAAGTGGAAAAATATTCACGGAGTGTGTTTTTCATTTTCATTCATTAAGACAAAGTTCTGAGAGCCGAGTACTACAGTGTTGTTTGGTTCCCTTTTGCACTCAGAAGATTCAAAGGGAACTTGATATTAGCATTTCTAATCACCCTCTTTCAGTGAGAGCTGACACACAATCTATTTTGAATAGGCCTGAATGTCAATCACGGGGGTACGGTCCACAAAGGGAGGAGGAGTGCGTTGAGTGTGAACATGGGGATCTGCTTCTCCAGCATTTGCGCTTTTGATTCCTGAGGGCGCCCCTGTGAAGATGTCTATCATACAGCTGAATAGATGGTTCCAAATGTCGGAAGAACACGAGGGATTGCGAATACAAATATGACTGGAAAATAAGTCTGAAAATTAACATGCGTTCCCGCTCTCCACACGATGACTTTAAATTCTTTCAAATGTACCCCAATATCTCCGGACTCTGCTACTCAAGGCCACATGGCCAAGACGTAAGTCTGTTGTGTGAGAACAGAAATGAAGGGCAGTGAGCAGATGTGTGGTTGGACAGGAACACTTCCCAGTGTAAGAGATTCGATGAAAGCCTAGGGAGAAAGACTGTTTAAAAAATAGGGCCAGAGACGACGAGGGTTACAGGGAAGAGGAAGAGGAGACACCTCGTTCTTCAGTGCTGGAAGCCGATCAAGAACATTTCTTGAAGTGCATGGAAGAGAACTCGTGGTGAGTTATTATTCTAGCCATTCTGGGAGCACCATGAACACAACTCACTTATCAGCCGTTGAGTATTTCATTTTGAGTTACACTGGTCAGTGTTTGGGACCCGGCACAACCTCCTCTCCAGGGACTATTCTGCAGAAAAACACAGGCCAAGACTCTTTGCCCCAAATCGAGGCTGAGGCTCCTTGACTACTTGGGAGGTAATAGTGAGAAGCCCAGACCCTAGGCAGAGGGGGAACGAAGAGGGCCGTTTGGTCACTGTCCAACTTAGGCAGTTTTAGCAAAATTTTAAGGGTGATTTTTCTAGCAAAAACGCAGGCCTATTATCTTTTGGTACTTATCTGGGATACTGTTAAACGCAGAATCTAGGTTTGGGGTTGCATTGCAAACATAGTAGCAACACTAGATGAAGCCAAGTGTATCTCTTTCAAGAATGACAAAAGGTCTGAAATTTCACTCTGCTTGCAGACAAACAGGTTAGCCTGCCACATTTTCACAGATGCTGGCAGGAGAGACAAGACTCCAGGGTCACAGACAACGTTTTTTGCTCACAGCACAGCAGGCAGCATGAGTTTCATCTCTGTTTCCATCCCTTCACCCCGCAACTTCCATAGGGGGCTGAAGAAGCAAGCAAGTGATATTGCGCATAAATTACAGCCAAAGAACCCCAAGCTCAGGAAACCTCCATCTTTTCTAAAGGGCCTGTAAGCAAACCGGCCTGCCTTTTTCCCAAAGGAAACATCATCTTTATTTCACTGCACAGAAAACAAGTCTGCCCTCTGCTCCAGAAAGATACTATTTCCATACAACCTGGCTGTTCGCTAGACAAACGTCCTTGGAAAGATGGCTTGGGCATTAGGCGGCTTAGAAGAATGACTGTTAAGGGATGGCAGGAATAGCTATAATCCATGCTGAGAGAAGGTGATATAGTTCATTAATCAGTAACCATTAGTAAATAGCTAACTAATGGCAACCAAATTATCATACATGAGACCGTGCAACAAACAAGCAATATCTGTTATGCAATTCTACGTGAAAGAGTAAATTGTTGTCCATAGAAACAAAAATATCACCCTTGACTAGATGGGACTGAGGGAATTATAATTGCTCAATTTTTACTTGGTGTACAGATTTAAACACAGAGGCAGTAGTTAACACCACGGGCTAGGATGAGATTACCCATGGAGCATAGTAAGTAAAGATGTGCTAAAAGATGGCCAAGATGGGAAACCAACGGAATACACTTAAGACACTTGGCCAAACCCTGGGTCTGCATCTTAACATTGCTGCCAGCATTACACTTGCACATTTAATGAAGATTTCTTAGTAACAAGATCTGAGTTTCAAGCTACTTCTACCCTTGAATGTTTAATTTCATAAACCAGTAAATGACTTCTTTGTTTTCCATCCTAGGAATACCTTGACTGAAAAATAGTCCACATTCAGGAAGTATATTACCTTAGAGCACAGCAGGATGGATTATCACAAAGGCACCTATCATGAAATTAGAACCCAGACCAAGAGTTAGAACCAGCCCTAATCCCTTATTCCCCTCTTAATCCCCTTGATCTTGGTACCCTACGCCCATTTCCAAAGGCAACTGCTGTCCTCACTTCTAATACGATAGATTCAGTTTATCTTCATTTGAACTTTGTTATGCAATGGCATCCTGTGGTACGCATTTCGTATGTCTGACTTCTTTCTCTCGATATCGTGTTTGCAAGATTTATAGTATTTCATTGTGTGCAGTCTTAATTAGTTCATCCTAATTACTGAATAGTACTCCATTGTATGAATATGTCACAGCTTATTTATTCATTATAATCTTGATGGAATTATGATTTGTTTTTAGAATTTGTCTATTAAAGATAATGTTGCTATAAAACATTCTTGTACACATCTTTTGTCATCTCTATACATTTCTGTTGGGTTTAAACTTAAAAGCAGAATACAGGGATTTCGGGCATGCATAAATTCAGCTTAAATATATAATGAAAAACAGTATTCCAGATAACTGTATCAGTTGATACTCTCGCCAATGAATCAACCAATGAGAGCTCTTCATTTTTATAGGTGCTTGTTACTGTCATCCTGTCTAATTTTAGCCATCTGTTTGATGTATAATAGAATATCATTGTGGTTTTAATTTGCATTGCCCTGATGACTAATGAGTACGATTACTTTTTCATATGTGTATTGATCATTTGCATATCCTCTGGTGAATTTCCTGTTAGAATCTCTTGCCCACCTTTTTTATTGGGTTGTTGGCCATTTTTAAAATAGATTTTAGGCATTTTAAAATTTTTGAGGCCAGGTGCAGTAGCTCACACCTATAATCTGTGTGCTGGGAAGCCGAGGTGGCAAAATCACTTGAGCCTAGGAGTTCAAGACCAGCCTAGGCGACATAGCAAGATCCAATCCTTACATATGATTTTAAAAATTAACCAGGCATGGTGGTGCACACCCGTAATCATATCTACAGGAGGCTGAGGTGAGAGGATCACTTGAGTCCAGGAGTTGGAGGTTGCAGTGAGCTTTGATTGCCCCCCTGCACTTCAGCCTGGGCAATAGAATGAGACCCCATCTCAAAATAAGTTATTTTTTGTTACAAGTCCCTTATCAGTTATATGCATAGCAAATATCTTCTGTGACTCAGTGGCTTGCATTTGCCTCTTCTATTAAGTGTCTTAGTTTTCATGTAGTCCTTCCATAATCATTTTTGTTGTTGTTGTTAATGGTTAACACTTTTGACATTTAAGAAAATGTTCCCTAATCTAAAAAATATACATATTCTCCCATTATGTCCTTATCGATTTCATTGGTTTATCACATTTAGATCTGTCACCTACCTGGGTTTTGTTTTTGTGGATAGTGTGAATTGAGGATAAGATTAAACCTTTTTTCTTATGGACATGCAGCTAATCTAGCATCATTTATTTATTGTCCTTTTGCCACTACTCCCCAGTCAAGTGACTGTGTACATGTGGGTTTATTTCTTTACTCCCTGTTCTGTTCATTTGGTCTATTTATTTATCCTTACGCCAATGGCACAGTCTTTTAATTACTTCGGTCTCATAATAAATCTTTATAATCCAGAGTATAAATCCTTCAAATTTTTAATTCTTCTTCCTGTGTGTCTTGAGACTAAAAGTCTGTATTAATTTTAGAATTAGCCTATTGGTTTACACATATGTGTACACACAACTGCTGCCATTTCTAAGTAGGGATTTTATCAATTTAATAATTTCACAGAAAATTGGCATCTTAATAATATATAATCTTCTAATTCAAAGACAAGTTATGTAGCATTGTTTATTTGTCTTCTTTAACTTATCTCAATGCTGTTTTCAAGTTTCCAGTGTAGAAGTCTTATGTATTGTAGATTTATCCTTAGATATTTAATGTTTTATGAAGTGATTGTGAATAGTGTTACTTTTAATTTCAGTATCTAACCCTTGATGACATGTAAACCTAAAAGTGTGTGTTCCATATTCAATTTTATCCAGCAATCTTGCTGAACTCACTCCTTAACTCTAATTCATCTACATTAACTCTAACTCATCTACATTTTCTACATACATAATCATGTTGTCTGCAAATAATGGCAATTTTATTTCCCTTGTCATCTTTATATATTTTATTTCTTTATCTTTCTTTATCTTACTGGCAAGGGACCTCCAGTAGTAGGCATTTAATTTATTGATTGATTATATATTATTGATTATATATTATTAAGATGCCAAAGGAAAAGCTTTCAATATTTCACTAATGAATATGTCCACTGCTTTAGGTTTGCTGAGGAACATTGTATTTTATGACATGATTTTTCTGCATTTATTGAAATGGCCATATGATTTTTCTCCTTTACTTTGCTAGAGTTTACAGTTGCTTGTTTTTGAACTTTAAATACATAGAATCATTTAATATGTATTCTTCATGTCTGACTTCTTTTGTTCAATATTAAGATTGTAATACTGATTGACTGATTGACTGATTGACTGATTGAGACAGGGTCTTGCTGTGTTGCCCAAGCTGGAGTCTAGTGGTGCGATCTTAGCTTACTGAAGCCTTGACCTCCTGGGCTCAAGCAATACTGCCATCTCAGCCTCCTGAGTAACTGGGCCTACAGGCATGCACCACTGTGTCCAGCTAACTTTTGTATTTTTGGTAGAGATGAGGTTTCTCCAGGTTGCCCAGACTGGTCTCAAATTCATGGGCTGAAGTGATCCACCTGCCTCAGCACCGGAAAGTGCTGGGATTACAGATGTGAGCCACCACACCCAGCCATTCATGTTTTTGCATGAGCCTAGGGCTGTTTATTTTCATTGCTGAAGAAAATTCCATTGTACGCTGATACCACAAATTATTTATCAAATGTCAAATGGAGCCTTTTCTACCGCCGTATGTACTACATACTGCATGTATTACATGCTAAAGTAAAAGTAAGGACTGTGAAGGTTTAAAGAGACGTAAAAGAATCTGTCAGAAATAGATATCATGTTTGGAAAATCGCTCGTAGAAGTAAGATCAGATCTAGCATGGCATCCTTCCCCATATGGGATTTAATTTGTTTTTGCAGTAGGCTTGGAGACGCTGACACCTGAAGATGACCCTAACCCCATGTGAATGTCAGGTGATTGATTCCCTGCTGAGCTGCAGTCTCTGGTAAGGCCCACTGACTTATAGTTCACCACCTAGGAGCAGCTCTTTAGGGTCTCAGTCAAAAACGAGGCCCAATTCACCAGTCATCTTTCCTCTTGGTGAGTCTTGGATCCTCTGTCCCCATGAGGCTCCCCAAATTGCAGTTCAGCCTCTCAGCTGTTCCCTCTGATACCAGCAAACAAATCCTGAGATAAAGACTCCTAAATCTCACGGCCACCTGCCTGGCCTTACTTCCTCCCTGCACCCTGGCCCAGTGCTTCACTGAGTTATTGGCTCTTTGATAGTATCTAACAGATATTTTGCCATATTTCCTAGCTGTTTTTAGTGGAAGTGTTTATCCAAATCACTTACCCATTTATTTCACAAAAGCAAGGTCATCTTTTAAACAAAGGCCATGAACCAGTAAACTACAACATAAAATGAATTGTAATTGGTTAGTACACATTAGAAAGATATCAGCTTCCTAATTATTAAAATAAATCCCATTTCAAATGAGATGATTTCAATGTTAAAGTAACAAATATGAAAGAAGCGAGGATAATAAATAGAGCTCATCATCTCAGATACTCCTACTGACAGTCAAACAGGAACTTATCTGAAAGGAATTTTGACAATATTAACAAGGATGGTATTATTTTTCATACTTACAACAGTGCAATTCCATGGCTGGGAAAATTTATTCTAAGGTATTAATCTGAAAAGACAAATATTTAAGTCAAATATATTCAATTTAGGATTACTTTTAATAAGGAAAATATTTAAACTTCCCTATAATATGGTAATAGGTAATTAAGTCATAATATATCAATAACAGTATTACCTAACTTTTAAAATTTCATTTATTATGTCTCCTATAGTTTTAAATAATATTGTATCCAATGCAAAACTAAAAAATATAAATAATATGAATTTAGTTATCCTAAAAAAATACGTAAAGAAAACTCCTGAACAATATTCCAGATGTATTAGTATTGGCTTCCTGGGTGGATAGTTATAGATATTTTGTCTCTGCATTTTTATAGTCTCAATTGCTTCACAAACTTTCTACTGAGGACATAATTCTTTTATAATCAGAAATAACGAGGAAAAAACAATGTGACTTCTACATTAAAATTAATAATAGTAAATTATTTATTGAGAATAAGATAGACTCCTAGCTAGTTTAATTTTCAGATAATTAAATATTTATGATATGATGCACATTCCAAATAGAGTGCCTGCCGGGAATCACATCATGAAATAACTCAAAACTAGACAAACAGAAATCAGCTTTTCTCTTACAATTCATAAAGCCTTTCAATTGTTACACTTTCAAAGGTCACAGTCATAAACATCGGTTAACACTATCAAAATGTCTTCATCTTTTCCTTACGGTCTGTGTTCATGATATCTGCAGCACTTCATATGTGATTTTTGATTAATTTCCCACACTGCATTTAAGGCAAACTCACTAAATGTATTTTACAAATGGATCACAGAGTCACAGGAACACGTGTGACTGCAGAATTTCCCGTCCACACTTCCGAGCTGGGACGCGGCGGCGCACGCTCCGCAGAAATGCTGCCCGCCTGGCCAGGCCCCGGCAGCTCCCGGCGGAGCGGGCTGGGAGTCAGCGGGAAGAGCGCTTATTTGTTGGTTTAATATAATTTGTTTATCACCGAAGGATGACTAATCTGCGTTTTCTCTCTCTTTTTATATTGATCCGTAGCACGCTCTAATATAATTTGTTTAGCCACCGAAGGATGACTAATCTGCGTTTTCTCTCTCTTTTTACGTGGGTCCGTAGCACGCTCTGTTTTCCACCTAATGGGTCTTTGGGCTCTAACTTGTTCGTGTCGCTTTCCTGTCCTTTCATGCCGGGTTTTCACGCCGCGGGTTCCCTGGCAGCCACCTCCCATCACTATGGTGTCCTCGCTTCGGTTTTGACACGACATCATTAGCAGCTGCAGACGGTCCTTGTTCCGGCTGAATGGGAGAGCACAGACGGACTTGGCACCGGGCGCGCCCCGGGAGGGTCCGAGGCGGGCGCGGGGACCCGCTCTGCGGGCGCGGACAGAGCCCCACTGTCCCTCTCCCCGGGGCCGTGCGCGTCAAAGACCGGCAGGCGGTGGCGACACACGAAGCCACGAATGCCTTGAACTCGGATCTGGACCCGATTTCTTATTTAATCGAGAGAAAAAGAAGAAAAGAACAAAAACATCCATCACCACGCCGTGGCGTCCCCTCCGACTTGCAATCGCTGCAGCGGGATTTCCAATCTCCCCTTCCCAGGGCACAGGCGCGCGGACCTCCGGGGTGCGGGGTGCAGGGGGGCGAGGGCTGCACCCTCGCAGCTTCCTGTAACCCCATCTGACCCGTGCCGCATGGGTCGCAGCATTGCAGAATTACAGTTTTTAAAAAATAGTGTAGGAAGAGAAAACTATGGAATTATAATATGCTGGGTATTAAAGCTAAGATATAAAATCATATTCACACTGAATACCCGTAACAAAATACTCGTATGCAAGTCAGCTCAAAATATACGCCAACAGGATTCACACAAGTTGTGCCTTAGGTAGTAAAAACTGATAGAAAGATTGTTTTGTAGGTATGTCACACTTAGGCTGAAGGCAATTTTAAAATAGGCACTAATACATGTTATCAAATGGCAGTGGGGGTTCTCTAATAAAAAGGATCAGCTTTTTAAGGAAACAGATAAAGGAGTGATAAGAACAAATCCCACCCCATTGTATTATGAACCGTACAGTCATATTTGCAATGTATCTTTCCTTTTCTTTTAATTAAAAAAAAAAAAAAAAAGCAGAAACCGTTTTCTTTAAAGGCTGTTCTACAAGATGTGAGGCAAGCATGGGCTCTTCCTCATTGCCCCTCCTCCACTCAGCCCAGGGGACGATGGATTATACATGAGCTGTGTAATACACTGCACATGGTGCATGCACAATAAAACTTACTGCCATTCCTTTTCCTCTCTTCTTATATGGATCATTTCTATTCATTTATTGTACCTTATAAAAGCAATACATCTTTTAACTAAAACCATATACAATTACATAGAAAAGGAAATAACAATACGCATTTCCAGAGCATTCAACATCTACTCAGTATTGTTCAGGGCCCTTTATACATATTATCTCCTTCAGTCCTCACAGCAGTCCTAAGAAGATGTATTATCCTCATATTAAAGGTAAAGAAACTGAGGACAAATAAATTAAAAACTTGCCCAATTTAGATTTTCACAAAACTATCTCAAAATTTTGATTTGAGTAAGGCTAATTTTACAGGATAATTCCAAATTAATTGACAGGTTTAGTATAACAAATCTTCCTTTCCATGAACATTGTTTTCTATATTTATTTTATTTTATTTCGTTTATTTATTTTTAAGACAGCATCTCACTTCATCTCCCAGCCTGGGGACAGAGTTGCTCAAATTCTCTGTAAGTTTGTTTTTCTACTTGAATCATCAGTTTCTAAGAGTTTTTCTCTCCACTCTGATTGTGGATCAGTTAATAATTCCTTGTGTAGATAAGAGTATTTAGTTTTATAAACACTAATCTCATTTGAGGCACAAACATTGATTACTATCACCTTATTGATTAATTGCTTTTTGTTAAGGAAAAATATCCCACGTTTTTTATATTTTAGGCTTTTATTCTTTCCTACATGTATCTTGTTAATATCGGCACTTTTATTTTATTTTTGTTAGACTATACTTGGAATTTTTTTTTCTTTTCTAGGTCTATTCTCTTTAAGATACACTTTTTATGACTTCAGCTTTCTTAATTGTTTTAAGTCCTATCTGAGAGTCCCTGTATTTTAAGTAGGAAATTTAATGCATTCACATATATTGTGTTCTTTTGTGTGTTTGTGATAATTTTTGCCAATTTGTATTCTGTGGTTTCTTTTTCTTCTGCCCTCTCTACCAATTAAAAGCAATAGCTGACCCTAGACCAAATCTTGTCCTGGGCAGAAAAATGCTGTAAAGACCTTATTGGGTCAACTGACAAATTGTAATATGTACATAGATTAAGATATTGTCAATGGAAAAACATTTCACACTCATGGTTAGAAATAATTAATATTATGAAAATGGCCATAAACCCAAAGTAATTTATAGATTCAGTGCTATCCCCATCAAGCTACCACTGATTGATTTTCTTCACAGAAGGAAAAAAACCACCTTAAACTTCACATGGAACCAAAAAAGAGCCCACACAGCCAAGACAATCCTAAGTAAAAAAAAAAAAAAAAAAAAAAACCTGGAAGCATCACACTACCTGACTTTGAACTATACTACAAGGCTACGGTAATCAAAATGGCATGGTACGGGCACCAAACCAGAGATATAGACCAATGGGACAGAGAAGAGGCCTCAGAAATAACACCACACATCTATAACCATCTGATCTTTGACAAACCTGACAAAAACAAGCAATGGGGAAAGGATTCTTTATTTAATAAGTGGAGTTGGGAAAACTGGCTAGCCATGTGCAGAAAGCTAAAACTGGATCCCTTCCTTACACCTTATGCAAAAATTAACTCCAGATGGATTAAAGATTTAAACTTAAGTCCTAACACCATAAAAACCCTGGAAGAAAACCTAGGCAGTACCATTCAGGACACAGGCATGGGCAAAGACTCCATGACTAAAACACCAAAAGCAATGGCGACGAAAGCCAAAATAAACAAGTAGGATCTAATTAAACTTAAGAGTTTCTGCAGCAAGAGAAACTATCCAGTGAACCAGCAACTAACAGACTATGAAAAAAAATTAGCAGTTTATCCATCTGATAAATGGCTAATATCCAGAACACACAAAGAACTTAAACAAACTTACAAGAAAAAAGCAAACATCCCCAACAAAAAGTAGGAAAAGGATACTTCTTAAAAGAAATATGAAAATAAGACGTTTATGCAGCCAACAAACATATGAACACAAGCTCATCATCACTGGTCATTAGAGAAATGCAAATCAAAACCACATTGAGATACCATCTCATGCCAGTTAGAATGGTATAAGATGTATACAATATATATACACATATAAATAATCTCCTGATTATTAAAAAATCAGGAGACAACAGCTGCTGGAGAGGATGTGGAGAAATAGGAATTCTTGTACACTGTTGGTGGGAGTGTAAATTAGTTCAACCATTGTGGAAGACAGTATGGTGATTCCTCAATGATCTAAGAATCATTTGATCCAGCAATCCCATTACTGGGTATTTACTCAAAGGATTATAAATAAGTCTACTATAAAGACACATGCACACACACACACACATGTTTATTGCAGCACTGTTCACAATAGCAAAGACTTGCAACCAACTCAGATGCCCATCAGTGATAGACTGGGTAAAGAAAATCTGGCACATATACCCCATGGACTACTACACAGCCATCAAAAAGGATGGGTTCATGTCCGTTGAGTTCATGTTCTTTCAAGCTTTGCTCAAGAGTCACTTGTCAGGGACGCCTAGCTCCATTATCCTACGCATTGTTGCAGGGACATGGATAAAGTTGGAAACCATCATTCTCAGCAAACTGACACAAGAACAGAAAACCAAACACTGCATGTTCTCACTGATAAGTGGGTGTTGAACAATGAGAACACATGGACACAGGGAAGGGAACATCACAGGGCCTATCGGTGGGTGGCGGGCTAGGAGAAGGGTAGCAGGGGTTGTGGGGGCTAGGGGAAGGATAGCATTAGGAGAAATACCTAATGTAGATGATGGGGTGATGGATACAGCAAATCACCATGGCACGTGTATACCTATGTAACAAACTTGCATGTTCTGCACATGTACCCCAGAACTTAAAGTCAAAGAAAATTTTTAAAAGGCAAAACATTTACATTGAGATAGAAAAAAAGATACTGTGTTAATGTTAAATTTACTGAAATTAATAATTGTATTGTGGTTAGGGAAGAGAATATCTTTATTCCTAGGAAATACACACTGAATATTTAGGAGTAAATATCATGGCATACTCTCAAATGTTCAGGGGGGTAAAATTGTGTGTGTGTGTGTGTGTGCGTGTGTGTGTGTGTATGTGTTGCATATATATGTATATACACACATGTATACAATATATATACACATATATGAATGTATATATGTACATATACAATATATACAATAGCATATATATACACATATGTATACTATATATAGTATATGTATATATATTGTGTATATATGTGTATATATTATATTATTATATATTGTATATACAATATATACACATGTGTATATATGTATATATACATACATATTATATATACATATGTATATAAATACACTATATATGTGTATATATGGTATATGTATATATGTATGGCATATGGATATGTACATAAACATATATACAATATATATTGCCCAATTTTATATGAGGTCATATATACAATATATATGTATATATTTATATATATACACATATACAAGACATACAGACATGTATTATATATGTATACACACATATACGCATACCTACACACATATGTAGGAGCACATAAACATACATGCATAACCCAGATGCATATATATGGATTTCGTTTACTGTACATCATCAATAACATTACTGTCAGAATTAATTTCTTTTCCAAATCTGATGATGGTGAAATTCTATCTTATTTTTGTTTTAATTTGAATTTCCTCAATTACTGGTGAAAATTAGCGCTCCAGCTTTTGTTTATCTTCTCATTTTATAATCCCTATTCTAAACACATCCTTTTAAAAACTGTTTTAAGAAAGACACCTACGTGCACATGTGTATGTAGAGAGGGCAGATGTGCACACATGGTGGAGATAATGGGGTCAACAATAGGTGAAGCTGGTTGAAGGACTTATAGGCATTTTTATACCAGTCTTTGTCTTGTGTCTATTCTGTAAATTTGAAATTATTTCCAGACAAATTTTCAGAAGAGCAGATAAGTCATTCTGCACAGCAGAGCAGCACGCCTTCCAACGCGCCCACCTCGGAGAAGGTCCTGTAAGGGCCACCAGGTCTGCTCCTGGTGTCCCTCCTTCCCCAGAACCTGTCTGCCTCCTTCTCCCAGGAGACTCCCCACCATTTGCTCTGGGTAGCTGCCCCCCGGAGCACCTTGCTATTTGTTGACGAAGCTCAGTGGGCTCCCGACTCGAGGGTTTTGCACTTACTTCTCCTTTTTCCTGCAACACTCTTCCCCCAGATGGCTGCAGGGTCAGCCCTCTCACTTCCTTCAAGCTTTGCTCAAGTGTCACTTGTCAGGGACGCCTAGCCTCATCTTCCCACTCAAAACTGCAACGCCCTCCACCTTCCATCTCCTCCACCCCAGCTTATGCTTCTCAATATCACTTATTTTCTTCAAATACACTAAATAACACGCTTATATGTTTTTACCATTGTCTGTCTTCCCCCCTAGAATGGATGCTCCATAAAGAAAGACATTTTTGTGTCTTACTCTTATAGCCTCAGAGCCTAGAGTAAGCATCAGTTTAGTTGCTGAATAAATAAATTTATTTACCATATATCTTTTAAGTGTAAAATCTGCATGCCACTTACTTTTATTCATGGTTTGTGAAATTTACATAGAAACATAAACTTCCGGTTTTTTACTTTTACTGCTGTGTAGAATTTCATTTTAAGAATATGTCACAATTTATTTACCCCTTTTTCTAATTATGAGCAATTAGGTTATTTCTCATTTTCCCCTCTGACAGTACTGTCATGAACATTCACCCCGACACCCACGAATGTCAATCTTAGTATACCTCAGTGAGAGTTGTTCTAGGCTGTAGAACTGGGAATGGAATGGCTAGATTTTAAGGTCTGTGCATTTTCAACTTGACTAGGTGCTGCCCGGTGAAATGGTCGTACCATTTTCCTGTCTCATTAGGAGAGCACCACAAGTTTTCTTTGCTCTCAGCAAGAACACATACTACTTTCAGATTTTTAATTCTTCCCAAATGTGATTCTGAAGCATATCTCATTTGTGTTTTAATTTGCATTTCACTAATTACTAGCAAGATTAAGCAGACCAGCTCATTTTTATCTCCTCTCCACTGTATAAGCTTTTCTTTGAAAATATGGGTCTTTTTCCCCTTTTCTTTAGTTTTAAGAGATTCCACATTACTTTGTTGAGACTCTGGAGAATCCTTTCCTCTTCCACAGGGTAATTTTCATGTGCTGTGTGATTGTTGGGAGTCTGCTGCTCATGTCCCTTGCCTCTTTCCCTCTGCAGTGCCTCTGTTCATTTCTTGTTAATTGTGGCATTCCTCTTTGCAGGGGACAGCCAGTTTAGACAATTAACGGTGGAGGGCAGCCGGAAGAGATAGGGCTCTGGCCATCTAGACCTTTCATTCCGATACTTTTTTCTCAAACACACTCTTACCAAGTTTGTTACTTTCTGTTCTTTTTTGGTTCACCTCCTTCAAGTTTAGCTATTAGCCTGACCGCAGGTAGATTACAATCGATTCCTTGATTCTTTCCTCTTCATCCCCTTACCTCTGCACCCTCCGTGGGACAGGTCACATACAGGCGTGAGGTGTCAGCTTGCGTTTTCCTTCAGCATCAGGGTTCCTGCCGTTTCCACAGGATGGTTCTCCACCCTCCATGGCCTGCTCATGCCCTCAAACCTCTGTCAAGTCAAAAAGATTGCTGGACGGGCCTTTCGAGCTGATGCCCCCCATGAAGAAACTCTCCAGTGCATCCCGTCTCAGCCAGCAGGGCTGAGCCCTCAGCTTCCCTGTGCTCTCCGCTCCTGATGCCACATCCTTTGCATGCTTGGTGTTTTAGGTTGCACTTTTAGCTGCTTCTCTGTTTCATTAAAGATGAGGGTTTTTTCTTGTATTCTGATTCTTTTCATTCTCTGTCATTTTGATTGGATTTTAGCAGTGCAATAGGGTAAAAAACATTTTAATTATATAATATGGGTATTCTGCAGTTGAAATCCTGATAAGAGAAGAGAAAATGGAGCGCATGGTGAAGACACACAGAGGGAGGTGACAGCCAGCGTCCTCTTCTCATTTCCAGGGCGGCCTTTATGGAACTCAGCCTGGCAGATAACCACGCAGACTCTTAGAAACTGTATCCAGACCCAACGATGTGATAAACTAATTGAACAGGAAAGCAATAAGAAAGTACCAAGCATTACATAATGACAAAGGAAAATGATCGATTCAGGTATTGCTGCTGAAACTAAAAATAGTCTTCTTTTTTTTGTAACCGGACATGAATCCTCTTTTAATATCTGAAAAGTTCGTGTTTTCCTTTGATTTTTTTGGTCTGTTTGTTTTTGCTTTTGTTTTTCTGAATTGATTTCTTTTTCTGTTTTTTTCTTTTAGTGATTTTTGTAGTCATAAATCCTATTTCTCTTTGAATAGTTGACCTCGAACTGTCAGTAAGTGTGCTCTTCTAATCAATGTTGAGAATTAACCAATAGCTGGGCAACCCTCAAAGATCAGGGGAGATATTTTTGCAGTTTTCCTGTCTAGCTCTTCTCCACACTAAGGATAACTTGTCAAAATCATGTAGAATTGTAGTGTCAATATTTTTACGCTGTATCTTTTACATTTGTAACAGTCCATTCTCAACCATTGTACAAAAAGCTTCAGTGAGGCCAGGTGCAGTGGCTCACACCTGTAATCCACACTTTGGGAGGCTGAAGCGGGTGGATCATTTGAGGTCAGGAGTTTGAGACCAGACTGGCCAACATGGCAAAACCCCGTCTCTACTAAAAACACAAAAATTAGCCGGGCATGGTGGTGTGTGCATGTAATCCCAGCTACTTGGGAGGTTGAGGCAGGAGAATCACTTGAACCTGGGAGGCAGAGGTTGTAGTGAGCCAAGACCATGCCACTGCACTCCAGCCTGGGCAACAGAAGGAGATTCTGTATCAAAAAAGAAAAAAAAAAAAAAAAAAAAGCTTTAGCAAAGTCACCAGCAATGACTGGAACTGTGTGCCTCCCTGAATGGCTTGTCCTGTCACCAGCCTTCCTTGTATGACACATCTGCTTCCTCGGTTGGGTTCACTTTCTTTAGTTTGTTAGAGTACATCCCAGGGTAATCCTTTTTTTTCCCCAGAGATGGAAAGTGTTTACATGTGTGAAAGGCTCTGGGTTGCAAGCATGGAACACCGTTATGGGTGAGTACAGCTGTCTTCCCCAAAGCACTGCCAGGCTGGCATCCCCAGAGGTCCCTCGCTGCAGTCTCATCCTAGTTCTCCAGGGGCTTTTCCTCTCAAGAAGTAGTTCGATTTTCTCCTTATCATTAGAAATCAGAAATATCATCATGATTTTCCCAGACATGACGCTATTGTTCCTCAGCATCTCACGGCCACTTCCAACTGAAGATTGACATTGACTTCCAGGAAATGTTTACTTTACTACTCCTTGGATTCATTCCTTCTCTCCCCTCTCTCTGTTCTATTTCAAACAATTATCAAACAAACACCAAGTCTCCTAAAACTGCCCTGCACTCCCTCAAAATCTCTGTAACATTTTCATTTTGACTTTTTAATCCATATTTGCGGATTTTTCTTCTGTTTTATTTTCCAATTTACTAATCTGGGCATCAGTTACTGAAACCCATCACTAAATACTTTATTTTGGCAATCCGTTTTTTGTTACTAGAAATTTTCTTTGCTCCGTTTTCAAAGCAATCTGTTTCATGTTACAAACTTGTTCACTAAATCTGAAAATATTTCTGCAGATATTATCGAAACTTATTTTTAACTGCTTGTGCCTTTCTTTGATTACATTTTCTCAAAACTAACTTCTCTTCTTCCCTGTCTTGATTCATCTTGTTCCTTTTCTCTGTTGCCATTAATTTATTTTTATTTTTATTTTTATTTTTATTTTTTGAGACGGAGTTTTGCTCTTGTTACCCAGGCTGGAGTGCAATGGTGCAATCTCGGCTCATCCCAACCTCCGCCTCCTGGGTTCAGGCAATTCTCCTGCCTTAGCCTCCTGAGTAGCTGGGATTACAGGCATGCGCCACCTTGCCCAGCTAATGTTTGTATTTTTAGTAGAGACAGGGTTTCACCATGTTGACCAGGATGGTCTCGATCTCTTGACCTCGTGATCCGTCCGCCTCGGCCTCCCAAAGTGCTGGGATTACAGGCATAAGCCACCATGCCCGGCCTATTGCCATTAATTTTTAACGAAATATGTATTCACATATTTTAAAGAGTTAAACATCTATACAAACTTATTAGGATAAACTACACTCTCTTATTAATGGATTATTTTGGGTTTTACTTTTATGTTGCTAAAAAAACCTGCTTATATTTTGGTTTTTCTATTTTTTCCCAATATTAGGCATTTTATTGGCATCTCAGTATGGAAGAATAAGATATAGCTCTTATCACACTTACCACCAATATACTCATACTTCTTGTATTCTGTACCACTGATAGAGTTATGCCTTAATTCTTGTTAAATCAATATTCAGCGTTTATGCAGCTAAACCAACAATTCTGATTTTTCCTTTGGTACTCAACTTTTGTTTTCCCTGGAGTAGCATCTATTTTAGTTTTGCTCAGTTTTCTATATGCTTAATCTATCACCCAAATGTAGCCCCTGTGATATAATGTTCTTTCCGCCCTCTATAGATCCGTCGTCTATTGATCTATCAAACTATCAATTCTTCTATTTTCAAAGTAACATAAACATGGCACTTCCTGTGTGTCAGGCGCTATTCCAAGTACTTCCAAATTCACTGAAAGCTTGACAGATAGTTATGTTACTATCCGCTTATTTCACATGAGGCGTAAAGAGAACAGGTTCATAGCTCATACATGAAAGAGCTTATTCCAACCCATGTGATCTGACTCCAGAGTCCGTGGTCTCCCCCGTCCTCTGCAACCCCATGTTATACATGAGACCCCTTGTGAGGGAACCTAACAATGCCAACAGCTTAAAGGAGCCTCTGTTGGCGCTCCCGCCCTGTCCTACTTGGCTGTGGTCAGCTACAGCCTGGTTGCTCAGCATTCCGACCCCCAGGGCTTCTATCGCTATCATGGGAACTTCCTTTGTCTTTCTTTAATATTGATTTTCCCAATTCCTGGGTCTCTGACTTTATCTTTCTTGGTTATCTTCTTGCTTTAGCAGAGCACATTCTCCCCTCGCTTCCCGGCGGGGTGGGGGGGAAAATGCATGGGACTGAGTTCCTAAGAACCTGCATGCCTGGGGTTGTCTTTATATTACTTTCACACTAAATGAGAGTCCCACTGCACAAACGCATGTTGAAAACATCACCCTCAGAATATTGATGTTCCTTTCAGATGTTATTCTATTACGTTCTGTCTTTCAAATTTGCTGTTAACAAGTTCGATACTGATGTGATGCATAATTCTTTGTTTAAAACCTGCTTCTTCCCTTTCTTTTACTTTCTTAGCATTTTCAAGATTTGCAATGATGCGTGTTCATGTGAGATTATTTTCACATAGTACTGGACAGCAGTGTGCTTTTAACCTGGAAATATGTCCCTGAGCTGTAAGAAGGAGAAAATATAAGATCAGAAATTTGGAAGGAAGAAGAAAACTTGAAAGGCGATAACCACAACTTTTTTTTGAGAGAAGAAAAGCTACAGAATGCGTGAAATATATAAAAGAAAACTGTTAAAAAAGAGGAAGAAGACAGGATACTCAAGTGAACAAAAAGAGTTCTGAAAAGTTAAATACATGACAACAAAAATGAAAGCTAGAAAGATTGAAAGAGCAAAGGAACCTTTTCTTGATTCATTGCTTTTATGATTGCTTCTCTTCACCTAATACGGCTCTTCTCTTCTTGGCAATTCTATTCTTCAGCTGATTGGAAGCCCTGTGGTATGTGTAGACTTATTCATGCTGGGTTCACTCTCAGCTTTCCTTGCCAAGTTGTTGCCTTAGGATGGAAGCTCTTCAACTTTTTGGTGTCAGGATCTATTCATGGTCATAAAAATTATTGAGGATCCTAAAAAGTTACTCAGAAGAATGGAAAATGTAGGAAGAAAGACAAATTGCTTTGGCAGAAGGTGAGACTCAAGAGGAATGCCAGCTCAACATAAAGACTGAAAACATGAATGAAGTATGGAACATGAGATTGGGAGTGAAAAAAAAAATGGAGAAATTGACACAGGACACAATTTGCTAGGTCTTGAAAAACAATTTAAGGAATGAAGACCACGGGAAGGACCATGAAAGGATTTTCATCTAGGGACTAATATAATCGGAAATATTAATAGCTTTCTGGGAGCTCAGTCTGGCTGCAAGCTGGAGACAGAATAGGAAAAATCACGGCTGGAAGCAGCAAGCTTGGATGAGGGGTTCCTGACGTAGTCTAGGAAACAGCATGGCTGACCAGAGCAGCCGCCAAGGAGGTGGGAGAGATGTGTTAGATTTGAGAGATTTAGACGCTAGATTTAGACAACAGAATAATCACAAAAGAATGTGCATCACAAGGGTATCACATTCATGATCTCCGATGTTATAGCTTCTATCTTTTCAAGTTTCAATACACACATTCCCAAGGGCTCAGAACAAATGACAGTATTAGGGCACAAAATTGGAGAAGTAAATGGTTATTTGCTTGTATATAGAAGTATAAAATATTTTATCTTAGGTAAAACTAAACGTTGGCTTTCTTTGCGAAGAGAAAATCCTCGGCTTTGGAGATGAGGTGGAAAGAACAAATTGTCACTGTTCTCCTTCACTCTTTCTAAATTTTGATTCATGAGAAATTTACCCACCTTCACACATAAACACAGAAGCCACATGTTTCCAGGTTGGTAGATTAAAGGGAAAAAGGATAATTACATTTTTAAAAGAGCTCTTGGCCAGGCACAGCTGTTCAGGTCTGTAATCCCAGCACTGAGGACAAGGTGGGAAAATCACAAGGTCAGGAGTTCTAGACCAGCCTGGCCAATATGGTGAAAACCCATCTCTACTAAAAAAAAACAAAAATTTGCCAAGTATGGTGGGGGGCGCCTGTAGTCCCAGCTACTCCAGAGGCTGAGGCAGGAGAATCGCTTGAACCTGGGAGGCAGAGGTTCCAGTGAGCTGAGATTGTACCACTGCACTCCAGCCTAGGCAACATACAGGACTCTGTTTCAAAAAATAAAAATAATAAAAAAAAAAAGACAGACCCTTGTACTATTTTATGTTCTTTGACTGTATTATCAGGTGTCATTGCCTGCTTTAAGCAATTTCAATCAATCAGTTCTTAAACCAAACCATCTAGTGTTATTTCTCATAATGCTTATTTGGCACGCTCAGACTCATATGTTTATCTTAATAATCAGAATTGTACATCATCAAAATTTCCAAAAATTGGATGGCAATATGGAAAAAATTCATCATCTGTAGAAGAATCTTGACCTTAACAGTTTTGTTAAAAACTAATTGGCAAAATTTTATGACCAAGTCATTACCAGAGAGCACCATCTGCTTCTCCAGAGATAAGGCCAAGATAGGAGACAGATCTGATTGTTGAACATCAGGACATAAATGATATGTCCACAGAGGTATAAGTGTAACAGCCTGGGAACGTGTCTCTGAGGAAGTTGCAACATCGTCCCACGTCTGAGGTCATCTTGTCTTTGGATTGCAAGGACATTTTCTTACTGAGCTGGAATGTTGGCTTTGTAAGAAGAGAGTTGATCATAATATCATAAAAATTAAAGATGGTCTCATTCAAACTGTTCATCTTGCAGTTGCAAAAGAAAAAAAAAAATGCTCATGAGAGTTGGATAAATAGCCCAAATTAGTTGCAAAGCTAAACTAGAATGCAGGTCTCTGAATTAAGTCTGCATTTATCAAGTTGTCGTTTGACAGAACAGACAGAATTGAACAAAGCCAAGCCCTGATTCACATGTGCACGCGCACCAGTTACCCGAGAAAAACAAGGCTCAGCAGAAACAACCCATCATGTGGCCCTGGAGAAAAGGGCTCCATGTTCAAATAAGTTTGAGAATTCACTGGGTGAACTAGAAGTAAACAGCCGTTTTTTGCATGTGACCGATTGAAAAGCTAGATTTTGCTGCAGCATCCTTAGAGTCCTTTTGTCTGCATTGACCTCTAAGAGTCATGTAGAAAACAATATATTCCGGATTTATGTGGCTGCAAAGTATCATTTACATGGAACACTTGTTATCATCTTACTTCCATCTTAATTAACTAATTAATTTTTTTTGAGTAGGGGTCTTGGTCTGTACCCATGTTGCAGTACAGGGGTGTAATCCTGTCTCACTGCACCCTCGGTCTCCTGGCACAAGTGATCTGCCCACCTCAGCCTCTCAGGTAGCTGGGACTACAAGTGCACACCATCGCACCCAGCTGTTTTTGTTTGTTTGTTCGTTTGATTTTTGTTTTTGTCTGTTCTGTAGAGACAATGTCTCCCTATGTTGCTTAGGGTTGCCTCCTACCTCGGACTCCCAGAGTGCTGGGATTACAGATTTAAGCCACTGTGCCTGGTCTATCTTAATTCTTTCTTTCTTTCTTTCTTTCTTTCTTTTTCACTTTGAGATGGAGTTTCGCTCTTGTTACCCAGGCTTGAGTGCAATGGCGCGATCTCGGCTCACCACAACCTCAGCCTCCTGGGTTCAAGCAATTCTCCTGCCTCAGCCTCCTGAGTATCTGGGACTACAGGCGTGCGCCACCATGCCCAGCTAATTTTTGTATTTTTAGTAAGAGACGGGGTTTCACCATGTCTTAATTCTTAATATTAACTCATAGAATACATTCCAAAATACCTCAACACAGCTTTCAAGTAGGATGGATTTCAATACAAATCCATCCTACTTTTTAAGTCTCTATGCTTCAGTGAACAGCGTCCTCTGTTTTTAGACTTTCCATAAAATTTGTGACTTCCACATTTGCGTATCCTATTCTCTCAGACCAAAATCCTCATTCTTACATGTCCACCACGCAGAGCTTCATAACCAGTCCTCCTTTATGGAACCATCTGTAATCCTTTTTTAAAATAATTCATTTCCGTTACTTTGTCCTTCAGTAACCCTTTCTCTCACTTAGCAGATACTTAGAGGGCCTACGACGTGTCAGGTGCTATTCTGGGTACTGGGAATGTAAGTGAAGCAAAACCACAAATCACCGCCCCAGGGAGCTGACCTTTTAGAAGGATGAAGAGGTAGGAAGAGAAAATTTGTAAAGGTTAATTACCTATACCACATTTTATTTTAGTATGCTACTTTTTATGATACCTTAAGGTTGTGTACAGATTTGTCTACTTTTAAACGTTGGGATACTACCAATTCTCAGTCATTGTCGCATCTCTCAGAGTCCAGCAGGTGCTTCCTGTGTAGTAAGACTTCAATAAACATACTGAACTTAGCACCTCAGAAAGAACCATTTTCAAGCATCTAGCGCAGTGCTCCGGGTGGGCGAGTAGGGGGTTTCTGGTGGGTTCTGTGCAGGAAACCTTTTTCAGGGGTCGGGGGATGGCTGTCTTTTGCTAGGCTTGCAGGGCCCTTGTATCCTCACCCCACATCCTGTATTGACTCTGGCAGTATGTCCTAATATCCCGTATGAAGCTTTCTTCAATCAATTACAAATATTCAGCAGTTGGAGCTATTTTTCAAATTTAGCTGGGCATCCCGTTTTTTAATTGGCTAAGTACGGCAACTTTACTTTATGAACGTAGGAAAAGGACTGAAACTTTCTGGAAATATCTTCTAGGTAGAAACAAAAATCCTAATGAAAGGTAACACAATGTTTATCTATTTAGGAATTTTTACACGTGATGGAAAACCAAGCTGCCTCTCTCTTTCATATATGAAAGAATGAGATTCTTTAGCCAGATAGGAAGGAAATTTTTTTCCTTTTGAGAACTTTTTTCCTCTTTTGAGAACTTTGACTGCATTCCTGGATAGAATACTAGTTCAATAGAAGTTGCTTCCACAAGCTATAAGAGCAGGCAAGATAGCCTCTAGATGCCTTGTCTGTAGTACATTATGATTCATTTACTGACCCCTGACTCAAACAGCACTCACTGAACTTGAGGCATGCCTGACTCTACCCCTAGGTGCCAAGAATGTGAAAATGATTACGGCATCTGGGAAAATGTGGTGCTAATTTAATTTTATACCGGATAATTTATTTATTTATATAGACATGATTTTCAGACTTGTTCTAAAATTCACTTAAAGCAGCACCTGATAAAATATATTTAAAAATAAGTAAGGAAAATACAGCTTTAATCTAAGCCTAAATGGACAGACAGTTTCTAAGAAAAAAAAAAACAAAACGAGAATAAACACTCTAGAAGAAACTCTAAGGGAATATATAATTCGTGTATATATATGTATATATGAATACATACGTGTGTGTATAAAATACATATATTTATAAATACACAAACTACATATATTTATGTATACACACATACCTATATATAGGCTAATATAATTGAAATCTTATGTATGCTTGAAAATCCATTTACAAAATCAAAAGGTAACTAAACGGGGGGAAACAGACACAATGCACCCAAAATACAGGCAGCATAATCTTTGTAGCAAAAGGACCTTCCTGACTGGGAAGGGGAAGGTGAACGCTCCATTCAAAAGGTGCTGTGGAACAGGAAGGGACAGGGAGGAGCAGCATGGAAGGAGCCACCTGCATAATCTTTGGTGCAAACTCAAAGCCTGGTGGCAGCTTTAGCGTTCCAGAACCGTCTTCCCTAATTTCTCTTTGCCTGAGAGCCTTGTCTCACACAATCATCTACTGCTGATGACTAGATGGTGATTGTATTCCAGTCCAACTAACATGGCGAGAAACCTCCGTTCATGTCCACGGCCATCTCTTCCGGACTCAGCTTCAGTGGCTGGTCGGAGCTGTCATCACATATTCTCTCTAGGTTGTTTTGAGGCTCACATCTCCACACACATGTACACGCCTGTGCACACACATGAAGTCTACTAACATCGTGCCCAACATTCATTCAAAGCTCAACACAAGAATCTTCCCTCTTTCAAGCTTTGTCTTAGACAAGAGCGGTTTGACTGCGAAAAGGAGAAACCTACACGAGCTATTCTAACAAGGAATCATCACAAAGAAGTAGGGGTATTTCGAAGAATCAAAGGGTAGAAAACAGCCAGTCTCACGAGCAACGGGACCTGAGAACAGAACAAGAAAATCTCTGAGGATCAGCAAACGCACGGGCTTTCTAACGAGGGGCTGTGGAGGTAGGACCACCCCCAGGCGCCTCACTCGGGGATGCGCCCGGTGCTAGTGCCATGCGAGGGCCTGAGGACAGGTGCCATGGAACTTTGAAACTCGAAGTCAGCGGAACAAGCTTGGACACTGGAATCAGGCCAGCCGGAATCAGATGCCCACCTCCTCGCAAGCTCTACGGTGCTCACCCCAAAACTCACTTCGCCTCGTTGGATCTCAGCTTCCTCATCTGTGAAGTGGGGATAATAGAGCTTTCCTCATAGGATTGCTGCGAGCACTGGACACGGGTTCATAAGAGATTCTTAATCAGTTTTTGCCTGTCTCTTACATCTACGTTGCATATGCAATCATACATTTTATCAGGTCAAAAGGCAGGCAGATCAAAATGGAATATGCACTGAAACAAGCATAAATGCCAGGTTCTAACGCAGCTGATCTCAAAGGAGAATTTTATTCCTGTAGGAAGCTTGTTGAGAAGACCCCCAGCCAGTCAAAGAACTCTGAATCCCCACCCAGAGCTCTGCATGCTCTATATAGCTACTGCTACATTTATATGTCTAGTGGTAAAGTAACCTCATTTTGCTTAATGTGGCAACTTTCAATTCTCCAAATTAATTATTAAATAAGGGAGGAAGGTTGTTTTGCTAATTTGAAAATCCTCCAGAAATAATTTTCTGTAGAACATACTTTCAGAAATGTCACACCCCAATGATTCAATCTTAGTCCTGAATAGAAATCATAATTTTTGTTTTTTCACATGTAGTCTTGTCATGATAAATAGTACGTCTCATTCACTATTCATTCATATATTTAATTATATTTGGGGAATTCACTAGGGACTGGACATTGGGGCTATGAGAGCCATTTTCTGATTTCACAGAAATTATAGACTAGCAGACAAGACCGGCAATATAAAATGTAAGTATATGCAAAGAAGACGTACAGCATCTCAAGAGATGGTGTTCAAAGTGTAGAAGGTAGGTCAATACCGAGATAATGAAAAAAGTACAAAATCATTTATTGAAAATAATACATTTTCTATAGCGTTTTTAAAATGCATGTGTTACTTATATAGGAACACAAATGAACACTTTATTTCTCTAAAACTCATCGACTGAAGTCCCCACAATTGTACCTTAAAGAAAAAGACTACTTTGGCTTGTAGAATTTGGGACATTTTATTCTGCCCTTTTGATGCTAGCAAGCTTTCCTCAGACTACTTCTAAATCATGGTAACATGTCCCGCCATGACAAACCGAGGCATTAGCAAGAAGAGAACAGGAAAGGTTCTGATAAATTTCTTTCAGAGGGATCATTCAAATACTGTCTTTTTTTTTTTTTTTCTTGGAATGTTTGAATTTTTGTGATGTCTCAGCCCTCCAATTAGGCTGTGTCTCCTCACTGTAGAAAGTGATAATTATGAAGACGTTAGGTAAGGTGTTCTCTTGATTGGAAAGACACGAAAACTGCCAAACGTCAATTGCAAATCCATTCATCAACCTCCTTAGTAAAATCAGTTCATTCCAAAACTTGACTCAGCTGCTTTGTCACTAAACATATCCTCTTGACCTAGTCCTCAAGAGAGTAATTTTCAGTATTAGGGAGGTACTTTTGAACTTATTTCATTTCTAAAGAAAGGAGTATTCCCTTCTTACTCATTGATGTCGAGGGAGACACTAGAGCAGAAGTCGCACATCAGCAGTAACTTGGGAAATAAAAGGTTCACAGGACACAGCCTGCTTCCTGCAAAATGAAAACGAGTTCCACATGCAAAAAACAAGACTGAAATGTCTCCTGAGAATTGAGGTCAGGGAAGATTGTCAGAGAATTATGGGCACACAAAGTATTTCACAACTTTAGTTGATGGCCATTTCGTTCTATCTTGTCTGAATTGGGATTTCATTTTTGGCGTGTTTCGTTGTATAGCCGTGTCTTTTAGTTCTAATTTTCTATGCTCTGCAATAGACAACCAGCATTGGTTTAGTCATCTGCATTGGCTTTTTCTTTGAAAATATTTCTCCTTTGCCTCCATCTACTAGGGAAGCATGGATTTTGATCAAATCGAAGCAAACCTTTACTTGAAGAAACTGTTACAGTAAGCAAACAGCCATAAAAGCAGCAAAGAAAGTGGAAGAAAATATAGAACGAGTCCCTGGTGGAAAGAGATACCCTTAAGTGTTCTTAGCGTGAGACCAGTGACCTGATTGATGATGAAAGTAAATGCCCCTATCCAAATTCTGACCTGATTTTTTCCTGCTTTGTATTACCATATTTAATTTTTATTTTTTCACTGTTACTTTTTTATCGACAGCGATCTCTTGTTACTAAACACAAAGGCTTTTTATTTTAAAGACTTTATATTTTAAAGTCTTTTTATTTTAAAGACTTCGTATTTAGTAACAAGAGGGCAATGTCAATGAAAATGTACTCCACTAATGTTAGGGAAACAGGAGTGTAGGTGAGCCTGGGTGACACCATTTTAAAACCAACTCCATCTTAAAACCAGCAAGGCACATTCCTCACCAGTCACACTCCATGGTCATAAGATGTTTACAGCTAAGGAAGCAGTTTAGTAATGCCTGCAAGGGTAAACTCCTAGGACAGCAGAATGTCCACATGTCCCAATATCGCATCACAGAATATGCTTTTAAGATGATTACAGCCTGCTTTGATGTACTTGCGCACTCAAATGCCAAAGATAACTTTCTTTGAATCAACAAATAATCATTTTCTAAAATGCTGTTAGTCCTTGAGCAACTTAGCTTTTACATAGATAAGACCCCTATACAAGAAGAGTTTAAAACACTGGCGGCACATTCCTCAGCTCGCTTTCTAAGGATGCCCTACTCTGTAATTGACTAGCTTTCCATAAACTCTCTTCTCACGCACTCTAAGACTCACTAAAATTTCCCTTCTGTGCAAGATCCATGCACCCTCTCCTGGGGTCTGGAACAGGACCCCTTTTTCCAGCAACAATAACAGTTAAACAAAAACAAGCCTTTGGCGATATCTAGTAGGGTTTCTCAGCTTTTCTGTTTGGTGATTTTTAAGACTTTGATATTTTAAATTGTGTGTTTAACCATATAACACACATATGAAAGAGTAGAGTATACGTGTTTACTTGTATGTATGTGTGTTTGTGCATAAAGAATAGCAATAAAACAAAAAATGTGTACACACTGCCGAGTTTAAGAACACTTTCTTGATTTTATCCCCCCACCCTGTCCCTCCAAAGGTAACCACTGCGTAGAATGTGTGTCATTCATTCCTCAAATAGATTTGTTTCTATTTTCCCCTTACCGCTGCGTATAATAAATGCACTATTGAGATATTTTCAAAGTTGCTTTCAGGAAAGGGCCATTTTTCTTTTCTTTTTCTTTTTTTCTTTTTTTTTTTTTTTTTTTTTTTTTTTTTTGAGACGGAGTTTCGCTCTTATTACCCAGGTTGGAGTGCAATGGCTCGATCTCGGCTCACTGCAACCTCCGCCTCCTGGGTTCAGGCAATTCTCCTGCCTCAGCCTCCTGAGTAGCTGGGATTACAGGCACGCGCCACCATGCCCAGCTAATTTTTTTGTATTTTTAGTAGAGACGGGGTTTCACCATGTTGGCCAGGATGGTCTCGATCTCTTGACCTCGTGATCCACCCGCCTCAGCCTCCCAAAGTGCTGGGATTACAGGCTTGAGCCACCGCGCCCGGCCAAAAAGGGCCATTTTTTTTAAGCGAAGCCTCCAGGGAAAGAGAAGCTGATCTGTGGCTCTCGGGATCACAATCTGGCCTTAGGTTTTCTGAGAAGTTACAACAGCCCCATTTTAGAGAAACAGTGGTCAAGGGCAGAAGTGAAAACCCGTGAAAAATTTGGAGCTTCTACACAGGCCGCAGTGTGGTCCAGCAGGAATACGAGTGGGGTGTGGTGGGAACAGGATTTGTCTTCTTCTAAGCTCAACACAGCCAACTTCCAACCCTTGGGGGTAACTGGTGCCCAGCCCTTTGTGGGTGCCATATAGGCGATGTCAGCAGATTCAGGCCACAGGCGCAGGAGATGTGGAGCAGGGGCTCCGCCGGCTCTGTGCGCTGATGAGTCCGGCGGACGCACTGCCATTCCACCTTCACGCAGAAAGGTCGTGCGCTGATGGCAAAGACGGCACAGATGACCGCCTCTGCACGCTTGCCTATGAGTGATGCTGCTCCGACTGGGATTTTTTTTTTTTTTTGCTCCCTAGTCCTGGTGTCGTGCTTTCTCCGTGAGAACTTTCCTCAAAATCATCCTGGAACTCCCTCTGCTTCTCTCACGTGTTACCTCTTTGCTTTCCTATTTCCTGTGTCTTCCTTTCCTTTAGTGCTTTCACTTGTCTTGGTGAAACCTATGCTCCAAAGACTTTTTGAGAAGAGATTGCTTGGAGGAAAAACGGGCCTGAAAATACATTCACAGCTGATTTTCGTTATTTGCCATAGTTATGTCCTATAAAGTTGCCATCAACACTGAATTAACAAATACTGAGCCATTGCTCCCAGGAAAATTACAAGACTAGGTTCCTGCCAGTCTCTGTTCACAATATTTTCATCTACTAATTACTTGATTTTTCTGTGTGCTTCTGTTTAAAGACACCTTACTTAACATACAGTTAATTCATTAATATTGCACTCATGGCCAATAACACTGTAACTCAGGCCTGAATGAAGCTTATCAACGTCTATCACAGCCCACTTGTGCCAAGGAAAGCTAGCCAACACTTCAGCACTGCACCTGGGGGTCATTTTAAGTGGAGAAACCACAAACAAAAAGCACAAAAATCCAAAGAAAAAATTTCGCTAAATAGACCATGAGAAGGGCATGTTACTGTATGAAAGCTGCAATAAACAAACCATGTCATCTTCTTTAACCTCAACTAGGAACGTGTGTTGGGCAACTAAAACTGTTTCCCACTTGTCTGCAAATGACCGCAAAAGTACTGAAGTGCTGATTTGAAAGTTACGAATAAATTTTAGCGAGCAATAAGATTCACAACTACAGAATCTGCAAATAATAAAGACTGACTACATTCCGTTCTCAAACTTAATTATTTGCCCAGATACAGTTTTCCAGGCTGGAAATACTTTTCCTTCAGACTCTCAAAGGCATGCTTCCACTGTTTTCTAGTTTCTGGCATTATTAATTAGAAGACAGAATCTTACCAGTTCTTATTCTTTAATTGTGGTCTTATTTCTTTCTGCGATATTAGTTTGGCCCAAATATGAAAATGTCACGAGAATAGGCATGG
Source organism: Saimiri boliviensis (assembly GCF_048565385.1). Classification (NCBI taxonomy): domain Eukaryota; kingdom Metazoa; phylum Chordata; class Mammalia; order Primates; family Cebidae; genus Saimiri; species Saimiri boliviensis. The sequence continues at coordinate 103,423,518 of NC_133458.1, read as the reverse complement.
TTTGAGTCTTTTATTTTATTCTCATGGAAACAATGAGATTTTTAAGTTTGGCTGTACAAATTAATTCTAGAAAAATTGTGAATTTATGTAATTGGTGAGTACTCTCCTCTGTTAGCCTTGTTGTCTCTGACATGCTTGCTATTCAGATGTCAATCATTTTGTTCTGGTCTTCTAATTGTCTTACCTTTTATGCCTTAGTTTCTAGCTCTTTCTCTTTCTGCTCTACTTTTGAGGTTATTCCCCCAACTTTAAATTCCAAACTTCCTACTGAGTTTTAGTTTCTGCGATCATGTTTTTAATTTCCCAGAGCTATGTTTGCTTCTTGTTTCTCATTCGAATCATTGTGTTCTTACTTCACAAGTACCTCTCCCTCTCCAAAGATATTCTTGACTAAGGATGATTTTTCAGAGGGTCTTTCTTCCAGGATAGGTATGGTAAGCCCACCCGAGGTGACAAAATTCCCACTGGGAACTGGAAAAATGCAAAATGAAAAATTTAGCTTGAAATGATCAGAGAACTATCAGAGACATTCGGGACCTAGAAGTCCAAGATCCTCCAGCTCACTGAAATTCAGGGCTACACATGTAAATCCATAAGCATCACGAGGGACGGGACTGAACAGAGAAGCAGAAAATGACAGCTATGTGCAGAGATATCAGCACTTCAGCAATCTTGAAATGCGTGGGAGACAAATATTTTACTTCGAACCTACTTAGTAAAGACTCTTTAAAAAATTAATAAATCAAAATCTACTTATCTGAAAAGATCAATAAAGTTGTGAATTTTATTGATCAGAGAAAGAAAGTGCAGAGAAATGGACCTCATACTCTTAGCTGATTATCTTCTTGAGGCATTCACCAGAAGTTAAGTAACGGAGACCAAAATAACTATCTAACACAAGTAGTTGCAGTATATTATGTGTTTTTAGCCCATATAAAAAGGTATGAAATAGTATGAAGGCTCAGGGAAAGAAATGAAAAATATAGTAGAACAATATCACATTACTTGAAGGCAGACTATGATTACGTATACTGTAAATTCTATGGCAGTCATACAGAAATTAAACACATTATAGATGATGAATCATAAAGTGGAAATAAAATGAAATCAGAAAATATGTCCAGTTAACTCAAAAGAAATCAGAAAGAAGAAATTTTAAAAAGCAAAATAGATGGAACAACTAGAAATCTAGCAAGATAGCAGATGGTCATTCAAACACAACAAATATAATGTTAGCAGTGTAAACACACCAATGCAAGGCCAGAGATTGACCGAGTGTATATAAAAGCAAGACTCTAATATATCCTGTCACAAGACAGCCACCTGCACATACAAGAGTTCAAGCAAAAAGAATGAAGAAACAGAAACCATGTGACACAACAAACGAGTAACATTATTAGGCAGAAAGGGAAACAAATCTTGTGTATGTGCGCACCTAACAACTAATAATATAGTTTAAAATATATAAAATAAATCTGATAGAAATGAGCAGTCAAACAGAGAAGTCCACTATTATAATTTAAGATTTCATCACTCTTTTGTCAATAATGAATAGGACACATATTTAGAAAGTCAATGAGAGTACAGAAAAGCTGAACAGCACCGTCAACCAACTCTATCCAATTGACGCCTGCCTACGGAAACATCCACTCACCCATGGAAGAGTATATAGACTCTTCCAATGTGCATGGAACAATCAATAACACGGGTCAGACTCTGGGCTAAAAAACAAATCTCAATATGTTTAAATAAATAGAAAGTATACAGTGTGCTCAGAGATTGTGGTCTCTATCTATAATGAAGTTAAACTGGAAAAAAATGGTCTCTTAAATACATAGAAAGTATACAGTGTGCTCAGAGATTGTGGTGTCTAACTATAATGAAGTTAAACTGGAAAAAAAAAACTAGCAAAAACATATCTGGAAAACTTCTCCAAATATTTGGAAAGAAAATGGTGTGTACTAAATAACCTGCGAGTCAAAGTAGTTTCAAGTAAAAGTAAACATTAAAGTGTGGTAGAAAGTAAATGTGACATCAGAACTTGCAGGATCTAACTAAAGTAGTTCTTAGGGGAGCATTTTTTTTTCTTTTTTTTTTTTAATCGTCCTTTAGGCTCTGGGGTACCTGTGCAGATCATGCAGGATTGTTGCATAGGTATGTACATGGCAAGGTGGTTTGCTGCCTCCATCCCCCCGTCACCTATATCTGGTATTTCTCCCCACGTTATCCCTCCCCACCCTCTCCACCCCCGCTGCCCCTTCCCAAAACCCCCCTTCTGACCTCAGTGTGTGATGCAGGGGAGCATTTTTACTTAAATGCCTGTATTATAAGAGAAGGAGAATCTCAAATTAGTAATCTAATCTGATAGTATAAGAAATTACGAAAAGAAGAGAAAGTAAAGCCCAAAACAGCAGAAATAATAAAGATAGAACCCCAAATTTAGAAAACATAAATTTTTAAAAAATTAATAGACCAAAATTTACTTACAGCTAGTGCTCAACTTATACCCACGATTGGTTCCGACAGACCGGTCGTAACACGATTCGGTCGTAAGTTGAGTAGTCTATATGTACAGTACTGTGAAATGATGTTATAAAAATCTTTAAGTCATATTTTATCATAATTTTCTTTCATTATTATTATATATCATAATGTTCTTTGTTCATTTTGTGCCATTTGTATCATCTCTACACCATTTTGTTTCTTATTTTTACATTCATCAGGATTAAGTAAAACACTGCATTACCCGTACAACTGGTTTAATATTTGCAAAACATACAAAATTACAAAATACAGGTGCATACAAAAATACAAAATACAGGTGTAAAAAATACCACAGGAAACATCTTCCCAATTGCAAAACATATCAAAATATATAAACATGTACGAAACATTTTATTGGCCGCTGGTGCTTGGCTGCGGATCATTGATGTTGTCATCTGTGGCAGCAGTCGGGGTTACCGGAGTTGTTTTTTTCATAAACATGGTGAGCTTTGTCTGAATTGTATTTTTCTTTTTTTTCTTCATAAATTTCACGATACGGACGAAACACATCGTGCACCATCTGTTCAATCCTTGCAAATCATTCGATGTTTGGGTCCATTGCTTCTAAATGTATAAGAAGTTTATTCAGTAAAGATAAACCGTCTGATAATCCCTTTGTGGTCAACTTTCTTTCTGGCTCCTCCTCTTCTTTCTCTGCTTCTCATCTTTCTTCTTCCGCCACTCTCTCTTTTTTTTTTTTTTTTTTTTTGGTATAAACATTTTTATTTTTATTTTTATTTTATTTTATTGCATTGCATTGCATTGCATTGCATTTTAGGTTTGGGGGTACATGTGAAAACATGCAAGATTGTTGCATAGGTACACACATGGCAGTGTGGTTTTCTGCCTTCCTTCCCCTCACCTGTATCTGTCATTTCTCCCCATGCTATCCCTTCCCACCTCCCCACCTCCCCATCCCTCCCCCATTTCCCCCCAACGGACCCCAGTGTGTAGTGCTCCCCTCCCTGTGTCCATGTGTTCTCATTGTTCAACACCCACCTATGAGTGAGAATATGCGGTGTTTGATTTTCTGCTCTTGTGTCAGTTTGCTGAGAATGATGGTTTCCAGGTTCATCCATGTCCATACAAAGGACGCAAACTCATCGTTTTTGATGGCTGTGCAATATTCCATGGTGTATATGTGCCACATTTTCCCTATCCAGTCTATCATCCATGGGCATTTGGGTTGGTTCCATGTCTTTGCTATTGTAAACACTGCTGCAATGAACATTCGTATGCATGTGTCCTTATAGTAGAATGATTTATAATTCTTTGGATATATACCCAGTAATGGGATTGCTGGGTCAAATGGGATTTCTATTTTTAGGTTATTGAGGAATCGCCACACTGTCTTCTACAATGGTTGAATTAATTTACACTCCCACCAACAGTGTAAAAGTGTTCCTATTTCTCCCTATTTCTCCACATCCTCTCCAGCATCTGTTGTCTCCAGATTTTTTAATGATCGCCATTCTAACTGGTGTAAGATGGTATCTCAGTGTGGTTTTGATTTGCATTTCTCTAATGACCAGTGATAATGAGCATTTTTTCATGTTTGTTGGCCTCCTGTATGTCTTCTTTTGTAAACTGTCTGTTTATATCTTTCTTCTTCCAGTTCAATTAGCTCTTCATTTGTAATTTCATCAACACTGAAAATCTGTTCTGCTGGATATCCCTCATCTGTAATTAATTCATCCAGACTGTCAACAAACTTAGGTACTCCTTCCTCATCCGCACTCGCTGCTTCTCCAGTCACTCCAACACTATGCATTTGGAGTCTTTTCTTGAATCTCTGGAACCAACCAGTGCTTACTACAAATTCTTGACTCTAATCTTCTCCAGCACGCTCCTTCAGAGTCTGAATTAGACTTCTCGCCTTCATCTGCACAGTAAAAAGACTTAATGGTGTCCGTTTTTGAATTTGATCTTCCATCCAAATATACAGCAATTTCTCCATTTTGTGGATGGGCCCACTTCGTTGCTTTGTTATAACTGTTGATCGCATGGGTGCAGAACTTTTCACAGCTTCACGAATTCTTTCTTTATCTTTCAAAATTGTCGACACAGTCAAGTGTGATAACTTCGTATCACGAGCGATCACATTCACTTTCTTTCCTCCTTCGTACTGCTTAATTACCTTCATTTTCATGTCGATATCGATGGCCTTTCTTTCCTTCTTGGCAGGCTGAGGCGTAGACAAAGACAATTTCCTCTTGGTAGACATCTTGGGAGGGGTTTGATGAAAAATATCCAAGACACAAAACACAAATTGCTGTACCGAGTCTGGGATAACAGTTGAATTGGTGCACGCGGAGAAGGTAGTGTTGCCGGAAGCTGGTCCTCACTGTCGTGTGCCCAGCTGGGCAACGTTTGCGCTGCCAGACACGGAGCAGTCGTGGCTAATGACTGTGATCCTAAAGTCTAATGGTCGTAAGTTGCATAGGTCGTAAGTCGATCAACACCTGTATTTGAAAAGATCAATAAAGTTGATTAACTTTTAGACAGTTATCTGAGAAAAAAGTCAGAAAACACAAAGTACCATATCAATAATGAAAGAAAAGACATCATTACAGATTGTGTACATATTACTAAACCTATAAGATCAATTCAAACCATAAATTTTGAAACATAGATGACATAGACCAATTTCTTGAAAGATACAAACTACCCAAAGTCAATAAATGAGAAATAAAATAGATGAGTAGTTCTATTATTTATTAAGGAAGAGAAATCTAGAGTTAAAAACTTTCCAACAAGAAAATCTCAGTCCCCCTAAAACTAAAAAGAAGAAAAGAAAAGAAAATATCAAGCCCAGGTGACTTCACATGTAAATCCTAGCAAATAGTTTTTTTTTTTTTTTTTTTAGACAAAGTCACTTTTTGTTGCCCAGGCTGGAGTGCAGTGGCAGGATCTTGGCTCACTGCAACCTTCACCTCCCAGGTTCAGGCAATTCTCCTGCCTCAGCCTCCTGAGTAGCTGGGATTACAGGCATGTGCCACCATGCTCAGCTAATTTTTGTATTTTTAGTAGAGACAAGGTTTCATCATGTTGGTCAGGCTGGTCTCGAACTCCTGACCTCATGGTCCACCCACCTCGGCCTCCCAAAGTGCTGGGATTACAGGCGTGAGCCACCGCGTCTGGCCCTAGCAAATTGTTAAGGAAGAAATAATACCAATTAAATATGATATCTTACACAATGCAGAAGTGGAGGTAACACTTCTCAACTCATTTTATGAAGCTAAAATAACCCCAATCCCCAAATCAGAAAAAGACATTACAAGAAAGTGACAGACAATATCTCTCATGAACTTAGACACAAAAATTCTCTACAAAATAACTGAAAATCAAATCCAGCAATATATAAAAAGGATAGTACCCTTTGACTGTAGAGGGATGAATTCTGTCCTTTAAACAAATACTGAAGAACAATGTCCTCAGCAAGATGGTGGATAGAAACTTTCAATCCTCATTCCCCAACAGAAGAGGGGATTTTGACACACCTAAGGTAAGAGGGCCACTGTTAGAGCCTGGGAGTCTGGCAGAGAGAGCCCAATATTCCATTGAAGGAAAAGGTTCAAGAGCAACCACACTGAGGAGGGTAAGAACGATTTCATTTTACCTGCCTTTCCCCTCCCACAAGTGCCTAGAGAGCGCCCATTGGTCCACTATTTATTTGATGGGGGATAGTCAGAGTGTAACAAGGGCCGGGCTTCCCCAGCCATCCGGAATGCTGCCCAGGAAGTTTACTGGAAACACTGAGGGGTCAGCACAGCTGAGTCATGGGAGAGGGGGAGCTAGCAGCAGGGAGAAGGGGCAAGGACCCCCGCAAACCCGCTGGGACACATTACCAGCAGACCCCTCAACTAACTGTTGCATGCCGCCAGCACTCCACATGTCCTTCCCTATCCCTCTGCCAAGACGGCACGGGCAAACTTCCGCAGATTGTGGCTGAACAAACGCAGAGAGCCTGCTAGACTCTGACCGGGAAAAGGTGCTCAACCTTGATACTTCAGGGCACCGTCCCAGGGAAAATAAACAGGAGGCTCTCAGGACCCAGGCCAGCTTTGCAGGATAGCGAGAAGGCACAAAGTCCACTGAAAAGAGAACATGAAGGGGCAGAGCAGGTACATCTGTGGAAAAAGTCTGAGGGATCTCTAGAGTTCCTAGCTTGGCTGGCTGATGAAGCTGTTTTTCTCCGGAAGTCATCACTACAGAGTAGAGAGGTTGATTCCGTCTTCAAATGAGAACACAGCAACGTAAGACTTCAAGGAACATAAAACAATCTGGAGAAAATGTGACACTCCTACAGGGACACAATAATTGTTTACCAGTTGTAAAGACAAGCTTCTCTCTTGCAATAAAAATATGCCATTAATAAACATTGCATGCAAGATTGTAGCTTCCTCGGTTGAGATCCTGGTTTGACTTTATGAGCCTTCCTTATTGCACTGGTGAAACGTGTTGCTCTAATTGTTGTGTGCTAATGATGAAAGAGCAGAGGTGAACTTAATGCAGGACACTGCCCTTGAGGCAAATACAGGCCAGATGGTATTACAGCACATTGTACTGAGGGACATTTTGAAGTCACTGAAGTAGAACAGAGGAGTGGGAAAACTGACTTATCATGCAGGGCAGGCCAGCATCAGCAGGCCACAAGAACTGAGAGTCTCTGCCTTTTCTGTGCTGACGCAGAATTTATCAATCTTTGTGCCAGGCTGGAACATGTTTTAGCTGTAAGGAAATAGGCAATGAACAATTTTTATAAATGGGATTTAAAAATAATGATAATGCATTTTAAAGTGCACTAAACAAATGATCTAAATAATGTAACGGTGGTTAAAATGATAATGAAGATACCTTGTATGATCGTCATGCATGCTCAAATGTAAGAGTTAAGAAAGCAAAATGTAAAATGCAAAATATAGTTTTACAACACTGAATTTCAACAACAGAACTCTAGCTTCAGCAAAGCATTACCAGCCACTATGACAGAATGATTTTCTAGAGAGGGCTATGATATTTACTTATTAAATGTGTTTGGTTTTATAAAGGTATTATAAATGTAAGGAATTCATACATAATAAAATAATGGAAATGACATAGAATAATTACAATAAAGTAATAATAGGTACATTGAGTTTTTTCCATTTAGAGGAGGTTCATATTTACCATCATGTAAGAAACATGTCAACATCGGTTCTAGAGATTTGTTTGAAATAATGAAGCTTTCAGCTCTGAATGGGCAATCAGGATTTGCTGGGGTGGGAACTTGGGGAATAAGTGTTTTAAACTTACCTTGCCGGGAGGGGCACCAAGATGCCCGTGAGAAGGCCACACCAGAACGCAGCTCCCATTCCAAACCACGTGCCGGCTTTGTTTCGGTGGGACTGAGAGGGTACTGAAAATAGCCCAGAGAAGAAGCCACAAGGCGAGAGCTACCCGGGGGGCACATCGAGATGGGTGGCACGTCCCCACCTGAAACGTGCGGCCGGCTCAGAGGGTCGGGGAGACTTCACCCCTCGGTGCTCTGATTCAGATCCTCTGCTTACCTCATCGCGCCTACAACCCACGGTCCACTAGAGCCCTGCCAGACCAGGGGGCACCGTGGGTTGTCCGTGCCTATCTGAGCAGTGGCTGCCCCAGGGCGTGGCAAGTTGTCACAGACCCGGGTGGAAGTCTGGACGAATGCCAGTGGGATGGACATCCCACAGAGGGAGGCAGAGTTGGAAGCAGGGAAACAGACCATAAGGCCTGGCAGGCCCCACCTCCGCAGAGCTCAAACTGAAGCCCTTGCTTGAGACCGTGGCAGCAAATACACCAGCTTGATCCCAACCGGGAAGATCGAGCTCGGGAGAGACCCGATTGAGGAGGCGGGGCCAATGTCACCTGCGAGCAGACCCCGGGGACTGACCACCCACCTGACAACCTGACTGGGCCACAGAGAGCCCAGCGTCGCCCTCTACAGGCCGAAAAAGATGTAGCTCCAACCTCAACAGAAAAAACGTCCGGAGAGGACTCCTGAAATCGCCAACTTCAAAGACTAAAGGGAGATAAATCCATGAAGATGGGGAAAAAAAAACAGTGCAAAAAGGATGAAACCATCAAAGAACAGAGCACCTCTTCTCCTCCCGGGGATCACAACTCCTCACCATCAAGGGAACAAAAGAGGGCAGAGAATGAATCTGACAAATTGACAGAAGCAGGCTTTAGAAGGTGGGTAATAACAAACTTCTCTGAGTTAGACCACGTTCTAACCCAATGCAAAGAAACTAAGAACCTTGAAAAAAGGTTAGACAAAATGCTAACTAGAATAACCAGCTTAGAGAAGAACATAAACAACTTGATGGAGCTGAAAAACACAGCACAAGAACTTTGTGAGGCATGCAAAGTTTCAAGAGCCGAATCAGTCAAGCAGAAGAAAGGATATCAGAGGTCGAAGATCAAATCAATGAAATAAAACGAGAAGGCAGGATTAGAGAAAAAAGAGTGAAAAAATGAACAAAGCCTCCAAGAACTATGGTATTATGTGAAAAGACCTAATGTACGCTGGACTGGTATACCTGAATGTGACAGAGAGAATGAATCCAAGCTGGAAAACACTCTTCAAGATATCATCCAAGAGAACTTTCCCAATCTAACAAGGCAGGCCAACATTCAAATCCAGGAAATACAGACAACACTACAAAGATATTCTGCAAGAAGAGCAACCCCAAGTTACATAACTGTCAGATGCATCAGGGTTGAAATGAAGGAAAAAATGCTAAGGGCAGCAAGAGAGAAAGGTTGAGTCACCCACAAAGGAAAGACCATCAGACTCACAGCGGATCTCTCGGCAGAAACCTTACAAGCGGGAAGGGAGTGGGGGCCAATATTCAATATCCTTAAAGAAAAAAACTTTCAATCTAGGATCTCATATCCAGCCAAACTAAGCTTCATAAGTGAAGGAAAAATAAAATCCTTTACAGACAAGCAATTGCTGAGAGATTTCGTTACTACAAGACCTGCCTTACGGGAGTTACTGAAGGAAGTACTAAACAGGTAAAGGAACAACCAGTACCAGCCACTGCAAAAATGTACCAAATGGTAAAGAATAATGATGCATTGAAGGAGCCACATCAATTAACAGGCAAAACAATCAACCAGTAACAAAATGGCAGGATCAAACTCAAACATAACAATATTATGTTGAAAGCAAATGGCTTAAACAACCCAATCAAAAGACACAGACTGGAAAACTGAATAAAAATTCAAGACCCATTGGCGTGCTGTATTCAGAAGACCCATCTCACATCCAAAGACTCACATAGACTCAAAATAAAGGGATGGAAGAACATTTGCCAAGCAAATGAAGAGGAAAAAAAAAAAAAAAAAAAAAAAAGCAGGGGCTGCAATCCTAGTCTCTGATAAAATGGACTTTAAACCAACAAAGAACAAAAGAGACAAAGAAGGGCATTACATAATGGTAAAAGGATCAATGCATCCAGAAAAGCTAACTATCCTAAATATATACACACCCAATACAGGAGCACCCAGATACATAAAGCAAGTTCTTAGCAACCTCCAAAAGACTTAGACTCCCACATAATAATAGTGGGAGACTTTAACACTCCACTGACAATATTGGACAGATCAAAGAGACAGAAAGTCAACAAGGATATCCAAGACTTGAATGCAGATTTGGACCAAGCGGACCTAATACACATTTACAGGACACTCCACCCCAAATTCGCAGAGTATACATTCTTGTCAGCACCACATTGCACTTACTCCAAAATTGACCACATAATTGGAAGTAAATCACTCCTCAGCAAATGCAAAAGAACAGAAATCATAACAAACAGTCTCTCAGACCACAGTGCAATCAAATTAGAACTCAGTATTAAGAAAAGTGCTCAAAACCGCACAATCACATGGAAACTGAACAACTTGCTCCTGAATGATGAATGGATAAACAATAAAGTGAAGGCAGAAATAAAAATGTTCTTTGAAACCAACAAGAATGAAGACACAACTTACCAGCTCCTATGGGACACATTTAAAACAGTGTCTACAGGGAAATTTATAGCAATAAATGTCCACATAAGAAACAAGGAAAGATATAAAATTGACACACTGTCGTCAGAATTTAAAGATCTAAAGGAGCAAGATCAAAAAACTCAAAAGCAAGCAGAACACAAAAAATAGCTAAGATCAGAGCAGAACTGAAGGAGATGGAGACACACACAAAAAAAAACGCTTCAAAAAAATCAACAAATCCAGGAGCTGTTTTTTTGGAAAGATCAACAAAGTAGACTGCTAGTTAGACTAATAAAAAAGAAAAGAGATAAAGGGGATATCACCACTGATTCCTTGGAAATACAAATCACCATCAGAGATTACTGTAAAAAACTCTATGCACGTAAACCAGTAAATCTGGAGAAATGGATAAATTCCTGGACACTTGCACCCTCTAAAGACTAAGCCAAGAAGAAGTTGAAACCCTGAATAGACCAATAACAAGGTCTGAAGTCAAGGCAGCAATTAATAGCCCACCAACCAAAAAAAGTCCAGGTCCAGATGGGTTCATAGCTGCATTCTACCAGACATACAAAGAGGAACTGGTACCATTCCTGTTGAAACTATTCCAGACAATACAAAAAGAGGGAATCCTCCTTAACTCTTCCTATGAGACCAACATCATCCCGATACCAAAATCTGGCAGAGACAGAACTAAAAAACAAAACTACAGGTCAATAACCATGATGAACATTGAAGCAAAAATAATCAATAAAATACTCGCAAACCGAATCCAACAGCACATCAAAAAGCTTATCCACCATGATCAAGTAGGTTTCATCCCAGGGATGCAAAGCTGGTTCAACATATGCAAATCTATAAACATAATTCATAAACAGAACCAAAGACAAAAAACATATGATTATCTCAATAGATGCAGAGAAGGCCTTTGACAAAATTCAACAGTACTTTATGCTAAAAACTCTCAATAAACTAGGTATCGATGGACTGTATCTCAAAACAATAGAAGCTATTTATTAGAAACCCACAGCCAATATCATACTGAATAGGCAAAAACTAGAAGCATTCCCTTAAAAAACTGGCACTAGACAAGGATGCCCTCTCTCACCACTCCTATTCAACATAGTGTTGGAAGTTCTAGCCAGAGCAATTAGGCAAGAAAAAGAAATAAAGGACATTCCATTAGGAAAAGAAAAAGTCCAATTGTCCCTATTTTCAGACAACATGATCAAATATTTAGAAGACCCCCATCGTCTCAGCCCAAAACCTCCTTAAGCTGATAAGCAACTTCAGCAAAGTCTCAGGATACAAAAATCAATGTGCAGAAATCACAAGCATTCCTATACAACCACAACAGACAAGCAGGGAGCCAAATCATGAGTGAGCTCCCATTCACAATTGCTACAAAGAGAATAAACTACCTAGGAATGCAACTAACAAAGGATGTAAAAGATCTTTTCAAGAACTACAAACCACTGATCAAGGAAATAAGAGGGGACACAAACAGATGGAAAAACATTCCATGCTCATGGTTAGGAAGAATCAATATTGTGAAAATGACTATACTGCCCAGAGTAATGTACAGATTCAACGCTATCCCCATCAAGCTACCATTGACCTTCTTCACAGAACTGGAAAAAATCACTTTAAATTTCATATGGAACCAAAAGAGAGTCCGCATAGCCAAGACAATACTAAGCAAAAAGAACAAAGCTGGAGGCATCATGCTATCTGACTTCAAACTATACTACAAGGCTACAGCAATCAAAACAGCATGGTACTGGCACCAAAACAGAAATATAGACCAATGGAACAGAACAGAGGCCTTGGAAGCAATGCCACACATCTACAACCATCTGATCTTTGACAAACCTGACAAAAACAAGCAATGGGAATAGGATTCCCTGATTAATAAATAGTGTTGGGAAAACTGGCTAGCCATATGCAGGAAGCTGAAACTGGACCCCTTCCTTACACATTATACAAAAATTAACTCCAGATGGATTAAAGATTTAAACATAAGAACTAACACCATAAAAACCCTAGAAGAAAACTTAGGCAAAACCATTCAGGACATAGGCATAGGCAAGGACTTCATGACTAAAACACCAAAAGCAATGGCAACAAAAGCCAAAATAGAAAAGTGGGACCTAATTAAACTTAAGAGTTTCTGCACAGCAAAAGAAACAATCATTAGAGTAAATCAGCAACCAACAGAATGGGAACAAATTTTTGCAATCTACCCATCAGGCAAAGCCCTAATATCCAGAATCTACAAAGAACTAAAGCAAATCTACAAGAATAAAACAAACCCATTCAAAAGTGAGCAAAGGATATGAACAGACGCTTTTCAAAAGAAGACAAATATGTGGCCAAAAAAAAATATTAAAAAAAATGCTCATCATCATTCATCATTAGAAAATTGCAAATCAAAACCACATAGGGGTACCATCTCACACCAGGTAGAATGGCAATCATTAAAATATCTGGAGACAACAGATGCTGGAGAGGATGTGGAGAAATAGGAACACTTTTACACTGTTGGTTGGAGTGTAAATTAGTTCAACCATTGTGGAAGACAGTGTGGCGATTCCTAAAGGACCTAGAAATAGAAATTCCATTTGACCCAGCAATCCCGTTACTGGGTATACACCCAAAGGAGTATAAAATCATTCTATTATAAAGACACATGCACACGTATGTTCATTGTGGTGCTGTTTATGATAGCAAAGACCTGGAACCAACCCAAATGCCCATTGATGATAGACTGGACAGGGAAAATGTGGCACATATACACCATGGAATACTATGCAGCCATTAAAAAACGACAAGTTTGTGTCCTTTGTAGAGATATAGATGAATCTAGAAACCATCATTCTCAGCAAACTGACACAAGAACAGAAAACCAAACACCTCGTGTTTTCACTCATAGGTGAGTGATGAACAATGAGAACACTTGGGCACAGGGAAGGGAACAAGACGAACAGGGCTAGATTGGGGTGGAGGGGAGGGGAGGAGAGGAACAGCAGGTGTGGGGGGGTGATGGAAGGATGGAGAGGGATAACACTGGGAGAAATGCCTAATGTAGGCAACCGAGGAGGGTGGGGGATGGAGACAGCAAACCACCATGGTATGTATATACCTATGCAGCAATCCCGCAGGATGCAGGATTTGCATATGTATCCCAGAGCCCTCCCCCAAAAAAAATTGCCTTGTGGGTAAGTTTGTGATCTAGATACCTGATAGACTCCCACCCTGGGCCAAAAGTTTATGAGTTCTATTTATTTTGTTCAATTTTTCCTTTAAGATTAATTACATTCCCTTTTGTCATTTTAATTCTTTTAACCAAATTTCCTTTGGTTGATTTCACTTCTTTTCCACTTCTTGAGATGCATACTAGCTGTTTCTATCTATTCCCTTACAAATAAAAAGATTGCTTGTTGGGCATGGTGTCTAACACCTGTAATCCCAACATTTTGGAAGGCTGAGGTGGGCAAATCACTTGAGATTAGGAGTTCGAGACCAGCCTTTCACCAACATGGTGAAACCCCGTCTTTACTAAAAATACAAAACTTAGCTGGGTGTGGTGGTGGGTCCCTGTAATCCCAGCTATTCAGGCGGCTGAGACAGAAGAGTTGCTTAAACCTGGGAGTCAGAGGCTGCAGTTAGCCAAGACTGTGCCATTGCATTACATTCTGGGCAATACAGTGAGACTGTCTCAATAAAATAAAATAAAATAAAATAAAATAAAATAAAATAAAATAAAATAATTACTAAAACATACCTCTTATATTTAACTATGTTGGATAGTAAGTGTTTTTATAGTAGTTACTTTCTAAATAGTCTGGAATGAGAGTTTTAATTTTGCTTTTTACTTAATATTTATATATGATAGATATTGCCGTAGATGGTATTTTCATTTTAAAGTTTGTAATTTTTTGAATTTTGTTTTAGGCTAACTTTTGTAATTGATACGTAGTTTTCTTGTCATTAAATGTAACTAAGAATATTTCTATATTTTAAAATTCATTAAGAATTTTGGTTGTTTTTATAAATATTTAATATATATTTGCAAGTCTGTAGATAAACATTTGCTCATCAGTCACAAAATTCTAAGTATGTCTATTAAAGCAAGCTTATCAATTGTATTTTTCAAATTCTCTCTGTCCTAATTTATTATTTTTTATGAATAAAGAAATAAGAAAAATTGTGGAGTAGCACATTGCAATTGAGGTTTTATCAATTTCTTCTTATGTTTTTAAGAGTTTTATTTTAATTTTGATTTTATATGTTTCACGTAAGAGTTAGCAAAGGTCTTAATTCAATTATAAATTCACTACCTTTTATTAATGTGAGCTAACCCTCTGTGCTATTTCCATTGAAATCCCTGTGCTTTGTCTACTGAGTTCTATTGTGTCTGTTCCTAAAATTACCTCGACTGCCGTTATAACTTCTCCCCTTGATCTCTGCTTTTCATTCTTTTGGTATATTATTGCATTTTTTTTTAAAATTAAACTATCATTTTGCTTAGGTGCTTCTCTTATGTGCAGTCAAATTATGTGTTATCTTTCAGTATGTAGTTTTAATATGAATGTATCCATTCGTAGGTATTAATATGTACATTAATATGTATTCGTATGTGTATTGATAGGTTTCGTTTTACCTAAGTTACGTCCACACTCACTTTTTTATGCTTCTTTCTCTCCTTGTGTTTCTTTTACTGTTGCTCTGCTGATACTACGTTCTTTACATTTTTTAATTTTTTGAGACAGAGTCTCACTCTGTCACCCAGGCTGGAGCACAGTGGTGCAATCCTGGCTCACTGCAACCTCCACCTCCCTGGTTCAAGTGATTCTCCTGCCTCAGCCTCCTAAGTAGCTGGAATCACAGGTGCATACCACCGCACCCACTGAATTTTTTCTACTTTTAGTAGAGACAAGATTTCACTGTGTTAGCCAGGATGATCTTGACCTCGTGATCCACCCATCTTGGCCTCCCAAAATGCTGGAATTACAAGTGTGAGCCACCACATCTGGCCATATTCTTTTTCTTATTTGAAAGTTAAAAATTATTTTCTTTATTCTATTTGTAATTCACTTTAAATATAAAATAATAAATTTGAGAAATACTGTTAATGTAAAGAATCTAGTATCTCCAACTGTGAATGATGAAAATCTTGGATGCCTTTATACCTTCTATTTTCAAACACACCTACCAATATCTTCTGCAGCTTCATGTAGAGTTTTTCTTTTTTACAACAATCATCTTCACTTTTAATAATTATGTTTAATATATATGTTCTTTATAAAAACATTGACATTTTTTTAGCTATAACAGGTTTAATTGCTTAGTATCATTTCTTTTACAAACTTCATTTCACTTCTTTTAATTAATTGCTATTGTTAATTTCTCTCTTTGCAAGACAAAATTTTTAAAGTATTTTTTCAAAGACACGATTATCATAGATTGAATTGATACCCCCCAAATGATGATATGTTCGAATTGTAATCCTCAGAACCTCAAAATATAACCTTATTTTGAAATAAATGTTGAAGATATAAAGTTTTTGCAATCACTTTTCTTGGGTCGAGGAAGGAACGGTCTGACTCTGTCTCCCAGGCTGGAGTACAATGGCACAATCTTGGCTCACGGCAACCTCCACCTCCTAAATTCAAGCGATTCTCCAGCTTCACCCTCCTGACTAGCTGGGATTACAAGCAGGTGTCATGACGCCTGGCTAATTTTTGTATTTTCAGTAGCTACAGGGTTTCACCATGTTGGCCAGACTGTTCACGAACTCCTGACCTCATGTGATTTGAACACCTCAGCCACCCAAATTGCTGGGATTACAGGCATGAGCCACTGCGCCTGGCCTGCAGTTACTTTTAATGGCAAAATCCGCAATTACTTTTGCGCCAAACTAATAGTTAAGGTGAGTTCATATTGGAGTAGGATGGGCCCTCTAATTCAATATAACTCATGTTCCTACAGAGGAGGAGAGAGTACAGACACACAGACATGGAAGGGGAGAGGCCATGACAGAGGCGCCAAGAGTGGAAGTGCCTCCGCTGAAAGCCAAGGAACGCCAAGTATTGCCAACAAATCACCAGAAGCTGCAGAGGCAAGGGAGAGTTCCACCCTAAGTTTCAGAGGAAATGTGGTTCTCCCCACACCTTGAGTTTGAACTTACAATGTCCAGAACAGTGATTCAACATGTGTCTGTGGTTTTAAACAACTCCATTTATGTTACTTTGCTATGGCAGCCCTTGGACACTCATAGGATGAGGTAATATCACTTATGATGTTATGTTCTTGGACACATATTCCCGTTAATTCACGCATGAGTTTAGTGCATGCCCCAAAATGGAAAGCTTGGGCTCATGCATTTGGGCTGAGATTTTTTTTTCTCTCAACTTTCAGATTATTGCTTCATTTTTTTCCCTCCCTCCCTCCCTCCCTCCTTCCTTCCTTGCTTCCTTCCTTCCTCTTTTTTCTCTTTTCCTTTCTTTCTTTCTTTCTTTCTTCTTTTGCTGATTCTTCCTTCTAGTTGATCTCCAGCACCTGAAGCCCTTCTAAAAAACGTTGGTATGATCATGATTTGCCCTGCAAAAACCGCTCTATCACTGCCCACATGCCCTGCATGTCCGGTTCACTGCTAGAAGTTCTAAGGAGGGTCTCCTGAGGGTATTTTCCACTCACTTACTAAGCAATATTTTAAAAATAATTACTGGTTCTTTGCTCAATTTGCTTAAGCTGTTCTGTATTGAGAGAGTTTCCTTATATTTCCTGAAATGTTTCCAGTACTCATATGGATTCTCCCATATTATCATATTCCTAGTTCAGTTTAATGATCTTTGGTGAAGGCTAGCTTCTGTCAGGGATGGTTATGTCAATAGAGTAGCCTTAGGGGACACGTTTAGAGGGTGTTACAATGGCTACGATGACACTAGCCTTTTGTCTTATCTTTTTACCTATTGGAATGCCTTTATGGGTCATTGGCCACTTCAGCTGGACCTGAGTTTACTTCAAAGTAGGGACGCTTTGGGTTTGTGATGGAGTTGACAGTGACAGTGTTGAAAAAGGACTTGGTCCCCCAGTCCGTCACCTCGTACTCTAAAATTATGTCATTCTAGAGGCAGAAACCCTCATTCTTTTTCTCTCTTTTTTTTTAAAAAAAAGATGGGGTTTCCCCATGTTGGCCAGGCTGATCTTGAACTCCTGACCTCAAGTGATCCACCCGTCTCGGCTTCGCAAAGTGCTGGGATTACAGGCGTGAGCCACCATGTCTGGCCCCCGAAACCCTCATTCTGACTTTCACAAAACACCCTTTCCTCAGACCAGTTCTACTGAATTCTCCTGACAGAGACCTGAGCAGACCCACAGCTGTATGGCAGCACCCTTTGGATCACAGGCATGTGGATAACGTGTCTCCATCTGATGCAGGAAAATTGCAGGTCCTGAGCCTGACAGCACACCTGCTCCTCAGCATAAGCCACACTGAGTGTGGGTCGCCAGCCACATCGGCTTCTCCATCTGGTCTTGGCAGGAAAAGTTCTATAGTAGCTGCAGGAATTTTGGGGAGGTCCTTCAAATGTGTCTCTACTGCTGGGAAAGTTTCTTTACAAGCAGAAAAGTAAAGACAGTCCAGGGTCATTTTAACATGTGTTCACATTGGTGGTCTTCCTAAACACTGAGCCCAGAAGCCAGAGTCCTACTCAAGAAGCTGGAGCTCCTTGACCTAACAGTTCCCACACTTCTGCAAAGCTTCCAACGGTGTCAGCTGGAAGGGACAGGTCATTGTTGCCAACTGTGGCCAGAAGGTGCAAGAAGCCTTGGCATAGCAGACTGCCTGACACTCCACATGCCCTTCTGACTCAGCCCCAAACCAGCAAAACTGCTACATGAAACCATGCGTCTGTCGGTACAGAATTGGCAAAATAAACTGTGCAATACAGGTGCCAAGTCATATGTGTAAAAAAAAATACATTAGATTAATTCTAGGTTAACTGATGTAGAAAGGGTTCAAAGTCTGCAAAAGATGGTGAAACAGGAGTAATTCTGTGTTAAAAGACAAATATTTGCATGAAATTTTGATGTCATCTGTGGTCATAAGAAAGGGCCTATGCATGACAGATGAAGTCAAAACTGTCATTCTTGTGTTCTTAGTCAATGGCATTTTTTCTGGTTTTGAAGTGTTATTTTTGATAGTTTCAATTCATCAGAAAGTCATCTTTTAATTGAAATTTCAGGTTTATTAGCATACATTTGTACATAGTGGTCTTATACCATTTCCCATGTAATGTAGATTACGTTCACTTCCTCATTTGTAATTTTTACAAATTCTTCTTATTCTGTATTTTCTAATGTTTATGTTTTTACTTCTACATTTATTTTGCAGACAGTTGTCCATTACATATATTTTAAAAGCCAGCTTTCATAATTACTAAGTCTGTTGTTTTCTTTATCTAATTGCCTATTTCTTATTTAGCTATACCTAATTAAATCTTCTGTTTTTTTAAACTATTGCTTTTTATACATTATGGCATTTAGCGAAATATGTTAGTTTCTTTTTTTAAATAAGTGACTTCTGCCTGTAAAGTTATCAAGGTTTTGAACAGATATTTTAATAAAGAAGACATACAAATGGTAAATAAGGACATGAGAAAGTGTTCAAGATCATTAGTAGTCATCAAGAAAATACCAGTGAAAACCACAGTCAGATATCACGACCCACGTATTAGGATTGCTGAAATAAAAGGACAATTACCGGAACTCTTAAGTATTCCTGGTGGCAGAAAAAAATTGAACAACCATTTTGGAAAAAGGCTTGCAGCTTTGTACTAAACTAAACATACATCTACCCTGTGTCCCAGCAATTCCACTCCTA
Source organism: Saimiri boliviensis (assembly GCF_048565385.1). Taxonomy (NCBI): domain Eukaryota; kingdom Metazoa; phylum Chordata; class Mammalia; order Primates; family Cebidae; genus Saimiri; species Saimiri boliviensis. The sequence continues at coordinate 103,404,071 of NC_133458.1, read as the reverse complement.
GAAAGAAAAACATGTCATCACAAAAGACTTGTACATAAGTGTTCATAGCAACGTTAGTCATAATAGGCAAAAACTGGAAGCAGCCCAGGTGTCCATCAGCAGGAATGGATAAGCCAACTTTGAGGTATTCATGCCTTCAACAACCAGTGTGCAGCATTGAGAAGGAAATGAAAAGATCCCGTGCAGCCACGTGACTGAATCTCAAAAACATGTTGCCTTGCAAAAAAAAAAGAGTATATATTGCATGACTCTATTTACATGAAGTTCTAAAGTAAATAAATTATGGCAAAAACAAACAAACAAACAAACAAAAACAACCTGAAATCAGAGCCATGATTACCTCTGGAGTGGTGGAACAGGTAGATGTGGTAAAAAGTGAGTGGATGTGATGTGGCCCCAGTCATTGCTTTTGGGAGGGAGAGGGAGAAGAATGCTGGGAGCATTCTGTTCTTAGCGAGGTCAACCCTCAGGAGAAACTGGATTACCAGAGGCCTAACCTGCTGAGGGTGTTTGTTTTTTGAGACAAGGTCTTGCTCTGTCATGCAGGCCAGAGTGCGGTGGCACAATCACAGCTCACTGCAGCCTTGACCTTCTGGGCTCAAGTGATCCTCCCACCCACCTCAGCCTCCCAAGTAGCTGGGACTACAGGCAGATGCCACCATGCCCCACTCTACAGTAATTTTTATATTTTTTTGTAGAGATGGGGTTTCATCATGTTGCCCAGGCTGGTCCTGAACTCCTGGGCTCAAGTGATCTGCCTGCCCCAGCCTCCCAAAGTACTGGGACTGCAGGTGTGAGCCACTGTGCCCAGCCTGCTGGGTTTTTATCAGAGCCTAACCAACCTGGGAAAAGAGAAACACACAACTCCAGCCCACTCTAGCAGTCTCTTTCTCATGTGGAAAAACTGAGGAGCACTTGTAAGTTCACAGTCCAAGGACACAGGCTCACCAGGGACTGAGGGCTACTCCCGAGACTCTAGAATGCTTTTCCTCACCCCACACCTTACCACTGCATGACTAAAGGACTATTTGCAGCAGTTCCTTTTACCTGGGACATTATGTCCTACTACCAAGAAAAAGTTACAAGACATACTACAACATAAAAACACAGTTTGAAGAGAAAGCATGCATCAGAACCAGAGTCAGATATGACAGGGGTGTTGGAATGACCAGATCAGGAATTTAAAACAACTGTAATTAACATGTTAAGGGTTCGAATGGATACAGTACATGGCATGCAAGAACAGATGGGCTTGTAAGAAGGGAGATGAAAATTCTGAGCAGGAACTAAAGAGAAATGCTAAAGACCAAACTTACTATAAAAGAAATCAAGAACGCCTTTGCTAGGCTTACTGGTAAACTGAATATGGCTGAGGAAAGAAGCTGTGAGCTTGAAGCTTCTTCAGCAGAAACTGTCAAAACTGAAAAAGCAAAGAGGAAAAGAGAAGTGTGAGAACAGGAGCAAATGTTAAGAATTGCATTCAACTTCTCAGACACACAAAGAAAATGGAGTCAAATATTTAAAATGTTGACATTAAAAAAACCTCACAAACCCAGAATTCTGTATGTCGTGAAGTTACTCCTCAAAAATGAAGGAAAAATAAAGACTTTCTTAGACAAACAAAAAACCGAGGGAATTTGTTGCTAGTAACTGTTGCAAGAAATATTAAAAATAATTTTTTTAGAGAGAAGGAAAATGATAAAGTTCAGAAATTCGAAACTACATAAAAATGGAAGAGAATTAGAGATGAAATAAGTGAAGGTAAAATAAAAACTTTTATTTTTCTTAATCTTAATTGCCCCAACAGATCACAATTATTTGGTTATGTATGCTTATATGTGTGTGTGTGTGTGTGTGTGTGTGTGTGTGTGTGTATGCTTATGTACACACATATATATATGTAAGCAAACACAGCCAAATAATTGTTGGGAGAATTAGGATTATTTTGTTATTATAGGCTATCATATCACCAGTAGAGCAGCATAGTGTTACTTGAGATTGGACTGGGATTAGTTGTAAACGTACATTGCAAACTCTAGGGCAACACTAAGAAAAGTAAAACAAGAAGTAAGGCCAGGCACAGTGGCTCTCGCCTGTAATCCCAGCACTTTGGGATGCTGAGGCAGGCAGATCATGAGGTCAGGAGTTCAAGACCAGCCTGACCAACAGGGTGAAACCCTGTCTCTACTAAAAATACAAAAACTAGCCAGACGTGATGGCACACTCCTGTAATCCCAACTACTCAGGAGGCTAAGGCAGGAGAAGCGCCTGAACCCGGCAGGCAGAGGTTGCAGTGAGCTGAGATCATGCCACTGCATTCCAGCCTGGGTGACAGAGTGCTGGCAATGCTAACAATGAAAGAGAATGAAATCAAACAAGCAGCATAGTTTTATTGGTTATTATTTTGCATAATGTAGGAAGGTTCTAAACACTCCTCAAAATATTCCAAAATATTCAAAAGACATCATTTAATAAATCATACATAAGCTATTATAGATATTATAAATATCTATTTAGAAAGGTAAAAAAATTAAGGGTGACTTTAAAAGTTGTTTTTAAATGTTGAGTGACTTTAAAATGTAAAAAAAAATTTGAGTGACTTTAAAATTTTAAAAAATTTCTAAGAGTTTTTTCTTAATTCTAGAAAGGTTCTAAAGTGTGCAAATCATAAAAAAGGCACATTAAAGGATGTGAACGTACTTTAAAATTTTTTCTATTTATCCATTTTATTTTTTTATTGTACTTTAAGTTCTGGGGTACATGTGAAGATCTTGCAGGATTGTTGCATAGGTACACACATGCCATGGTGGTTTGCTGTCTCCATCCCCCCATCACCTACATCAGTCACTTCTCCCAGTGTTATCCCTCCCCACTGTCCCTCCCTGCGCCCCCCAACATACCCCTGTGTGTGATGTTCCTCTCCCTGTGTCTATGTGTTCTCATTGCTTGACACCCACCTATGAGTGAGAACATGTGGTGTTTGGTTTTCTGTTCTTGCATCAGTTTGTTGAGAATGTTGGTTTCCAGATTCATCCAAGTCCCTACAAACGACATAAACTCATCATTTTTTATGGCTGCATGGTATTCCATGGTGCATATGTGCCACATTTTCTTTATCCAGTCTATCATTGATGGGCATTTAGGTTGGTTCCAAGTCTTTGCTATTGTAAACAGTGCTGCAGTGAACATACATGTGCATGTGTCTTTATAAGAATGATTTGTAGTCCTTTGGTATATACCCAGTAATGGGATTGCTGAGTCAAGTGGAATCTCTATTTCTAGGTCCTTTAGGAATCGCCACACTGTCTTCCACAATGGTTGACTAATTTACACTCTCACCAACAGTGTAAAAGTGTTCCTATTTCTCCACATCCTTTCCAGCATCTGTTGTCTCTAGATTTTTTAATAATTGCATTCTAACTGGTGTGAAATGGTATCTCAGTGTGGTTTTGATTTGTCTTTCTCTAATGACCAGTGATGATGAGCATTTTTTCATGTTTCTTGGCCTCATAAATGTTTTCTTTGGAAAAGTGTCTGTTCATATCCTTCACCCGGTTTTGAATGGGTTTGTCTGTTTTTTTCTTCTAAGTCTGCTTTAGCAAACATACTTTTAAATAGCTAAACAAAGACTAATGTGACAACAATTAAAATCTGTTTACTAATTTTCAAAATCCAAATCATAAGTGACAATACCCTTAGAAAACTGGCTGAAATATCTTCTAAATATTCAGAGGTTAGAAAAATATAAATAGTCAAATTTTAAAAAAGTTTAAAAGTGGGCTAAAGCAATTCTGTTATATATAAAATAAAGAAAACTTATAAATACAGCATAGGGTAAATACAAATTTTAAATAAATGTACCATTATCCTAAAAGCTAATTACCTTTAAGTGAATGAGTTTTGAGCAAAACAGTTGCTCCTAGTTTGAACACAATAGGAATTCAGTAAAGGTTTGGAGAAAATGTAACATAATTCAAATGCCTTTATATCATAATCATTTTAATATGTAAGGTTGTGAGATTTTATTCGGCAATGTTCATTAAATAGGATTTTTCAGAAATGCAAATGGAAAAAATGATAACTACTATTGCTACATAGAATTCAGTAATTGGCCTAAACAATAGCTTCAGAGTAAATAGATTGCTACTGGAGAAAGTTCAATATAAGAAAAATATTTCTGGCAGGGAACAGTGGCTCACACCTGTAATCCCAGCACTTTCAGAGGCTGGGGAGGGTGGATTACTTGAAGTCAGTAGTTCGAGATCAGCCTGACCAACATGAAGAAACCTTGTCTCTACTAAAAATACAAAATTAGCCGGGCACGGTGGCACATGCCTGTAATCCCAGCTACTCAGGAGGCTGAGGTGGGAGAATCACTTGAACTCGGGAGGCGGAGGTTGCGGCGAGCTGAGATTGCACCATTGCACTCCAGCCTGGGTGACGAGAGCAAAACTCTGTTTCAGAAAAACAAAACAAACAAAAAAACACTTCAGCATCTGGATAAGCACTATAGAAAATAAAGGTTTTTAGAAAGTGATTTTTAGACTTTGCTAAGATTGTGATTGAGCAGAGAAATGGCATGGCATGAAGGTAGATGGGCAAAGACTTAGGAATGCAACTGCAATAAACTTCATTCAGTAATACACAGAATAAAATGTGGCATGAGCCCAAAGAAAGGAGAAAAATATTCTGAAATTAATTGTGGCTAAATAGTGGGAATGTCTCGAATGCCATGTTGAAGAATCTGAACAATTTTATAAAGTAGGAAAATTTGAAATATAAAAAAACTTTGAGTAAAAAGCATGAGATTTAATTCACATTTGGGTTTCTACATAAAGAAAGAGAGCTGAGAAATTCTAGGGTAGTAGATTAAATACTTTGTAAAATAATTCAGGAAAGAAATAATAAACATTTAATCTTATGGAGAAAGAGGAAGATATTTTTATTGATATATACCAAGTATACTGAAATTTGCTTAAAGATGTTATCTTAGAGTAACAAAAACATGAGGGAGGAAAGACAAATGACAAAATCTCATACACTTTCACTATAAAACAATACTGAGTAAAAATAGAATGAACAACATCTCAAATGTATTGCTAAATCACCCACAAAAATGAATATTCCCAGCATCCAAAAATATCGAAGAGGCTGAAAATATAATGATGAATGGATGCTGATGCGACAGTTGCCCTGGGCCCCTGCTGATCTTCCGACCACCAGAGTTGACCTAATAGCAGCAGAGGTCAGGAAGCAAATATTTTAACTATGCAAATGAGGTATGAACCCTGAGAACCTCCTGACAGTTTGGACCCTTTCACTTAGTGAAACAGTGAACCTAAAAATAGCTTCCCAAGAGGCACACAGATGTTGGGGAAATTTGTCTGTGTTAAAAAATAAAAATTCTTCTCTAAAACTTTCTCACTATAAACTTGCCCTGCTTGCATTCAAAATCCAGCTTATGTTGCTTGTGTGATCTAGGGAAACCCACTCTACAAAATTAGCCTGAAGTGCTGGATTTTAAGTCTAGAGCACTTGGCAAAACAAAATCAAGTCCTCTTTGCAGGACACGATTTCACCTTGCCAGTACAGGATACCCAGATTGTCACAGACAAAATCCTGCACAAGATAAATCCTGCATAATAAAAAAATTACCAGCTACAGCAGGGAAAAAGCCACAATAATGTCTTTAGCGTAGATAACTGACACCCTGGAATTTGATGCTGAGCCGTGCAAGCAGCTAAGAAAGAGGGCAAGGTAAATGCATTTTCAAATTAAACCTGAGTTACCACTAACAGACCTTTATTAAAGGCATTTTAAAATATATATTCTATTAAGGAAAAGGATGTTTTTTAAGCGATCTCAATTCTTAGGATGAACTGATATACCAGAGGTAACGGAGTGCGAAGAAATTAGAAAGGGAGGAACAGAGCAAGATGATGAGTGTAGAAGTCTACACTCTTTGTTCCCTTACAGGAACACCAAATTGTAACAACTGTGCACAAAAAGCACCATCACAAGAATGAAATATCAGGTGAGCAATCTCAGTACATGGTTTTAACTTCATATCACAGAAAGGGACATTGAAGAGGGCAGGAAAGACAGTCTTCACACCCCAATGCTATCCCTCCCTCCTCCTTCCTGCAGGAGAAATCTGTGCACTTGGGGGAGGGAGGGCACAGTGACTGTGAGGTTTTGCACTGAGCTCGCCGCTGCCCTGTCACAGCGGAAAGCAGAACAAGGCTGTACTCAACTGACATCTGCCAAGGGAGAGAGCATCTGGACCAGCCCTAGCTGGGAATCACCCATTCCAGAGATTAAGAGCTTGAGTTCCAGCAAGCCTCAGCGCTCTGGGTCCCTAAGTAAACTTGAAGGGCAGTCTAGGCCACAAGGACTGCAATTCTTAAGCAAGTCCTAGTGCTGAGCGGGGCTCGGGGCCAGCGGATTGGAGGGTCATGTGACGTACCGAGACACCAGCCAGGGTGGCTAAGGGAGTGTTGCACAGCCTGGGGAAATCTACCTGTTGGGAGAACGAGAGCAGAGTGACTGGAGGATTTTACTTAAAACTCAGTGCTGCCCTGGCATAGTAGAGACCCGGCAGGATTCATCACTTGCTGACTAAAGATCCCCACAGCCCTCAGCCCTGAGTAACCAACAGTGATACCCAGGTAATACACCACAGGCCTAGAGCTCTGAGACTTGCTGGCTTTGGGGGTGGCCCACACATTCACAGCTATGGTGACGATGGTGAAACACTCCTTCTGTTTCAGAAAAGCAGGGGGGAAGAAATGGAGGGAACTGTCTTGCACCTTAGGTACCGGCTCAGCCACAATGGGGTAGAGCACCAGGCAGGCTCTTGGGGTTCCTGAGTTCAGGCCAAGGCTCTTGGTCAGCATTTCTGGACCTGCCGTGGGCCAGGCTGGAGCCCACTGCCCTGAAGGGTGAGAACCAGGTCTCCTGCAGTCACCACAAGCTGACTGAAGAGACCCTGGGCTTGAAGTAAACAACGGTGGTAGCCTGGCAGAACCCCACATGGGTCGGTGGTGGTGGTGGCCACAGAAAGAGGCTCCCCTGCCCGTGGAAAGGGAGAGAAGAGTCAGACTTTGTCTTGTTGTTTGGGTGCCAGCTTAGCCACAGCAGAACACAACACTAGACACATTTCTAAGGTTTTCGACTTCAATACTTGGCTCCCAGACAGCATCTCTGGACCCACCCAGGGCTTGGGGGAACTTGCTGCTCTGAAGGGAGGAACAAAGCCTTGGCCAGCTTTGCCACGTGCTAATCACAGAGCCCTAGGGCCTCGAGTGAACTTAGGCGAACTTAGGGGTTAGCCAGGTAGTGGTTACAGTGGGCCTTTGGTGAGACCCAAGGCTGTGCTTGACTGTTCAGGTCTAAAACAGCACAGTTCTAGTGGTGGTGACCACAGGGGTGCTTGTTTCCCCCCACCCCCAGTTCCAGGAGGCTTGGCAAAGAGAGAAAGAGACTCTATTTGGGAGAAAGAAAGGGAAAAGAATAAGAGTCTCGGCCTGTTAGAATTAGATTTTGACCTTCAGGTACCACCAAGGTGGTAGCTCTCTGAGTCTGCAAGAACCACAACGTCATTGGGTTTAGGGGCTTTGAATACCTAGAAAGCCTTTCCAAGAAGAATGGGTATAAATAAACAAGCCTAGACTATGAAGACTGCAATAAATGCTTAACTCTTAAATGCCCAGGCACCAACTAACATCTACAAGCATCGAGACCATTCAGGAAAAAAAAAAAAAAAGACCTATGAAATTAACTAAACAAAGGGCTGGGGATTAATGCTGAATAAACAGAGATATGCGACCTTTCAGACAGATAATTCAAAATAGCTCTGATAAGGAAACAAAAAAAAAAATTCAAGATAACATAGAAAATAAATTCAGAATTCTATCAGATAAATTTGACAAAGAGATTAAAGTTATTTTTAAAAATTGAGCAGAAATTTTGGAATTTAAAAATATAACTGACATACTGCGGAATGCATCAGAGTCTCTTAATAGCAGAATTGATCAAGCAGAAGAAAGAATTAATGAGCTTGAAGACAGGCCATTTTAAAATAGAGTTAGAGAAGACAAAAGAGTAAAGAGAATTAAAAAAAAATGAAGCATGGTTACAAGATCTAAAAAATAGACTCAAAAGGGCAAATCTAAGAGTTATTAGAGGAGATAGAAAGAGAGGAGATAGAAAAAGAGAGATGGGGAAGAAAGTTTATTCAAATGGATAATGATATAGAACTTCCCAGATCTTAAAAGTAGCAAGAGAAAAGAAACAAATAATGTGCCATGGAAGTTCAACACTTCTGGCAGTAGACCTTTCTTTTTCTTTCTTTCTTTTTTTTTTTTTTTTTTTTGAAATCGAGTTTGGCTCATGTTTCCCAGACTAGAGTGCAATGATGTGATCTCGGCTCACTGCCACCTCTGCCTCCCAGGTTTAAGCGATTCTCCAGCCTCAGCCACCCGAGTAGCTGGGACTACAGGCTTGTGCCACTACATCTGGCTAATTTTGTATTTTTAGTAGAGACAAGGTTTTTTCATGTTGGTCAGGCTGGTCTCAAACTCCCAACCTCAGGTGATCCTCCCACCTCGGCCTCCCTAAGTGTTGGGATTACAGGCATGAACCTTCATGCTTGCCTAGCAGCAGAATTTCTAGCAGAAATTTTACAGGCCAGGAGAGAATGGCATAACATATTTAACATGCTGAGGAAACACACTTTTACCCTAGAATAGTATCTGGCAAAAAAAAAAAAAAAAAAAAAATCCTTCAAGCATGAAGGAGAAATAAAGACCTTTCCAGACCAAAAAAAGCTGAGAAATTTTATTAACATCACACTTGTCCTAAGAGAATTGCTAAAGGGAGTTCTTCAATCAGAAAACGACATTAACGAGCAATAAAAATCATCTGAAGGTACAAAACTTACTGGTAATAGCACATAAAAACACAGACTATAATAACACTGTAACTGTGGTGTGTAAAATACTCTTATCTTAAATAGAAAGACTCAATGATGAACCAATCAAAAATAATAATTACAACAAATTTTCAAGATGTGGACAGTACAATGAGGCATAAAGACAAACCACAAAAAGTTAAAAAGTGGAAGGATGAAGTTGACGTGTAGAGGTTTTATTCATTTTATTTTTGCTTGTTTATTTGTTTGTTCAATTAGTGTTGTCATCAGCTTAAAATAATGGCTTATAAAACAGTTTTGCAAGCTTCATGGTAACCTCAAATTGAAAAACACATAATGAATACACAAAATATAAAAAGCAAGAAATTAAATCCTATCACCAATAAAAATTGCCTCCAGTAAAAGGAAGACAGGACAGAGAAAAATGGAAAAGAAGACCACAAAACAACCAGAAACAACAAAACAGCAAAAGTAAGTCCTTACATATTAATAATAATATTAAACATAAAAGGAGTAAATTTTCCATTCAAAAGACATAGAGTGGCTAAATGGATACAAAAGCAAGACCCATGACTGTTGCTTATAAGAAACACACCTCTTCTATAAATATACACATAGACCAAAACTAAAAGGATGAATAAAGATACTGCATGACAGTGAAAGCAAGAAAAAGAAAAAAGTAGCTATACTTATGTCAGACAAAATAGATTACAAGACAAAAACTGTAGTAAGAGACAAAGAAGGTTATTGTATAATGAATGGTAAATGACTCAATCCAGAAAGAGAATATAACAATTATAAATATATATGCACCCAACACTGAAGAACCCAAGCCTAATGGGTTAATGGGTACAATGATAGAGAATACCCATAATGGGTATATTCGATAAAAGCTGCGGACCTCCACACTTCACTTTCAGCATTGGACAGATATTCCGGACAGAAAATCAACAAAGAAACATCAGACTTAATCTGTGCTATAGGACAAATGGACTTAATATATATTTACAGAACATTTCAACCAATGACCACAGAATAGACATTTTTCCCCTCAACACATGAATCATTCTCAAGAATAGAACATAAGTTAGGTTACAAAACAAGTCTTAAAACATTCCAAAAAACTGAAATACTATCAAGCATCTTCTCTGGCCACAATTGAATAAAACTAGAAATCAATAACTAGAGGAATTTTGGAAATTATACAGACACATGGAAATTAAACACTATGGCCCAAAATGATCAGTGATTCAATGAAGAAATCAGAAGGAAATTGAAATTTTTCTTGAAACAAATGTTAAGGAAACACAACATGCCAAAACCTATGAAATATAATGAAAACAGGGAAATTTATAGCTATGAGAGCCTGCATCAAGAAAGAAAGAAAACTTCAAATAAATAATTTAAGAATGGATCTTAACAAAAAGACAAGAGCAAACCAAACACAAAATTAGTAGGAAAAAATAAAGATCAACACAAAAACAAATGAATTTGAAATTAAGAAAGCAATACAAGAGATCAACAAAATGAAAAGTTAGTTTTTTGAAACAATAAATAAAATTGACAATGAAAAAAAAGAGACCAGAGGCAAATAAATAAAATAAGAGTTGAAAGAAAAAAAAAGACATTAGAACTGATACCACAGAAATTCAAAGGATCATTAGTCACTAGTATGGGCAACTTTATTCCAATGAATTGGAAAACCTAGAGAAAATGGGCAAATTCCTGGACATATACAACCTACCAAGATTAAACCATAAAGAAATCCAAAACCTGAATAGACCATTAACAAGTAATGAGATCAATGCTGTAATAAAAAGTCTCTCCATAAAGAAAAACCTGGAACCCGATGGCTTCACAGCAAAATTCTACCAAACATTTAAAGAACTAATACCAGTCCTGCTCAAACCATTCTAAAAAGTAGAGGAGGAGGAAATATTTCCAAACTCCTTTTATGAGGACAAAACCAGACAAACACACACACACACACACACACACACACACACACACACAAAACTACAGGACAATATCTCTGCTAACTATTCATGCAAAAAGCCTTAACAAAATACTAGCAAACTGAATTAAACAATACCTGAGAAGGAACATTCATCATGACTAAATGGGATTTATCCCAGGGACATAAGAATACTTTAACATAAGCAAATCAATCAATGTCATAAATCATATCAATAGAATGAAGGACAAAAACCATGTGATCATTTTAATTGATGCTGATATTGACAAAATTCAACACCCCTCCATGATAAAAATCCTCAAAAAGAAACAGGCATAGAAGGAACATACCTTAACATAGCAAAAGACATATATGACAGACCCACAGCTAGTATCATACTGAATGGGGAAAAAGTGAAACCCTTTCCTCTAAGATCTGGAACGTGACGATGATGCCAACTTTCACCACTGTTACCCAACATAGTACTGGAAGTCCTAACTAGAGCAATCAGCCAAGGGAAGGACATAAGGGGCATCCAAATCGGAAAGGAAGAAGTCCAATTTTCCTAGTTTGCAGATGATATGAGCTTACATTTATTTGGAAAAACCCAAAGACTCCAAAAAAAAAAAAAAAGTGTAGAACTGATAAACAGTTTTAGAAAAGTTGCAGAGTTGGGGAAAAAAAGACATTAGAACTGATACCATAGAAATCAGCATACAAAATCCACACATAAAAACCAGTAACATTTCTGTATTCCAACAGCGAACATTCAGGAAAAGAAATAAAAGAAGTAATTCCATTTACAATAACCACAAATAAAATTAAATACCTAGGAATCAAAAAGAAGTGAAAGATCTCTACAATGAAACTACAAAACCCTGAAGAGAGACATTGAAGAGAACAGAAAACAATGTAAAGATATTTCATGTTCATGGATTGGAAGATTCAATATTTTTCAAATGTCTACACTACTCAAAGCAATCTACAAATCCAATGCTATTTCTATCAAAATACCAATGACATTCTTCACAGAAACACAGCAATCTTAAAATTTATATAGAACCACAAAAGATCCAGACTAGCCAAAGCAAGAAGAATAAAACTGGAGGAATCACATTACCTGACTTCAAATAATACCACACAGTACAGCAACCAAAACGACGTGGTATTGGAATAAAAATAGAAGCATAAATCAATGGAACAAAACGGATCACCCAGAAACAAATCCACACATCTACAGTGAACTCCTTTTTGACAAAGTTGCCAAGAACATACAGTGGGGAAAGGACAGTCACTTTAATACACCATGCTAGGAAAACTGGATTTCCGTAGGCAGAAGAATGAAACTTGACTTCTATCTCTCACCATATACAAAAAATTAAATCAAAATGGATGAAAGACTGAAATCTAAGATGTCAAACTATGAAACTATTTCAAGAAAACATTGAAGAAACTCTGCAGGATATTAGCCGGGGCAAAAATTTCTTGAGTAATACCCTACAAACACAGACAACTAAAGCAAAAACAAACAAATGGGATCACATCAAATTTAAAAGCTCCTGCGCAGCAAAGGAAATGTCAACAAAGCAAAGAGACAACCCGCAGAATGGGAGGAAATATTTCCAAACTACCTATCTGACAAGGGATGTATAACCAGAATATATAAGGAGCTCAAACAACTCTATAGGAAAAATATAATCATCAGATTTAAAAATAGGCAAAAGATCTGAACAGGCACTCCTTAAAAGAAGACATATAAATGGCAAGCAGGCATATGAAAAGAAGATCAATATCATTGATTATCAGAGAAATGCAAATCAGAACTACAATGAGGTATCATCTTACCACAGTTAAAGTGGCTTTTATCCAAAAGGCAGGCACTAACAAATGCTGAGGAGGATGTGGAAAATAGAGAACCCTCATACACTTTTGATGAGATTGTAAATTACTATAGTCACTACGGAGAACAGTTTGGAGGGTCCTCAAAATACTCAAAATAGAGCTACCATATGAACCAGCAATCTAACTGCTTGGTATATGCCCAAAAGAAAGGAGATAAGTGTATGAACGAGATATCTGCATTCTGTGTTCATTGCAGCACTGTTCACAATAGCTAAGAGTTGAAAGCAACCTACATGTTCATCAGCAGACAAATGGATAAAGAAAATGTGGTGCATATACACAGTGGAGTACTATGCAGACATAAAAAGAATGAGATCTTGTTATTTACAACAGTGTAGGTGGAACTGGAGGTCATCATACTAGTGAAATAAGTCAGACTTGGAAAGACAGGCTTCACTTGTTCTCACTTATTTGTGGGTGCTAAATATCAAAACAGTTGAACTCATGGAGAGAGAGAGTAGAAGGATGATTACCAGAGGCTAGGAAGGGTAGTGGGGGCCGAAAGAGGAAAGTAGAGATGGTTAACAAGTACAAAACATACATATACATACGTGTGTGTGGGTGGGTAGGTGGGTGGCTGTGTGTACACAAATAGAATGAATAAGACAGTATTTGATAGCTCAATAGGGTGACTCTAGGCAATAATCCTTTGATTGTACATTTAAAAATAACTCAGAGTATAATTGGATTGTTTGCAATTTAAAGAATAAATGCTGAAGGGGATGGATACCCCATTTTCCATGATGTCATTATTGCTTATTACATGTCTGTCAAAGTATCTCAAGTACCCCATAAACGTATACATCTACTATGGACCTACAAAAAAAATTTTAATTTTTAATATTTTAAAAAAGAAAGCAGACTGGTAAATCTAAAAGTGTATTAGTATTATAAAATCTTAGTAATAATTGTTTGCAAGGAAGGCGGAAGTAAATATAAAGTAACTTTAGATTTTGTGCTAAGTATGTATCTTATGTTTAAGAGTAGCTTAACATAACAAGTAAGAGCAGCTTGTAACAATAGGGGTAGAATATATAAGCTCCCAACAAGTACAATTAAATCAGTTTAAATCCATTAAGTCAAAGTAATAAACAAGAAAACAAATAAAGAGCAGGGCAATTAGAAACTGTAAAATAAAATGGCAGATGTAATGCAAATATCCCATTAATCACAATGAATGTAAACGAGATAGACACAGTAAAACAGTTTGTAGGATTAGATTTGATAAAGTCTAACTAAACGATTCTTGAAAGAAACACTTGAAATTACTACACAGAAAGGTTGAAAGTAAAAGAACGGAGAAAAGATAAACTCACTAAATACAAATCAAAAGAAATCTGGTTCAGAGCTAAGAATGTCAGAGAGATTAAATTTCAGGTAAAAGGAGTGTAAGATTATAATCATAAAACATTAACCAATGACACACAACAGTTTTAATCTTTATAAAACTAATACACAGTCTCAAAAATATACGTAAAAAAACATACACAATCATAAAGGTAGATTGAGAAATCTAACAGCACATGAGAGATTAAAGAGAAAAATATTTGAACAAATAGTCACAGGTCCCTTCTTACATGCCAGGCACTCTTTGATTCGCAGGAGATGCTATAAAAACAAAATGAATTCTTACAAAAATGCCTGCCCTCACGGAGCTTATACTCTAGTAACATGTATATGGTATTCTAAGGGGATGAGTACTATGGAAAAATAGAAGACAAAAGAGGAACTTAGGGAGGGTGTTGGCCTTGCTGAAGAGTGTTTAGGAAAAGCCTCCCTGGAAATGTAGTTTTTGAGCAACATTGAAGGGAGGTGAAGAACGAAGGACAGATACCTGCATTTCTAGGGGAGGAATATTTCAGAGAAACAGAAACTTCTAAGGGCTTTAAAGGGACATGTCCAAGAAACAGCAAATAGGAGAGTATTTTTAGAATGTGTTGATTTAGAGGGTGATCTAGTGGCAGACCTAGGTCTTTGATCAAGTAAGACCAAAAGGTAAAGACTGGAGAGAGAGAAAGTCACTCAGTGGCTGCAGGCGATTGCGCGGACCGGTGAGGAGGAGGAAAGGAAGGAGTCAAATCTCAACAAGCATCACACTGGCATATTTTATGAAGAGTGAAATTGAGTTAGAAATCAGTGAAGAATAACATGAAATTTATACAGCTGGGCATTTACAAATGCATTTCTCAGTAACTTGTGGATCATATATTGCACATAATAAATATTTTAAAATACCTAGATGTGAACAAAACATAAATACAGCATATCAAAATGTATGGGATATAGTCAAAGTATTACAAGGGAAATTTATACTCTTAAATACTTATTTGCAAAAGCTCAAAAATCTACTTCACGATTGACAAAATGAGCAGCAGCGGAGCGTTCTTAAAGAAACTGGAGAAAAAAGAATCTGTGGAATCTAAAAGGATCAAATTCATAGAAGCAGAGAGCTGAACGCTGAACGGTTGTTAGGAGGGGCTGAAGGGTTGGGAGAGATCAGAAGATGGTTAAAGGGTATATATACCCTCGCATCTCTGAGGTGAATAAGGTCTGAAAACGTAACGTACGGCATGGTAGCTACACTTCATAGTAACGTATCATGCACTTGAAATTTGCTAAGGGAATAGATCTTGACTATTCTCACCACATAACAACAACAGAACAAGTGACTAGGTGAGGTGATGGATATGCTAATTACCTTAGTTGTGGTTGTCATTTCATAATATATATGTCTATCAGAACATCACATTGCATACCTTAAATATACATAATTTTTATTTGTCAATTAGACCACAACATACTTAAGAAAAGAGAAAGCATATGAAAAAGTAGGGAGGGAAATGAATACAATAGAAAAGATAGATTAACCTAAAACTAAGTTCTTGAAAAAGACTAATAAAATTCTTAAACTTATTGCATGATTGACCAAGAAGAGAAAGAAAAAAAAAAAAAAAAGAAATCGTGATAGCAATAAAATGGAAACGTACCTAGGTATCTATGCAGAATTGCAATGGAAGGAAATAGTATAGTCCCATTTTACAAAAATGAAAACTTAGGTCAAATTCAGTTTTTCAGAAAAATATATTTCATAATATAGACTCAAAAAATTAAATAGATTTATAAAAATACAAAGTAAAAATGCAGGAAGAAGAAGGAGGAAGGAAGAAAGGGATCAAAAACTGGAAGAGAACAAGAATGCTGATTCTTCGTATTGCTACTGTGGATTCAGTGCAGTAAGATGGCAAAAAGAATACAGGATACAAATACGGAAGAGAAAGATTAGAAGGAAGAAATGATTTAATTTGTTGCAAGATTAATAATCTATAAATACTTATTAATTACAAAAAAATAGTAAGCAGTGGAGAAGTCAGACAAAACCTTACACATGTCATCAAAAGAAACATCGCTGAGGGACAAATGATTATCACATGTATCTTTAAGAAGTGTACATACATCACTTATGCAACATTCTAGGGAAAAAAAATCTAAAATCTAAATCGAATTGTAAGAAAACATCAGACAAACTCAAATTGAGTCATACTCTGTAAAATACCTGTCTTGTGTTCTGCAAACATGTCAATGGCATGAACAACAAACAATTTCCATAGACACCTTGTGTGATTTTTGAACTGGATTCTATACTGGAAAAACCACTGCCGTAAAGGAAAAATTATTGATGTAAGAGACAAAACTGAAATATAAACTATAGTTTAATTAAAAGTGTAAAATAAATATTCAATTTCCTGCATTTTATAACTGAACTGTAAATATTTAAAAGTATATCATTGCTCTTAAGAAATACACATTGAGGCCAGTTGTGGTGACTTATGCCTGTGATCCCAGCGCTTCGGGAGGCCAAGACAGAGGAAACACTTGAGCCCTGAAGTTTGAGACTAGCCTAGCCAACATGGCAAAACCCTGTCTCTACGAAAAAAAAATACAAAAATTAGCTTGGCATGGTGGCGCATGTCTGCAGTCCCAGCTCCCAGCTACTTGGGAGTCTGAGGTGGGAGAATCACTTGAGCCCAGGACAGGGAGGTGGCAGTGAGCCGAGATTGTACCACTACACTCCAGTCTGGGAGACAGACAAAGTGAAATTCTGTCTCCAAAAAAAAAAAAATACATTTTGAAATTTTATGGCATAAAGGTTCATAATATGCGCAATTTGCTGTAGAATGGTTCTGTGAAATTTTGCCATTGTGTCTCTATCTAGATATGGATAAAGATGATAAAATAAACATGACCATGTTTTAAATTGTCCATTCCAGATTGTATGGGAGTTATTTTTAATATTTTTGCAACTTTTCTGTAATTTTGAAGTTTTCCATAAGTTTGAATTTTAAAAAAACTGAAAAAATACAATATATAATAACTACATGAGGTCCAATGAATAAGTCTAAGGAGGGAAATACACAAACTTTTTGGAGTTTACATAAATTATAAACCTTTATTGAAGACACGAAATAGAACTTAGAAAGTGGAGGAATATATCTTGTTTGTGAATAAAGTTATCCACAAACTTTACAAAAGTTAAATATATGTATGCAGAGTATGAGAAAAGAGAATCCAAAAAACAATAGCTTAACTGAGTTGAAGAAACAATGATTAGAGTTCAGTGAGTCTAAAGTCACTGGAATTGCAAAATGCATTGGAAAAAGGTGAGCAAGGCAGAGAAAGAGCACCATGGTGTTCACTGGAGTCTTTGGCTGAATACCAAGCTATGCATGGTTAGAGTATGGATCCATGAGACTCGACACAAAACTACAGGGGAAAGAACAGCTACCAGGAAACTAAAACGAACACGCACTAGAGTTTGCCAGGGCAGAGGAATAAACGGCATCTGATCAGGCAGAATATAGAAACCTCGTTAAACACCAAAGTCATTCAAAAGAGTGCTTGGAAAGGTCAAGGATTAACAGTAGGGCTAAACTATCTAGCATAGGGAACTCTAAACCTGCCCTGACAGAATGCTTTTTTAAAAAAAAAAATGCTTAAAATAATGCTTTAAAATGCTTTTTTTTTTTTCAAAAGCATGTAAAGAATCCATCTGATCCAAAAGAAACTTAACTGCCTGTTAAAACAAAACTCAGTGCTCTTTAAAAAAAAAATCCTGACCTCAGTAATGTGACATTCACATTGTAAAGTGGTTTAAAAAAAAAGAAGAAAACAGTCATGTGTGAAGAAGCAGGAAAGTAGGACTCACAACCAGAAGAAAATCAATGAATAAAAATAGACCCAGAAATGACAGAGATAATGCAATTGACAGAAAAGGACTTGAAAACAACTATTACATAAGGTTTTTAAAGGAAAGCATACAAATAATAAAAAGCAAAGAAGAATAAAATTAATATCATGGAATTCAAGGAAGTTGATGCATGTAATAATGAAGAGAGGGATGAAGATCCTACGGGAAATAGGAACACACTGAGTCAAGGTGTGATGGCGACACTGAAATGAGAAGCATCTTTCTAAATTGGAAGGAAATGAGATAGAATGGATGGTAATGCAAAAAAAAAAAAAAAAAAAAAAAAAAGTACCTGCAGCTAAGAAATAGTAAAAGATTTCATGTCACATGGCCTTGTTGAGTATGAGAAGTTTCATGGGAAAATCAGAAAAAGTCAGTACAAATTAAGAGAAATAAAATGATGCAAGAACTTGGAAGCAAATTATAGGACAAAGCTAATACGTGTGTGCATGCGTGTGTGTGTGTGTGTGTCTGTGTGTGTGTGTGTGTGTGTATGATGGTTTTGAAGATCCAAACTATGTTAAATGTATTAATTACTAGTGGAAAAAGCTAACATATTCCATGACTTTTGCCATTGTAGTTTTAAGGAGGCTAGTATGATACCAGGTTAGCCAATAACCAAAAAGTAATAATAATAATAATTAGGGTGTTAGTTAAACCAAGCTACAGAGACAGATCTCGAGACAGAAATGACATAATTGAATAATAGAAAGCTATCAAGTTTCTAGAGATTATAAAAATGGCAAAGTTGATTTGAGAAGATTTGGGGAATGACAGCAGGAGAGATGACTGTCAGAGAGGGCACAACACTTCAGAAGAAGATCTAAATCATGCATGCATGATTTAAGGTCCTGCATGCAGGTGATTTAATCAGAATTGAAATGAGACTGAATTAAAGTAAGGATATCATGGAGCTTATAAAAGAAAGGTGTGTATGTGTGCGTGTACCCCGTTTTGGGGTAGACACAAGTACAGAAACCTTCAAGGAATTTTGACGATCTTTCTGTTGACTGGTTGACAGGGAATGTCATAAATTCAGTCACATGTTGCTCTTTTGGGAGGACGGCATGGTTGGAGGCCCTTACCAAGGCATGAGATATAGAAGCTCTCATGTTTGCCTTAAAAGGTACCTGGGTGTTGGCCCGGCGCGGTGGCTCACGCCTGTAATCCCAGCACTTTGGGAGGCCGAGGCGGGTGGATCAAGAGGTCAAGAGATCGAGAACATCCCGGTCAACATGGTGAAACCCCGTCTCTACTAAAAATACAAAAAAATCAGCTGGGCATGGTGGCGTGGCCTGTAATCCCAGCTTCTCAGGAGGCTGAGGCAGGAGAATTGCCTGAACTCAGGAGGCGGAGGTTGCGGTGAGCCGAGATCAGGCCATTGCACTCCAGCCTGGGTAACAAGAGCGAAACTCCACCTCAAAAAAAAAAAAAGATATCTGGGTGTTATGGTAACAGGAAGAACACACTACCACTACCCTAAACCACATTTCACTAGCCTGTCATACTTGGACACCAACTCTATTAGAAGACCTTTACCTTAAGGTTTTGTTTTCTGTTAAAATTAAAAATGTTCTTGAAAGGAGTATTCACCTAAGCTGATCCTTCATCTGTTTTCTTGAGCCGATAAATCTATTGAAGATTTTTTCTGATAGTAAATTTGAATAAAAAGAAAGGAGAGAAATGCTAGGTGGTAGAGAAGTTCCAGTAAGAAGAAAATACTGCAGCAAAGAAGCAGCTAGGAATACAGAATTCATGATTTAACTAAGCTCTCTTCTGCGTGCCACACCTTGTGCATACCTGGGCTGTACGACTCTGAATGAGGTGTGGCCCCGTGTTCCAGGATGAGTCCAGGCAGAGATTTTTCCTGAACCCCTGTCAAATTTGCTGCTAAAAATCTTGAGTTTAAGCCAAATCCAATAAAAAAAGAAAGATTTCACTCACTATGTGGTAAGCTTGCTTTCCCTGATTTCTCAGTGAGGTTGCCTACAGAAGATCGAATGGAAAAAATGTTGTTATATTTAATCTCTGGGTGTGCCTGAGGTTGGGGGCAGGGTGGGAAACTGAAGAAAAATGGTGCATGCTATTTGATTTTCTGTATCCAGGTAGTTAATCCCTTTCTTTGAACAAGTCAAAATGATTTGACAGCCATTATTAAAAAATAGGTTCTGTCTTTGAACTTAGAAGAAATTATATTTCCTATTTTCCTGCTTGTATCTATTGGTTATTCTTTTTAAAAAAAAAAAAAATCTCTATCTGTGCTTTTTAAAATGTATAAACAAAGCAACAAAATGTTAAGAATATCTGTTTTGTCCTTGTTTGCATAATAGTTGGGGGCAGAGACCAAGTCTCAGGAGAATCTTGTCCTTCTGTGGTTACTCATGGTTCTCTATGCTTATAGGGGCATGTTACCAGCCTTTCCACTGCCACCTAGCCCTGGGCCTTTGCAATGCTACCATTCCAGAGAGATTAAAGGAGGACCGCTTAAAGATGGTTAGATAGTTGAGAGTATGTGGTATGCAATTCGATAGTTGATTGATTTTGACCAAGCATTTTAACTAGCTACATAAACTGTGCCCAGAATTACCACCTATTGTGTTATTGCAATGTTTCCATGGCTAAACTTTATGAACAGAGTTCCTAAAATGGTGTGACAGTCTAATGATTCAGCAATCTATGACATTGAAGATTTGTAATTAAATATATATATATTATAATAAAAACTGAGTTTATTAGGAGATATCAGTGAAAATGCTAGCAAAAGGAAATCCAAAAATTCTCTTCTTCGAAAGAGCAATGTTCTAGTCATTATCAAAAACGGCCAGAATTAACATTTTCGGGACTTTGGAAATTGACCAAAGTTTCTCAGCAATTTAGAGAACAGTTACTAAAGACCAATTCTGACTCTCAATAAGAACAGCAGGCTGTGAAGTACGTTAATATGCCCTCTTCCCATTCCTCTTCCCCAGAGCTGCAGCAGACTTAACAACATGTAGCCTGGCGTCATGATGCATTCCACCATTCTGGCAGCCATCAAATAAGAAGAACAGACTTGGACCTCCTTCAAAGTCCATTTTCAATATTACCAACACTGTTTGATCTGCCTAGTAGTTCTCTACTCACAAGGCGATCTTCATTTCCTGGTAGCCTATGCCTGTAATCCGAGCTACTCGGGAGGCTGAGGCAGGAAAATTGCTTGAACCCAGGAGGCAGAGGTTGCACTGAGCTGAGACCACAACACTGCACTCCAGCCTGGGCAACGCTGAGACTCTGTCTCAAAAAAACAAAAAAAAAAAATTAACTAACAGGCTCAGCAGCAGATTGAATCAGGCAGAATTTATAACTATACAGCCTACATAACCTGTTTTGTATATATTAATACAAATAAATTGATATACATATATAACTATGTATATGTATGTATGTACGTGTATGTATGTACAAACATACACATCTATCACATATCACATGAAATTGACCAGTCCGAGGACAGAAAGAAAAAAGAATAAAGAAAAATTAACAGATCCCCAAAGAACCGAGAGAGATCATTCAGCATACTGGCATACACATAAAATGAATTCCAGAAAAAGAAAAGAGAAAGAGGCAAAAAGAATATTTGAAAAAGTAATAGCCAAAACCTTCTCAAATTTGATTTTTAAAAAATAATATATACATCCAAGAAGCTCAACAAGCCTTAACTAAAATAAATTCAAAGATATCCACACTTACATACATCATAATCAAACTTTCAAAAACCAAAGACAGAAATCAAAAAACAAATTTAAAAAATACTCCAAGATGAACACATCTCAAATAAAGACACAGCATACAAAAACTTAAGGGCTGCAGCTAATACACTGTCTAGAGGAAAATTTATAGCTTTACATGTCTATATTAAAAAGGAAGAAGGGTCTCAATAACCAATCTTTCACCTTAAAATACTGTAGAAGAAAAGCAAAATAAGCCTAAAGCAAGCAGAAGGAAGCAAACAATCAATATTACAATGGAAATGAATGCAATTGACCAGAGAAAAGCATTGGAGAAAATCAAGGTGAAGGTCAGCTTTGGGCAAATGTAGGAAAGCATCCTTCAAGACAGAGAAACCCACCAGAGCAAAGTCCCTGAAGCAAAAATGTTTCTGCTGTGCTTAAGAAGAGAAAAAATAAAATAAGAGGCCCGGGTTGACAAAAGGGAATGAGAAGGGAAGAAGACGTTAGAAAGTAGGAACAGAGAGGCAAAGGAGCACAGATGATAGGGCTCTACAGGGCACTTGGGGACTTTGGCTTTTACTCTGAGCAAATGGGATTTGCTTTAAGCAGATCAGAAAAGATCCCTCCGGCCACTGTATTGCAAATAGACCCTGAGGAGGAAGAGAGTGGGGTGAAAGAGGGGAGCCAAGGTAGGAGGCCCAGGTGAGAGAAGATCAGGAGCATCACCGCAGGAAGATGGTGAAGAGCGGGCAAACTCCAGGCAAACCTGAAGAGAGACCCGGGGAGATTTCCAAAGAGATTAGATGGGGCGGCGTAAGGGGAAAAGATGAGTAAGTGATGATCCAAGCATCTTGGCCTGAACCACTGGAAAGATTGAACTCTCATCAGCTGAGAGGGGGAGCTGCGTCTCAGGTGGAGCCAGCTTAGAGGGCGGATGGGAAGCACAGTTTGCACGGGCTACGTATGAAACGACTATTTTGACCTCCAAAAGTGGATGTCAAAGAAGCAATTGCTTACACAGCCTAGGGTGTGGGAATAAGTCCTAAGTAGCATCATAAACTGGGGCGATAGATGGCCTTACAGATGTGATACAAAACCAGAGCCTGAGTGAATATTGAGCTAACCCTAGGAGCAAATGTCAACAGACGAATGTAGACAAAGGATGACACAAAACCAAAAAGCTCAGAGGGAACAGTAAGAGTTTTGCTGTTGAATGATTTAAAACTTCTCTGCATTAGAAAAGGAAAAATATAAAACAGGAATACATTTTAAATATAGTTACTAATCTTAATGTATAAGAATGAATTAAAAATAAAATAAAGACAACTACACCAATTAAAAACTGGGCAAAAGACACCTGTATTAGTTAGAATTCCTTAGAGGGACAGAATTAATAGGAGATACACATACACGCACACACACACACACACACACACACACACACACATATATATATATATATATATAAAGAAGAGTTTATTAGGTATTAACTTACACAATTACAAGGTCCCACAACAGGCCACCTGCAAGCTGAAGAGCAAGGGGAGCCGATCTGAGTTCCAAAACTGAAAAACTTAGAGTCCAATGTTCAAGGGAAAGAAACATCCAGCATGGAGAGATGTAGGCTGGGAGGCTGGGCCTGTCTTTTTTTCATTTTTTTTCTGCCTGCTTTATATTTGCTGGAAGCTGATTAGATGGTGCCCACCAGATTGAGGGTGGATCTGCCTTCTCCAGCCCACTGACTCAAATGTTAATCTCCTTTGGCAACACCCTCACAGACACACCCAGGATCAATACTGTGTATCCCTCAATCCAATCGAGTTGACACTCAGTATTAATCATCACAATACCAGAGGCAGGCAATTAAAACAGGAAAGAAAAGAATGATGAATACTTTTTGAAATGTCATCCTAATAATAAACACACAAATGCAAATAAAAATAAGAATAAATACCATGATTTTATTATTAAATTAGGAAACAACTTTTTTTCAGAGATGTAAGTAAATCTTTATCATGGATATTTATTGTGGCATAAAACAGACAAAACTGCAAACTCCCCACATAGATTAGCAAAATCCAAGGTGTGCAAATCCAAGATGATATGATAAGCAGCTGATAAAAATCAGGGTTTTTCCGCATAACTGCATGGAAACTGTACAACCTGCCCCTGAATGGTTACTGGGTAAATAACGAAATTAAGGCAGAAATAAATAAGTACTTTGAAACCAATGAGAACAAAGACACAACATGCCAGAATCTCTAGGACACAGCTACAGCAATGTTTAGCTAGAAATTTAGAGCACTAAACGCCCACAGGAGAAAGCAGGAACAAGTCTAAAATCAACACCCTAACATCACAATTAAAAGAACTGAAGAGCAAACAAATTCAAAAGCTGGCAGAAGACAAGAAATAAATAAGATCAAAGCAGAACTGTACCCTTAAAAAAAATCAATGAATCCAAGAGCTGGTTTTTTGAAAAGATTAACAAAATATATAGACCACTAGCCAGACTAATGAAGAAGAAAAGAGAGAAGAATCAAATAGACACAATAAAAAATGATAAAAGGATATCACCACTTATCCCACAGAAATAGAAACTACCATCAGAGAATATTATAAACACCACTATGCAAATAGACTAGAAAATCTAGAAGAAATGGATATATCACTGGACACATAGACCCTCCCAAGACTAAACAAGGAAGAAGTCAAATCCCTGAGTAGACCAACAACAGGTTCTGAAATTGAGGCAGTAATTAATAGCCTACCAGCGAAAAGAGCCCAGGACCAGACAGATTTACAGCTGAATTCTACCACAGGTACAAAAACGAGCTGGTACCATTCCTTCTGAAACTATTCCAAACAATAGAAAAAGAGGGACTCTTCCTTAAATCACTTCATGAGGGCAGCATCATCTTAATACCAAAACCTGGTAGAGACACAACAAAAGAAGAAACTTTCAGGCCAATATTTCCGATGAACACCGATGTGAAAAGCCTCAATAAAATACTGGCAAACCAAATCCAGCAGCACATTAAAAAGCTTACCCACCATGATCAAGTTGGCTTTATCCCTGGGATGCAAGGCTGGCTCAATATATGCGAATCAATCAACATAATCCATCACATAAACAGAACCAATGACAAAGGCCACATGAGTATCTCAATAGATGCAGAAAAGGCATTTGATAAAATTCAACACCCCTTCATGCAAAAAACTCCCAATAAACTAGTCACTGATGGAACGTAGCTCAAAATAATAAGAGCTATGTATGACAAACCCAGAGTCAATATCATACTTAGTGGGCAAAAGCTAGAAGCATTCTCTTTGAAAACTGGCACAAGACAAGGATGCCCTCTCTCATCACTCCTATTTAACATAGTATTGGAAGTTCTGGCCAGGGCAGTTAGGCAAGAGAAAGAAATAAAGGGCATTCAAATAGGAAGAGAGGAAGTCAAATTGTCTCTGTTTGCAGATGATGTGACTGTATATTTAGAAAACCCCATCATCTCAGCCCCAAATCTCCTTAAGCTGATAAATAACTTCAGTAAATTCTCAGGATACAAAATCAGTGTGCAAAAATCACAAACACTTCTATACACCAATAGTAGACAGAGAGCCAAATCATGAGTGAACTCCCATTCACAATTGCTACAAAGATAATAAAATACCTAGGAATATAACTTACAAGGGATGTGAAGGACCTCTTCAAGGAGAACTACACACCACTGCTCAAAGAAATAAGAGAGGACACAAACAAATATAAAAACATTCCATGCTCATGGATAGGAAGAATCAATATCATAAAAATGGCCATACTATCCAAAGTAATTTATAGATTTAATGCTATCCCATTGACTAATAATGCTATTACCATTGACTTTCTTCACAGAAATAGAAATAACTGCTTTAAATTTCATATGGAACTAAAAAAGAGCTTGTGTAGCCAAGAGAATCCTAAGCAAAAATAACAAAGCTAGAGTCATCATGCTACCTGACTTCAAACTATACTACAAGGCTACAGTAACCAAAACAGCATGGTACTGGTACTGAAACAGATATATAGACCAATGGAACAGAGCAGAGGTCTCAGAAATAACGCCAGACATCTGCAACCATCTGATCTTTGATAAACCTGACAAAAACAAGCAATGGGGAAATCATTTCCTATTTAATAAATAGTGTTGGGAAGACTGGCTAGTCATGTGCAGAAAATTGAAACTGAACCCCACTTTATACAAAAATTAACTCAAGATGGATTAAAGACTTAAACATGAGACCTAAAACCATAAAAACCCTAGAAGAAAACCTAGGCAATACCAGGACATAGGCATGGGCAAAGACTTCATGACTAAAACACCAAAAGCAATGACAACAAAAGGCAAAATTGACAAATAGGATCTAATTAAACTAAAGAGCTTCTGCACAACAGTAGAAACTATCATCAGAGTGAACAGGCAACCTATAGAATAGTAGAAAATTTTCACAATCTGTCCATCTGACAAAGGGCTAATATCCCAAATCTACAAAGAGCTTAAACAAATTTGCAAGAAAAAACAAATAACTCCATCAAAAATGGGTGAAGGTTATGAACAGACACTTCTCAAAAGAAGACATCTATGCAGCCAAAAAACATATGATAAAAAGCTCATCATCACTGGTCATTAGAAAAATGTGAATCAAAACCACAGTGAAATATCATCTCATGCCAGTTAGAATGGTGATCATTAAAATGTTCGGAAGCAACAGATACTGGAGAGGATGTGGAGAAATATGAATGCTTTTACACTATTGGTGGAAGTGTAAATTAGTGCAGCCATTGTGGAAGAGAGTATGGAGATTCTCCAAGAATCTAGAACCAGAAATACCATTTGACCAAGCAATTCCATTAATGGGTATATACCCAAAGTATTATAAATCATTCTACTATAAGGACACATGCACACATATGTTTATTGCAGCACTGTTTACAAGAGCAAAGACTTGGAACCAACCCAAATGCCCATCAATGATAGACTGGATAAAGAAAATGGGCCAGATATACATCACGGAATATCATGCAGCCATAAAATGAATGAGTTCATGTCCTTTTCAGGGACATGGATGAAGCTGTAAGCCATCATTCTCAGCAAACTAACACAGAAACAGAAAACTGAAACAGAAAAACTCACAAGTGGTAGTTGAACAATGAGAGCACATGGACACAGGGAGGGGAACATCACACAGTGGGGACTGTTGAGGGGTGGGGGGCTAAGGGAGGAGGAATAGCATTAAGAGAAATACCCAGTGTAGATGATGCCGGGTTGATGGGTGCAGCAAACCACCATGGCACGTGTATACCTATGTAACAAACCTGCACATTTTGCACATGTATCCCAGAACTTAAAGTACAACAAAAAAAAGTTTTTTAAAAAAATTAAACCATTTTAAATATGGGAGTCCTTTTCAGTTAATCACTAGCTTAAAAATTTTTGGTTAACAATAAATGTATTTCACCAAAAAAAATTTTTTTTGCATTTTTATTTTTTGTAATTTTTGCTGGTATAATAGGTGTATATATTTTGGGGGTACATGAGATATTTTGATATAGGCATGCAAATGTATAATCATCACATCATGGAAATTGGGGTATCCATCCCAGGAAATAATTTTAATAATAAGACACTTGGGGAGACAAGGTGATCTTTGTACTTTGCAAAGTAAAAGAGCATGTTGCAATGCAGTATGTGCAGAAAATCTCATTTTAATACAAAATAAACATACGTGGACATAATGTTAATCATAGGGTATAATTTTGTATTTACAACATGATATACACTATAAGGGAGAAGGTATGTGCACACGTACAGAAAAACCTTTACGGTCAGAAGGAAATACACAGATAATAATTGGTCCTAGTTCGTGAATTATGGATTCCTTTTCTTATATATTTATACTGTTTCTGTTTCTAAAAATGTCAACTGTCAACACGTACATTTTCGGTAATCAGGAAAACTGTTTTCTGATAGAAATGATTGAGAATAAAAATTTCAAAGGAATACGTAGCTTAAAAAGTACCAATAAAATATTAGCTGAAAGTAAAATCAAGCAGCTATAAATGATGCAACCAAGGTTTAAACTTTCTACTCCAGCTACAAATGAAATATCTCACGAAGATTTGTAAGGATGTCTAATTTTGTGTCATTGTGATATTTATGAAACTAAATTTGTCCAGTCCTATAATACTGTAAGGACTAAATGAACAGCACTGTTCTATGGAGAAATGCTACAATCTGAAATAAATGAAATCGATGGTGAGCTATCCAACGCAGCCTTCCCTACTCTATATCCTGTGTCTCCTACTATTTGTGTCACTTCCTGAGATTACCCAAGGCAAAAGCATATCCCCTTGGATGAGGAGGAGGGGGCCAGATCTCTCCTTTGCACATGAATTTAATCAGCCCCTGAGCCTGACTGACTGGACTTGCAGAAAGGAAACCAGAGTGCGACCTGAGGACAAACTTCCAACACACACCCTGGTGAGGCGCAGCAGACTGAAACTTTACATTTATCTCCAGGCCTTCCTGAAATCCCAAGACATTTGTCAAGAAATTTAAAAACTGATGTCTCTATCTGAATCTCTCCGAAAGGAAAATGGAAATGAGAGAGGGAAGGAGGCGGGTGAGAGGTGACAGCAGCGTGAAGACGCCGGAGGCGTGTGGACAGGCTGAGGAGGGAGAGAACAGAGGCCACTCTGCAGCAGGGCAGGAAGGGAAAGGCACCAGAAAGAACTGTCCAGTCTAGGCCAATGGAATCTCTAAAAGCACCACAGCTGGCTCGAAAGGCTGGGCTGGGAATACGGCTGAAGGAAGGGAGGGATTAAAGGTCCACGTGAAACAGTGAGACCCCAGATGTCCAGTTACAGCCCCAGCACAAGAGACCGTCCCTCTCCATCCTTAGCATGGACAAGCCACCCGTGCAGGCTACTGAAGTAGCTAAGAGCCATTTGAGAAGCATTTCTCTCTTCCTACAGTTTCTCTCTTATAAGTGAAAAGGAGTCAAAATGAATAAAGGAGTGTAGCCCTGGGCTTCAAGATACTGAAATCTGTTGAGTATCACACTGAGCTTCGATAAAGCCTCATCTCCTTAGAGCTGAGGCCCTAGATATCAGAAGTTTGTATGAAGTAGGCACCTATACGAGAAACTTTGGGACCCATTTTATTTCAGGAATGCTTTTATTTGGGACTTTGTGCTTATGGTTAATCCACATTTTAGAGGGTATTACTGCATATTAGTCAACAAATCTCTTGGCTTTTAGACTTCCATGTGTCAAAATGAAGAGCAACCAATCAAATAAAATGATCTACGAAGATTTTTGAATAAGATAGGACAGGAAATTGACTTGATATGCATTCTTATGCCCTAGAGTTTATTTGTTGTACTTTGTAACAGAGGTCAGCGTGTGCCAGGATTGTTTTCATGTATTTCCTGAATACTAGATAAGCTTTAGCAAAGAGAAATAAAATTCCCAAGTACTTACTGTATCCAAGCCAAATTATTAAACCCTGGAACTACTGAATCAGTTTAATTTTTTCACTGGTGACTTGTTATTCACAGTTCTAGATGTTTATTCATGTAACTAAACTAAATACACTAAAAACAGCTTCAAATTCTGTGCAAGATTACAATAAAAGGTTGTGTGTGTGTGTGTGTGTGTGTGCGCACATGCACGCAATCTTATGTCTATATTATATACATCGATATGACAGAGAAAGAGAGAGATTCCATAAGTACGTTTTGGTTTGTGTTTGCTATCTGCTGTGGTCATGTGCAATCACATAGTTGGCACGTAATACATGAACTACTTTTATCCCTCCTTCCCAGTCATGCCACCAAATTTAGCCCTTTTACGAATAATATTTAGACTGTCTGTTGATTTATTTGGTATGGCTAGAAGAAAATGGTTTTTATTTCTCAAGTTCTGAAAGCAGCCACACCAGTTTTACCTTCTAACTCTGGAGTAACTTTATAAAGTCAATTAACAGAAAGTTTGAAGGAAGCTGCGTTTGTCACAGTGCAGAGAACAAGAAGCAGCAGAGAAATTGCAAATCTTGCCAGTGTGGGTTCTGCCATTCTGGGATGCAGAAATAAAAAAAAGAAAAAAAAGAAAAAAAAGAAAAAGAAAAAATTAAAAGGCCAGTGCTGGCCCCTGGGATTTCCTTTTCTCTGGGTCCAGCACTTTGGACTCCAGTCAACCCTGGCAGCTGGCATCCCAGACCAGTTTTAGTTGTCAGGTTGGAATCCTGGCCATTCCCACTCGGCACTTCATCTGTACCCACCACACACAAGGGTCTGCTTGAATGAGACCTTAAGAATCAGAGCTCTGCCTATTCTTCATTTTGGGCAAGATTCATCTTTGTTCCTCAAGAGACAATCGCCGTGCTCCCTTCCCTCTCAGTTGAACTCTTGGCAACCCACAAAGAGCAGGACATCTGCTTCTGTGTGTTCACTTCCCACTGCACTCACTGCTCAGATTGCACACATCAACACTCCAAATGCATTCGAAATAGACCTGTGGCTCTGAGCGCGTTCTGTGAGCTTCACAGCTGAGATGTGTGGCCCTCATCACTGAGTGGGTGTGGGGACGGTGATGGTAGCTCAGAGCAGGAGTGAATCCTCCCCTCTCACCCTGCATCCTGGAAGCCATGAGCATTCGCTTATGGAGGAGATATGGGGTGGGTCCTCATGTGTGGGAGGTCTACACAAGGCGCTGGTGGTGTTAAGTCAGGTGAAACATGATCCCAGCCGTCAAGGATATTTCAGTTCAGAGATGAAGAATCTCTCAGGATGAGATGCATGCTGGCTCACTCAATGCATACATGTGTGCACCTACTGTGTGCCCATCTTATGGGAGATTGTCTCGACCTCAACTCCCGGTTTTGTGTCCCACCCACATCCTACCTGTTGCAAATCCTGCCCCATTTTCCCTGTATATTTAGGATCCAACCCTTCTTAGGATTGCCTCCAACTTGCCTGGAGCCATCAGTGCTTCTGCTAAGTGGGGTGCCTAGTTCTATTCTTTCCTTTTTCTTTTTCTTTTTCTTTCAGACAGAATCTCACTCTGTTGCCCAGGCTGGAGTGCAATGGTACAATCTCCACTCTCTGCAACCTCCACCTCCCGAGTTCAAGCCATTCTCCTGCGTCAGCCTCCAGAGTAGCTGGGATTACAGGCCCCTGCCGCCACACCCGGTTAATTTTTGTGTTTATGGTAGAGACCGGTTTTCACCATGTTGGTCAGGCTGGTCTCGAACTCCTGACCTCGTGATCTGCCCACTTTGGCCTCCCAAAGTGCTAGGATTACAGGCGTGAGCCGCCGTGCCCGGCCCCAGTTCTATGCTTTACCTAGGCTGTGTGTTCCCCACGCAGCATCCAACAATGCTTCTCATAAAATGTTAGTCAACGAGGAGAGGTCCTTGCTCAAAATCCCGCAAGGCTCCCAAACAGATGAGAAGTAAGACCTGAATCTCTCCCGTGGTCCACAGGCCTCACAGGATCGAGGTCGCCGTCAGCCCCCTGAGCTCATTTCCGGCTCTTGCCGCACTGGCACCTGGCTGGCACCCGGCTGGCACCCGGGTGGCACTTCTTTGCTGTCCTTTGGACATCTCCCTCCCCAACGGGCCCCAAGTTGGGGCCTCACCTCCCTGGAGCCCCCTGCCTGCAGCTGTCTTCCCTCACAAGTGCACAGGGATCAGCTCACTGGAGTCTGTTAGGTGTCGCCTTGTCTGACAGTTGAAAAGTCGCCACACCTCTTCATCCTCCCTCTCCCCTGCTCATGTTCTCTGAAGCGCTCATGACATTTCAGCACGCTTCAGAATCAGCTCTTGCATGGGGTCAGCACGTGCCTCCATGCAGTAAAACGCAAGCTCCCTAAGGAGCAGTTTTGTTCACTGCTCTTTCCTCAGTTTCCTGCAGCATAGGAGCATGAACAAAAATGAGCAGGGACTGAGCGGTGGACCCCAAAGCACTTTTCAAAATGCTCACTTCCTGTGTTGATGATTTATACACTAACTGGCACCAGCAAGCCTACGCCCCTGTGTCGTGCTGCGGGGATGGGCAACGTGCGGTGGGGCACGGAAGGCACCGGCCGAACCCGGCCCGACGGGATGGGGAGAGCTTCCGAAGGGGTAACCGGCAGGCCAGGCTGGGTCTTGCAGCAGAGACTGGGGCTGTCCTGGGAGACGGGGTGGAGGGAAGTGCTTGCAGGCAGAGGAAGCATGTTCCTCCCTGCTTGTCAGTTCTGCTTTTCTTTCCTGCTATAAAGAATGAGAACACAGCAAGTCTGGGGATTGAAGCCACTGAAACAGACCTGCAGGATCCCGAGCAGGCACAGAGCGAAGCTCCCTTAAAGGTGAGGTCAGCAGGGGTTCCTAGAGGAGATGACCCTGAAAACTGAGTTTTGAAGAGAAAGTATGGAATGTTTAGAGGTTCTGCAGGACCTCAAGTGAGAAAGAGCGAGTGGCTGAGCTAAGGCAACGGCCATGGAGTGAGGAGGACAAGATACGAGAGGTATTAAGGGGATGGAATCACTGGGCGCTGTGGCTCACGCCTGTAATCCCAACACTTAAGGAGACCGAGGCAGGCGGGTCACCTGAGGTCAGGGGTTCGAGACCAGCTTGGCAAACATGTTGAAACCCTGTCTCTATTAAAAATACAAAAATTAGCTGGACATAGTGGCGGGTGCCTGTAATCTCAGCTACTCAGGAGGCTGAGAGAGGAGAATCGCTTGGACCCAGGAGGCGGAGGTTCCAGTGAGCCGAGATTGTGCCACCCTACTCCAGCCTGGGTAACAGAGTGAGATTCTGTCTCAAGAAAAAAATGAGGGGAGGGATGGAATCTGAGGAGGTGGACAGTGACGGGATGTCCTGGGGGCTGGAAGAGGGAAGCAGCTCAGACGAAGCCCCGGGATGTTGCCTGGATGGCTGCAGGAATAGCAGTGCCATTAGCAGAAGAAACAGAGACGGAGCACTGGGCAGAGGAAAGGGCAGCTAGAATCCATGACCTAGAGGTGCCTGTGGGTAATAGAAGTGACGTCTCTGTGACGACCTAGTGTATGGTTAGATGAGTCTGTAGCTCAGATACGGGTGACATTTAACTTTATTATTAACTGATTGATTCTAAACAATTTAAACATATGCCGAGAGTAGGAAAATACCCTATATGCATCTATCACCCGGCTTCAAAGACGATCATTCCATTGCCAATTTAGTTTTACCCATGCCCTCACCTACGCCCAACCTGAATTATTTTGAAGTAAATAGCAGACATCACACATCTTTTCATCCATAAATGTCTCAAGAGTGAAGACTGGCGTATTTTTTTTTTACACAATATCTCTATCTCACCAAAATGTTAACAATAATTTCTTAATACTATCAAATATCCAGTTATGTACACATTTCTCCCATTGACTAATGTGTGTTTTGAAAATTTGAATCAGAATTCAAACCAGGATGTCTCTTAAGGTTTTTGCACACTCTAAAATCCTTCTCTCACTGTCTGTTTCTCTCTCCTGCCATCTTTCTTCCTCTCTCCCTCTTTTTTTAACCTCCTTCTTTCCTTACTCTTTCTCAATTTATTTGTTGAAGACAGTGAGAAGTGTGTTAGTAGAATGTTATATATTCTACATTTTGCTGATTGTATCCCAAAGATGCACTGTCTCCTATATTTCCTGTTAACTGGTAATTCAATCTGGATATTTTATCACATCCAAGTTCAAAGTTTTAGCAATAAAATACAACCAGTCCCCATATCTGTGGGTCCTGCATGCACAGATTCAAACAACTGCAGATAGAAATATTTTTTAAAAAAATGGTGTCTGAGGCCAGGCGCGGTGGCTCAAGCCTGTAATCCCAGCACTTTGGGAGTCCAAGGCGGGTGGACCACGAGGTCAAGAGATCGAGACCATCCTGCTCAACATGGTGAAACCCCGTCTCTACTAAAAATACAAAAAATTAGCTGAGCATGGTGGCACGTGTCTGTAATCCCAGCTACTCAGGAGGCTGAGGCAGGAGAATTGCCTGAACGCAGGAGGCGGAGGTTGCGGTGAGCCGAGATCGCACCATTGCACTCCAGCCTGGGTAACAAGAGTGAAACTCCATCTCAAAAAAAAAAAAAAAAAAGTGTCTGTACTGAACATGTATAGACTTCTTTTTTCTTGTCATTATTTCTTAAATAATACAATATTATAACTTATGTAGAATTTATATTGTATTAGATATCAGAAGTAATACAGAGGTGATTTAAAGTATATGGGAGAATGTATGTAGGCTACATCTAATACTAACCCATTTTTTATCAGGGGCTTGGGCATCTGTGGACTTGGGCACCAATGGGGCCCCTGAAAGCAGTGACTGCAGATGCTCAGGGATGCTTGCCCACAGCAATGCCAGCATGTCCAGCGCTAGGCTCAGAAGCCTGCTGGCCTCACCTTTCTGACATTAACAGACACTGGTGATCAGGGCCCAACCTGTTCTTTCATGAGATGTGAAAAGATGCCAACAGTCAACTCTATCAATCCTTCCTTATTGTTTACTCGCTGAAAGAGGTCATTATGAGTCACAAAACAGCGGTGCCAGGCCGGGATGAGAATATTTGGGAAGACGGTACCGGGTAAGACCTGGGGACCATCAGCACTTCAGGAGAAAGGAGGAGGGGATGTTGAAAGCAGCCTGGAAAGGGAAGGTCCCGCCAGAGGGCAGAATGCCATCAGTGAAGCCCAGGTGGAAGAGTGCCGTAAGCAATGGGGAGGGCCACGGTACCTGGCGTGCTGGCACCCTGGCATAGCAGGGAGATAAAGCAGGAGAACCACGCGGAAATGGCAGCTCCTTGTCCATAATTCCCATCATTGTATTTGAAAGAATGAAAGGTGATTCACCTTGATTTAGTGCCTGATATGACACCTCCAGCCTCCAAAGCTGACTTCCACCCTGGAGGCGTGACTTTCCCTGGCATTCCCTTTCTCACACGCTTTCCTTTGCCTGTGGGGAGCAGTCAGGACAATCTAGACTGATCTGCGTGAAGAAGCAGGTGATACTCGATTGGGGGGAAAGTGACAGGCTGTCCTTGTCATTTTTTTTTAAGTCTAATCTCTAAGTAAAAGGAAAGTCTCATAAAACATAGTAGCAACCCATTTAGAAACTGTGATGAGAAATAGCAGTTTTCTCATTGGCCAACCCAAGAAAGGCTTTCCTCTTCAGGGGGATGGCACAGAGTTGGAAAGGAAATGAAGAAAATGCAGGCACCTTCGGTGGACTCCTGAGAAAATGATGCCTCAGGCAGTTTTTGGGGAGGTGTGTCACGTTGTCTGAAGGTGTCCAATTGCAAGGGGGAATTATGCCTCTTAAGTAGGTGGAGCCAAAGGAGGTAGCAAGAACCAGCCGAACAGTATACACGGATGTGACTAGTCAGATGGCTGTAATAGCCACACAGAGCTCCCGTTGCTCCATGGTCCAGGAAGCAACTGACTCCAGGGGCCTGAGAATGGCCCCCCAAAGCACGAAGATACCCTCCTTGACCCTAAAATACTGAAACAACGTGTGACTCAGCAGCAAGCCACCCTCAGGAGCTTAGGCCCAAGGATTTTCAGCCACTGTCAGCGTGGCTGGGTAAAGTCAAGGGCCTGCCTGCACAGACGAACCCCTGGCTCACCCAGCATCACAACAACCGTGATCTGTGTCTCTTCCATGCAAGCCCCCGACTGCCTGCAAAACACCAGAAATGGAAGCGAGACAAAAATCCAAATTAGGTTTCTGACAACTCGCAGTCTGGAGGTCAAAAGGAAATTGAGTTAGAGTTTAAAATAAAAAGAAAGGATGGAGGGAGGAAGAGAAGGAAGAAAAGAAAACAAGAAAGTTACAATTCCTTATACGCAAGTTCAGGTCTTGATGTTTATACATTACACATTCTCCTGCCCCCCCACACACACCTCTAAAATTTGGAAAACAATAATTTTGAAAGCCCAATGTTTGCTAATTTTTAGTTTCTTCTACTAATAGTAACAAGGAGTTAAACCTGTCTTTCCTATAAAGAAAGCTACTGATCTTTCATTCTTTCCTTCTGTTCAGAGGCATTCCTGCCCTTAGAGACCAGTCCACGTCAGTTAATAACACGGAAGCCTCGAATTCAGCCCCTTCATTTTTGTGATGCTCATTTCATGATCATTGTCATCTCTGATGAGTCATTTAATCATCATTATAAATCATTTGTGGCACTTGAATATAAATAGGAAAATAGCTTTATTTAAAAATTGTAAGTAGGCTGGGTGCGGTGGCTCATGCCTGTAATCCCAGCACTTTGGGAGGCAGATGTGGGTGGATCACGTGAGGTCAGGAGTTTGAGACCAGGCTGGCCAGCACAGAGAGACTAAAAATTTTGTATTTTTAGTCTCTACTAAAAGTACAAAAATTAGCCGGGTGAGGTGGCAGGTGCCTGTAATCCCAGCTCTTTGGATGCTGAGGCAGGGGAATCACTTGAACCTGGGAAGCAGAGGTTGCAGTAAGCCCAGAACACACCACTACACTCCAGCCTGGGCTACAGAGTGAGACTCCATCTCAGAAGAAAAAAAAAAGTATAAGCAACAACTCTAAGCTATAGAACTTTTGAAAGCTTTGCAGCCCTGAGGCCATATAGCCAGACAATGCCTGGGAAGTGGGCACTTGGGCTCTAACCATGGTGCTGCTCTTTGTCCTGGGCTGAGAGTTGCGGTGACAACACATGCAAACCACCCACGTTTTGGCAAATATCCGGGCCATGGTCACATTTCCACCAGCTTGAAAGTGAGGTGTGAAAAAATAATCCTTACCAGCCTCAAGCTCTAAGAAGGGAGACTCATTGCAAAAGGGAAGAAGGAAAAAAAAATAATTTTATTCTCTTTTCTATAGCTTATCCACACCCTAATTAGCAGCAGGGTCCTAATGCATATCCTGCTAATCCATATCCTATTGGTTCTGTTTCTTTGGAGAATGCCTGACTGATACATCAATACTCTGCCGTGAATTCTTGATTTAAAGTAACAATGATATTTTGGGTGGGGAATAATTAAATGATTCTAAAGTTTATCTGTAAGCATACATAGAAGCGTTAGTAAAGAGTGGTGACCTATGTCGGTTGTCGGTTGCTGCATAAAAAAATAATCTCAAACTGAAAAGCGACCTTCAAAGGCATTGGGTAGCAATTCTGGCAAAGTGTTCATGTTGTCTTCGGAAGCCATGCACTGATCTGGAAATGATTCCCATGTCCTTATCAGGAAGTAAGTCAAGGGTAAGCAGGAAGAGTTTCCAAAGTGTTGGGACCTGGTGTTTCCAAAGAGGGAACACATTTCTGCCAAAGATCATAGACTTTGACAGAATTCTGAGGACGACAGGGTTCCAAGGGTAACAGGAACACCAATAATTAATATGTCAGTTTGGGAGGTAGAGTCCATCACAATATGAATCTAGTTAAAGTTTGTTTTTAATAAGACATTTTCTGTGAGGTAAATAAATTAACTATTACGGCCTTACAGCTGATAAATGACAGAGCAGGAATTTCACTTTGTTTACAAAGCTCGTGTTCTTATCATATGTGATGATTAATTTCATGCTTCAACTTGACTGAGCCACGGGATGCCCAGATATTTGGTCAAGCATTATTTTAAGTGTGTCCACGGGAGTGTTTCTGGATGAGATTAGCATTTGAATTGGCAGGACAAACAAAGTACTTTGCCCTGCCCACTGTGGGTGGACCTCATCCAATCCATCAAAGGCCTAAATAGAACAAAAAGTCTGAGTCAGAGAGGATTTGTGGTCTTGGTCTTCACTTGTCTTCAGAGTCAGAATTGGTCTAGAACTTAGTACATTAGCTCTCCTGGTTGACAGGCTTTTGGGTTCCTGGGTGTCCACTTTGCCAACCACAGATCTTGGAACTTCTTGGCCTCCACAATCATATGTGCCAATTCCTTATAATAAGTAAATAAATACATATCCTGTTTCCCTGGATAACACTGTCTAATACATCAATACTCTAGAGAAAATCGACTTAAAGTAACTGACATTTTGGGTGGGGAGCAATGAAAGGATACGGACGTTTATTTGTACGCATAAATAGAAGAGTTAGAAAGCAGTGGTGATCTATATTCTTTGCCTATTGTTGCATAAAAATTATTCCTGTATTTAGACACAAAACAATTAACACTCATCATCTCATAATTTCTTCGGTTTGAGAGTTTCGGAGTGGCTTAGCTTAGTTGTTTTGATTGAAAATCACTCAGGATATTTGGCAATGATGAACATTGGATTAATGTCCCAAAGTGGGTTGTGAGGTTGGTTAAAATGTACTAAAAAATTATTAAATGGTGCTATGGTCTGAACGTTTGTGTACTCTTTAAATTCTTATGTAGAAACCTAATCCCCAATGTGCTAGTAATAAGATGTGCGTACTTGGGGGTGGGGGGTGGGGGTGATCAGGCCATCAGGGTGCAGCACTCATGAATAAGGCTAGTGCCCTTACAGAAGAGCCCAGGGGAGCATGCATGCCCCTCCCACATGGGAGGCTGCAGCAAGAGGGCCATCTATTCTCACAAGACACAGAATATGCTGGAGTCTGCATCTGGAACTTCCCAGCCCATAGAACTATAAGGAATACGTTTCTGTTCTTTATCAGCCAGCCAGTTTACGGAATGTTTGTTACAGCAGCCCAAGAGGCTGAGACAAGTAGTAGGCTTACAATGGGTGAGTATATTAATTGTATCTCAGTAAAGCTGTGAAAAAGAAAAAGAAAGCTAAAAATTGTTTCTTTCAACAAATTAGTCAAACCAATAAAGTTTCGCAAGACACATCAAGGAAAAGAGAAAACACAGATTAGCAATATCAGGAATGAAAAGAGAAACGTGACTGTGTATTCTACAGACATTAAACAGGTAACAAGAGTGTAATGTGAACAACTTTACAACTCTGAATTTGATGATTTAGATGAAACAAACAAATTCTTTGAAAAAATACCAAAAGTAATAGGAAAAGAAATAAAGAATCTTAGGTATTTTATGAAGCCAGAATAACTTAGACACCAAAACTTCACAAGCATCTTACAAACTACACACATGCAAAACTCTTAAATAAAAATCAGCAATCAAATATGACAATATACAAAAAATACATTATTACCAAGTAAATTTATCCTAGGATGTTAATAGTAGCTTAATACTTGAAAGATATTTATTGTAATTCATCACATGTGGCAAAATTCAAATATGCCCACAAAGGTTTTAATACTCCCCCTTCAATACTGTGGAAGAACGCAATTCCCCTGCCCTTGAGTGTGAGCTGGACTTACTGACTCCCTTGTAGGTAATAGAATGAAACACTGTGATGATGTCCAACTTCAGAGACTAGGTTATTAAAGACACTGTGATTTTCTCCTCTTTCCCTTTCTTAGATTATAGTCAGCCCTCTATATCTGTGGGTTCCTCATCCATGGATTTCATCAAGTCCACATTGAAAATATTCAAAATGAATAACAATACAACAATAAAATGTACAGTATAACAACAGATAAAATAATACAAATAAAACACACAGCATAACAACTATTTACATAGCACTTACATAGTATTTGGTATTATAAATAACCTAGAGATGATTTAAAGTATATGGGAGAGAAAGATGTATGTGTGTAGGTTATATGCAAATACTATGCCATTTTATATCAGAAACTTGAGCATCTGTGGATGTTGATATCTGCCGAGGATACTGAAACCAATACCCCACAAGTACTGAAGAAAGATTATAATCACCATGAAGTAACCAAACAGCTTTATGGTAAAATATATATAACATAACATTTGCCATTTTAACTATTTTAAGTGTAAAATTCAGTGGCATTAATTATGTCTTATTGTCTCATTCCAATACTCTTGCCATACGCCAAGCAGAAACTCTGTACCCATCAATCCATTACTGATTTTAAACAATAAAGGTTTTCATTTTCTTTCATTATCTCATTGGAGATAAGATATAGTCAGCAATAATTTAGTTAAAGCCCTTTCTTATATGTAAATTTAATGACAGGATACTTGTCTTGGGAAAGGAAGAATGACAATTGATCCCTGACCATGGTTTAATGATCTTAACTGTTCTGAAGCTAAGTGTACCTGTCTTTAGAACAGGCGTCCCCAAACTATGGCCTACAGGCCACATGCGGCCCCCTGTGGCCATTTATCCGGCCTCCCGCCACACTTCAGGAAGGGGCACCTCTTTCATTGGTGGTCAATGAGAGGAGCACAGTATGTGGTGGCCCTCCAATGGTCTGAGGGACAGTGAACTGGCCCCCTGTGTAAAAAGTTTGGGGACGCCTGCTTTAGAGCATTCAGAACCATGGTATTTACTACATCCTCTGTTCCATAAAGAGCTTTTTTGGCACAACAGTTATATTCCACCCATTGAGATAGATACAAAACATGGTGAGATGTGTTCAGGGAAATAAGCTTGTGACATCTCAGCAATGTCACTGAGCCACTGATATACACACATGCCCTCCTTTAGTTAACACCTTCACTACCCAAGGCAGGTGAAAAAGGAAACATAACTATGAGAGCTAGTTCAGGGGACATAGCTATGAGAGCTGGGTCAGGGGACAGATTGGAATCAAGACCCTAGTGTCACCCTGGTGACAAAAGCATTTAAACTATCATGCTAGGATGTGTTGACATCTGTTTGACTTTAGTTTTCTTTGTGTTGGGCACACACCACATAGCGTGGTGTTAAGTACGTAGGTGGAGTCTGAAAGCCATCTAGATTTATATGAGAGCCATGGAATATGTTAAGTCTTAATATTTACTAAAGCTTTTACTTACAAAGGCAAGTTGACAAACCTGTGGGAGTCTCTATTCTGAATAATGCACACAGAAATAGTAACTATGTCATAGAGCTGTCATGAGAATTAAATAAGGTAAACCTCGTAAATTGCTCAGCTTGGTGTCTGAACCTCAACTGCAGTTGTTATATTAAAAGTATCAAATTAAAACGAAATAGATCAACAAATAATTGTCAATAAGTGAAGTGTTTATGTGCCACTTTTGAGATGAATAAACATGGCTGACAAGAGAAGGGGTTTGATGAACAAGACTGTTTAAAGTGTCAAGTTTACAGATTATCAAAACTGTTTCTTTAAATAGCATTTGGACGTCCAGTTTTGAAATGGGGCAAATTGAATATTCCTTTCACTGTCTTTCCCTTCCAATTCTAAGATGCCAAGTTTCAGACAGGTACCTGAATCCCAGGTGACATTCCAATATAGCCCTATTATAAAGTGCTTTTATGCTCATTTTTCTATAACCTTGATTTAGTCCATTTGTTTTTGGGGAAAGAGTGTTTTGCTGTTGATAGCTACCTGAGGAGCCTAGAGAAGCATTCAAGTTTATGAGAAGTTTGTACTTTGCCTTGTTTGGGATTATTCTGACTCAAGCTGAACCATCCCATTACTCTGTCTTGCAGCAGCCAGGGTAATTGCACACCTGAGCATGTCTTTGGAATGTGTGAGCCACAAATATTCCATCTTGTAGGGATGCCAACTATTCCAGCTATGTATCCAGAGCTCCCCACACGTATCACAGCAAACAAGAACATAACAACCCCGATCCCATTGCTTGGACATGTTGGGCCACCTCGTGCTCTCAGGCCACCATCCTCCACCTCAGGTCACATGTTGAACATCCGTAAGTAAGGATTATTAAGACTGAAGGCTAACAAGTAAATAAATAAATGACCCAGGAGAAGCCATGGTTATCTAGTTCAGGGTTTTTTTTTTTTTTTTTTTTTTTTTTTTTTAAGAGATAGTGGATAGAGCGATAACTGGGTCTACTCATGACTGGGTCCATGATTTCCCAAAGTCTAAATACATCCAAGAGATGTGACATGCCAGACCGCCAAGGTCTTGGTAGCCAAGGAATTTGCTCCCAAGTAGAAGAAGGAGCAGTGGTTCCTGATATCCTGTGGGCATTTCCAGCCCAAAAAAGGGAGGCTCATCTGAACCCTCTGAGGAATAATGCACGATTTGAAACACAGAAGAAGATAGCAGAAGCTTCTACACGGAGAGGACTGCAAATGTAAAGCAAGACCTGGCACCTGGCAGGCCAGTCACATGACCTGGCCACACGTGGTGGTGGGGAGAGAGGAAGCCGGCCCAGCATTCCTACCAGCACTGCCCCGCTTGGTTCCCAGGCCTGTGGCAGAGACCACGTGCAGCCTTCATTTCACTCTGGGAGCTGTCGGTGCGGCACAGGTGAATCTATTGCAGGCTCAAAAGAGCTGAAACTGCCGGTGGCCGTTTGGGGTTGGGGTTGAGACACAGGTATCTATGCTTGCAAAACCTTGAAATACCACCGTGACTAATCATAAGGACTGAAAGTATTGCCATGTTAATTTTGCAACAGTGAATAACAATGGTACACTTTAAAATTAATATTTGCTTATTGACGCTGCTATCCCCAAATGCCAAACTATTTCCACTTTCCTGTTGCCGAAAAAAGAATATCACCCCTACAGTTATAAACTTGACATCGAGAAAAGTTGAATATATTTTATGTTGCATAAACTTTACAATTATTAATTTTTGCATTCTAAAATTTATTTCCATTTCTATCTTATGGTAGAATATTGAGGTTGATGCCAATATTTTACTATTATATATAAATGCTACAATGATCATCGTTTTACTTTTAGACATAGTCTTTAAAGTCATAGTAGTAGGGTTCCATTCAAAGGTATTTTTGTTTGTCAGTATGTTTGTCTGTCATTTTTCACATGACAAATTCTGCAAGTCTGGCTTCAGTAACACTGCATTCATTCACATTCACGTCAGGCATACCACAGGCGGGGGCAACTCCTTCACTGCTGACACCCCATTAATCATAAAAGGTATCTTATCGGTCTTTTAAATATCGTTTCATTCATACATCACAATGTTAATCATCGTTTGATGTTTGCATATTAAAAATATTTCCTACCATGCAAATTTTCTATACCTAAACTGGAAGATCTCATTCAATTCTCATTAGTTTGAATAACAGATAGATTTCTCTATATAAGCTAAAATAGTTCCCAAGTTATCTGCTTTTCCTTTTGATAGGTATTTTTCTTATATGTTTAACGATTTGGATGGTCTCGTGATTGGGAGTCAGTGGGAGATCTCACCTCTCGCGGCTCCCACGTTCTGCACTTGACATACTCCTAAAACTAATGACAGAGTCATCTCACTTGCACACGGGATGTGGAAAGGGTGGACTCATGTGAGTGGAGAGCAGAAAGGGGCTGACCAGAGGCTGCAGGGAGAATCGGGGGAGGTGTTGGTCAAAAGATAGAAATTTCAGTCAGGCACGGGTAATCAGGTCAGGAGATCCATTGTACAGCTTGACGACTATAGCTCCCAACAATGTATTATATTCCTGCATATTGCTACCAGAGTAAGTTTCAAGCATTCTCACCACACAAATGACACATTTGTGAGGTAATTCATACGTTAATTCGTTTGATTTCACCATTCCACAATGTACACACGTTTCAAAACATGTTATGTGTAATAAGTATATACAATTTTTATTTGTCAATTAAAAAAACAGTATAAAAGAAACCACTAAGAGAAAAAAAAACTCATGACAAATGACAAATATGATGAATCATTTGAGGAATATTGGTGAAATAAGACTGAAAGAAGATTACACGAAGAAGGACAGGCTCGTAACAGTCACCAAGGGGAGCCAGCAGGGTAGCAGCACTGCCAGGACTGCTGGGGTCCCGTGTGGGAGGAGGGGACACGAGGGGCTTCTAGGGCTCACCCTTCCCATTCCTGTGCTTGTCACTTAGGAGGATGGGCTCAGGGGCAGAGTCCTCCAATCAGCCGCTGAGGGTAGGGTGAGGTGTGAATCTCAAGTGTGTACTAGAGGCAACATTTGTATAAAAGGTTGTTTTAGACTTTTTTCTAATTAGATTTTTCAACTGAGAGATCATTGACTTGGTTGTGTACATTCCGTGAATGTCAATTTCCCCTCCAAGCCAATCTCCATCAGAAGGTTTTCGGTCCTCACTCAGCATGGTGTGAAAAGTAGGCGTCATGTGAACCATGTATTGTAGATGCTACATGAATCTGGCACACCCTTGAGCATGACATTGGAAGACGTGGAAAGGTCTTCTTCCCTGTGGTAGTGAAGAAGCTACTGATGCTGAAGATGCATGTGAAAAGACCGAATACATTTTTTAACTAAAAATGAAAGCATCAAAGATATCCTGCAACAGAGCCATCATTCTGAGAAACATGTAATGTATTCTATAACTAAACATCCCTGAAGAGCAAGAGAGGCCAACTGTGTTGGAAAGAGTAAATGCTTTTTCCTTAAATAGATTTACTACAAATTACAGAAGAAAACTTTTAAATATTTTCTGAGGTTTATTCTACATATCATTGAAAGATGTAAGACATCGATGATACATTAGGTAATACTGACGAAGAAGCTGCAATATACACAGCGCCACTGCTATGGAGAGCCAGATGTTCTGTTTCACACTCACGCTCTGAGCAGCGCTGCTCCTCTTGAGGGTCCTCAGCAGGAGGGACCGCCTGTGGTGTGCTGGGGAAGGAGCAGGAGGCAGATGGAGATCAAAAGAGATGGGAGGGACTGCCCTGAGGGTGGGCGCCCAGTTTCGGGGCAATCAGGACACTGAGTGCAGGGCGACAGAGGCAGAGGAGTGGGCTCCGGACAGAGTCAGGCTCTCCAGGTGGGTGTCAGAGTCCCTGAACTAATTTCCTGTGCTGCTATGCTAA
Source organism: Saimiri boliviensis (assembly GCF_048565385.1). NCBI lineage: Eukaryota > Metazoa > Chordata > Mammalia > Primates > Cebidae > Saimiri > Saimiri boliviensis. Next base: position 103,359,498 of record NC_133458.1, on the reverse strand, counting down.
CTACAAATTAGGGCCTCAAAACAGCACATGTCCATTCCAAACAAGTCTCTCTGGGCTGAAATCAAGGCGCCAGCAGGGCCGCACTCATTCTGGAGGCTCTGGGGAAGGGTCCACTGTCTCATCTCTGCCAGCTTCTGGAGGAAAGCCACCGTCACACCCTGGCTCAAGGCCCCTTCTTCTAGTCAGCCGTGTCAGGCTGTCTTCCTCGTGCTGCTGTCTCTGCACCTTTCTGAATCTCCTGTCCACTTCTCTAGGTCCTTGTGATTACATGGGGCCCACCTACATTATACAAATATTTTCAGCATCTGTAAGTCAATCATGGGGGCAAAGTCCCTTTTAAAATGTCAAGTTAACACATTCATAGGTACTGGAGATCAGGGTGTGGAAAATATTTGGAGGGGGACATTATTCAACCTCCCATAGTCCCTTCATCTGCGATACTCCCAGGGCCTGATCCAGACAGATGCACAACCTCTCTGGACAAAAACGTCTTCCACAGAAGCCTGCGGGATTCACACACATGAAGACCAAGCAGCAAGCCCACAACCAACACCAGCAAAGCCTGAGGAGACGAGACATCATGAGTGAGGCACAACAGCAGGCAGAGACAGCAGACTCTCACCCTGCAAGAAGCGGGCATAGATGATCAGAAATGAGCATGAAGATATTAGAGAGATCAAAGACACACACACACACACACACACACACACACACACACACACACAGAGAGAGAGAGAGAGAGAGAGAGAGAGAAATGAATATGAAGGAGAGTCAATATTTGAAAAGATAATGGGTGAAATTTTTCAGAAATTATGAAAAAGTATACAGATTCATGTTGCAAAATATATATTAAACTGAAAAATAAAAATAAAGAAAATATGGCACATAGACACCATGGAATACTATGCAGCCATAAAAAAACAAGGAATTCATGTCCTTCATAGGGACATGGATGAATCTGGAAACCATCATTCTCAGCAAACTGACACAAAAACAGAAAATCAAGTACCACATGTTCTCACTCATAGGCGAGTGTTGAACAATTAGAACACGTGGACACAGGGAGGGGAACATTGCATACTGCAGTCAGAAGTGGGGGGCTAGGGGAGGGACAGACGAGGTGGGGAGGGTGGGGAGGGATAATGAGGGGAGAAATACCAAATATAGGTGACAGGGTGATGAAGGCAGCAAACCACCTTGTCATGTATGTACCTATGCAACAATCCTGCATGAACTGCACATATACCCCAGAACCTAAATTACAATAAAAATAAATAAATAAAAATAAACACTGTTTACTATAATAATTGCTGCATCAACCATCTTTCTGCGGGGTCGGCTGGCAGGGTCATGCCTCAGCTGCCAACTCTTATCCCTTGCTTTTTGTCCCAGAACTTCCCTGATGTGTATGGGAACCTGACAGACACCCACACATATACCAATCCTGAAAAGTCAAGGTTAGCACTCCATAGAATAATCCTTGACCACTGGGGAACAGAAACAGGTGGGTAAATGCTCCCTCCCGTGGTGCACGTCCACATGGCCAATTCTGAGGCACAGTCTAAAAAGCACTCAGAATGTCCCAGAGGGCTTGAGCCCCAAGTTTCCACAAAAATGACTAGATCAATAATGTACCCTTGCACTGGATCTCCCTACATCCTCATTCCATTTTTCCATTCCCATTTTTCCTTTCCCTGGCTACAATTTCCCCAAAATAAACTACCTGCCTTCAAGACTGTGTGTCAGTTAGGCTCTGATTTCTGGGGGGAATTAGAGCTAATTTTAAAAAATCCATCTCCACATATGTTGGAGAATAACCACAAAATACCACATATAATAGAAAGTCTTTAAACTATTCAGAGAGAAAGAAGGAAACACTTAAAAAGAAATTATTGTAAGACTGATAGCAGATTTCTCAACAATAAGAGAATTAAAACAATAGAAAAATACTTTAAAGGACTGAAAGAAAACAACTATTAATCTAGAACTATGTCACCAGCAAAATAATATTTTAAGAGCCAGAGTGAAATTTAAAAAAATTTTTCTAGATAAATAGAAACTGGAAAGCTTACCACCAATACACCTACGTTACAGAAACTTCTAAAGAATGTTCTTAAGGATGTAGAAAATAAACTCTAAAAGATATTATCAGATACAAAAGAATGGCAGGAAAAGAAATTGGCAAACATGTATAAATCTAAACAAGCAAAACCTTAAGACATAATAAAAATAATGTCTAATTTGAGAATTAAAAGTAAAACAAACTTAAATTTTGGGTAACAATAAATGTCAAGAAAAAAAGAGCATTCAAAGCTAAAATGTTGCAAGTATACCACAGCAGTGGGTAGAGGGGTTGAGACACTAACTTCAGACTTAGTTCAATTATACATGGTAACATTTTAACATTTAGCCTCCAGAAAAGTAGAAATAGAATTTTAAACTTCCAAACATACTGAAGACTAAACAGAATTTAAACAAGGAAAAAAGAAACAGCAAAGTAGAATAAATGAAGAACAAAAAACATCAAATGAGAGAAACAGATTCAAATATATCTGTGACCACAATAAATATAAATGATCTAAATTCTCCCACTAAAACATAGAGAGTGTCAGGCTGGCTTAAAAATAAGAATAAAATGAATCTATTTCTATGTGGCTTGCAAAAGACTTACCTAAACCATGAGAACACAGAAGAACTGAAACTAAAAGAACTGAAAATTTTGTCAAGCACATACTACCAGAATGCGTATTTCTAAATGCTTACAATCAAAAAGAAATACAAACAAATTTGAAAGCAGAAATCAGCTAAATAAAAAACAAAGATAACATAGAGAAGATAAGTACAACAAAAAATGCAAGATCTTGGAAAATTCTATTTAATAAAAAAGGTAAACCTCCGCTGAGATTGCCAAGAAAACAGACTCAAGTATATGATAGAATTGAATAAGGAGACATAACTACATTAGAAAAGAGACTAAAAATTACCTTATACCAATACATCTGAAAACAAATAAAATAAACAAACTTCTAGAAAAATATAGCTAACCAAAACAGAGTTCAAGATGAAATTTTAAAATCCTTATTATTCCTATAATTATAAAGAAATTAAAATAATGTTTCAAAAATTTTAGGCCCAAACTGTCTTGCAGACAAATTAAACAAAGTTTTTAGAAGCAGATTATTTCAAACTAACAAAACTTTTTCCAGAAATTAGAGAAAAAAGGAAAATATTCCGTAACTCTATAATTCATATGAAGCCAATATAACTTTATAACAAAACTAGAGATGAACAGTATAAAAATAAAAAAAATCCAAATTAATTTTTCTTTACAAACATACATAAAGTAAATTATAACTAAAATGTATAATTATTAATTAAAATATTAGCTTAATACAATAATATATAACAATGATAATATATCATTAGCAAATTGCAAATGCCAGGACTTTCACATTTAAAAAAAAAACTATAAATACCATTCAGGATGTTAAATACTTAAAAAAGAAATACTTTATGACCACCAATAGGTACAGAACAAATTTTGATAATTCATCTCTCTTCGGGATTGTTTTTAAAGTTTTTTAGCAAACCCAGAATACAAAGAAACTTTTTTAGCTTGATGAAGAGTTATTTATAAAACGATTATATATAAAACATCAGTCTTGATGGTGATATCTTTGAAACAATCTCTTTAAAATCAATGTGCCAGTCACACTGGCTTACTCCTGTAATCCCAGCAATTTGGGAGGCCGAGGTAGGTGGATCACCTGAGGTCAGGAGTTGGAGACCAACCTGGCCAACACAGTGAAACCCCATCTCTACTAAAAAAATACAAAAAAAGTAGCCAGGTGTCATGGCACACACCTGTAATCACAGTACTAAGGCAGGAAAACCGCTTAAACCCAGGAGATGCAGGTTTCAGTGAGCCAAGATCATGCCATTGCACTCTAGCCTGGGTGACAAAGTGAGACTCTGCCTTAAAAAAAAAAAAAATCAATAGCAAGATAAAGTATTAATTATCATAATCTCATTCAATCTTGCACTGTAGATCTTCTACAGAGCGGTAATGTAAAATGTAGAAATAAAACCATAACAATTAGAAAAAACAAAGCCATCATTATTTGCATATAACTTTCTACATATGAAATCCAAAAGAATGCATGAAAAAATTATTAAGATAACAAGAGTGTTTACTAAGAGGCTAGCCAGTAAATGGATTATCTATATCATCAACAATCAGAAAATGTATTGCTTAAAAAATACAATGCCTATATAGATAACATATATGTCATATTTATTATGCATATATGTATATGTATATATGTACATGTATGCTATATGTATATGTTACATATATAGAGAGCTATATACATATACACTTAGTCTTATATATATAATTATAATACAAATAATAAAATATTTGTTACCGCAAAAAGTCTAATATAAATCGTGTTAGATTTCTGTAAGAAAATTTACAAAACTTAATTTAAGACATTAAAGAAGACATAAGTAATTACTGTATGTTGCATTAAAAAAACTCAATATTGTCAACATTTTATTTCTCTCAAAATTAAAATAGTTTTACGTGGGAAAAAAAGGTGAAAATAAACCAGTTGATACACTCCTGAAGGAAGAGGATGAGAAAGAGAAAGAAGGAAAGGTGGAAAAGTAGTGACGGCCACAGATTTCAAGATTTTTCATAAGGTTTCTCTGTTAATTAAGACAGTGTGGTATAGGTACAGGAACAGAAACATGTACCAGCAGGACAGAATAGAGATCCCTGAAACAGACCAATGAATATATGGAAGCATTATATATGAAAGAGATGGAAGTGTAGACAATCAAAGAAAAAGAATTAATGAAACTGGGAAAAATGGTTATCAATTTGGAAAAAATCAAACTTTATCCCTACTTTACACCGAAAATTTTCACATATTGAGAAATAAAACACGAAAGGCAAAAATTTCAGCTTTAGGATGTAGATCTCATAAAGAAATTGAAAAATGATGAAAAGTTGCTTGGCGGGTCCAATGTGCATTGCTCCAGTGATGAATGCCTTATTGAAGGCCATGACTCCACCACAATGAAATCTATCAATGTGATAAAATTGCACTGTACCCCGTGATTACATACACGTTTTTAAAAGTTTAGGGAGAAACACATGTTCAACTAGATCTTACAAGAAAAGGAAAAGAAAAGAAACAAATTCAAGGCACTCCACAAAGAATTCAAAAATTACATATATGAATAACTTTATAAATCTACAAAAAAAAAAAAAGACCAAAAGGGAAAAATGGGCCAGAGACATAAATAGATGGAAGGCTAATGGGATAAAAGAAACAAAAGAAAGAAAGAAAGAAAGGAAGGAAGGAAGCCAAGAAGAAAGGAGAGAAGGAGAAAAGAAACCTTTCTCAACCTTATTAGTAATTAAAGATGTTTTATTTTATTTTCAAAATAAGGACACAATAAGACATTTTGTCAAAATGAGAAAATAATAACATTCTACACTGACTCAAAAGTTGTAAAAATTTTCAAGTCCAATATACCATGTGCTAGAAAGAGTGTTGATTCAACAAGAATTTATAATTTTACAATGGGTATGTGAATTGGTACAATCATTTTTTTGAGGAATAACTGGTATTAACCAAAACAGCATGATACTGGTATGAAAAGACACAGAGATCGATGGAACAGAATAGGGAACCCAGAAATGAAACCACATATTTACAGTCAACTGATTATGAGAAAGTTGACAAGACCATACACTGGAGAGAGGATGCCCTTTTCAGTAAGTGGGACTGGGGAAATTGGATTGCTTTATGCAGAAGAATGAAGCTGGATCTCTCTCTCTCATCATATACAAAAACCAATTCAAGAGTGGTTAAAGACGGAATACAGAAATAGCCGAAGAAAACCTAGGGAAAACTCTTCTGGACATTGGCCTAGGCAAAGAATTTGCGACTAAAACCTCAAAAGCACAGGCAACAAAAAACAAAAAACAGAAAAGTGGAACTTGATTGAACGAAAACCTTCTACACAGCAAAAGAGATAATAAAAAAAGTGAACACGAAACTGAAGAATGGGAGAAAATATTGGCAAACTATGTATCCAACAGGGGACTTCCTTGGGAAATTCCAGGAGAATTTCAACTCAACAAGAAACAACTCAGCAACAAAAATTCAATCCCCTTAAACAGTAGGCAAAAGACACGAATAGGCATTTTTCAAAAGAAGATGTACAAATGGACCAAAAGCATATGAAAAACTGTGCAACATCACTAATCCTGAGAGAGGTACAAATTAAAACCACAAGGAGATAGAATTTTACACCAGTCAGAATGGCTATTATCAGGATGACGAAAAATAACAAATGTTGGCAAAGAATGCAGAAAAAAGGGAGTACTCATACACTGTTGGTAGGAATGTAAATTCCTATGAAAATCGTATGACGATTTCTCAAAAAGCTAAACACAAAACTACCATTTTACCCAGCAATCCCTCTATTTAGCTGAGGAACTGCTGAGATTCCTTTACTAAGGAAAAGAGATCATTATATCACAATGGCACCTGCACTCATATGTTTACTGCAGCACTATTTACAATCGCAAAGATACAGAATCAACCGAAGTGTCCATTAACAGGTGACTGGATAAAGAAAATGTGGTACATATACATGATATGCAGCCATTAAAAGAATGAAATCATGTCTTTACATGGATGAAACTGGAGGCCATCATCTAAGTGAAACAACTTAGACACAGAAACAAATGCCTCACGTTCTCATTTATAAGTGGGAGCTAACATGTGTTCACATGGACATAGAGTGTGAATGATAGTGGAGACACGGAAGGGTGGGTGTGCAGGAGGAGAGTGGATGATGAGCAATTACTTCATGGGTACAATTATTCAGGTGATGGATGCAGTAAAAGCCCCGGCTTCACCATCATGCAATCTACCCAGGTAGCAGAATTATACTTGTACCCCATAAATTTATACAAAAAATAAATTTTAAAAAGTCCAAACTTTCAAAAAAAAAAAGTCCAAACTCTCACATACTCTATAATACAATAATTCCATTCTTAGCTGTATACCTAGAGAAACATTTGAGCATGTTTCTCAGGGTACATGCTTATACAGTACAGCACAAATGTTTTTAGACAGAAGAACAGTTAAATAAATATCAGTATATTTGTATAATGAATATTTTGCATCAGTGAAAATGAATAAACTATAGACACAGGAAATGATATTGATGAGTCTTAAAAATATAAAGTTGAAAATGAAAATCAGTTTTCAAAAGATGACACACAGTATATACTATAACATTTATGTACAGCTCAATAAACAACTACATATATAATCCCTAATATGTATGTCACTGATATAAATCACGCTAAAAATATATACATATATCTGTATCTATATCTCTATATCCCAATGCATATAGGGATATGCCAACCTTCCAAATAACCCTTCTTAACTTCTTTCATTATCCCGGTTAGATTCCTCAGTCTGTCACGTCACTGGCACTCCTGTTAGTACCTTAAACTGTCTTTCCTTATATTCTACCCACCTAAAAAAAAAAAAAAAAAAAAAAAAAAAAAAAAAAAAAAACCTTTGCTCAACCAACACGTATAGAAAAAAATCCGAGGTTCTGACATAAACTCTGGCTGAGCAGTCTTCAAGGGCTCTTAGTCATTCTGGCTCCTCCAACCTCAGTCTTCACTGTTTCAAATCTGTATCACTGTTACCCAGCTTACAACGCCACTCTCATCCCCAGCACTTACAACAAATGCTTACACTTTTTACTTTAAAAATAAAATACGCCTTTATCATCTGGACAAGAAACTGATAAAACTAACCTATGAACTCACACATCCCTTACACTTCCTTCCTATTAGACAAGAAACTGCCAATTCTCCAATCTGTGCACCCAGGGTTTGGAGCCCCTTCACCACACTGATAATTACAGAAGCCTTTGTCACATTGATATATTAAGCTTTTCCCTCTCAATAGTGCAGAACCAGCTATGTGATTTGTGGGTCCCAATGCAAAATGAAAATCCACGACAGCTGGCTCAAAAGTTATAAAGGATTTCAAGCTGGCAGCAGCAGAGCCTTAACTCGCAAAGGCAGGGCCTTGTGAGTCCAGGAGCCCCGCAAGTCAGCCTTACGGTGGGATCCTTCTCATCAGCTCAGAGAGGATTCATTCAAAAACAGCAAATCGACCTCTGTCAGTGCGCCCGTCCTGCTGTGAAAGACCCTCTCCTCTCCCTTAGAAATTTACCTGGCGTTCTCTATTTGCTGTCTCTCGCTCCTGCCCATGCCTCAATGCACTGCAACCCACCTTGAACCCAGTGGCTTCAGGAAGAGCATTATGCCCTGGGGCCACCATTGGCTGTAGGGTGGCCAAGTCAAACAGTTGTTTTTCAGTTCTCTCCGCCTTCTGAAAACACGTTTCTTAGCTTCCATGAGCCACACTGTCTTGTTCTTACCTCTGCAAGAGATTCTTTGTCTTCTTCGCAGAATCATCCTCACCTAGACAATCAATGAACATTAGCATAGCTCAAACAACCAGTCCTTCCCTCTTGCGAATATACCTACCCTTGGTGTTCTCATCGGAGTCCACATCTTTAGTTTGACTTCTTTATGCGATGGCATAGAATTGGCGTATTTTTCTGTAACTAAAACTGCCATTTCTCTCCCTTTGTAGGAAGGCTTTCTCCCTCAAATCCTAGGAACAACCTCTTATTTATTTCTTACCATTTTAATGTTTTTTTATTTTTTTTAAAAGAATTTTTGTATACTATTCCAGCAGAATTTATTTTATATGTGATGTCTATATTTTAAACCAATTATTTTACGTTCCACCGTCATCTGGCTAGTAATTTGAAATCTCACTTCATCATTTTTATAATAAACAAACACTATTTTTATAATCAGAGAAAGTGACAAGTTTTAAATAAGAAAATAATATTGTATATAATGAAATCTGTTTTTTCTTCAAACTTATTGGAGTAGTAAATGATCGAAACTAAATATCGCATTTTTCTGATAGTTTTTCAATTATTTCATTTTCTACTCAAATATTAAATAAATTACAATTTTTTAAGTTTTTTTCTCACTTCAGAATATAAACTCTGTGAGAGCAGAGATTTGGTATCTATTGTTCAATGTCATATCCCTACCATAGAGCTTGAAACAGACTGGCAGGAAGTATTTAACACACGTTTGCTGTTAATAGCTACATCAGTAATTGAATGAATAATTTGCTAGTCAATTTCTCTAATCTTGAACTTATTTATTTTTTCAAGGTGTTTTAAATCACCTTGAATAATCAAAAAAAAAAAAAGGTTTTTTTGCGACAGGGTCTCTGTTGCCGAGGCTGGAGTGCAGTGGTACACTACCACGTCAGCTTGCTGCAACCTCTGCCTCCTGAGTTTAAGCGATTCTCCCACTTCAGCCTCCCAAGTAGCTATGATTACAGGCATGCAACACCACACCCGGCTAATTCTTGTATTTTTTGGTAGACACGAGGTTTCACCATGTTGGCCAGGCTGATCTCCATCTCCTGGCCTCAGGTGACCTGCCCGCCTTGGCATCCCAAAGTGCTGGGATTATAGTCATGAGCCACGGCGCCCAGCCAGAATAATTATTAAACTCTAATATGTCATTGGTCTACAATTATAATTATAAACCCTATTGGTTCTATTGATTTAACTGTCTAGGAGCATGCCAGGATGACTACATTTTAATTACTGTGGTCATATGTTATGTTTGCATATGTTTTGGTTACCAAACATATATCGGAACTTTCCAGAATAGTTTCCGACAGTCTTATATTTGAATAAACAGGATAATCATTTAGTTTTGTTGAACGAACATTATTCTGAGACTTCTAGTTAACTCAAAACTATTAGTTTTCGAAAGCGTTTTAGCCTATCTATGCACACAGTTTGCATTCAAGGATCCAGGGTGTGTCAGGGAGGAAGCAGTGACAACACAGGCCCATCCCCAGGAAGCCTCTTCCCCCAGGAAGCCCTCCGGTGCCATGGGAGAGAACTGGAGATGCTGGGAAGGCAAAGCCACCCCAGTGGCCAGGAAGACAGAGGCAAGCAATATCCACCAGCACGGTGGGGGGGGTGGATCACACACAGGGGCAGAAGAACAGCGGCTTCCAAAGGCGGCAAGCAGGAAGGAACAGGCACCAAGAAGAGGAGCTGAGAAAAGAAACCCTCAGAGGCGGTGCCGGGACCCCAAGCCTAGACAGGAAGAGAGAGAGGTGTGAGCAGGAAGGACGTAGGAAGAACGGAGGAGAACTTTATTTCCTTCTATTTTCTGATCAGAAACTTGATGTTCAGCATAAGAAAATCAGAAAGCAAAAAATTATGAAAAAGAGAATAACATTCACCCATCATGTAAGAAATGAGAATTAATAACTTTTACTTTCTAGTATTTTACTTTGTAGCCAGAAAAGTCAAATATTTTTACAGTTTCATGTGTATGTTTTCCTCTTCCCCAACCATTTCCTGGACCTTTCATCTGTTTTCTCCACCTTTCTTCATCATATTTTAAATATTTCTTTCAAACAGACAATAGCTGGATTTTATTTTGTAATTAAATCTGGTATATGGCCATTTCTATGCTCACTGGGAGGACCCTACAACCAAGATCCCTTGCTGTGTTGCTACCAGTGGGTCCCTGCTGGCTCTCAGTGGTGAGAGGCTGACGACACAAATGGACAATGGCCGGAGCATCTATAAGAACAGAACTCCCACCCACCCGCTGCAGCAACCAGCTAGGAGGCCAAGCCACCATCTACAGGAACCAGCCCGGGAGGCCCGCCTACTCCATGCCAGGCTCGTAGGAATTCAGATTGCTTTTTCTAGAAATAATATGGGAAATTAAACATTACATTCTGTAACAATCTGACCCAAATGTTCAAGACTTGACTAGTAACTGACAGTTCCCTGGTTTTCATTCCTGCTTCCAATCTAGGACCAACCAGAGAAAGGCCAGGATGTCCCCTAGCCGATCCCATGGGATGCCCGTGTCTCACCAGCCGTCTCCGGCTTCTCCAGGCCCACAGCCTCCGCCAGGCACCCGAAGCCTCCTCTTTTCCACCATGAAGCCTCCCCACTCCTCACCTGCCTGTGAATCAGGACACAAGTGATGGTCATGGACGCCCTTGCTACAGCAGCTCTGAATAAACAGCCTTTGCCTGTTATTTAGCTGTTATTTGGGTGGCCTTCGTTTATTTCCACAGTGAGAGCCATCAGTTCCTTGACACGTGACCCTCTCCAGAGGACAGCTCAGGATATGGCAGCTGGCTCCCCTCAGAGCAGAGACAGCACCCTAAGGCCGAAACCACAGTGTTCATGTCCTTACGTCAGCGGTGACAGCCACCACTTCCAAAAGTGTCCCACTTTTAGAAACCAGTCATTGGCCCAGCCCACACGCAGGGGAGGGGATTACACACAGGTGGGCTGGCCAGGAGGTAGGGATGGCAGCCACCACCCCACTTGGCATGGTGACGAATGCACATGATATTATCCAGTCATAACAGGTATGTTATTTATGGCTTATTTTATACTGTTGTCTCTTTTGTTTTTGACATTTTTTTATGTTTGTCGTAATTGTCCACGATTATTTTGAACGTCCTCTATACTTTTCCATTTCATTAACTGTAATTTTCCTTTTCCCTGCTCTCAGAGATAGATACATTTGATGAGACTATTTTTTAAAGCAAGGGACCCACTATTTTCCCTCCATGAAATTCATTGTGTCATCACAAGAAGACTGTTTCATCATACAAGAGGATGCCTCTAAAACAGATCCACCCCTTAAGTCTCTCATCCCATGGTGATCTTTAAAACTTGTTCACACACCGCTCTCTCTGCACCTCCCGCGGCAAGTCCAACGCCTTGCTAATACGTTGGTTATTTGTTAGGATTCCCTTCACACGTGTCTCTGTTCCGAAAGTCCTCATTTCTTCCTCCTAAGATGTTTAGTCTTGCCAATTTTCATGCACACTCACACACACACCCACACACACACACACACAGATACACACACACACATCCCGATTGCCAGCTTTGTTTTCCGCTGCTATTTCCTCTTCTTTTTCCAAACTCCAGTTTTAAAATCTGTTCTCTTGGTTTGTTTTTACATTTTTTTCTCACTTTTTACTGAACAGTAAAATGCACAAATCAAAAATGAACAACTTGATGATCCGTGGTGAACGTGCTCACATCACTTTCACCCACCAGGAAGTAAAATGCAGCCGGCACTCAGCAGCTCCGTGCCCCCTGCCGCAACCCAAGAGAAGCACCATGCCAGCTTCTGATGCCAGGAGTCCATCCTGCCTGGCTTCGAACTTTCTGTCAAAGGAATAAATGCATCATTCATTCATCTGATCCTGACCTCTTTCACTGAAAATTGCATTTGTGAGATTGATCTATGTAATTTAGAATGATTCTAATTTGAAATTATTACAAACAATGCAGCTATAATTATTTGTGTATGTCTTTTGGCACATGTGGGCTTGAATTCGTTTGTTCGATGTCTGGAAGTTAAACTACCTGTTTGCAGGAAATACATTTTTAATTTTAACTGGTAGTTTCCATTTCCAATGCTTGTACCTCTTGAATCTACCAGCAATGTCCAGAGGTTCCCTGTTCATTTTTTTAATCTTTTAATTCAGTACTTGTTACATTTAATAAAGACTTAACTGAGTATTGACAACTAAAACAAAAGAATTTCAGGATTCTAAATCTTACAGTTATTTACCATGACTTTGTCAGTATCTTCAGAAAATCAGAGTCCTGATGTCCTAGCCATGTTGAGCACTAAGCAGAGGGTCTATCAGAAAACTTACAGAATGAGACGCTATTGTGGCCATAGAATACTTGCCACCTAGAAATTCATTTACTTCTTCTTACCTATGCAATTCCAATAGTAATTATTACAGCTAAAATCTGGTAGACTCCAGATGCTTAATGAAGAGAGCTATATTCTTTATAGCTACATTCTTTCTTTGTTGCTGCTGTTTTGATTTTATTTTTTTTATTGAGGTTAAGTACACGTGTAAAATTGACCATCTTTACTATTTTTAAGCAATGAATTTAATTTTTATTTTTTTAAATAGTAAATTTAACTTTTAATTTTTAAATAGTAAATTTAATTTTTATTTTTTATCGAGGTAAAGTATACATGTAAAATTGACCATCTTTACTATTTTTTAATAGCAAATTACTATTTTTTAATAAGAAATACAGTTCATTGACCATCTTTACTATTTCATATTTATTTTTAATTTTATGGGTACATAGTGGGTGTATATATTCATGAGGTACATGGGACATTTTGACACAGGCATACAATGTGCAATAATCACATCAAGGCAAATAGGGCATTCATCACCATAAGCATTTCTCATGTCCTTGTGTTACAAACAAGGCAATTATAATCTACTAGTCATTAAAAAAAAGTACAATAAATTCTTGTTGACTGTAGTCCCCTGATTCTGGTACCAAATGCTAGATCTTATTTATCTCCTCTAATTACATAATTTTACCCATTAACCATCCCCACTTCTCCAACTTCCCTCGCCTCTGGTAACCATCTTTCCTTGCCTCTGGTAATCATTCTTCTATTCTCTATTTTTATGATGTCAATTGTTGGCATTTTCAGCTTCCACAAACGCATATGAACATGTGAAGTTTGTCTTTCTGTGCCTGGCTTATTTCATGCAACATAATGACCTCGGTTCTATCCATGTTGTTGCAAATGACAGGATCTGAATAGTACCCCGCTGTGTATACTTACCACACTTTCTTTATCTGTTCATCTATTGACAAACACGTAGGTGGCATCAGAATCTTGGCCATGGTGAACAGTGCTGCAATAACCACAGTAGTGCAGATATCACCCTGATACACCAATTTCCTCTCTATTGGGTATATACCCAGCAGTGGGATTGCCGGGTCATATGACAGTTCTATTTTTACTTCTTTTAGGAACCTCCAAACTGTTCTCTGTGGTGATTGCCCTAATTTACATTCCCACCAACAGCGCACAAGGGTTCCCTTTTCCCCACATCCACGCCAGCATTTGCTATTGCCTGTCTTTTAGATAAAAGCCACTTTAACTGGAGTGAGATGATATTTTACTGCAGTTTTGATTAGCATTTCTCTGATAATCAGTGATGTTGGGCAGCTTTTCATATCCCTGTTTGCCTTTTGTATTTTGTGTGTGAGTGTGTGTGTGTGTGTGTGCGCGCGCGCGCATGCATATGTGTGACAGAGTCTTGCTCTATCTCCAGGCTGGAGTGTAGTGGTGCAATCTCAGCTCATTGCAACCTCTGCCTCCTGCCTCAGCCTCCCCAATAGCTGGTACTACAGGAGCGTGCCACCACGCCCAGCTAATTTTTTTGTATTTTTGGTAGAGACGGGGTTTCACCATGTTGGCCAGGATGGTCTCGATCTCCTGACCTCGTGATCCGCCCACCTCAGCCTCCCAAAGTGCTGGGATTACAGGCATGAGCCACTGTGCCTGGTCTGTAGGTCTTCTTTTGAGGAATGTCAGATCTTTTACCCACTTTTTTCATGTGATTATTAGACTTTTTCCTATAGAGTTGTTGGAGCTCCTTATACATTCCGGTTATTAATTCCTTGTCAGATGGGTAGTTTGCCAATATTTTCCCATTTTGTGAGGCGTCCCTTCACTTTTTGATTGTCTCCCCTGCTGTGCAGAAGCGTTTTAATTAGAAGGGATTCCCTCTTTACCATTTTTAAGAGTACAGTTGCGTGGTAATAACTATATTCAGATTCTTTTTCTCTCTCTCATTTCTCCCTCTCCACGGACCCTTCCCAGCCTCTGATAACCACCAGTCTACTCTCTATCTTCACGTAATCCACTTTTTCATCTGCACATATGAGTAAGAACATAGGATATTTGTCTTTCTGTGCCTGATTTCTTTCACTTAACATCCAGTTACTGCAAATAACAGGATCCACGTTGCCGCACATGATAGGATTTCATTCCTTTTCGTGGCTGAATAATATTCCATTGAGTATATACCACATTTGTCCTATCCTTTCATCTGTTCATGGACACTTAGGTCGATTCCATATTTTTGCTGTTGTGAATAGTGCTGCAACCAACATGACTGGACCATAATGATCATTTCATTTCAGCAATTTTCACAATGGGAATGAATAACAATGAATCATTTACTGGGTTTGTATGTGGGCCATTCAGGAAATGGTCAGAAACGTTAAATGAGTTCTTCATGACTCACTCAGTCACGGTTGTCAGAGCGAGTCTAGGTGATTTCTTTTCGCTTATTGCAGCCACTCTCATCTTCGATGACTCTGCTCGGTGCAGAATATCACTTGCGCATCTGCTCATTTGTCCAAACATTCCATAAGAATTATCCAGCTCTGTGTCAACACTGCCCAGAGCATGAGGACAGCGAGGTGAAGAGGGCTGGGCTCTTGCCAGGCAGATGGACCTTGTCATTTTTCTTTATCCTCCCCTTTTGAGACTTTCATAAACAACTCAAAGAAATGTACAAAACCATGTGACAAGCAGGGACGGTCCCCTGTCAGCCTCTGCCTGGCTACAGCCAAGACTCAAGTGTGGCTGAGCCAGACAGAGGATTCCATCCAAAAGCCCAGTCAGGAGACATCAGCCACAGGTTGAGCTGCAAGATGCAGTGAGGTCTTGGGGATGGTGAATGTCCCCTGAAGACCATGTCAGTACCATGGGATGCTGGGGAGAGCTGAGTCCAATGCTGTTCCTATGGCCTCCCAGCCAAGAGGGTCTGCCGGAGGCTAAATGAATTGTTATTTCTTATGAAGGGAACAGGAGAAAGCAAGCAGAAATTATTCAAAGCTACAAGAAGGCTTTTCTGGAATAAGGAAATCGTTCTCAATGCAGATTAATGCAGAATAAACACATTCTGGAGAGCCCAGAGCAAGGCACAGCCAGTGAAATAACCGTATCTCCAGGATGAAGAATTGTGTAAGTATTCAGGGGAAAAAAAAAAAGCAAGTTACATTTTGGGGAA
Source organism: Saimiri boliviensis (assembly GCF_048565385.1). NCBI lineage: Eukaryota > Metazoa > Chordata > Mammalia > Primates > Cebidae > Saimiri > Saimiri boliviensis. The sequence goes on along the minus strand of NC_133458.1, from coordinate 103,343,428 downwards.
GACGTTTGGTTCCCTATAGTAGCCAGAAATGCCAGAAGATAAATGAAACTATGCCTACCAGAATTGTTAGCCAATTTGTTCTTCAAGTAGAAAGGTCACAGATATTCTCAAACACATAAAAATCTAGAGAGATTATTGCATCAACAGTTTTTTTAATAAGATTTTTAAACACAAAGCATAATAAAAGTGCTTCATGAGATTCCTACGCCAATCAGAACACAGCATTCATGCTACTGAGTATTCAATCCATTTACATATGTAACTATGGAAATAAATAATTGTGGTGAATAGTGATTATAGAAATGCTATAAAGGTTATTACCATGAGCACTTAAGATAATATAATACCAGACATTTGTAAGATACAAAGAAACGGGATGGCTGATGCTGCAGGTGGAAATGTAAAATAGCATGGCGTTTCTGGAGTGGGGCCATTTCTTTACAAGACTAAATCTGTGCACACCACACAACCCAGACGCTGCACTCACATGTCTATTCTGGGTGGGGGTCCCTGAAAACCCCTGAAAAACCTGATGAGAAGGTGCATAGATGCATACTGGCAGTAGCTTAAAGCTGGAAACAACCTAAATATTCTTCATCAGGTGACTGGGTAAACAAACGGTGACACATTCATGCCACAGAATACTATTCAGCAAGAAAAAGGAATGAAATATTGATACATGCAAAAACATGGATGGGTCTCAGAAGATTAGGCAGAGCAAAAAAAGCCAGTATCAAAAGGTTACATGATGTCTGAATCCATGTATCTTGAAATGACAGAATTGCAGGGACGGAGAACAGATTCTCGGTGCCAAGGCTTGAAGAATTCTTGTGAGAGAATTATTCCGCATCTCGGTTTGTGGTGGTCATACAAATCTACACATGTGGTATAATTGCATAGAATGAAACACATACACATACCAAGTACATATGAGGCTCGTGAAATCTGAATAAGGTCAGTGGATTGCATCAAGTTGGTTTCCTGGTTGTGATTTTGTACTATATAATGTATATATGCAAGATGTTATCTTTGAATGAAACTGGATGAAGGGTAGACAGAATCTCTGTCTGTATTATTTCATATATTTCTTTGTAGATGGAATCTATAATTATCTCAAAATAAAAGTTTTCACATTAAATAATAATATAATAAGAAAAATTGGGGATTATAGAAGAATAAATAACTAAAGCTTAATGTTGAAATGCTTAGTTAATCAAAATTATCACGTTGGTTTTTAAGGTTTTTACAACCTTTCCTTAAATTTAAAGAGATAATTTAGAATTAAGAAAAAAATAAATTTCAGTTGTTCTTCTAATTTCACTTTAGTTTTTTTTAAGTTTGAATAAAATTAAATGTAATGTAATTCATTTCAAAATAACAAATGTAATTTGATTTTGTTTTTCCACAATTATTTCTGCCCTTTTTTCTTTCTTGATATCTGCAACTACACATAGATACTTGATTTAGAAAATTGTACACCCAATGCCATGAATGATCACTTCTCGTTAATGGGATTTGATCTAAAATGTTTAGCTTTCCTTATTATATTTTTTAATATTTGATTTTTACCATGAGTATGTGTTATGTTTCATCCTAAATAAGCAACAACCAAGAAACAAACCACCAATAAAAAAGCAGCCTCTGACCCTGAGGAGATCATTGTTCAGAATGATGACAATCATGTAAACAAAGATTTACAAGGCAGGTCAAAGTCTTACAAACACACAGAGAAGGAAGAAGCTCAAGCTGCCTGAAGTCAGGAGGTAAAGAAGGCTGCCCAGGGGTGATGAAGCATTTACAAGATTGTTTTTCAAAACACTCACTCTTGGTAATTTTACAGGTCTGGCTGGAAAATCACAGCATGGTAAAAATAGTTCCAAGTCAGACTTTCCACTGTAAAATCCGCTTTGGCTAGTTTTGATAATTTATTGACACAACTTTGTAAAAGGTAAAAGCTGTAAGCAGAAAGCATGAATTTGAAGGCCAGAATGTGTGCTTTTGTTCTAATAAAAAGTAGTTTTTATAGCAGAGCTTTACCTGAATAAGACCCTTTTAGAAAATTCACTTCCGTTATTTCAACCATCATTTCTTTTTATCTTTATAAAGATGCTATTAAGGCCGAACACTGCAGTATACTAGTAACCTACTGTTTTCACTTATACATACAATAAAAGAGCTTACAGATGATTAATTTTCATAATTAGTTGGCAATTTTTCTAATCATTAAATAACAGGTATTAATCTGCCCCTTCATCTTCTTAACCTCTGAATCTACAATTCACATATTTTTCCTTGGGACTTGACGCCACACTGAAAGCTCTTGTAGTCACAGGAAGACATAATCTAAATCTTTCACTGAATCTATGTCTAATATTTGTACAGTTGACCGAGCACATCCTCATCTATTTACAAGGCCTAACATGTAATAAGGTAATTGGCCATCATAAAATCATGGAGGTGGACATGCGTCAGTCCAATCTCACCCACAGTCCTAGCTCTCCTGACACATGCTCACTCAGCTCCCGAGTAAGCAGTAGTTTTAGTAAACCAGTTCTTCACAATCTACAGAAATAAACTGGTGAAAGTGATCTTGCATACCTTGTGAATTTTATACTATCACAGTTTGTGTTCAGGAAGGCTGTGTAGATTGCAAATGGTGATAACCTTCTCAGTCACGTGAAAGAAGAATGGGGTGGTGAGAGTTCTTTGCACGGGTGCTGAATGAATGATAGAATCTAGGAAATACTGCCACCGCCACCACCAGCAAACATGAAACAGTTCTTGTTTTTTTACTGCTGTTGCCCCAAGAACTTCCGCATCAGGAATTTGTGGACCTTCCGTTTGCCACACAGCCATCAACACCTGCCTGCACACTTGTCTCTGTGTTTTAGTTAAAAAAAAAAAAAAAAAAAAAAAAGAGTGAGAAATTTTAAGAATTCGCCAGCCTCTAGGGAGCTGGTGGTTGCACAAGGAATACCCAGGGCGGAGTATGAGTTCTGCAGGAGGAGAGTGAGAAGAATACATCAATGTATCGTGATGCTATCAATGTTGCTAATTCCATTCATTTTCCTTTTTTCATTGAATTGCATAGTGGAATGTCAGCTAGACACAGCCACAGCTTGTGAACTGTAGCATGGGCAATGTCAGCTTGGGTTTCACAGTAGCTCCCCAGTGTCTGCAACAACACATCACACGTGTGGGCACTTAATGCTGTCTTTTATAACAATGAAAATATGGTTTTCACAAGTTAATAATCCACAAGCAACATATAATTGCAAAATCGTCCACATACTGCATGACAGAAATATCATTTTTGAAAACCAGATGTGATGGCATTTGTGGAGTATTTAACTCAGAGTACATGTCATGTGGCTGAGTAATGTTTATTAAAACCTCATGTTGTACTTCCTAATTGTATATGTAAATGTGTTTGTATGGGTTTTGGAACTTATGTGCTTCTAAATGAGTAGAACAGGGTGAGGAAGAAAACTGGGACCTGTCTCGCCCTGTAGTGACTAGTTGTAAAACCACATTTTTGTACAAATATTATGATAGAAAATTGCCATGTTTGTGCATTAAAGAACAATATTTGAATTTCATCATCACAAGCAACTACTGGTTCTCAGTAGACATTTGATAACAACCTGCCATGGAGAGGTGGAGAATTGGAAATTAAGCCAAGATGCTGAGATGCTCTTCTTAGTCAAGAAGTGAGGTGTACTGCTCTGTGATATTGAGAAAATTACTCTGTCTCTCCGAGTTTTACTTTCTGTGTCTAAGCCTCAGAACAAAAATGCAGCCATCCCCCAAATGTCTAACAACCAGCAGATAGAATTTAAAATCAGATTCTAACAGGCTCTGATCTTGCGTGGACTCTCAGCATACACACCGCTGCTCATCCCTGCCTAAGAAACTCACAGAGGCTCCAGGTCCAATGCACACTCCATAACGAGCCCATGTCACCTAGATGTCCACATCTCCGTGGCCTGGCGCCCCTGCTGTTGCTTCCTGGATCTCCCCTCACTCCTCCATCTCCCTGGGTCTCCCCGGCTCTGCAAGTGCTGAGTCCCTGCTCCTCTGAGAGAATGTGCCCTACCCATGGCACATTTCCCAGGACTTCCAAAGCTGCAAAACTTTTGCAATAACCCCAGCCATTAAATACTCAAGCATGTAAAGCATCTCCTGCCTGCCACTCTCCACACTGCCAGCAAATTATCTTTTAGAGTCACTTTTTGGAGCTAGAGTAAATATTTATCTTTCCTTCTTATAGTGGCAGTACCCAAAGAACATACAGAAAGCCCTTAGCAAGGGCTGTATAATGCCCGGTGCAATGTGGTCCTTGTCTTCCTCTCCAGCCTCATCCCCAACCAATTCCTTGTTCCTAGAAACTCACGTTCTGACAGCAGGGAACGGCCTGCAGGCAGCTTCATACCTCTCTGCCTGGTGCATGTAATCTTGCTCTCTCTCCAACTCCATTCCAGCGTGATTGGAAACAAGCTTCCTCCATGAAGACTAGGAGGATCTGTGCAGCGGAGTTCATCTTCGAGTCCTCTGTACCCCATGGTTTGTCTGAACGCATTCTGCTATTGCCAAATCAAGTTCATAGTTTTGCCTTGTTTTGTTTTAATTTGGATCTTCTGTACTCGTCTGCTCCTCAGAGGTCCACCTAATGTTTAAATTCCTTAGGAAATCCTTGCCCATTGTGGAGTGTCTGGCCCGTAACTGATGTTCAATGAACAATTGCTGAATGAATGAGTGACTGGAAAATAAATAAACAAATTCTAGTCTTCAAAAGCATACAGTAGCAAGGATTGCCATAAGGACTTTCATGAATTGAGCTGAGGGTTGCCCTTGAGAATGGCATTGAGTTCTCCTGGCATCATGAGTGTAGCAAGTAACGTAAGAGGAAAGAGTGCCTCAAGAAATGCACAACCAAGTTCCAAATAACGGCAGCCACTAGTCTTTCTCAGGAGAGCATCGGAGAGCTGAGACACACCAGGCAGTGGCCGCTGCTAGGAGCCAAGGGAACCACCCACGGCAGATGCACAAGTGATGCTGGTTCAGAACGGCTGCAATTGCAAGGGCCGCTGGGCAGAAGGTGATGACAGGCTTCCTGCTGCCAGCTCAAATCAGAAGGGCATCCACCCATCGGGAGGCATCAGACAGGCCAGCCGGGGCTGCCATCTCTACCAGAAAACCATGACCCTCTCCCTCCCACACGCCACCCTCTCTGCTATCCCAGTGGGCAGGGCAGAGATTGTTTTCAATATGTTCTTCTCGAAGAGAGAGGAGACCATTTTCCCACCAGAAAGCCACAGAGCAGGAATCTCTCCGTGAGGCTTCCAGCCAGTGACTGGAAACCCGATCTTCACCATGTTGGTAGAGGGCAAGGGACAGGGAGAGGGGTAGACACTCAAAACAGAATAACAAGAGCTGATGTCATGTGGAATCTAGTGCGAGGAGTATTTAGTAAAACCCAGTACAAATACCAAAAAAGGAGGAATTTCAGACAAAATGAGGGTTTAATGATTCTTTCGCTGCTGGAAAGAACTGAGTTTTTTCAGTTTCTCACCATGGAAAGGAACTAATATGTGGAATGCCTGATGCTGAAATTCCAGCAAACCATTTCAACTGCTGATTTTTCCAGGTAAGGAGTATTTCTTTTGTAAAAGCTAATATTTTCTAAATTTTCCTGTTTTCTCCCTCTGTGGCACCTGTGGCCTGTGAAATTCAAACAAGTCACCAAGATTACAATATTTCAGAGAAGACTATGAAACTGAGTATTCCTTGTGCCTCAGATTTTTTTTTAACTGAAAACAAGTTTTGGCATCAAAATTAAATATCTAATACAAATTTTTAGAAACAGATGTGAAGCTTTTCTTAAAATTCACTAATATTTTGCTACTGTGATTGTTGGCTCTATGAAGAAATTCACCTTGTGCTTAAATACAAAATATTTCAAAATAAACTAGTGTTTATTGATCATAAAGTAGTAAATACTCTTTAAAGAAAACAATAAAAATTCAGAGAAGTAAAAAGAAAACAATCACTTCTTAGTGCCATTATCCAAATGCAACCATGTTTTTAAAAGTCCGTTTCCTCTCAGCCTTTCTCTATCTGTAAACGGGTCTTGTTTTCAAAGTTGTTATCAACTCCATGTACACTTTGTGTGATGACTTTATACAGAATGTCATCTCAATTATAAATATCACAACAGCAATAACATGGCTGGGCGTGGTGCTCATGCCTGTAATCCTAGCACTTTGGGAAGCCCAGGAAGGTGGATCACCTAAGATCAGGAGTTCGAGACTAGCCTGGCCAATGTGGTGAAACCCTACTAAATGACGTAAAAGGAAATGGGGTGGAAAAATCCACAAGTGTCTCACCTCTGCAGTCAAGCGCCGGGCTGCTGGTGAGCGCTGATTTAGAAACTTGGGGTTCTTTTGTGTATATTTGAACTTCAGCTTGGCTAGGCACACAGGAGAAGGAACAGAAGAAGAGTGTTTTTATAGCAACTTACCTTCTAGGGACACGCCCACTCGCCGCAGCTAGTAGTCTCTACTAAAAATGCAAAAATTAGGTAGGTGTGGTGGTGGGCGCTGGTAATCCCAGCTACTTGGGAGGCTGAGGCAGGAGGATCACTTGAACCCGGGAGGTGGAGGTTGCAGTGAGCCGAGATTTCACCATTGCATTACAGCCTGGGCGGCAAGAGCAAAACTTAAAAAAAAAAGAAAAGAAAAAAAAAAAAAGAAATAGCAATAACAACAACTACTGTCTATGGAATATTTTCACGTCATAGCTGCCTTACGTGCAGCAACTCTAATCCACCCGGTCCAATGCAGGAGGTGAAATTCTTTCTCATTGTAAGTGACTACAGTAGCCCTATGTGAAATACGTAAGTATTATTTTTAGGGCCTTCACAGGTTCACCTATAAATTTAGACCGGCCTTCAAAGTGCTTTATTTATCCACGAACACAGCACCTCCAAGCTGAAAGAGTCCCCAACAGTTGCTGGCATGCAATCTCAATTTTTAAATAAGGGAATTAGGGTCAAAATAGGTTATGCAATTTGCTCAAAGCCACACAGTGACTCAAGGTCTTGGGGTCAGCCTCTGCCCTGAGCCTGTTGATTGCTCTCCAGAGCCTTCTACAACGTCCACCACCTTTCATTCAGCACCACTGAAATTAGCTTTCAGTAGGAGAGGCTGCTTGGCGCTTTCCTGCCCCTCACACCTCTTCCCAGTTCTTGCTAAGGAGTTCTCTGGAAAGCTATAACAGAAATACAGTATACATTATGTAAATACTCCTTTTCGGTCTTGAATTCATACATAGTTCCTGCCAGAGAGATGCAAATTGCTCCTGAAGCTCTCTTGGGCCCTCTTTGGGGCTGAAGTCATTCTGAAGAGAAAGACATAGTCTGTGATTTGACCACACAACTGAGAAGAGCATTTGGATAGCAAGAGCAAAATCATGTCAAACTCGAATCTCTCCTGTGTCCCTCTGTCCCTCCAGTGGACCCTGGCATGGAGAGATCTGAAGCGGATTGGCATTCTTGGGGTAGAGGACATAACCTATAATGATAAAAAAAGGGCCCCTGTGTTAGAGATACTGCCACAGAGAGGCAAGTAACACAATCACTCTCGATTCTCCTTAGAGACAAAATCATTCTAGAACTCGCTTCCATTTTATTCACCATCAAACTCTACTGTGGGAGGGGGAAGTTAATTTCAGCAGAAATCGTGCTGTCCCTAGAAGGTAAGTTACTATAAAAACACTCTTCTTCTGTTTCTTCTCCTGTGTGCCTAGCCAAGCTGAAGTTCAAATATACACAAAAGAGCCCCAAGTTTCTAAATCAGCACTCACCAGCAGCCCGGCGCTTGACTGCAGAGGTGAGACACTTGTGGATTTTTCCACCCCATTTCCTTTTATATCAAACACGATTCTCCTACGCTGGGCTGTCTGTCCAGGAGAATGCAAAGCTAGAGATCCTCATTTGCGGTGGCGAGGGAGAAACACCTTATTACATGAGAGAAGTGGCAGTCGCCAGTGGACGGACAGAAAGCCACATCAGATAGACAGCTGGTAGGTATGTTTGCCCAGGGTTCTCCCAGGTCCACAGTAGGCACACTAGGGCACTACAGATTCAACCGGCCGCATGATTTACAAAGCTAACTTGTGTCACAGTTGCTTAGGATTGCACAGAAGCACCTCTCTTGCCCAGAGACCAGTTACCCAGAACCTCACTTGTCCAGAACTTAGCCAAGAACTCAGGAACAAAACGGGTCCCTGAGAAGTTTAATGAGCTAGTGCACGGCTCAGGCTCTGAAGTGTGGGTACCACACTCACAAGAGGGACCTCACTCAAGGCCAGTGCCATCTTTATGTGATTCTATCCAGCATAACTTAGATTTCTTAGCCACAAGTAGATTAGAAACCCCAAGTGTTTAAAAGGTGATGATTGACTTGCTCATCTGGCAGATGATGAAAAAGAAAGAAACGCATCAAAAGTTAATGAAGCCATCGCCACTCAGACGTAGACTCAATGTAGAGATGAATACACCAGCACCTCAGTAGCTTCTCGGGGTTCTTCACAGATAGCCCCATCTATCAATGAATGCCAAGAAGGATGACTGTCCTTGGCTCCATCATGCCCTTTACATGGCAGCTTATACGTCCAATTCTCAGAAAAACCTTCTTTGGTAACTTCACTCGAAGCATCCCCAGGCCCTCATTCTGTTCTACAGGCACCACTATTTCCTTCCCAGCACCTACCACATGGACAGCCGTGTTTCTAGTGCGTCTCCTGTGTTCCACACCTGCCTACCTCCCATGCACGTGGCATGCAGCTGTGTCCTTCTTGTTCATGGCTGGCTGCCCATCCTAGCTCTGTGCTTGTCACATGGAAGGTGCTTGATAAATACATGTTGGATGAATAAAGGTATGTCACCAGGGAAGCATTTCCATTCCTTGATTACAAGACATCACTTTAGAAATACTCCTTTCAATCTCCAAATGCTCCAAGAAAAGGAAGATACAAGGACATTCATTTCTCAGAGGAACAGGTAAGGTGGAAGAAGGTAACCAATATTGATTGGGCAACCGTCATGTACCGGGAGCTTTAATCCTCACAACGATATAGTAAAGTAGGGGTGATTAGACTTCACTTCACTGACAAAGAAACTGTGGTTGAGTAACTTTCCAGTTTTATGCAATTAGTGGTAAGCTGAGTAGGAGCCTGTGTTCCACATGCCCTGACTTGGATGGGTAAAGCTTTAATTACCCTCACTTAAAGGGTAGCTCATGTGTTGTCAGGGGTGCTCAATGGGCCAAACCCAAGAATTGGGTCCCAAGGGGAATAGTTGGGATTGGAACAAAACCTTGTAGAATGGGGCTGAGTCAAATCTGAGCATCAAAACACAGAGACCAGGTTCAAAGGGCAGACGTAGAATCATAAAATGATAGAATCAAAAGACAACAGTCCCATGAAAACAGGAACTGAGTCACTCTTCAGCCCACTTCAATCTGTCTTCCACCCCCAAACTTTCCCAAAACAGCACTCACTAAGGTCATCAGTGACTTCAACATCATCAGATTCAAGGGGTAAGACTGTGTCTTTCTCTTGCTTGCCTTATCAGCAGCACTGGCTTTCCGAACACTTCCTCCTTTGTGAGTCACTGTTTACCTTTGGCTTCCCTGTCTTCCTCTTACCTATCTGTCTGCTTCATCTCAGTCTCATTTGTCACTTCATCCTCCTCCACCTCAGTCATAAATGTGGGGTTTTTCTAAGATCAATCTGAGACTTCCTCTTTCTCTTTCTCTCTGTCTCTCTCTTCTCCCCCTGCGTCCATCCCCCTTCCCTATAAACTCTTTTATTCCCATGACTTTAAATATTACTGACAGATCGATGCCTCTTTAAAATTTTGTTTCACATTCTATACCACACCTCTGAGCTTCAGACTTTATTTTCCAACTGCCTACCTGGCATTGCTACTTGCAGATTTCAAGGGAAGCTCAAATTTAATGATTTCCAGTACAAACTATCATCTTGATCCTCAATTGCTTCATAATCCCAACTTGAGAATGAACCCATCTACCCACTTGAGCCAGCCGGAAACACTGTACGCAGTCTCATTATCTCCCTCTCCCTCAATCCTCAGATGTGAACGTACCCGCTTAAAACTTCTAAGCATCTCTAGAGTTTGCCCGTATCTCTTTCTCTCTACCCACCATCCTGGTTAGAGAAACTGTTTTTTATTTTTGTTATTTGTTTGTTTCTTTGTTTGTTTTAGCAGAATCACCCCGACTAGCCTCTCCACCTCTACTCTTGGGCCCCTCCAATTCATTATCTATGTTGCCATGAGAGACATCTTTTTAAAATATAAATCTGAGTACATGATCTCACTAAATATAGAATAAAACTTCAAGTTTTAAGATGGTCCACATGTCCCTGCATGATTGACTTCTGCCTTGACCCCTGCTCAATCTATGAGACTGGGGAGTGACAGGTGGGGCCCCAGCTCCAGGGTTGGCAAGTGCCCCATGCCTGGACCATCAGAGCACAGAGGGACCTCCTGGCCAGTGTCTCTGCCATGGAGACAGATGCCACGTCCAAGCCAGGTCAGTGGGACTTGATCCCAGTCCTTGGCTCTGAGTAGGAAAGAGAATTTCTCCTTCCCCTTTCCTCAGCTGAGTGGGCAGGAAGCTCACGTGTGATGCTGCCGCCCTCTTGCCCACACAGTCTGAAAGCGGAGGCCACACACAGGAAGGCAGTAGGGGCAGGCAGAACGATGCCAGTGGACGTTGCTCAGTGCTGGCACCATGGCGCTTACAGGGCAGGACCACAGACTTTCTCTGTAAAGGGCCAACTAGTCAATCTTCTAAACCTTGTGGGCCACGCAGTCTCTGTAGTGACTCCTCAACTCTGTCCTTCTATCAAGAAAGCAGCACAGTGTGTAAACAAAAGGGCGTGGCTATGTCCAATAAACCTGTGTTTATGGACACGGACACGTGAATTTCCACACGCTCTGAAAGATGGTTCTTCTGTTGATTTCTCCCCAACCATTTAAGAGCTGTAGGAACCATCCTTCACTGGCCTGACCTCCAGCAGGCAGAGGCCAGATTTTGCTCGCAGGCTGTCACAAGCTGCACCTGCCACTCACTCTGAGCTTTTAGAGATGAAGCCTGAACATTCTCTTTCTCTCTCTCTCTGTCTCTCTCTCTCTCTCTCTCTCTCTCTCTCTGTCTCTCTCTTTCTCTCTCTCTCTCTCTCTCTCTCTCTCTCTCTCCCTCTCTCTCTGGCTTAATTCAATTCTGGGTATTTTATTTTTCTGTCACTTGAAAGTGAAAGAGTCCTGTACTTCTAATGTTTAGTATCTGGGATTTAGTTTCTCTCTTTGCTTAAACAGCTAGGAAATCTAAAAAACAAACAAACAAACTAATAGAAATGAATGCTTAAGCAACTCTTTTCTCATTTGCTAAGATTTAAAAAGAGTTGGATAATAAACCTAGCTGGTAAACTGTGATGAAGCTGGGACTGAATGCATGTTTCAACGCTAATATGAACAATTCATACGTAGAAACACCAACACAGTTCGTTATAAATTTACTCACTTAAAAGCCTAGAATTTGAGAAAAAGAATTAATTTTAAAATGTAATTTTGGGGTTTCACACTCTCAGGTTGATCGCCCATAACTGGAAAATATATTAGACTTTACCAGTAATATTTTTGTCATTGCCATAGGTGGAGTTTATCACCAATGCAGAATACGTGGTTAAAAGTGTCTCAACAATACTTTCATCCATCTACCCACATTCAAGTTGTCTGCGTCAACTCTCCATTTCTCTTTCTTTCTGTCCATTACCTCTTTTTGATCATTAGGCTGGTTTGGATATTTTTAAAACTCATATTTCAATTTAAAATAGCAACAAAGGAAAATGAACAAATAATTCTGATAAATTAATCTCTATGCCAATAATTAATACACTCTACCATATTGAAACACACAATTACTTTTGAGAAGAGAAAATTTATTTCTGCTTTCACAATGCACACCCTGAAGTGGATTAAGATGTGCAGACTGATGATGAAAGGAGATTTAGGTCATGTGCTGAAAAGTTAGCAGAGCATGGCCTTTGGTATTTGGACTACTCCTATATCATAAAGAACTTTAATAGTAGACTCAGGGAGCTCAAGGATACATTTTTGTGGATCCTGAAGTTTTTGCTATATCGGTCTCAGAAATTTAGAAAGTTACCAGCAAGGAAAATGTCCACTTTCACCTTCACCTCACCGGCATTATATAAACATACATTTTATATATATAATATATTTACATATTTATTTATATATATTACTAAAAAGTAATTTAAGCTTCCTCTTCTCTGATTCCTAAGAAAGAAAAATATTTTTATCTCTATTTGTTTTATTCCTATTTAACATACACATTTTATGTCCGTTTATTATTATTATTATATTTTGAGACAGGGTCTCACTCTGTCACCCAGGTTGGAGTACAGTGGCATAAACTCAGCTCATTGCCATTTCTACATCCCAGCCTCAAATTATCCATCCTCCCATGTCAGCCTCCCAAGTATCTGTGACACAGGCACCCACCACCGTGCCCAGCTAATTTATTTTTGTATTTTTTGGTTTCACTGTGTTGCCCAGGCTGGTCTTGAAGTCCTGAGCTCAGGCAATCCATCTGCCTCAGCCTCCCAAAGTGCTGGCATTCCAGGCATGAGCCCCCATGCCCAGCCTAGTGCCCATTTATTTTGAGGTCTTTTGCTTCACTCTTCTCTGCCATTTATAATTTGGTTTAAATTACTCTCTAGTTATCATTCTCTGTTATCTTTTCCCATCACAACTTTTAAAAATATATGGATTATTTGGCCAGGTGCGGTGGCTCATGCCTGTAATCCCAGCACTTCGGGAGGCCAAGGTGGGCACATCACGAGGTCAAGAGATCAAGACCATCCTGGCCAACCTGGTGAAGCCCCATTTCTACTAAAAATACAAAAATTAGCTGGATGTGGTGATGGGTGCCTGTATTCCCAGCTTCTTGGAAGGGTGAGGCAGGAGAATCACTTGAACCTGGGAGGCAGAGGTCTCAGTGAGTCAAAATCACTCCACTGCACTCCAGCCAGGTGACAGAAAGAGACTCTGTCTATAAATAAATAAATAAATAACAAAATAAAATAAAATAAAATATATGGAGTATATTCCATTTCCTTTTATATTTTTATCTTAGATAGGTATAAAGTATCTTTTTAATACCACATTGACTTTAAGCCCTTTCCAATAGATTACTGTGATTTATATACCTAACTAATCAAAAATATTAAGGCTCCTGTTGAGTTGGTAATTAACGTTGTATTATGTGTGCGCTTTTCCTCACCTCTGTTAGTTTAATTGTAAATTCTGACAGCTTTGTGAGTTTTATTACATCTACAGCTAAACATTTTAAGTGATTTATTTAGTATTTTTATGAGAAATAGGCTGTGCAATTTCATCAGCATTTCGTCTCCCATGGTTTTCCAAGAAGTCTGAAAAAGTGCTCCCACCCTTACCCAAGAAGAAAAATAAATATTCAATTTTAATTTACTAATTAATGCCATGATTTCCATCTTAAATAGGGTGTAGGCAAGAGATACACACTTCTCGTAAATTCTAGGTGACTTGTATTCTTTATCAGTCAAATACATTTGACTACAAAGTGATATTCACTGGGAACTAACTTTCTGTGTTTCATTTCATGCAGGTTTTAGACACGGCAAGGAGACAGCAGGGCACACACCCTCCTGAGGTGCCCACAGTTATCCCTCCAAACCTACTTCTAGATCTTACCCAAAGGGAAGCCAGTCGAGACCCAAAACACTGATGAAAAGCATCACTGTGCTAAGTTTTTGGAGTCTGATGAGATGCAACAGTGTTTAGAGAAATGTGCCACCTCCTTTTTTAACTAATGGTGAATGGGTAAACAAAAGGTGGTAGAGCCACACAATGGAGTACTATGCAGCCCTGAAAAGAAACAAACTACCGATAAATGCAGAAACACGGATGGAAATTTTTGATTTGAGTGACAAAAGGCAAACACAAAATGCTTCACACTAAATGATTCTTTTTGAAATTATAAAAAAATACCAACTATGCTATAGTGACATCAGATAGGTCAGTAGTTGTGTGAGGCCACGGGCAGAGGCAGAGAGTTCTGCAAAGTAGCATGGAAACCTCTCAGGGGAGATGGAAACAACCTGAGCCTCGATTGTGGTGGTGCTCATAGTGCCACAGCACTTTGAACGGACACTCTAAATAGTGCGTCCTTTTGCTTGTGAACTATCTCTCCATTAAGTTGAAGATAAATGGCTAAAAAGTACATTAACAAAGCTTGATGCCATTAGACAATAAAGAAAGGCAAAAACAAGATAAAACCACTTCATGCCTGAATTGTATTGCATAGAAATTTATCTGAATTTTAAAAGTGTAGATCTTTTAAAAGAAGGTAAATAAAATTGTTCTTTAAATTAGAAACAAAACACTCAAAAATTCTGCCTGCAAATGTGTGAAATAGTATTACAGATTATTCAGTTAGCACTGTATGGAAATACTGTAAGTGTCCTTCAGTAGGAAGCCAGGTAAATAACTTCAAGTTAATAGAGGTATAGTTACATACAATAAGCTGGATCTATTTAGAGTGTCATAGATAGATAGATAGATAGATAGATAGATAGATAGATAGATAGATAGGCAGGCAGAAAGAGAATGTGTGTGTATGAGAGAGAGAGGAGAGAGAGAGAAAGAGAGAGAGAGGGAGAAAGAGAGAGAGAAAGAGAGAGAGAAGTAAAAGAAAGATGAAAGAAGGAAAATAAGAATGAAAGAAAGAATAAGAAAGAAAGAGAAAGAAGAAGAAAGAAAGAAAGAAAAAGAAAGAAAGAAGAAAGAAAAGGAAGGAAGGAAGGGAGAGAAATAATATACCAGGCAACAAACATTGAGTAACACTTGAGTATTGATATGGAATGACCTCCAGGATATATTATTACATATTTTTTTTAAGTACAGAAAGAACACTATATATAGAGACGATCTCTGGAAGAACTCATCTATGATATAAATGTCCTCTTCAAAGCTCATGCTGAAACTTAATTTCCAAGGTGGCATTATTAAGAAGTTAATGGATTAGATTAATGAATCGATGTGTTATAAAGAGAGTGAGGCTGGTGGCTTTAGAAGAAGAGGAATCTGAGCTAGTATGCTATGTAGCATGCTCATCTCCCTTACCATGAGATGCCCTGTGCCACCTCAGGACTCTGCAGAGGGCCCCACCAGTAAGAAGGTGCCCAGCAGATGCAGTCCCCCAGTCCTGTACCTCCCAGCCTCCATAAATGTAAGAAATAAATTCCTTTCCTTTATAAGTTACTCAGTTTCAGGTATTCTGTTGTAAGCAACAGAAAGTAAACTAAAACCCCCAAGAAGCTGATGAGCGTGATCATCTTCAGTGATGGCTGGAGATGGGATGGGGATTTTCACTGTACAGTTTTAAAACTAATTTTGAGCCAAGTGAATTCAGCATTCAAAATTTAAATGAAGTTAAATTAATAAAACACAGAAGCAGGTGACTTTTGTCAAGGGTTGATCTCGTTCACTGGCTCCAAGGCAAGCCTTGGTAGTGATTGATGCCTGCCAGCCACCCTGTTCCCTTCCTCCTCTTTCCTGGCACCCTTAAACACTCTGCTTTGATGCCCACCCCTTCAGTGCCCTCACTCCCCACTGCAATTGCCTGAAGGATAAGCACGATCCTGCCATCCTCCTTCCACAGACACCTTTCAGATCCCTGGCACGCAAACTTTTCACTTGATGTCTGCCTACGAAATATATGAAAATAAAAAAGACATCAATGGAAGACAATGTGAAGATTTAATATTATAAGGGGGCACAGGAAATATTGTAAAGATATCAATACTTCCCAAATATTCCAATAGATTTAATAAAATTTCAAGTAAAACCCCACTCAAATCAGAGTTTTGCCTTATCACTCCCAAGAATCTTTTTCTTGATAAGGATACCAAGGGCATTTCATTTGCTGGAATTCACTGAGTTATCTGCAGCTTTGGATAAGGCTGATTAATGGCTTCTCTTCCCTTTGATCTAGGATAACCATATCCCTCCCTTTTGGTGCCTCTGCTCCTTCCTTATCTCCTGGGTCTCTCCCTTTGTAGGGCCCCAGGGCTCAAGACTCAATTCTCTTCTCCTCACCATTTCTATTCTCTTCTAATCTCTTCATGACCTGGCTTAATCTCAAGACTTTAAATAGCAACTGTATATTGATGACCCCAGTGTTTGCCTCTTGCCTGGATCTCTCTCCTGAAGCTCAAGCTCCGTATCCAATTATTTGCTCAATACCTCCACTTGAAAGTCTAAAAACTACCTCAAACACAGGAGACTCTTGGGTTTTCTCCTTCCAAACCTCTCCTGCCTCCCTGTTTTTATCTCAGTCAAGTCTCCTCACCAAGCTGCGGATCAAAACCTTGGGGTCACCCTTGGCTTGTCTGTCTCTCATGCCCCAGATGTGATCTGTCAAGAATTCATGTCAGCTCTTCCTCCAAAATACAAGCAGAATCGAATCACACCGCTCCACCAGCTACGCAGCTGCAAGCCAGCCCTGCATCTCACCTGAACTATTACAGCCCTCTCTTATCTGCCTTACTTTCCTTTTGTACACGGCTGGGAGAAGGATCCCACTAAGACCCAGGTGACGATGCATGACCTTTGTCTGTTACAGTCTTCCAGTTTTTTCTCATCCATTTTTTCTTTGTTTGTTTTTTGAGACAGGGTCTCAGCTCTGTCACCCAGGCTGGAGTGCCATGGCACGATCATGTCTCCCCATAACCCTGGCTTTGGGGTTAAAGTGATCCTCCTGCCTTAGCTCCCAGAGTAACTGGGACTTCAGGAATGTGTCATCACACCTGGATTATTATTTTTTTTTTATTTTTTATAGAAACAGGGTCTCACTGTGTTACCCAGGCAGGTCTCAAATTCCTGGGCTCAAGTGATCCTCCAGCCTCAGCTTCCCAAAGTGCTGGGATTACAAGTGTAAACCACTGTGCCCAGCCCCCATCTATTTTTTAACAGAAGCTGAAAACATTACAAGAGTCTGCCAAAGCCCTGCAAGATCCCTCCCTGATACAATCCCCTTCCCCTCTCCCACGCTCCCCTTCACTGAGCCACACTGGCCTCCCTGCAGCTCTCTAGGTGAATAAGGCAGAGTCCTGCATCTTGGGAAGGCTACTCCTCCCAGACACACCAGCATTCTCAGTTAGCCCCTCCCTGAGCATCTGATTTAGGAGGCTTCCGTCTCTGTGACCCTTTCTTCATTTTTCTGCATAACACCAATTCCATAATATCTATGATTACTGGCTGTTCACTGGCACTTTTTTACCCACTGAAATATGTGCTGGGCACTATTTTAACAATTTGGGGATTGGACAGCAAGCAATGCCAAAGTCTCACGACCAAGTGCACATAAGCACATGTGACTGAGGCGTTCATTACACACACTAAACATCTTCACCTTCAACTGGAATGAGCTCAAGGCCATCTCCTGCTCACTTTTCTCTCTAAACCCAAAGAAGGTCTGGAAACAAGGCAAAGGTCTGTTCTGCACACGTCCATGCCCCACAGCTCCTGTGAGAGGTGACACTTTGATGAACATTCCTGGCCATCTTGAGTTGGACCAGAAGAGCATCCAGGTTACCTCTGGAGATGCAAAGGACTTAGTAGCTTCTGTGAATGATCATCCTGGAGGACACAGCCTCCTGGGGTGGCTCCTGGATCAAGCTAGCCATCTGCTCAAGGCAGAGGTACAACTGCTGTGCTCTGTGTCAGGCAATATGTCAGCACCAGAACCCCAGGCTTGGAGATGACTAGGCAGGAGCCTCCGCAGGGGATTCGGCTGGCTGGCTTCACCACCATGCAGAGGCCCTGTGTCTCTAGAACAGGCTCCCTGCTGTCCCATCCCCTGAGCAGCCTTTGGTCCCACGCAAGATCTGGCCCTGACCAGCGCTCCTCGTTGAAACTGTCCCATGACACAGAATTTATCTTCATGTTGACCTAGAGCTTGGGGTCTTTGGGTCTCCCAAAGCCAAGCAGAGCCTCTCCTGAGTGAACGCAGCCACCTGAGCTCCTTGGCCCTGCAGTGTGGAGCCACCAGGGTGGGTGAAGGCAGCTTCCCTTCCCGGCTCTGCAGCTCGGGGTGAGTGTTTCCTCTGGAAGATGGGAGCTCCCCAGGAACACTCGGCCTCCATGAGGTCACCCTCGGGTCAGATGGGCTGTGGAGCTGGGTGTCCGGGCTCCTGTGGGGCCCTTCTCTGAGAACCTCTTAGCACTGCATCAAAGGGCCAGGTCTGCTGATTCCCACTTCTTGGAGAGTGAGTTACATTTGGTGGCCTGGAGGGATGCTGGTGTGTCCCCTCCTGCGAACCCAAAGCTGGCATTTCTCCCATACACTCCTGTGAGCCCTGAGCAGGGGGTCGGAGTCCGCTGAGGCCGTGGGGAGCAGGGCGGGCTTGGCTGAGGCCAGCACGGAGGCTCGGACTCCACGGGAGGGACCGCTGCGACCCGGCAGGCTGGCCGGGTACCCCTCACGCAGTCTGCGGAAATCCCAACGCAGAAACACCCATTAGAGAGGAGGGGAGGGTGATCTCAGGGCTGGGCTGCAGAGTCCCGGCTCAGGACCTGGCCCTGATGGTGGGGCTGGGCGCTGAAGCCGCTGTTACGTCCAGCACTGGGGGCCAAAGCACCTGCTGGTTCCCTGCCGCCCGCAGAGTGGGGGACCCCAGCCAGATTCCCCGGGCGACTTGTGCAACCTCTCACTTCTGTGGCAGGTGCTGGGCAAAGCCACTGCAGACCACCTAATAATTTGGAAAACAAATTCGAGGAACATCCCCAAATTCAGAAAAGGAAAGGAAGCAAAGCATCCAATACCTGCCCCCCAGAGCACACCCCCACCCTGCGGAAATCAGGGGAGACACCCCTCCCTGGCCAATGTGGCCTCCAAGTCCTCAATTAAAATAGACTGAAAAGAAAGAAAGAAGTTCCTTGGCGTGGGGTCGGGGGAGAACCAAACTGGGAAACAAAGCAATGAGACAGCGAAGCAAAGGCAGGGTGAAGAGCCACGCAGTGAACTCTGGCCACAGCGGAACTCACGGCCTCCCCGAGCACGGCCTAGGAGGCTGAGAGGCGTGGAAGGCGGGCCGCGTCCTGCGGGCTCCAGCAGAGCCCTGTAAAATGCCCCTGGTCCGGGCCCAGTGCCCGAGATCCGCCCGCAGCCTGGGCAAAGCCCTCCCAGCGCTGGAACTCTTCCCGGCCAGGCCCGGAGGCCGCGCGCAAGCTCGCAGCTCGCGGTCACCTCCACCTGCTCTGAAACCCCAGGGTCAGCCCGGGATCAGATGCCCCCACCCACACCCCACCCCACGTGAAGGGACACGGGATCTACAGTGACCCTGAAAAACGCAGCCGGGAGCTGTTGCGCAGGGACGCTGGCCCCGAGGCCCCCCGGCCCTGGCGGGACAGGCCAGTTCATCCGCGGCACCGGGACGCGCGCAGCTCTTTTTCCCTCTCCGCTGCTGCAGAAAATAGCAGTTCTTCTGAAGGAAGGAACAGTGTGGTCCTCAAAGTTCTTAGTGAGAAATCTCGGAGAAAAGTCATAGCTGCTAAGCTGCGCCATTGAGGCTGAAGGATTCTTCTTAAAAAAATAATAATAATAACAAATTCTATGTTTCGATTGTTCATATGACGACTAACTGAAGGAGAAATCTAATGGGCTGGACTCCAGGCTTTTTTTTTTCTCTCTATCTGCATATACAGAGTTGTTCATACAACTTCCAGGAAAAGGAAAGAAGAGCAAACCTTTAAGAGTTTATATAGGCCGGGCGCAGTGGCTCACGCCTGTAATCCCAGCACTTTGGGAGGCCGACGCGGGTGGATCACGAGGTCAAGAGATCGAGACCATCCCGGTCAACATGGTGAAACCCCGTCTCTACTAAAAATAGATGGTGGCACGTGCCTGTAATCCCAGCTACTCAGGAGGCTGAGGCAGGAGAATTGTCTGAACCCAGGAGGCGGAGGTTCCGGTGAGCCGAGATCGTGCCATTGCACTCCAGCCTGGGTAACAAGAGCGAAACTCCGTCTCAAAAATAAAAATAAAAATATAGAGTTTATATAGGCAACGCTCCAGCTGGAAAAATCGCCTGCGCACAATGGTTCTCTCAAGGGCCCATCGTGTCCCGGCTGCTTTCCTTGCATTACTTCAAGCCACAGCAATGCTGTGTGCAAACATGCATCCCAGTCCGCAGAGGATCATGCGAGCCTGCTGCTTGGAGAGACTGAGAAAATATCATGTGCTTAAAGCCACAGTTAAGGGCAAATGGCCCTGGCATTTTCGGGCCCCTGTTCATTTGGTTACTCCATGTTCTCACTCTCAGCCGCTAGTAGATACGATGAGTGTGTGGACAACGTACATGCTATAGAAATATATAATGTATGGATATTTACATATTAAACATAAAATAATTTCATTAAGCATATATAAAATATATCGTTTAAATATTTAACAAGGGGTTGACTACTTTTTGTATACATTTTAAGGCCTGCTGTGATATGATGACTAGCAACCCGCACCTCCCTTGAGCCTAATGAGGGGGTGTTTCTCTCCCCACACACTCATCCTCAAAATGCAACCTAGGAGTCCAGCCCAAGGAGCTGCTCCCCTCCCTCTGGGCCCAGGCTGAAAAGGAGGTCGCTGGCCAAGAAGAGGGAGGGGGAAGTGACCTGGGAGGCATGACCAGGTTCCGGGAGCCTCTGTCCCAGAGTATCGGCAGTCCTTCCATCAGCAGGTTATGCAAGCCTACAGCTAACTTCCAAGGACCGCCAAGAACCGTCCAGCAATGGGGAGAAAAACCAGATGCTTCTAATCACAGAAATGGTCTGCACTGCTCCTTTAGGCTACCATTAACTGGTCTCAGAGAGATTACTAAGAAGGAAAGGCCGTGCACACTTGCCACATGATCTTAGCAGATGACAAAATGAAATGCCATGATGTCAGGACACCTCCCTAATCTCCAATGACACAGCAATTTCCCTAAATGCAGGCACTGACTCTTCTAATGCTTGTGTCACCACTAACTAGTTAAGTTTGACGTTTACTTTAACAGTGGATAACAAATATCCTTTTTATGGTGTTGAGAAACCAGTGAAATTGATGATTATGGAAGGGTAGAAAGATTTCTAGTCTTACACACACACACACACACACACACACACACACACACACACATACTTGGTCAGCTTAGGTGACTTTTGTAGGATGACTTTAAGTTCTACAAGGACAGGAACTGAGGAGTGACCCTGTATCCCCTGCCACCTCCGGCTCTTGATAAATGAATGTTAAGTAAATATCATTTACTCTAATTCTCAATTTTAATAAAATAGCCAACAACCCTCAAAAAGCCTATGTGTTTTATTTTATTAATAAAATATTTTTTTTATCAATCCTTTGTCTCTTTCTGAAACAATTGATTTGGACAAGGTACTTACCTTGCCATCTAAAAAAAATAGCAAAGAACTACCTGTGTGGTCCCTCCCAGCTCTGTTTCAATGACTCAGTCTTTGTGAGCTCAGCTCTTCCAAAGTCACAACTGCAAGAATTTCTGCTGAGGTTTTGGCGGGACCCTAGAAACTCTAATTTTTCCATTCAATTGCAGAAACAGAACACCAATTTGCTCTGGATTCCTCTAGCCGTGTCATTTTTAACCTGCAATATTTTTGACCTTGCAGAGCCCCCAGATCTTCTGCCATCTAAAAATGCCACTTGGACTGTGACTTCTGAAGGCCTCCTCTCAAAGGCAATGGAAGTATAGGTGAAAGCTTCATTCTCTCCATTTATATTTCTTGTGAAAAAAAAAATTAGTGACAAAATTTTCTCAGTTGGTGACCTGTCTTGAGTTTCTCCTTAGAAGAATATAAGCTTGAGAATATGTCTTTGCTCCAGAATCTTTATTACATAAGGCAAGACATAATTACAATAATTAAAATAATGAAGGCAGACACAGCTAAAACGCTTCAGAATGTCACTTTAGTTGTGTCCTAGTAGGCACTCATTCTCACTTATTACAGTTTATAGGCAAATTAGCCCGATAAAACTTGGTGCTTTGTAAGGTTGGCAGTGAAGTTGACTCCAGCCACCTTCCTAAACCTCCATCCCCTACCCCTGATTACCTGCAAAGCCAGAGCATGGTCAGCTCATGGAACATGGACATTTCACATGTACTGTAAATTAATGGGTGGGTCCTTTGTTCCGCAATAGGACTGAATTTGCCCCCGGAATTTTAATTGGTTTTTAGAAAGTCTTCCTATAAGGATAATCATGAGCTGTGATAAATATTTGTGCTTGAATATTACTCCATATTGGAAATATGCGATTTAAAAAGAGATATCATGATGTATAATGTATTATGGCCTCTGGACAAAAATCTGTCAACAAAAACATGTACGCTCATATGAGATGAGAGAGAAAGAAGAGTTAAAGAGATAAGGAGATAGAGATAAGATGAGATAAGGAGAAGGGAAAGCAGAGTTAGGAGGCATGCTTATAAAGAAGTGGCCCTACCATGACTTAACCAGGAGGGACGAGAGCTGTAAACGCTAAGGCCTGCAGTGACCTCACAGATCTGTGAACAAGAGAATAAGGATGGCAGCTCCAGTGTGAACTAGAGATCAAACGTACCTCTAAGGGGGATGGTTACCATTTAGGCACCTGCCATCTTCCATGAAAGCAGGCACAGTTGGCCAACAATTCCGATTTTTCAAGAAAAACACAAAATCTACACTTGAAATGTAAAATCTTCTGATTTTTAAATGTTATCATTAATTAAATTCCTAGGCTACAGACCTATCTGGCATGTTACTGTGCTGAATGCCGTAGGCAATTGTAACATAATGGTAAATATGGTTATATCCAAACATAGAAAAAGTATAGTAAAAAGATGGTATTATAATCTTATGAAGCCACTATTGTATATGGGTTCCATCGTTTACTGAAATGTCATTATGTGGCACATGACCAGCTGGAGTCACAAAGTATTTAGGCTTTTCAGATTGGCTTCTTTCACCTAGCAACATGCACTTAAGCATCCTCCATCTCTCTTCATGGCTCGATAGCATATTTCTTCTCAGCACAGATTGACAATCCATTGTCTGCATAGTTTATTTATCCACTCATCCACACAAGGGCATCTTAGCTGATTCTGAGTTAGGGAAAATATCAATAAAGCTGCTCTAAATATTCATGAGAAGATTTATGTGGACAACAGTATTCAACTCATTTGGGTAAGTACCAAGGAGAGAAATCACTGGATCATATGGTAAGAGTATGTACACTTTTATAGGAAACTGCTAAGTTGCCTTCCTAAGTGGCTGTACCATTGTGTCTTCCCATCAGCAACGAACGAGACTTCCTATTGCTTCACGTCCTCATCAGAATTTGATGTTCTTATTGACCCAAATGTTTTCCATTCTAATAGATGTGTAGTGGTATCTCACTGTTGTTTTAATTTGCAATTTCCAAATAACATATGATGTTAAACATCTTTTTATATGCTTTTCTGACATTAGTGTATCTTCCTTGATGACGTTTATGTGTAGGGCTTTGGCCCATTTAAAAACCAGCTTATTATTCTCTTATTATTTAGTTTTAAGAGTTTAGTTCTTTGTATATTTTTGATAACAATCCTTTATCAAATGTTTATTTTGTAAACTTTTCTCCAGTATATGGCTTGTCTTCTCTGACTTTGTCCTTCTGAGAGCTGAAGTTTTTAGTTTTAATAAACTCTAGCTTATAAATTATTTATTTCATGGATTGTGCCTTTGGTTTTGCACTGAAAAAGTCACTGTCATACCTAAGGTCATCTAGGTTTTCTCCTGCATTATCTCCTAGGCGTTTTATAGTTTTGCACTTAACATTTGTATGTACAATCAGTTTTGAGTTAATTTTTATGAAGTGGGTAAGGTTTGTATCTACATTTATTTTTTGCATGCAGATGTCCATTTGTTCTAGCAATATTTGTTTAAAAGACTATATTTCTCTATTGTATTGTTTTTCTCTTTTGTCAAATATCATTTGACTAAATTTATATGAGTCAATTTCTGTTCTCTCTGTTCTATTGATGTATTTATCTATTCTTTCACCAATACCACATAGTCCAGTCTACTCTAGTTGTATATGTCTTGAAGTCAGGTAGTGTCAATCCTCCAATTTTGTTCTTCTCCAATATTGAGATGGCTATTCTGGGTCTTTTGCTTGCCCATATAAAGTTTAGAATCATTTAGTCAATATTTACAAAATGACCTCCTGGGATTTTCACTGGGATTAATCTACAGATCAAGTTGGGTATAAGTGACGTTTTCACAATGTGAAGTCTCCCTGACCATGAACACAAACTATCCCTCCATTTATTTAGTTATTTGATATATTTCACCAGAGTTTTGTTGGTTTTTTCTTATAGATCTTATACATACTTTCTTATATTCATACCTCAGTATTCCATTTGAGGGTGTTAAAGTTAATGGTAATGTGTTTTTAATTTCAAATTCCCTTAGTTCTTTGCTGGTTTATAAGAAAGTGATTGGCTTTTGTATATTAACCTTGTATCCTGCAAACTTGCTATAACTGCTTATTAGTTCTAAGAGCTTTTTTATTGGTTCTTTGGATTTTCTAAGAGATAATTATGTTATCAGTGAATAAACACAGATTTATTTCTTCCCCATCAATCACTATTCATTTTATTTATTTTTCATGTGTTATTGCATTAGCTAGGATTTCTAATACAAAGCTGAAAAGCACTGGTGAAAGCCAACATCCTTGCCTTGTTCCTGTTTTAGCTGTAGGTTTTTGTAGCTCTTCCTTATTAAGTTGAAGGAATTCCCGTCTATTCCTAGTTTGCTGAGAATTTTTATCATGAATGAGTATAGGATTTTGTCTAATGTTTTCTTCTGTATATATTGATACAATCATGTAATTTTTCTGAATCTATTGATATGATCTGTTGATGTGATGGACTACATTAATTGATTCTCTCAAATGTTGAACATAGCATTTTGTATAATTCAATTGTCATATTCAATTGTTAGGTTTTACATAGCATTTTGTATAATTCAATTGACTCTCTTTTCTTAGCATAGCAATTATATCCTTTTATAACTTTTTTAAGTCAGTGGCCCTAGATTTTTCCTTCCAACATTTTGGGAGGCCAAGGAGGGTGGATCACTTCAAACCAGGAGTTTGAGGCCAGCCTGGGTAACATAGCAAGGCCCCATCTCTACAAAACATAATAAAAAAAATAAAGTCCAGGAATGGTGGTATGTGCCTGTAGTCCCAGCTACTCAGGAGGCTGAAATGAGAGGATCACTTGAGCCTATAAGTTTGAGGCTACAGTGGGCTGTGATCATATCATTTCACTCCTGCATATAAGGCTGTTAGACCCTACCTCTAAAATAAATAAATAATAAACAAAAAAATAAAAGAAGAAAAGAAGAGCAAGGGCAGCAAATAGAAAATAGTAATAACTATGGTAAGTGGGCAAAGGACATGAACAGGCACTTTTCAAAAGAAGACATATATGAAGCCAAGAAACATGAAAAAATGCTCATCATCACTGATCACTGGAGAAATGCAAATCAAAACCACATTGAGATGCCACCTCATGCCAGTTAGAATAGTGATCATTAAAAAATCTGGAGACAACAGATGCTGGAGAGGATGTGGAGAAATAGGAACACTTTTACACTGTTGGTGGGAGTGTAAATTAGTTCAACCATTGTGGAAGACAGTGTGGCGATTCCTCAAGGACCTAGAAACAGGAATTCCAATTGACCCAGCAATCCCGTTACTGGGTATAGATCCAAAGGGTTATAAATCATTCTATTATAAAGACACATGCACATGTCTATTCATTGTGGTACTGTTTACAATAGCAAAAACCTGGAATTAGCCCAAATGTCTATCAATGATAGACTGGACAAGGAAAATATAGCACATATATACCATGGAATACTATGAAGCCATAAAAATTGATGAGTTTGTGTCCTTTGTAGGGGCATGGATTAATCTGGAGACTATCATTCTCAGCAAACTGACACAAGAACAGAAAATCAAACACCACATGTTCTCACTCATAGGCGGGTGTTGAACAATGAGAACACATGGACACAGGGAGGGGAGCATCACACACCGGGGTCGGTTGGGGGAACCAGGGGAGGGACAGCAGGGGGTAGGGAGCTGGGGAGGGATAACATGGGGAGAAATGCCAGATATAGGTGACAGGAGGATGGAGGCAACAAGCCACATTGCCATGTATATGCCTATGCAACAATCCTGCATTTTCTGCACATGCACGCCAGAACCTAAAGTGTTATAATATATGTATATCTATCTATAGCTATAGATATAGATATAGATAACTATGGTAGATATTAATCCAACTATGTCAATAATTACCTTAAATGTCAGTGGTTTAAATATACCACAATGGACTGAATGTTTGTGTACCCCCCAAATGCACATGATGAAATTTAAACTCACAAAATGATGTTATTAGGAGGGAGTATCTTTGGGAGAAGATTCTGTGATGAGGGTGGAGCCAAATGGGGTTAGTGCCATAAGAGACCTCAGAGAGCTGCCTTGTTCCTTCTGCCATGTGAGGGTACTGTGAAATTATGGCCATCTATGAGGAAGTAGGCCCTTATCAGGCACCAAATCTGCACATACCTTGATCTTGGATTTCCTAGCTTCCACAACTGTGGGAAATAAATTTCTGTTGTTTACAAGTAAACCGTCTCATGGTATTTTGCCACAGAAGCCCAAGCAGAATAAGACATACACCAGTTCACTCCATTCTCTTCTTGCTTGCATGATTTTGAGGATACGTTGAATATAACTCTAATTTTCTCTATAGGTATTTTCTTATGGCTCCTCTGTGTTTTTTACCTTTAGCTACATCTAAGAATTTTTCTTTAATCTTTGATTTTCTGAAGTTTGAATATAATATGCCTAAGTATGATTTGTTTGTTTGAGTTTTCTTGGCGTATATCTTCTTGATGTTATCTGAGCTTCCTGAATCTGTGATTTGTTGTCTGACATTAATTTGAAGGTATTTTCAGTATTATTGCTTTAAATATTGTTTCTGCTCCTTTCTCTCTTTCATCTACTTACAGTATTCCCAATACATGTAATTATCCCACAGTTCCGGAAATTTTGTTTTGTTCTTTTTGTCATTTTTCTTTCTGCTTCTCAATTTTGGCAGTTTTTGTTACATATCTTCAAGCTCAGAAATTCTTTCCTCAAGCATGTTCATCCCACTAATGTGTACTTCAAAAGCATTCTACATTTCTTTTACAGTGCTTTTGATCTCTAGAATTTTTAAGGTATTTCTTAAAACTTCCATCTCTCAGGAATTCAAGACTAGCCTGGGCAACACAGCGAAACTCTATCTCTACAAAAAAATTAGCTAGATGTGGTGGTGCGTGCCTATAGTCAGAGCTACTCAGGAGTCTGAGATCGCGGATCACCTGAGCCCAGGAGGTTGAGATTGCAGTGAGCTGAGATCATGCCACTGCATTCTGGATTGGGCCGACCTATTTCAAAATGGTTCCTCTTCTTCTCCCACTGCTGGAAGCATGATGAGATTTTCCCCCTAATATTCATTGTAAGGATCTGGCAGAGCTCCAGGAGGTAACACTCTCAAGTGTTACCTCTCAAGTGTCACTCATACCACCATGCCCCCTGACTGAGTTCCGCTGGAGTTCTTAACTCATAGAACTGCCCACACTGAGACTCCTGCAATTTCTCAATTACAGGGCAAACTTTCCCATCTGGCACTAGGTCCTTAGAGGTTTCTGTTCCTGGAGGTTGTGGTTTTGTGTCTGCTTCTCTCTCCAATTTGGGGGACAGTGGTTTGCCCTATGGCCGTTAATTCTCCAAACGATCTAAGAAGAGGTGTTAATTTTTCAGCTTGCTCAGCTTTCTACTTGTTGCTGGAATGGAGTGCCAATTGTGCCTCTTACAGTGACATGTAACCCTCAACTCCAGAGATGATTACGCATGCAAAGGAGAAACGGTTCAGCAGCTTTCCCTCTGCACATTATTCCTTGAAAAAGCTGCTTTTCCACATTCAGCTAGAGATGAGTCTCAACTCAGAGTTCAAGGCAAATGACTTCCCTTGAGGAGAAGGAATAAACAGTCTCAGAAACCATGAGAGCCTGTCCCCAGGAGTGCCCTTGCACCTCAGCAGGGGCCACAGTTACCTTGCAGAAATAGGTGCTGCATGCTCCTAGTACAAAATCTCAGCAGTAGAGATGGACAGGCAACTGAAACACAAGTCTCCCTCCAAACCCCTGACTCCCATCTACCTAATTCTCCTCCCTAGAGGCAAAGCTGTTACCAGATTCTTAAGTGTCCTTAACATATATTCTTAGAAGAGCTGTCAAGTGAACATGTGTTTAAATGAAAACCTATTTTAGAAGTGCATTTTCTTAAAGAACTTTAGGGTTGGAAGGATTCTGTGTGACAGTCCTTAATTCATAGCTCTTGCACAAAAAGCTTTCTAAAGATAAAAAGCCCCTTCCACTCTGAACTAGCTTATTCTACTTTTATATAGCTCTACTAGTTTACAAAACCTAGCTTTTGAAAGTCTAAAATCTGCCCCTACGTTTTTTTTTTTTTTTTTTTTTTTTTTTTTTCCCTAATCAATCTTTGCTTTGACCTCTAAGCCAGAGAAAACAGGTGGTCAAATGCCTTTTGCCTAAGATGGAACTTAGAATATTTCAAGCCTTCATGTCTTCACCCTGCCAAATAACCTGTTCCTCCTACCGTTCCACAAAGCATTTGGTTTTAGGAAATTCAGAGCCACGTTCCCTACAGACAAGACTAAACTCTTATTCAACATACTCAGAAACTTCTTCTAAGAGGATAACCACTCATCAGAGGAAAAAAGAAAGTTTCTCATGTACAGCTGGCAAAAGGACAAAACCATCTATGGTATTAAAATGAGATTTATTAAGGGAAATACTGGAGTCTTAGTACATACTTGCTAATACAGCATACATAAAGGCTTTATCTAGAATTGTTTTGGCCAAGCAGAGATTTTGGTATTACTCTAGTCTAAAATTCTATTTTGAAGTAGAATTTTAGGTCCTGATGTTATGATTTGTCTCAGGTTTATAAGCAAGAGGGATAGAACATGGCTCTGCTTTGGGTTCAAAGTTGCCTCTCATGCTAGCAAGTACGCTTTGGGATCCTGGCCACTTCTCCTGGCCAAAGCATCACATTGCTATAAAAGGCAGATACAAGTATTAACCAGCTCATAGGTTGTCAGATAAGCTTAGTCTGACCAATGCTTAGCACAGCACCTGGGCCACTATTGTCATCCTGTGGTGGTGGCACATGGCACCCAGCCTCTTTCCCAGTGATGGTCTGTGACCATGCTCTGCCGACACTGTCAGCTGGAGCCCTGATGTTCAGGACCCCCCGTGCCAGGTTCCTTAGCCCTCTCAAGAAGACACTACTCCCTGCTTGGCCACAGTTTTCACTTACCAAGTAACACAGTTATCAGCACACTCCAGGTACTGGCCAAAGACTACAAAGTCAACCTGAATGTCAGCTTTTATATCAAAAGCTCAAAGAAGAAAAGCAAACTTTACATAGATGTCACAGGAGGATGTCCAGCAAACCCATTCCTCTCCGTTCACTGGAATCCATCCCAGTAGTGTGCTGTGTATCTCTAGTAATTCTTTGCCAAAAGCTCCATTTCTTGTGATGCCATCGGATCACATTGAAGAATATACAAGCTGCCCTATGAAGGCTGTTTTCTCATAAAGTCCTAAAGCAGTGAGAACTAATGTTCCTACACACTGTTTCAAGAAATTCCAATGCAGTCTTAAAATTCAGGTATAGCTTAAATTTACCAAGTCCAGCTCAGCCATAGAGACCACCACCCAGGCAGCGCTGAAGACATTAAGAAGCTGACATCCAGATACAACAGCAAAGTGGGACTATCCGGGGGCTAGCAGCCTTCCGAGCTGAGAGCCTCAGGGGCTGAGAGCATTCCAGGATGAGGACCTCCAGCAGACTCTGACCCACGTAGTTATTCTCTCTGAACAGGTGATTATTATTAACCAGTCTGTGTTCTGTGTTTTCTCATAGAACCAAGATAAACTAGGCAAGCAGCTGGTGCCTGCTTACCACTGATCAAGGACAGACTAGAAAGGATTCTCTACGAGGGAACCACCGGGACATGGTCATATATACTGTGCTTAAAGAATTGTTTTAGTCAGTGTATGATTTACTTATTCTGCCTTGCTTCTTTAGAATGCCCCAGGCAGTTTTCCACTTGGTAGGGGGTGAGGGGGACGGTGAGATTTTCCTTGCTGTCGTTCTTCTTAGCAAACAATATATTTTTATCATAAGCTCAACATTTCTCAACATCAATTGATTTGTGTTATGACTTGTGCACACAAGTCACATTCCCTTGACAGAAAATACAGTGGTCCTTGTTAACTTAATGCACAGGACTTCACTGTACTCATGTCTTTTATTGTAAGACTCACTCCTGTCTTCATTTTATGTTCCACTGTTGTGCTTCCCGTTTGCCATGCCATTCCCTGGTTTTGTTTTTGCTGTGTTTCTATATGGACTGCTCTCAGCCCAGGTGTGCATGTGTGGAGGCGGCCCCTGGATGTGGAGGCCTTCACAGCCTCCGCATCCAGGGGCTGACTTCAGCCCGCAGTGGCTGTCCTGATTCATTAAAACAAAGGAACAAATTACTCCTCCTGATTCACAGGGGAAGTTCCAGGTTGCGCTGGCTATGAGGAGCCCCGTGTCTGCGCTTGCCCTGCTGAAAACCCCACCGTTCAGGCTGCAGGGTGTGAAACTCAGGCACAGACACTTTGCTGGATGGGAAGGAAAGAAGCAAGGTTTCTCCCCTCCAGAGACAGCAAAGGGCAGGTCTGTGGCTCCACTTAATCAGGATTGTGGTTCCTGACAGAGCCGGGAGATTGGGGTTGTTGAATCAGGCCTGAAAGTCCTACTGAACCTTGTGGAGAGGAGGGGTCTCTAACATGGACCTAGAGGACACTTTTCCTGTAGGAGAAAAAACAGTGGGGTTAGGGTGGACTTGCAGAAGGAATGTAGGTCAAGTTCCTGCAGCCCAAAGCAGCTCAGTTTCTTCTGGCCAAAGCCTCCGAGAATTTCCCTGGCGTTTCTCCTGTGGCAGCTACCAGGGCAGTGGGGCACTTAGCCTCTCTGAAAGTATCTCCACGGCTGTTTGTGTTAAGCTTTATTCCAAGAGCTTCCCTTTTGCAAAGTACTGTGCCTCACACATTGGTTTCAAAGTACCCACGGCCGGTTGCAGTAAACATCGAGGAGGCCTGTATCTGCGCTCGGAGCTGGGTGCCCTCATTTCATTCAATTTCGAGGGTGCTTAACGGGATCTGAAGGACCCTCGGACTTTGGATCAGCACTTCGGACGCCTGGCACCCCTACCGCGCAGGCACGGCGACCGCCTCCGCTGCCAGGCCAGCCTCTGAGCCCTGGGAGGGTCCCGGGGTGCTGCAGGGGAGGTGGGGACCAGAATAAAGGAGCAGCTTCCCCGTCGGTGCCATTATCCGACGCTGGCTCTAGGGCTTGGCCAATCTGTCCAAAGCTGGTGCAAGTTTGCTTTGTAAAACAAAAGAAGGGAAAGGGGGAAGGGGACGCTGGCACAGATTTGGCTCGACCTCGGCATAAGCTGGGCCTGCAAGTCCGTGGAAACTGCGTCCAGAGGGGCAGTGCTGGGAACGCCCCCCTCGGAAATTAACTCCTCAGGGCACCCGCTCCCCTCCCGCGCGCCGCCCCTTTCCTGCCGGAGCCCGGGTCCCGCGGGGGCCACTGTTGTCCACCGCCTCCGGCGGCCGCTGGCCTTGGGTCCCCGCTGCTGGTTCTCGTCCCTCCTCCTCGCATTCTCCTCCTCCTCTGCTCCTCCCGATCCCTCCTCCGCCGCCTGGTCCCTCCTCCTCCCGCCCAGCCTTCCCCACGCCCCGGCCCGCGCGAGCTAGACGTCCGGGCAGCCCCCGCGCCGCGCGGCAGCAGCAGCCTCCGCCCCCCGCACGGTGTGAGCGCCCGCCGCGGCCAAGGCGGCCGGAGTCCCGAGCGAGCCCCGGGGGCTGCCGCAGCCCAGCCGGGTCGACAGGCCACCTCGGCGGCGTCCGCCCGAGTCCCCGCCTCGCCGCCGCCACAGCCACCGCGCACGGCCGCCTGACTCCGTCCGGGACTGATCCGGGAGCGCCGGAGCAAGCTCTTCGGGGAGCTGCGATGCGACCCTCCGGGACGGCCGGCGCCGCGCTCCTGGCTCTGCTGGCTGCGCTCTGCCCAGCGAGTCTGGCTCTGGAGGAAAAGAAAGGTAAGGGCGTGTCCCGCCGGCTCCCGCGCCGCCCCCGGAGCGCGCCCCGGACCCCGCAGCCAGCCCAGCCGCGCACTGGCGCACCGACTCGGTGCCCGCGCCCCCGCCAGTCCTTTCCTGTTTCCTTGAGATCAGCTGCGCTGCCGGCGGGGACCGCGGGAGGAACGGGACGTTTCGTCCCTGGGCCGGGAGAGTCCGTGGCGGGCGGAGGAGGAGACGGGGAGGGCATCGGGCTGCGGGCGGGGCGGAGAACGGCTGCCGGCACCTCCTGCGGCCCGGACCGCTCCCAACTTTTCTCCCTCACTTTCCCGCCTCGCTGCGCGGGATCTGCGTCCGTGGGCCGGTAGGCGCCGGGGGCCGGGGGGCCGGGGTCCCGCATGGCGCCCCGCGTTGTCCTCCCAGGGCGCGGCGGGATCGGAATGCGCACCCGAGGGGCCAGCGCTGCCCACCCGCAGGGGCCGCGCGGTTTAGGGAAGCTGCGAAAGGACCCCGAGAATGCAGCCTCGCCTCGGACCCCGCGGGACAGGCGGCTTCCTGAGCTGACCTCCCCGCCTCCGCCCTCGCGCGAGTCTCACGCTGAAGCCGGCGTGGGTCAGCCTGGCCCCGGCGCCTCTCCCGGTCCCCGCGAGCCTCGTTCCCGGGTGTGCAGTCGCAGCCTCCACCTGGCAGCTGGGAGAACTCGTCCGCCACCACCTGCGGCTCCCGGGAAGGGGTGGTGCTGACGGCGGTTAGTTTCCTCCTTGGCAAAAGGCAGGTGGGGTCCCACCCGCCTCTTGGGCGCAGACCCCGGCCGGCCGCTCGCCCCGCCCGGCGCGCCCTAGTCCGGCCGGTCCAGGTGTGTCCCTCTGGGGACCCGACCTCCCTCCGGGGCGCACCCCCCCACCCTCGCCCCGCGAAAGCCCAGGCTCTGGTTCGCTGGCCATCTCTCGGGGATGTCCGGGTCTTCCACGCCTGCAGCCCTTCGGTCGCGCCTGGGCTTCGCGGTAGAACGGGACGCAGCCATCCGGCCACTCCAGGGGGGACCGCGGGACTCTTGCGCGGAAGCTCTGGGAGCAGAGCCCGTCCTGGCCACACCACGGTGTTTCAAAATGGGGCTCACAGCAAACTTTCCTTCTCAAAACCCGGGGAGTTTCTTTCTTGGATGTTTCTCTTTGCTGTTTGAAGAATTTGACATTGGGCCAACCAAAATATTAAACCTGTCATACACACACACACACACACACACACACACACACACACACACACACTGGATTGATGTCCCCGGTTCATGTGTGCCAAGTCTCCAGACAGAACATGAGCGAGTCTGGCTTCGCGACTACCCCCATAAACCCATTGGACCTGGGAAACATGCCTCAGGTTTAATTGCACAATTCCAGCCTTGAGCTTCGCGGGTTCCAGGAGCCAGGCCCGTACTTGCTGTTGATGTCACTGGCATGAGGCGTTGGGGTTTGGTGCCCAGCGCAGTCGTTGGGGGAGGGACAAGGCATAGAACAGTGCTTCCCAGACCTTGCTGCAGTTTAGAATTACCTGGAATTTTTTTAAAACCAAAACAGAAACCAGTGTCTGGCTCCCACCCCCAGACATTCTGATTTAATTGACATGGGGCAAGACCTGGACATGGGGTATTTTTTTTTAATGCTCTTCATGTGATCTGTTGGGCAGCCAGATTTGGGGATCACTGGACGGAAGAAGGATTGTTAAAGTCTCCCGAGAGATTACTTGCCAATGCAAAGAGCTCTTTGAGGACATCTGGAGTTTTAACAATCTTGCCAAATATAGGAAAGAGGGAAAAGGTAGGGTGTGATTCCAATAGTAAAGGATTTCTCTTCTCACTGAAGGAACTCGTGGAAAGATTCCTCCTCTGTTGAGCCTGCGCGGCCCTGTTAGTCAGGTGCCAGCCCTGTCTCTGCGGAAGAGCAAAGACTCTTCTCTTCATTTTAAACTAAACATGCAGAGCCCCTCCAAAGCATCACTTTCCTCCCTCCAGTAGCGTTCTTGTTTTTTGATGTTACTCGCTTGGACATCACTATTAGTGGTTGGAGATTTGTTCCTGAGAAAAATGTAAATACCACTTAATTTGCCTGTTTGTCCCATATTCACTCAAGACAGAATGCTCCTGAAGACGACCTAGAGAGTACGTGA
This sequence comes from Saimiri boliviensis, assembly GCF_048565385.1. Classification (NCBI taxonomy): domain Eukaryota; kingdom Metazoa; phylum Chordata; class Mammalia; order Primates; family Cebidae; genus Saimiri; species Saimiri boliviensis. The sequence continues at coordinate 103,308,808 of NC_133458.1, read as the reverse complement.
ACAGACGCTGTTCCATTATGGTAACATAAAAGACTGAATGCTCAGGGGCAATTATTAAAATAGGAGATGAGCTCTTTCAGCAGAAGTTTGTTGAAGGCCTGTGTCTATCAAGTGCAGTCGGTTTTGTTCAAGGTGCACTTTGGTTCTGGGACATGCTAACTTCTGGGCTTGCTGCTCTTAGAGCAAATGACTGCCACACACGGTTTCATGTGTCCTTTCCGTCTTCACATGAAGCATAAGAGGTGTGCACTCCCCTCCTACGGGGGAAACTGAGGTACAAAGGATTAACGTGACTTTCTCGCAGCTGGTAGGAGGCAGACGTGAAATTCACACGCAGGCCTTCTGACTCCAGATACGTCTCTCAACTGCCAAACACCACTGCCCGGTCCGAGTTCTGGTTTCAGGAGATCCAGATCAGGTGTGTGTGAATGTTTAAAGTCAGAGCGAGCAAGGGGAAAGGGCCCAGAAAGCCAGCTCATGAAGATGGGTCCCTGTCTGAAGCTTGAACAAGCGTGGGCTGTCCAGCAATCTGTGTTCCTGCCGAGTTCTTCAGCCCTCTGTCTGGTGACTTTCCATGGAGGCTGCTCAGTCCCCAGGTCAGTGAGCGTGGAGTAGAACCTGCTTGAGGGATGCTGAGCAAACCCCTGACTCTTACAGGCGGACATGGTGCTCCCCTGAAGGGACCCTGGGAAGTATTCCAAGGAAAGTCAGAATTCCCTACTGAGGGAGCTTTGTGGAAATAAACCTGCCCAGCCCCACTTCTGGAGACATTCCCACTCAGTAGGTCCGAGCTATCTTAAAGAGTATGCAAAGTGTGAATGTTAATCGTATTGAAAGTGGGGATATTAATAGTAGACAAAGTGTGATTGACAACCCTCCCTCTTTGAAGGAGGTCAGATTCAGAAAGCCCAAGCCGGGCCTGTCAACTGGGGGTCTTTCTTCTCACTCCAGCCCAGGGTGAGGGTGGACAAGTCACTTTGACCCTTCAGCCTTCTGACCTGTTGTTTCTGAATTCAGTGACTATTTACTGAGTGCATAGAATATGCTAGATTTTCTGGGTTAAAGGGTGAAGGGGGTTGAGTTTTAAGGGTTTCTGTTCTTGCTTCCAGATTGCTTTTCAAATCCGGAAAGTCTGTGTGTTAGGCTGACCATGGCATAGCACAGACTACAAGAAACTGGCTAAGATCTCCAACAGGCTTTTAACAGTAATTTCTGGCTTCACATAGTTAGTTTCATAATTCATAATTTTTCAAAAACTTCTTCTGGTTTGAAGACACCAATTGCCAAAAAGTCCATTGTGCTGCATAATTACACTTGGTCCACGTGACAGCACTAACATGTTCTGAAATGTTTTTAGATGTCTCAGTAAAGATGAAGGATTCCTCTCTGTTGGAAAGAAAATAGTCTTTGTTTTTACTTTGATCTAAGCCCCAAGACCAGCAGCTAGCATCTGAAACTTTTTTGAAGAGAGTGACAAACCAACCCTAAAATTAAAGGCAATTGATGATTATGGGCACTGAAGGGAAGGTAACCTCAGACTGTTGCCCCAAATTAGGGATGGGTCACAATGTTGAGGACGTTTTACCTGTTGTAGAACCCACCTGCCACACAGTGTGGTCTTTGCCATGTGACTGGCTGTGAAAGTGGTGTGTGTGTCTGCATGTGTGTATCTGTGTGTGTGTGTGTGTGTGTATCTGTGTGCGTGTGTTCAATCTTGACTTTGTAAGTACTCTGTGAGCTTATTTAATGTTAGGTTTGACTGACAGGGGTATGTTTTGACAGAATTTCAAAGTTTTAGAATATGGTTCACCCACACGTTGCTTCCCTGTACATAAAATTTTTAAAACCAGATTCTGTTCCTCAGATCCATTCCCTTTCATTTTCTTTTGTCACCTATGGCTACTTGAAATTATGGTAAGAAACATTTTCAGTCTCTGTTTAATTATTACTGGTTTATTCTTGAACCGCTAACCCATAGAAAATCGAGTGTAAATCTTAGCTTGTTCCTGTAGGCCGTCCCCATTAAATGTCATAGTGTCTTCTCATTCCTTCTCTTACATTTTCTCCTACAGGGCTGAATTTTTTGAGAAAATTCCAGCAGTTAGCTCTTTGGACGACATCTCTAGATTGCCCTCCGTTGGGCTCATAGGCACAAGCTGGCTAGTTTGAACTTGGGCAAGAATCCAGGCATTGGAACGTATTCAAATAACTAGTTTGCCTGTAATTTTCACTTTTTCAGAGTCATCTGGTAAAGCTTCCTTGCTACACATTTAGATAGATACACTCAATCCGTTTGTCTAGAGAGTTCCCTGAGCCAGATGGGAGTAGGAGGGGTAGTTCGGGCCAGGAATATCGGGGGCGTGTTTACTGAGCCCCTAGAAAGTAAGTGCTGGATTTGACTCAATCCCTGACGGCCCTGAAGTGCAGTATCAGATGACTAGCCCAGTGGACTGCGCATCTGTGAATTACATATGCTTAGAATAAATTTTACTCCTACCAGTTTCAGCAGCTTGCTTTAGCAAGCAGTATGGAGACACTAGCACGGGGGAGTGGAATTTCTCTCTCTGATCCAAATTTTATCTCATTCTGGTGGGTTCTCAGGGAGAAACCCAGAGTCCAAGCATCCTTTCTGAATCTATCTGGAACTTCGCGTTAACAAGAGACTTGAGTTGTAATGTAGGGGACGAGGCACTGGATGAGAATGGTTTGCAGACAGCCACAAGTACACCTGCGGTTATACCAGTACTAGCAGGGTGGCACACATGACCCTGACTTAGTTTAAATAATTACGTAAGTCAACCCCGACTGTTTGCCCTTTGAGGAGAAGGGCGAGTATTGGTACCTATTACAACATAGGCTCGTATTTGCATTTTTTTCTTTATGTTTGAGCCATGATGAGTGATTTGCACTGTTCCATCCACATGTTGAGATTTAAGAATAAATCAGACTTGGTACTTGTCCTTAAGTTGTCTGGAAGTCAACTGAGGGAAGAGGGAGCTAGAGATAATAAGTGTGAAACAATGTCACAGAAGCAATGACAAAAATCTTCCCAGGCAAAGGATGACTTTCGAGTTCAGTATTTGCCTTTAATTCTACACGGAGAGGAGCGAAGGTTTAGCCACAAATGGAAGGGATTACTCATTTGAGCTATTTGGTTATACGGTTATTCCCCCAGAGAATAGGATGTGAAGGACATTACACAAGCCGAGCCAATAGGAGCAAAGTTCTTGAGAGGGCTAATAATTCAAATGGCAGGAAGAGAAGGAATAAACGGTGAAGCTACCTGCAGTTCACAGGGAGCTCCATCCTCACTGCGGCTTTGGATTTTGTCCCGTGTGAAAGACAAGTGACTGTGAACTGACATGCTGAGCTTGGTGTTGTAGAAAGATGGTTGCAGCAGAGGTCTGGGGGATGGGCTGCAGGGGCGGCAGTGGAAATAGGAAGGTTCCTGACCATTGCCAAACACAGTGGATGAGGCAGGGGCAGGAAGATTCAGGACAGGGGACTCCGGGGCTGATCAGGAGGCAGAACTGGTTGATAAGTATACGTAGCAGCATAAGAAAGAGAGAATCCCAGAGTGGCACCCAGGCTTCTCACTTGGAAGCCTGGATGGATACAGAATGCAATCACAAAGGCTGGGAAGTCAATGGGACTGCAGAGAAGGGAAGGGCAGGGAGGGGAAGGGTAGGATAGTCCAATATGAATATTCAGCTTGTAGATGTGTTGAGCTCGAAGTGCTCAGATAGAAAAGTTTAGGAGGCAGAGAATACGCTGGCCCAGAGCCCAGGTGAGCAATGTGGCTAGCATTGTCATGTGCTCAGATATTTCCACGGCAGTTCCTTGTCTTAGGTCACATGACGTCTTTTTCCTTCACAGTCTCCTGGCTCCACCTGTCTCACGCCCACCTTCAGCAACAAAACTGAGCCACACCAGGGCTGCTGGATACTAGCGTCTCTCTAGGTGAGGCAGCTGATTAGTTGCAGTTATCAGCAACTGATAATATAGTATATTGTACATGTAAGTGTATCGTTAATCATATGTGTATATTGCTGCCAGTCCTCAGAATGGGGATTTCGTTTCCTGTTTAAGACAGCATCATATTACTTGGTTTTGCACATTAGTGGCTGAACCAGAAAAAGTAGGAGATGATTTTTTTCTCAAAGCAGTAACTTTTGAACCTTGATGATGCCTTGTAACCAGCTGAGGGGCTTTTGAAAAAGAGGGTGCCTTACTGTGCCCCAGACCAGGGCAATCAGTATTTCTGGGGAATGGAGCCTGGCGCACACACATTTCTTAAAGCCCTCTGGGCAATCCTGAGGAGCAGATTATGTGTTGTATGTAGCTTGTAACAGAAGATATCTTGTCCTTGCTCTCAGACCCCCATTTCTCACTCGTCTCATGAGCTCCTTTGAGATCCAGCGGCATTTGCGTATTCCATTAGTAAACTGATTCCAGAGTCACATTTTATTTCATAAGTTAGTCCATTAAAGGTTTCCTGCTGTGAGGAAGTAGCCAGAAAGAACACGCTGTCCCTCTTCCTTTTTGCAACTATAAGGTCTGGCTTGACAGGGCAGGAGCGTGGCCATCTTGGATAAGCCCCTCATTCTAAAGTTCACCTTAATAAAACACTGCCTAAATCCAAAGGGCATCAGCCTAATGGCTAAGGTCAGCACAACCATAAACCACAGATAACATCTCCAACCAGAAACTTTCCAAATTCCTCCCCAACTAGATATGTGCTAGCCAGAAGAGCCTCTCAGGTTTTAACTAAAGAAAACCTGTCTTTAACTGCCAAAAAAAAAAAAAAAAAAAAAAAGAGTTTCCTGCAGTGGCTCTCACTGGGCCCCAGCACGGCAGCAGCACCTGGGAACCAGCTGGGGGTGCACACTCTCCGATCCCTCTCTGGCCTACTGAGGGGCAGGCCCCGGTCTGTGCACACAAGTCCTCAGGGAGATTCTGACTGATGCACGCCGCAGTTTGAGAACTGCTGATAAACACCAGAAACATCCCATGCTGGGATCTAGTACACCAAGGGAGTGAAATAACTGCATGTGTCCTCCAGGGACTTGCCTTTTGGAAAGGCCGAGAGAGAGAGATACGTGATCACTCCCTCTAATGCAATGTTTTATAACAGATGTGATTTGGGACTTCAGTGGGAGCCCAGAAGAGGGACTGACTAATTCTACTTCTGCGATAGGGGGCAGTTTCTCAGAAGGATAATGCTTAGCTTCGCCTCCAGGCAAAGGGACAGGAATGAGGATATACTTGTAGGCCCTGTGTTCCTTCCGCAAACCCTCAGTTTCTTGATATTTTTGTAAATGCAAACATCTTATTAAAGTGGATGCTAAGGCGTTTAGAATTTCCTGCTTTATTTTGCTAAATGACCGTGAAGAAACTTGCAATGTCAAGGGTAAAGTGCAACCCATTCTACGTTTAAAAACTAAAGTGATCCTTTTTTAAAGTAGTAACCAGATGTGAAAAATTGGACAAGGGTCTAGATTACATTTGAGAGCTTTAACTTTCTCCCCAGCAGCACGATTTTCCCTAAAATGTGTTATGAATAAGCAAAATGACTACTACTGCACATCCTCTAACTCTTCCCACAGAAATCAGAGAAAAATGAAAGAAAAGTTTGCACAGTTCTAGACATGAGAAATACATGTGAAATGACACAACTCAGAAAAGTGTTCCTTCACCTAATTAAACCATTGGTACTTGTGATTTAGAAGAAACATCTATTTTCTGATTCTCTGTTGAAAGGAGTACAATGTTATCTAGTTGCAGAGATCATTTGGAAACAAATAGGTACATTTGTAACCAATAAAGGGGAGAACGCAGCTGCTGGTGTTACCTTGTGTATTCATGTCTTTGTGTTAAAGAAATATATATATATATATATATATATATATATATATACATATAATTTATAAATATATATGAATATATGTGTATGTGTATACATACATATATACGGAAATAAAGATCACTGCTTGCTTTGCAACTGTTTTAAGAGCTTTCATGAAAGATTTTATTTTATAAGCAGAAATGTGATGCCTGACAATTTCACCACTGTGGACTCGCGGGCACACAGCGGATGACGTTATGATGGTTTTAGCAGTCCTTCTGTCTGACTTATGATGTCACTATGACCCTTGGCTAAAATGTGTTTCTTTTACTCCAGGTTTTGGATAAAATTGATGCATTGCACACAGTCTCTCTGATAAGACAAACTGACATTTGTATGTGAAAAACTGTGCATGTTTTACTGTCTCTGCTGATACTCAAAATATCCATTATTTTAGTGCCTGGAATAAAAATAAACTACTTGGTGTATTTATGCAGGTCCTTAAGGACAGTCAAAGACGCCCTGAGGTTTTCTGATCATGGTATACCAAATTTAAAAAGCTTTTCAAAAAAAAATTTTTTAATGTCAAAAACCTAGATTTGTTTATTTACCAGCAAACACTGACTACCTGAAAGCTTTCAGGAGATTTTATTACAATGGTTTCTCTTCATTTACAAAATTATCTCTTAGTTCATTCTCATACACTGTAATCTGTTGTATATGCTGCGAATTGTGCTTAACAAGATAAATTGGACAAACTATTTGAGGTTTGCTCTAGTGCTGACTTGCAAGATCTAATGACTCCAACTAGATTTTTAAAATAAATCTATTAAAATACATTATTAGAAAGTTAAACAATTATCTGTTTATAGGTAACAAAAACCTCGGAACCCCCATGTCATCCACTTTTAAATAAGTCCAAATGTATGACAGAGAAACAAAAGGTGGTCAGCCGGGTGCGGCGGCTCATGCCTGTAATCCCAGAATTTTCAGAGACCTAGACAGAAGGATCACAAGGTCAGGAGTTCGAGAACTGCCTGGCCAACATGGTGAAACCCCGCCTCTGCTGAAAATACAAAAAAATAAATAAATAAAAATAATTAGCTGGGCGTGGTGGCACATGCCTGTAGTCCCAGCTACTTGGGAGGCTGAGGCAGGAGAATCACTTGAACCTAGAAGGCGGAGGTTGCAGTGAGCTGAGATCACACCACTGCACTCTAGCCTGGATGACAGAGCAAGACTTCCTCTAAAAAAATAAAAAATAAAAAATAAAAAAATAGGTGGTCATGGGAGAATTACTGTATCACCTGTTGGTTTGTAAGGTACTGATTTTGACGGGCTTTTAAATAGAATGCATTAGAGAACTTTTTCTTGGCTTCAATTTGCTATAATGTTTACAGAGAATCAGAAACCTTATCCTTATAGATACTTCTTGATTTTTTTATGGCTGGTGACATTTGTGAGTGAGAATAGCGTATTGCCCTGTTTTCTTTCTTTACTCCCTTTTCTTCTTCTTTCTTTTCTTTCTTTCTTCTTCCCTTCCTTCTTTTTCTTTCTCTCTGCTTCTTTTTTTGCAAGCTGTTATCAGTTAGCCTTCACAGAGAAAGAAAAATGTTGACAAATGACTGGAAATGAAACCTTACAAAGAACTGCAGAGGAAAACCTTGTCAGATGACTGAAAATATACTATATAATTTTTGAAGTTTAAAAACTATCAAACACACTCAGTATTCGTAGCTATACAAGCCTAAATACACATGTATTGTTCCCTGAAAAGTGGTGTTGCTAAGGGAATCTTTCTTAGTACATGGCTTACCATATTTTTTCCTGTAATTTGTTATTATAAATGGGTGAGAAAACAGGTTAGAGTCTCCCCTGTCAGTTTCACCTTCCATAAAATAGCTAAACTAGACAATCTTCAGACTGCTTCCAGCGGAAAACATCTGTGAAATTAAAAACAAATCTAAATATATGCAAGATATGTATTTAAACATGCTGGTAATAAGTGTGCTGTCCCTATAATTTAGATGCTAAAACACTGATGTCATAATAACAACACCTCGCATTTGTACAGCACTTCATAGTTTACACATGCCTTGACATCCTTCTCTCTGAGCCTCCCACAAGCCCACAGGATTGGGATAGCTTTCCACGTTGCGAGCTGAGGAGCCCAGGCTCAGAGCAATTCTGCGTTTGTTTGTAGCCACCAGGCTGGTGAACGCTGGGCTCTGGCTACCCTTCTGCTACACAGCGCGGTCTCTCAGCATGCAGGCCAAGCTTCCTTATTCCTCCTTCGAGACATCATTGGGTTTTTTAGCTATTGATGCCCCTATCATTTTTAGTTCTATTTGTGAATCAAAGGGAAAAGAATTTCTCAAAATACTTCTATTACTAATGCTCAATGCCTCTCACAGTTATTTCTGTATATTTCTGTGGATTTCTCTATATTTCTGTATATTTCTGCTCCATTTTGGTTCCATTCCCAGTTTTCGTTTTATTATGAACTATTTTTTAGACTCAAGTCTCTTCTGTATGTGTTATAACTGCCTATTCCATAAGACACAGGACAGTGAATTTGGGAGCCTTGAAAATATTTACTTTAGAAACGAGAAGTATGACTTTTCAATGTTGTGTCATAAATTTTCATAAATTTTCCAGACCTATAAATACTTGCAGAAAAAAATGAAAGGAGAAGGCCACTTGACTTAGCAGTTGGGTCAGTTAACAATGCCTATGGCAAAATGTAGTGATTCCCTTACATAGCTCTGTAAGACTCATTTCTACGATTTAAATGAAGGCATGCACTTAACCTTATTAGGGTGTGAAACAGCTTTGACAAAAAGAGACTAACTTAGGAAACAGCGTGGCCCTCCAGGAGTGTTCCTTTTCTATATCATACTATTCATAATAAGCCATTCTGGCTGGGATTTACTTGCAAGCCTTGGCTTTTAAGAAGAGATGGTTTTGCACATCAAATTATTCACTTGGCAGTACTTTCTAGGTTGAAAGAATACGTAGAATACGGCAGTGAGTAGATCTCTCAGTGACCATGATGCATCTCTCCCAGAAGAAATTTCAAAATGCAGTGTTCATTTTCCTCCACAAAAAAGGAAGGAACTATTTTGTTATTGTTTCTTTCTTTCTTTCTTTCTTTTTCTTTTTTTGAGATGGAGTTTCACTCTTGTTACCCAGGCTGGAGTGCAATGGCGCGATCTCGGCTCACCGCAACCTCTGCCTCCTGGGTTCAAGCAATTCTCCTGTCTCAGCCTCCTGAGTAGCTGGGATTACAGGTGCACGCCAACTATGCCCAGCTAATTTGTTGTATTTTTATTAGTAGAGATGGGGTTTCTCCATGTTGACCACGATGGTCTCGATCTCTTGACCTCGTGATCCACCCGTCTCGGCCTCCCAAAGTGCTGGGATTACAGGCGTGAGCCACCGCACCCGGTTTGTTATTGTTTATTTCTGACATAGTGGAAACTTTTCAGTACTCTGGCAGAAATTTCCCAAAAGCAGTTTTCTATTTCATGATTATAAAGTGGCAGAGGAAAAAGTCCCGCACTCCAGCTCAGCAATGGATCTCCAGTTGTTATCTAGGTACCACAGGTCTAGAGAGTATTGCCAGGAAAACACATCGATGTTTCAGGCCTGAGATGACAGATTTCTCAATTTTTCAGGCCTGAGATGACGTATCTCTTGTTGAGTAAGTAAACCCTTCCAGTAAACAGACAGTGAGTTTATTGATTTCAGGGTGGCTTTAGTCACTGAGCCTCCAAGTTTTGCAAAGGTTACTTGGGCAAAAGCTTCATTATTTTACCTTCAGTCAACAAAAATCTACCTAGGCAAGGCAGAACAGAAAGTCCAGCGAGTTGGCGAAGTGGGACAACATGAAGAATCAGTTAGACGAGCTGCCCGCGTTTTCTCTTCACTTTCCACCTTTCTAGATTCTTGTTTGGATGCAGAGTAGGGGCATGCTTGTGTCGGGGAGAGACAGTTGGATGAGAAAGGTCCCAGATGGGTGGAAGACTTGGGTGGTTATCTGAGTCCATCTTTCCTCTTGGTGTGACACAGTTCTTCAAGTCTTGGCTGGGAATGCGAGGCTTTTAGATTTGCTGGGCGATAGCTACTAAATATTCATAATGTTGCTCAGTTGCAAAAACAAGACATTCAGACGATGGCCAGGGAAATAAGTAGTCATGAATGGAGCCAATGAGAATTGGGTGCTAAGGCGAGGAGAGTTGTCAATAGAATATTCTTTGGGATTTTGTGTTTTTCTTCCCATTTTGGAGAAGGAAAATACTAGCATTCCCTGACTTCAAATTGGGAAGGCGTTAGGCACTTTTTTAAAAAAAATTTAAAATTGCATTTTAGGTTTTGGGGTACATGTGAAGAACATGCAAGATTGTTGCCTAGGTACACACATGGCAGTGTGGTTTGCTGCCTTCCGTCCCCTCACCTGTATCTGTCATTTCTCCCCATGCTGTCTCTCCCCACCTCCCCACCCCCCATCCCTCCCCCATTTCCGCCGAAGGACCCCAGTGTGTAGTGCTCCCCTCCCTGTGTCCATGTGTTATTGTTCAACACCCGCCTATAAGTGAGAACATGCAGTGTTTGATTTTCTGCTCTTGTGTCAGTTTGCTGAGAATGATGGTTTCCAGGTTCATCCATGTCCCTACAAAGGACACGAACTCATCGTTTTTGATGGGTGTGTAATATTCCATTGTGTATATGCACCACATTTTCCCTGTCCAGTCTATCACCGATGGGCATTTGGGTCGATTCCAGGTCTTTGCTATTGTAAACAGTGCTGCAGTGAACATTCGTGTGCATGTGTCCTTATAGTAGAACGATTTATAATCCTTTGGATATATACCCAGTAATGGGATTGCTGAGTCAAATGGCATTTCTATTTCTAGGTCCTTGAGGAATCGCCACACTGTCTTCCGCAATGGTTAAACTAATTGACACTCCCATCAGCAGTGTAAGAGTGTTCCTGTTTCTCCACATCCTCTCCAGCATCTGTTTTTCCTCCCAGGCTGTGTTCTTTTGTCGAGGTAGCATGAGGTGGCGGTCACAGGTGAGAGGGACTGTGGTGAGCACAGCCATGCTGAATGCACGTTGGTCACCTAGTAGAAGATTTTACAGGCTTGCTGACTTCTGAACACTGTTTTCAAGGTCGATTTCCAGTTAAGAGAACCTATAGGTACCCCGTAATGTGATAGCAACAGTACTGATCTCACAACTGCCCTATGTCCCATTCACAAGGTGTTCCACCAAGCCAAAAAGTCCCCAGCTAAGTTCAAGAGAAGTCTCAAAATATCAGATAACAAATAATTAATACCCAGTGACTTGGAACTGTAGACATCAAACACACCAACTTGGTAGTATCATCCTTGAAAGCAGACAGAGAATGATTCAATCATGCAGCCCACATCTGTCTGTGGAAGCAGCTTAACACAGCAGCAGAGAGGCTAAATGGGCCCTAAGGGAAAAATGATGTCAGAAGATGCATTTTATTTCAAAAAGTGTTTGCTCCAGTGACGTTTCACTCTCTCTGTGGCATGGCACCAGCGCACGCTTTTCCTGGGCCTCTGTGTGGCAAGTGGCAGCCTGGCAAGAGTCAGGTCGGTGCCAGCATCCTGGGTAACTGAATGAGGACACAGGTGACCAGGATGTGTTCACAGTTTGACACTTCTGCCTCCCAAATCAGGGACCGCTCGCTCCACTGGCTGGTTAAGCTGAGGATTCCCTCTTTGCCTGGTTCTCTGTCTCATGCTTCCTGTTATTATTATTATTTTGCAGCAGATATTTCTACTTTTTTGTCAATCATGTATGCATCCTGGATGGCGTAGACTTGAATCTCCTAACAAATTCACGTTCCTTTGCATTTTTTTTTTTTTTTTTTTTTTTTGAGACGGAGTTTTGCTCTTGTTACCCAGTCTGGAGTGCAATGGCGCGATCTCAGCTCACCGCAACCTCCGCCTCCTGGGCTCAGGCAATTCTCCTGCCTCAGCCTCCTGAGTAGCTGGGATTACAGGCACGAGCCACTATGCCCAGCTAGTTTTTTGTATTTCTAGTAAAGACGGGGTTTCACCATGTTGACCAGGATGGTCTTGATCTTGTGATCCACCCGCCTCGGCCTCCCAAAGTGCTGGGATTACAGGCTGTATTTTTTTTCTGGCCGGAAGGTAGAATAGATATGTCATTTATTAAGAAAGGAGAAAATGTGCAGGATTTTATTGACCCAGAGACGGAAAAGGGATACTCAGGGCACTTTTTCAGTAAGGAATTTACCACCTTTGTGTAAAGGGGATTCACCATGGTGAAAGTCAAAAATAAGCCACCAGTGACAAGTGTTCAGAACCCTTAGAGTCAGAATTCTCTTAAAGTCTCCAGTGCTTGAAAAGTTCCACTGTTTCTAAGTATGTCACAACTGTCACATCTATGAATGGTCCTCTCAATCTCAAAAGTTTTATAGCAGGCTAAAGAATGCAGTAGGTCAGCAATTCTAGGACTAATCTCTAACATCAAATACATGAACTTTTCCTTCTAGAAAAAGCAGCAACTTTCTGTTTACTCTATTTTGACGGTAAATTCTTTGTAAGTAGAAAAAAAACAAACGTAGACATGGGACTAACATGTGAATACATGAAGCAAATGTACCAAAAATATCTTAAGACCTGCCTTGTGGTGGTTTTGTTTGTTTGTTTTTAATTAAAGTGACTCGTTCGCCTCTTGCTCCCCTTGAAGCGCAGGGAGGAGACGTGATATGCACAGGGCGGACTCTGCCACATGTCCTGGCCTTGCGCTCAGGCCCCCTGCAGGGGCTGCAGGGATTGCTGGCTATGCTGAGCAATGCCTGTGGGTATCAGTTTCCTCATCTGTAGAATGAGGGTAGGCCTGGTGCTCATCTCACAGGGTCACGGAGGGATTGAGTGACAGGCTGGTGTAGAGGCTGGAACGTGGGTGCGGGATGGCCCTCTGACTAGGGGAGGCGGGCCTGGACCCTCACCAGAGAGCCTGTGTTCCCCATGGCTACATGACTCTGCCCCAGACACATTTCCGATGGCCTGGATGGGAGTCGCCGAGAGCCAGAGAGAAGGAAGGCTCCACTTGGCTGGCCTCTTTGGTGACCATCCCTTGCCTCCATGGCGGAACTCTCAGATCACGACCCCGGTGGGTCTCACTTTCCCTCAGGAGCGTTGCTTGTGTGTTTCCTGTATAGTCCCGGGCCAGTTTTGAAAATCCTCTTCATTTCATTTCAGAAACCCTGCTGCTTTCTGCCTGTGCTCTCTTTACCTTAGGACTTTTACTATGACAACTGTGAAGGGGCCATTCCTTGTTTTTCTCTTGCTCCACTTCCTGTCCCATCATCACTAAGCAGACGTGACAGTGATGGCCATGCCCACTTTCCAAGGGTCCAGCTGTAGACCCTCACGGTTCCCCAGATGCCTGGACAATCCTGGGAAGACAAAGGCAAACATTCCTTGCCTGGAGCCCTTGGCCCTTCTGGCAACGTTTTGGCTTCCTCAAGTGAGAAAGAATGGATTTGTATTCCCCACATCCATTATTGTTTTGGTTTTTGCTTGTTTGTTTTGTTTTCAGACAGCGTCTCACTTTGCTTCCCAGGCTGGAGTGCTGTGGCGTGATCTCAGCTCACTGCAACCTCCGCCTCCTGGGTTCAAGTGATTTTCCTGTCTCAGCTCCACCCGAGCGGTGGGACTACAGGTGCCTGCCACCAAGCCCAGCTAGTTTTTATATGTTTTGTAGAGATGGGTTTTCACCATTTTGGCCAAGTGCCCGTTAGTACTTGATCTGGAATGAATTGAGCTAGTTGAGGAATTGCTTGGTCCACTGGTGACCGGTGTTGAGCCAGTCCACGCCCACACCCAGGGCCTGTGGGTTTCATCTGGAGTCCATCCTCAGAAATTCCTTAGGTCTCCCGTCTCTTCAGCTCGTGTGTAATAAGGCCTGCATTTGTTATATGGAACTGTAAAAAATGTGCCAACTATCTGTCCTTCCTCTTTATCTGATTATTTATCATTGTTCTGTAATTGGCAAGTTAACAGACTGATCATAAATTAATCCACGCTGGAGACTCGCTGTTTTCTACCAGCAGCATGTAAAAGTTATTTTTAAAGTGGTTTTATATCTGTGAGTAAAAATAAATTGCTTTGCTGGAAGAAACACCAAAAATGGAAAAGCTAATGGTTCAAAGTTGATAATTCATCTTATGGACATCGCTAGTGGCCTAGTTGCTTTAAACAGTGAGAGAATTTTTTAGATATTTTATTTGCAAGTGGGATGAAGGGTGGTCTAGCCTTTGCCCGTGTTCGCCTTCCACGAGATCCCAGAGGTTGTACAGCACAGCAGTGACATGTGACACACTGAGAGAGCCTGTTCTGCTTGGCAACCTGGAAGCTATGAAGGGAAGTAGCCATCGAGCCTAACATATCCGCCTTGGGAGGCAACACCTTTCATTCTTTTTAAATATTCACTTTATGATAAGCTTTTTTTGTAAATGTTAGTAACAGGGAAAATGTTCGGTTAGGAAGGAAGAAAGAAGAAAGTTAACTATTGTACATTCCCTAGGTAATGTCTTTAAACATTGTTATTCACTTTCAAAAGACATTTTATTTATTTGAACTTAATATTTTGATTTTATTTTTTTCATTTTTAAAAAAAATTTAACAGGATGAATTTTTTATAGTTGTATTACTTAGAAATCATACTAAAAATAGACGGGCGTGGTGGCTCATGCCTGCAATCCCAGCACTGTGGGAGGCTGAGGTGGGTGGATCACTTGAGGTCAGGAGTTCAAGACCAGCCTGGCCAGCATGGCAAAACCCATCTCCACTAAAACAATTAAAAACAAACAACCAAAAACAAAAACCTAGCCACTCATGGTGGCAGGTGCCTGTAACAGCAGCTACTAGGGAAGCTGAGACACAAGAATCGCTTGAACCCTGGAAGCAGAGGTTGCAGTGAGCGGAGATTGTGCCACTGCATTCCAGCCTGGGCAACAGAGCAAGATTGTCTCAAAAAAAAAAAAAAAAAAAAAGAAAAAGAAGAAGAAATTATACTAAAAACAAAACAGAATGCTGACTATCTTATATAAATACAAATAGTGGTCTGCTGTGATAGCAAGTTCTTTCTTGTTTTTATATTTGAAGAATTACACATTCACAGGAAGTTGCAAGAAATCTGCTGGGAGGTCCTGTGTACCCTTCACCCTGCCTCCTCCAGTGGTAACATCTTAGTAACAAAGTTTCGTATATTTATTTTGGTATCGTTATCTAAGTTTGACATCATTATCTAATATTAAGCTAAGCCAGAAGCCCACTATTTTAAATACCTAGTGATACAGTGTTATAGAACTCATAGCCTTTCACAATATTATTTGGAAGTTAATTTTTTTCAGTGAAATGATTTTGGTCTTCAAATTTTAGAGGCCATGAAGGCATGAGGAGAAACGGGAGAAGGGAGCGAGAGAGAGAGCTGAGGTAGATGAACAGAGAAGGGGAAATCCATTGATTCGCTGAACAAACCAGATACTTCCTGATAGCTTCTGGATTAACTTACATGAGCTAAGTTTATATTCTGTTCAGATCACAAGGGATCAAGTGTGTGTGTGAGTGTGTGTGCACCACTCTACCTATCCTATATTTATTTTCCCATATTTGCTCTCTTCTGCCTCCTTTACTTTTGGGGTGGGTGTCCTAAAGGAGGGTCTTTGGAAAGCTGGTGAGGCCATGTGACCCATTTCAGGTGCTCTGTGCTCAGATGTATTCATTACTTGAAAAAGTCAGGGAGCTGCACAATTCTGTACGTTTCTCTATGTGTATATAATACCATGGTGCTCCTGTACTCCCAGCCATTTGGTAGAGAAGACAGAAAACCTACAGAGGAGGCTAGGATTTTATTAGAAAATTCAGCTTCTCAAAGGAGGTAGTGGACTTACAGTCAAGGCAATGCATCTATTCTTTCTTTTGATAGAATTGGCTGGAAGATCTCTTAAATTTAAAGTGGCACTCCTCTGACTGTGACTGCAGTTTACTCTTAGTTAATGGCTAATTATATAAAAAGAGGGTTTGAAATAACATAGCAACAAAGTAATATACCCCTGCTCCATGACATATATAAAACGTCAAAGGAAAGCCTCCTTTCTTCACAGGCATCAACCAACTGCAGAAGGACAGGGCCGTCTGGGGGTGACGACAGCTCCCTTCCTTGTCTGGTCCCTCCCAGCATCAGGCTTCTGTGGACCATATTCAGAGCAGCATAGGGAACTGGAAGAGACAATCAACCCCATGGTGAAGGAAAGCTCCCAATTCACAGAGCAAACACAGGGACTCTTGTTTGTGGGTGCTCCCAGCTCGGCGAGCATTCTGAGCCCTGATCCTTACACCGATTGTATGATGCAACCCTAAACGATGTTTGCTGTACCAGCAGGGACAGTTTACTTTAATAGATTGGCATAACTTGGTGGAATCTTATCTGCATGTTTCATCTTCGATTTTCACCTCAGTTCCACTCAGTAGGCATGAGTCAAACGTCTTCTGCAGACTGCACGCTGAAAAGCTGCTGTGTACACAGTGACATGAACACAAGATGCAGCCTCTGCTCCTAAGGAGCCTGTCATCCAGATCCCCATTCTTCGCACCCCGTTCCCCCAAGCAAGAATTCACCTCCTGCCGGGCGCGGTGGCTCACGCCTGTAATCCCAGCACTTTGGGAGGCCGAGGCGGGTGGATCACGAGGTCAAGAGATCGAGACCATCCCGGTCAACATGGTGAAACCTTGTCTCTACTAAAAATACAAAAAATTAGCTGGGCATGGTGGCGCGTGCCTGTAATCCCAGCTACTCAGGAGGCTAAGGCAGGAGAATTGCCTGAACCCAGGAGGCGGAGGTTGTGGTGAGCCGAGATCGTGCCATTGCACTCCAGCCTGGGTAATAAGAGTGAAACTCCATCTCAAAAAAAAAAAAAAAAAAAAAAAAATTCACCTCCTGTGGTTTGCGAGAACTTAAGAACTGAAAAGGCGGTCGTGAGAAGCCAGAATGGGCTTGCTAAAATGTGTGTTATATGATTAAGCGTAATGTAGCTTTGCAGCACGCTTCACGGCTTCCTCAGAGCCTTCCACACGTGGAGTCTCGTCTGAGTACTTGTGTGGGGATGGCCTCCTTCCCCTCAGTGAGCTCTTCATGCAGCGATGCCATAGGCAGCAAGCCTCACACTTCCGTGCTTCCAGAAGACCAGATTCGCCTTGAAAATCTGTATGGTCTCTTCACATTTCTAAGTTGCCATCAAAACTCGGTTACTCTAAAAGCCAAATAGTTGGAGAAATGCAATTTCATTTGTTTGGTAAAGCCGACCTTCATGGTCAAAGCAATTAGTCAGCTCAGATTTACTTTCTCCCAGATAATAGATTCTGACTTCTTTTCTTTCTAATTAAAAAATTAGGAAGCCGGGCGTGGTGGCTCACACCTGTAATCCCAGAACTTTGGGAGACTGAGGCGGGTGGATCATGAGGTCAGGGGTTCGAGACCAGCCTGACCAACATGGTGAAACCTGGTCTCTACTTAAAAATACAAAAATTAGCCAGGCATGGTGGGGCACACCTGTAGTCCCAGCTACTTGGGAGGCTGAGGCAGGAGAATTGCTTGAACCCGGGAGGTGGAGGTTGCGGTGAGCTGAGAGCACACCATTGCATTTAAGCCTGGGCGACAGAGTGAGACTCCATCTCAAAAAAAAATTAATCAGGAGATCTATCTCAGTTCTGAATGCCGATTCTAAACTGGGTCTGTTGCTACGGGGCTGAGAAGAGGAGTACTCGTGTGCCGTGATTGCACCCAGTGTTTCCAGTTACTGGGGCCCCTCTGCTCTCCCGGTGTTCAGCTCCCAGTTAGTTGCTGTGTACTGCGGGCTGTCCGTATACTGGAGTCCTGAAACACGATTGCAGATGGGGGCAGAACTTTCAAAACCTTGATTTTGAGAAGCCACAGAATGGACGTAGTGAAGGCGAGGATGAAGCCACAGTACGTTCAGGTGAGTCAGTTTTTGGAAGTAGTCCAAATGGGAAGTGAAAGCCTGGAAACTGATCTGTGGTGGCCATACTTCGTGCCGAGTGCTTGTGAACCCACAGAGACACACTCACCCCGGTTTGAAGGCTGCTAACTTGATTCCAAGGAAACCAGCGAGGGGGTAGTGTGCAAATGATGCATGGAGGAAACTTTGGAGGGGTTCCACTCTGCCTGGAGCACGTGGCCCCCCCAACAGTGCAGCCTTCCAAAGAGAGCAGATGTGGACTGGTGAGAAGCCACTCATGGTGACTGCGGCTGGATGAAGCTTGTCTCACCAGAGGCTCCCTTGTTTCATTGAGCACCTACTATGTGCTTGTGGGATGCATACACGCATGTGGTCCCTGCCCTCAGGTTAATAGGTAGGGTTGGAACAGTTATGAAACTGCTCTAAAGTCATTTTCTCAAACTGGAAGTGACAAATATACCCATCTGAAAAAGACTGAGAATTTTATAAGATTTTTAAATTTTTGTTTATTCACATTGAGGAGAATCTAAATTCTTTTGAACTTATGTATAGATTTCAGAATAGCAATAAATCTCTGTGTGTGTGCGTGTGTGTGTGTGTGTGTGTGACAGAGAGAGAGACAGAGAGAGAGAGAGAGAGAGAGAGAGAACTCACCTTACAGTATTATTACTTTAAATAGTCACTGCATCTTAAAGGAATTAAGAGGACAGAAGAAAAGCTGCTGTTCGTATGTATTCACGTGCTTGCCTCATGTTCCCCAGCTGGAAGGTGCTCCCGTTGTGAACTGCCTGTTGTTCCTTGCCTGAAAACGCTTGCCTCCAATATTTTGCTCAGTTTTCTGCTTGTTTAGAGTGTCAGAGGAGAGTATACCTGGTGCCAGCTAGTAATGGCCAGAGGTAGAAGTCTGTGAATGCAATCTGTACAACACGGAACCTTAGTTCCGCAGTTAATGCTACTCACATTGGGACCCATGGAAATGACTTTTCTGTGAAAAGGGCCCACATGTTGTGAAATCGGAGATCCATCACTTGATAAGTGAATGTAGGCGTGGATACGGTGGGAGCTCAGAAGAGCAATCGGTTGATTGCCTTGCTCAATGTGTTTTACTAAGGGCATCAGTAAGGCTTTCTATGGCCTGCTCCTTCAATGCTTGGTTGACATTTGGGGAGCAAAGATAAACTAAGGATTCTAAGCTCTGTCCTGTGATGCTGTAAGAGGAGCCTCAGACGGAGGTAGAGGAGTGCGGAGATCACCAGAATGGTGGAAGCCTGCAGGACAGCTGAGCACCTGAGGACACCCAGAGGAAGACCAGGACCTTTACTGCCCGTATCTGCCACTCAAGGCTGCAGAGAGAAGAGGGTTTGTGATGAGAAAAGGTGGTAAAGGCACCAGGACGCACAGAGCATGTCAGCTCCCAAATCCAAAGAGGAATGTGCTTGGGTGAGGGAGGGCTCCTCCGTGGCTGGAGGCGTTCAGAGACCAGGAAGTCACTTGTGGGTTTGTGATTAGGGTGAGGATCATTTATAAAGGGAGTAAGAAGAGAAGATCTGTGGGTACTTGAGTATATTGGTAATTAAGAAATATATTGTGTACATCCCATTTCTTTCCAAATTCTCCTGGGCTGTCGCACTGGCTGCAAAGAAAGCAGTTTGTGAACTGAACTGTGATCCCAGACAGGCAAGCACACCAGGAATGGCTTCTCAGCTGTTGGAAATGAGGGAGCGCTGGGGAGAGAAGTGGGGTCCTCTTTGCGTTTCTTCAATGCGGAGACCTTTCTCTTTGTTAAAACAGCGAATTAAGCACTGACATAGGATAGTTCTCTAGCTATACACTGACAGTCATAGTTCTCTTACTGTTCCCTCCACCGACTGTTCTTTTACTGTACACTGATGGTGAAGCAGAAATTCAGAATTCCCGGCACGTGTCCCGGCGTGAAAGCAGTTGCTCTTTGCTGTGAATTAGGATCAGCACTGTATGCACTGAGTCTTGTTCCAACAGGAAAAGTTGCTTGTTGAAAAGTTTTGCTGCAGGGAACCCTGAGTCTTCTGCATCAGGCTTGTAAGTGGGCTCTGCTTAGAGGATTCCCCACCCTCAAGAGCAACAGGAAAAGTGGCTTACCTCTCTGTAGCTATATTGCCTATAAACTTTCTCCAGAATTACTGTATTCATAGCCTACATTTTTCCAAAGCAGTATTCATCCTGAGACCCTCAGTGAAAGTCAAGTAGAATCCAGGGATATAGGAGAAAGTGAGGTTGGAAGGTCTGTGTGATTGTAGTCCTCTGATATAACTTGGAAAATTCTTTCCATTAGCAAGAAGCCTTGGTTAATATAAAATGGACAGGTTAGACTTAGGCAATTCATTTTACTCATTGCTGTATTTTTTCAGAGCTGGCTGTAAATATTACAAAGTAGTGTTTTAAAGTGCTTATCTCTTTACTCTGCATTTTATCACTAGGTTATAAAATAACTGGAGAAAGACTTTCCTTGCATTTATTTCTCGGTGTCCACTTATAAAAATGTTTTTTGAACTACTGTTTTTGTGACAACATGCCTCTTTCCCAGAAAATCTCAGGTTAACATTAAATAGTCACTGGATGTTTATCTGATCTTGTTTATAGAAGCACGAGAAAATTTTAACCTTGTGTATACTTTACTCAATTAACTAGGTAAGAGGTCACTGAAACATTGAGAATTCCACTGTACATTTCAACAATTATCAGGTGAAGCCTACTGCATCTACGTCAGAAGATGTTTGTAATTTATTTAGGAATAAAATTAGCTATGCAAGAAATAGTATGTGCAGTCCTGTGTGGAAATCTCTTCACTCAGTGACAGACACCCTGACAATGTTATAATTTTTCCATCAGTTAAAAATATCACTCTGGGCAAGGCACAGTGGCTCACGCCTGTAATCCCAGCACTTTGGGAGGCCGAGACGGGTGGATCACGAGGTCAAGAGATTGAGACCATCCTGGTCAACACGGTGAAACCCTGTCTCTGCTAAAAATACAAAAAATTAGCTGGGCATGGTGGCGCGTGCCTGTAATCCCAGCTACTCAGGAGGCTGAGGCAGGAGAATTGCTTTAACCCAGGAGGCGGAGGCTGCAGTGAGCCGAAATTGCACCACTGCACTCCAGCCTGGTGACAGAGCAAGACTCCATCTCAAATATATATATATATATATATATATATATATCTCACTCTGGATCACAGCAGTAGAGGACTCTGCAAATTCAATCTATGTGTCTCCTTTATGTTCTACATAAAGTCCAGGCGTGGTGGCTCACACCTGTAATCCCAGCACTTTGGGAGGCTGAGGCAGGTGAATCACCTGAGGTTAGGAGTTTGAGACCAGCCTGGCCAACATGGCAAAACCCTATCTCTACTAAAAAAAAAAAAAAAAAATTAGGTGGTAGGTGGATGTGGTGGCACATGCCTGTAATCCCAGCTACTCGGGAGGCTGAGATGGAGGTTGCAGTAAGCCGTGATCACGCCATTGCACTCTAGCCTGGGCAATAGAGCAAGACTCCATCTCAAAGAAAAAAAAAAGGAAAAAGAAGAAGTTCTCCATAAAACCATGGAAGGAGTCCAGGGCTCTATTCATCTAGCGCATGCGTGTCATACCGTATGCGGAGTGGACGCTGGAGAAATACAGTGATCGCGTGCCACGAATCCTTAGGCACATTTGCATTCAAATAGACACCTGAAGTCCTAACACATCTTTATTTGCTAACAAGCATCAATGTATTTAAAAACAAACAAGAAAAGACATAAATTAAACTAGTGAGTGATTAGATCATGATAATCGCAGTTCAAAAATTTTCTCATTGGTCTTTTTACATTTGAATTGTAATACCTAGAAAAACAGTTAAGTCCAAAGGAGTGAATAGGCCTTATCTGAAAGCAGGTGGGCATGACAAGTGTTTTCTTACTTATTTTACTTTTCAGGTAATTCATCTTTAAAGTACATTAGCTTAAAAGTACTTTTAAGGAAATCGTAGGTGGATTCAAACTTGAATCATTGTTAAGGAAAAGTGTACCTTCGCTTCATGTAAGCACAATTAAACCTCTTCATATAGAAGGGTCTAGGAATTTTCTGCAGAATTCACCAGTACCCAAAAGCTCAGAGACATACATTTCTTTCTCTCTATATATATTTTAAATTCAAGTTAGTATAAACTGACAGGCAGGTCAGAGTAATATATGATCTTCTGAGTTCCCCTAGTAATTAAAAGAAATGATTATTTTTGCATGAAATATGATAAAGTGATTTTAAGTGCCTGATAAAAAGTTATAACCATGACAACCATTAAAGATTTCATCAAAGAAAAGTAAGTTTGACTTCCATTTACCTTGGAAACAGCTATTCACTGGTAACCTCAAGAAGCACCATGGAGAGTGAGTTTGCTCCACATATGTGTTATAAAGGTCAAATCACTGGTGGTTGTCCAGTAATGACAAGAGGTAGAAGTCGCATCCTTGCTGTCTGATTGAAGCTTCTCAGAGCTGGCACAAGGCTGGCAGGACCATAGGTGCTAAATGAGGAGCTACTTAAGGAAATAAAATGGAATTTCAAGGACTAGAAAAGCGATGTCCATTTGTTTCTGTGACTCATGTCTTATGTATACTATGCTTTTTGGCACTTGGTACACGGTTGCAAGATTTCCTGTTTTCCACTTACAGTTTCGCGTGGCATGGATGTGGGCAAGAGTCTCCTCTGCAGAGGAGGTTAATGCAGGTCACTCTACACATGTGCACGAGGTCCTTCTAAAGCTCAAAAATAAGAATTCACCAACCAGGTGCTTTTTTGAATTATCCAACTGGAAGACATAACATGTAGGGGAATCAAAAGAAATATCTGAATAAAATAATGATAACAGGTCAAACTTTGCTGTCCTACATGACGCTGGGGATGAGTATTGTCTTGACTTTGCATGTATAAGTTTAACAAATGATTCTTTCTCAGTTTACCTCTGGAAATGGACCTTAGCACTGCAAGTGACTTCATGAGGAGATAGAAGCAATCTGTGAGTTTCCTTTTGTTGTGGTTATGATAGAATCTCACATCTAGATGTGTCATATTGTAAATTGGTATCTCTTGAAAATATAAAGCTCAGCCCTCTATGAGTATATGCCTTCCACCTCCTTCAGATCAGATACCCATCCTTCAAACTGCTGTTTAATGACTGCTACATACAAGGCACTGCTCTCAATGTTAGCACTTGACGAGATTGGGCGCCTTCAAGGTGGTGTGGCTGTAGATTCAATGTTAGTACCTGAAATATGGCCTGGAAGCTGAGTTGTGAATCAAGTTAATAAATAGATTTGGGGAATGCGAAGATGTAAACCAGTAACTCTTAACTGAGGCAGTCCTGTCCTCACCTCACCCCGGAAGACATCTGGCAACGTTTGGAGAAGCTTTTGGTTGTCACACTGGGGCATCCAGTGAGTACAGGTCAGGGATGGTGATAAACATTTTTTTTTTGTTTTTTGAGACAGAGTCTCACTCTGTCATCCAGGCTGGGGTGTAGTACATCTCGGCTCACTGCAACCTCTGCTTCCCAGGTTCAAGCAATTCTCATGCCTCAGCCTCCTGAGTAGTAGCTGGGATTACAGGTGTGCAACATCACACTCAGCTAATTTTTGTATTTTTAGTCGAGATGGGGTTTGGCCATGCTGGCCAGGCTGGTCTCGAACTCCTGGCCTCAAGAGATCCACCCTCACCCTTGGCTTCCCAATATCCCAGGATGACAGGTGTGAGCCACCACACCCAGGCTAACATTCTTTAATGCATAGGAGAGCCCCTACCACAAAGTGGAATCCCCAGCCCAGAATGTCAATAGTCCTAAGGTTGAGAAACCCAAGGTTAAGCCAAGGCAACTTATCTCTCTTCTTTAATATTGCATAAGAATGTGGTCCTGTTCTTCATTCCTCTTGCTTTGCAGTTAATGATCCTTTGCCTGGATTTTCTAAGTGCCCAGAAGTGCAACAGCCAGCAGGCAGCTTGGCATTCCTGACCAGTTGCACTTGGGCCAGCATTCCAACCTCACCTGCCCCAGCTCGTTCAACCTGAAAACCTACCAAGTGAAAGCAAGAGCTACATGAAGACGCCTTAGTTACATGCGCGCACCCATATGCTTGCTCAGAAAGGAATCAGTGAGGCCCTGGCATTAGAAACTTGCCCCTTCACTGATAAAGAAACAACATACATTTAGCATAAAACACGTGCTTTGCTTTTTTTCTTCTTACTTTTTCCTGTCTTGGCAATGCAAGGGCTCCATTAGGTAAAGAAATCCTTCACCACACTAATCCTGCAGAGCCAGAAGAGAAACCAGCTTGTTCTAGCCCAGCTTTGTCATGGAGAAAAGGCAGCTGCTCCATTCTGAACTATTCTTTTGCTAGCAGCCTGCCCAAGGGTGAAAGTGTGTTTAATAGTTTGAATTACACAAGCGAACAGTAAATGTATGCCTGTTTCTGCTTTGTGGGACTTGGAAATAACGTTGTTTGTGCCAAGGTTTTAGATTGCTACACCTAACGACCTAGAAAAAAAAATGAAAAGGAAGCCTTCTGACAGGCAGAGGTCACTGTGGGCACCTGGCTCGCCAGCTGCCCGGATCCCCAGAGGGCTGAGAAGTCACCATGCATTTGTGGTGCTTTGAGCGAGTTTCCAGAGTCCTGGGACAGAGCAGCACACCTGTGGGGTGTCCCCTTGGCATTTGAGCAGGGCAGGTGACCAAGGGTCTTGTTGGAATTGAAGTCTAATTTGAAAAGCAAATCTGGTTGTGAGCTCGAGTCCAGTAACGCTTTTTCCCCCAGAACTCGTTTGTGTCTTAAAACACAATAATTTCTTGAACTTCAGTCATTTATGCATACAACAGGGGCCCAATATATGTTGAGTGAATGAATTCTTTCAGAACTAGATGGGATCTTAGTTCAACCCTCTCATTTCACAAGGTCCACAGAGGTTCAACGATTGTATGAGAAAGAAGGCTGTGATCATGGTATCTCCCCTGCCAGGTACTTTGGGAGGCCGAGGTGGGTGGATCACCTGAGGTCAAGAGTTCAAGACCAGCCTGGACATCATGGTGAAACCCCATCTTAAAAAAGAAAGAAAGAACGAAAGAAAGAAGGCTGTGTTCATGGCCTTGTTATTTACGTGGCCCTGTGATTCTCTTGGCTCTGTGAACGTCCTGATGCAGACACTCCGGCCATCTAGAAAGGCACGCAGACAAGCCATCCAGCTGGCATGATCCTGCATCCAGCTTTCTTTAAAAGAGCTTCCAAAATTGCTTAAGCTTTGACTGCACAAAAATGCATCACCTCCAGTTGAGAAACTCAAGAGAATAAGTAAGTTATGGAGACCCCAGCTTAACTACTAGTTTTAAAATAATGAAATTGACACTTTCAAAAGTTTGACTTCATTCATTAAGATTTACCAAAGTTTATTAATCATATATTATGGGTTATTGCTGCCTCTGTATGCCTGTGATGCAGGAGTTCCTCTCTGTATAAATTAGTAAGTTTTAGAGAAACGAGAATTTTAAAATAAATTATGTATATTTTAATCAAGTTTGATTTGACTAAAGCCAGCTAAATAATTTGACTAAACTTCACTTGAGTGTCTAGGATAGGTTTTGGTCCTTAATAAAAGACCCCAGTTTTCTCACTTGTAAAAAGAATGGGTTAGACTTCATGATAGCTAAGGTTTCCTCCATCTCTAA
Source organism: Saimiri boliviensis (assembly GCF_048565385.1). Classification (NCBI taxonomy): domain Eukaryota; kingdom Metazoa; phylum Chordata; class Mammalia; order Primates; family Cebidae; genus Saimiri; species Saimiri boliviensis. The sequence goes on along the minus strand of NC_133458.1, from coordinate 103,283,195 downwards.
GAGAAGCGGCCTGAAGGGAGGCTTGTAGACTATACTCACGGTGGATTACTGGGACCTCAGAGTCAGCTTCATCACTTAAGTGGGTATGTGATTGAGTGGAGACACCTCAACCTTGTTGTGCCTCAGTTTCCTCCCCTGTCAGGTGTCAACATGATGGCACCTACAGCTGTTGAGGCTTCGGGAAGGTAATGTGTAAAACGTGCCTGGCATCTAAGAAGTACTCAGCATAACAGTATTTTATTGCTGCTGCTATTATCGATGTGATTTCTAGAACATGGCCTTCTAATAGGGTAGAGGGGCCACAGTTGTTGGCTGTTGGGTGTTTCACAGGTGGTTAGTCCAAACTAAGATGTGTTGTGAGTCTAAAATACACACTGGATTGTGAAGACTTAGGATAAGGAAAACAACCTTACAAAAGTCTCATTGATAATTTTTAAATTAATTACACGTCAAAATGAAAATATTTGAGATATATTGAGTTATGTAAGGCAGGAAATTAATTTCCTCCGTTTCTTATGAGCGTGGCTACTGGAAAATGTGACGTTATGTACACATCTCATATCACATGGCTCTTGGCCAGCTGCGCTCTAGACAGCACTCGGGGCGATCTGTTTGGGAGGTTCTCAGAAACCTGCCGCATGCCCTTTGAGAACTTGAGAGTAATCCTGCTATTCTCCACTTCCAGCCTTGGCTCTTGGGCCTCGATCTTTTTACTTTTGAGACCGCGTGTCTCTGAAGGATTTGCATTAGTAGTTTGAAAAGAATAAGCATCTAGGCAAATGCGAATTCAGTTTCTTTCTGACATTCTGCTTTCGACAAAAGGATGCTATTGAGGCATAAACCTACTTCCAAAATCATGAAGTGAGGCATGATTCCTTACACTTCAGAGAGCGCACTGCGGAAGAGTCACTGGGAGTCATTATAAAAGGCAGCACTTGGCCTGGTACGTCCTAAGCCCGTGTTCCTCGGCTCTGTTCTTTAGACACGTATTAGTGTTAATAGATGTTCTTGAAAAAAAAAAAAAAAAATCAAACAGCAGTCTGAGGTCAAGAGTGCTCAGAAAGCTAGCAATCTGCACTACGCTTCTCGTGGACATTTCATATTCAAGATTTTGGAAAGTCCTGTAATACAGAGCCCTGTCTAACATTGCCACAACCCACAATTGCTCACATTTAAATAGATTTGAGTTTATTTAAATTCAGGTCACCGCTTCAGAGCCCCCCGCCCCCGCCACTGCTGTCACAATGGCAGTTTGGTTTCCACATGAGTTTTGGAAGCGACATTCAAACCGCAGCAGGGGAAATTATGTCCACCTCTAACTGATAATGCAGCTCTTACTCTTGGTGTGTCCAGTGATAGTAAAACATAATGTGCCTTGTTTAGATAAGTAACAGAAAAATCACAAAATGTAGGCCTTAGATTTAGATTTATTTATAACTAGGCTATTTCCGGAAAATTGTTGAGACATCTTATGAAAGTGACCAGTGTGAAAGTGGTGGTAACAGTCATAAAGGAGAGGAGATCGCTCTGGGAGAACATGTGGCCCAGGAACCAGCTCTGAGCCTCACGGCTGCAGGCAAGGCCTCTGCCAGTCTGTGGTCATGATTCCAGGCCGTTTGCTGCCTCAAGTTGTGGTGACACAAGGCCAGCCCTGGGGTATCACCCAGAACACCTAGTGCACAAATTTCAATTTAGAGGATGATGTATTACTGGAGTATTGTGATGTCGAAAAACTTCTTTCTAAAAATGCCCTGAAAAGAGAGTAGCCTAATGCATTCAATCAAAATGTTTTTAAATGGAAAATACACTGTGTGTATTTGATCTGGCCTGCTGCTTTTAAAAGATTGAAACTGGGGCCAGGCGCAGTGTCTCATACCTATAATCCCAGCACTGTGGGAGGCTGAGGCGGATGGATCACCTCAGGTTCAAGACCAGCCTGACCAACATGGTGAAACCCCATCTCTACTAAAACTGCACAAAGTTAGCCGGATGTGGTGGCGTCTGCCCGTAATCCCAGCTACTTGGGAGGCCAAGGCAATAGAATCACTTGAACCTGGGAGACGGAGGTTGCAGTGAGCTGAGACAGCATCATTGCACTCTGACCTGGGCAACGAGTAAAACTCCATCTCAAAAAAAAAAAAAAAAAAAAACTGGGGCCAAAGAAATCTGTGTGCTGTATCACCTAATCACATTTCATGACACGGCTAGAGAAGAAACACGCAAATTAAAATTTCCAACATGTTCAAAACTAGGAAAGTATTTCATTGAGAAGTGAGCAGAAAAGTAATACTATAACCTCTATCTCTAAGCAAATGTGAATTCAGTTTCACATATAAATATATATGTGAAAAATAGATATAAATAATATGAAATAATGATTATTTTACGACTTGCTACTTCTTTTGTGACTATTTTATAATGCTCAAATATATTAGTACATTACAGGTAAATAACTCATCATTTTTAGGAGGATGTGCTTGTGCTTTTTGCTAATAGAGGGATGATAAAAAATATTTAGAACCCCCCCCGGTCTAGTTTTCAGTGAATCCTGAGGGGTATTTAAAAGAATATTTTTAAATGACACATGCCTTGCTCTGGGAGGAGGATCCGTATGGTTGACATGTGTGTGTTGTGTGTACAGACTCTCAGCATTTCCATGACCCTACTTAGAATGTGGGCCTTACTGGTTCTTACAGATTTCCAAGTGCTGCTGAGTTTGGTGAGGTTTAGGTAAACACAACTAGAACTGCCCCCTGGCCTCTGGGTGACCTTGGACGTGACTAAACTTTATCTTGAGAGATTCATACATGCCTCTTCGTTAGCCTGGTAGGGCCTTCCATGATGCTTTCAGAGTGTTTTTGTCTGTTTTTCAGTTAATAGACTTTCATGGTAATCAACTGAATATAGTGGTTAAAGACATCTCTTTAGAGACAGACTGGATTCAAACTAAGGTTGTGTCTCTCCCTGGCTGTGTGACCTTGGGTACGATCCAAGTGTCAAATTACTCAACTTCAAAATGAGGACAGAGCCTTCCCCTACTATGGCTGCCAGGAACATTGAATGAAAGAGTGCTGGCAGCTTAGTCCAGGTGTTCATGGCTCTTGTATGGTACTGTCTGTAGCACTGCTAGGTACAATACGGTAGCCACTGATTCAAATTTCAGCTGAGGAGTAAAAGAAAACGAGTAACTTAGAAAAGCTTTCTTCCTTGAATGACTCTAAGAATTCAAACAGCATGTGAGTGTTGATGGCTATACAAAGGTAACAGAGCCCAACTAGCTCAGCGCTCAGCACGAAGATGGTCACGTGGCGCAGACTCAATGGACTGGGTGTGCTTTAAAAACCGGAAGCACAGAGGCCCAACAGCAACATCGAAGACAGTACTCTAAACAACTTTCGATCCCTTAAAATAAATAGAAATGCACTTTACTTTTAGTATGTGTATGACACTTGAAGCACTTCAATTTCACTGACACAATACAGTTTTATAGGACTTTTTATACTCAAATTAGTAAAATTCTGTATTATCCAAATGATAAATTACAATATCATCTAAATTAGACATAGGAATAATGACCACTGGTAGGTATCTCCACAGAAAGCTCCACCCCCAGTTTATAAGTTCCTGCAGGAGACATAAAAAGAAGAGAATTTGACTGTAACTTGAAATGACTGTAATCTCCTGCCCCAGTGTATTTCGTTACCAAACTGCCTCTTTCTTCATTACTTCTCCTGAAGCATACATCCATAGAGAACTCAGCTGCCCGGGTCTCTCCCACCCCATTCTGCAGTGAAAGGCTTAGGCCTTGGCTTTCCAGGCAGACAGTGCTTGTATCAGTCCTTAAGCATCTCTGGGGAAGGAAATGGGACCCTTCTTTGGTAATTCATGTTTGACAGTTAGGGATTAGGCGCTCTGTATCCGTAGGACCTTGCTTTCTATTCTCCTCCTCCTTTGCCTGCAGTCCCTCCCCTCCCCTCCCCTCCCCTCCCCTCCCCTCCCCAGCGCTCTGATGACTGCTCATGCTCCTTCAACCCAAGGACAGCCCATCACAGGAACAGTCAATGGGGGCTGGCTGTGCTCTTTTATTTATAACATTATAAACTCAAGCCAAATCTAGACTATGTGTTTCCAAGATCAGAAGAGCACAAATCCCTTGCTTATGGGTTGCATGGGGGCACCTTCTTTAAAACTAGTCCCTGATCTAGAATCTAGCCTGAGAACCATCTGTAAGTTCAGAATTTCCACTCATGACCTCACATCTGTGGCCTTCCACATCGCCTTCCAAAACTCATACGGCATCTGGCAGCACCTTCGCCCCCACCCTCAGAGCCTCATCTCCCCGCGAGTAAGTAGTCATGGCTGCCTCTTGGCTCTTCTGCCAAGCCTTCTCTCCTCAGTTCTTCCCTTTTTCTCTCTTTTTGAATGTATTTTTAATTGTGGCAAAATGTGCATAGCATGAAATTGACCATCTTAATCATGTATAAAAGTAGAGTTCAGTGGCATTAAGTACATTCATGTCGTTCTATAGCCATAAACACAATTCACCTCCAGAGCTCCTTCCATCTTGCAAAGCTGAAAGTCTGTCCCCATTAAACAATGACTCATTTCCCTGTTCTCCCAGCCCCTGGCCATCAACCTCAGTTTTCTGTGTCTGTGAGTTTGACTACTCTAAGCACCTCTTACAAGTGGATCACACAGTGTATCTGTCTTTTTGTGCCTGGCTTGTTTCACTTAGTGTGATCTCTTCAAGGTTCATTCACACTGCAGCACGTGGCAGAACGTCTGTTTCCGGGCTGAGTAGTGATGTGGACCATGTTTCATTTATCCATTTATCCACGGGAGGGCACGTGGGTTGTAATACTGCTATGAACATAGATGTGTGCCTTTGTTTTTTAAAGCTGAAATCTGACCAAATCACTCCCCAGCTTAAACCCTTCCAATGCTCCACAGCAGGGGGATAAAATCCAGTGTTCCCTGTGGGTCTGTCCCTCCAGCTCTGCTTGGTCTTCTTGCTCGTCATCTCTGGTGAGGTTTTGCATTGCCGTAGCCCTCTCTCTTTGTTTGCACTCTGTCATCTTGAAACATGAGCCTTCCATCGTCTCTACCCAGTGAACTCTTATTTCTTCTTTCAAAAAATCAAAAAGCAAAAAAAAAGAGCTTCCCAGTGTTCTGGTGCCTGCATAGTCTTCAGCGCACACCCCCTCCACAGCCCCTCCTCCATAAGCAGAATCACTCCTCAGACCCACAAGGCTGTCCCGGGGTGGGCTGTGTGTGTGAGTGTGTCTTCTCTGGGACCTGAGCTCCTGGAGGCTGGGCACAGCATCCATTCATTCTGGGAATCCTGGTCAGCACCATGCTCTTCTCTGAGTGAGGGCCTTTGGGGCTGACCCATGGGAGAACCATTGGTAAGGTGTACTTTTGCAGATTCCAGTTGCTGCTGGGGGCATTGCTCTTTGCACAAGTTTCTTCTGGCCACCAGTGAAGTGACCTGTCTGGCAGGCATGGCCCAAGGAAGCTTTTCCACCAAGAAGAGGTTGAATCTTTGGGGCTATAGTTTGAATATGTGCCTCAAGGTCATGTGTTGGAAACTTAATCCCAAATGCAATAGTGTTGGGAAGTGGGGTCTAATTATAGGTGATTAGGTCCTAAGATTCCGCCCTCATGGATGGATTAACATGGCTAGTGAGGCAGTGGCTTAGTTATTGTGAGTGGGCTCATTAGAAAATTGAGTGCTGCCCCCTCTTGCTTGCTGGCTACTATGCCTTCCTGCTTTTCTGCCTTCTGCCATGGGATGACACAGCAAGAAGATCCTCGCCAGATGCCAGCACCATCCGCTGGGACTTCCCAGCCTTCAGAACCACAAGCCAGACAAATCTCTTTTCTTTATAAATGACCCAGCTGGTGGTATTCTGTTATAGAAACAGAAAATGGACTAAGACAATCTTCTTTCATCAGGTTATGGTCCCAGCCTTTAAAGACTGCCAGTGCAAGGTTAAAGGAAACTTCAAGAGCAGACACAATGGGATCTGGCCCTCAGCTACTCTCCGGCATCATGCCACCCCACTGGCTCATGCAGATTCTGACCGCTGCTTAGCTTTTTAAACTGAAGTTGTTTCCTTTCCTCCTCGGGGCTTTTGCACAACCTTTTCTTTGCCTGGAAAACTTCCCCCTCAAATCTTTAGTTGTAGGTTCCTTCTCGTCTTGCGGGATTATTAGTTTGCTCTTCACATGTCTTTCCAGCTAGACTATCAACTCCAGGAGGGCAGAAGTCTTCTCTGCTTCCTTCACCCATGTGCCCACTGAGCCCAGAACTGTATAGCAATTTGATTGACAAAGTCCACAGGGTAAAGGATGAGAGGATCCTGGATCCCAGCCTCACGGCCTCTTACTTCAGCTTTGTGATTTGGGTCAAGTCCTTTATTCTTCCTGTGCTTTAGTTTTCTCTTCTGTAAAATATAAGAAAAGTTCCCCTTTCTTGGCTGTTCTGGGAGACTCACATAAAAGGGGAAGGCATTGAGTCAGTGCAGCACACCTGTGACAAGGAAGGGTCTGCTTCCTGCCTTGCATAGACACACCTTCCCTTCTTCATGCACGGTTATTCATGAGTTAAATACCTACTGAGAAGTGGGTTCTCAGGAGGTGAGGCATCCACAGTATTGATTGTATGCCTCTGTCTTTGATGTCCCCGCCTGAGTCTCCCACTTTAGAGCTCTTTTGTTCTTCAGAAACCAGAGTTTTCTTTCAATAGTTTTAGTAATCAATCAATCAATCAATGAACAGTGATAATAACGAGTGAGCCCCTGTCCCACACTGACTGCATCCTGCTGAAGGCACACTGAGTGCTGCCCTCCCTAGAAGCCTCAGGAAACTTGCCAAGCTCAGGTGCATGGGTGCCTGGTGGAACAAGGAAGGGCTGCATCCCAGTAGAGAAGCTCTCCTGCCGTCATGGACATCTACAACCGTGAAGAGCTAGCCAGGCCTTTGCTCCCAGTGGTTAACAGAGTCACAAGAGTGAGGACTCTGAGTCAGGGGCTCCTGATGGGAATGGAGCTGGAAGCTGATGCTGGCTTCTGGGGCACTGTAATGTGACTGAGAAAGGTGAAGGAGCCGTTCTGGAAGAGCAGGAGGTGGGAGCTCGCACGACTCCTGACTCATCTTGACTTCTTGATCCTGCTTCACCCAAGCAGGTCTGCTCTCTCATGGTCTCAGGCAGAGTGCAGTCATGAGTGGGAGAGGAGCACAGAAGAGAAGACCTTGATTCCCAGCACTGGGGGACTCCCCACCCCTCGGAGTCCCGGAAAATAGCACCCTTCAAATGTTTTTTGTTTTCTTTTGAGACGGAGTTTCGCTCTTGTCACCCAGGCTGGAGTGCAATGGTGCGATCTCGGCTCACCGCAACCTCCGCCTCCTGGGTTCAGGCAATTCTCCTGCCTCAGCCTCCTGAGTAGCTGGGATTACAGGCACGTGCCACCATGGCCAGCTAACTTTTTTGTATTTTTGGTAGAGGCGGGGTTTCACCATGTTGACCAGGATGGTCTCGATCTCTTGACCTTGTGATCCACCCGCCTCGGCCTCCCAAAGTGCTGGGATTACAGGCTTGAGCCACCGCGCCTGGCCCTTCAAATGTTTCAGAGATCTATATTTGATGAAAGAGATGTTATTTTGGCTTTCAGATTCTTAGGAGAGATTTGTCTCTCAGGTCAGGTGGAAAATGCTGCGCACTGCACATTCTTCAGGACAGACTCTTTTAATTATTACTAGTTTAATGTGTGTTTTGCTTAGCTAAGGAAAACCCCTGTGGTTTCTTGACATGCTTCAGTATTCTAACCCACAGCCAGTTCAATCCAGGGGGCGGGGAGATGTCCTCACCGCTGGAAAGGAGGGCGCATCTCTAGAAATAAAGCTAAGGATGGTGCTGACGCTGTCTGCATAAACATGCGTGATCTCAGGTCCGAAGGATGGGACCTGGTCTAAGCTGGTCCTGTGGGAAATCATTTTCCTGTGGCGACTTGTGAAGACCACTCTGTGACCTTGGTGTCTCCTTCTCTTAGATTTTCTAAGTTAACTGGTCAGTGGAGCTGCCCTCCCTCCTGTGTCCATGTTCCCAGAGGTCCTCCAAGAGTCTGCAGAGCAATGCCTGTTTTACGAGAGCTGGATGTGCTACGTCTTCTGCTTGGAAACAACACAGCAGACCAGGAGGACACACAGCTCCCAGGGCCATTTCCACACAAAGTGAAGGCTGGTGAACTGAAGCTTCCAGCCCTGGCCGGCCAGGCCTGCGGTACTCTGCTCCCCAACCCAGCCGCGGCTTCATCTCGGGAACCTCAGCAAGGCAGGTTTCCTAGGAGGACATTCGATTCCCAGCCTTTCCCTTCAGTGAATCACCTGAGCTCACATTCTTTTCTCTTTGATTTCTGAAGCTGTTAGCCAATCTGCTTTATGGCGAACCAGTTTTGCTTGAAGCAGACAAACTTGATTCTCAGGAGATAGTGATGATTTCTTCAATCTCTGAGGAAGTTTTTCGTTTTCCCCAACTTGCCAAAACGGTCAGGTCCCTCCCTCCCTCTCTGTGGAATATTTCCCATGTGTGTTAACAATGGCTGAGCACGGCTGAGCGTGGTAGATGCCAGAAATTTCCGTCAATCCTCAAAGAGGAAAGTCTTGCCTAATGGGCTGCCCGTTCTTGTTCACTCCCTGCCCTGGGCTCCCCACCCGCCTCCTTTCTGGAAGGTCTAAAGGCTCCTGTTACACCTGGCACCGCAGGCTTGTCTCCCTCTGATCCCCTGACCATCCTGCCCAGTGCCCCAGCCTATCATTCCATCTCTAACTTGACCTTGCATGACCTTGAGCGAGTTTCTCAGAATTCCTCGTCTAAGTTGCGCTCCCTTTGGGGTGTGCAGCACTAAGTTAAGCTTGCCTGGAAAACACCGCTTGAGGCTTGAAAGCCGCTTTTAACACAGTGGGAAAAGCTGTTTGTTCAGACAGGAGTGGAGTGGGCCTGGGCAGAGCGCGGCTGTAACTTAGCTACTCCGTGGCAGCAGCTCCTTTAATGCCTCCTTTTCCTGGCGCGCCTGTGGGGCCTGGAGCTCAGAAAGAGCGGAGCGATCCCTCGTCTCTCAACAGTTGCTCCAGACAGGTCGGCAAATGTGGAACTGAGGATGTTCATTCAACACGGACGGTGTCTTTTGCGTTCAAAAGCGGGACACTCTCTCTGAACCCGGGCCCCAAGTGCGCAGGCTTCCCACGGTGCTGGGCAGTGGGCGGCACCGTTCACACCCCTGACACGACTGTGCCTCTGCTTCCTCCTGGCATGGCTGTTTCTCCCTCGGTCTCATCCGTCTCTCTAGATGCTCTTCCCCGTGTTTGTGGTTCAAGGCCCCTCTGACCTGCAGAGGCAGATCACTCACCAGCAGCGCAAGCCTCGGCACGCACGCACGTGTGCACTCGCAGGCCCTAGGGCCGGTCCACGCTCGGCGTGGCGAGATGCAGCCCCCTGCCCTGTACTGGGCAGCTGCCCTCTTGTTCCCAGCGGCACCCGAGTCGCACATCTGGAGCCGTCCTGGACTGCCTGATTTCCCCAACTGGAGGTTTCCCGACTTCATCCATCCTGTTCTTTGGGTCCTCATACTGACTGGCATGGGTTGGCCCTTGCCAGCCCCTGTGAGAAGGGCTGTAACTGCCGTCCCCCGACCCCCCGCCTCGGCGCCCCTTGGGAATCGCCTGGGAGCCTTAAAAAAAGAAAAGAAAAACCCTTAACACTGGATCCAAGAATTCTATTACAGTTGGTCTGGGTTAGGGCCCTGTAGGCGTTTTTTAAAAGCTCTCCAGTTGGTAATGGGTAGCTAGAGTTGAGAATCGTGGTTCTAATGTGCAGATCTGGTCATGTTACCAGCCTTTTGGGTGGCTTGCTTTCGCTTTATCTAAAACTCAACGCTGAGCATGTCCGGATTCATTGTTCACATTTTGAGCTGAGCATTGACACATTCACCCCACCGGAAAGACTTGTAAACCATTTTCTGCAGGTGTATGTAACACGTCGTATGCATAATGGCCTATGTTATTATTTTCTTCCACACGCATGAGATGTGAGTCCTTCTGTAAACTCACGCATACCGATCATCCAACGTCCTCTCCCGAGGTCTAGCCTCTTTCTCTGCAGCAGTACTCCTTGTGCACACACACACGCAGACACCAGGACGGATGCCATCCACCCTGACCTTCGTCTTGAACTCCTTCGAGTGGGAGTCGTCGCTCCTTTGTGCACCCGCACTTTCTCTTCTCGATGAGATGTTCACCTGCTTGAGGTCGGTGCCTTGAGTATCTTCCATCTGCCGTGCTCACCACAGTGCTCAACCTGTCTGAATGCATGGACGGTGACTCCGTGGAGCCTCCGTCTCCCCAGCTGGGTAATAAAGCATTGAGTTGGAGGGTCCATCAGGTTTCCTTCCAGCGCTGAGCATGAATTTGCACCATGATTCACTGATTCCGCAACACTTCACCAAGTAAAGAAAGGGTAGAGATGGTGAGCATTCTTAGTTCCCAGAAGATGTGCCTCAAAATCTGAACCACCAGATGGGTGAGGGAAGATTGAATGAAAAGCTTCTTATGATTCTGTAGCCATTCTGGTGGTTTAAGAACTTTATGGAAAACTCATCAGTGTTTCTGGTATTTAAGTAAAATGGATTGTGAGCCTCTGTGTATGTGTAGGCCGGCATCTGGAACACGAAGGAACCCGTCTGATGTCTTCTAGTCAGGAAAGCAGCTAGCCAGAACTAGTCATAGGATTTACAGAAACTGAAGATTTTGTTTCTGCTGATTTTCAAAATAGTGTTTGGTCTGATCTTTTTCCTTAGAAATTTCTTTTCTGCTCTTCTCGACAAACTCATTTGGAAACATGATAGAATTTTACTCATTTGCCGGCTGTGGTTCCCGCTTCACGTAACGTTAGAATTCCATCGTCAAAGGGGCACGGTAGCTTTGCCCTTTAACCGCTAACTGATAAATGATGTAGTTAGCTTTCAAATTTGTGGGAAAACATAAGTTCAGGTTCAACCGTAGGTCAGCAGTCCATGTGTTTTGTTAGTCTGTTTGTCTCTCAGTCATCTCATGGAAAATTGTCAGCTCTTGGTATGGAAAAAATTTTCTTGAAGGCAATATTTGCTGAGTGACTGACGGAATGAAAAACGCCAGTTGCGTAAGTGTGAAAAAGATCTGGGTGTTTTCATTGGATCCAAATTCTTCATGAGCCAACAACAGTGTGGTGTGAAGGCTGGAGCACATTAATAAGAACAGTGGCCTGAATTCAGGAGGTAACGCTCTGCCCATGCCCTGTGCAGGTCAGACAGTGTGTACAGCACTGTGTAACCCAGGGCACATTTCAGGCGCCCACGGGGAGCTGCAGCTTTAGAGCTGAGTGTAGCCAACGGAGCAGAGAGTCAGAATCATGCAGAGGGGTTGAAGGCACAGACTCCTAGGTGGCGTGACTGCTATCCTCGTCTGCTGAAGGTGCTATCGTGGAGAGAAGGAAATAGATTGACTCTCCCGGCTCCAGAGTACAGAACTCAGACAAACCGTCAGAAGTTTACAGGCAGGCCGCTTTTGGATCAACTTTAAAAAGAATTTTATAAACAGCTAGAGCAATCCTAAAATGGAATTTACTCCTATAAAGCTGCAAATGCCTCGCCCTGCAACTGCTTAAGCAAAGTTGGGCCAGGCAGTTGTGAGTAATCTTTCCAGTGTATTCCCGAAATCACCAGAAACGTGGGCTTCCCTGACACCGAGCGTTTCTTAAATAAGCATCTCGCAAGTGATCAAAGCTCAGCACTTCTAAGAAGTCACTTTATTTACGCACCGGTCTGCGGCTCGGATTTCTTGATAATTATGTTAAATAAAACTCCATCTACTGTTCCACAAACTCTTCAAGAAGCCGAAGGCTTTTGGCAGGAGTAACACTGAAGCTTGAGAGAAAAGATCCGTGTGAGAGGTGCTGTTTCATTAGAACATGGTATTTGACTCCATGTTGAATCAACACCTTTGTGCAAAATGCAATTTCACCAGCCTCGTTCCTTGTGTTGGCCACATAATTTAACTTAACATTCTCAGCACTTGACTTTCTAACATAAAATGGGATTGAGAGGGAAATTTTGAAGTTCCCATGGTCTGTCTTCTGCATTCTGACAGCTCATTATCAGGGTAGGGTTGTTCTCACATTTAAGTGAGATTAGTGGAAGCAGAGGCCTCTCAGGACTCAAGATAGCCTGTTTTCAGGGAAATGCTAGACTGTGAGATCTGTGACACTAAAGCACTAAGTTCATTTCGCAAAAGCAATGTGCTCTTTTTAAATGGTTATCAAAGGTACTTTCAAAAGAAAATATTAGTTTTGTTATTAGCCAAATCAAGAGCTGATAAATGTACTATATTTAAAAATTACATTTCAATTAAGATGTTATTCAGAATACTATTTGACCTACCAATCTCATTACTGGATATATACCCAAAGGAATAGAAATCATTCTATTATAAAAACACATGCATGCATATGTTCATTGCAACACTATTCACAATAGCAAAGACATGGAATCAACCTAAATGCCCAGCGATAATAGACTGGATAAAGAAAATGTGATACATATATACCATGGAATACTATGCAGCCATAAAAAAGAACAAGATTATGTTTTTTGCAAGGTCATGGATGGAACTGAAGGCCACTGTGCTTAGCAAACTAATGCAGGAACAGAAAACAAAATGCCACATGTTCTCACTTATAAGTGGGAGGTAAATGATAAGAACACATGGACACATGGAAGGGAAAAACCCACACGGATGTCTACTTGAGGGTCGAGGGTTGGAGTGAGATGAGCAGAAAAAATAACTATTGGCTACTAGGATTAGTGCCTGGTGACAAAATAATCTGTACAACACACCACCATGACGCAAGTTTACCTGTGTAACAAACCTGCATCTGAACCTGAAAATCTTTATAAAAGACGCTAAGCAATAAAATTCTGAGTTAAGAATTTAACTAGGTAAATGTTCATTTAATGTTCTAAAAATACGTGTCTGAGGGCTCTAGCAAAAAATATACAATAAGTTTCTCAGCGATGGGAAGGCTGAGGTAAACAGGGAAAATCTGAATTAATCCTTTTTCCGTTGGACTTGGTGTTGAGATCTCACACTTGTGGGTGAGTGTGGGCCTCCTGCGAGCTTCAGCACAAAAGACCGAACTGAACAGAGGATTAAATATGTCACCTGTAAAATTCTGGGCAACAAGACTTCCGGCCACAGAATGTGTGACTCAGATTTCCAAGTCAAAACACACCAGGAAGCAGCTCCCAGGTCCGTGGTCTGTATCCCCTTGGCGCCAGGCAGTATCCATCCTCAATGCTAGCTAGCGTCGAAGTGAAGAGCAAAAGAACCTTCTTTTTTATGACTCAAGAAACTTTGTAGTCTGAGCTGTATTAGGCTTACAGAAAAATTGAGTGGCAGGTTCAGGGAGTTTCCGTGCGGCCCCTGTTTCTTCCTCATGGTCCCTTGCAGGTTTCTCCTGTTGTTAATATCCGCCATGAGCATGGCATCTTTGTTACAGTTAATGAGCCAATCTTGATACATCATTCACTAAAGCTCACAGGCTGCATTAGGAGTTGCTCTTGGTGGTGTACATTCTTCAAGTGACATGCACTCAGCATTACTGTGTCATGCAGAGTCGTCTCCCGGGTCTACAGCTCCCCTCCTTCCTCACCTGCTCATTCCTCCTTCCCACCCTCCCCAAACTACTCGCAACCACTGAACCTTGGACTGAATGGATTTATCCTTCTGCCTTACTGTATGTACACCATATTTTAATAATATACAATGAATAACCTATACTAGGCTTCCATAAATATTCACACAGATGCAGGATCGATCAATCAGTCTTTCAGGATTTCTTCTATAATACATTGTCCTTATAAGAAAGCAGTCATTCTCACCAAGGTGCGCCAAGTGGACACCGGACATGTTCTGACCCAGCTGAGGGCTGAGTGCGAGTCCTGCTGGAGACATAGCAGCCAGTGCTCGCTGCCAGGACCGTGGAGCCTCGGAAGAACCGAAGGCAGAGAGGTCCTCTCAGTGTGGACTGGGCCTCCGCGGGCTGCCGCAGGGGGTCACAGGGCTGATGTGTGTTATGCCATGTGGGGAAAACCTCCAGGCAACCCTGAGAAAGGCTCACAGCGACACCCTCTGCCCCCGAAAGAACAATGGAATTCTAATTTATTTCTGCCATTCTGCATTTTCTGACTTTCCCCAAGTGTACAGTTTTATATGTTTTTACCTGCCTAATTGTCATGGGGGTTATATGATTATATTTCATTAATGTATTCTAATTTGTTCAGCTATTCTTATTGGGTGAATTCATGGGGTTTCCTGATATTTTTGCTTTTAGTAGTGCCTCAGTAGTTTCATACATAATTAATTATGTTTTCCTTCTGGATTATTTACTTCACATCTAGTTCAAGAAGTGAAATCACTGGGATCTCACAGTAAATTTTTGAATTTCACAGTATTATGCTGATTTTATTCAAAGACTCACATTCTAAGAAAGTATAATATGGCAAAACAAGCAGCAAACATCTTAAGTTGATTTTTTCTTAGTATCTCTTCCTTCCACCTTATAGAATACCAGGCTATTTCATGAACCCACGATCTAATCAATATCCTTCTTAAGTATGGCCACAGTGGGTTTCTCGTTATTTTATCTCCACTTCAAGAAATGACTTTTCATCTTGTGTTTTGGGAGCCATAGATGGTTCCAAGCAGGATGCTCGCTCTGGATAGACCCAGCATGTAGATGGTCGTTTGGGCTTGCTCCTAGTATAGCGATGCAGTTCCCTGGGAAAGGGTAGGAGTAGATTTTGGGGACTCTGGATGCCGTGTGGCCTGAAGAGACAAGGACTCTGTGAAACCTCTGCCTGTTTCCAACCGTGTAACCATGTGAACATCAAAAATCATGGACACGCTCTGGTTAACACAGAGTGGGAGCTCAACAAATTATTACTTTTAATTGTTACTTGGACATGGCCAAGCTGACCACACTCTGTGTTCGGCTACCTATTCGTCCGAAAGTGATGCCACAGAAGGTGAACCACGTGCTGGGAGATGCCCCTCATCTCCTGCGTTTGCTCCATGCCCCTGCGCCTGCTCTTCACGACTGTATCTCTACCAGCAATCTTTGTGTTGGCGAATCACACGCCCCAGTGGGAACTACTTAAGGGGAATTCAGTGGATTTCATTCCTTGTATGTAATTGGCCACTCAGTAATAGACGTATAGGTCTCTTGTGTGGATGAGGATTCTGCCTTTTATGTCAGATGTGTGTTGCAATTCAGCTTTCAGGTCCCAGCCCCAGGGAGGCTCCAGGGCCTTCACAAACTGGCCCACCCACGAGAAGGAAAGCAGTTGTCCAAACGTGGGTAGCTTTCCTTCCCACTGTTCTCAGCTGCTTCCAATTAGCCCCGTATGCATAATCCCAGTTTGTGTCTGTATCAGTACAATTCTCCCATGTCAATGTGAATTTGAAGCCACAGAGGGAAAGGGGACAGATGATGTGCTTTCATTCAGCTCTCCTCTGTCTCACACCTCTTGGCCTGCATGCATTTCTTTGCTCTGATTAAACAAGCATTTTATAAGCCACATTTGCTGTGTGAAAGGCAAAGTTTTCCCTCCCACAGATGAGGGTCTCCAGGGATGGTGTGTGTGTGTGTGTGTGTGTGTGTGTGTGTGTGTGTGTGTGTGAAAAACAGAGAGACAGACAGAGAGAGAGAGAGAGAGAGAGAGAGACTGCTGTAAAGATATCTGTGTGAAACTTCATTTTCCATATGTGAATTTTTGGAACTGAGACAAATGGAACTCAGCTAAAAGATGGGAAAAGGTAGACCAACTCTGACCTAATCTACTTAACCTATCAGGCAGTTAATAACACGATGGCCTAATTTATGCAGCACCTGAAAACAAGCCTGTTTCAGCCCTGCAGAGGCTCAGCCCCTAAGTGGGCAGCATTGTTGGAGGTGAGAAGCTTGGGCTGATTGCTCATCGAAGGACCAAGTGCCTGATGTGCGCTCGTCACTGGGGAGGGCCATCTAGCCAAGCAAGGCCATGGGACTCTACTGTCAGTTTCAGGGAAATTTGGGACCCTGGAGCAGAAACCAGGACTCCAATGAACCGGGAGAATTGGATCCAGGGGAGACAAGTGAGGAGTAAGGAGTCTGTCTTTAGAAAGGAGAGCCCCAAGGCTAGAAAGATGGGAAAGGAGGGTGGGACGGTTCTGTAACTGGGTCTCGGTCCCGGCACCAGCAGCTCTCAAGGCTTTCTAGAGAAGGAAACTTCATTTATGAATTAAAATTAGTCTTCAACGACATGGCAGGGATCTCGGCACACCCTCTCTTGTGACCATAGGCCACTGTGTTGGAGGCAGGAGTGTTGGTTTTGGAGGCATAGACTTTAAAATTGGAGCACAGCAAAAGAAACAGTCATTAGAGTGAACCGGCAATCAACAGAATGGGAAAAAAATTTTTGCAATCTACCCATCTGACAAAGGACTTATATCCAAAATCTACAAAGAACTAAAACAAATTTATAAACAAACCAACCAACCAACCCATTCAAAAGTGGGCAGAGGATATGAACAGACACTTTTCAAAAGAAGACATATATGAGGCCAACAAACATATGAAAAGTGCTTATCATCACTGGTCATTAGAGAAATGCAAATCACAACCACATTGAGATACCACCTCACGCCAGTTAGAATGGTGATCATTAAAAAATCTGGAGACAACAGATGCTGGAGAGGATGTGGAGAAATAGGAACACTTTTACACTGTTGGTGGGAGTGTAAATTAGTTCAACCATTGTGGAAGACAGTGTGGCGATTCCTCAAGGACCTAGAAATAGAAATCCCATTTGACCCAGCAATCCCATTACTGGGTATATATCCAAAGGATTATAAATCATTCTACTACAAGGACACGTGCACACGAATGTTCATTGCAGCACTGTTTACAATAGCAAAGACCTGGAACCAACCCTAATGCCCATCGATGATAGACTGGACAGGGAAAATATGGCACATATACACCATGGAATATTACACAGCCATCAAAAACGATGAGTTTATGTCCTTTTTAGGGACATGGATGAACCTGGAAACCATCATTCTCAGCAAACTGACACGAGAGCAGAAAATCAAATACTGCATGTTCTCACTCATAGGCGGGTGTTGAACAATGAGGACACATGGACACAGGGAGGGGAGCACTACACGCTGGGGTCTGTGGAGTGAGGGAAACTAGTTGAGGGACAGTGAGGGGTGGGGAGAAATGCCAGATATAGGTGATGGGGATGGAGGCAGCAAACCACATGGCCATGTATGTACCTATGCAACAATCCTGCATGTTCTTCACATGTGCCCCAGAACATAAAGTGCAATTATATATATATATATATATATATATATATATATATATATATATATGTGTGTGTGTGTGTATATATATATGTTTGTGTGTGTATATGTATAAAAGAAAATAACTATGTACATTAAGACAAGCAGGCTTGATCTGGGGATTTTAGTGGCTGAAATTAAATCATTTTAAGACACTGGAAAAAATAAATAAATTGGAGTAATATATGAACACTCAAAGCGTTAAACAGCAGTGATGTGGAGGGCTCCCCACCCCCATGTATCCCTTTCTTAACCCTTTAATTAAGATCAGAGCCCTAGAAATAACTTACAAAGTAATCATTGATCATTTCGACCTTAGTGCTTCTGTGAGCATGTTTTCTCTTTCACTGCTGCTCATCTGCATGGAAAAGTATGCATGGGTTTCTGAATATAATTCCATGGTGCTTGCTTCCATTATATTTGTGCCATTTGCATCATATCTGATAAGCAACCAAAGAGTCCCGTGTTACTGAACGTTCCCATTTCTATTTTCCATGAAGGCAGTGCTGGGGGCTGTTCTGAATTCTCAGTTGCCGTTTTTCCCCTCCCCAGTTCTTTGAAAATATCAAAAAATGACTTGTGGCATCTTTGAAAAGCTACTTAAAATGTACTGCTGTGCTCTGAACTTGAAAATGGGCTTTTAACACAAAGTTTGTGGAGCCCTTGCTGCCCATATGAGATGAATCCTGCCATGTGGTGGATGCCCGTCTCATGCCAGGCACTGTGCCGTAAGCCCATCGGTTTATTTTCATGCTTGAAATTGGCCTTCGAGAGAGGCACCATGGTTCCCTTTTCACAGGAGAAGAAACACCAGAGGATCACAGATGGGGAGTCTTTCTCCGCAATCTCACAGACCCCGAATGAAAGCCCAAGGCCGTCAGCTTCCAAAGCCCGCACTCAGGCTGCATCTCCATTCTCTTCACTGAGGGTCAAACGGAAAGAACGTTTGAGAGTCAAGTTTCAGAAAATCAGAGAAATTAAGAAATATGTGCCCGGAAGCAAGAACGTCTAGCCTCATTAAATCGGCTCCATTCACCTCCTCTCACATCTTTTTCTGCGTTTGGGCCAACTTTTCTCTCCCCCACGTTTCCTGCTTGAACTCATTTGAATCCTCTTCCCTGGTGAAGTCATTTAGGTTCAGGCTCTTTTTTTTACTTTGGTCCATAATTTAGATGGAACCACATGTGCTGATGTGATTCAAACGGTGTGGAATTCTCTGGACAGAGATAGAATTGTGGAGGGGTTAGTGTGTGTGTTTAAGATGAAAAGACCAGGTGTGGGGGAGGAGATATAATGAACAAAAAATAGTGTGTTAAGTGAATCCTGAACCTGCACTCATGGAAAAAGTTCTCTCCCCTTGAGGTGCTCTCAAAGCATTTTACCATCAGCACACGCAGAAGTGATTCTCAGTCTTCTGAGATGGGGCCGTCTTGAATCCAGCAGACAACACACAGCATCAGCCAGACTAACAGAAAGGGCATCGTGGGCACGGACATAAATACTGGTGTCAACACTGTGTCTGCACATCGAGAGAGGCCGAGCAAGAGGGCAGAGCGGCGGGTGAAGGTACGTTGTTTAGAAAGGAGGCAGTAGAGAAAGGAAGACCACCTGTGCACCCCACAGCTCGAGGACCGTCCTGGAGGGCAAATGCCAGCTGCTCGCTTCTGAAATGAGAAAGTCCAGTGAAATGAGGACAGTAATGCTTAGGGTTACTCACTTGAAACTGCGTGTGTTTCTTCTTGGCTTCTCACCTCCACACAAAACCCTTAGATGGTGAAAATCTAATAGAAAAAATTATGTAGTCTTGTAGATTTATTAGCCTTAACATAGTAAGAGAATTTTTAAAAGCACATGAGGTCTTCCATGGACGAAAAGAAAACTTGTAAACCTAAGGGAATCTCAATTTTTGATAGATAAAATAACATATTTCCTCAAACTATGATCTTGATACTAGAATTTTAATTTTAAAATGCCTGCAGTTTATATGCAAAGTTAGAGATTAATTCTTAAAAATAGATTGTATGTAGTATCCACAGGTCAAATAGAGGTAATTTTAATTCCTAATAATCGTGTCATGTTCTTCCCCGCCAGAAACCAATTATGCGAGCTTCTCCATTCACACGTGGAAAATAACTTAATGGAGTACTCATTGCAATTTCACTTATCCAGAATTCGCTGTTGCTGTCAGAGCAGCCTGTGTTGCCTTGTTAAGGAGAATATGTTAGTATCCAGACATCCAGAAAGGGTCCTTCACTGTTTCAGAGCTCATTTTCCCCACTTTCGAAGTACACACACAAACACCCATTCACGCAAACCAGACAGAGATTGTAAAGTGATTCCACTGACATTTATGCACTTATGTTTTCTCTTTGGGTTTCAAACTGTCCATCAGTGCCCCTTAACTCTTAATTTAGATATAGTTTAAGCCTAATTAGAAACCAGAAGCTCTTGTGTGTCCGCAGAGGATTATGACAGTCCTGAGAAAAGAGGGAAACAATTATGCAGCAAGATAAAGCCTTCTTAACAATACAACGATAGACGATTTTCTCACTGATCTTAGCCTTCTGAATTTTAGAATTGTCATTTCCAAGTCTAAAACAAACGTCAAGTCAGGAAATATAGGAATGGCAATTGGACAGAAACCTACTGGCTTTGCTATTTCTGTTTTAGCAAGTAAACTACCACACATACCCACAGCCCAAGAGATAGATGGCCGTGTACCTGCATTGCCTGATTAAGGTGACCACGCCACATCCTCCTGGAAGAGGTCTACCACGCACCATGCCACAAACCAAATATTAGAAAATCAGATGGCACATTGTAGTGAATTTTTTGAGGCATGTATTGAAAAGCATCTCGAAAAGCATTCTCGAAGCTTCCAGAAGTCAAGCTGAGTTACCTGAGAAGGGACGCGTTTTGATGATTGCTCGCTTGATACTGGGATAGCCAGATGAAGATTCCCCCTACTTCCTCAGAAGGGCAACTCTGGAATTTCTTCGTCTTGCTGGAGATTCTTGCTGCATTCTGGGTCTTTAATGCATAAACACTGAGATGTCCTGAGGAAATTACTCCCTAGGGAGGAGAGGGGTGGACGAGGAATAAGCTTTGCTGGTGACTCACGCGCCGTGTGGAAACTCCCTGCACAAGTGAGCCATGCAGGGTGAGTCTAAAGGGTTAATGCACTTTCAAAAGCCTCTAATTTGTTATTCCGGAAGAGTCATTTACTCACTAGAAGTATCTGGGTGGCTGCTAACACATTTGTGTCCTTAAAAAAAATCAGTTTTATGTTAAGATTAAAAGTATAAAGCAAGAGCTGGAAA
This sequence comes from Saimiri boliviensis, assembly GCF_048565385.1. Classification (NCBI taxonomy): domain Eukaryota; kingdom Metazoa; phylum Chordata; class Mammalia; order Primates; family Cebidae; genus Saimiri; species Saimiri boliviensis. The sequence goes on along the minus strand of NC_133458.1, from coordinate 103,262,397 downwards.
GTCACTGAAAACTGACAGCCCATTTCCCATTTTCAAGAGTATTTATTAAAACGTTCTGGTTGCAGAAGGAATAAGAAATGGCTCGAGATCATGACCCAGTGAATCATATTGTAAACACGTTAGCTCTGGCTGTGAAATTGACCAGCGATGAGCTCAAGCGTCCCCAGAAGGTGTTGGGGGAATTAGGGACATGGCTGTGTTTCCCAGAGAATAGGGAGCGTTTTGCTTTCCCTGTTCACCCGTATGCTTTTGATGTGCATCGCAGAGCTGAAGGCAGGGGAAGGGGACAACGCAGTAAGTGACTGAGCGGCATTTTTTTTTTTTTTTTTTTTTTTTTTTTTTTTTTTTTTTGTCAAGTGAAGCTGAGTCATCTGGCCTCTGTCATTTCAAAACTATTCTCTTAACTATTCTCTCCGGCTGCATTCCTTTCGCTCTTGCCTGCCTTTAGAACCCTGGAGAGGGCCTCCCAAAGCCTGGCCCTATTCTGTGCCCTGACAAAATTAAACGTTTCTAAAAAGCTGCATGCTGCTTCTAGCACAGTTTTTCCTCACAGTGATGATGTGATGACAGGGCCATGCAGAGGAGGCGTCATCGAAGGCACTTGTGGCGTGTGACAGAGTCCCCTGCGCGGGATGGCCGCACTCCTCTCTTGCCTGCTTTCCTCCCGAGTTTGGAAAGGCTGTCCCTGTCAGCAGAGGGTATTCTGGTAGGTGACATTTCTGAAAATCACAGCCTACATTTTTTAAAAATCCAGTAAGTGAAAACTAAAAAATTAATACTGTGGTCATAAGAGCGTGGCGTTCGATAGCTAATGAGACATCGTCATGCTGCCTATTATTTTCAGGCTTTTACAGTCGTTTTTTAAATACAAAGAAATCTTTGGTGTGAAATGTTCCCCAGGAGTTGGTGCAAGCCGAGGCAACAGGGCGAGGGAGCTGGGGGTGGAGCCTCCAATTCCTCCTGGCGGGGGTGCAGCATACAAGTAAATAAAATGCAAAGCCAAGATTCCCACAAGCACGTCAGTTTATAACTCGCCGTCATGAATTCTCTTTTGCCCATCACCACGGCATCTCTTCACTGTGGAGTCTGGTTTGCTTGGTTACAGAAAGGGCAGTTCAAAGCTTTGGTTCTTAGGTTGCTACTGGGACAGTCAGCTGAATTTCTCCCACCGCGCTGGTGCTGGGGTGGGGCTCCCACAGATCCTCTTTTGTCACCAGGGGTGCTGTGGATTCACAAGGAAGCGAGATGCTTCTCAGGTCAAGCCTCTGGCTGCTCCCTGAGGTCAGCTGCCTAGCCTCTCCTCCTCTGAGACAGACAGGAACAAAGACGATGATGCATGCATTTCCGAAGCTTGAAAAATGATACCACCACATAAAACCCCATGATTTCATATAGACATTCCAAAACATAAAAAGTAAATCATGCATTCACAGAAACATGGAATTACAGAACTGGATGCTGACCTGGTCACTTGGGAGGCAGGCGTCCTTGCCATTGGTTCATGCCTCAGCCCCACCACACAGTGGTGGCCAGGTGATCTGGGCCGCTCCTGCATCCTCGGGTCCCCACCTGTCCAGGGGGGCGGTGACATCTCTCTTGTAGCCTGGTGTCAGGATGAGGGAGGTAGGGTGCGGTTTCAGAAAACCATCCAGGCTGGACCTGTGTGAGCACAGCTGCGATTTCAGGAGCAAAGGTCAGAAGAAGCCCAAGGGTTGCTTCTGCATGAAAGCGCTTCCATCTCCTGAAATGCTTTCAAGACTGCCCAGGAGCACGGTGTGAAGGGACAGCCGAGCCCATGGGGACGTGGTTCCAGAGGGTTCCGCATATTAGAGGAAGGCATCTGTTGGAAAATGGACATTCAAGCAAATTTGCCTGCATAGACACACAGAATGCCTGGGAAAGCCCTGACAGGTTACTTACTGGTAAATGAGGTGAGAAACTTAAAATGAGAACCCCATTGCTGCCTCTTTTTCACTTTAAAAACATTTAAATCTTGAACTAGGTTAAAATACACATAAGATTTACTATCGCATCCATTTATAAGTATACCGTTCAGTAGTGTTAAGTATATTCACATTGCTAAGGAACCAATCTGCTACTCGCATTTGTTTATTAATTTATTTCTGAGGGACATATTTTTAAATTTTAATATTTAGTTGACAAAAATTATGCATATTCTAGGTATAAAATGTGATTTCCTATATATGTACATTGTATACTCATTACCACAAAGAAATTAACACATTTCTTTGTGCATGCATGTGTGTGTGTGTTTGTGTATGTGTGCACGTGTGTGCTTGTGTGTATATGTGTATGTGTATACATGTATTTCTGAGTGCCTGTGTGTCTATGTGCATGTGTATATGTGTATGTGTGCATGTGTGTGTGTGTGTCTGTGTGCACAGGTGTGCCTGTGTGTATGTGTGTACATATGTGCATGTATGTATATGTGTGTCTCTGTGCACAGGTGTGCCTGTGTTTATGTGTTCATATGTGTATGTACATGTGTGTATGTGTGTGTAGCTGTGTGTGCACAGATGTGTATATGTGTGCCTGTGCGTGTGTGCACGTGTATGTGTATTTGTGTACATGTGTGTGCACGCATGTATGTGTATTTGTGTATGTGTGTATGTGTGTACGTGTGTGTGTGCACAGGTGCCTGCATGTGTGTGTGCACGTGTTATATGTGTATATGTGTGTGCAGGGGGTATGTGTGTGCACAAGCATATATGTGTGTGCCTATGTGTATGTGTGTGTGTAGTGGGGACACTAAAAATTTCTCTTATCACCAAATAACAGTTATTTTGTTTTCTCTCTTCTGTTTTGAAATATCAGAACAATCATAATTTCCCATAGACAAAATCCTCAATCCTCACCATCCTTCTATTTCCTATATTCATCATAAGCTTCATGCTTAATTTCGAAATTGTTTTCTGAAAATAGAGAATACAAAGAGACGTTAAAAGTCAATGGCAGCCCCACGGTACTTTTTCATCTTATTTCCTGATACCTGGAGTTGACTTGGGTGTAAGGTTTTCCTTGATTGGTTATTTCTATAGCAGCAGCTCCAGATTAGGCAATGGTTTTCTTCAGAGATAGCTTAGAAATGAGCCCCAGAACAAGGTCAACATGAAGATTGCTTGTGTCTGCGCTTCTAGGGCACAGTGATCCTCATCACTGGCTGGGGGCTCCGTGAGGATCTGCTCCTGGTTGTTTCTGTTCTGTATCTTCCCGCCGGCCTTTACTGAAGCGATTATAAACTAGCACAATTCAATTGCTACTATCCCCATCATCCACAGATGGCTGAAATATTGAAAACACAGTGGTGACCAGGAGGCAATAGTCTGTCCACATCCAAGAACACACTTGGATAAATCGAGGCAGCAGTGGGGAGAGAGAGAGAGAGAGGAATGCATGGTTAGTGGGTTATCAAACTCCTGTGACTTTTCGCAGGAAAAGGCCTCTTCCACATCAACTTTAGGAATGTATAGAAAGAAGGGTCGGGGCAGGGGTGGGGTGGTGGGCAGAGCAGTTGGGGGGCACAGGGAGAACGCATCTGGTCGTGTATTTGGAGTACGAAGTCTTGCTTTGCTATTGAATTGCAGGGACACTCTGGGAACAGTGTTCACTTCTTTTTGCAACCATTTCTTCAGATAAAAGTCATGAGACTCAAGTCTTCTTAACAAAGCAGTTTGAGACTTTTGAGTACCAGATGGATTACAGAGATGAGTATGAAGCATTACTGTAGTATTTTTTAAGTGAAATTCACTAAATGCAAAGAAACCTAGCAAAGACTCTCAGGTTAATTTTCTTCTAAAATTCAGATAATGAAGAAAATTCATTCTCCCAAAACTGCTGTGCATAAAAAGAAAAATGTTATCCAGATGGCCCTTGAGTGCCCAACAGTCTGTACTCAGCTGCAAAATGTGTCATCGATGACCCTCCAGCAACTCAGCAACGGATGCCTTTTAGCTGAGGTGGTGACTGCTGCACGTGGGATACGTCCAGCAAGTATCCGCTGAGCTAATAATAAAGAGCCTCAGGCAGAAAGACAGTAGGCATTGGCCACAGCCTGTGGCGCAGGAGACCCCTTGTTCCACTGCATCCCAACTTTCCACCGTGGGGCCTCACAGGCCTTGATGACCACGCACATCAGACGTGGTTCTTGTTCAGTCCTGGGGGCCACAGAACCCAGCAGATACTTTATCCCCGAGACCAGACTCCAACTTGGCTTTTGTCTTCCTCTCCAGGATTGGTGACCTCCGAGGTCATGAGGCTGTGATGGGCAAGGACCCTCTCCTCTCCAGCCTCCCAGCTTCAGCTCTCTGACGGTGGGAGCAGTCATTTAGATAGCCGACCGCCCACAGCAGGGCCGGTAGATGAGCAAGCTCAGGAAGGTGCCTGCATAGACTTTAGTGTTAAACGCAGAATTCTTACAGGGCACCCCCAAAGTTACCTAACTGCTGACTCCACCAGTCATAGAAATGCGGTAACCCGCTAATTATCATTCTGTCTCTCTCTCTCATACACACTTACACACACATACACACAACCTTGTTGCTTAATTTTGAGATAGTCTACTGTCAGAAAAGTTTTCAGGAATGCAGCATGTATAAAACTGAGAGATTACCTGAAGTATCTTTAGATTTAGTAAAAAGTTGCATGATTTTTTTGAACATCACACTTGAAAAGTACATGAATACAGATATGCTTAGGAAAAGAAACTTCAATTAATTTTAAAAGGAGAACAATGCTATATGCTGTATCCCACCTTTCTCTGAATGTTACATTTTCTCCCCTATCCCAGGCTGCATCTAAGAAAACTAAAAGGAAATATGCTATGTATCTTTTCCAAGCAGTGAAAGGTCTGGGTTTCCCCTTCTTACTGGTTAGACAGGATAGGTTCTGAGTCCCCTGATATCATCAGCTTACATATTCTGTTAAATGTTCACAAAAATCACGACCTTTCACACCTCAACAAAACCTACTGCCTAAAATACAGTGAGGTCATTCATTTTAGGAAGAATTGCCCCAACTACAGTGGGCAAAGAACCAGCATGTTGGACTGTCTATCTAGTTTTTATTTAGTTCTGGGATATAAACAAATGTATACATACATACAAACCTATGTGTATAATAGCAGCGGCAGCTTGTGAAACATTGGCAGGACACTGGAGTTGGAAGGGGACTTTGCAGTGGTCCAGTTCCACGGTTTCCGATCACAGATTAGACGGCTGGGGCGTGCGCAGGTGATTCTTGGCAAACGGTCCTGAGTCGTCCAGTTTATGCCTCATTCACAGCCAGTGCTGACTGTAGAAGTAAATATGCAAACACGTGCAAGAAGAAATCATACATCCTGGGGCTTGGATTTCCTCCTCTCTTGCTGTTTCTATCCATAGGCAGAACCATTGCTGAGCTATTGAAGTTGTCTCCTTCCCCCACGCCAGTCTTGAAAAAGGAAGTGGGGAAAAGAAAAAGAAATTAATAAAGCCCACAGATCCTAGGAGAATCGTATTGAATCCCAGCTCTGTAAAGTTTTGCTTTATTCCATGGCAACATGGGTACACACATCCCGCCGATGTTTCAGCGGCTCAAAGCGGGTAAGCCTTGTGCCAAACGCCGCTAGCAGGAGGAGCGTGGGGACAGCCGCAGAGCCAGAACGTGGACCCCTCCTGGGCCCAGGGTCTCAGGACCTCCCTACAGCCCAGCCCTGACACTGGGCGCGCTTCCGCCGCCGTTATATAAAATTGCGTGCTCTCTATTCTCTTTTTATTGTTCAGAATCTTCAAGAAATACATTAAGTTCTTTCAGAAATCTTCTGTTTTGAAAAGAGGACTAAAACAGATGGCCTGGTTGTGTTAAACACAGCGACCAGACAGTCGCCTGCCTCTCCACCCGCCCTGCCTTCACCGGCAGAATCGGGATCCATCGTGTTCTCTGTTCAGTGTCAGCGCCCCTCTCAGAACGCGAGGCTCTTCCCTTCTAGGCGGCCTTACCAGGATGCACGTGTGTGCCTACGCGTGCACACGCGCGGCTCCCCAGGACTCTAAAAAAAGATACTTTTCTGCTTTAATACTAATAATATGTGAGAGATTTGTGCTTCAGATCCGTACAGAATTGCATGGTTCTCTCCAAATTGTACTTGAGAGAGAAAGGAAAGAACAAAATTTATTTTACAAAAATGCTCGGTACATTTAGGGCACATATGAAGACGTTCCAGAACATGGTTTATCTCTTTAAAGACAATTAGCACAGTTTTCTGGGCAAGGCAAGGCAAAATATTCAGTAACTTAGCAACACTAACAGAAGACGGCCAATATTGCAGCACATTTTTCTCTTGGATCGGGTCAGAGAGTACTGCAGAGAAAACGGAGTAGACAGAGCTGAGATGCTTCCGCACTCACTGTGTTCAGGGCAGCCTTCAGCATGTGCCACAATAATACCAGAAACTCCCCGGCCACGGCCTTGGGATCCAGCTCTCGTTTCGTATGTGACCTGCAGGGAAGTAAGTTAAATGCATACGTTTCATCAAGTTCAAACGCAAACCTAATTTTAAATGTATGTAACATCAGTTGAAGCGTCGTAGCTATTCCTAGCAAGGCAAGATGGGACTGTCTTTTTCAAGGTACTCTGCACAAACTTTGGTGCACACGACCGACTCACGGTGGATTTTAGAGCTTTATTTGTGGTATTATATCACGGACAAAAGCACGTTCATCAGGGTCAGAGGAATGTGGTGCGAATGCCAGCTGTCCCACTTACTGGCTGTGGGACCTGAGTAAGCTCCTAAAGCAGCTGCACCTGCCTTTCCTGCTGGGCACCGTGGAGCCATCAGCAGCGTTTCCCTCAGAGGGCTGCGGGCTGGATGGGGTTTGCTGGTAGATGTGAAGTGTCAAGCATCGCTTTCATGAGTGGTGGTGCGGATGGTGTTTCGTTCTTTAGGGAGGTGATTTTCCCCTGCAAAGGCACCATCAGTTTCATCTTGGCCCATTTTTCTATTAATTGTTTCAACTAATAGGACCAAGAGTGGTCGCCCCGTCGTTTTATTACTGCTGGTCGTACCACAAGCAGTTGCGCCGTTGTGTTTAGGTAGATATTGGCAGATGCTTTTAACAGTCTGCTGTTTTGTCTGCTTCTGAAGTCCTTAAAGTAATCCCTTAGATGACAGTGTGGATGGAAAGATGTCTGGAGTCAGTGACGCCATGATCTTTCCTGCATGCCCATCACTTTCTAAAATGCCGTATATGAAGGACTTTCACGATTTCTTTTTAGGTATATGGTGAGAGTTCAGTTCACATCACTGTCTGGAAAATTTCCTTATAATCAGGCTGAAATTTCTCATGTTAACGTCTCATGTCTCATTACTTTTAGATAAGGAATTCTCAGGCTTTGCTGTATCTGATTGCTCTTGGAGGCTGAGCTTTTAGCCAACTACCTGACCGGTTTTGGCATTTCTCTTCCCTGGGAATGAAGCTAACTTCTCGTTGTTTCTGCTATTTTGCTATTTGGTGATCTGTGATTTTGCTAAATACTGAAGGACTTCTCCCAATTCAAATATGTGCCGAGTCAAGGAAAGGGCAGTTGGATATTGCAGACAGCATGGTGCAGTAGTTAAGAGTGCATGCTTACCAGCCACACCGCCTCGCACAGATTGTCAAGCCTCTCAGCCCATTTCCTCAATCTGCAAATTAGATGTGAGTGTAGGACCTTCCTGGGAGAATTTTTTTGTGAGAATAGAATGACTCTCAGAAAGACTTTCCCTTAGTCTGTGGCAGGGAGGCACACACTGGAAAGGCTTCTGCAGGTGCCGTGATCAATGCTGTTCTCAGTGTATACATCCCATTACAGACACGTTACCAGAAACTCCCTGGCCAGGACTTGATTGCAGCTCACATTTTGTATATGGCCCACAGGGAACTGAAGTGTGTATTTTTTATAAAGTTCAAGCGTGAACTTAATTTTGAATTTACTATCAAATCTCAGTTGTTATGGGCATTGATAGCTATTAATACTTCGTCCCATGTGTCCCATGCCATGGAACAGAAATTAAAGTTCTTTCTGGAGTCTCCTGAATCCCGGTCCTGTTCTTTTGCCACCCAGTTAATTACATAGAGATATTCACACCTCTTCGGATGTTATCAGCATTAAGGGAAACAGAAAAGCCAGTGTGCTATTTGCTCTGTCCCTTAGTCAAGCGTCAAGCCTTATCAACATATATTTTTCTTCCAAGACTTTCATATGCACAGGGATGCCTATCCTCTACAAGAAATACATTTTAGGCAAATTATAATTAAAATGCCAGTTATATCTCTTGACCTTTAGAATTTAAAGAATGATCATTTCTTAGATTAAGTCTCTGCCACACCCTTCCCCTGGTCTGCAGAGGGCAAGGCCCGTGCGTACTGCAAACAGCCTGACGTAGTCAGGGGTGGTTCTCAGCGGCTTGTCCACCACATCGGCCTCATGATGGCAAAGCCACGTTCTGTTACCCCTGCTGCGCTCTGGCTCATTCTAAGGTACACGCTATTAACCTTGCAAGAAAACAAAGAGGCCGCCCCACCCTTCCTGCTCACTCTGAGTCACGGTGAAAATGTTTCAGGAACTCTGTTTCAACCACGAGTCCTGTCCAGGTCCAGGAGGAAATTCAGAAGGACCACATGTTCACTCTGAGGTCACATTTGTATTTCCCTCTTGGTGGAACAGCATTAATACTCTTGCTGTATTTAAATTCTGGCTTTCTCCGATTAGAACGAAAGTTATGATAATGTCATCAAAATAGGATGTGGGTTTACAGCCGACCCCCCGGCCTGGTTTGTGTACATAAAAAAGAAACAGAAAGTGTAAGTAGTGACATCACATTCTCTCATTCAATGTGAAAGGCCACCAAAGTCTTTCCAGAAGTATTTAATTATTTTAAATATCGTGTCGCCTATTCCCCAAACACCTACTGGATTATGACATGATTAAATAATTAATATTTGGGAGCGCGTACTTTAATCTTATAAACTACTATTGCAAGTACCGGCTCATTAAAGTCAAAGGACATTTTAAATCAATTAGTAAGCAAATCAATTAGCTGACAAAGTCTAGATTATTTTTTCTTCTGGTAGTTGAAGAATAATGCTGAACCTGTCACTCTTATTACCATGCAAAGCGGTCTCTTTGGAAGGTCATTTCAACAAAACATTATTTTTCATCCAGAATTTGAACGTTGAGATTGTATGGTATTTTAGAAACCTTTGGCAAAGGTTATTATTAAAACAATCACATTAATGGAAAATCAGTATAAGAGCAACTCAGAAGAACTCACAGTCCCAGTAAAATCACTTTGTCATCTTTCTAAGACTTTTAAAGAGCTTTTGGAAGTAACTGAATAGAAGGCCAAAGGGTGTGTAGGTAGCTCAGACCATCAGTGGGTGGCCAGGGCCAGGCCAGGGGCCGCGGCTGCAGTCTGCATTCTTGTAAAGGGCAGAGCAAATTAAAGTTGAACCAGGAGCTTAAAAAAAAAAAAAGAAGAAGAAGAAGAATGTTTCAAATAGTTCCACCAACCAGAGGATGCGACTTGGAACAGCTTGAGCCTCACTTGTCCGTGAAGGCGTCCAGGTTCCTCCGCACCTGTGGCCACCTGTCATTCACTCCGAGCCCTTCTTTGTACGGAGGTCATTTTATCAACTGAGCTGTGACCACCACAACGGGATTTCCTGGTTTAGGGCTTTTATAATATCGATGGTTTATATCTAATTCCAGAACATATTCACTGGAGATTGGACTTAGCAACCACCACCACAACAACGCAACAATGTGTTTTGGAACAAATTTACCAGTCCGAATTTCCCCTCAGATTAGGTCACGGGAACACTGCAGCTGAGGCACAGCTATGCTTCTCCTGGATCTTGGAGACGCATCCTCTTGAGCTGGGTTGTAAGGACCACCTGAAGCTCAAGTTCCTGTAATGGACTCACTCAGGCAGTGGAACCCACTGCCGTAGTGAGGACAGCGCCCGGGGCCCTCAGAGGCCATCACAAGTGCGCCACAGCTGCCTTCTCTGGCACGCTCGGAGCTACACAGTGTACTCTGGGATTGGAACTCTTTATTTTTTTTTTTTCAGTTGGTTTGTAAATAGGATTGCACAAAAATCCATGCACATCAACTCTCCAAATCAGAATTTGCTGAGCTAAAAAGAGCATTAAATTAGATGGGCTGGCTTTCAAGTGGTGGGGGTGCAGAAGTGGAATTCTGCACACAGTTCTTTACAAAGAGACAAGCAAGCACATCGCGTGGAAATTTCCATTCAACTGGAAATGTCCAAGCCTGTTTACCTCAATTAATTGTCCTTGTTCACTTGTCCAGCCTAGCAATTGTCCATTAGTAATTAGTTATAAATGAGACATTTGGTATTAAAGCATCTCTTTTGAGATACTGGTATGGTTTATTACAACACGCTGTAAGTAGTATTGTACCAGCTTGAGGTATATTAATACTAAATCCAAGCTGCACAAGGGCTTTATTAGTTTTTCAAGTGCTACACCTTGCTAAAATTCTGAATTAAAAGATGAATCTCAGTACAAATGAATAAATCAACAGAAATAATGCAGGTCAAATATTCTTAAAGCCCAAGAAAGCCTTGTAATTTCCTTCAACCTGATGGGAAATGCAGGCAACTACAAGACTGTTGTCCTTGAGTTTTATTATCAAGACTCAAGGGCACCATAAAATTTAGTTTCATTGGTTGGAAAAAAAAATCCCGATAAGCACTGTTAAGCATACGAACTTTAGCGATTACAATTTTTAGGACACTGTGTGGCACAGACTGAGGAACACAACTAATGTCCAGAGAAAGACCCCTTTTTCCATTCCATCACCTGGTAGACCTATTTGTGCCCACACACACCAACCAAAAGTAGCCAAGCACACAAAACACACATACTCACACCCCTTCATCTAAGTGACTCTCCGTGATCATTGCAATAAAACCTACTTACTGTGGATGGCTCCCACCCGCACTGAGGAGCACTGGGGTTTCTTCCCCTTTGAACTTCATTAGCTGAGCATATGGCTCATTAACTTGTGAAGAGTTCTTTGTATGTGAGAATATATACATATGAATATAATTTCCATCAGAGCTCTGACCACCCCCTTATCTATTTTCATAATGCCTGACACTCTATCGTTAGCCGTTATCATGTAGGCTATCAATCAATAAATAAAACAGTGACAGAATGAGGGAAATTGACTAGCAGCCAAGGACCTAAGCCATCTTTTTTTTTTTTTTTTTTTTTTTTTTTTTTTTGAGATGGAGTTTCGCTCTTGTTACCCAGGCTGGAGTGCAATGGCGCGACCTTGACTCACCGCAACCTCCGCCTCCTGGGTTCAAGCAATTCTCCTGCCTCAGCCTCTCGAGTAGCTAGGACTACAGGCATGCATCATCATGCCCAGCTAATTTTTGTATTTTTAGTAGAGACGGTGTTTCACCATGTTGACCAGGATGGTCTCAATCTCTTGACCTCGTGATCCACTCACCTTGGCCTCCCAAGGTGCTGGGATTACAGGCGTGAGCCACTGCGCCCAGCCCCCCTAAACCATCTTCTGCTTGAACATTCGAAAACTGAGTTCACTGCTGTCATAGGATATACAAAGGCAGAATGTAAGTCATACAAAAATCCATGGCAATCCCAATAGGCGAGTACAACTATTGAACACCGTGTACTAATGGATGAGTTGGTAAATCATTCAATGTCTTGGCGGGGTCAATTACAGATTATTATTTAGGCCCCAAAGATTCCAAAGATGATATTTGGGTCATATCTTCATCCTTCGTAAACCTAGGAGAAAATATGGTAGTTTTATTGACTAATATTCTGTGCTAGGTGTGGTATTTTTAAGCTGAGGCATCAGTGTACCTAGCACAGGGCTTCAGGCACACAGAAAAATTTCTTGATAGTCATTACATAATATTTCAGCAAAAATATCATATTAAGGCTTTAAAATTATCTTCCTGTGTCTCTAACATAGTGAATAAATATTCAGCACAATGTTAAATCATAGTACGATTTCGTCACTGGATTTTCTGATCTTGGTCTCGTCATTTTACTTAGGAAGTAAAAATGCGTGCTCTATTTTTTCTCTAGCACTGCAAAGTGCGTGTGTGTTGTGTGCCCTTTTGCACACCCTGCCTCACACTTGCTGGTCTAGTTCCTTCCAGCTTGATCATGATAAATGACAGAAATGTTTACTTCGAAGTGGAACTAAGCCCGGGTAACTCAGGGTAGGGCAGCCGCTCACACCTAATGACCAAGACTACTGGAGAACTAAGAAACAGGCGGTGCGAGAACTCCAGGCCATCATGGAAGAGTGGGGAGGGAGCGGGGGCTTCTAGAGGGCTGCAGAAACTCTTTGGTGCTCGAGAAAAAAATAGTGAGTTAAATGCTCAATACGCAAGAAACCCGGGAGAGATCGTTTCCTGATGGAGTCCTGTCTTTTCTTTTAAATTGAGGCAGTTCCAAAGAGCTGGACATTGAACCCTGAGCAGGAACTGGAGGCTGTCAGCGTGGTTTGTTAGGTGAGCGGAGCTTTGCAGGGTGTAATGCTGCACGGGGAGACGCTATCTGCAGGCACTGTTGGCGCCTGGGTGTGGAGGGGGAGACAGGGGCGGGCGCTCTCAGGGTAAAGTACGCCCAGGAACAGGTTAGAATAACGTTCGTGTGCATGTGTCCTTATAGTAGAACAATTTCTAATCCTTTGGCTAGATAACCAGTAACGGGATTGCTGGGTCAAATAGAATTTCTATTTCTAGGTCCTTGAGGAATCGCCACACTGTCTTCCACAATGGTTGAACTAATTTACACTCCCACCAACAGTGTAAAAGTGTTCCTATTTCTCCACACCCTCTCCAGCATCTGTTGTCTCAGGATTTTTTAAATGATAGCCATTCTAACTGGCGTGAGATGGTATCTAAATGTAGTTTGGATTTGCATTTCTCTAATGACCAGTGATGATGAGCATTTTTTCATGTTTGTTGGCCTCATGTTCATTGCAGCACAGTTTACAATAGCAAAGACCTGGAACCAACCCAAATGCCCATCGATGATAGACTGGACAGGGAAAATGTGGCACATATACACCATGGAATATTATGCAGCCATCAAAAACGATGAGTTCGTGTCCTTTGTAGGGACATGGATGAACCTGGAAACCATCATTCTCAGCAAACTGACACAAGAACAGAAAATCAAACACCGCATGTTCTCACTCATAGGCGGGTGTTGAACAATGAGAACACATGGACACGGGGAGGGGAGCATCACCCACTGGGGTCTGTGGGGAGGGACTAGGGGAGGGACAGTGAGGGGTAGGGAGTTGGGGAGAGATAGCATGGGGAGAAATGCCAGTTATAGGTGATGGGGAGGAAGGCAGCAAATCACACTGCCATGTGTGTACCTATGCAACAATCTTACATGTTTTTCACATGTACCCCCAAACCTAAAATGCATTTTTAAAAAATAATAAAGAAAAAAAAAGAATAATGTGCGCGAGTCAGAGGCAGGGCGAAGCTCCTGCAGACCCTCGGGGCACTGTGCGGGGCTTCTCCCGTCCACCATCGGTGTTTCTGCCCTGGAGTATTTGGGTGTGTGGCGTGTGAGGAGGGGAGGAGGAGCAAGACCGCCCCGTCCGTGGGATAGGCGCTGGCCCCACACACACCCCGAGCCCAGCGTCCCACGTCCGCACTGTCCCGGGACCCCCCACAGCCCACAGCAGTGCCAGGAGACCCCTCGCACAGCTGCACCTTGAGGGTCCAGCACCATCCCCGGGGTACTGTGCCACGCAGAGACGTTCTTTTTCACTTTGTGTTCGTCACTCCTAAAGCACGTTTGCCGGCTGCACCAGCCCAGGGGTGCCTCGATGCAGAGGGTCTACGCGCGTCCTCCCGTCTGAGCGGGTTCCCGAGGGGAACTGCTGCCCTCTGTGACCTGCGTCCTTCCGCACGCACAGGAACGTGTCCACGTGCACTTGTCAGTGTGGGGGCCACCCGTGCACCACCACTGATCGTCTGTGGGGTCGAGCACTGCCCATGCAGGGCCCAGGCGCAGGGGCCGGTCGCTGTGGTGAGAGTGTGGACGCCATGGTGACTCCACGGCCTGGGGCTGTGCTCAGGACAGAGGGGACATCCTGAGACAGTTTGGACAGCCCGCGGCCCCTGTGCATGTCCTCGGTGCCTGCGTCTTCTCCGTGGGGCAGCGTTCTGAGACAGCAGGTTCAGGGCCTCCACCCCCCACGCAGCCCCACGCCCCTGTCTTTGACCGGCGCGCGTCTAGGGTGGAAACTCCAGGAGCCCCGACCCTCCAGACCGCTTTCCCCGCCTCCGGGAGCAGGCAGGTGCGTCTATACTGTTTGGCTTCAGAAGGGAAAGAGAACCCAAGTGCAGGGCGTTCTCCTGCGTTCCTGTCTCCTGGGCCGGGCCCGCAGTAGGGTCAGCCTCCACGTGCTCCGAGGCCCTGGGAGGCAAGCACAGGCTGAGGCTGGTGGAAAGGCCCGGCTAAGGCTGGGCGCGGGGAGGGTGGACAATCTTCCCACCAGGGGGCTCGAGATGGAGGAGGAGAGGTCAGGAGAGGAGCGGCCGGGCACGGGGTGTGGGAACCTGCAGAGCTGGACCGGCTGCTTGCCCAGAGCCAGGGATGCGCACTGGAGATGGGGAGTGGGGCGGGTGGGCCCCAGCTGCGGCTGCTGCTAAAGATGCGGGTGCTGGGCGTGCTCCGTGCGCGCTGAAGGGGTGGTGAGAAGCACTTACCGAAAGAAATGGACGCTGTTAGGATTGCGCATGGTACTTTGTTTCTCCCAAATCGGTGTTTTTGAATTTTTTTCCTTCCAGGGCCACGACTGGAGTGGTGGCTGAGACAGGCACTCACTTGCCCGCATTTACATTTTGATATTTTGTTCAGCATGGATTTTATGGCTTCCGTTTTGCTTTTATGCCGCACTGTTTATCGTGATGACAGAGGCCTTTGCTGCCCCCCTAAGTTTTGTGCCCAAGAACGTGCCCCGCCCTAGGCCCGGCCCTGCTGGCTTCACAGCTCTCATCATTCCCATGGAACCTCAAGACCTGAGGACAGAAAGGAAGGAAACATGCCCAGTCGTCTGTGAAAATCCAGGGTCCCCCCCACCCCAGGTGTCCCCAGCACAGCCGAACACATGTAGGCGGTTGCCAGGAGGGGCATTTGTACGTTCTGAGCATTCTCTGTATTCTCGGTATGACGCCTTTGTCAGATCTGCAGTTTGCAAACATGTATTCCCAGTCCACAGCTTATCTTGCCAACCTCTTACCAGGCTCTTTTGCTGAACATAAGTTTTAAATTTGGAAGACTAATATATTAAAATTTTTTTTTCCTTTTATGGAACATACTTTTTGTGTCAGGTTTGAGAAGTCTGCACGTAAGTCTGTCCTGTGGTTTGCTTTCAGGTCATCTGCCATAAGTTTCATAGTTTTGTGTTTCGATGTAAAGCTGTGATCCGTTTTGAGTTAGTGTTTGCACAAGGTGTGAGGACAAGGCTCTTTTATTGGCCTATGATGTTGAGTGGCTCTGGCACCATTTGTCGAAAACATGATAGCCAATGTCGGGACTTATTAGTGTAATAATCAGCAGCTTTTGTTTCTTTTTGTTTTTAGTAACTGCCAGTCATTGCTTGTGGTATACATACACAATGGAATACTATTCAGCCTTAAAAAAAGAAGGAAATCCTGTCGTTTGCAAACCTGGAGGGCCTTCTGAAATAAGCCAGGCACCAGAAGACAAACACTGCGTGATCTCACTCCTTCGTGGAATCTAAAAAACTGTATTCTGAGACGGAGAGAGTGGAATGGTGGTGACCAGGAGCTGGGGAGGTGTGAGTTCGGAGAGATGTTGGTGAAAGGACACAGAATCTCAGTGACATGGGAGGCACAAGTTAAAGACTATACTGTCTCTTTATGCAAACTTAAAAATAAGATAAAATAAATGTCATTCCCTGCATCATAGAGGTGAATGACATCCTGTGACTCTCGACAAAGGCCAGGTGGGGACAAGTGTGGGACAGCCTTCCCTGTAGAACTGGGACCCAGGGGTGATCTAGTAACGCTGGCCGTTTATCAGGAGGTTTGGGTGCCGGTCAGGATGATAAAGCTTCCTCTTGGCCACTACGATACTCCGAAATGCCCTGCAGAAGGGGCGCATCCAAGGTTGAAAGCTCGATCCTGGAGTTCAAGCTCTTCAAAAGCGCACCTAATTGCCACACTTTTGTCAAACATGTTCCCAGGTAGAATTTGGCCTCACGTAAAACAGCAGCAATAGAACTAGACAGAACATATTTTGAAACCTACTTTTGGCGGGGTTCCTTGCAGATCAGAGTGGAAATGATTAACAGGGCAACTATCAATCGTGGACTTTTGGCAGCAGAAAGCAAGCTATTGTTTGGTATACAGTCTGGGCCAGGGCCATGCACCCTAACTGAGATACTCGATTCTGTGGATGGTTGGAGGGGGTTGTGCTATTGCAGGGTGGTGCTGCACCTTCTCCTTGGTCGTTCACTCCATTGCCATGAAGTTGTCTTGTTTAGACTGCACCTGGCTTTCTTCACAATGAGTGTTGCAGACTCCCGACACAGGCCAGGTGGTAAAGTGTGGCGTGGGTGAGGGAGAGCCTAAGCTGCCTGAGCTGACTTGTCCTCAGCCACCTGCCATTGTGCTGAGGTGGCAGCAGCCCCTGAATTCTGCCTCTCGGTCTCTCCATAGCAAAACAAAACCACCCTTCCGTGTTCCCAGGACAAGCAGGCTATTACCAATCAGCCACTCACCCTGGAGGAGGAGGGGCCATCGCTGTGGTTCCTCAGTGCCTGTGGCAGGAAGAGATTGTTTTAGAGTGGCATTCTTTTTTTTTTTTTTTTTTTTTTTTGATTTGCAAGCTTTTCTCTCTCTCCACAACATGCTGTCAGTGTGTTCTAGAACATTCTGCAAGGAATTCTAGAGCCAATCATAGGCTCAAAAAAAAAAAAAAAAAAAAAAAAAAAAGCCTGCACAGGAAAGTTGCCCAGATAACATCTGTTTCAGTGACTTTCCAACATTTTTGACCTTACCAAAGTAAGAAATGCATTTTAATATCATGGCACACATGTAGCTATATCTAAACTTTCCCAATCCTGCCTGTACGATATCACTCTGATGCTCTCTGTTCTTTTCTGTTTATTTTTCTTTCTCTTCCTTAGTAAGCTGGTCATGACCCACTCCAGTGATTTCACAGTATAGACTGGGGGGTGGCCCACATTTTGAAATCCCGATCCGCAGCCTTCCTCACTGTACAAAGTAGGTAACTGAGGACATGGGTGGATCAGTGCTTAAACCAATGTTATTTGATCTTACCAAGTGGCATCAGGATTAGAAAGCTGTTAGAGTGTCGGCTATGTGAAGGAACTTGGGTCATTCCTGATAACCTCGTAAAGAAGGTGGTCGTTGAACGCCGCGTGCCTGTAAAGGATGCGGGATCCTACATGCCCGCCTTTGGCTTTCCTCCCTTCCACACCCCACCCCTGTCCACAGTTCCTTTGTTGTTTTGGTTGTTTCTTTCCCTCATCTTCTACCTGTGGCTTCGTAGCCTTTTGGAGAATCACAGCAATAGCTGTATTTAAACGCAACGGGTGGCATCCAAGTCAAAAAGGAGACAGCCTAGACACAAAACCACCCATGGAAGAAAGCAGGACAGCATCCTACTCTGCTTAGGTCTTTTTTCTTCCTGTTTCACGAGGATTATTATCCAGGGTTTTTATTTTCTCACTTCAGGTTTCATTTTAGCTCCAGTGTAGACATACGATAGACCACTCGTCCCTGCGGCTCCGGGCAGCAACCTCATCTGAGACTCCCCCCTTAGGCATCTCGTGCAGAGCAGCTGTAGCGCGTGGCTTCCGCAGGGCTGTCTAACAGATCACCATCCTCACCGTGGCTTAAGAAGCCGCAGATTTATTTGCTCACAGTTTTGGAGGCCAGAAGTCCAAAATCGAGGCGTGGGCAGGGCCGCTGTCTCTCTGAAACCAGCCGAGGAGGATACCCCTGGCCTCTCCCCAGCCTCTGGTGTTCCCAGGAGCCCTTGGCATTCCTTGCCTTGTAGATGCAAAACTCCCATTGCCACCTCCATCCTCAAAGTGCATTCTCCTGCACGCCTGTCTCTGTGCGTTTGCATTTCTCTCTGTGTGTGTGTTTCCATCTTCTTACGAGGACACCCGTCATCAGTGCCCACTCTACACCAGTACGACCTCGTTTCAACTCCATTACATCTTCAAAAACCCCATTCTCAAATAAGATCACTTCACAGGTGCTGGAGGCTAGGGCTTGAACATATCTTATTGATCAACTGATGACGCGTCGTAATGTACACACTGACTCCTCCTAGTAGGGTTAACTGTGGCAGTAACGCCAGCATTGCTGACAGCCTGAAGCATATGAGCTCTAGAATGTATTTCAACAATCGTGTTCACTTCCTTGGTATTCTTTAAACAATAACTCAGCCTTGAACTCCTGTAAAGGGTTTCCCTGGGATTTTCTTCTTGACTCACTCCACTGTGGCTTCCCCTATCCAGGACTGTCACAGACGCCTGGCGTCAGTGGTCTAGACCCCTCTGCCGAATGTCATCTTTGCTGAATGTCTTATGAGAAAAGCACATGGTAGATCGCTCTTAGAAGAGCAGGAAATTCTGTCTGCAGTATATCCAAAACAGGCACGTGGTGAGGCACGAGGTGTCCATGCGTGTACAGTTAATGTCATGGTTTTAAGTTACTTTCAGGCCACTTGGAGATCATTGGTGCATCTACTGATGAAAGCGAATCTTTTTCTTCCTGAAAAACATGGCTACTTATTAGTCAAATTTGTGTTTTAAAAAATGTGAACTGACGTAATGCAGATATTCATCAATATTTAAGAATACTGAGAAGTTTTTGGTGAAATGAAACGCAATGTCGTTGTTAATTACTTAGATGAGTTAAAAAGTAACATCCTAGGAATGATTGGCCACTTTAAATGAATGCCCCAGGTTTTTGGAATACAAGAAACCAGGAGGAAGGGATTAGAATGTACAGGTTAGCAAGATCGGGGGTCCCAAAATACAGAGCCCCAAAAATGGAACAAACTCATGGAATTTATTAATAACGAGGTCAAAGCCAAATCAATAACAAAGATACTGGGTGGAAGAAAGGTGGTCTAACAAATGACCCTTTGAAAGATAGAGCTTGGCTGACCATGATAAGATACAAGCCCAAACTATGAGGTTGTCACACGTAACCACAAATGCCATAGCTTAAAACAACACACACTTCTTATCTCCGTTTCTGGGGGTCAGGGTTTGGGTTCTCAGGGTTCTTAGGGACTCACAAAGTATGTTTTCATCCAGAGCTCCAGGTCTGCTTCCAAGCTCATATGGATTCTTGGGAGAATTCCATTTCTCGAGGCTGTAGGACTGAAGTCCCGGCTCCTAGAAGCCGCCCTCTCCATAAGCCTTTCTCAGCATGGCCACCTGCTTCTCCAGGGCCCGGGGAAAAGCATTTGCCTCCAGCAGGGCTCCGTCCATGCTTCATGGCTTTCACCTGATTGAGTCAGTCCCGTTCCGGGTAACTTCACTTTTTATTAAATCAAAACCAGCTGACTTGGGATCTTCATGACATCTGCAAAACTTTAAGTTCGCCATATAACCTAACCATAGCAGTGATATTTATCATGTGTTTGGGTCAGGTTGCATGAAGAAAGATTGTAAAGCTGGACAAGCTTCTGTTGATCAGAAGTGTTGAGTTATAAGCCTACACGTGGGAGGAATGTTTACAAACTGGAATTGTCAGAGGATGGAAAGTCAAGTGATGGATGAAGATGAATGTGAATATTTATCTGGGAGAAAACTAAGAGGAGTTATAATAGCTGTCTTCACATATTTAAAGGGTTTTTATCAGGAAGAGGAATTTGGCACACTGGATTTTTCCCTCAGAGGAGTGGAGTCCTGAGATGCCCTTAAGCATTCATTCCAGCCTCCAGGGCACACCTGCTCTCTCGGTCCAGCTTCTCGGTAGCAGAGGAGTGCAGCCCCACCCATGATCTTCCACGGTCAGGCGCGTTGTCACACCCACTGAGTGGAGAGTCATCCGGGATGAAGGCACAGTTTCACTGGAATGGCCTATGGAAGGGCACACTCAAATGCGGGAGCGACTCCTTCCCTTCCCCAGTCCTTGTGCTTCAGATGCTCATTTAGGAGCTAAAGATCTGGGCCCCCGCAGCCTTTGGAAGCCTACAGTACCTCTGAGGACAACGGTCAGCCTGGCGAGAAAAAAAAATCCCACTGTCACAGGCATGTTGTGTTTAATCACATGAAGGCTATTTGCCAAGTTGGGGAACAATGCCAGCAGACACATCGGCAGTGGTGTCATACCTGGGGTGTCAGAGTTGACACTGACTTTTCCGTTTTCCAAGGCATTCATGTAAATCCTTTTAATTTTTTTTTTTTTTTTTTTTTTTTTTGAGACAGAGTTTCGCTCTTGTTACCCAGGCTGGAGTGCAATGGCGCGATCTCGGCTCACCACAACCTCTGCCTCCTGGGTTCAGGCAATTCTCCTGCCTCAGCCTCCTGAGTAGCTGGGATTACAGGCACGTGCCACCATGCCCAGCTAATTTTTTGTATTTTTAGTAGAGACAAGGTTTCACCATGTTGACCGGGATGGTCTCGATCTCTTGACCTCATGATCCACCCGCCTCGGCCTCCCAAAGTGCTGGGATTCACAGGCATGAGCCACCGCGCCCAGCAAATCCTTTTAATTTTACAAAACCTCCGCGTGGCTCTTGTATGCTTCATCATTTGCATACGTCTCTTTTCCCAGGGGAGGTAGTATGGTGAGCAAGATGCTGGTGGGCTCCAGGCACAGAGAGCAGGGAGGGCCTCAGACCCCCGTTCCGCCACGTGCGCTCTCTCGCAGATCCCCTTCCATCTTATCTCTGAAGCATTATCATGAAAACCTAATAATATAGAAAGAATAAAGCACATGGGTTCTACTTCATAAATAATATTTCTCGCACTTTCTGAAAACTCCTGCTGAAGGGTAATTGCACAAGATTCCTTGAACATTTAGAATTCTAGTTTCAGCCATACCATAAAGTCAGAAGTGTGTGATGGAATTCTGCTAATGGCGTTTGCAAAGAATCAGGGCAGAGTACAGAGCTGACGTGTAGTGGGCGCCTTCTGTCTGCCGACAGCAGGTATTTTACTCATTAAGTCAGCTCATTCTCACATCAGCTTCTCTAAAAATAAGGAAATAAGGAGCCACAAATGGCCCAAATGACGCAGTGGCAGAAGAATTTAAGCTTGTGCGGGTATTTGGCTCCAACTTTGACAAGGCTACAATTTGTACTGGACCATTCCCTGCAGTCCCCACCCCCTAGAAGCCCTTCTTCCTCCCTTAGACCTGATATCTAATTTGAAACCAGTATGAACTGTTTTATGAGAGCCACTGTTTGTCAAATGCTATGTGCCAGGTCCCGCATGCCGTGCAATTTTTGTGAATTATCTTGTGTCTACAGTGCCTCAGTTTCTCTACTGAGTACCTCCATGTTACTGCTGAGGAGAGGGAAGCTCAGAGAGACTGAATCACATGCCTGAGTTGAAGAGCTGGCCAGGACAGCCAGGGGCTCGCACCCCATAGTCTTCACATACTACACTGTCCGCTGGTATCTCAACCAGCCAGTACGGGCTGTAAAAAAAATTTTAAGGACAGTCTATGCTAACGCAGAAAAGTGAGATTATTTTGCTGCCTTTGAGGAAAAAAGCCCTGGAAAGACGTATCACTTGAGTATGGGAAAAAACGAAGCTGTGGCTTCTCTGCGAGCCAGTTCTTTCCTGGCAGCATCTTGGAATAAGACCAAGTACAGCAGCAGAGTTTTCTGTTTTAATATGAGCTGCAGGGTGACTTTTTTCTTCTGTGCTTTCATCCCTCTGCGGCTTTTTTGCCTCGTTAATTTCATGCCTTGCCTAGGCGGGCTACTGTGCTGCCCAGTCACCCCGGTCTGGGGTGGCCGCTGCTGGCCAGCACACAGGCCCTCCAGAGGCAGAGGTGGCCACGCGGAGTCGCTCCCACTGCGGAGGACACACACTCCGTTGGCAGCACATCTGTGATGTGGCCGCAGCTGGCAGCCCCGTGGGAAAGATGTGTGAAGCGTGGGGTCTGACCACCCATGGGTCTTCCTCCTTTCGTTTTCCCTTCAAAGCTGTGAGTCAACCTCAGTTTCTCTGCCCTCCTTCTCCACCCCCTCCGTCCCTCTCTCGTTCACTCTCTGCATCTCTCGTTGCAAGCTTGCATCTCTTCGCTCACAATCCAATCCTAATATTTCTCTTTTCTACAGGCAGGAAATGAGAAGTCATTTTTTAGGGCCACTCAGGAAGTCATCCAGAGTCATAATGGCCCATTATCTAGTGGTCAGAGTTTACTTAGCCTTTCACTACTTCCACTGCCCACTTGAAACAGGGAAAAATATTTTCCCCCAGCACTGTGAGTGCGATATTTAGAGCCGACCACAAGCGGGGAGAAGAGAGGGTGGCTGGGATACTGCATTTCCCCTGAGAACCCGAAGCTGGCAGAGCTTGTCTGCTGCCCACCAAGCACTTCAGGCTCACACATTTTAGGTTCACATCAAGAAGTCCCTCTTCGAGACCAGTCTGACCAATACGATGAAACGCCATCTCTACCAAAAACACAAAAATTAGCAGGGCATGGTGGCATGTGCCTGTAATCCCAGCTACTCGGGAGGCTGAGACAGGAAAATCACTTGAACTCAGGAGGCAGAGG
This sequence comes from Saimiri boliviensis, assembly GCF_048565385.1. Lineage (NCBI taxonomy): Eukaryota > Metazoa > Chordata > Mammalia > Primates > Cebidae > Saimiri > Saimiri boliviensis. The sequence continues at coordinate 103,239,566 of NC_133458.1, read as the reverse complement.
TTGCAGTGAGCCGAGAGGTTGCAATGGCAGGGAATAGCGGCAGAGCGCCGTCGCACTCCTGGGCAACAAGAATGAAACTCTGTCTCAAAAAAAAAGAAGGTTCTTAATTATTTAAAGAAAAAAAAAAAAACCTGTACTCTAAGCCTATGCTTCCAATCCCACAGCTAACCCAGAGTTTCTTAGAGAACTGATGAACATCAGCAGTGGCCCTTACTGAAAAAGCACTTTCTCTGGCCCCGCACGAGGCCTGTTGAGTTAGAATATTAGAGAGCGGGTCTCAGAAACATTTGGTCCTGCTGTCTTATTCTATGCATCTGAAGGGCTAGGAGCCATGCTTTCGTAAAACATGGGATGTGTGTAAAATGTTTAAAAGGTATGGCAAAATGTGTTTTATTGGCACCAGGGATTTCTGGTTCCTCCTAAACGCATTAATCAAAGTTCGAAGGAGAAATAAGAGAGCCGGCATTTTCTTGTACACTTTGTGGTGTTGTGACAGGTTGGAAACTTCCTGATTGGGTTTATTAGAGCATGAACACCCAGGCACCCCGCTTCCAGCCAGCCCTGTCAGGCACAGTCTCCTCGAAGATGAGGAAAGGCCTGACCAAGAGCCAAAGCTTACAGGCACCTGAGCAGGCGAGGCGGGGGCCCCCGAACCGCGAGCAAGAGCCTTCCTGCCCTGCTTGGTCCTCTCCGCTTCTCCTTTGGGAGTTGCCGGCCACAGAAAGGAAGTGACATGACTCACTTTGGGCCGCCTTAATTATTTCTTCCATCAAAGGGGACACAAGGTGTGTATGTGTGTTGGTGGCCGATTGAGGTGGGCCCAGAGAGGAGGTAATAGATGGACATGCTATTTCCTTTCTCCCATTCTGTTACAATGCAGGGCATCAACACACAAACACACACACACACACACACACACACAAACACACACACAAACACATACACACACACAAAAAAACACACAAACACACAAAAACACACAAACACATACACACACAAACACCCACACACACAAACACACAAACACACAAAAACACACAAACACACAAACACACAAACACACACATACACACATACACACAAACACAAACACACACAAAAACACACAAACACAAACACGAACACAAACACACACACAAAAACACACAAAAACAAACATACACACAAACATATACACAAACACACCCACACACACAAACACACACACACAAACACACACACAAAAACACACAAAAACAAACATACACACACATACACACAAACACACACACATACACACAAACACACACACAAAAACACAAAAACATACACACACATACACACAAACACATACACACAAACACACCCACACACACACATACAAACACACACAAAAACACACACAAAAACAAACACACACATACACACAAACACACCCACACACACAAACACACAAACACACACACAAACACACACACAAACACACACACAAACACACAAACACACACAAACACACACACAAACACACAAACACACACACACAAACACAAAAACAAACACACACAAAAACACACACACACACACACACACACACTCCCACTTTGTTGCCGTCTACCACACCTGCCCCGATGCCCATTCCTCTCCCACCTGCATAAAAAGCCCCCGCAAATCCTGAGATCCGTAGAAAGGAGTGGAGGTCTGCCTCCAAGGAGCCTAGGAGCAGCCATGTTTTCAGAGGCTGCATTCCACTTGGACTTGGCCCTGCGCCGAAGGCAGGAGCAGATCAGGGAGGCCGCCTTCGCAGGAAGAGCGCGCGGTCCAGTCTGTCCAAGGGTTGCAGAAACCGTGCGCAGGACTTCCTCCTGAAGCAGAGCGCGCGAGCATCCAGCGCCACTGTGCACGTGACTCCGCCGCCTCCATGGTCACCGAACTTCCCAGTCCGCAGTTTACCCTTTTGTGTAACTCCCGCTTGGTAAAGCCCTGGTCACGCTTCTGGTTGTTCAGATTAGACAGGGATAATTCCAGAGTGATTTTAAAGTCAACTGCCAGGCATCTGCACTTGCAAATTAGATGCCGGCACATGCTTGTGTTAAAGGTAATAATTCATTACAATAAAAATTACAGGGGAGTTTCTCTGGGCATGCAACCCTTCCCGTCATTGGACTTTCCCTGTGATTAGCAGGGGAGCCTCCTTCGTGCTGCTAATGGGACCTTACCATGTGTCAACTCATGGCTATAATACTGGCACTGTTTTCTTTCTGGAATGAAAGGCCTTTGCAGATGAAACTAAAATGTTATCTCTCTCAGTCCTGTCCCTTTGACGATGAAAACATCAAGCTCCGGAGACTGGCCAGCCAGCCTCCCTGCCTCCTCTCCCACGCCCTCCATCATTTTTTGCCTCTACTTGCTTATTTCTTTGGCTGTATTTTAATTACATAATGAAAAAAATACTCCTCTTTGTGAAAAGAACAATGATTTCAGAAAATTAGAGGGTAAAGAGGAAGAACCATGCTTTCACTCCGCTGTGAGGAGTTAGGGAAGAATCCAGCATTTTTTCTGTGTATTTAACATACAAATTTGTACATATCTGTACAAATAAAAGTCAATCATTGAGGTTTTGTTTACATTTTTGTACAAATGAGTTTATGTCATTCATGCATATTGTTTTGCCGCCTGCTCTTTTTTTTTTTTTTTTTAACTTAATTTCACTTTGAGAGCTTTCTGAACTGAAGTATGTGTAAGTTGGTCCCATGCGTGTAATGGCTCCCTCATCTTCCACGACTGTCACTGAAAAGGGGACTGAGCTTGTTCTGGGCTCTGCAGCCAGCACATTAGGCACTGTTCACATGTGCTCCTCTGTGCACACACAGGAGGGCTTGCTAGGGAGGCCTGGCAGTGGGTGCCATTCAAATAGGATTTTCAACAGAAGAATTTTTAAGTTTTCAGGTATAAGTTTGAATGCACATGCAGAACCCCAAATCATTAAGATTGTTTTCTCCCACATCTGTCCTTCCATGCCTGAACTATTTTAAGGTCAGTCACGTCTCATCCAAGAAACCCCATTCTTTCATACAACACTATCTCCATTTCCCGTCACGCGTCTCTGAAAACATGATTTTTTAAAACATAATCACAAAACTGTCATCAGACTTAAAAATTAGCCATATGTCACCCAACAGCCAGTCTACTGACACATCTCCAGTTGGCTCAAAAATGCATCTTCCGTTGTGGGTTGTCTGAAACTTGATCCAAAAGTCAGCCCACCTCTCACCCTTCCCCGACCTGCCAGAGCCCACGTTTCTTCACGGCCAGTCTGGGAGGCCCCCATGCAAGGTTTGCTTCACGGGGTCTCCCTCTGACCTGCTATGCAAGATGCCCTCTTTCCTGTCAATACAAGCTGCTCAAAGGATTCATTCAGTTCAAATGCACCTTTGTGAACCTAGGTGATGGATATTTTCAGGAGCTGTACATGCATGTTTAGTTTTGATGAGCATGTCTTTTTTCTGTTTTTAAAAGAACTCCAAATGATCTCCAGAATACACAGCTCTTGTTTGCTGATGAAAAAAGTTGGCAGTGCAAAGGGACGCCAGTCAAGGTCACACAGCCAGGAAGCCCCTGACCTTGGGCCTCTTCCCAGACCCTGGGTCCTTTGCTGCCCACATTTTCTTCAAGGTCCTATATGCAGATTGTCTGGACGTGGCCATATTATTTAGGATTCAGATATAAGCAAAACAGATGATAAAGTATAACGTGAAGGCATTTAAAAAGATGGAAAGCACATGATTTACTAAAACCGTAAATCTTATAACCTAAAAGGTTCACCTAATTTCTTAAAAAACACCGTGCTAAACCCTGACTGAAAATCAGAACGCAGACATGTGGCCCGAAATGCCAAGAAATGACTGGCCTTGTCTGTTGAGAAAGCCATATGTAACTAACTGTTTGAAAATTCAAAATATATCTTATCATTTTAAAAACATCTTTCTTCCAAAGACAGCCATCTTGGCTTAAGAAGTGTAGCTAGTAGAGGGTGAAATGCTCCTATTTGTGGAAGAAATCTTCATGTCAACCCTGAAGAACTGAAAAATGCACTCTGTTGATTGGCCCAACCTGTATTTGGGTGTTTTAGGATGTATGCAATATACTTTTGTATATGAGACTGTTTTAAAGTGTGACTTTGCTTTTTCAAGACATACGATGCTCCTCAGGGGATCAGGAATTGTGTTTAGCCCTTTGTCCTGACCTCATCTGACTTCTCAGCTGTCCCTGAGAGGTACCGGTGTACAGGATCGCCGAGTTGGCAAGTGATAGAGGCAGTATTTTGACCCCAATTTCTAATTCAAAGACCTCGATTTCTAATTTTTTTTTTTGTATTGGCTTTGCACAATTTCATGTTCTGAAGGAGGATGCCCTCAACTCTGCAAAATGGACCTTCTGAATGAAAAGGATCAGTCATGTCAGGAAAAGCGCTCTGATGATGGAATATGATAAATAAGTCTTTCATTTGTAATTATCTACTATGGGGGAAAAAGTGGTGAAAACTACCATCTTGAAAGGTTCTGGTGGCAGTGGTTCCTAATGCACTGAAAGATGTGTGAGCCAAAGATGTGTAATCAGCCAGGGAATGGGAGGCGAGGCCACAGTTGGGGGAGGGTCCTGTGGTCGTCCGCACCCCTCCCGCCTCCCTGAGGCAGTAAGGCTTCCTTCCAGAGAGTAGAGCCAGGAAGAGTTGAACAAGTTGAGAAATGCCGAAGCTGTTGGTGGAAAGAGTTCCATTCCTTGGCAATGCAAGTCCCTACTATGTTCTAAAATCTGGTCCTGATTGGTGGCGAGTGGGGCCCAGGAGTTGCGCTTAAACAATGGCAGGCTTGTGTCGCTGGCAGGCTTCTTCAGCCTCTGAGGAGCTGCGTGCAGCTGAGAAGACTCTCACTCAGAGGATTTCAAATCAGAGGGGATCTCGTAGAGCAACTTATCCAAACCCTGAACCTGTACAAACACACACACACACACGAGAGAGAGAGAGAGAGAGAGAGAGAGAGAGAGAGACAGAGAACTAAAGTCTGGCAAAACAAGACATACTCTAATGTTAAAGGTTTATTAATGATTAACCTACTGCTAGCATTTCCTAGACTACTCTATCTCCAAAAAAAAAAAAAAAAAAAAATTCTGATTGCAACACACCAACTTGACTTTACGGCTCCTTAATGGATAGCAGTCTGTAATTTTCAGAGAACCGTGTAACGCAGGCTGCCTCTGTTCTTCCATGCTACCTGTAGCTCCTGCTCTGCTAAGAACAGAATGGGAGGGAAAACGGAGCCCATAGCACAGTATTGGCAGGTGACATTTTGTAAACCACCTGTCCCTTCCTTTTCCATTTGGTCTGAAAGTTCCATTAGATGCTGAATCCTACAATGTCTTTGAGGACCCCACGAGTGCCCTAGAGGATGCGATTGGGTGGCTCCCCATCAGGCTGAACACGTGCCTTAATTACTGTGGCAAGATTTGCATCAGTGGTGTTAGCCCCTGCCTCACTTGGAGGCCTGCAGTTAAGTGGCCACATTTCAGGCTCTAATTTCCTGGTGATTTCATAATGTAGGGCTCTTGCAAATCAAAAGTAGGCTCAGAGCCCAACCCTCTTACATTTTACCCACCCCTCAAATGCAGCAAATAAAATGACTTTGATTTTCACTCCCTAGAACAGTTTTCTGTATTTATTACATTGTTGTTAAGACCGTTTTTGAAGAAAGCTGTTTGATTTAGCAAACTAGCCTTATGGAATCAAGTTCATATACCTTCTCCCCCAGATCCAAACAAGCTCATAGTATCAGATGTCACCGAGCACCATGACAGGCAGATGCAGATCATCCCTGTGCCCAGCTAATGATAGCTCAGCCTGCCCTGCCATCAGCCGCTCCGGGGAGGGCCAGCGGGCAGTGTCGCACCGACACTGTATCTCCAGCAATTTGCAGATAACAAACGGGGTTCTGATGACGTTACTTAAGATCTGCCAATTTCAAGATTGGATTAGACATTAGGAATTTGGAGGGCTTTTTATTGCTAGCATTTCTAAGAATAATCCATTAGAGTATTAATTCTAAAGTCGGAAACCCACATGGACAGAGTTCATGTAATTGACTACTTTATGTGCCTCTTCCTAGAGAGCCCGCATTCTCAAAGCAAGAGCATTTCTATTTTCATCAAAAGAATCCAGAGTGAAATGAGGCTTTGAAAACTCAGCATATGTACGTCTTGATTTCCTTAACTGACATCCAGAAGAAGATATGAGCTCAGAGGTCCACTGGGTTCCTTCCAGCACATAAGCCTGTAAAGTCTCCTGCTGGGACCCAGCTTCTCATGCACTTGTCAGCCACGTCCTGTGAGAATAGATACTGACTCCCACGGTTTTTGGTTGTTACTGTGGTTTGTTTGGGTTCCGCTTTCCATGTTTGAAATGATGAAAGTTGTTTTTCTGTGCTTTTGTAAAACGGAATTGCTCTCGTTTTGGGAATTGTGCTGGTCATTTTTATGTTACCTTGTTTTGGAATCACTAACCTGGCCAATTTATAACCAAAACTCAGTATCATACAGCGAATAATGAATCTCGCGTTAACCGTGTGAGCGAATTCACACCCTCCCTCCCCACTGCCCGCCCCACCTTAGTCCTTGGTGACAGTGAACAGAATGAGGACCTTCTCCCGACCGTGGTGCGCCTCCGCTCCACTTCGCTTGTCTTTTCCTATCGTAAAACCTTCTTTCATAAAAATGGTCATTTCTGTTCCTATCAGTGGACTGTCAATCATAAAGAAGTCATTTTTGAGGTGAACACTCACTTAGACTCATTCCGATTTTGATGGAAACTTCTAGCTGGTGGATGGCATTTTGTTTTGGTTTGGTTTTGCGTGGAATAAATTCAGGGAGATGAAGCTAGTCTGTGATCCGAGGTCTCACTTCCATACGTTTCTCTCGGGCGGTGTGGCTGCCTGTATGATGCCTGAATGCCACAGGTGCCTGGCCAGCCAGTCCTCTTGTAACTGTCGCTGGTACCTCAGAGAGTGTAAAGGTGCCAGCCGACCGTGAAACTGGCCTCATAAAGCATCAGTTATGTTGCGATGGTGGCAAAGCTGCACACAAGACAGGAGGTGAAGTCACTGAGAGCTCACGACAGAGCGTGTCTAATGTAAAATGATGAAACCCATCGTACACAGCTGCGTACTGACTCCTTGAAGTCAAATTTCCCCCATTACCAAGGAAAAGTTTTCCTGAAGGGGGCTGCTACACAGGATGACATCTGGTGATAACATTTATTCCTTTGGAAATCAATCTGTGGACGTGAGTTTCCACCGACTGATGAGGGGGAAAATGAATTGGCATCGCCCAGCGTCCAGCTTCTGATCCCGGGAGAGCTAGCTCTTGGTCTGTCATCCATGCAGCTGCCTGCTGCAGGAGCCAAGTTCGTGCAGTCTGCAGAGAACTCCTCCTGAGCCGTGGGCTGCCAGGCCGGTGGTGGTGACGGGGGGGTTGGTGGCTGGGGGGTTGCTTATTGTGCTGCCTCCTGCCACTCACTGGTCATCTGGGGAGACTGGCCTGGCCTGTCAGGAGACCCAGCTGCCCAGATGTTTTCAAGGGCCTAAGATGTAGGCAGCTGATCCGTGTGTCTCTGGAGAGTCCTTGAGTTGGAGACGACAAGTGACCTCGGAGGAAGGCCTGAGAACATCTGGGTCATGGGTTTCTACTAGGAGTCCACAGTGAAAACGGAAGTCACAACGGAGCAGTCTAACAGCTTCCTAATGTCGCCTTTCACGGATACTCCAAGACTTTGCCTTTACATGGTCATCACAGATCCGTTTTGAGAGAAGCAGGGTAAAAGGAAACAAGTCCATAGTGCTTTGGGTGTATTTCTGTACATCTTAATTGATGTGAGGTTACGTTTTCCCTTGTGTTTATCGTACAGACATTCTGCTCTTCGGTAGGTAAAGCAAATATTTTTTAAAATCTAGAATCTAGACCCAAAACAATTTAGCAGAATCAGTCTGGACCATTTTGGACCGCAGCAGTTAGGGCCCAGGGCAGCAGCGGCGACCATAAGCTCTCGGTAGGTGCTAAACCCCGTTGCTCCCTGGCGCCTGCAGCCTCATCTCAGAGCTCTGTTATCGCTGGTTTTTATTTCTCCTAATAAAAGAGAAAAAAAAGGTTCGTCTTTTAAAGCAAGCAAGGACACAGAGGTGGATTCTCCCTGACGCTAGCACAGCTCACGCCCAGGCCTCTCCTGCAGGCGAAGCTGGAAAAGCTACAGGCCCCTGCCGGCCGGGTCACCTGCCCTCTTCTCCGCTGTCCCACTGGCCCTCCACCATGCGACGTTCAAAAGCTCAAGTCACTTAACCTCTCAAAACTCAGGGTCCTTTTCTGTACAGTGGGGAGAACACTGGACTGTTGTGAGGATTAAGTGAGGAGGGTGGCCCAGTGAGGTTGACAGCTCTTACTGTCATTGTCGTTACTCACCTTCTCACAGGCAGGCATGCCACAGTCATTTTATTGAAGCTGCTTCAGTGGGTCCTGAAATGGGCCCTGTCCTTTGGGAAAGACAGTCCTGGTTCGACAGACAGCTCCTTGCACAGGGAAGCTTGGGAGTGTGGGCCAGTTTTCCCTCTAGAGACACAATTCTCTCATATGTGCAATGAGAGAATAAATTATTGACTCAAAGGATTGCATGCAGACACATACACACAGAGACATATACAGAACACACAGAGATACACACAGAGACATACACAACACACAGAGATACAGAGATAGATACACAGCACACAGAGATACACACAGAGACAGATACACAGCACACAGAGATACACACAGAGACAGATACACAACACAGAGATACACAGAGACATACAACACACAGAGATAGACATACACACAGCACGCAGAGACACAGAGATACACACAGGCACACACAGGCACAGATACAGACTCACACAGACACAGACATACACAGAGACACACAGACACACACAGGCACACACATGCAGATAAAGTAATATTAGCTAGTTCAGGAGGAAAAAGAGATGAAGATAAAGTAATATTAGCTAGTTCAGGAGGAGTAAGAGAAGCTTTGTTTCTGTTCACTTTTTCCAGAAGAGAAAGTGAAGATGCGGTTCGAGGTGCGTTTAGCAAATAAGTGCTCCTTGACCCTCTGGCTGTAACTCCATCCCTCTCTACCTTGTTCCCAGACCCTGCCTAAGCCTTTTCTTTGGGCAATCTTCTCCGTCACACTGATACACATGCCTCAGATTTTTAATTCTCCAGTTGCATTCACCAGGTGCCTGGTCATGATTAAGAATCCTGTGATGTGTGCCCCGTGCATTTAGATTTGCTGTCGAGTTAACGCCGGGCCAGCCTGTGGACTGGACTTCTAATCCACATGCAGTGGGCAAGGTCAGGGCCAGATTTGAAATCCTGCTCGTCTTTTCGGCTCCCTTGTAAAAATAACATCAGCAATGGGAACACGATGCCGGAGGTCACCTGTGACAATTTCAGTTTATGGCCATTTTACTTCTAGGAAGACAGGAAGCATCAGGAACTCAGGGATCAGAGCAGCCAAAATGTCTTTCCACTCTGAAATAAAGGGACTGCTCAGGAGTTCCCGGCCATGCTCCCCTGTGGGAACCGCCGCACGCCACTTTTGTGAAGTGGACACGTGTTAGTCCCATGGAAAAGAAAGCACCCACCCCCGGTTCCCTCACACTGTACCGTCAGCTCCGGCCGGCTTGCAGGGACGTGGCCACACAGTGGTCTGTGTCCTTGCTGGAGCCAGGCAGCGCACAGGGTCCCTCCTGGAGTCATGGGAGGGCTGCCTAGGTTCTATATTAAAATCCAGAGGCTTCTGCACGTGCTCAGGGAATGCAGCTCTGGCATGGAATGAACCTGCTGTCTGTTGTTTGCCCCAGCTCCTCACCCGTCCTCCACATACGTATCCCTGGCTCCCTTTCCCTCGTAAGCAGACTGAACTGAAATCGCAGCTTGCCCGAGGCCGCATACCTGTGCGCCTTCTGAAGCCCAAGTCTCTGACTCTAGAATTCGAACTTGTGCAGAAGCTACGGAGGATGTTTGTCAAAATGCGTTGTTTCTGTGCCCTGCCCCAGTTCCACAGCCCAGGAATCTGCAGTTTTCAGAAGCATCCCCAGATGACTCTCGTGGTGTCTTTGATACGCACTGCTTCGAGGCGGTACTGCGTGGAATGCAGAATCCCAGGCTCCTCCACCCTCCTTGCCTGATGGCCTGGATGCTCTCAGATCTACAGGGGAAGGGAAGGGAAAGTCACACAGCCATCGCCAATAGTAACCTCAGCTGACAAAGCCTCCCCGATAAAACTTATTTCCCTGTGTTTTTTTTTTTTAATAGGAAACAATAAAACTGCAAAATAAAACTGTAACCAGCCAAAATATCCATCAAAGAGAAAATGGAGAAGTAAATCATTGTGCATTCATCTGCACTGGATCTATTGTAAAGCTAATAATATTAATGAAGCCCCTTCCAAGGCTCTGGGGGTCCTAACAGTGTACTGGCTGTGTCTATCAGTTATATTATGAAATTTGCATAAGGAAAACATTTTGTCTCATTTGTATGATTTCTCCTTCTAAATACACATGTCACTTTGTATCTGATTTGTATGAGATCCAGGACCCACAGACCCTGTGTCTGACCCTGCAGCCAGCCCCCCAGGGAAGAACCGCACAGCAGCAACGATGAAGTGTGATGTGCCCAGCCAGGGACAGCCCAGATGGGTTCTGTAATTCACCCAACAATGTCTATAGGATGATCCCGTTTGTCAAAAAAAGAAGTGGGCTTTATTGACATCACCTAAATGCATCTAAACTTTTTTTTTTTTTTTTTTTTTTTTTTTGGAGACGGAGTTTCATTCTTGTTACCCAGGCTGGAGTGCAATGGCGCGATCTCGGCTCACCGCAACCTCCGCCTCCTGGGTTCAAGCAATTCTCCTGTCTCAGCCTCCTGAGTAGCTGGGATTACAGGCACACACCACCATGCCCAGCTAATTTTTTGCATTTTTAGTAGAGACGGGGTTTCACCTTGTTGACCAGGATGGTCTCGATCTCTCGACCTCGTGATCCACCCGCCTCGGCCTCCCAAAGTGCTGGGATTACAGGCTTGAGCCACCGCGCCCGGCAACTTTTTTTTTTTTTTTTTTTTTTTTGCTCCATGCCTTCTGTCATCTTGATCTCTCCCCAAACTTTTAAAAACATGACACTCATTCCATCATTTTTCCGTAGAAAAGTGTAGATGATTTTATCATAGGAGATTTGAAAAAATAATTCTCAAAAAGTGCCTCTCAGCAGTAACTACTGCTAACACAAATAAAATCCGTATTTCTTCTAATGCAGACCCCAGAGTTGCTCTGCCTGACAGTATAGTTGCTGGAGAAAGGAATCTTTATCCTTAGCCTCCACTGGTTGCAGACCATGAAGACAGGGAAAAAATTAGGGTGTTGGTAGCTTCATCAGAAACTGAAAGCTCATTGATTTTTTTTAAACTGAAATAGCCTGTGTTTCTCTGAATAACTAATTTGCAACCTTCAGGCAGCCAGGACTGGCAGGAATGGGACTGGTGAGGTGGGAGGGGGCATGGGGGATGGTGGTAGGGGAGGGTTTGGGGAGCTGGGCAGAGCTGTTCTCTCCTGGGGGTGGCCTTCCCGAAGTCAGGGACTGCTCAGATATGGGACTGGACGGCAACTCCATAGGGTGGAATAGTCTTCAGTCAGTAAAAAGCATCTTTGGATAAATATTTGCTTTACAAAACTTTACGTTGTTAAATGAAAGCAAAAAATCTCAGGCGTTAAAAATGATGTGCAGTAAAATCTCACTTTCGTAAATAAATATAGCTATTTATATTACTATGTATATATAAAAAGAATCCTGAAAAATACAAGTACTGTATGCATATTGTTAAGTGTTTTTCTGTTTGCTTACCTATAATCCTAATTTTGCATCAAAGATTATCTTCCTCTAGCAATATAAAAGCAAAATAATTAAATTGTCTTGTCAGCAAACAAATAGTAAGAAAAGGCAAACCGGGCCCTGCACACTGCCAGCCTTTTGTGATCCAGGATGTCAGTTTCCTCTACTTGCTTTTTGAAAAGATTCCACAAAGTAGTTGAAATAGTATGTGAACCTGTTAAACCATAAAAGGTGTCCAGTGTTGTCTGTGAGATAATTAAGTGATTTGATTCTGACTCCCAGAGTCTTCTGGTTTCCAAGGGTGGGGAGTCAGACGGTAGCCTCAGGTGGCCTCTCCCGAGGGGCCCTGGAAAGTGATGAGAACGTGGTTTCTGCCAGCTGTTCGTAAATGTCCGTGTTTTCCCTCTGCTTTCTCATTCCTTGCCCAGGGTCTCAGGAGATGAAAATCAATTTCCAAAACACCCCTCTGTGTGCTCATTCTTACCTGTCCTTCTCACACATCAGGGTGGCTTTCTCTGTGTTCCTCTGTTGATTCAGTCTCTGGAATTAGCGGATCAGGATTCCATGCCCAGAATGCTACAAAGAAACCACATCTCACTCAATTACACAGAAATTTCAGATTAGGTAACAGATGCTGTGTGGGGTTAGGCAGAGCCATCTGACTTGTTTTGCTTTGTTTAGACCATGAGATGGGTGAGTTTTTCTTTTCAATGCCACTTTCTTTTAAGAATTAAAAGCCGCCATTTGGCTGTCTGCATTGGAAATCAGAGTGACGGTGCAAGCCCTGATGAGGACAATGTCCCTGCCTATGAAAAGGTAAAATACTTGCTTGAAATCACTAAGCAGGACATGCAGTCCCAGATGGAGGGGCGATTTCTTCAGCTGGCCGGGAAAGAGTATATGGCATTTTGCAGCCTTGAGAGCCATAGTGGAGACAGGACGGGGTCCACCACCAGAGCAGCCATCATCAGAGTGGCACCCAGCTGTGTCCACCTGGGACTCTGCCTTGAGGGCATCTTGCCTGGCTGGGAGCTGCACGGGCAGACTCCTGAGACGGTAGGGGAGGGTGTCCTTCTGACCACAGCTCTGGGCACTCCCTCCCAGGATCTGATTTCTGAGGAATCACGATGTGAATTTCACAATCACTTCCAGTGTCTTTTGCCAACGTCTATGAACAGATGTGCAATTAAAAACAAAGACAAAGGAGTCCAATTCTCAACATTGTAAGTGGAAACTTTTTAGTGGAAAAGGATAGGCTAATGAATTGTGTTTAAAACCTTGGAGACCAGTTGAAATGCATCAAATGTGCTGGAGTTTACAGATAATACAAGGGGAGACCTACGTCTTACGGTTTCAATCCTTTAACAATTTTTTTCTTTCTAAGAGACCCAGCCAGCAGACTGCCAGTTTTGTCAGAGACATCAGCGGTGGCCACTCTGAATGAAAAGCAGCATCTCTCAGCATGTCGGAGGCGCTGCTCCTCAGTGGAGACTGCGTGGCTTTGCATGTCAGTGCCCTTCCTAGGACAGTGCCTGACGGTGCCCAGGGAACTTGCACAGCTGGGAGCTCTGAAGGCCTTTCACCTAAGCCACCCCGGCTCGTCTGACCTAGTTTGCCTCCCAATTTTAATTATGTCAAGTACTTCACGCAGGCCTCCTTGGGGACACCATGAGCTCATGTCATCAGATTGCTCCAGTCACAGCTGTGGCTTGCACACAACCACCATCTCTGCCCCAGCAGATGCTGTGTGTAAACAGTTGTATTAATTACATCTCAAAAACATGGTTCTCGTCAGATCCTCAGGATTTGGGTGCAGCTTCTGAGGTGGGTGGGAAGCCCTCAAGGGAGAGACGTCTGCAGGAAATTCTTCCCCTCCGAGAGCGGTCTGTTTTCTAAGTTATCTAAGAGCTACTGCAGCTGTTTACTGCCGAGTGACCTCGCTCCGAGCTGTGGTGTCCCGAGGCTTTCAAAGGGGACCTCTGCTTCCGCTCTGGGTGGAGCACCGTGCTGGAGACCCACGCCTGCCAAGGCTCATTGTCATCTCTGCACACTGTCCTTGAGGTCGGCCACTCCTGGGACATGAGGACAGGAAGCCGGCCACCTGAGCCACCCAGAGGCTCTATCTAGAGTGAACTGCCAAGCCTCACGTCACACGTCACTGTTAGTCTTGGAGGGCTGGCGGGGACCTGAAGTCAGCTGAACACTTAGATGACAGGGAACTTGCCACCGCCAGAGGCAATGTGCCCCATTTTTTTTTTTTTGTCGTTGTTTGACAGTTTTAACAATTTTTCTGTAAACCGTCATAAAAAAATCGCGGCTGTGAATACCAGTGTCGGCACCCCTCCCTCACCTTTACCTGGTGCTTTTCCAACATACAAGAGTCTCCTCTGCGTGCTGGCCCTGGGCTTGCAGACAGTCGATTCTCCTCCTCCCAGGACCGTCTGACCACTCTGCTCCCTCTGAGAACCATTGCAAGGGCAGCCAGACATGAACTAGGGGCCAGGAAGACTGGAAACTCGGGGAAGCCTGCCCTCTCCTGTCCACCAGACTCTGCGCTTGCATCACTGGGCTTTGAAGTCCTGTCCTTTCTTCCTTTTGCAGTTCATACTGTTCTCAGCACTTCCAGCTTACTCAGGTCCACTCATATGGGACATGTCGTCGGCACAGACACAGTTCTGCGCCAGCCTTTCCCCGTGGGCTTTCTTTTGTTTTGTTTACTGAACCAGCAAGAGGATGTGGAATGAGGCTGAGTTCTGTGTTTTAGCACCGTTTGAATTCTCACCTGCTGAGAAATCCACCAAATCCACCCCTTACCACGGTGCTTTGTTTAACGTGTCACAAACGCATGACATCCTATCCGCTGGCCTGCACCCTTCCTTTTAAGGTGCAGTTGAATCAGGAGAAGCTTGCCACAGGCACCGGGCACAGCGTCAGCTGAGGCTGCTGCCCTGACCTGTCCGCTTTGTGGTACTGCCCAGTGATGAAACGTGTTAGCCACACGTGACCTGCATTTACATGCACATACGGAAACTTTTGTAAACTGTCTATATTTTTTCCTGAGATAGGTATTTGTAGCGTCTCCATCTTCTTTCCCATTTTGAAACTTAGAACGAGTTTGCCTGTCACCAGTCCGCAGCATGCTGTGTTTTCTAGGATTTTCTAAGGTTGAGCAATGGAGGCTCAGCAATTTTGACTCATTTTCTTCCCATCCCATTGCCAAGCAGGCCGGAAACCTTGGGGTCACTGATGATGGGGAGAGGCTGTGCTATGTAAGGAAACTCGGTACCAAAGCTCAGCTCAGATCATGACATTCTCTTGATTAAAATCCCTCAGTTTCCAACAAACTCGTCACGCTGTCATTAAAACCTGTCACTGTGTGGCCCCAGAAACCTCTCTGAATGCTTGCCCTGCCTCTGCCCTGCAGGACCACTGCGATCCACAGATGTCCAATTCTGTGACCCACCCCCACTCATCACCATGTTCCCTCACCCACAGCCTCAGCTCCCTGCTCCCACCTGTGAGAGCTCTCCTGGAAGGATTCCCACCTGCCCCTCAAGATTAATTTCCAAATGCCTCTCCCTGCCTCTCGGTCAGATGGCTTTGCTCCCTCCCGCAACCCGAGCCACCTTCGCGCTCCAGCAGGCCACTCCGCGCCACCTGGGCTGCCTGGCTTATCTTACCTGAACCACACTCTCCAGGTCAAGGGCTCTGTCTGGCTCAAGCCTGGCTTTGAAAGCAGCTAACACACTGCTCCGTGCATACTGTTCACCCACCCGGTTGAACGGGCCTTGGATGTGAACACTGAACTGCAGCGTGTGTGGCTGCTTGGTGGCTCCGCTCATCAAAAGAATAATATTCCAACGAAACAACTGAGCACTTTTTGTTTACCCAAAGCAAGATTAACAATATATGAAAAATATTGGGTTTTCCCCTGATGTTTCTATTAAAATTTTTTTTTGGAAAAAACATTTTTCAACCCTTTAGGGTCAGAATTAAGCACTGAAATTTATATATCACATATATAATGTGTATGTCTATCTCTCTAAGTATCTGTTCATTTATATATCTTAAATTGAAATTTTAAAAATTATTTTAACAACTCCTGACAAACATTCTCAGGGGGCACACCATGTAGCCATTGGTCGATATCCATAGCTAGACTGTAAAATTCGGTTTCGTTTAAAGCATGGAGGAAGAGGGAAAAATTGAATGCTGCAGATTTTGCAGTCCCTAACGTCTTTGAAAGAGGAACATTTCAGACAGCATAATAAAAAGGCCACATGCTTTGACTTCTGCAGATTTTAAAAATACTTCTGTATAGTTTCTCTTCCTTTGAAGCAATCAGGAAGTTTGGGAAGCTGGAAAAAGATGTAAGAATAGATACTTCATGACCCATGAAATACATACTTCTTAGGTCATGAAGCTCTTTTTGCATCGGAACTCTTAGTCTGTTTCAGTGTTTTATCCCTCAGGAGGGTTAGCGGCTTCTCAGCATCCTCCCCTTCTCTGAGGCATCCTCTGCTGATGACCCATTTATGAAGCTGATGATCCTTGCCAGTCTCTGCAAGTTCTTCAGCGTGCGTCCTCTCTGAGCAAATCTGAATTGTGTGCTCAATACCTGGAAAGGGATTTGGGGAAGAGGGTGCTTTTTAAACTGATTTCTTAATTGATATGATGGTTTCGTTAACCAGATGGCCTCACTGTAGAACTTCATAACCGTAATACATCTTCAAATATGTCTCCCTTCCTAACATCCTGTAATGTGCTTTTGTAAAGATACCCTTGCAGAACGTGATCTGCCACTTATGAACCTGCAGCGTCACATTCAGAGACTGATTGAAAAGCTGACAGTTTTTCATTTAAAGCACAAGCTACAGAAGAAAGCTGGTCTAGACAGAGCTGCAGAAGGGTAATGCTTAGGGCGGGAAAGGTGTGCCTGAAGGTGGTGGTGTTTAAATCTGACCAAAGAGGGCCGGGCGTGGTGGCTCACACTTGTAATCCCAGCACTTTGGGAGGCCGAGGTGGGCGGATCACAAGGCCAAGAGATCGAGACCATCCTGGTCAACACGGTGAAACCCCGTCTCTACTAAAAATACAGAAAAAATAGCTGGGCATGGTGGTGCGTGCCTGTAGCCCCAACTACTCGGGAGGCTGAGGCAGGAGAATTGCTTGAACCCAGGAGGCAGAGGTTGCGGTGAGCCGAGATCGCGCCAATGCACTCCAGCCTGGGTAACAAGAGCAAAACTCCGTCTCAAAAAAAAAAAAAAAAAAAAAAAAAAAAAAAAAAATCTCACCAAAGAATGATGTCGCAGGGGGTTAGATATTGGATGGTCCATGTTGGGCCACATTCTTTCAAACACAGGAGTCTGTAGAAATATGTTCCGTCAAAGACTCTTAAATATTCTGGAAACTGTCTCTTCCTTTTCACATCCGTATGTATACTTGAACCTAAGTCTACCAGACATGACATTCATACAGATTTCATCATCTCTGGTTTTAAGAATAAAGGATGCTGCATAGAAGGCTCACATCTTTTAATTCACAAGAGTGAAATGGTTTTGAAAAGACGTTGTTTCTAAGAATACGTTACTTGCATTATATCAATTTTTATTTTTCCATGCCAGAAGGGTAGACGTTCCTGTGCTCATATTAAGAAACAGTGATGTAAATCGAGGCCCCACTCAAAGCCCAATTTACAGGAGTTATAAAGGGTGTGTGTGTGTTCTGTCTAGCAGTAGCCCTGGCCAGCACTGACTAGGACAGACCGTCTGCGGCTGCCGACATACCAGTGGCTTCTCGAATGATCTTGTCTGGAAGGCGCTATGCCTGGTGCTTTGCCCCTCATCCACAGTCTGTGTGGGAAGAGGCATGGCAGGCAATTCAGTGGGAGACCCGAGCACAGAGAGCAAGTGCCATGGAATTCCCTAAGGCCAAGCAGCGAGGAGGTTGGTAACCTGGGTTGAAAGCCTCCTCCATAGGCTCCAACCTCCGATGCCTCCGCCTCTGCCTCCCACACTGTGCTGGGTGATGCCTGGTGGATGCAGACGTGGAGCTCCACGGATCCCGAGACAGGCCAGGCTTCAGTCCCGCCCCAGCTGCCTATTGGCTGGATGACCTTAGCAAGCTGACTGTCTTGAGCCTCGTGTGTCTCATCACTCAATTAAGGCCTATCTTTGGGGGTTTTTTGAAGGGTTCCAGGGATGGATATGGCACTGTCTACCACATGGAGTAACTGTTTGACAAATGATGAGCAGTGATTTGTGCTGTTAGTGGAAATGTGTCGGCGTGTGAAGTCATAAAGCTCTACCCTTCCCAACTTGATCCAGTGCTTAGGAACTGCCCCATGTCCCCTCTCTCCCAACCCACCATAGGAGACTGGGCTGCCTCAGTTATTCTGAGGGGCATTGACTCGTTCCATCCAAAAATTTATGTTACGGATCCTGCATTTTTTCTGTTGGTTTACAGTGCAGTAAGAAGTGGGCAGACTGTCAGGAACCGTGATTGATAATCATGTATTGCTTGTGCTTGGCTTTGCTCGATCTAATGCAGATCATCTGCACTCAGAAAACTACTCAAGTGAAAGAGAAAAAGGAACTGAAGGGGGAAATCCGGGTAAGAATTCCAGGGTTAGAAATATAAATAGCAAGCTTTTGGCCTGATATAGTCACTGTATACTGCAGTGATGCCCCTTTATAAAGTAATTGTACAATGGATGTTTGCTTTGATTTTAGATTTGGAATATAATGAATGTTCTAATTTATGATTAGAGAAGCTTGCGGTTGTTACAACTCTGCCTTTATTGCTTATTTTTAAGCCATCTCCCCAGATGTCAAATGCTCAGGCAAGAATGATACATTCAATTATCACGTGGCTCCTTCAGAAATATACCACCTACTTTTTGGTGTGATTTGTGGCTGAGAAGAGGGGGGAATGCACACGTGGGAAATGGCAGAAAGATTATGCCTGCATCACTTCCAGTATTTCAGATGAAACGAAATTATTTGCTGTTACTTTTTATTCTCGCTCTAAGTGCTTCTCAAAGTCAGCACTAAGATTTTATGGAATACTATGCAGCCATCCAAAAAATGAGTTCGTGTCCTTTGTAGGGACATGGATGAACCTGGAAACCCTCATTCTCAGCAAACTGACACAAGAACAGAAAATCAAACACCGCATGTTCTCACTCATAGGTGGGTGTTGAGCAATGAGAACACATGGACACAGGGAGGGGAGCACTACACACTGAGGTCTGTTGGGGGGGAAACGGGGGAGGGACGGTGTGGGTGGGGAGTTGGGGAGAGATAGCATGGGGAGAAATGCCAGATACAGGTGAAGGGGAGGAAGGCAGCAAACCACACTGCCCTGTGTGTACCTATGCAACAATCTTGCATGTTCTTCACATGTACCCCCAAACCTAAAATGCAATAAAAAAAAAAGATTTTAAAATGGTTTTTTTTTGTTAAGAGAGAGGGAGTTACTCTTTTACTTGCTGATGAAACAGAGTCTTTCATGATCAAAGAGAACCAGGCTGTAGCAGCTCCGGTATCCTGACATGGACACTAATTGTTTCCCTCCTATCCTTCGTGAAAGCAGCTCCGACACGAACGATAGCCTTGTGAACTAGCCATGGCACCACTGGAGAAGCATTTAGGGAGTTTTAGTGAAAATTGAGACCACCTATACATCTGACTACAGGATTTGACAATAGCCAGGATGAATCGCAAAATATCATTCTAATTAGAGTTTATGCAGAAAGAGTAAAAGAACCCCGATTTTATCCTAATTATTATTCATATTAACCATTGTTTCAAATGCATCTACTATTTTAATTTAGCTGTTTTGATTTTTTTTTTAAATCTCAGTTTGGTAGATAAGACATAGTTTAAGAAAAATGTTCTATTTCATAAGCTTTTCGTAACAACGTGAGCTCATGCAGATGTAGAGAATGCAATGAAAGTTTTAAGCATAAGTGAGAAGGGCTGACACATGTAGATTTCCGGGTTTGTATTTGAAAACAACAAAATGTAAGAATTGGTAAAGGAAGTGTATCAGGTAGTGCGGAGTCCGCAGGAGACCTAGAGACCCAGGTCTGGGAGCCGAGCGACAAGGACTGGATGTGGGATGACCCGGGGGGAAGCTCACAACCACTGCTATTCCAAATAGCCTGCAGCAGCTCAGTGCAGGGCAATGCTGATGGTCCAGTGCCCGCAACCCTGGAACGGAGTTGGCTGTGACAGGTACATACGTGCTCACTGCTCCCCCAGCATTATGTGGAATGGTATGTGTCAGGTGTCTGTGGGGCCCCTCGCCCAAACAGAAAAACCATTCTGGTCAGAAGCCACCAATATTGTCACCTTCGTCCCTTTTCTGAGAAGCCTAGTGAGTCTCTGCAGTGGGCCAAGCCCATCTATTCCCTTCCTCCTGTGGCAGTGTGCCTTCATTTCCTCATCAGCTTTGCCCTGCTCCTTCAATGCAAAATGGAACTGCTTTCCTCGGGCACCAGTACGTCCAGGGGTTGTTTATCAGTCTTCGGTTCTATTTCCTTTACGCATTCCTCCAAAAATCAGGCCTGCACTGCCTGAGCACTCCGCGATCCACAGGCCTGAAGGAGATGTTAGCTTTGACGTAGAGACTTAAAGTAAAACTCTTCAGATTAATTCTTTCATGCGAGAGGCTCGTCCTGACTCTGATTCTGGAAGTGTGACGTATCCTGTTATCAACATATATCCATAATGTGGTTTATCGTTTATTCCCAAAGCTGCATTAGAAATGGTACATTTTAAAGTCAGTTTTTTAAAAGGATATTTAGAGATCTTGGTAAAAATCTCTCAAGATATTGCCCTATTACCCGTGGAACTGTCTTCAACTCTTATAGTTCAAATATTCAGATATCCCTGAATTGGCTTTCATAATAAACATGCTAAATATGTAAGTAGAAACCTATATATTGCCAGCTTTGTGCCTTCCCAAGCAAAATTAAAATGCAATAAAAGTCAGTCTGTTTTGCCCATAAATAAATCTATGTGTGTGTGCATATGTGTGTATGTGTGTGTGTGGTGTGTGTGTGAATACACGTACACATTCAGATAAAACAGAAGCAGCATCATAGTTTGGCAGTATCTGATCTGGTTTATTGGAACTCAAACATTCTATTGTGCATACAGACTAGTGTGTCTCATAACCCTAATGTATTTGTTTCCTATCCCTTGTCTTCTTTTCCTCCTCATTTTTTTCTTTCTGACAGTAGGTGTATCCTTTTATCCTATTTCCATTGGCAAACCACATGATAAGCAAAATGATCACCAGAAGACTATTGTTCCCTCAATCAAGAAAAATGTCCACTGGGTTTTGTTATTTGCTGACAGAGACCTATTGTTTCTCCATTTTTTTGCTTTTTATTTTCCATAACACCTGTGGAATTAAGTAATATAAAAAATTTATTATTTCAGATGTTCATGTTTAATGAATTTCATGTGAAACCCTGGCAGTATAACTCAAAAGAGAGGAAATTTGTGAAGAGTGGGTGCTGCAGGACGTGAGACATCTGCACAGAGTTCATTTCTGCCAGTATCTTACATGCCCCAGGCACCGCCGTGCCAGACAGAGCACACTGCAGATCACGGCAGTGAATTCCACTTGTTCAGAGCGTATTTGACTTCCAAATTCTCAAGACCACAGATTTGAGGACGGAACAGTATTTGCATTTGAAATTGGAAGGTTATTTTTTCCACAAGTGCCTATGTGCTATATAGAGTTTGCCCACTCTGCGTTATCTTCTTCCTGTTATCTGGCACAAGCTGTTCAAAAGACAGGCCTACTTGTAAAGTAAATGGTTTGCAAACTAAGGAAAATATTTAAACCCCATGTAAATGATACTATACTATGTATAAAAATGTCAAGAAACACAGAAAAACTCACGAACACTTTCACTGCTTTATGAAAGAAGCATCTTTCTTCTGGCTCTTATTGGATGCCTTAGAAAAATCCATATTTCCTCTTTAGTTATTTTGTTTGAAAGACGCAATTGAGAGAAAAACTCTCCTAGTTTTAAGTTGCCAGAACTTCTGAAAGGTGATTTTTAGCTGCACTGTGACTCATTCCAAATGCAGAAATCTTTGATCCCCAGTTAGTCTATTTGTCATGCCAGAGCCTAGAAAAGCCCTGAGTGATAAGAAATGGCCATAGACCATTCCCACAGAATTTAGAACAAAAATCGAATGATGCTCATGTTCTGGGTCATGACTGAGAGCTTATAACTCATCAGAACTGTCTATGTCCGCGCACAGGGCCGGCCCCACTCTGCCAGAGCTGCCCTGGGTGCCCGTGTGCGGAGGAGTCCAAGGGCAGCTGTCTCTTCCTTGTTGTCGGATATGTGGGTTATCTCCATAAACGGCTGCCAGGAGTGTCCTTGTTCACACATGTTCAGGTACTTGAGCGAAGCTCCGTGGGATGATTTTGGGAAGTGATATCTCTGGTCAGAGGTCTGTGCGTTTTACATGCTACATTTTCAGAAGTTGAGAAACGGTGGCAGGCTGAAGGCAAGTCGCCATGCCTGGGGTTCATGAACACTGGTTGGAAGAACTGGCGTAATTTAGTTATGACGGGAGAGATGGGGAGGAGAGTTGCAGGTAGGATGGTCATCTGCAAATTCTCAAAGCACAGTCACACCAAACCAGGACGCGATTTCATCTGTGGGACTCCAGGTGGCAAAATAAGAGGCAGTGAATGGGTGGAAGTGAAACAGGACCGAAGTTTGACCTCCTGGGCAACTTCCTTAAGCTTCGAGTGATTTGAACTCCGCAAACGTGAACTGAGCACCTCGACAGGCTGGACAAGGTGCTCTTCTCTTGGAGCTTACATCTTAGTGGGGAAAAGGAAATGTGTGCGTCAACATATCAATCAGCAGGATACATTGTGAGGACAGTCATTGCTCAGCGAGACTACAATAGAGTAATATGCTAGAGAGGTCTGCAGGGGAGAAGGTGGGAGAGACGGCATTTAATAGAACGAGCGGGGCCCCTAGGAAGAAGAGGCAGCCTCTTTAGGCAATAAATTCCAAAGCCTTGAACATTAGAAAGGAAATAGATTAATGTGCATGGAGGATTAAATTATGTGCTCTGCAAAGTCATTTAAAATCTCTTTCCACATACATTGATACAATCGAAACAAAAGGGGTCTGGATACCCTCATCTTCTTCCCAAGCATCAAGTCTTTCTATAGTTAAACTGAGATGCTTCTATTCTTGGAAACGTTTAAGGAATATCGATAGCAATGGAAGAATTGGGTGTCCCCAGATAATAATGACTGCAGGCTGATTTTTGCCCTTCAGGTGTGGCCTCATTGTCCCCTCCAAAAGAAATCAAGGTCCGGCTACAAAGCACAGAGCCGACTGCAATGCTTGCTGCTTACTGGCTGGGCCAGCTCCTCTTTGCCAGTAACCAAGCAGAAGGCAAGACAAGACAGGTTCTGAAGCAGTCATTCAAAGCCTTCCCCGCTTTCCCATGTGAGTCACTGCTAGTCAGAATATTACCTTTGCAGAAAGTCATCATTCCGATTTGCTCTTAAAGGGATAGCCTCTCCTGGTTTAGGTATCAACTTCTGACTCACAGGACAAATTCTATCATCCCTTTGGGCCTAGGATTGCATTTATTTCCATGGCGAAAGGGCCTGTTTGGTATTTCAGCAAATGAAAACAGAACTGTAAGGCCCGTCTGCTTTTGAATGAGGTCCAGTGCAGTTCTCCACTAGAGTTCAGAAGAAGGCGAAGCTCTGCGCTGCTGGTTGGTGGAGCATTTGCTGTGCATTCCCTCCGGCAGGCGACCTTTCCACACTGAGAAGGTTATCCAGATAGCCAAGTAAGAAAGTACAGGAGAAGGCACAGAAAGAAAAGTGTGAGACATAATAGCATCAACACACAGTGTATGGTGTTATGAGCATCACGTGATGAGATTCTGCTGAGAGGGAGGAAGTGGGGAGATTCCTAGGAATCTTATGAGAATTTCCAGAGAGAACAAGTTTTGACCTTTTTTTTAAATTTAGAAAATTTACCTTATTTTTAAAAGTGTATGTAATGCATCCCATGCTCTAAAATTCTAGACATAGTAGATTGAAAAGCAGCCTAATGGAAAATATAAATATCTATTTTCTTTTCCTATGTATTTATTCTGTGCCAGTAAAAATGTAGCCAAAAAGAGAGAAAAGGGGGCTTCTGCAGACGTGGATGTCTCTGTGACTTGATCACTGCTAACCCGCGGAGACAGTAAAGCAGAAATGTGCATCCGGCTCGCGTGGGCCAAGCCTGCCTGGTCAGCGGGCCGTCCTCGTACAAGGGGCAGCCCTCCCACCCCACACACTGGGAAAGGCAGACAGAGGCTGGGCAAAGCCCCCGATTTTCACTGGCACCAGCCTCGATGATTTACAGGCCTTTGTTTCCCATGTTAAATGTCTTACAGTCATTAAATTATTTATAGCTCAATTAGCCTGTGTCCAAAACCAAGAAGTTCATAGGAGACTGTGTGACTGGGAATCAGGGAGCAAAGGAACTCTCTAGTCTGTGATTTACTGGGTTTCCGTTCTGTTTCCTGTTCAGATCCGGAAGTAGAATTTCAAATATTGCTTTTCATGCTTTCTTTGGGACCGATTTTAGCCCCGCTCTCCTTTCTCTTGCCTTTCGCTGGCCGTTAGCCACCAGCCTCTGCACAATGACCAGCTGGCCCCTGGCAAATCTTGGGCCCAGGTGTGAAGTCGCTGGAGAAGCATTTCAGAGCCAAGATGGGAGTGATTTCATTTTCCATTGACACTATGCAGAAATGAAGGGGATTCAAGTGCCTTCAGAAAAGCTTCCTTCCAGCGAATGGAGTTTTGGGGGGTTTCCAGACTTGCAACTGCTTTTATTCTTGGAAGCATCATTGTTGCTTTTTCCCTCTTCCATTTATATCCCAGGAACTGATTCAGAAACCATAGAAATTGGATTTGGAATCGTTGAATGCTAGCAGACAGCTGACTGCACTCTTCCCAAGAAACCCTGCCAGCTGGGTTCGGGTACCTCGCGGTGTGTGTGCCCTCGGCCTGGCCCGCCGAGTCCTCTGACTCTAATGGACTCCGTCTTACACCAAAGTGCACTAGAACTAAAGTGTTTTGCTTCATTCTTTAGACATTTTGTGGTTTCGGGCTCAATCAACCAGGGTATGATTTGCAATCCACAGTAACCGGTTTCAGAGCAGCTGCCTGGCGAGGCAGGTTTCATCTCGCTTGCTAGACATTATTATTTTTTTTTTAATTTTCCTAAGCCTCACACCTTTTATTTATTAGGCTTGGATTCCAGTTTCCTGAGCCTGTTGTTGCCACTGATGAGACAGGCTTGGAGCGGGACCCACCAGGCTTCCTGAATAAAACGCAGCAGAGACTATATTAGAAGATTTTAAATTGCCCAAAATACTGTCTAAAAAACACTAAAAATCTTGCTACTCTCTAGACTGAATAAAATCCTATAGAAATGAATTCCTGGACTTGACATGTAGCGAGCCGGCTTTGCCTCGGGGGTGAGTGGGCTCAGTTACGTGAGTGAAGATGAGATGGCACACAGGTGAGCACCCACCTGAGGAGTGTTTGGACATTATGCTAGCCAGCTCGTCTGTAAAGACCCATCCTTCTATGCCATGATAGCCAGTTCATCTGTAAAGACCCATCCTTCTATGCCAGCAGCTCACCAGGTAAATGATGTGTAAATCCCACATTTAGAAGGGCTTATGATGATGCCAATTAAAGGAGACCTTTCCGAAACAGGAAGGAGGTGAAACATATCCCCTTGCTCTGCGTCACGGAGTGCTGGGTACTGTTCGTATCATCTCATTTAACCAGGTGTCACTCGACAGATGGCTGATGTGGGGTGGGGCCCCAGGATGAAATTGCCTGACAGACTTGAGATCTCTGGTTGTTGGGTGCCAGGGCTGGGGGTGGAACTCCTAGCGTGACTGAGGCAGACACCTGGGCTACCCAGCCTCACCCACGACGCCCTCTCTGAGCGACACACGGGGCTTGCCGGCAGCAGGGCAGCAAGACACCCCTAGAGAAGCCCCCAGTGCAAACCGATTCCCAGCTTAGGCAGAAGGCTCTGCAGCCAGCGTCTCACCCCTTCAGGTCTCACAGTGACTCAAAATAGCCACACGATGTAAGGGTGGTTCCGTCATCATTTGATGAATGCTGCATCTCAGGGTCATTCCTTTGCCAAGGCCTTTTGAATTCCAAAAGTTCCTGCCCTGCATGGTGGGTGACAAGTCTCAGGCCAACCTTGAGCACACAGCAGCCAGGCGACCGAGGCAGCTGCCAGGATGGGCACATTGCTCAAACACATAATTTGGGGTCAAAACAAACAGATGATTAGCTGGAGTGGTCGCTTTCAATCAGGAGTTTCCACATCGCCTAGACATGGCCTCAGAATCAGGCCTGGTTGTGGGGTGTGGGAGCCGATCTCACAGTAGACGGGAAGCATGGCCCGAGGGCCGGGGCTGCCACATTTGAAGGCCCTGTGGAGTGGCTGGCCAAGCCTCAGCAGCCTTCCATGAAGCGAGGAAGGGTCTTCCTGTCGGCCTCTGGAGATCAGTAATGGAATGCACAGGTAGGACATGCTGGATGGGAACCCTACTGCCCTGTGATGTCAAGGCCGTGCGTTTGTAGACTATGGAATTGCTGTAACTGGCCTGGGTCACGCAGGTGGAGCAGGGAGTGGAATCCCAGACCCCTGACTTCCAGGCCTGTGGACCTTTCTTTATCCCATGCAGTTTTACAGTCAAGTGTCGGTGCAACCCCCAATTCCCAGATTCCAGCCCTTGTCTTTTATAACGGCGATCAATCTCATCTTGACGATCCAGAGATAGTCATCAAGGAAGATTAAATTATGCCCTTAGACTCAGAGTGACCATATCATTTTCCCTCCACACAAGGACACTTTTGAGAAAGAAAACGAAGAGACGTCTGTACCAGACGCTGGTCGGCAGGCACGGACAGGCTGTCTGCCAGGGGGGAGCAGTGACTCCCGTTCACTGCAGAAAGTTTGTCAGAAGTCACCTTGGATAGAGCTTTTGTTCCTTAACCTTCTGTTAAATAGGCAGTTCCGTGAATGAAAACAACTCCCTTCCCTAAACATTCTCATAATGACCCAGGGCGGCCAAGCCCGCCAGCTCTGCCTCATGGGCGTGCTGACTGCGTGAGACTGTGTGAGCTGCGTTCAGTCAGCATGCTACTGCCTCGGTAATCCCACAAAAATGTCCTAGTCAAATTCCCAGGCCATTTCCTTCTTTTTTATCCCAGGTGAAATAGACAGTTGAAAATACCTGACAGCCCTTCCCCTCTCCCATGTATTGCAAAACTTCTCCCACGGTTTTGGTTTCAGTTTTCCATCTTTGATGTGTACAAGTGTGATGCCTTCCCCCACAGCCACGTAAGCCACGTTCTCTTCACCTTCCCAGTGTTTGCTCAGTGTACCTCCTTCGATAGAGGATTGATAAGGGAAAAACCATTAAGTATCAATCAGATTCACTATTTGATCCAAAAGCATGGAGGTCTAGCTTTTGTTCAACACTCTGACTCTATGAGTACACAGAACTTTAATTCTGATTTAAACATCCCCGGATGTTTAGCTTTGACAAAGACCCCAAGGTGATTTGATCAGAGGCGGTGCTGTGTTTGGGCTCTGGGTTTCAAGTCCTATCCCAAACCCAAGGACCTCTAGAAATCAGGGACCTGCCTTCCTGCAGTGGCGCTAGAGTCCACGGGGGGTTTTGAGCAACTGCCGCCAGGCCAGGTCCCACCCGACACTCTGATGGGCACTGCCACGGTGGCGGGAGCTTGGACGCCGCCAGGTACGCTGAGGTGTGGCCAGGGTGGGAAGCTCTGCTCCACAGAGATGCCAAAACCAGGCGCTTCCCTGCATTCTCCAATTTCACAGCCTCGGTGTAAAAAGCAAGACATGGGCATTCTGGAATACTGTAAAAATATGGAAAAGAATAGCATGGTAGACAAAAGGCTCACAAAACGATGTCATCTAGAAACAATGATTCTGAATATATTAGTATATGTTTTTACTCATTACTAGTATATCCTGAGATCTTTCCTAAGCCATTCACTATTTTAAAAGATGTTCACACTGGCCACAGTACCTCATACCTAGAATCTCAACACTTTGGAGGCCAAGGCAGGAAGATCACTTGAGGCTTAAAAATAGCCAGGTGTGGCACCACGTGCCTGTAGTCCCAGCTACTCAGAAGGCTGAGGCTGGAGGATCACTTGAGCCTAGGAGTTCAAGGCTGCAGTGAATTTGATTGTGCCATTGCACTCCAGCCTAGGTGACACGGTGAGACTCCGTTTCTAAAATAAATAATAAATGAAAACATTTAAAAATACAAGATGTTTAATTATTAGAGTATGTAATTTTATATCTATATGCAATAATTTTTAGCAGTTTCTTAATATTAGACATTTAGCAGTTTTTTTAAAAATGCTATTTTAAAAAAAATCTGTATTTCTAACTTTTTATTACAAGGAACCGTGCGCTTTGAGATGGTTGGAGGATTCCTTCTCTTCTATAGCATCCATGTCCAATAGACTTAAAATACTAAACAATGTGTTTATGTTTTGTTACTTTTCTGGCATTACAAAAAAATTCTAAATATATTGTTACCACCTGTATAAATATCAACTTTTGAGAGAAGGATGAAGTGTAGAAATAATGAAACACTGCAACATTTTTTTGTATTATTATTGTTCTTTAAGTTCACATGAGAATTTAGTATGACTTCAAAAAATACCGCAAGTGTCATCAAGACTCTGATCAGACAATAGTATCAGAAAAGTATGCTGGGCACCTTACAGGCATGATCTCTTAGCCTCACTATAGTCTCATGAGTAAGGATTATTTAATTTTTTTTTTACCTGCCAGGATTATTATTGTAAAAACGCCAAGCACATCGCTGGTACAAAGCAAATATTCAGTCAATGGCTGCTATTTTTATGAGTTCCTTTTAACATATATTTATTGTCCTCTACTGCATTTAAGGAGTTATATCTACCATCATCTAAGAGTTTAGCTATTCTATCCCTTCAAAACAGATTCTGTAATCAATGCCACTATGGTAGAGTGACTCAGGTCTCTGAATCTCACGGGTTTCCTGGAAGCCTTCCCGAAGGTATAGTGAAACATGCGGCTTCACATTTCCATCCATAAGCTCCCTGTGGATATCCCAGTCTGCTCTCAGGCCCCAGTGATTTACCCACACAGAGGCTGTGGCTGTCACCTAGAGCTTCCTATGTGCCCTCCTTGCACTCAGCCGGGTGCCATCCTACAGCAGCAGGCAGGCGTTTCTGCTGGGTAGTTGGACTGCTTGGCCTTGGGCTTGCAGAACTGGAATGGGGAATGACATCAGGAAACTAATCATCAGGACAACGTGAATTACCTTAACTTTAAGTGACCGCAGATTCATGCAGAGGGAGATGCGTACCCACAGCCATCCTTCCCGTGTAACTTGAGAGGGGTCTGACATTTGAAACAAGTGTTCCTAGGCACGGGTCACCGCGTTCGTTACCGTAATACTCGATGTAGAGTGGGGCACAACATGTGGGTTCATAGTTACTGCTACAACCTTAGTCGTTTCAATACCTGAAAACATGCTTTACCCATGCTGGGAATTGAGAGATTCTCCTAGGCAAAGAAAGACTTGGCAATACGGATTCAAGAAGGGCGTGCATTTTCCACGTTTAAATAACTAATTCCGCAGGTAGGTCCCCTGACCTCGAGCTCAGAAGAGTCTGAGCCTTCTCTGCTTCTGCTCATGGGCTGGATATTGAGATCCCTCTGGCCCCACACAATGCGCACATTCCCCTCCTGGCCGCTCTCTGCAAGAAATGCGGTTGCACCAAGCACCCCACTTTTTGAAAATACGTCCCATTTAGGTACTCCTCGGGGCCTCACACACAACTCCCTTCTGAAAACATTAGGTCCTGACCAGGAATTCGATGCTGCCCTGGCAGCTTTGCTCAGAGGGAGCAGCTTTCACTTTCAAGTATAACTAAATTCAAAAGAATACACAAGTCAAAGGTTTGCAGTTTGGCCGCTCGGTCACAAACCAATTAGCCCTTTGTAAGTGGCAGCCAGATCAGGACGGCCGACCCCACCAGCATCCTAGGACTGCCCCGTGCTGCCTCCTGGGATGGAACCACCACCATCCTGAGGCCACCACCCTGGGCCACCTTTGCCTGCTGTTGAATTTTGGTTACGTGGACTCACCCAGCAGGTACTCCTTTGAGCCGGGTTCTTTCACACAACACGACGTGTTGACATTTTTCCATGCTGTGTTTCAGAGTTGTATTTCTTGCATCCCATAGCTGGACAGTTCCATCACAGGAGAATGTCACACCGCGTCCGTCCATTCTACCGCCCATGAACATGTGGGTTCCTTCCTTTTCTTGCAGTTACGACTTTACGAATATTGTCCCGGTTTTCCCTGGTGCACTTTAGCATGCACTTCCGTTGGATATCTCAGAGTGGTGTTGCTGGGTCAGAGGGTGCTGGTCATCGTAGTAGCTTTGGTAGATGTTGCTGAAACACTTTCCAAAGTGGTTTTAGCAAACTGTACTCCACCAGTAATAGAAAACATTTCCAAATGGCTCACAATAAACCCCCAAAGATGGCAACGTACATCTTCTGCATCAATTACTTAACTACTCAGCAAATTTGGAGGGAAGTCTATTTATTCTTTTTATTCAAATAGTTTATAAAGTGGAATAGGGATGTTGCTAAAAGTTGTCTTGCTACCTTTTTAGATCAGTAAGTGTTTGTTGAATGAATGTGAGAAAAGATGAGAAATAATAGCACCCAATGAAAGATGTAGCAGTCTAGAAGGAGGGGCATTTCCCGGCCTGGTTGGGGGCGGGCAGCCCACACTCTGTGACTCGCACATTCACTAAGCATGTTATAGTTAAGCTGCAGAAAACCAGGCAGCTTGTCAAAGAGGAATGGCTCTTGGCCGAGGGTCCTGCCGTAGGAGGACATTTGGCACTAGCAAGCCAGGGCAACCCTGGAGGAAATCGCCTGAAATGATGGGAGAGTACCTCCCGGGAACATGGCCCTGTCTTAGAGCCTGATATGTAAAGTCATCCCGAAGCAGCCACCAGGCCATCCTGCTGCCAGCAAGCTCTCGGCAGTATTCCCTTCAGCACCGCAGGCCCCGGGCCGAGTGCCCCCAACGAAGCAGCAAAGAAGACCGAAGTCTCCCGAGGCTTTGCACATGTATGTGTTTCTGCGGTCATGGTGAATGACAGGGCTGCGCAAAAGCATCGGTGAAGTGTATATTTGAGGCTTCAGAAGTGTCCAAAGACTAGATTTCGTATGCCAAAAAAGCTGAGAATTTGCGATTAGCACTTCAGTGCTGATGCCGGGAATACTGGGGTTCGTTTGAGACAGGCACCGGTGCAGAACTGAGCCCCAGGAAAAGGGGAAGGAAGGGAATCCGGAGCAAAGTATGGCCTGACGCCACTCAGACTCGGTGTATCGATACATTAGAATTGCGTTTCAATTGCACTTTTGCGTTTTGGTGATTTTTAAAGCACCTAGCACGAGTTGATTTTTCGTGAATGACCCTTTTGAGCTTTTGCCAGTGAGTGCAATGGAAACTCCTTTTGGAGGACACAGTCTGTTGCAATAGGTGACACCAATCTGAATCTGTGTCACCTCCCCTGGGCCATGGGCACAACCCTCACCTGAAGCATGTTGCAGATGCCGATGGTGAGACCCTCCTAGAATCTCAGAATCTGCATTTTAGCAAAGTCCTGGGTTATTCGTATGTCCATTGGAGTTTGAGAAGCACTGGCAATCTCAAACGCTTTAGAAGAGATTACTGGAATAAGATAGGCTCAGTTGGTACGTGACGGCACCATCCCAAAGACCAGAGTAAGAGGAGCAGGTGAACTAGCCTCTGAACACGTTTTCCCCCCACCCCCCAGCTCTGTGTAAGCTTGCCGCCTTTGGAGTAGTCATTCAACAAACACAGGTCAACTCTCCACCATGTGGCAGGTGGCAGGCCACCAAGGGCACTGGCTGTGGCTAGCTGGAGAGACACCATTCCTGTCCTCCAGAAACATCATGTCCCCAGGCACGTGACAAGTCACTCAGTTGTTCAGAGCCATGGGTGAGAGCTCCAGGAACCGACAAAGGAGATGTGATCTCGCTGGTCCACGGAGGCGTCTCCCAGGGCGGGCAGGGCCCAGGGCTGCATAGGGAGGGGTGAAGCGGCAGATGAGAAGTTGGCTCATCAGCCTGAAATGCTCCCCTAAATCTTCCCCATCAGTGATTTCTCAGTAGCAAACTAGTGGAAAAATTGATTGCTTTACTTTAAAAACTCATACTAGAAAGCCAGAGTTTAAAAATACATTTTAAAAGCATTTTTATTAACAAATCTTACCTTTCCTCCAAAGTCAAAGAGAACAGAACAGGGGTGAACAGTGGACCAAGTATGTGTAAAACTCTGCTCCCTCCCTGCTCATTTTACAGTTCAAGTGCCATGCGATTTATCCTGGCAAGAAGAAGGCATCATCAGTAAGACCTGAATTTTCTAATATGTCCGATCTGATAAGAATGTGAACGCTATAAAATTAATCTTTGAATAATAACTACAGGCCTTTTGAGAGAGTCCCCTCCTAAGGTATGGAGTCCCTTTTTCTCCATACACAGTGTCTCTCGTGACCTACAAACCCTTTTCCCAAGAGGTGGGACAGAGAGAGATTACAGCCTTGGAACCGGATGTCAGACTCTCCTGGTTTAAAACAAGAAGCCGTGACGTAGTGCCCGAGACGAACGCGACCTTCGCGGTGGTTTCAGAAACACATAGGGAAACACGTTGCCTCTGACGCTGTACCTCCCCAACCACCACCAACTAGTCGGAAACTACAAGTTCAGTGCTATTGAAGCAGGTGTTACCCTAGCAAATGCTTTGGGAAGAGAATCTCGCTGTGTATCCTCTCCTATTGAAAGCCTGAATTTGTTCAGAATGTAGTATCTCTGTTTCAGCCCCTCCACTGAAACTGATCTAGGAAATGTTTCAAAAAAGATATCACAAGGATCCATCTGCAGCTACGCTATGGGATTCCCCTCGCTCCTGTGTGGCCTGGCCCCTCTGCAGCATTCAACAACAGTGTCGTCTGCTTTTGTCTCCCTGGGCTGCGTGACCCCACTCCGCCCTGGCTCTTCTCTCTCCTTGACCCCTCCTTAACAGTGTCTTGATCTATTAGAGGACACAGTCTGTTGCAGTAGGGGATCATCGCTCTGAATCTGTGTCACCTCCCCAGGGCCGCAGGCACAACCATCCCTGGAGTGTGTTAGATGCAGGTGGTCAGGTCCTCCCGAATCTCAGAATCTGCATTTTAGCAAAGTCCTGGGTAGTTCCTATGTCCATGAGAGTTTGAGAAGCACTGATCTCATGAGTTCCTGGCATATCAATATTGCCGAGGTCAGTATGCTGACTTTGTAGCCAGACACACATGAGAACCTTCCTGTTTCTTGCAAACCTGGATGAACCTGAGGCCACCGATGTGGACCATGACAGGCTACTCATTTTCAGTGTTTCTGTGGCATTGCCGTGTCTCTGAGATCCGGTACCGCCCTCCCTGGCAGGAGGCCTGCAGACAGGATGACCAAGAGAACCCTAGCCAGCCTGCTCTCCAAGGCTCAGGGATGCCACCCACCCTCACGGTTCCGGTCCATCCATCTACACATGCAGGGCCCAAGAGGGCTGATGTGTGACTATCTCCACTTCCTAATACCCTGTGTGAATAACTCACTTACTGCAGGGATGTTGAGCAATTTTATTAATAAGGAATCACTTTGGTTTGCCAAATAATCACTCTGTTTTTTCATTTGAAAGTTACTCATGTTAGTAGAGAAAGCAGTGTATTACAACCCTGAGGACGATTAGATGGAAATGAACCATCTGCAAAGCCAATCGCATTTGCCTTTTAAATCAGCCAAAGGGTGGTGGTGAGAGAAATATTCACCTGCGTATTTAATATCTGTCCTCCTTCCTAGACTCTCAGCTCCATCCGGGCAGAGACTGTTGGTATCTCCACATCACACACAGGGCCTGGCACACATCCAGGGCTCAGTGAATGCCTGCTGCATGGTGAACAGATTAGTTATCCTGGGAATGTTGTTGACACATCTCACAACACTCGTTTGGAGTGGAGGGCGTTCATCGGGCTGCATATTCCTATTATTTTATCATATTCTCCACTGACTATAGTGCCTACAGACTTGAAAGCATTGTTAGTATTGCTCATACTCATAGGAAGACATGTTGGTAGAAATGAGTCCAAAGGCAT
Organism: Saimiri boliviensis; assembly: GCF_048565385.1. Taxonomy (NCBI): domain Eukaryota; kingdom Metazoa; phylum Chordata; class Mammalia; order Primates; family Cebidae; genus Saimiri; species Saimiri boliviensis. Next base: position 103,205,253 of record NC_133458.1, on the reverse strand, counting down.
TATGGTTAGAAACTGGTCAGGTATCATTTTTGAGAGATTAGATAACTGTGTTCTGGTAGAGTCAATCGCCTGTTTGTGCACGTTGGGACTTTGCTGGGCTGGTTTATAGGGCCAAGGGAAAGAGATAAGTGGGTCTTCTAGTGAAAGGTCATGTGTTTTGAAAGCCTGGAAGATTCCAGGGACTAAATCCAAGTGTTACGACACAGGGCAGTGTGTCAGACTGTGCATGGATGAAGTCTCCAGTTTAACATGAAAACAGATCCTCACACCATCCTCTCCGGAAGCCCGTACGATCCAAACTTCTGAATGCTTCGCTACTTACAGCCATAAATACATTTGGGGATAAGACTTCAATATGGAAGAGAAGGTAAACGTTTTTGGCAGACACTGCCAGGAAAAGGCAGCTCTCTTCTCTCATTGTCGCTGCTCTTTCAGAATCCATTTCAACAGAGGAGGAGCCAGTGGGAACCCACGCCTTCGGCAGGTACCATGTGGCATTTCAGTGACATTGTGTGTTGCCCTTCTTAGGTACCAGCTCGACTGTTAGGAGAATGTCCTAGGCCGGGCGCGGTGCCTCAAGCCTGTAATCCCAGCACTTTGGGAGGCCGAGGAGGGCAGATCATGAGGTCAAGAGATTGAGACCAGCCTGACCAACATGGTGAAACCTCGTTTCTACTAAAAATACAAAAATTAGCGGGGCATGGTGGTGTGCGCTTGTAGTCCCAGCTACTCGGGAGGCTGAGGCAGGAGAATTGTCTGAACCCGGGAGGTAGAGGTTGCAGTGAGCTGAGATTGTGCCACTGCACTCAATCTGGAGCCTGGCACCAGAGTGAGACTCTGTCTCAAAAAAAAGACGACGAAGAAGGTCCTATGCACCTTCCCGTGTTCTGTGATGGGAGGAATGTGAGGTGCTGCCCTTCCCTGTCTTTATCCCGGCGGCCAGCAGCTCTGTCTCGCTCTCGGCCTTCTGTCCAGCCACCACCGCCACGGTTGCTTTCTCTGCACTGGAACTCCTGATTCAGAGAACGACCGTAAGAAACAGACCAGACATATGACACCCTGCCAGGTAATGGTGGCTTTGTCTTCTTTGTTGGATTACTGAGCTTTCCTGGGTAACTTCCACTCAGTTGAAGTTAACATTAGAAGAACTTCCTCTTCCCCTCTTACCAGAATAGAAAAGCATTTAAGTGATGTAGTCAAGTTTGTGCCACAAGTAATTCAGTCACTTAAACAGATATATATGGCCTCAGTGCAACGGCGAGCTTGACTGGGGATGGAGATGTCCCAGGTGGGGCCTGATCTTCTTCAAAGGCAGCCCCCTCCTGCCCAGTTCAGTCCAGCGTATCCAGATGTCTCTCTTTAATCCGCGTTAGGGGCTCTTTGCTGATTCTTCACTATTCAGAAAGGACTTGAAGGGGAGACCTGAGCCCACTTTCTGGAAGGAAGTGGTAACAATTTATTTAGGTAATCTTTGTGCAACAAGGCAATTCCCTGAAGAAATCTGCTCTCTGGGCTCACGCCTGTAATCCCAGCACTTTGGGAGGCTGAGGCGGGTGGATCACGAGGTCAAGAGATCGAGACCATCCCGGTCAACACGGTGAAACCCTGTCTCTGCTAAAAATACAAAAAATTAGCTGGGCATGGTGGCACGTGCCTGTAATCCCAGCTACTCAGGAGGCTGAGGCAGGAGAATTGCCTGAACCCGGGAGATGGAGGTTGCGGTGAGCCGAGATCGCGCCATTGCACTCCAGCCTGGGTAACAAGAGCGAAACTCCATCTCAAAAAAAAAAAAAAAAAAAGAAAGAAAGAAAAAAGAAATCTGTTCTCTGGGAGCCCCTGCGCCCCCACCATACCCGGGAAGGCTGCATTTCTCTCATCTTCAGGGCTGTGTTTCTCTTTGGCCTCCTGTCTCTCCAGCACTCTCAGCCTTACTTAGGGAGCAGTCTGGTCCTCCCTCATCCTTGGCCTTCAGTAACGTGATTTTTCACCTGGCTGCTCTCGCCTGGTTTCACTCCCTCTTTCTGTCCTTCCTGCGTGACGCAGCCTCACGTCATCTGTGTTCCCTCGCTCCCCTCTTACTGCCCAACCTGCAAAGTCCATGCCTGCGACAGCGCAGTGTGCGTCCCCACTGGGCGGCTGGGGGCGGCTGGGGGCAGCTGGGGGGACCACACAGCCGTGCCGTGTGCTGCCGAAGACACGCACAGCCTGCTGCCCCAGCTGGGCTGCCTCCTGAGGCAGCCGTGGCTGCGCATTCCTGCCCTTCTTGAACTCTGCTCGCTTCTGGCAGGAGCCATTCCCACCTGCACGGGATCCTCACTCCATCACAGACATGCTAACTCCTCCTGCTGCCTCCCCTCTCTGTGCCTTCTCATGCTCTGTTCCCTCTTCTCCTCTGCCCACCTCCAAGCCACCCTTCACAGGACGGCTCAAGCATCCGATCCTGATCCTCGGGGACGCTTTTCTTAGTTGTCCGGTCTGATGAGATGCCCCTCATCTTCTCCTAGCTCAAAATTAGCAGCAGCCTCAACTTCTTTTCCAGCATGTCTCATGAGTATTGCCGCCACAGCACCTGTCACGATGTGGAGTAATGGCTGACTTGCTTTTTTGCCATTCAAATGAGTTCTTTCAGTGCTGGGGCCAGTGTGCAATGTCTTGTATTCAGTATATAGCTGATTAATAGATGAACTGAATAATTAATTAACGGTTTAGACTAGCACAGTGCAACCTTCGATGCAAAGATTTCATCAAAATAATTCACATGGTGGGTTATTTTAGAAGGATGACCAGTCTACTCTGTAGTCAGAAAAAAAATCAACGAGACAAGGTCGGGGATTCCGTTTTTGTCTGTGGGCTTGCTCTAGAAGATATTGAAAATCATCTACCTAATTACCTTTACTATCAGGTAGTGTCTGAAATGTCAGGCCGGGGGAAAGGAAAAGTCCTATGATATATGATGATAGACCTTTCCTGGTGCAAACCAGTAAGGTACAGATTAACTCAAGGAATTGTGGTGACGCTATGGTCAAAGCCAGGTGATAAAAGAGTCGTTCTTTGAAACAAATATCTTTGCAATCAATTAAGAAATTAATTTGCCAATTTTACTGGCTTATAGTAATGGATATATCATTCCTTTTGCAAGCAAATATAAAGAAAACTAAAAATACTTCATATGTCTCCTTCAGATTATATATCCCAGAAAGGATATATTCTTCTTGTTTTTGGTCTTCCTTTGTGGCGTAACATCTGTAAGAAATGCAGCTCTTCCTAGCTGCAGTGCACCTCCTTGTGAAATGGTTTCAGAGTCTCTTGGCGCACATAAGTAATTGCGGGCAGCAGCTTGAGGGTCTCCATCTCATGTTTATTATACGTGCTATTGCACGAGGCCTTGCAAGAGGAGGTTTAGAGCGACAGTATCTCACGGATATGAATGTCAATTTAAATCCCAGAGGCAGTTTATAAACGGGGAAAGCCTGGAGGAGCAGAAACCTAGAGGGAACGAACGGGAGGGGAAAGAAATAAAACACCAGAGCCACAGGTTTTTCTGAACTCAAACTGGAAATAAAGCTCTGTGTGTGTGTGTGCCTGTGTGTGTGCCTATATGTGTACATGGATGTTTGTGTGCGTGCATGTGTGTGCAAGGAAGTGTGTGTACATGTGTGGGCATGTATTGTGTACATGTATTATGTACGTGTCTGTGTGTTTTGTGCATATATTTGCAAGTATGTGTGTATACATAGGTGCATGTGTGTGCACACAGAAGTGAGAACGTACACGTGTGCTTGGTGTGTGTATGAATGTGTGTGTATTAATGTATGTGTAGTTCTGGAGTCTAGTTAGAGAAAGTGCATGTAGAAATAGGGATATGAACAAGAAAGCTATAGCTTAAATTATAGGAAAAAACTTTGCTCCGTATCGGTCATGGTTTTAAAACGTTCAGACTTGATATATTTCCCAGTGCTATTGGCATAAAATGTCCCTATGACATTTTGTAATACTTCAATCAAATCTAAAACCTTTGTTTCAACAGGTTTTGTTGATATCAGTATATTTCAGATTTCTACCAGGTTTTTGTAGAGGTATTTTGGCCATGAAATGGACTAAGTTGTTCAACATGGAAAATGAATAAGCATGAGCTAAGGCTTGGAGACTTGCTTAATGCAGTTCTTAAATTTTTTCAGATTTTCAGAATTACAAATTTAAACTCTAAAATCATGGTGGTGTGTACGATATTCTTTGATTGCCACTTATGGCTGATAAATGATAGAGGGCTTTATGCTAATAGTCGTGGATCTTGGGATTTTTATGAAATCTGCGTTATTATCATCTGCAAGGTTAGATGGGTTATAACTGACCCAAAGGATGGATCCCTTGGGGGCCATGCAATTGGCTGATTCCAGCCCAGATGACAACAGTCAGGATCCGTTCCCCTCTGATCGTCCATTGGGGCCTTGATTTCCTTTACAGCCCCAGCTAAAAGACCAGACACTATCTCAATCTGGCTGTTCCACATGCCTCACTCCAGACCAAACTCACAGTTTATAAACCTGAGCCTCCAATGCTCCTACTACCATACTCACGTGAACATTCCCAATTATCACCTGGAGATGTCAGCAGCTTGATGCCACCCTCTTCTATCTTTGTATAACTAAGCCATCGCCAAGGCTGCCAATTCACCCCTTTAACCCCTGGGCCCCTTCACCCTGCCGTCTCCCTGTGCAGTGTTTTGCAAAGCTCAGCATACATGAGCATCCCCTGGAAACCTTGATAAAGTGCAGATGTTGATTCAGCAAATCTGGGATGCCTTTCCAGCAGGCTCCCAGGGATGCCCCCGCTGCTGTGCTGCAGATGACACTCCGAGTGGTGGGACCCCAACTCTGCTGTCGCCTCCTAGGGGTCTCTCCGTGCTCCCTTGAGAACTAATGGGCCCTTCTCCACATGGAAGTCACATCTGTTTTTGTTTTTTAAGTTGGGAGAAGGAGATTATTTAATACTTCGAGGGTGCAACAGGGGATTGAGAAAACTGATTCTTAGTCATAAGTCAGGTATGCACCATTGAAACCACATGCTTTGAAAAATAATGGCTTCTATTGTTATAAGAAGAAAATCACAGTATTTGAAAATTACAAGCTATTGTGGCTAACTGTGTTTATCTCAGTTAGAGAAGAAGAGTCACCTGTCACCAGGGCATTGCCAGAAGTGAGGCTCATTACCAGCAGCACCAGGGGCTCCAGCTTTGGGGTGCCAGCTCCTCCCACACACCTAACACAGACCTAGAGATGACATTTCTTTACAAGGGCTCTGTCGTACAATTAGGACTTCTCAAAAAGTGATGTAATTAAACTAACTGTTTTGAGAAAATCATAGATTCACACATACTAGCTATAAGAAATGATGTGGGGTTTCACCATGTTGACCAGGGTGGTCTTGATCTCTTGTGGTGGCGCGTGCCTGTAATCCAGCTGCTCAGGAGGCTGAGGCAGGAGAATTGCCTGAATCCAGGAGGCGGAGGCTGCGGTGAGCCGAGATCGCGCCATTGCACTCCAGCCTGGGTCACAAGAGCGAAACTCCGTCTCAAAGCAAAACAGAAAAAAACAAAAACAAACAAACAAAAAGAAATGATGCGGAGAAACCCAGCTTTCCCCACGGGACATCAGGCAGCTTCACGGCCAGGATGAGACACTGGCCAGGCGAAGTCCAGACACGTCCGCTGCCACGGGGCCCCTCGCACTGTGCTGTCACAGACACGCCTGCTTCCAGATGCCATCTAGGTCCCCCTCCAAAAAGCAGAAGGCATTCTTTAAAACACACATCTGCACATGTCCCTCCTCGTTTGCAATCCGTCAGTGGCTTCTCAGTGCCTTTCAAGTGAAATCAGAAGTCCTTACAAGCCTTGCAACAGGAAACTCTCTCTGCCTCCCACTTCCCCTCACACTCTCGGCTTCATCTCTGCTAGGCTCTGTCCAGCCTGGCAGCCTTTTACAGTCCCTCTCCTCCTGCCGGGGAAGTCCCCTACCCCCAACTCTTCCCCACATGTGGTGGCGCTCCGCTTGTCTTTATAAGCCCAGCTGAAGAGCAGCTTCCTCAAGGAACCCCTCAGGAACCTCTCAGACCATGTCAGGTGTCTGCACTCTGAGAACATCCCCACAGCATGACACATCTGCAACGCCGTGATGATTCCGTGAATGTCTGTCTCCCCACTGGATGGTAGGCTTCCTGAGGGCAGGAACAGCATTGCTTCCAGTCAGTGCCATATCCCGGGACTGTTCATGTTGACACACGCTAATCCTAAAAGGACAGTGGCAACAGCAACCATTGACATGAGCTGGACGCACTTCTGAGTGTTATGCGGGTATTAACAATTTAATCCCTGCAACAACTCCGCGATGGAGGCATTCTTCCACTCCCGTTTAACAGACAAGGACAAGGAAGCTAGTAAGAATAAGTCATTTGCCCAAGGGGACCCCAGTAGTGCCAGCGGAGCTGGGTGCAGATGCAGCTGTGTGAAGCCAGGACCATTCATTCCAAGACCATGCAGGCGCCCCCACTGCAAACCTCACCCCACACACCAGTGAGCGGGAGAGAAATGTTCCTGCACTGCCTCTGAGTGACTTTCATAGAAGTCACACATTTACAAAGGGACTTAATTCCAGTGGGATTGAATCTCAAGAGTTTCCTTATTAGGTTGGTTTCTGTCATCGTGTATCAGGCAGTCACGAATTAGAAAATCCAGATTATTAGCAATAACGATAAAGCATTTTATAAGTGTTATTTTGTCTGTCAGGGGACGAGTGAGATATTCATTATACAAAGAGTGTTGTGGAATTTGAGGTGGAAGGTTTAGTAACGATCATACCATACTATGAAACAGCCATGGACATTCAGCGAAACCCAAAGGCCCCCACTTAACCTCAAACTAACACCAAATAATAAGGAAGAGATTTGGGGGAACAGTGCAAGGGTATTTTTAACGGTGAAAAGGTTCCCCAGTGAAAACGAATGTACCATCTAGTTAAGAAGAACCCCTCTGACCCCGGGACATCAATACCTACATCCCAATGGTGACATGAAATTTGGGGTTTTGTATTTCTTTTGCAAACTGAGCTAGCATTTGATGAGTGGCCGGGCTCCGCTACCCAACTTTTGGACTGTCTCCAGGCATAAAATTACAATTCCAGATAACCCAGTCACAAAGATCTGGGTCTCATTAGGAAAGAGAGGAAGCCGGGAGATGGTCCAGTGCAGCCTCCCCCAAAGCAAACACCGCGGCCTCCTTGGTTGTTTCCCAACCATCTAAATGTTTTAGTAATTCTAAAACTTGATGTGCTTTTTCCACGAAAGGAAATGTTACCACAGTTTCCAAGGGGGAGGCATCTATACCCTCACTCCTTCATCCCCTCCTTCCCGCCCCCTCACCCGCCACCACCCCACGCAACATCTGCAGTTCTTAAGCGATAGCACAAATGGTTATAAAAGTTAATTGCACCTTCAAAGGAATGTGTATATAGAAACTTTCTCGGCTTCAAGAGAAATAATAAGCTGCGAATGGCTGTTCAACAGCACAGAAGTTAGCTGGGTGGAAGGCACTCATATCGCCCTTAGGACCGACGCTTTTGTCACCAACACCCCCCACCCAATAAAGACTTGACAGTGGGCCAGAATAAACAACTTCAGGATGAATTCGGTTGAGACACAAAGTACACACTTCCAGTTTTTCCCTTCTCCTGTTACCGGCCTCAATAACCAGGCAGTCAACCTAAAAACAAAAGCTTGCTTCAGATGACAGATGACAGACTTCTCAGCTGTCCATTTCACCAAGCCCCACTCACAGCCCCTGGAAAGGCCAGTGGAAACCACCTCACACAGTAGGGGCCTTGCAGGAGCCAGCAATGACCTTATCTCCACCAACGTGTTCTGTCAGACGGACTGGGGCGGCCAGGGAAGCCAGAGTTGGCAGAGGAAGCAAAAAGAAGGCATCTCATCCTCGGAGTGGGTGGTTGAGCCCGGATATGGTGCTTACACCTATCACGTGGGCAAAGAGCGTTCATTCAAGGTGGTTTTCCAGACCCAGGGTCTTGGCCCCAGCCCTGCTGCTCCCCTCCTCCTCTGCTTCATGACCACGAGTCCTCGAGGCAAAAGCAGCCTCGTGAGGACTCCTTCACTGTAGGGCTTCTTGGTGAATGCCTGGTCATTCCACCCAGCCATGCCTGCCGAGGCGGGTGGATCATGAGGTCAAGAGATCGAGACCATCCTGGTCAACATGGTGAAATCCCGTCTCTACTAAAAATACAAAAAATCAGCTGGGCATGGTGGCGCGTGTCTGTAATCCCAGCTACTCAGGAGGCTGAGGCAGGAGAATTGCCTGAACCAGGGAGGCGGAGGTTGCGGTGAGCCGAGATTGCGCCATTGCACTCCAGCCTGGGTAACAAGAGCGAAACTCCGTCTCAAAAGAAAAAAAAAAAAAAAAATCAAAAGACACTTCTGTTGATCAATGCCGCTGATGTATCCCTTGCAGTTCATTTCTAATTGTCCGCAAGAAGAAGTAATTCAAATGGTTTATTACTGAGAGATAAGGAAATCCATTGAAATATTCTTTGGTCTAAAGTTACTGTCACAGAGGAACAGCTTCACCTGAGTCCTTGCCCTTAAATATGAAAGCTGTTTAATGACAGAAGAGAATCACAAAACGTTTTCCATAAGCAAAAGACAACCTAAAAGAAAAGTTGAAAGTAGGACTTTTTTACAGAATATATGAAGCATGCTCTGTGACTCACCCATGTAAGTTATTTGTGTGTATTCTCTTGCATAGTAATTAATAATGAACCAAAGCGAGGCAATGATTTCTTTTCTTGTCTAGTATTCCAACAGTCTCCGTGTTTTTGGAAAATAATAGTCTGGTTAAATCTCAAATATATTTAATCGGAAAAGGGTTTTCTATAACAAGATTCTGTATCTGTAGTCAATAGCAGATATAATTCTATTAAGCTAGTCGGATGTAATAGGAAACCGAAGCCTAGGGGAGACCAAATGGAGGAAAAATACTTCCTCATCCAAACCTGAGAGCAATTTACTGTCAGCCCTACTATTAATAGATGGAATGCAGATTCCGTTTTCATTACTCAACTACCTTATTCATTATTACACTGTACAGAAGAGAATCACTGCTGAAAACCTATATATGATGTTCATGCATGCATTGCAGTAATTCAACAAAATTTTTTATTGCTTGCTACTTTCTCAAAACAATAAGCTAAAGAAAATAAAATGTCTGTGCTATTCTCAGATGACATATTATCTCTTTAAAGGACAAAATGTGCTGTGAAATAATAGAATGCTTTCAGCACTCCAGGGTGAGCGAGTGCTCATACACGAGAGACAGCGGTAGGGACTATGGAAGCCAAGGAGCAGATCTGGCCAGGGAGGCCTTTGCAGAGGATGTGCTTGTGCGAGGAGGCCACACACGTGGAATTCCCAGTAGGGCTGCGGGGGCGAGGGATCTGCAGGAAAGTAGGGTGAGAAACGTGATGAGAAACCGTTATTGTCTTAAAATATCTGCGGAGCTGTAAGGTAGAGAAGCAATACGTTGCATCTGTCTTAAGCTAAAGGCAATTATCAAGGGACTGGTTTCAGCTCAACATAAGGAGCAATTATGTGGTAAGAGTTGTCAATGGCAAGAGTAGACTTCACAAGCTCCTAGTCGCTCAGAATGGTCCAAGTGGAATGGGCAACCATCTGGTAGAGTATGGGAAGGCAGGGGTCCTGGGTGGGAGTGGCAGGGGTAAGAGGGGAGCATCCCCATCTAGAAGAAATCATGCCCAGCACAGAGCTGCAACACCTCCCTGCACACAGACACACACAAATATCAAATCCCAATCCTGCATTTCCCTCCCAGGTTTCATGACCTCTTATGTTACTTCAATTCCTTTATTTAGGCAATGATGAAACAGGAGGAGCTTAGCACTAAGAAAATCCTTGTGGACTTTGGCCTTGGGGAAAAATGAATCATTCCAACCAGGTCAGTCTTCTAGAAAGTACAGGATGAAGGGGCTACTCATCTCGTACTCCCTGATCTCCTGCTAGGCCTTTCTCTAAAACAGGGGCTGGCAAAGCACGACCCAGGGGTCACGCCCAGCCTGCCTTCTGTTTTTGCAAATAAAGTTTTATTGAAGCGAGAACTACGTGTATTTGCTTGGGGTCTGCAGCTGTGTGCGCATGATCCCAGCAGAGTTTAATAATTGAGACGGAGACTGTGTGATGGGTAACACTGCCAACATGTACTCTCTGGCTGTGTTCAGAAGAGGTTTGCTGAGCCCTGCTCTGAGACACAGCAAGAGCTTCAGGCTGACTCTTCTCTAGACTCAGGCCTGGGGCAGTAAAGAGCCAGCTCAGGATGGCACTCCCGACCAAATGCTTTCAGGTGGAGGAGCCATCTAATATCAAGTGCCTACATGCAGGGACTGGTCTGTTCATTGGTGGCTCTCCTCGTGGAAGGACTAATATATTCTAGAAACAGGAGTACGGCCCTATTTCGAGAACGTCTTGAGCCAAAATTAAGATTCTTCTGTGGCAGAAACTGGGCTGCGGCTTCTCCCGTGTTCACATGGTAGTTGTTAGTGATTTTTGAGTCAGGTTGCGTCAAGGACCCCAGGAATGAGTTTGGGGTAACAGGGTGGTTAGTTGTCACGCCCGCCCCAGGGACATGGTCTGTCTTCACGCTGCTACATCCCCTCACCCACTTTAAAACAAAACTTAAAAGGGGGATTTCAGTTAAGTAGGAAGTGAGGAGATAGTTCATTTTAAAACAAGCGTAAATGAAAACACACACAGCACACAAATCCAACCGTGCTTATAAAACCACCAGAGAGGGTCAGGTGAGGGCCTTTTCTACATGAAAAAGAAGAGGGGTGGAGACCGTTCTGAGAGCAGGGTTCCCTGAAGGGACTTTCACAGCTGCACTGCCCGGCACGGATCCCTGCTAGACACAAGGCCAGCTGCCTTCCTTTCAAGCCATGGGCGCGTCCCTGTGTCCAGGCGGGCCGGTCAGCTGTGGTCAGCACCAGGTGCCCCGATCTGTGGTGAGGTCCCGACGTGTGAGCAGGAGGGTGGGCCGGCGGCCTCTGAGTGCTTGGAGACAGGAGTCCCCCCTGTGTGACCCCTCCAGTTCTCACTGAAACTCACATCTGACTAAGGGCCAGGCGCTTTGACCAGGGACTCTCCCCTCTCGCTCCCCTCCTAGGAGTCACGGGAGTCCATCCTTGATTTACAAATGAAGAAAACAGGCCCACGTGGTTAAGATGTTGGCTTCATAAGGGTGGCATCAGGATTCCAAACCGCGGACTCCACTGAGGCCGGTGCCCACGGACATGTGCCAGTAACAGGCAGCTGCTTGTGGTTCCGTGGACTAAACTGCCCGGGGGAGAGGCTGGCTTTCCACCTTCTTTTTTTTTTCACTCTTCAAACACTTGATGACATGAACATGAAATACCGGCTCCATCGTTCTGCTGACGACACGACATGTTTCTATGACTTGAAAAAGCAAACGGTAGACGGCTCGTTGGTGAAACCGAGCCAGTCATTTTTTAGGAAGATTATTTTGCTTCCTTTTACTGTTTCTCATCTGTTTCCCACAGTAAAGAGGAAAAGATGACAGCCACTCAGGGAACACCTCCAGCCTGAAGCAGCAGCTTGCCAGCTCAGACCTTTGGAGCGGCTTGGAAACCTCAGGCGGGCAGCCTGGGCTCCTCAGACACCCCCTTCCAGCCTCCCGACGCGCTTCTCCCCCAGCGAGCCCAGAGCCACGCAGCGCCTTCAGCCTCCCAGCAGTTCAGTGTAGCTGCCGTCCCGCTTCTGTCAGTACTGAGAGTGAGAGTTGCATGTTTGACCCTCAGCGGAAGAGTCCAGATGGCCCTTGGGTGTCCCAGTATGCTCTGAGGTCCCTGCTGCTGACCCCTTAGTTTTCCAGCAGCCCCCCGGGCTAACGGCTGTCATGGAACAGTGGCAGTGGCGCAGCCAGACGTGGCCATTCTGTGGCCCAGTGCTGCGGAGGTCAAGGGGGCAAGCGCGGGGAGCATCTTTGCTTTCGGAAAACGTCACACTGGTGTACCGGCCTTCTCGGGGTGTCTTAGTGATTGTTCTTTTCTTTAGATTTTTGGTTGTCGGTTTTTTTTTTTTTTTTTTTTGAAAGAGGGACTTTTGTGCTTGTTTTTGGTTTTGGTTTTTTTTCCAATGTTCGTGAGTAAACCAATGTAAATGTGTGTATGTTTATAGAGATGGCCTTAAATCACAATTCTGCAGTACAGATTGATTTTTTTAAAAAACATGAATGAAAAACGAAGAAAACTTTTTGAAGCGCATTTAAGCCATCTTGGGCTGGGGTGGATATGCACCTCCCGTGGAACTCAAACAAAATCTCTCCACAGAGAAACATTTGCAAAAAAAATTTTCCAATCCCAATTTTTGAGTCAGAGACCTTTCATTTCCTTGCAAATTACACATCTGTTTCAGGATTTTTGTCCATAAGAAGAATGAATGAAGATGTGATTCTTATAGATAAGTATCAACAAACCAGGAAGGAGAATCACTCATGCTCCCCAATTAGAATGTGGGCAACAATCCAGAGATGGGGAAGAAACGCACAAAACGAAGAAATAGAAGACACTTTATTTTTAATGGTAAATGGTGAGACTGTGTATTTTACGTACGGTGAAGTCACCAAGCCCGGCACTTGGCACTGTTAGGCAATGTATTCTTCTAGTCTGAATGCGAAGTATTGTTTTCATTTGCTTGATAATGAGGGATATAGGTGCTTCTGTCCCAGGTCTCTTGAGCCCAATGACTTCTCTTTCTGACATGTGTTTCTTTAGGACACCTCTACACTGCATGGCTCTGAGGTGTCCTGTGACTGTTTCATGTGTAAAGTTGCCTCCCCAAAGGACTCAGATATTCCTTCAGGGCAGTGAGTACTTCTGATTCACTCTTAGCTACAGGCTTTGCACTGCTTTGCTCGATATCTTGTAGTTGAATGAATGAACAAAAGAACGAGCGACCTCTGGTGCCTGGCGTGGATCTCAGAGCAGGGTGGAGTGAGCATGGCGGAAGGGTCATCGTGCCACCTCTGCAGCTGACTCCACCTGGTCACAGAGCTTCTCAGCCATGCTTGGTATTCACATGACTTCTGGGGCGACAGCTCAACCAGCAAGTAAACAGCTCCATATGGGAAATATTACTCAGCCTTTGTCATCAGGGAGTGAGTCACGGGTCTGAGCCAGATAGAAGAGAGAGGAGAGAAGGTGTGTGGGCTGGGTGGGACTGCGCCCAGCAAGGTGAACTCCCGGCAGCCCTGCTCTCTTTACCTGCACATGGCCTTGCTGGGATGCCTTCCGTCCTGAGGGTCTGTCTAGGAAGAGAAGAGCTACACCCTGGCGTGCAGCACTGAGCTGTCTCATGCAAAGCTGAGGAAGAAAGAGCCAGTTGCCCAGCAAGCCTGCTGGGGTGTCAGAGGCTGGGCTGTGTGTCTTCGGCCCTCAGCCGCCCTTGGCACCTTTCTACTGCCCGGTGCTCACCAGCTCTCCGGTAACAAAGAGGAAAGTGAAGTCAGAGGGGGACAGAAGTAGCACAGGGCAGTCTTGAGTGCTGGCTTCCTGAAGTCAGCTGGCCAGGTTTGGAAGCCGATTTTCCAGCAGTGGTCTTTGATGCCAACCCTGTTGAGGAATTCTGTATCTTCCCCTTCCTTCTACCAGACAACTCTGACCTCACCTTCAGTGATAGTAATGCCCACACTGCCCCGTTCTGTCTCACCCTGGGTTCCGTGGTGCCACTGGCTCCCCAGCGAGCTGGGAAGGGGAGGCCAGCTCTGCAGGGCCTCGTGCCCATGCTGTGGGGCCTGCACACCTGCTGGGGCTCCTGCTGCCCTGACTCTGCACTGCCCTTCCCTGGCAGGCATGAGGCACCGCTGGAGGAGCCACACAGCCCTGAGGCAGCAGGGCAGATGCCCCGGACTCAAGGGAAGCGCAGAGTGCAAGCACCAGCCTGGCCCGCAGACTTCTGGAGGGGAAGTAGTATTATTCACTTCAAAAGTATGCCCATGTGTAAAGAGAGAGCCCCTGAACATGAGTAAGCAAAAGTCCCAGAGGAGAGATAAGTGAAGGAGAATGCCGGTCTGACAGGAGGCGCTTACTCACGCTCCGTCTAGGAAGGAAAGCCAGGCCCAGCACACTCACGGCTCTGTCCACTCACACAGAGGGATTCTGACTCCAAGCCAGCATCCTGTCCTTTCTCCAGTATCCCCCGCTCAGGAGTCAGGGCTCAGCAAGGCCCACCCCGGTGACATCCAGGTCTTAGGATTCAGTGAGGCCCACCCCAGCCACATCCAATTCTTCGGATTCAGCGATGCCCACCGCAGCCAATGCAGGTCCAGTTTCAGATCTGCTTTCCTCTGTCCAGGAGGCTTGATCTCTGTGCGTCATTGTTTAAAATGGAAACATTCTGAGAAGCTGCCTGCCAGGGCGAAGGGACACATAGTAGGGACTCAAAATGAATTAATTGTATTGAATACATAACAGATCAATGGGTATTGCTTTCTGAAATCTTTTTTAGTTCCATTTTGTTTCTTATAGTGCAATAACAGGTCAATTTCGTTTATTATTTACTAGCCACCATTCAGTTGCCCATAAAAAATGGAATGTGGTTTAAGATGATTAGTTTAAAAATCAGTGGAGGTAAAACAGGTATCGCTGAAGACACATAGGCAGAAACAGGTTGCACGAGTTGCTGCCATGCGAATCTTCAGTGTCATGCTTCATATTTAGAGAGATCTATGATTTCCGAAGCCCTTTCACGTCCGTGATCTCAGGACTGCTCACAACTGCCCTGCGAAATTCACAGAGCTAATCCCATGTTAACCAGAACACTCTGAGCCCTGAGCCCCAGCGTGTTGAGATAACTGCTGGAGATCATCCCATAATAGCACCATGACAATCTCCACACCGTAGAAGTCTGCTGATGTCACTGGAAGCCTATTCCCCCGTCCCTTGTGAGCTGGCCTTCCCGTGGTCAGAAGCATCAGTGAACTCCCAAGAGAGTGGGACAATCTACAAAGGTATTCTCACTCTACTTAGTGTATATTTTACACATCACAAAAGCTCGGCTTGGGATTATTTTAATGGCTAGAAGGAGAATCATGGGTTGGAAGTCTACCAGTTTTGATATTATGTTCCCTAACTCAAAATAACAAAATGTTATCTTCAGGTCTTCTGCTTATTAAATTAATTAGAGTTATGTTAGTTTGCAGCTGTGTCGGGCCTGCCACAGCTTGGCACGTTTAGTCCGGAAGGTATATTATAATGTACGTGGCAGGTTATCAGAAATTCAAAAGGACTTTTTGAGTATCATGTGTGCATTTTCAAGTTCCAATATAGAATCAAATTCAGTTTGACAGGTATGTTCAGACGCATATCAGCTAACAACTGTTTATTAGTTGTGAAATAAACTAGGATAAAATAAGGAAACGCTGAGAGAAAAACATGCAATGTGTTAAATGAATAAAAATTGTCTTCAAAATTATAATAAATTGTAATTCCACAGAAGTTTTGATTAAACCCACAAGGAAAATTTAAATAAAACGGTGTATTTACTTTTGTTTATCTAATTATTGTATTATGGCTCACAGCTATAGGTTTTCTAGTTTCCATTATTACAAACTATTGTATGGGTTAAATACATTTCGTAGACTAGTCTGGTACTAGAGTCACAATTTATACAGTTGTTTTTATGGGGTGAATTGAGTGTCTTCATAGATGTACACGATTATATCTCTTTTTAAGGAATATATTTTTAAGATAGCCTTTAGCCTTCTTTAACATTGTTTGTTGTAAATTTTTTATAGATTTTTGTTAATTTTCTCTTTGGTAAGTTTTTAGCATAAAGTAATACATGGTCACGATGGAAAATTTAAAAAACACAAAACTATGAAAAGTAAATAAGAAAAACACCCAGAAATTTACTATTTAGAAATGGTCATTGTTAACCACATGGCGTATCTTCCTCCTGTCAGGCTTCTGCACATATTTTAGCACATTGAGATGTGTATACATGCTTATTTTGAGATTTTAGTAAAGCAGAAGAAATCACCAATCCTGATTCAATGGAACCTCTGGTAAACTCGCTATCTTTTCCTTATATATTTTTAAGTTCATTCTGTAAATGAACTATCCATCCATCTTATTTGAGATTTTCTTAAATCTTTCAGCAAGAAAGCAGGAAAAATCCTCCTCTGGCCTTTAAGGCCTAATTAAATATGTGACTAAGTTAGAAATATTTTATAATGACCAACCAGAAAGTGGCGAGGGCTGCCACTCTTCCAATACACTCGCCTCCTCCTCTGTCTCCCTCAGGCCCATGGAAATGACAAAGGCAGAGAAACCCAGGATAAGTCATCCAAGACTTTGGTCACATGGCCATCCATTGCTTTCACAACAAAAATATAAATGCAACGTGTGTGTCCATTTCATACCAATAGGTCCAACAAGCTATCTATATATACACATACGTGTATGCACACACGCATCTGTACAGACACGCCTCGGCTAACCACGGTTTGAATTATGATTTTTTGACTTTACAGTGGTGTAAAAGCAACGCACATTCAATGGAAACCATACTTCTGCTGTTGCATTGTAATCTTTTCTCGGGTTAGTTGATGTCTGGTACGATACTTTCTGGCGATGCTGGGGAGTGGCTGGGAACCACAGCTCCCAATCGGCCGTGCAATCAGCAGACAAAACAGCCGCCACGCCACAGCGCACTGTGTCTCCGGCATTTTGGGGATATTATGCTTTGTATTTTGAAATACTGTCATGTCCACAAAATTATTCAGGACATAACCCCATGGTGAGTTGAGGACCATCTGTATTTCTGGTAGGGCAAGATGGATAACAAATTCATAGGCAAATAATAATTTCAAGATTATTGTTAAGTTAATTTTACTTAATAATGAGTAGTGATCACTGCTAGGAAGCAGAGAATGCAGGACAATGTGACCGAATTTAATGGTGGCTACTTAAGCTAATGTAGTTGCTGAACAGGCTTTTAAAAATATACATATATATTATATATATATAATATATTATTATATAAAATATATATTATAATATATTATATATAAATATTTATATAAATATAAATATCTATATACTATATATTATAAATATTTATATAAATATAAATATCTATATATTATATATTATATATATTTATATATAAAAATATATATAAATATTTATATATATTATATATTATTATATATTTAGGTGTTGATCGACTTACGACCTATGCAATTTACGACCATTCGACTTTACGTCCACAGTCACTAGCCACAGCTGCTCCGTGTCTGGCAGCGCAAACGTCGCCCAGCTGGGCGTGCGACAGGACCAGCTTCCGGCAGCTCTACCATCTCCGTGTGCACCATTTCAACTGTGCATATGGCCTACTCAACTTACGACCACATCGTGTTACGACCGTTCCGCGGTCCCAACCGTGGTCATAAGTCGAGCACTAGCTGTATATATATTTATACAGAAATATTTATGTAGACATATTTCTATATAAATATATGTATTATATTCATATAAGTATGTCTATATAAATATATATAGTTATATTTATAGAAATATTTCTCTCTATATATTTCTATAAATATTTCTATATATATTTCTATAAATATTTCTATATAAATATATATATTTATATAAATATTTCTATATAAATATACATATTTATATTTATATAATATATAATATATATTTTTATATAAATATTTATATATAAATATATGATATATATAAATATTATATATATTATATTTTTTTATTGCATTTTAGGTTCTGGGGTACATGTAAAGATCATGCAGGTTTGTTACACATGTACATGCATGGCAACATGGTTTGCTCCCTCCATCTCCGTCACCTATATCTGGCATTTCTCCCCATGTTATCCCTCCCCGACTGCCTACCCCCTACTGTCCCTCCCCTAGTCCCTCCCCACAGACCCCAGTGTGCAGTGCTCCCCTCCCCGTGTCCATGTGTTCTCATTGTTCAACACTCCCCTTTGAATGTGAACCTGTGGTGTTTGATTCTCTGTTCCTATGTCAGTTTGCTGAGAATGATGGTTTCCAGCTTCATCCATGCCCCTACAAGGGACACGAACTCATCGTTTTTGATGGCTGCATAGTATTCCATGGTGTATATGTGCCACATTTTCCCTGTCCAGTCTATCATCGATGGGCATTTGGGTTGCTTCCAGGTCTTTGCTATTGTAAGCAGTGCTGCTATGAACATTCGTGTGCATGTGTCCTTATAGTAGAATGATTTACAATCCTTTGGATATATACCCAGGAATGGGATTGCTGGGTCAAATGGGATTTCTATTTCTAGGTCCTTGAGGAATCGCCACACTGTCTTCCACAATGGTTAAACTAATTTACACTCCCACCAACAGTGTAAAAGTGTTCCTATTTCTCCACCTCCTGTCCAGCATCTTTTTTAGGGGGTAGGTCTTTGAGTGTATCTCAGAGATGCAAAGGGAGCGCAGAAGCGAGGGTCTGGGCTGGGGATGGAAGCAGAGAAGACTTGCGGGTTAGAGGGAGACACTGACAAGAGCTCAGCTTCTCCCTCAGCAACTGTTAATGCACAGCTGGGAAAACACGTTAAAACAATTACAGCTTTACTTAGGCAATTCTAAGTGTCTAAGTGGATCTGGGCAAATCTGGAGGAACTTGTTCTAATGCTGTGTCTTAATCAGTAATATGGATTTGCCCAGGCTTGTGGGCAGAGAGGTGTACACCCCAACAATGGCAGAGGAAGGTCACAGAGCCTACCCCACAAACCCAGGAGCATTTAAAGACTTAAAGGAGGCAATTGCTTTCATTTTCAGTTAAAGTGGGGATTTTCTTAAGAAAAAGAATAACAAGACCACGGGCCCACGCCAGATGTCCAACGAGAATGCACAGATAACTTCTTACATCCACTTTCCCTAACCTGCCCCTGACAGCCAAATGCAGCACAGCAGAGATGAACCCCAAAACTACTGTGCTGTGGCATAACCCTTGCTCAGGACAGCAGTGCTGTGTGAGTCCAGGTATGTTCTAAAGCAGGCAAAGCTATTCTCTACTGAAAATGGATGGGGACAGCGGTTGCTTCTGCTGTATGAGGGCAGAGACGGACTGGGAGGGGCATGAAGGATGAAGTTACAGTTTAGATCATGACCGGAGTTCAGATCACACAGCGTTGTGCATTTGTTAAAACTCATCACATGCTACACTTAAGGTTAAGCCTTTCACAGTTTGTGAATGTTACCTTAAAAACAATGATGACTGCAAATTAATACTGAACTTTGTTTAGTGATATGCCAATGTGAAGTAGCGTGATATCTCAACTTTTCTTTTAAATGCATCCAAAAGCAGAGCAGACCACATCTGACAGACAGATGGATAGACTTGTGATAAGGTGAACGTAGGAAAATGCTAACATAAAGATGTTTGCCGTACAATTCTTTCAGCTTTTCTATACATTTATAAATCTTCATAATAAAATTTTAGGACAAAAAGTTAGTGCTTTGAAGACCCAGGTCATAGGGCTGCCGCTCCTGATGCAGTAGAATTTGTCTTCAGATTTGCAGGAAATAGAGCAAACTGGTGGCATTTTTTATGGAGCTTGATGCGAACACTTTGATTATCTGATTTTCAAATGTATAGCACTAAATTAATATTAACTCTTTCTTCGAATAAACTTCGAAGATACCTAGTCTTAAATACATATTTTATGTAATTCTTAAAGTACAATGTCTTCCTTTTATTCTTCTTTCTTTTCTGATTTGATATTCTGTAAAGTAACTGTGTTTAAAGGCCAGCATTTGAGTAAGTCCATATGCAGAATGCAAACTTCTCAGTTTAGACAATATAGAGTGACTGACATCCCCTAACACGGGTCCACATGCACGTTATGTTCCTGTCGCATTTTCGGGAGTTAATTTTAATATTCACTCAGTCTTCAAAGCATTTCTGGGAGGTTGTCTTAGTTAGTTTTATGTTACTATAACAATATCACAGACTGGGTAATTTTTTTTTTTTTTTTTGAGACAGAGTCTGTCTGTGTCACCCAGGCTTGTGTGCAGTGGTGCGACCTTGGCTCACTGCAACCTTCATCTCCCGGGTTCAAGTGATTCTCCTGCCTCAGCCTCCTGAATAGCTGGGATTACAGGCATGTGCCACCATACCTAGCTAATTTTTTTTTTTTTTTTGTATTTTTAGTGGAGATAGATTTCACCATGTTGGCCAGACTGGTCTTGAACTCCTGACCTAAAGTGATCTGCCCAACTCGGCCTCCCAATGTGTTGGGATTACAGGCATGAGCCACCTCGCCCAGCCCCAGACTAGTTAATTTATAAAGAAAATAAATGTGTTTGGCTCATGGTTCTGGTGACTGGGAAGTCCAAGGGTACTGCATTGGCATCTGCATGGCAGCTGCTGAGGGCCTTCATGCTGCGTCAGTCTATGGTGGAAGGTCAAGAGAGCATGCATGTGAGGCGGTGGGGAAGAGAAAAAGGGGGTTCAACTAATCCTTTTATCAAGGACCCACTCCCAGGACAGCTAATCCACCCTTACAATAATGGCATTAATCCGTTCCTGAGGACCCAGCTCTCATGACCTAATTATAATACCTCTCAAACGTTCCACCTCTCAACACTGTTGCATTGGTGATTACGTTTCCAATAAATGCACCTTGGAAAACACATTCAAACCACAACAGAGGTCGATGTTATTATCACCATTTTTATATTTGAGCAAAGCATGGCACAGAGAGCTTGGGGGCGTATTTCAAAGTCACACTATGAGGAAGTAGCTAAACAAAAACCTTATCCTGGATTAATTAAAAACCTCTTGCTCTTTGCAATTTTTTCTTAAATCTACCTAATTTGTGACTGTAATTTTTAAATAATTTGTTCATATAAGTGATCTCACATTAAATTTTCTCATTGCTTTATATTTCTAACATGAGATAATCGGTAGAAGGATGGAACCAAGATCATTCCTTGTTTTAATCAGAAAACCTAGACCAAGTCCTTCTGACCCTCATTGTAGATTTCACTTAAAAGCTACTGTCTCCTTTTGGGTATGTGACAGGTGAAAACTGCAGAAGAAACCATCTTACATGTTCTCTTTCGATACTTTAGTAATTAACTCAGGATAGTATTCAAGATTAACTTGCCTTACGTTGAATCAAATAGTATGTCAACTGCCTTCTCGTTCTCAAGAATAGACATGTTGGGTAATTGGGTATTTAAGTTTCTTTGCAATTTTTTGCCATTATTAACAAAATTAATGAACAACATTCTACATAAGGTCTGTTTCCTCAAAGGAAGTTCTCCAAAGTGGAATCATCCATGATGTAGAATTGAAGCATATTTATTTCTTTACACAGATTGTCCAGTTGCTTCCTAAAATGTTTTGTGAATTAAGATTTACATCAAGAATAGGTAATGTTGCTACTGTCTCCCGAATACAGGATCTTTTTCTGAATATAAAAGTTACTCGTGCTAATTGTAAACAACAAGGGTTATTATCTTCATTGATAACGAAGTGCTTTCAGGCTTGTGCTTTTATTCATTTATTCAAAAAGTGCTAAATAAGCCCTGAAGGGGCTTTCAGGGTGTCACTTGGGGCTACTTTAGCACTTTCTGAATAAATGAATAAAAGCACAGGTACAGTATTTTTAAAATATTGTTTTCTATAATAGATTGATCTTAAATGGCATATTTTCCTTTATTTTTATGAACGAAAGTCACTTACTCTTTGATTTAGTAATAAAAATAATTTGGTTCAACTGAGAGAAACTTGCTAGCTGATGTCCTTGATTACTTAAAATGAAAGCAGCTGGGGCCTGTAATCCCAGCACTTTGGGAGGCCGAGGCGAGTAGATCACGAGGTCAAGAGATCGAGACCATCCTAGCCAACATGGCGAAACCCCGTCTCTACTAAAAATACAAAAAAATTAGCTGGGCATGGTGGCGCGTGCCTGTGGTCCCAGCTACTCAGGAGGCTGAGGCAGGAGAATTGCCTGGACCCAGGAGGCGGAGGTTGCGGTGAGCCGAGATCGTGCCATTGCACTCCAGCCTGGGTAACAAGAGGGAAACTCCGTCTCAAAAAAAAAAAAAAAAAAAAATGAAAGCAGCTGCCTGTTTTCATCCTTCTGCACCCTGAAGCAGCTCTTCTTCGATGTGCTTCAGCCCTAGGTTCTAGTTGACCCTGTTCACCTGTTTGGCATAGGGGCCCAACCAACACTTGCAGCTACCTGGACCACAGCTGATGAGATGGAATGAGAGTTAGAAGACATAGTCTGTCAGCTGGGAAAACAGCTTTTATTCCAAGGTGTACCAACCGGAAGGCCACATGTTACTGTCACGACCCTGTACCTCCGTCAGTGCTGACATCTTTAAGGACTTTAGAACTAGGGACTCAGAGTAGCAGACAACCATACAACTGTTCCGACTTGTGGCTGCATTCAGGGCAACCTCATTTACCCCATACTCCTGGGGGACAGCAGACCAGAGACGCTGGGTCAATCCAGAGTTATGGTTGGAAAAATGATGGAATAATTCTGCCCCTGGAGATACAAGAGAGGGACCCCATCTTGTAAACTCTCATGGTTCCCAGCTGTAAGTTCTCGCTACCGCTGAAATTGAATGAGAACACAGAAGGGAAGAACAGGGAAATCCCCGCAGGGTTAAAGAGGATGTGAGGATTGCTTCATATTTAATGTTTATGTAAGTGCTTTGGGTTGCTTATGCGCTGCCTGAACATGTGCTTACTTCCATGGCTCACTGCGAGGGCAGACAGTCAGATGATGCTCTTTAGAATCATTCCCATGGGGAAGGAACAAAGAAGCCTATAAAATGGAAATGCACATGTAAAAAGCCGTGGAGAAAGTGCCAGTGTATTGATTTTGGCCATGGTTTGTGCTCTGCCACCTGGTTACTGTGATTGCAGGAGCCCAGCCCGTTTGCCGACGAGGAAGAATCCAGCATCCAAAGCCAGAGGCCATATTTCCTCACTCTCTGGATAATTTGGGTTCAAATTATAGTTCCTTTACACGCTCTCTGCCTCAAAAGCCCCAAGACTCTGTTTTGTTCTGCCTGCCTAAACATGTCTTTCAAAGAGCTAGATCTGTAAATACAACTTCATTATAATCCTCTCCTTTGCTTTTAAAAATGGATGACCACATCTCTTTCTATGGTCTAACTTTGTCCCTTAAACTTTTTTCTTGGATTAAGTTTGATGCCTTGAAACATTAAGGACTCGGGCGTATAAGGTTGTTTGCGTGTGGTGAGGGAAGTCACTGTGCCTCCCCCTGTGCTGGGCAGATCAACACGGAGTGTGGACCCACGGAGGGATGTGTGGGTTTCTCACTAGGTGAGGGTGCTTTTAAAAATTGTATTTTGATGTTTGTTATTTTCTGAATATTCTACAGTTAGACCTTTGATTTATTCTTTGCTGCATTCATTTGAATGATATTTTTAATCTCCAGCCAGTTAGGTTTTTAATTTACACTGTTGTCACTGATTTTAGGTGTACAGTTTTGTGTATACTACCACCCAGTGTATGTTATGTTTGTAAACATTCTTTGCACACATGACAATGTGACATATTTTTGCCTCGTAAAAAGTTCATTATATAGTTATTAACTCCACCCTGCAGTTACATTAGTGAAATGCCTTGTGAAACTTATTCGCCTCCTGGAACTCTTACAGATTAATCCTGTCTTAGAGACTTTCACAGAATGTTCATCTACCAGCCACCCGTTCATTTTTTTCTTTTGGCATTTTTATGCAATGCCATGCATTATAAGGACAAGATATCTCTTATTATGAATTGCACCTTGTATAAACTTTTATTACATTTGCTTTGATGTGGCCTTTAGTAGGAATTTGTATTATCAGTCCCTAAAGCTCACGAAGTTAGTAAGCTTTGTGTCCAGATGCGCTTGGCCGGAATGGAGAAGTCTCTGTGTGCAGGGAGAGAATAAACTGCTAGCCTTACTACCTGGACCTCGAGGGATTCTTTTATTTTAGTTTTGCTACATGTCTCAGTATTTCATGTGATATCTTTCTTTTTCTTTCAGTGTGCCAAGGCACGAGCAACAAGCTCACACAGCTGGGCACTTTTGAAGATCATTTTCTCAGCCTCCAGAGGATGTTCAATAACTGTGAGGTGGTCCTTGGGAATTTGGAAATTACCTACGTGCAGAGGAATTATGATCTTTCCTTCTTAAAGGTTGGTGACTTTGATTTTCCTACACAAATAAAACTGGAGAAAAGCTCAGTGGAGAAAGGCCTGGGCAGAAATTCACTTGAAGTGTGTTTATTTTTGCAATGGCAATGACAAGTCTTAGAGAGCTGCCAGTGAGAGTTTTATGAGAAAGCCACTTTACCAGCTAGTGTCAAGTAATAGCTAGAAAAAGAATATGAAAGAGACACAGGCTAGTCTGACGTTCTGCTGTCAATATAGCCATTGACCTTTATCCCTGACTACTGCCTTGGTCATGGTGTGCTGCCATACCGGCTCTTAAAAACTTTTTTTAAAAGCCCTGCTTTGCACCATTTGCGTATTTCCTTAGTGTGAATACTACTACCATAGCTGATTTCAAGCTACGAAGAATTTGACACAGCTGATCACAGAATTCTTATTTCACAGTAGACGCTAATGAGCCCATACGAGCCAGCTCTGAAGGCATCAGAGTTTGGTGGTCACTGAACATTGGATGGGATTTACTTAGCCTTCTTCTGTTTTTCTTTTTCCTTTCCTTTTTAAATAAGAAATAATACGAGAGAGATATAAAGTAATTCTTTTTAGTTTCCACTTTCACTGGAAAGTGTTGGACCCCATGCGGCATGAGAACACAGCATTCCAAAACACTGGTCATTGCTCGTTATCACAGGCATCAAAGGCTAGTGTGCAGGGATCATGGCAGATCGTGTGGACATGCCACCTCCCGTGTCCACGGCTGCAGTCATCTACCTGTTTTACATTCGTTGAGCACTCGTGTGCATTAGCTTTCAGCTGGGTGTCCTAGGGCTCCCGGGACTTATTTTAGACCTTGAGTTCTTGAGTTCTCCAAAAGTGAAATCACGTACTTATGTTTTCTCCACTTAGACCATCCAGGAGGTGGCTGGTTATGTACTCATCGCCCTCAACACAGTGGAGCGGATTCCTTTGGAAAACCTGCAGATCATCAGAGGAAATATGTTCTACGAAAATTCCTATGCCTTAGCAGTCTTATCCAACTATGATGCAAATAAAATGGGACTGAAGGAGCTGCCCATGAGAAACTTACAAGGTGAGAGGCTGGGATGCCGAGGCTGGGAGGCTGTAAATGCAGAGAGCAGTTCCGATGGCACCAGCGAGCCTGTCACTCCGTTATGCCTCGGAGAAGACTTTTATTTTTATCCCGTACATGTGCACTGAGTGCCAGCTGTGTGTGTAAGATACTGCTGGAGGAAGTTACTGAGAAGATGGCAGATACTGGGATGGCAAGATTTAAGCGGGATACCAGTATTTCCATGGACACAAGAAAACATGGAGATTTAGTAAGAAATCGTAAAGATTCTGAGTAAAGGAGAGTGTAACCAGACAAGCTGGGCAGGAATCAGGAGTCTGTGTGTGTAGGCAGTGAATAAACTGCCAGTCTTATTACCTGAACCTCAAGGATAAAAGACATGCGGTAAAAATCAGCCTGCATGGAGGACAGTTTTGAGAGTAGCGCTGTTACACAGAAAGCCGTGTGTAAGTTAAGGATAGGGAATGAGGTGTCCTAGAACTTTGAATTTTTGTGAGCCAGACGTGTGAGGCTCCTGTAAGAGGAAACAGAGGGGAAATTGATTTTTAAAAACTGGAGGCAGCAGTAATTGTGCCTCACTGTGCAGTAGGATTAGGGCCAAGAATGTGAACTGGTAAGTTCATTTAACGCCCACAGCCCTTCTTCAAAGTAGGCATCGCGCAGATGCCTCTTGACTTATGATGGGATACTATCTGGCTGGACCCCTCCGAGGGTGAAGGCATCATTAGGTCGGATTTCAGGGCTGATTGAATGTGAATTGCCTTCACACCATAGCAAAGTCAAAAACCTATGTTAAACCATGGTAAGCTGGGGACTGGCTGTGCTCTGCCGTTTTACAGAAAAATAAATGGCAGTCAAGTCCCTCCCCCGAGGCCCCCAACAAGTGAATGGAGAGAGAAGCCCGCTATGGCCACTGTCTCTGCCCCAGGGCTCGCAACGCCCCTCCTGTGCCATGCAGTTCTGACAGGGAGGTGGTGCTGGCAGAAAAGTGGTGTGATGAAAGGCATGCCAAGCAGAGGGAGCCATAGCGGGAGTGACAGGAGCCCAACAGGGGTGCAGCTCTGGGACCCAGGCCAGCCCCTCGCCGCATGGCTCCTCGGGTCACCACCTATACAACTGTGTGGACCCCCCTACCCCCTGCTGCTCAGAGCAGTCACACACGTGCTTGACACTCGCTGGTACTGTGCGCACCTCCTGTGAGATGGCCAGGGACACCAGTTCCTTCCCTGAGCCCCACACACTGTGTGGGAGGGAGGCAGCCCATGTGGGTGCCTGGACCTTGGAGCCAGACCCTCTGGGTTTCAGCCTGGTCCGGTCCCTCAGCAGCCAGATGGCTCTGGAGCATGTTCTCCAACCCCTCTGTGTCTCTGTTTCCTCCTCTTCAAAAATGCGGATGGCATAGCTGCTAGAAAAAGGTGACATCCTTCCTAGGTGGCGGAGAAAAGTCGAGGACCATAGGAATAGGCCTCCACAGCTCTTTCCACTTCCTTGGTGTGATTGGTTTTTGAACCAAGACTGGGTTTGTATAGCTGCAGATGAGTTAATGTGGTCCTGTTAATAGCTAACCTAGTACCTGCCTCGGGGTGAGCCTCCGCTACTCCTGGGTGCCCGCCTCCTCCACTAAGCCACCGGGAAGTGGCCCCTGCAGCCTCCCTCACCTGTGCTGGCCCTCCTCTGGCAGTGGCCAGGGTTGAACACATTCAAGCCTGTACAAAGGGTTAGTGTTCCATCGATGACCTTAAACATCAACGTTGACAGAGTGACTTACATGTATGAAAACCCTGTTCAAGTGCCGGGGGCTCTGCAAGGATGAATTAGACCTGCAGGCTTCTATCTGGGAGCTGACAGCTTGGGGACAGACATGTCACACACTCTACACGTGTGCTGAAGGCCTGGCTCTGACTCTCCCTCTGTGTTCTGTCCGCCCGCTGCTCTCACTCAGCTCCTGGGTGGGTTGTCCGAGCTGCCCCAGCAGCCTGCACGGCCCTGTTGGTGCTTCCAGCCCTGACCTTTCCTGAGTTCCATCCACCTGTGCCTGGCTTCCTTTTGAGCATTTCCACAGATGGCTCTGTTGTTATCTCCAACCTCATAAAGAAAGCACCACGATTCAGCCCTCATGACCGCAGGCGTCCTCCCTCAGTTCCCTGCTTCTGCACAGCCACTAAAGAAGCCGTCCCACCTGTTCCGCGGTTTCCCTGCACTGGGTGTCCTGTCTGCAGGAAGCCTTTGGCCCTCACCTCCATGCTCCTCTAAGAGATGTGTGCCTGTCCCCTTGTGGGAAGCTCATTTTCCCAGCAGCCTCTGGGATCTTCGGGGGTCACCTTCCCGTGTTGGTACTCTGTGCACACAACATGCCTATTTCCCGCCTGGGGCACTGGGCACTGCTTTATGTATTGAAGTTCGATTTTCTCTCTAGTAGAGTCACAGACGGTCATTGCACCATCGTGAGAATGAATGAAGGCAGTGCTTATAAGTCAGCTAGTGAGGTACCCAGCCTCCCTGTGTGGCAGGGTCTCCCTGGGCATGAGGTGGTTAGAGTGTGCGACATGTCTGTCCCCAAGCCTGTCAGCTCCAGGTAGAAGCCTGCAGGTCTAATTCATCCTTGCAGAGCCCCCAGCACTTGCATGGGGTTTTGTACATGTAAGTCATTCTGTCAACGTTCATGTTTAATGTCATCGATGGAACACTCACCCTTTGTACGGGCTTGAGTGTTTCCATCCCTGACTACCCCGTATTCTCTTAGCTCTTCCTTGGAAACAGGTGTACAGTCTGACCATCCTGTGCATCCCTGGAGTCCAGTGTCTCCATCACACATTCAGAATCTTCTTGCCTCATGTCACTCTCATACCCTTTTCTCTAATGGAAAGCTTCGCCTGGGCATGCGAGGGGGAGGCTGACCCCTCACCCAGCACCTAGGGCTGCAGCGCTCCCTCCAGACCTGCCTCCCTGTGCTGCCTACCCCCCACATCATGCGGACATTCCAGTCCAGCTGATCAGCCACTAGGGACCCCCAGCTTACCACAAGGACATCATTTGTGCTGTGACTACTGACTTAAACCATTCTCTTCCTTCCTCCCCGTATTTCTAAATTTCTAATCATTGCTCAAAGCCCAATTCAGAGAAATCCCTGACTCCTTCATGGCACTATCATTAATTATTTTATCTGACCGCCCCCGGGGAAGTTCACAGGACTAATGCTAGCAGCATGTAAATGTGAAGAGCGCATACATCCTTCATGGGAATTTAAAGGAGCCGGAAAGGGTGCTCACTGCGGTTCCATTCTCGCGCAGAAATCCTGCATGGCGCTGTGCGGTTCAGCAACAACCCTGCCCTGTGCAACGTGGACAGCATCCAGTGGCGGGACATCGTCAGCAACGACTTTCTCAGCAACATGTCGATGGACTTCCAGAACCACGTGGCTGGCTGTAAGTGTCACACACACAAGCTCTGCCTCCAGCTCCTACGTGGGGAGCTCTGCAGCGCTGGGGCGGGGAGAGAAGCCGTGTTTACTAAGTCACATTAATCAGAAACAAAAAGTAGTAAGCAAAA
Organism: Saimiri boliviensis; assembly: GCF_048565385.1. Lineage (NCBI taxonomy): Eukaryota > Metazoa > Chordata > Mammalia > Primates > Cebidae > Saimiri > Saimiri boliviensis. The sequence goes on along the minus strand of NC_133458.1, from coordinate 103,176,322 downwards.
TATCTCATCACTGGAAGAGCATGTATTTACCACAGATGTAGACACCGGCTTTTCGTGGTGGGTGGCAGCCTGGCTGGCTGGCAGGGCAGGCCCCCCGAGGCAGGTCCCCTGCAGGGACACCAGAGCCCTCGTGCCCTAAGAAGAGCGGCTGTTCACGGGCGGCCAGCACCGGGGCCTCTCCCAGCCTGCCCGGCTGAGACTGGCCAGACTCCTGCACGCTGGGGCATCCCGGCCCTCCTGAAACACTGGGGCTGAATCTACCCCCAGCTGAGGGCGTGAACACTGCCACATGGAGCCACACCCAAAGCTGGGCACTGCTTATGGGAAGGAAGTCTGTCCATGTTTCCTAGAATGTTGGTGGCCTGGTCCCTGTCCTGTTCACCAGCGAGGCTGCCTGTAGGGAAGCCTGGCAGGGAACCAGGCGCAGGTCAGGGTGGCGCCCCAGCCAAGGCTAGCACTGATGGGGGACTCTGAGATGCAAGCTCACACCCACCCAGCTCCCCTGGGCCATGCCCCTTCCTGATGGCCCGGCCTTTCTGTGGTTACCACTTCCCACCTCTCTGTTTCTCCACGACTGTGCAGTCTCTATTTGTTTTCTGCCCTCAAAAAAAAAAAAAAAAAAAAAAAGGAGCTGACATGAATCTTCAGAATCATCAACTAGAGGGCTTTGGGTTTTTATATATTTATTTTATTTTTATTTTATGGATAGATTATGATGAAATGCCCGTAAGATTTTTCCGTCTTAACTGTTGAAAGTTATAATGTCATGACATTATACACTCATATTGGTATACGGCCATTACCGCCATCCACACACACAACTCTTTTGTCTTGCAGAGCTGAAACTCTACCCATTAGACAGTGACTTCTGCTCTCTCTTTTCTTCCCAGCCTTTGGCCCTGGCAGGCACCAGTCCACTTGATGTCGCTATGAATGTGACTGCTCTGGGGCTGTCATATAGGTGGAATCCTGCAGTATCAGTCCTTTTGTGTCTGGCTTATTTCACCTAGCAAAGTGTCCCAAAGGTTCATTCACGTGGCACGTGTTGAATATCCCAAGGCACATGTACGCTCCGTTTCACTGGTCTGTTCACCCATTGGCGGACACTTGGATTGCCTCCACCTTTTGACTTTGAATAATGCTGCCGTGTACATGGGTATTGAGCCTCTTTGTTTTATAAACAAATTATTCCGCCAGATACCCATCCTGACACCTACTATGTTTGCAAGAAACTGAAAGCTTTATTTTACACTGCAGATTTTCCTATTATGAGATCAAGGTTGGCATTTCCTCACCTGTCTGGTAGACACCGGGGAGCCTAATTGTGCACATTTTATTTTTTTGATGAACCTGGAACAGTGATGGGGCCAGTGTTTGCCACGGATCAGGTCAGGCAGCCCACAATGGCAGCCTCCGTGTTCTGCACCACAACTGTCAGAAAGACCCACAAAGAAAGTGCTGGAAAGGGGAATGAACAGTGGGTTCATGCAGTAAAAAGATTTAAATACAGGGCTTTGAATTGTAGGCCAATGTGGTATTGCTTTAAGAATAGACATAAAGAAAGACAATAAGAATAAGCCTAGCTAAATCAAAAGTCCATAAAGAATGGACATTTCAGGCCAGTAAGGGACTGATTCATTATTCAATAAACTGTGTAGAATGACTTAACAATTAGGGGCGAAAATACCAAAGTGAGAGAAATATAAAGGGTTTTTATAAAGGAACTAGGTATGTTGGGTTCGTCGTATTGCAGAGTGCAAATTCACCATCGACCTGATACCTGAATTTTCCTTCTTACTGTCTAGAGGCAAGCTGAGAACGCTGCCAGGCTCCTGTGGGAAAGAAAGCCCCTCTCTTGACTGGTGCTTTATCGCTACACGTTCCAGCTCAGAACGGGTCTCATTTAGTCTTCACCAAAACAAATCTCATGAGATGATTTAAGTGTTTTACGGACAAGATGCCTGAGATTCAGAACAATTTCACAGTGTGCCCAGCATTATGTTTTTGTTGAAGTTGGGCATTAGAAGTTAGAATGAATGGGTTTACTTGAGAGAAAATTAAAATAAATCCATCACCCACTCCATGTAATATAAATTCCAAATACATATTACATACTTAAAATATTTAATGTATATATAAGTGCCAGAAAGAAATATATAGATGAATATTTTGTAATATCAAGTTGAAGAAAAGCCAAAATTTGGCACCATAAAAGAAAACTTTCATATGAAAAATATTAATGGCTACCAGGAAAACATTGTGCAGTGTCTGATTGCCATGAAGAGGGTTAGTATCCTTGATATATCACTATCTGAAGTCGTCTTTGAAAAACTATGAAAAAGATTAATCTCTTAATAAAAACCTGGCCCAGAACATGAGCAGCCCCTCTCTCTCTCTCTGTCTCTCTTTCTGTGACACACATGTGCGCTTACGTGGGTACACACACACACACACACACACACACACACACACAGAGATCACCAAGAAATAAAGTAAACTGTAATTTCTAAGGTAATAAAGATCAGAGTAAATTAAGAAAGCATCACATCTTTCTTTGTTAAGTATCTGGGTTCCTTTTGCTTTTAAACATCTGGGTCAGCTGGAGTGTGGAGAAACAGAAACTCTCATGTTTCTGCCTTTGGACATATAAGTTAATAAAACCCAGCTTGGCAATATGCCTGCAAAATGTATCTAAAACTAGTATGTATAGTTCTGACCCATGAATGTCACATTTAGGAATAAGAGAAAAAGAAATAAAAGTGAAAATCATAAGAGATGTAGAAACGTATTCTTATACAAGAATTCCTTGCAGCCTTATTTATGGTAAATTTTGTGAACAAATTATGTATCTAAAGATAAGAGATTGGTTAAATTAATTATGCTGCAGCCATGCTATTGCTAATCATGTTAGACAGAAACATGTTTAAAGCCATGAACTCCTTTAGTTTACTGTGTCTTCACAGTAAAAGCATGGAAAAATGATCATGTTTTATCAGGGTTTTTAAGATTATAACACAATGTATAGCGGGATTCCAATTCCTGTATATACATAGACTTATATGTCTATCTTGATTAACTCTGGATGAGTCCCATATCTTCTTTTGGCTTCCTTCTATTATCCATATTTTATATGATGTGCCTGCATTTCTTTTTTGTCACAGTTGGTCAACACTAGAGTCATAAAGAGACTTTAGTTTGTTGGCAAATGTTTAACCTGTTAGAGGAAGACGTATTTTTGTCTTAAACATTTTTTATACAATGATTACAAGCTTATAATAGAAATTTGAAAATTATATATAAGTACATGGTAAATTCTTTCTGTACTCACATATCATTTTCATGTAAATAATTTTACATATAATTTTCATGTAAATGATTTCACATGAAACTGAAGACTTTATTTTACATGACAATTTTACATGAAATAACAATTTTACATGAAATTACATAATTACATAATTTTACATGAAAATGATATGGAAGTACAGAAAGAATGGGATGGCACTCTATAGACCTATATCCTTTTAGCATGCCTGCCTTGCCTTCTCTCGGCCTCTGCCAGCATCTCTCTACCTCCTTTTCTCACAACGTTCATCCCCAGTCAGTCCTGATGCCAGCCTTCCTGGCCTTCATGACTCTAAGGAGCACCCACGCAGCATTAGCGCCCTTCTCCCTGCTGATGTCCGGGCTTCACAATCACATGAGAGATCGATCGTCAGCTCTTCTGTTTGAAATCTAAATTCTCCCTGACTGCAGGAGACCTCGGGACCCATGAACTTCTTTAGTTTACTGTGTCTTCACAGTAGAAGATATCCTAGTGACTGGACTCCTTAATAAATTTGGTGGTTAACCTACTGTCTGTAGATAGATATAGCACTTCGACCTTCAGACTTCTCAATCCTGATAAAAAGAAAACACGACCTTTGCAGCTATAGTTTGTAACTGGCCAATTATAAAAACTGCAAAAATTGACCAGATAACGAAGGTCTCACACAGTCAACAAGGCGGTCTGCACTGTTAACATTTCACCGTCTGTGCAGCCTTTCGCGCTTCGCTCTGATTTGGAGTCTAGAAGGTTTTATTTACAGGCCATGGCTTAACAATCCCAGAACGACTGACACATGCAGTCACTCAAGACTAGACGTGGCAAGGAAGCAGTGAGTCCATGCCAAAGTTCCGGCCAGACTGGACACTCTAGCTGCGGCGCGAGATGCTGGCGGATGCTCCAAGCCTAAGCAGATTGCAAACAGGGAACCTCAAATTCCTGAAAAATTCTCGTGTATGTGGCCGGTGTTTGTAATGACTCTCCGCCTCAGCTCCCACAGCTGACATGTAAATAAAAGCAGTGCATGGTTCATCTTCTTTTCTTATCAAGCGTCTCTTAAGTGGTTCTACAAACCAGCCAGCCATATACGTTGCCAAGATTGTCTTCATTTGTTGAACGTGCTGAACTCAGGCCTGGGAAAGGGTGTCAGCCGTTTCTCATTATTCCTTCCCTTTCACTGAGCTATGCATCTATTACTTTTACATTTCAGGCCAAAAGTGTGATCCAAGCTGTCCCAATGGGAGCTGCTGGGGTGCAGGGGAGGAGAACTGCCAGAAACGTAAGTCAGTGAACAGCCTCAGACCCACGTGTGACCGCCCCCTCTGCCTTCACTTACTTAGGTGGTTGGATTTGTTTTCTCCTTTGAAGACTCCAGCTACTTTATCGCATGGCCAGGTGTGAACCGATAGGTGAATGACAGTCTTGCAAATCTCACCGCATGTGGTTAATCCAGGGTGGGTTATTTTGGGCGCTTCAGCCTGTCATAAATAAGTGAACGTCAGCAGGGTACGCCCAGCCCTGTCTTCTGGACACAGCACATTTCCCCGGAATGGAAGTCTTGTCCCTGTCGACAGCAGTCACCAGGCTTCTCGATGCCTCTCCCTCCCTGGCTTTCTTTGGTACCCACCTACACAGAAGCCTGAGCACGGTTCCTCATAGGGACTTTTCCGTGTGGACCCTGCCTTAGGATGGAGAGGGCCACTCACCCAGGCATGGCTGGCTGGCTCAGCCTCTCCATGGCCAAGAAATCTGGGGCCATGAGCTCAACGACAGAGTCAAAAAAAGACCCTCTGTCGTGAAGACAAATTGTGCGGTGGCTGTCAGGCCCTTCTAAACGCTACTTCCCAGCTGATATTTTTGGTCTTTGTCTGTGCTGCCTGCATTGCCCAAGATGTATCTAATTATTTAGCAGGTCTCAAAGTCTAGACTTTGATTGGATGGTTCTCTTAAGTGATGAAAAATGAATCAGGAGAAAAAAGACCCAATCAGAAAAGGGCATGGTTTGACTCCGCTTGAATGAGGTTTCGTTGGAAGCCAGCATGTCTTCACTTTTTTGTCTACATCTGCAACCTCCCTGGGAAATGACCCTATGCTCACTCTTCAGCTCATGGGGGACCTTTGCTCTTTTTCAGTGACCAAAATCATCTGTGCCCAGCAGTGCTCCGGGCGTTGCCGCGGCAAGTCCCCCAGCGACTGCTGCCACAACCAGTGTGCCGCAGGCTGCACGGGCCCCCGAGAGAGTGACTGCCTGGTAAGACGCCCCTGCAGCAGCTTCCTTGGAGCTGGCTGTGGCTGCACCCTCCCTACCCATGCCAGGACAGAAGGCCTCCTGTGGAGGAGCTGTCAATTAGCATTTGTAGTAACAGACAGGATATTGCCCTCTGCCTGGTGACAAAGTATCTTTAGTATCCTGCCTCCACCACTCACTGAGACCTTGGGAAAATCGTGGGACCTCCATGCCTCCGTTTCCCCACCTGACAATGATGTGTAACAAAGTCTCTCTCAGCTGAATGCTTAAAGGACATAATGCCTATGATGGCCGTCACCACGACCTGGGCACAGAACAAGCACTAACTACTATATGCGATTATTGTCACGAATGTGCCTTGTTCTGCCAGCAGTGCACTCTCTTTATTGTTTGACTTCCGCTATACCTCTAGACACTTGACACCGTGAAGTCCCTAAGAGACGCGTGGAGAGCCACACAGGTCTTGCTGGCTGGGGCTGCATTAGCCTCGTGACAGATCCCTCAGCTCCTCCACCGCTGCTCAGGCACCTCCTGAGCTGCACCCTGCCCTCAAGGGCTCCTGAAGCACTCACTCTCGCCCTGTTACTGCAGAAAGTGCCAGCAGAAGACTTGCTGCCCCAGCGGGCTCTCGGCAGCCCCAGAGGGTGTAGGTCAGGAGCGTCTTGGAAGTCCTAGAGACGCCAAGGCTGGTGGATGTGATTCCTGCAGTGGGCGCTGGGTGTGACGAAGTCCTCCCTAAGACTAAATCCAGAGCACTCTGTGGTTTCAGGGAAGATTCCTAAATTACAGAGGCAGGACCCAGACCCCCTGGGCTGTTTGTAATGTGAGCCCCAGGGAGAATACTGGGCGTGGGGTTGATCCTGGAAAGAGCCCATACTGTATTGGGCCTGGCCCCTTTCCAGGGCATTGACCTAGGCAAGGTTTTCCGCCATGCAGCGATACATTAGAAAACGTACACTCAGTTGTACTTTTTAAGGAAGCCCAATGTAATCTGAGTTTAAACATTAATTTCACTCCATAGTCACCTATAGAATGTGCAGACTCCATCATCTGTACGTTAGTAAAGAGATGTATTTTTATCATTACCCATAAATTACGATGGGTGGGACAGTTCATCTAATAAAAAACAGGCTTTTTGGAAGAAGGATCTCTGACTCTGCAGAGGGTGCCACCAGCTTTTCCCACACTAGCTGAACACTGGGCTATGAGGGCCATAACTTGAGCTTTTTGATGGGCATCAACACCAGGCTGTGCTTCCTCTGTGTGTGGCGCCCGCCACGTGTCTTTTCTTACTTGCCCGGTGTGTCCTTTCTCTTCTCCAGGTCTGCCGCAAATTCCGAGACGAAGCCACATGCAAGGACACCTGCCCCCCACTCATGCTCTACAACCCCACCACATATCAGATGGACGTGAACCCTGAGGGCAAATACAGCTTTGGTGCCACCTGCGTGAAGAAGTGTCCCCGTGAGTCCTTCCCTGTGAGCCCTCTGACTGGTCAGGCATCCTTGTCCCTCTCTGTCTTCTGCTGAGCCCTGGAGTACTCAGTCTTAGAGAGTCTTTGGGTGGATGTGTCTGCCTCGCTGTGGGGAGGCAACCCTGTGCCCGTCCAGGTGCAGAGGTGAGGAGCTGGCTTGCACCACGGAGCGGGCAGGCAGTGGCCATGCCCACCCATGGGGGCTGCTCTGTGCACAGGGCAGATCTTGGTGGCAAGGTCGTCTCACAGGAGAAACACCTGCTGTTCCGCCCTCACCGCTGGCCCAGCAGCCACAGCCTACGGTATTCAGTTGTCTGCTGGGCACAAAGCAGAGGCATGTCACTGTTTAGCGCTTGTGCCAAACAGGTATGTAATTGACCTAAATCAGAGACTCTATCAGAAGACCTGTCTTTTTGAGTGGTCGAAATTCTAGTGAAAGTGAAGCCTCTGAGAAGTAACGCACAGGATTTGTTTTCATTTTTATTTTGTTTTGTTTTAATGGTTTGGGTTTGACTTTTGCTTGTTTGTATTTACATTTGTACTGGTGGCTCCAGGGTTTAGGGAAGTGGTGACATAAAATGCTTTCTAACAGGGAAAGCAAAACTTTGTCTAATGAAAGAGTTTTAGAAGCCAATCTATATCTCTAAAAGGAAAGATTAACTAGAAAAAAAAATTTGAAAGAACGTTTATGAGGGGGAGATTTTACCCTGCCAGATTTGTGTACATGAAAAATTTTACACTCTGGGAAAAAATACACAAAATAAGAAGCCATTATAAGGCAAATGACAAATGAAGCTAAAGAAAAATGTGCCGCAGTGTTAACACAGATACAGTCTTTGAGAGAGGGCTTAACAGAGCTTTAAAATCCATAGGAAAACACTTCGAGCCTAAGATACCAAGAGCAGATGGTTCACAGAAGAATCACCAAGGTCCTATAAATATTTTTGACGATCTTCTTGGGGAACTTAAAACAGGAACAGGCCAGGCACGGTGGCTCCCACCTCTAATCCCGGCACTTTGGAAGACCGAAGGGGTTGGATTGCCTGAGAGATCAGGAGTTCAGGAACAGCTTGGCCAGTAGGGTGAAACTCCATCTCTACTAAAAATACAAAAATTAGCCAGGCGTAGTGGCAGGCACCTGTAATCGCAGCTGCTCAGGAGGCTGAGGCAGGAGAATCGCTTGAAACCAGGAGGTGGAGGTTGCAGTGAGCCAAGATCGCGCCACTGCACTCCAGCCTGGGTGACAGAGCAAGACTCCATCTCAAAGAAACAAATAAGCAAAGAAAAAAAGTGACACACAGAGCTCCTAAAAATAACATAGAAGTCACTATTAACACAAATGAATTACTTCAAAGGTGGGAGCAGGTGGAAAAGAGGGCTGAGGTGCTGCTGGGGTGGAAAACAGCTGGCCCCACAAGGGACCCAGGGCCATGTCAGGAAGGGCCACGGACAGCAAAGCTGGTGTCAGCCACCAGAATAAAATGCAGCCTCACCTATAGCCGCTTCAAGGGAAGAGTGCTCATTTTAGGTCTATGTATTTTTTGTTTTTGTTTTTGTTTTTGAGATGGAGTCTTGCTCTGTCACCAGGCTGGAGTGCAGTGGCGCAAGCTCTGTTCACTGCAATCTCCGCCTCCTGGGTTCAAGCGATTCTTCCAGCCTCCCCAGTGGCTCGGACCACAGGTGTGTGCCACCACGACAGGCTAATTTTTTTTTTTTTTTTTTTTTTTTTTTTTTTTTTTTTGTATTTTTAGTAGAGATGGAATTTCACCATGTTGGCCAGGATGGTCTCGAGCTCTTGACCTCGTGATCTGCCTACCTCAGCCTCCCAAAGTGCTGGGATTACAGAGATCTACACATTTTTAGTGAACCCTCAAGCTCTAACCATAAGCCCTGAGGACAGATCCTAAAAGGAAGAGCATGAGCTCACCCTTTTAGGTGAGCTCACCCTTTTAGCGAGCCCTGTGATGCTTTTTCCCTGACACCTGTTTCCTGCGGTGTTGAAACACCGTATGGTCCACACTGCGGCCTAGAGTGTTATTAAACTCTTGAATGGGATTCCTTTTCCATTTGTGACCTGTCATTCTTTGTCCTTAAAGTAAATAAAGCCAAAGGAGGATGAAGCCTTTCCACCCACCCTCTCGCGGACCCGGGCAGTCTGTGTGAGGCCCGAGCACCTGGCGCCACCATCGTCACCTTCCTTTCATGCTCTCTTCCTTAGGTAACTATGTGGTGACAGATCACGGCTCGTGCGTCCGAGCCTGCGGGGCCGACAGCTACGAGGTGGAGGAAGACGGCGTGCGCAAGTGTAAGAAGTGTGAAGGGCCTTGCCGCAAAGGTAGGAGGCCCGCCGGGGTGCGGACCAGGCTTGCTCTCTGCGGCTGAGGCTGGCTCTCAGCCATCTCCGAATGAACACATCTTCCTCTTCTCGTTAAAAAACAACTATGCATATCGGCCGGGCGCGGTGGCTCACGCCTGTAATCCCAGCACTTTGCGGGGCCGAGGCGGGCGGATCACGAGGTCAAGAGATCGAGACCATCCTGGCCAACATGGTGAAACCCCATCTCTACTAAAAATACAAAAATCAGCTGGGCGTGGTGGCATGCGCCTATAGTCCCAGCTACTAGGGAGGCTGAGGCAGGAGTATTGCTTGAATCTGGGAGGCCAACGTTGCAGTGAGCTGAGATCGCACCACTGTACTCAAGGCTGGCAACACAGCAAGACTCCTCAAAAAAAAAAAAAACAACACAACTATGCATATCGTTTCTTTAAGACAGATTATAGTCAGAATCCCGCCCAGGCGGAATGATACGGCAGCGCCGCGGAGCCTCGGTTGGCCTCGGATAGCCGGTCCCCCGCCGTCCCCGCCGGCGGGCCGCTCCGCCCGGCGCGGGGCGTGTCCCGCCGCGCGCCGGGACCGGGTCCGGTGCGGAGTGCCCCTCGTCCTGGGAAACGGGGTGCGGCCGGAAAGGCGGCCGCCCCCTCGCCCGTCACGCAACGCACGTTCGTGGGGAACCTGGCGCTAAACCATTCGTAGACGACCTGCTTCTGGGTCGGGGTTTCGTACGTAGCAGAGCAGCTCCCTCGCTGCGGTCTATTGAAAGTCAGCCCTCGACACAAGGGTTTGAAAAAAAAAAAAAAGAAAAAGAGCAAAAAAAAAAACAAAAACAAACAAACAAACAAAAACAAACAAACAAACAAAAAGACAGATTATAAACTGCAAAGCCAGGTTAGGCAATGGGGAAGGCACTGAAAGTTGTGATAGGGTGGGGGACCCCGATGAGGCCGCCAGGTGCCCAGGCCTGGCCAGGAGAGACAGAGCTAGATGCAGCCCAGCTTGACACAGCCCATGGGAAATAATGAGGTGAATACCAGGTCGGCGTGGGGTGACAGCGATCGCGTCTCCTACACCACCGTAGCCCCAAAGCGTGCCATAGGTCCTGGTGCACCCCCACCACCCTGCGCCCTCCCCAACCCTGTCAATGTTTGTTGAGTGAATGAAGCAGTTTCCTGCGGCTGGAGATCCTTCCTGCTGCCCTCTGCCTGCGGATACTTAGCGATTTGTGATTCAGCAAATGTGAACAGAATACGTCTCTCTCTTGTCTCGGCAGTGTGTAACGGAATAGGTATTGGTAAATTTAAAGACACGCTCTCCATAAATGCTACAAATATTAAACACTTCAAAAACTGCACCTCCATCAGCGGTGATCTCCACATCCTGCCGGTGGCATTTAGGGGGTAAGTCACACGTTCAATTACTTGTACAGAGAAAAACAGAATCAGCCTTCTTAACTGGTAGAGGTTGGTGGTCAATAATCGCCCTGCTCTTTGTTTCAGTGACTCCTTCACACACACTCCACCTCTGGATCCAAAGGAACTGGATATTCTGAAAACCGTTAAGGAAATCACAGGTTTGAGCTGAATTATCACATCAATATAAATGGGAATTCAGTGTTTTAGAGAGAGAACTTTTTGACATAGTTCCTTCTCCCTTGGCATAAAAACCTTTCTTCTGAAATTTTACCACTGATGGCTGATGTTTTGATACTGTTCAAAAGTGCAGTTTCCCCTGCGAGCAAAGGGGGGACACATTGAGCCCAGGCTCGGGTCATTCACTGCACAAGTGAACATGCTTCCTCCCTCCTGCCCGGCCCCAGCCAGCCACCAGGCAACCCCAGGGGCAGCCTGGGCCTCAGCCCTTTGAAACTGGGCGCCGAAGCCCTGCGGGGCCACGGGCAGGCCTCGGGTCCATGACTGCCACCTGAGCTCCACTTCCTTCCTCTCTCAAATGGGAAGATTAGACCTATGGAACAAGGCTGTTTTAGGATTGGAATCAAATAAGGAAAATCCGTAAAGCTCCTTGTACTTGATACCAATCCATAAAGGTCAGATAATCAATCACAGCAGGAGCCTCTTTGGAGTAATCAGATATGCAGCCCAGGAGAGGTCCCAGGGCCACAGCAGGAGGGGCGGCAGGAGCCCTGCAGACTCACTGGGGGAGGCGGGAGGCCGCTGTGAACTCTGGCTCAGCCTGCATCCACCCATGCGCATGTTCACCCAGAGAAGATGATGATAAAAAACAATCAAAACAAATCAGATTTTCCCACTCACTGTTCATATTATTCAGAGTCCCTGAGAGTCCTAGAGTCATGTCTCATACGAAAAATACACTCCTATGTGGTGTGTGTCTGAGCCTTTCTTCTGCCTCACAGGGTTTTTGCTGATTCAGGCTTGGCCTGAAAACAGGACGGACCTCCATGCTTTTGAGAACCTGGAAATCATACGCGGCAGGACCAAGCAACAGTGAGTTGACCACAGCCAGAGCCTGGGAGATGACAGTTGCCTTTAAGTTGGAAATTAGGCTTACAGGAGCATTGCTAAGATAGGGCCCAGAGCTCCTGTATCTCTCGCCGGCATTCCTGAATGGTATCACACATGAGCAGGTACAAGGATCAAGACTGAACGGCCATTGGCACCGCTGCCCGCTAAACCACAGACTTCTCCGCGTTCGCCAGGGGTTCGAATCCCGCATGGCACTTACTCGTCAAAGCTTTGCAGTCCTTCCTAACCTAAATCAGTTCCTGTGTCTATCCTTCTCTTTGATGGCCTTGACACTTATAAAAAGTGTGGGTAAGGTACTTTGCGGACTGTCTAACCGTTTCTGCTCAGCTGGTGTTTCTTCAGGACACAGTTGAGGCTATGTACAGCTTACATAGGGACCAGAGAGACTTTTTAGCACCATGTTTTTTTTAAGGATTTCCACCTTTTCACCTCCGACAGTGGAACAGACATGCAGGTGCTCACACACAAGCATTTTTAATGTGGTAACCATCAGTTTAGTGGTGTGGAGGAGGAGACGGGAATCTCTTGGTGAAACCTGCCTTGGAAGCAGCCTCGTTATGAGAACTGCTGCCCCTACTTGACTCCTAAAGCACTATGTAAAACTGTGCAATATTAAAGAGAATCAGAGTGCATGAAATATGCATCTCACCCCATCATGGTCCGGCAGAGGCTGGAGGTTCTCACCCGCATCACGATCCAGCAGAGGCTAGAGGTTCTTACCCGCATCTCACCCTTTCATAAACTCCCTTGGCTCTGCACCTGTGATCCTAAACACGTGGCTACCATTGCTTCCCAGAAAGGCCTTTTCACTCTGAATTCTCTGGAATACTTCCTTTGCCCAAGATTCTTGCAAAAATAGGAGATTGAAGGCAATTTTCTTGGATGACTGGTATAAGCCACTTGGCTTAGTGGTAGGGATTTACGTAAGATAAGGGTTACTTACTCTTCGCATTTAATGAGAAGTCTGGTGATTCCAGCTCATACTGAAGCGGGGTGGCCACAGGTTCCAGGGGGTGACTCACTGAAGCCCCAGACCTGGGGCTAGAGGGTCTCACACCCATCATGGTCCAGCTGGGGCTAGAGCGTCTCACCCCCATCACGGTCCGGCAGAGGCTTATGATTCTCACGTCCACCGTGGGCCTTCCTGCTCCTCCAGGTGGCTCAGTACATCCCCCTTCAGTCTGAATGACTTCCATCCAGTCGTCTGATAGGCATATTGGACCACCCTATAGCGTCCCAGCATCACGTTGGATGGCAAAGAAAATAGCACAGTTCCCGCTGGCAGGACCTCACAGCCTTAGGCATCCCTTTTGGAGGAAGCTCCCCTTCCCAGGCATCCTTCCCAGATCTCTTTGGAAGACCCTGCTCTTTGCTTCCACGCCGCCCGCACTCACCGTGGTCTTCGCAGGGGCTCAAAATGATCTGCTTAAAGGATTGTGTCACCACCAGATGGAAGGTCCTTGAGAGGAGGAGACATATTTAACCTACATAGAATTTTACACAGAGAACCTCTAGTGCTTGTCCAATAAATATGTGAAAGGACAGGCAGACAGGCTGGGTGGTGGATAGATGGACAAACCCACAACCTTTGAAGTTTATTGGGCTGTTTGAGAGGTTAGAATATGGTCTCAATTTCCAGGCAACATGAAAATGGAGAAAATATAATGACATGAAGGCATTTTATTCATTCTCCCTCCCTGTCTGCCACTGAGGTTCAAGATACTAAATAAACAAGGAGCTAGCTTTTTTCCTGGAGAAACTTAAAGACCTGCAGTTTTCAAAAGGTGCAGGGTGTGCCTCTCACAGCATGATTTACCATCCTCGGAAAGCAGTTCATAGTCCATTGAAGGCGGTCTGGAAAAACAAAATAAAGTTTTCAGGGATACATCGTTTTCATAATTTTTTACCCTGTGATTTTTCTTCTCTCCAATGTAGTGGTCAGTTTTCTCTTGCTGTTGTCAGCCTGAACATAACATCCTTGGGATTACGCTCCCTCAAGGAGATAAGCGATGGAGATGTGATCATTTCAGGAAACAAAAATTTGTGCTATGCAAATACAATAAACTGGAAAAAACTGTTTGGGACCTCCAGCCAGAAAACCAAAATTATAAACAACAGAGGTGAAAACAGCTGCAGTAAGTCACCGTTTTTGTTTATGGAGTTGGGTCCTTTATTTTTATTTAGAATTTTGAAGGGCTATTCCCATTTAAATTACTTTTTTCGGTTCCTTAAGAAGCAAATTAAAATCTTTAGAGTCCTAATTGTGAAATTACCATGTGAATTCCATTCAAACTGTTTTCAGATCATTCTTACTTAATAGGATGAATTTGCCCTGAGGTTTAAGCTACCAGTTGTTTGTAATTTAAGTAAGTAAATTTAGTATTAGTTACATTACCTTTTAGCTGCAGGTCACCCTCCCTCTGCTCGTTTCAGCCTGTAAAGATTATAGCTACAGACACACACACACACGCACACACACACACACACACACACGCACACACAAATGGAATGAGCGCTTTACATGAACACTTCCTGTTCTGACTCAGCTTTTGAAGCTGCCGAGGGCCTGGCCTGTGCTGGGCTTTTGTCATGGCAGCGTCAGCTGTGAGTCAAATGCTGGTCTGGCCTCCCTAGCTTTGAAGCCCTTATCAATTCCCTTAATCTCCTTCGGCTTAGACTTCCTCATCCATAAAATGGAGATAGGAATGATTCCCACGCTGTCATGCTTTGAGAGAGTTCAGTGAAATTCTGTGTAAAACCCTTCCGTGGAGCCTGCACATGGCACACAGTCACAGCCTGCCCGATGGCTCCCGTCAGCTGTGGGATTTGTCATCAGAACACCACCGGCTCTGCTCCAGACTGCCCTGGGTACCATCAGCAGGCACCCATTGCCCAGCAGCACCTGGCCCCTCTGCACGGCTGGCCCCTTCAACAGGGGCAGTGGCCGGGGAGGCACAGAAAACACTGAGTCCCATCTGGTTTAATTGATGCCATTTTCAAAGGGGACGAGTCACAGCACCCCCTCTCATGTGCCCGCATGCCTGGTTCACCACTAGGAGGTAGACCTGTACTCCACTGTCAGGCGTGTTCCAGCGTTCCCAGCAGCCAGCACAACTTCGTCCTTCCCGTCACGGCAGCAGGGCCTGCAGGCGGCCTCTGGGAAGCCCCGTCTGTGTCTTCCTCTTTCAGGCATGCCCAGCATGTCTGTGCCACCCAAGGTCACGGAACACAGGGCCCCTCCCGGGAAGGTGCCGTCCCCTCTGGCCCATGGGGTCCCTGCTCCATCCCTGACTGCTGTTAACCACTCTGTCTCTGCAGAGGCCACAGGCCATGTCTGCCATTCTTTGTGCTCCTCCGAGGGCTGCTGGGGCCCGGACCCCAGGGACTGCGTCTCCTGTCGGAACGTCAGCCGGGGCAGAGAGTGCGTGGAGAAGTGCAACATTCTGGAGGGGTAAGAGACGATTTCTTTAATTCCCTTGCTTTGCTCTAAAAGAAGACACCAGGTTGTTGTTGTTATAGCTTTACGAGTACTCTGTTAAGTTTTCTTTTCCTTTTATTCTTTGCCTTTGGTTTTTGGAGGTCTGGGGGTTTTCTGTGCAGGGAAGGGAAGTTGTTTGATTACTTTATATTTTGACAAATTTAATCACAATAGGCAATAATCAAGTGTTATTACCTAATTCAATCCAATAATTTATAGAACCTCTTTTCCTGGAAGTATCTTAAATTTTTCTAAGCTACAAAAAGTTTCTAAAACAAATGAGACAGTCATCAATGGTTCATCCGGCCAACTTTGTGGCCATTTGGGCTTTTCTTTGCAGGGCCCGATTCCTGGTGTGTGAAAATAAATTAACACAAGTTATATTGCCCAGTTAATATTTGTTTTATATACCTCCGGCATGCATTGAACATCAAACAGTACCAAGAACTTTAAATATACCCATTGACAGAGAAATAATTCTTAACGATGCTTGCTGAATTTAGTTGCAATCAATAAAAAGTGCAGTTTGTAGATCCGCCGAGGATGTTGATATTGACAGCTTTGAATGACAACTGAGGACAAAAAATAAATACGAAAGTAAAACTGAAGAATAGAGGCCGAGGTCATGTGTTAGAAAATGTAAAGTAAAAGGGAAATTGATGAGAGCCACAGGAATTACAGATGGCTGTAGGAAGTCTTCCTGTTTTACTCTCTGTGCTTAGACCACAGCTTGGATCCAGAAATATTTAGGAGCAGGATGAGAGGACAAAGTTCAGTTTTGTAGGTATCCTTTAGCTGATAGGCTCAGAAGAGACCGCATCATCGATAGTGCTGCTTCCACTTCAAGTAGGGAATATTGGTGCAATCCTTATGGCCACAAATGGACACTCGCTCATGTTTTGAGTTTTCAAGTGTTTCTTAAGAGGCAGGGTATTGAAAATACCCACGTGGGGCGCCCCCCGTCCTTCCATTAGTGTAGAGAAACCTGGTGTCCAGCGGCACCTGCTCCCTCTGCAAGCCCAGCCCCCTTCAGCAAGGGCAGTGACCCAGAGAAGAGGCACGGAAGACACAACCCTATATCATATTTGGTTTCATTGGTGCCAAATTTGCCCAAAGGAGAGGATGAAAGGCACACCCTTTTTTGTTTTTGGAGACAGGGTCTCACTCTGTCACCCAGGCTGGAGTGCAATGGTGTGATCTCAACTCACTGCAACCTCTGCCCTAGGGTTCAGGCGATTCTCATGCCTCAGCCTCCCAAGTAGCTGGAATTACAGGCTTTGCACCACCACACCCAGCTAATTGTATTTTTAGTAGAGACAGGGTTTGACCATGTTGGCCAGGCTGGTCTCGAACGTCTAACCTCCAGTGATCTGCCCACCTCGGCCTCCCAAAGTGTCGGGATTACAGGCATGAGCCACTGTACCTGACCAAGGCACACACTTCTGAGAATAAACACTCCTTGTTTGCTGCTGGAGAGGAGAACTGTGCTTGACTACCAGGCAGAGTCCAGTCTTCCTGTCAAACAGCGGGCACGTCTGCTCTGTCTTCTCAGTCAAACATCAGCTTCTTGCTTACCATCGATCTGTACATCTTGAGGGATGTCCGAAGGATTACAAGCTAGGTTTTTCGCACCTGTGTTCCACACTCATCATTTTTAGTCATAACCATTGAGCAAGTTCATTCTCCGTCCTTCCTTTTTCTAGCACTTAATCCAAAATGATCATTTTTCCAGCTTACTTTCAGTAACCCATGAATCTGGTATTAGAGGTGGGGAACGCCTCCTCAGGACCATCTTTTCTTTCATCCTTTGGCTTGCTCACCCAATATGCAAAAATTATGCCTATAGAAAATGCAGGAAAGATATCTTGATTACGAATGAAGCTCCTGTGTTTACTCACAGAGAAGATGACCCAGGATTCAGTTTACATAGTCAGCTGATTATATGACAGTATAGTCCTGGAGTCCCAACTCCTTGACCTTGACCTCAAGTTATTTGGAATTTCGGAGCGGTGATTTGTGTTCCTGCGACAGAGTGTCTCAGGGGAGGGCTGACGGGTTTCCTCTCCTCCTCTCAGCGAGCCAAGAGAGTTTGTGGAGAACTCTGAGTGCATCCAGTGCCACCCGGAATGCCTGCCCCAGGCCATGAACATCACCTGCACGGGACGGGTAAGAGCCCCTCGCTGCTGTCCATGCCCACTTCGCAGGAAGGGCTTTCACAGACGCCAAACTGTGACGATGGCCCAGGGCATCCTGTATGGGCAGGACAGCCATCAGAGCCCCTTCCCAGAGGAGGCGGCAGGCTCTGACATGCTGTCCAGGCGGGGTGTCGGTGACATTAGCACACATCCGCCAGCAACGAGCATTGACGCTTTCTGCTGACACCCGCAACCTTATCTAAGCTTATCAAACCCTCACATTTAATGGTGGCTGTTTTCACCTGGTTTCCCCATCCCTGACCTAGTCAGTGTTGCGTTCTCACTTTCACTAAACATCCTGAAATTCTTAACATCAGTTTATAATTAATTGAAGAATTTTTAAAGAAATTCCTAGCAAAATGTTTTAAACTGCACAGTTTCATATCCATATGTTCAGAAACAATCTTGTAAAGAATGTGAGTGAGAATTCAGGCTCCTCTCACACCAAATGTCCTGGATCTGTTAATTCTCAGTATATTATATAGGGAGCTCTATTTTTATGTGAGCTTCAACAGCCAATTCTAAATCTACTAACTGAAAACATTTTTTTAGACATTCTCTAAATTGGGCAGAAGATGACAGGACCGTGTTTTGAGGGGTAGGCTGCCAGTGTGGCTGGTTACAAAGTATAGCCTTGATTTGTAGGTTAAAGCGGTGTTGGATTAAATTTCTGTCATTAAAATAATTGGAGATATTGACATAGTCATCCAGGTGTGCTGGCTGTGGGCACACGCAGCCTTTGAGTGGACAAAACCAACATTAAAGAACTTAGCCAAGGGGAAATCCCTTTCCCTGCTGATTTCGTTTCAGCTACCTCTGAAGTGTGGGGCACACAACCCAAGCCATGCTTTTATTTGAGTCCAGATGCTTTTATTTGAGTTTTGCGAGGTTATTCCAAGTTTTGCAAACAGAATCGAAGGCAGCCTGTGACTCAGCCCTCGATACGCCGCCACTGCGCGGAGACTTGCCACCTTCCTGTCCCTGGAGAGACACCACGTAGGTTTTCATAAATTTGCCTCCCTCTGAGCTTCCCTTTAACTTCAAATATAATATGCAAGAAAGACTATCTGACCATAAATACACCTATGGGCCAATCAAGATTGTTTCACCCTGGTAAGACGCCCACAATGTATTAAGCCGAATGCGGTAATATATAGATTATCATTTCTTTTATACTGGTATATATTACATGCATTGAAAATCACGGAGAACTTCTGCTAAGCAATTGAAAGTGACCATATCAAGAAAGTGCAATCCCAGAAGAACTAGTTTTCTCCTTAAGAATTTTTCTAGGCCGGGCACGGTGGCTCACGCCTGTAATCCCAGCACTTTGGGAGGCCGAGGGGTGGATCACAAGGTCAAGAGATGGAAACCATCGTGGCCAACATGGTGAAACCCCATCTCTACTAAAAACAAAAATTAGCTGGGCATGATGGCGCGTGCCTGTAGTCCCAGTTACTAGGGAGGCTGAGGCTAGGAGAATTGCTTGAACCCAGGAGGCGGAGGTTGCAGTGAGCCAAGATTGCGCTACTGCACGCCAGCCTGGTGCCTGGCGACAATCGAGACTCTGTCTCAAAAAAATAATAATAATAATTTAGAAAATAAAAATTTTTCTATTATTTGGCTTTCCCCACTCACACACACTCAATATTTTAAGTAAAAAGTTACTTCCGTTTTGAAAGAGAAAGAGACATGCATGGACGTTTTTCTCCACCTCGGTGCAGGGGCCGGACAGCTGCATCCAGTGTGCCCACTACATCGACGGCCCCCACTGCGTCAAGACCTGCCCGGCAGGGGTCATGGGAGAAAACAACACCCTGGTCTGGAAGTACGCGGACGCCGGCCACGTGTGCCACCTGTGCCATTCAAACTGCACCTACGGGTGAGTGGAAAGGGCAGAACAGGACGTTTCCTCTCTCGCAGAGTCAGAGATTGCAAATGTCTCCAAAGCTTCCAGGCAACACATTGCAGAGGTGTGCATTTGAGTCAGTTACTGAAGGCGTTTTGGCCCCGCGGCCCTGGCGGTAGCAGCGTGCTCGCGGGCAGCCTCGATGCCATGGGAGTGACTGCCGCGCACTGTGTCTCTTGCCGGCCATGTTGGGCAATGCTGCACATCCAAACAGGTGGGCGGGGGGCAGAAAGAGCACAGGTCCCGGCAACTGCAGCCTCGGCATCTCTCCAAGGTTTTTGCATAACTCTCCAAATTTCCATGGTCAGTTTAGGATTAACTGTCTTGCCGTGAATAAAAGGTAACATTGCCTGGAATGTTGCTTTAAGACACTTTTTTAAAGCTAGTTGGCTGTTAAGCTGTTGCTGCTTCAGTTTAAACTACTTCATGCCTGTAATCCCAGCACTCTGGGAGGCTGAAGCAGGCAGATCACTTGAGGTCAGGAGTTCGAGACCAGCCTGGCCAACATGGTGAAACTCCATCTCTACTAAAAATACAAAAATTAGCCAGCTACTCAGGAGGCTGAGGCAGGAGAAGCGCTTGAACCCAGGAGGCAGAGGTTGCAGTGAGCCAAGATTGCGCCACTGCACTCCAGCTTGGGTGACAAGACTGAAACTATCTCAAAAACAAAAACAAAAAAACTACTTCGACTAGAATTAGCAGAAGCGCTATGACTATGTGTGTCTAATTTACTGGAATAATAAGGATGTCAATCCATCGGGACCGTACCCAGCAATCAAAGAGAAGCTGAGCTGTCATACCGCAGTTCACACTTCTTTCTGTTTCTCAGAATCCAGCCTTATTTGTAACTGTTACTAATTCTTTCTCTGAATCCGTCTGTATGAGTTGTGTGGCCTTGGGCAAGGGTCTTACCTTCTCTGTGCGTCCCTTTCTTTTCTGTAAAGCTGCCTAGCTCACAGGATTTGGATGGCATGCAGAAAGGGGACAGCATCAAGTTCCAGTGTGTGTCCTGGGCCAAAATGCACAAACTATGCCTTACAACATCACACCCCTGTGTAGGACCATGGTGAAATGTGTGAAGGATCAGTTTGGCTTCATTCACTATGAAGTTGGAAATAGCAAGAAGCTCTTTTTCCATGTGAAAGGAGTTCAGGATGGCATTGAGCTACAGGCAGGGGATATGGTGGAGTTCTCAGTGATTCCTTTTCTTTTTAATTTGTTTATTTTACTTTAGGTGCATACTATATCTGGCGTTTCTCCCCATGTTATCCCTCCCCACTCATCCCCTGCCTACCTCCCCAACTGCCCCCAGTGTGTGATGTTCGTCTTCCTGAGTCCATGTGTTCTCGTTGTTCAACACCCACCTATGAGTGAGAACATACGAGCTCACAGGATTTTTATGACCATGAGTTAAGATATGCCATGTACTTAAAATGGTACCTGAAATATGGTGAATACTGAGTCAATGACAGTATTGTCGATGATAGTGGTAATGGTGAGGAGGAGACGGGAGTCACAATGGTGTCAGAGGTGATGATGGTGGTGGTGCTGAGGAGGTGGGAGTCACAGTGGTGGTGGTGGTGGTGAGGAGGTGGGAGTCACGGTGGTGGTGTTGATGGTGCTGGTGGTCGTGGTGATGGTGGTGGTGAGGAGGTGGGAGTCACAGTGGCGGTGGTGATGGTGGTGGTGGTGAGGAGGAGGTGGGAGTCATGGTGGTGGTGTTGATCGTGCTGGTGGTCGTGGTGATGGTGGTGGTGGTGAGGAGGTGGGAGTCACAGTGGTGATGGTGAGGAGTTGGGAGTCAAAGTGGTGGTGATGATGGTGGTGGTGGTGGTGATGGTGGTGGTGGTGAGGAGGTGGGAGTCACAGTGGTGGTGATAGTGGTGGTGGTGGTGATGTGGTGGGAGTCACAGTGGTGGTGGTGATGGTGGTGGTGGTGAGGAGGTGGGAGTCACAGTGGTGGTGGTGGTGGTGGTGGTGGTGATGTGGTGGGAGTCACAGTGGTGGTGGTGATGGTGATGATGGTGGTGACGGTGAGGAGGTGGGAGTCACAGTGGTGGTGATGATTGTGGTGAGGAGGTGGGAGTAACAATACTAGCAATGACAGTGATTGAGACATGATAATGATTTGTGAACTTTCCAGGAAAACAATAATGTAATCTCTAACAGTGATATCTTAATTTCTTTTCCAAAAGTATCAGATCATACTATAAGGGCCAAGTTTCTGGAATAATAGCAGACATGATGACAGTTGACTTCGCAACTTGGCATCTAAAGGTGACGGGAGTAGTTCTAATGTCTCAGCGTGAAAAGCAACATTTGCTATTAGTCTGAGATACTAATTATTTAGTTAAGGAAATACTCACCTAATACCTAGTTTTAAACTGTTTTTTAAAATCTGAAATTGATTTTGAATTTTAGCAAATATCTCCCTGGGAGCAATGTAAGATTCTTCGTATTTTTGCCTTTGGGTATAACCAACATGCCGGCTCTGTTGGCCTCTTTGTGAGCTTCATGAAGCATGCTATTAAGAAAAGATGCTTTGCTAGCTTTTCACTTAATTTCTATGAGAAAATTTGGAGCTAAGCTTCTGAAACAGGATTATACTATCTGTATAGAATAAATGTTCTATCTCCCCCTTTGTCTCTCATTTGGAATAGATGTGTGTCAGTATCTCTCCATCAGTGTCTCTGCGTCAGTGTCTCTGCGTCAGC
Organism: Saimiri boliviensis; assembly: GCF_048565385.1. Taxonomy (NCBI): domain Eukaryota; kingdom Metazoa; phylum Chordata; class Mammalia; order Primates; family Cebidae; genus Saimiri; species Saimiri boliviensis. The sequence goes on along the minus strand of NC_133458.1, from coordinate 103,154,140 downwards.
GTCTCTCCGTCAGTGTCTCTCCGTCAGTGTCTCTGCGTCAGTGTCTCTGCGTCAGTGTCTCTCCGTCAGTGTCTCTCCGTCAGTGTCTCTCTGTCAGTGTCTCTGCGTCAGTGTCTCTGCATCAGTGTCTCTCCGTCAGTGTCTCTCCGTCAGTGTCTCCGCGTCAGTGTCTCTGCCTCAGTGTCTCTGCATCAGTGTCTCTCCGTCAGTGTCTCTGCGTCAGTGTCTCTCCGTCAGTGTCTCTCCATCAGTGTCTCCGCGTCAGTGTCTCTGCCTCAGTGTCTCTGCGTCAGTGTCTCTCCGTCAGTGTCTCTGCGTCAGTGTCTCTGCGTCAGTGTCTCTCCGTCAGTGTCTCTGCGTCAGTGTCTCTCTGTCAGTGTCTCTCCGTCAGTGTCTCTGCGTCAGTGTCTCCGCGTCAGTGTCTCTGCGTCAGTGTCTCCGCGTCAGTGTCTCTCCGTCAGTGTCTCCGCGTCAGTGTCTCTCCGTCAGTGTCTCTCCGTCAGTGTCTCCGCATCAGTGTCTCCACGTCAGTGTCTCCGCGTCAGTGTCTCTCCGTCAGTGTCTCTGCGTCAGTGTCTCTGCGTCAGTGTCTCTCCGTCAGTGTCTCTCTGTCAGTGTCTCTCCGTCAGTGTCTCTGCCTCAGTGTCTCTGCGTCAGTGTCTCTCCGTCAGTGTCTCCGCGTCAGTGTCTCTGCCTCAGTGTCTCTGCGTCAGTGTCTCTCCGTCAGTGTCTCCGCGTCAGTGTCTCTCCGTCAGTGTCTCCGCGTCAGTGTCTCTCCGTCAGTGTCTCCGCGTCAGTGTCTCTGCGTCAGTGTCTCCGCGTCAGTGTCTCTCCGTCAGTGTCTCCGCGTCAGTGTCTCCGCGTCAGTGTCTCTCCGTCAGTGTCTCTCCGTCAGTGTCTCTCCGTCAGTGTCTCTCTGTCAGTGTCTCTGCGTGTCTCCGCGTCAGTGTCTCTCCGTCAGTGTCTCTCCGTCAGTGTCTCCGCGTCAGTGTCTCTGCCTCAGTGTCTCTGCCTCAGTGTCTGTCCGTCAGTGTCTCTGCGTCAGTGTCTCTGCGTCAGTGTCTCTCCGTCAGTGTCTCTCCGTCAGTGTCTCTGCGTCAGTGTCCCTCCGTCAGTTAGCCTATGTCACTGGACTTAGGGGATATCCAGAAAATGATTGGGTGTTGGCGCTTTCAATACATTTACTTTGTGTGAGAAATCGTTTGACAAATATAGAAAGAGGGGATTTACTCGAGATTTAAATTAAAAATGTTAGTGGTCATTTGTTCCAATGTCTTTCTATTTTTTCCTGGGTCATAATAAATCTTCACTGTGCGACTTCAGTCTCCCACTAAAACTGCATTTCGTTTCTACAATTTCAATTTTTCCCTTTGCTTCAAATAAAGTCCTAATGCTGTTCATTTGACATATAGAATTTTGTCAATATTTTCTTTAGTATATATGATTACCTTCCTGAATCTGAGCCTTTTTCGAAGCGTATATAGTTTGATATAGTCTTGTTAGTGCCACCTGTATCTTCTTCCAAAGCCATTAATCATATAGGAATTGCGTGGTAGAGATGGATTTAATTTTTTTTAATGTGGTGAGATGTTGATAAGAGTGAGGGAAATTTTTAAAAATTTGTTTCGCTGAGTATTTATGATGTGCACAACATTCCTGAATATACTGTCTCTCTCATTCCTCAGATGGGATGAACTGCCTTCTCCATTTCTACTGTTAAAGAAACACTTACGGGAGTTTCTTTAACAGGTTGCGAACAGCAGCATCACAGCCCAGACTACAGCATCAGCAGCTGCTGATTCCAAAAGCCGCACATTCCAACCAGCAGGCGCAGCCACCCAGGGGAACGGGGAGGGACCCTGGAAGAGCAGCTATTTCTTTCTTTTTTTTTTTTTTTTTTTTTTTTCTGGAGACAGTGTCTCACTCTGTCACCCAGGCTGGAGTGCAGTGTGCGATCTCAGCTCACTGCAACCTCCGCCTCCCAGGTTCAAGCAATTCCCCTGCCTCAACCTCCCGAGTAGCTGGGATTACAGGTGCCTGCCACCATGCCTGGCTAATTTTTGTATTTTTAGCAGAGACAGGGTTTTGCCTTGTTGGCCAGGCTGGTTTTGATCTCCTGACAGGTGATCCACATGCCTCGGCCTCCCAAAGTGCTGAGATTACAGATGTGAGCCACCAAGCCTGGCTGGAATATCTATTTTTATTATTTTATTTTATTTTATTTTATTTTATTTTATTTTATTTTATTTTATTCATATGGAGTCTCACTCCGTTGCCTAGGCTGGAGTGCAGTGACGTGATCTCAGCTCACTACACCCTCTGCCTTCTAGGTTCAAGCAATTCTTCTGCCTCAGTCTCCCGAGTAGCTGGGACTACAGGCATGCAACACCATGCCTGGCTAATTTCTGTATTTTTGGTACAGACCATATTGTTGTTTTACCATATTGGCCAGGCTAGTCTCAAACACCTGACCTCATGATCCGCCCACCTCAGCCTCCTAAAGTGCTGGGATTACAGATGTGAGCCACCGCCCAGAATATCTATTTTTAAATGGAACCGCGTTTTCATAGTGCACAGTGAGGGGAAAGTTGCTTTGAAATCTTTATCCTGATAAATCAAATAATATGAAAATTTGCCTATATTAATATATGTAATGAAGTTTAATTACCGCTATCATTGCAAATATGTATAAATTCCTTACCCCCCAAAAATGAATCAAGTGGGGGACACAGAATGATTTTCCAACAGAATGAAATAACATGCTACGGTCTGTTTGACTTCATACCGTCATCTCTGCAGAGTCATGGAGGCCTCATCAGTATCAGCAGGAGTCCCGCACCTTCCGACACGCGCACCCTTCTCTCCGGCAGCCCCATCCTACCACTGTCCTTGTCCAGCTTCTCTCCAAGGGTCAACCGGTCTATGTCCCCTTACAAGCTTGTTTCTCACAGTGTCCTGTTAGCAATCCCTATGGTTGCCCAGAAGCATTTTCAGAGGCTGCATACGACTCTGGATCTTGTAGAAAATTTGCAATTTCATTCTGTGCTCCCTCTGCGGAGTGTTCCCATTGCGTTGCGTTCAGCCGGCAGGGAGAGACTGCAGACAGAAGGTCCGTTCACGAGTCACTGCTTTCTCTCTCAGGCTGTTGTGTGTCTGTAGGAGGCAGTGGGGTGGGCAGTAAGGAGGCCTCCTGTGTGTTCCACTGCCTGAGAAGCCTCTGTGCTTGGTTTATGAGCTAAGCTCAAAGGCACCGCAGGGGTCAGACGGCACTACACGGCACCATGGAAAACAGGGAGCGCCCAGACCCCCAAATTAAGAAGAGCAGCGAAGAGATCAGAGACCTGGAAAGCAGAGATAGAAACTGTTAGGACCAGATGATTGTGTCAACCCAGGGCTCCCCAAGCCTCTCACATACTGAAATGTACTTGTCCATCTTTCCCCAGGCCAGGAAATAGGAGTCTCAAAGCCACATTATTCTGCCTTTTTAAACCATTATCCTGTAGTCAAAGTAACAATGGCAGCGTGTCCCACCAGACTGGGAGCCCCGTTGCTCAGGAGTCATGCTGAGGATGGATCCCATCTCTTCTGCACGTTAGAGTTTCAGCTGGGTCAGAGTGGATGCAGCCACTCCCATGCCTGGCCTTTTGCATCTGTGATCCTCCCGGCCTCCTCCTGCCATTGAGTCTCATGCCTTCACCCGACTGTTCCCCCGTCCCGAGCCTCGTGCCTTCACCCATCCGTTCCTCCCGTCCTGAGTCTCATGCCTTCACCCGACTGTTCCCCCGTCCTGAGTCTCGTGCCTTCACCCGACTGTTCCCCCGTCCTGAGTCTCGTGTCTTCACCCATCCGTTCCTCCCGTCCTGAGTCTCATGCCTTCACCCGACTGTTCCCCCGTCCTGAGTCTCATGCCTTCACCCATCTGTTCCCCCGTCCTGAGTCTCATGCCTTCATCCGACTGTTCCCCCGTCCCGAGCCTCGTGCCTTCACCCATCCATTCCTCCCGTCCTGAGTCTCATGCCTTCACCCGACTGTTCCCCCGTCCCGAGCCTCGTGCCTTCACCCATCCGTTCCTCCCGTCCTGAGTCTCATGCCTTCACCCGACTGTTCCCCCGTCCTGAGTCTCATGCCTTCACCCGACTGTTCCCCCGTCCCAAGCCTCGTGCCTTCACCCATCCGTTCCTCCCGTCCTGAGTCTCGTGCCTTCACCCATCCGTTCCTCCCACATTTACTTTCTGCCACCCTTGCACGTGGGCCACCAGATTCTCAAGAGTCTCCTACCCGTTTCCTTCCTTCCACTCCCTTTGCCAGTGCAGCTCATGCCATCTAGTAGCCTAACCGTCACCCCCAGGACTGACCTCTTCCTCGCTGCCAGATGGTTGTTCAGAGCGCACACAGACTGTCGGAAACCTGCAGGGACTCCACGCTGCCAGTCTTCTCCGTAATCAGCGTGGCCCCGGTCCATGCCTCTAGCCTTGGCTCCTTCTGCCCCTCTGTCTATTTGAAACTCTAGAGCCAGCTGTGGGACAATTATCTGTGTTAAAAGCCAGATGTGAAAACATTTCAGTAACAAACTGGCTGCTTTGTTCCATGCTAGAACAATGCCTATCACAGAGTAGACACTCAAAAATATTTGCTGAGTGAATGAACCAATGAATAAATGCATAATAAATAATTAACCGATCCAAGATTCAGACACATTGTGATTTTAATTGTTTAAGAGTAGTTTAGCATATATCGCCTTATGATTTACTTAAAAAATCTCCAAGATATATGCCAAAGAAGTAGAATGAGAAAAATGTGTATTTCTCTTTCACTTTCTGCAGATGCGGTGGGCCAGGTCTTGAAGGCTGTGCAATACCTGGGTAAGTGTGCTCAGCTGTGTGTCAGATGGACCTCGTCAAGAATGACCACACTGCTGTCGGTGAAGATAATGCTGTCCTGCGCTTCTGACTGTCCTCTGTCCTGGTCAGATTTCTATGGCTACCCTCAGCCAGGGTTTCTGCAGAGACTGCCCAGCGGTTCCACGTGGCTCCGCGTGCCAACTTGGTCATCAGTGGAGAGAAGGCAGAGCGCGCCCTGCCGTGGCTCGATGCATGGCCTGCCTCTGACTTTCTTGGTTCCACTGGTTTTGTGGGGTCCTTCTCTGCTTCTAGCTTCTCTTCTTTTCTGCCCCCTCACCCGAGTGGCTCCGTCACAAGCCTGTGTGTGAGTGGCCATTCCGTTCAATGACACCTTCGGGCATGGGGCAGTCTCTCTCCTTGATTCCTTTACTAGACACATTGCCTAGCAAAGACAAAAGGGCTTCCTTCAACATCAGCTCCGGCCAGTTTGCCAGAGCAAAACCCTGAGAAAACCAAAGTTGAAAAATCTTGTTCAAACTCACCAGGACAGAGTGGCATTACGCCCGACAGCATCTGGCCAGGAAGCAGGGAATTACACACTGAGCACCTGTTTGCCATTTTGGACATTTCCAAACACGAGCCAAGCTTCCAGGCCCCTCTGCCATCTCTGGTAACACCTACAAAGTCCCTTCCTGCATTCCAGCGTGCTCCTCCACCCCTGAGCTGACAGCCGTAGCTCTCCCTGCAGCACCGGTGAACATGATCAAGGACGAAGACAACTTCTCAGAGACAGGGTCTTCTTCAGTGAGCTGCTAGGACACCCAGCAGAACTTCCCCACTCCCCGCTGCGGTCTCAGTGACGTTAATCATGGCCTTTCCGCCACGTTCCCACCTCAAAGCCAGTCACAGCCATTCCTTCTTACATCTGCTCTTTTCCGTCTTTTTCATCTCCTCCTGTTCACCCACTCGTACTCGTATGTTACCCTATGGACATGCGCTCCATAGCAAATGATTCCTTATATCTTCCGGGATTCCCTCAAAATAGCAAAACTCATTAATCCAGGCTGTGCTAACTAGGGGTTTGTCGTAACACAGATGATGCCAGCAGTCTCTGAAAAGAAAGTATTGTATCCTGTCATTCTCATGAAGTACATTTGGCCCACTTAAGAGAAATCTGTAAAGACTTTGACACGTTTCTAATGTGCAAATCGCACTGCTAATTCACGTTTGATATTTATTAACGTTTCTACCCGAAAATAGTAATCCATTTTCCAGCAGCTCAAATGGGATAGATACTTAAGAACAATTAACTTTCTAACGACTCCAAATTCAGAATTACAATCAGATGGTCCTTTCCCCTGTGAACTGGCACACGTGGCTTCTGGTTTGCTCTCTCTGGAACTAGACACAACGTCCGTGGGGAGAGGATTAAATGCACCTGCAGGCTGAGGCACCATGATGATGTCACTCATCACAACGTGTTCCTCATCTGAATCCTCTCCCTGTACAACCCCCTTCGAGCTTGTTCGGAGAGTATTTCACACAGTTCCTGTGCTCATGTCTAAAGCTGAGGACCCAGAGGAGTCTCTGAGTTGTCAAAAAGTCCCTTCACCCAGCCTGGCCCGTGTGTATGGACTGTGGCACTTCAGTCGCATGGCAATACTCTTGGAATGAACAAAATACCAATTCATGAAAAAGCATTATGGAAGTCTGACTTATTTTTTTAATTGTATTTCGTTAATAAGTTGAAAAGTACTCATTATATGGAGAGGTCCAGATGATACCTCAGTTTTAAAAAATGAGGAAAAGCGGGCCTGGTAGGGGACTGGGGGGAGCTGGAGAAAGTTAGAAACGTTGCCCTAGGAACTGTTTGTTCTCCCTTTAGAAGCTACACGGTATCTCACTTTCCGAGATCATTTTACAGGATGTCAGTGCGCCAGAACGGGTAGGGGCATGTTGCATGCCAATGCCAGGAAGTCTGCCAGCAGCCTCACCCTTGTTCCTCCACCTCGTTCCAGGCCCAAGATCCCGTCCATCGCCACTGGGATTGTGGCTGCCCTCCTGTTGGTGCTGGTGGTGGCCCTGGGGATCGGCCTCTTCATGCGGAGGCGCCGCATTGTCCGAAAGCGCACGCTGCGGAGGCTGCTGCAGGAGCGGGAGGTGAGTGCCAGGCCTGGGTGTGCTCCAGAGCCCTGGCGCCCTGAAGGGAGCCAGGGCCAGCCCCGAGAATGGGCCATTAGTAGTTGTGTATGTTAGATACAGAATCACATTATGATGCAGAAAGAATCTCGAAAGTGCAATTATACCCAGCTAGTGACATGTTGGTACATCCATGCGAGGACATGGAAATGTTTCTGGGCTGAGCCTTTCGACGCCCACAGAGCTGCATGGCATCTGCTCAGGACCCGGTGCCTCTGTATATGTAGGAGTGAGGTCAGGATCCCGTGCAGGCTCTGTGGCTGAGGCTAGAGGATCCTGCTTTGGAAAACGCCATTGTTCACACAGTGGCTTTGTCCGTGACGGACTCTGCCTCAGCCCAGTCCTGTGCTGGAAGCCACTGTCTCTGGAAAGGGAGACCCAGTGGCTCATCGGCATAAGGGGATGTGACATGCCACGACAGACACCAAAGTGACCGCCATACACATCTTCCCTACCGGAGTTTTTCAATCCAGCTGGTAGGCGTGGAAATGGAACCAGAAATTGTGTTTGTTGAGAGGTTTCTGTTCATTGAAAGAACACCTGCATCAGAGCCCGGTTTCTACCGACTTCTGTGAAGCTCTGCGGAGAAGGCATGCGTTTGTCCTTTGAGTGAGCTGGCGAGTGTCATGTGGTACCATGTCCAGAGGGGCCTGGAAGTTTATAGCAAGTTTTACAAGCTTGATGTTCTTTTATGCAAGCCCATGCCGTGGCTGCCGGCGCCCATGCTGGACCACGTCTGGCACTGCTTCCCAGCGTGGTGAGCGCTGAGGGACCCCTGGTCTCTGTGTTCTTGTCCCCCCCAGCTCGTGGAGCCTCTTACGCCCAGCGGAGAAGCTCCTAACCAAGCCCTCCTGAGGATCTTGAAGGAAACTGAATTCAAAAAGATCAAAGTGCTGGGCTCTGGCGCATTCGGCACGGTGTATAAGGTAAGGTCCCTGGGACAGGCGGGGCTGCGGGGTCCCTCATGGTCTAAGGGAAGCCTGGAGTCCTCAAAAGCTGTATATTTCTATCATTTACTTTACTGTCTGTTTCACTGAGTGTTTGGGAGACTCCAGGTTTTTTTCCAAGTTATTGAGAGGATATCCTTTATAACCACAGTGAGCAGTGGTCCTGTGAGACCCATACACAGAGCAAAGGCAATTTTATGAAGGATGCCATTGACCTCGCAGTGGGGCGCAGCACGGGGCGGGAGGAAGGCCGCCCCTCTCCAGGGCATCAGAATGCAGCCCAGCCTAAATGGGCTCATCTTCGTTTGCTGCTTCTAAATCCTCTTTGCGTGAAATCTGATTTCAGTTAGGCCTAGACGCAGCATCTTTAAATGCTGGATGATATTATCCACATGGATTTTATAACGGGCTATACAAGCTTGAGGTTCTTTTATCTGAATAATCACTGTGATTCATGGAACCCGACAGCCACAGGGCTGCAGGGACCTCACAGTCCCCAGCAATGTCAGGCTTGGGTGCAGCTCCAAAGCCCCAGTCTCCCTCACCGTCAGGGTGCGTCACTGATAAGATCCACCCCCCTCGCTAGGCAATGTGTGGCACCGTCTCACAATTGCCAGTTAACGTCTGCTCTCTCTCTCTGTCATAGGGACTCTGGATCCCAGAAGGTGAGAAAGTTAAAATTCCCGTAGCTATCAAGGAGTTAAGAGAAGCAACGTCTCCAAAAGCCAACAAGGAAATCCTGGATGTGAGTTTCTGCTTTGCCGTGTGGGGGGCTGTGGGCTCTAAACCTCAGGGCCCGACTTTTCTCGTGTCTGGCAGGTGCTCTGCTGTAGACCCTGCCCATCTCCACATTCTAAACGTTTGCTTTCCATATCGTTCCCTTTCTAGCTATAGCCGGTACAATTCCATCCCCTTAGAGACAAGACTGGCCTTCCCATGCTGGCATCCACCCCAAAAGACTAGAAACAGGCAGTCGCTGGCATCTGCCCAGTTCTGGTCTCTTGGTACACGTGGTGAGCGAGTGCTCTTGGTGAGCCTGGAGCATGGCTATTGTGTTTGGTCATTTTGGGTTGAAGAAATGGAGGCATAAAGAAATGGGCTGACCCTTCCGTGGCTGGGGTAGGGTTTAAGCCTCTTGTTATTTCTGACTCTTGAAACCTGCTTTCAGTTCACTCCACCAAGTTATCTCAGCTTTAAAATAGCTTATTTTAAAGGTGTCTAAAGTATGATGGTGTCCAGTCTACAAGCTGCCCGCCTTCTGTACTTTCTCTCAAAATAATTCACGTTTTTCTCTAGTGTCTGTTGATTGTTACTTTATGGAATAAGTTCTTGGAAAATTCCACAAGATTGCTCTTACCGTCTTACTTCCAATTCTGTTGAACTTTTTTTTCTTTTTTTTTTTTTTTTTTTTTTGAGACAGAGTTTCACTCTTCTTGCCCAGGCTGGAGTGCAATGGTGCAATCTCGGCTCACCGCAACCTCTGCCTCTCGGGTTCAAGCGATTCTCCTGCCTCAGCCTCCTCAGTAGGTGGGATTACAGGCATGTACCACCATGCCTGGCTGATTTTGTCTTTTTAGTAGAGACAGGGTTTTACCATGTTGGTCAGGTTGGTCTCGAACTCCTGACCTCAGGTAATCGGCTCACCTTGGCCTCCCAAAATGCTGGGATTACAGGTATGAGCCACCACACCCAGCCCTGTTGCACTTTCTCAACCTTCTCTGGACCTTCCCCAGCCAGTGGTGGGAAGACACTGGCTGGGGTCTGACAGACCCTCTTTGACGCCGGCCCAGGCTGGCTGTGAGTTCACAGACACCCTTGATCTTGTCCTAACACAGAGCAAGTGACAGAGGGGGTCAAGGGGCTGAGGCAGTGGACTAGGGAAACAGAATCAAGGAAAGGGAAAAATGTCTGTCTTTATTACCTCAGTTTACTTGATTTTACGGCCAAGAAGAGCCAAAGCCAGAGAGTAATATCCCGCACCTCATGTCTAACGCACAGAATACACAGCAAGTGAAGAGAACATGGGCCTTTTTAAAAGCGTCTGAAGACATGATTTTTTAATTGGAGGAAATCTACAGTTTAATTTAACTCTACAGTTTAATTTTCTCTGGGCAGCTTTCCTTCCTTTTATTATGGTAGAGGAAATCCCATGTTGATACACTCCTAAATGAAAGATGATGTATTGATACAGTACAATAGAAAATCTGTAAAATTGATGATATACCTATCAAGAAAAATTAGCTTTCACGTTAACGATTTACAAATTGAGTCAAATCCTAGTAATAAATGTTAAGTCTTTTTAACATAACCCTGAGAAATACAAGAAGATGGGCAATCTGTGGAGCCTTTCACTTACAATCGCTAGCCCCTCACCTGCACTGTGTAGGAAAATCTTTGTGCAGAATTAGCTTCCTTAATCCATTGTTTATTCATTCAAGACGTTCTAATAAATTACACAAATAGATGTTGAAATGTGAATTTCAGTGGTAATTATAATGCAGGGTGAGGAGGGTTTGGAAGTATTTTAAGACAATAGCCGTGCCTTGGGAAGGAAGCGTTGTTCACTGAAAAGTGCCCCCAGGACCTTTTAATTGGAGGAAGTCTGCTTCTGTGGAGGTGGAAACGGGGTAGAAGACAGATAACGTTAGGGCTTAAAAGTTAAGTGCACCCAACTTCTGAAGTGCCCTTGGGTCTGGCTTGGTGGCTCTCGCCTGTAATCCCAGCACTTTGGGAGGCCAAAGCAGGAGGATCCCTTGAGCTTAGGAGTTTGAGACCAGCCTGGGCAACATACTGAGACCCAGTCTCTACAAAAAATAAAAAATTAGCTGGGTGTGGCACATGCCTGTAGTCCCAGCTACTCAGGAGGCTGAGATAGGAAGATAGCTTGAGCCCAGGAGATCTGAGCTGCAGTGAGCTAAAATCTCACCACTGTACCCCAGCCTGGGTGACAAAGGGCAAGGCCCTATCTCAAAAAAAATAAATAAATAAATATAGGTATTAATAGATATATATATATATCTGAATATAGATATCTATATATAGATACCTATATAGATACCTATATATAGATACCTATATATCTGAATATAGATATCTCTATGTACTCTTTCTATAGATACGTAGATATATGGAATATTTATATCATGTTATATATCATATATATATCATGATATATATCATATATGTTATATATATAATATTTGTATTTCTCTCGCTCTCTCTAAATATATTAAATAAATAAAAGAAGGGCTCGGTTTGGCCTCCTGCTCGTCCTGGTTTCTCGTCCCCTCTTCCCCTTCCATCGTTGTATTTCCTTGCCCCAGGTTTCTTCACTGTGGCCACGGCCCCCTCCTCTCCAGTGGTGGGTGTCATCGCTGCTGGGGTCAGCAGACAAGAAGCCTGAAGCCTGTGGCTTGTCTCGCAGCTCAGGCTGCCCGGGCCTCACCAGCAATCCTGGCAGGCAGGGCTCCTCGCTGGGATGGAAAGGGGGGAAGCTGGAGGAGGTCTTTTCTGGTAAAGGAAGCAAAAGCTAGCAATGCCCAAGCCAATTTCAACAGGGAGTTTAACAGCCCTTTAATCCTGCGTCAGGACAGCTCACAGGCCGTGTGTGCTCTCAGAAGGACTCACATGCATGCCCGCACGGCGGCAGTGACTCCATGCTCACGTTTCCCCTGCCAACCCCAGACCCCGCGACCAGCACACATACTGCAGCCCCAGTTCCTTGCGATCAGCAGTGGCTTAGTGAATGGGTAAAGTTCTGAAAATGCAGGGGATACCTGCCCTTCATTCATAAGGCTAGACATACACCTCTTCTTAAGGAGTTCAAATGCTTGTGGAGCCCCAACTTTATAGAGTAGGGTCGTTCAGATGAGGCAGGCGAGCCAGAAGGAAGGAACCAAAAGTCATGTCAGCAGTTAGAACAAAGTAGCAGGCTTTCAGGGTCACAAAGCCTCAGGGACACTCCTGCAGTAGGACTGGGACCAGAGCCATGGGGGCTCTGCCTGGCTGCGTGCGGACGCTGGGGCTCTGCGGAGATTGTTGTGGAATACCAAGCGTGCTTGCTGTAGGTCACGGTGCACCTTTACCGCTTCCAAGACAAACAGCGGAGAACAAAGCTCGCTTTAGCTTCTGCGCACACCGCACGGGGACACACGACTAAACAGCGTTCCCATTGTGCCGGCTGGGTGGGGAGGAAGTGATGGCCCGGTGGGTTTATCAGATGTTAGTAGGATGGGGCCTGGCAGGGCTCCAGGCTCTGTGTGGCCGACACCCACGCTCCCTCTCTGCTCCCCATTCCCAGCCGCAGGTCAGCCCCGCAAGGCCCTGAAGCAGATGGGCCGCTCAAACTGCCCCGGTTTGCAGATTTTTCTTCCCTCTCAAATGAATACAATATGTTTCCAAATCTCAACCAGATCCTGAGAAAATGGGAACAGCCAGAGGATTTCTTTGGTGTTATGGTTGTACAGCTTCCCAGACTTGGGGGAGAGATGTGATTTGTGCTTTCTGGCAATCCCATGGCCTATTAATTTTTCCATAGGCTTTCCAGTTTAAACTTAGGGTAGGTAATGGAAAGAGAACACAAAACAGATTTCTACGTGTGCTCTGTGTGTGTGTCTCTCACATCTAAAGCCTGTTAACCGGAGCACCCAACAGGCCCCACATGCTTCCTTCACACAGAGGACCCAGGATGCCTTAGACCCACTGGGGCGAGCGGCAGGCCGTGGAGGGAGCCAGGCCAGGGGTCAGGAAACCTGGCTGTGGGCCCCGACCTGACCTTGTGCAGGGTGGCCTCAGGTGGACCACTCACCTCGCCAGCCTCAGCTTACCTTGTGACTAAAATGACCTCAGGCAAAATAGGCTTCCTGGCCCTGTTCAGTTCTGACTTTTTATAAACAAGCACTTTTCCAAGTTGAAGGAATGTTTTCAATAGCTACTGAGTCTACAGATAATAAAAACCTCCTCCGTTCTTTAAAATTGTGATATTAGGTTTCGTATATAAAAGGAGAATAAAACACACTCTCCTTGAAGATAGAGCCTAAACACTCTGCAGAAAATATTTAAAGCTACCGTTTTTTGCTTGTTTGTCTTTAATGAAAGTGGCCTAGGCTTTGGCCTGCTTTGAGTCTTTGACCTTGCATGGCTTCAGTGCAGTTCAGCCCTGACAGTTTTGAAGCAGGTGCGTGCCTAGATCTGCACTAGACCCTGCTGGAATGATGAAGTGAAGGCCCAGGCCCTCAGAGCACTGGCCACGCATTTGCCAACAGATAAGGAGCGGGGACTGGAGGCAGCATGGGAGCAAGTGTGTCCTGGGCGACACGACATTGCAGAGTGCCAGCCAGACCCCAGGTGTGTGCTAGGAGCTGGCCATGCCATCCCTTCCCCAAAGGGCTTGGTGGGAAGGGCACTTTTTAGATCACACAAATATTTAATTACAGATGATGATGAATGCCCCAAAACAGTGTCTTCAGCTTCATCAAGCTTCAGAATCCAGAGGGTTTGTTCGTCGGAGGGCCGGGCCCATCTCCTGCATGTCACCCTTCTGGCCTGGGGCGGGGCCCAAGAAGGTGTGCCTCCAACGGGTTTCCAGGCAATGCCAAGGCTGCCTTCTCACGGAAAAACTGCAAGATATCAGGAGAGTTTCATTTAGATTGAGGAGTCAAGGAAGGCTCCTCTGAGAAAGGGTCCACCAAGGAAGGAGGAGGCGGAAGGCTTCTGGGGACATAGGCCCTCGGGTGGTCAAGGGCCAGGGAAGGTCCCCTTGGGGAGAAGGTGGCAGGAGCACCAGAGGCTGGAGAAAGGTAGGCAGGTAGCCTTGGGGCTTCCCAAGAGCAGGGCAGGCCGGGGCAGCGTTTCAGGCAAGGAAAGTGTGTGAGCATATTTGTGCTTTTGTAAATATTTACAGTTTGCCCTCTGCGTCTGCAGTTCCACATCCATGGATTCAATCAGCCAGGATTGAAAACACTGTGGGGGGAATTGCATCGGTCCTGACCACCTGCGGACTTTTTATTCTTGTCATTATTCCCTAAACAACACAGCATAACAATTCTTTGCATAGCATTTGCACTGTATTAGGCATGATAGGTAATCAGGAGATGCTGTAAAGTACGCAGGAGCATGCCTGTCAGTGACATGCAAATACTGTGCCATTTTATATCAGGGGCTTGAGCATCCTCGCGTTTCCGTATCTGCGGGAGGTCCTGGAACCGATTCCCAGATGCTAAGGGTGGACTGTCTGTACCCTCTCTGCCCCACCCCGCCTCTGTCTCCCTCCCGTCCCCACCTGCCCAAGCACCCTCCGACAGCACCCTATCTCTGAGCCTTCATCTGGCCCAGTGTGTTCACTTCTGCAGAGAAACTAACTCACCCAAGTCCACACTCAAAACACAGGCATTGCTGAGATGGGAAGAGCAGCTTCTGGGCGCATTCTGCTGCAGTCCAAGCATTCTTTTCCATGTCTGAATAAAAGGTCATGACCATTTGTATTTTAAAGGGAAAGAGAATTTATGGGTGGAAACTGGGGATTCCCTCATTCCCAGTCAGACAGAAAAGAGGACCCCATTGTGTGCATGATTGCAAATAAATTTAGCTTCCTCAGCCCAAGAATAGCAGAAGGGTTAAAATCAACTCTGTATTTATGGCTCTGTCAAAGGAAGGCCTCTGCCTTGGCAGCCAGCCGGAATTAGCAGGGCAAAAGACGCCTGACTCAGAGCAGCATGGATTTCCCATGGGGAGCCTGGAGGCGCACACAGAGAGACCACTTCTCTTTAGAAACGTCCCCAGCAACCCGGCAGCCTTTAGCTTAGGGAGCCTGGGAGCACACACAGAGAGACCACTTTTTAGAAACAGGTCCCCAGCAGCGAGGCAGCCTCTCGTCACTATAGATTGAATGCTGTGTCCATTTCAAAGTCTGAGACTGGTCCATTGAAAGAGCTTATCCCGCTGCTCTTTGCAGAGGTGCTGTGGGCAGGGTCCCCCGCCCAAATGCCCACCCATTTCCCAGAGCACAGTCAGGGCTAAGCTTGGCTCATGGGGAAGGGAAGCCTTCCTCCCTGCTGGCTCGGTGCTGCCCAGAAGCCTTCCCCATCCGCTGTCCACTGCAGCACCCACAGCCACGGTTCCTGATGCGCGGGCCAGCCATTACCCAGGATGTTCCGGACCCCACAGACAGATTCCTACAGGCCCTTGTGATATTTTAAACCACAGCATCCTTAACCTTGAGGCAGAGGTCTTCATGACAAAGACACTGGCAGTTCCCAAACTCAGAGATCCGATGACTACCATTCCTTCTTTATCCAACGTGCTGCTGACGGCCACTGTTGCCTGGGCCTCCCTGTCGTGAGGCATCCCCAGATGCACCCTGGAGGGGCCACCCCCACCGCATCTGTCACTTCACAGCCCTGCATCAGCATCCGTGTGCTGTCCTTTGCAGGCACGGCTTTTCCTCCATGAGTACATACCTTGAAACTCAAAATCGCCTTCATGAGGTTTCACCTGGAAGGGGCCCATGCACCCTCCCTCTGGCTGCCCCGAAGCCGCACTGACGCGTCTCTCCCTCCCTCCCTACAGGAGGCCTACGTGATGGCCAGCGTGGACAACCCCCATGTGTGCCGCCTGCTGGGCATCTGCCTCACCTCCACTGTGCAACTCATCACGCAGCTCATGCCCTTCGGCTGCCTCTTGGACTATGTCCGGGAGCACAAGGACAACATCGGCTCCCAGTACCTGCTCAACTGGTGTGTGCAGATCGCAAAGGTATGCGGGGAGGGGACATAGGGAGCCGGGATGCTCACATGAGGTCCGCACTCCTGGGGTAGCAAGAGTTTGCCACGAGGCTGTGTGTGTGCATGCTTTATGGAGTGCTCGGTATGGTCCGATGTCTGTGTTCTTATTTCTCTGGAATTCTTTGTGAATACTGTGGTGTTTGTAGTGAAGGAAGAGTGTGACTTGCCCCAGCCAGGACTTGGTAAGGTAAGCAGGCCAGGCCAAGGCCAGGAGGACCCAGGTGGTGGTGGAGCGGAGTGCGTCAACGGAGGCCCGGTGAGCAGGTGCGAGGAGCTGACAGAGGGCACAGCTGCTGCTGCTGCGTGGCTGGGGCCTTGGCTTCGTGTTCCCCTGGCTACAGGCTGGCTCCAGAGCCAGGGCGGGGCTGAGAGAGCCAGGTAGCCCCGCATGGGTGCTGGGGACAGGCACAGAGCAACAAGCCAGGTATTTCACAACTCACGCGGACCCAGAAAGACTTCTGCTTTAGCCCGAGCCTCTCCCATCTCCATCCGAGTCTTGCCTCAGTGATTTGCACTCAACTTGCTAAATCCTACTTTTTTCTGACAGTGGGTGTACATTTCACTCTGTTGAATTTAAACAATTTGCAGGCAGGCCCTGTTTCCAAGAATACCATGTTGCCCCTTATCTCCCTCCAACCCCAGGTCAGGGAGTCCAGGGATGTGCCAGGGACCAGGGGGAGGGAACAGATGCCCACCCAGCCTGGGCAGGTCCTTGTTGCTTGCGTCCCCTTGGTCAGCGGTGACAATTGGTCCTGCTGAGTCACTCTTGAGGAGCTCGTCCAGCTCCAGGCAGATGTAAACGGTGACCTACAAGATGACAAACAGACACATCTGGAGTGCTCTTGCCAGCAGGTGCCCTTGACACCACCAGAGAGGCTCTTGCTGGGAGCTGCGATGCTTGGGACCGCTCCCTCCCATCGCGGAGCTCTGGGTCCGCATTGCAGAAGAAGGGACCACCTCCCAGAATAACCAGGCGGCAGCACACCCTGCACAGCCCCTTTTACTCCAGCACCTTCAGGCACTGATTTCTCAGCCACAGCCACAGATGGCCCCTGGCAGCCCAGGAAGTGGGGAACACTCATGCTTCTCTGAGTACAAAAATTGCTGAATGTTTTTGTGATTCTCACGGTCATAACCCAGTCACACAGTAGAGCAGTCCCATACCATTGCTAGTCAATGGTCCTGGGAGAGGGTCTTGTGTGCCTCGGATGCTGGGGCCTGTTTTTTTGTTTGTTTTTGTTTTTTTTTAAGATGGGGTTTCACCACGTTGGTCAGGCTGGTCTTGAACTCCCGACCTCAGGTATTCTGCCCGCCTTGGCCTCCAAAGGGCTTGTATTACAGGCATGAGCCACTGCGCCCAGCTGGGGCCTGTTTTTATTGGGAGGTGCTTGTTATTTCTGTGTGTGGCTGCGTTTGACACGGCCTCTTCCTGTGTCTCTGTGACCACAGGCCCCTATCCTTTCTCTTATAAAGATACCAGTCATTGGGCTTGAAAATTGCTCAAAGAGTCTATTGTAAAGGTGCTTAGCACACACACACAAAAAAAATGATAGCTGTGTGAAGTGATGGATATATTAATTAGTTTGATTTGATCACTCTGCTACGTGTATAGATGTCAAAACAAACATTGAACTCCATAAATTTATTTATTAGGAAAGATACCAGTTCACCGGGCACAGTGGCTCATGCCTGTAATCCCAGCACTTTGGGAGACCGAGGCAGGCAGAATCACAAGGGCAAGAGATCGAGACCATCCTAGCCAACATGACGAAACCCGGTCTCTACTTAAAAATACAAATATTAGTTGGGCGTGGTGGCATGTGCCTGTAATCCCAGCTACTCAGTAGGCTGAGGCAGGAGAATTGCTTGAACCCAGGAGGCGGAGATTGCAGTGAGCCGAGGTTGCACCACTGCACTCCAGCCTGGTGCCTGGCAACAGAAAGAGACTCTGTCTCAAAAATTAAAAAAAAAAAGATCCCGGCCATTGCATTTAGGACCCACCCTAAATCCAAGATGATTTTATTTCAAGATTTTTAACTAAATAGATTTGCAAAACCCCATTTCCAAATAAGCACGTTCTGCAGTTCTGGGTAGACGTACCATATGGGGACACTGTTCAAGCCACTGCAGCACTGGTCTTGAGGAGGGGCTGGTCAGCCCGGGGTGGATGTGGCTGGGTGTGGAGCTACGTCAGAAGGTCCACTCATGCCCTGACCCGGAACCGAGACCTGCTTCCCCGGCTCACCTCCTGGTTGTCTGAAGCAGGGAACGGAGAGCACTACCCTCCCTACCCAGACAGTCGCTATTACTGGTTTCACTTTCCCCTTAGCACATGTTGCCCCGGGAAGATCTGGTTGATTTATGGCTTACTTGAGTTTGTGTCTACCTGTCCCAACCGGGAGGTGAGCCCTGGCTGTCCCCAGAACCGAGCCCTGCACATGGGAGCTGCCCTGCCCCCATTCATCAGAGGGGGCCAGCAGTCCACAGCTGTCCATCGTCTCCACCAAGGTGACTCCTCACGTGGTGGAGAGGTGGCTGGCCATCCGTGAGGAATGCAGATGTGACTGTTTTTTCCTTAAGGGGTACGTAGTCTTGGCTGGTTTTGCCCAATACAGCACAGGCTCAGGACCTCAGTGGACTGTGGATTCAGGTCTGGATTCTGGTGCATTCGCTGTGTGAGCGTGGGCACGTTGCTGGCCTCTCTGCGTCTGTGTAGTGTTCTGCCAGTTGTCTCTCTGGGGGGGTAGGGAGGGCAGAGAGCCCCTTCGCATCGCTCACCATGGGCCTAGCACACGGCCGACGCCCACTGAGTGTTCCTTTCCTCCTTTGACCCCCTTTGGCTGACCTAGGTTGGAGTAGTCACTAAAATACATCTGGAAACATCGTCCTAATCCTGGTCTGCGCCAACCCTCATTCCCTGGGGCAGCATCGCCGTCCTGCGCCCTCCGCTGCTCCTGAGCTGCTTGTGAGCTGCTCTCCGGCTCTCCTTCCCATGCTCACATTCCAGTCCACCTGGCCTAGATAAGTGGAGGTTTATTTGACCCCGAAAATTAGCCTTCTGCCATGCAATGAAAAAAACAAAAAGCCGAACATAACAGTGTCCGTTACAGAGAACTCATTTAGTGCAGGTCTCAGTTAAGCAGGAATTACTGACGGCCTGAGTTTAAGTTTCCAGGGCCTGAAAGTTTTCCACGATAGTTTTCTGTATAATATTACCTACAATTTCAACCTGTTATTTAAACCCATTCTTGTGTTTGTTGTACTCTGATTAGCTTTATTTTGATTTGACGTCCTTTTACATTACGGACAGTTAACGCTTTGTCTCCGTTAGATTTGCTTTTTAATTCACAAGAGAAACCCCATTCCTCTGTATTTGAATAGCTGCAATGATGGAGCAGCTGTCCCAGAGGGACAGGAAAACAACGGTTTCCCAAATCGTCAAGTTAGAAATTTGCTCTTGGGTTACTTACAATGTATCTGAGTGTTAAACAATTTTTTTTAAAGTTTGAAGTAAAACTACCCAGAAATACTTAGTGGCTGACCAGAAACTAGACTCCTGACATTCTCAAAGTGGGATTTATTGGCTTATAAATGTCCTGTGTTGATTCACAAAGGCACAAACTCTCTTGGGACGTTCTCTTCTAAATATTGATAGGAGAGGGGGCTGCTGTTACGGAAGTTTCGTTGTCTGGACTAAACTGCTAAACAGATTAGATAACGTTATATCAACTAGACAAAAGGAAAAAGAAAAAGAAAAAGAAAAAAAAAAACAGAGGTGTCCTGGGAGGCATCCAGATGAGACCTGTAGACCGTAAGAGACATTCCTTGCTATCTACAGGGAAAATGGCTTTTCTTCTCCATGTGCAAAATCATCTCAGGAGCTTGCGGAGATATCACCTGCTTACTTACCAGCCAGAAAGAGCAGGTGTCTCCTAAATTCATGATTCAGGAGCTCACAGTGGCTTTCACACCCTAGGAGTACGTTAGACTTAAGAAAGCCCCTCTACCCTTCCTGGGTACACAGGCCAGCTAGCAGATCCCAGAACAAATCACAAGGCACAGTCATCGAAAGAGCCGGTCATCCTTGCCATTTGGAAAGCTGTGCCCCTGCGCTACCCTCTCCCCAGGGAGCCTCCCATGCCCAGGACTACAGGGTCAGGCCTTTCAGACTGCGACTCATCTCACATTCTTCCAGACTGTTTGACAACAGCCTCTCATCACCTAATGCAGATTACAGTCTCACAGAACTGAGTGTTCAGGCAGACACTGGTATGGCTCTGTAATACAGCAAACAGTATCAGTTTACAGCCCTGAGCCCAGGCCCGGCGAACTATGCAGAGCCGCACTGGGGCAGGGCTCCCAGAAAGAAGCTGGCTTACGGGTGGCACTCTCTGACTACAACTCTGCCAGCACCAAACTCTACATAGTTGCACCTATGAGATAAATTTAATACAGATAAATGTAAAAAAAAAAAAAAAAAAAAAAAAAAAAACCTTCAGTGGCTCCTTTTGTCAAGTATATGGGCCACTTAGTCTAGTCCAAGTTTATTTCAAAAAGCCCTGAGTGCTTTCACGGCTCACGCCCTGACAGGAGGCCCCAGTGGCTGTGAGCTGCCAGGAAGATGGGCTGAGTGGGCCTGGCTGTCCCATCCACCCCGGGAGACAGGGAAGGAGACTGCACACTCCAGGCCTATCCCTGGGCGCCAGGTCACGAAAACCACGCTGACAGCTCATGCTGTGTGTGTGTCATAGCGCACGCGCGGGACTGTGAGACAGTGAAATTGACGCTGGGTGGAGCGCTGAGGAGGAGCCACGGTGGGTTGGTGGAGACAGGCCGGCATGGAGAAGAGACCCTGGCTTGTTCCATGTAGCTCCCATTGCAGCCTTTAGGCAGGTCCCAGGGGTCTCCGGCCTTCATCACACTCCCCTCATGGCTTTCCCAGACTCAGATGAGGATCCGAGGGGTCAGGGCTCCAGACACAGTCACCACCTGCCCCTGTGCTGACTAACTGTGGCCCCAGGGTGGTGACTCAGCCCCACACCTCCTGCTCCCATCCGCAGTGGGCCAGAGAGGATGACTTACCCAGCACGTTCACATCACACAGCTCTGTGAGTCCCTAGGTCCAAGGACCAGCGATTTCAGTTACGTGAATTATTTTTTTTTTATTTGTTCTTGCATATTCTACAAAGGGTTGCGGCTAAACTTAACCTGAACGATCGCTTTAGTATATCACTAAGAAGCCAAAGCTCATAGTGCTGTTGAGGGGCGTGCGTCATCTTTAGACATTTTGACTGGTTCTTTCTTGACCTGCTAGTGTTAAGTATCACATGAAATATGCATAGAAGTAGCACACGATTTCTTATCTCCCCAAGTTTGCCAATGAATACGGAGCAGAAAGGGAAGCAGGTCACAGCGGGAGGCGCAGCTGTCCTGAGGCCGCCGTGCAAGGCACAGGGAGGGTGAGCTCTGAGGCCAAATGCACTGGGTCTGTCAGCTGAGCACCCTGGCTCTAGCAAGATAGTGGTGAACAAGCCAAATGGACCCTCACCTTCCAGAACCCTGAGTCCTGCAGACCAAACAGGGTGACGGGTCCTTTCGCTGTCCTGGAGGCCTCTGCAGGTGCGAGTTGGCTGCAAACAGAGAGTAAAGGCTCTCCAGGTGGGGAAGTGGAGCCAGCTCTCTGAGCAGGAGATGCTGAGGACAGGAGGGAAGCCACCGGACAAGGGACAGTGGGGACGGAGTGTTGGGCCCTCCCTAGGATCTCTTTTTATTTTATTTATATATTTTTTAAAGATGGGGTTTCACCATGATGGCCAGGCGGATCTTGAACTCCTGACCTCAGGTGATCCACCCACCTCGGCCTCCCAAAGTGCCAGGATTACAGGTGTGCGCCACCACGCCTAGCCCCCAGTATCTCTTATAGGGGACAAGGCACATGGAGCCTCATCACAAAGGCAAGACAGTGGCCAAATTCAAGGTCGTTGCAAAAGGGTTGGAGAAGAGAGAATAGATTTGGTATTTGGAGAAAATGGTGACAATCACGAGCACCTACACGGGACTCTCCATGGGTGGTATCTAAGTAAGTGCTGTCTCTGCATGAACTCATTCCACCCTCCTATTAACTCATTCCGCATATGGGGAAACGGAGGCATGCAGCATTTACGTCACTTGCAAAGTCTCAGGATTTGATCCAGGTGACCTGGTTCCATGGTGCAGCCTCTCAGCCTGCACAGATGCCCCGGCTTAGAGCACGACTCCCAGGACAGGGGTCCCAGCAGCCCTCCCTCCCTGCACAGCAGGGCGCCCGCGCTGCACCGCTTCTGTCTGGGAATAGGACATTCTGACACTTTTCTGCCTCTTCCGAGGTCCAGCGCTTACGCTATACCCCCCTGGGAAGGGAGAAAGGTGGCCTGAGCAACAAACTCTTCCATTTTGGGGGAGCTCAAAACCTCAGATGCTCTGAGAGCTGAAGTCCAAGGACAGCAGTGGTAGCTTCTCCTGGTGACCACTGTGCTTAAAAACTTCATCAGATCTGTAGCTTCAGAGCCCCCTGGACCCCATCCCTTACCTCCACCAGCTGTGGGTGGGTCCCTGGGGTGGGGCTGTTCTCCCCACCTGCACCCCTAGGGCTGAAGGGTTAAGAGGAGACCACCATCATTTATACAGAGGGATCCTGGGGGCTGAGGCCTGAGAAAGCCATGCACAGCCTCTCACCTTCTCCCCAGCTGTGGCTGGGAGTGTCTGGCCTTGCCTGCGTCAGGACCAGCCGCAAGTGGGGGTGAGGGATGAGCCTTAGTCCCCAGGGGAAGCGTGATGGTAGTCTAGGTCTCAGCATAGTTCTGGTAGAGGTGGATTAACTTGAAGATGATGGACCTTAAGCATCTTTCTAATCTTGCTTTAAGTAAATACCTCTGAACAGCAGCAACGACAAAACAGGGTGATGGGAAAGCCGCGCTACCACCTCCGTTCCACCCGAACCACCGGCCTCCCGGCCTCCCCTGTGCCGCTTCTTCCTCGCTGGGTCACTACCCCACAAGGTCTTCCACAGGAGGTTTACAAAACAGAACATAGGCGATCCAGCTCCCGCCTCTCACTCTGAACTCCTCCCAAGACTTTAACACCCAGCCCTTCAAGGTCAGGCATAGCCCCTACCCCTCACTCTGTGGGTACCTGCCAGAAAAATCCTTCTTTTTTGTAAGTGGAAGTTCCCTTCTGGCTTTTGAAATCCCCTTTTACCCCCAGTGCTGCATTTCAAAATTCATCGCAGCTTTCCTATAGTAATTAACAAAAACCAAATATGTTAAATTCAGTTAAAGTGAAGGTCTCAGAGAAGCAGTAACTGAGTTTCCTGAGAGGCCCCACTGAGGCTTTGCTGAGTTTGCTTCCTGTGACATCTCTGCCGGGACCCTGGGAGCTCACAGGCCGTGTGGCAGCTCTTATCTTTGAGGACTGGTTAAAGCATGACTCCTTTTGAAAGGCACAGAGTTGGCCCTTTACAGGTCCCGGCAGTGGGACAGAGACGCAGGCGTCAAGTCTCATCTAAGTTCACATGGGCTCATCTCTCTGTCCCAACATTATCTCCGATCTAAGACCCTCCCGCGGATTACCTGAGTTCCAGAACTGTCCCGTGCTCTCTCTGCCCTTTCCCATGCCTTTGTTGAAGACCGGCGTTCTGAGGAAACAGACACTGTGTGGAAATGGCTCAGGTCTTTAAAGCCCCGGCCGGAGGAGCAGGGGAGGGCTGGGCTGGAGCGCAGGTGGATTTGTTAGATTGCCAGAGTGGCGTGGACTTCCTCAGAGGCACCGGCCAGGGTCCGTGCTCACGCTGGCTCCTACTTTCTCTCATATTACAGACGGATGGACGGACGGATGGACGGACGGCCGACGGACAGATAGAGATGATAAAGATAGATAGATGATAGATTAGATAGCTAGATAGATTAGATAGATAGATAGATGATACATCAGATAGATAGATAGATAGATAGATGATACATTAGATAGATAAATGATAGATTAGACAGATAATACAGATAGATGATAGATACAGATAGATAATACACACAAAGAATAGATATAGATAGGTGATACATAGAGATAGATAGATGATAGATACAGATACGTAGAAGATAATATAGATACATAGATGATACATAGAATATACATAGACAAATGGGGATAGATAGATGATAAAGATAGATAGATAGATGATAGATTAGATAGATAGACAGATTAGATAGGTGATACATTAGATAGATAGATGATACATTAGATACATGATAGATTAGATAAATAAATGATAGATTAGATAGATAATACAGATAGATGATAGATACAGATAGATAATACATACAAAGAATAGATATACATAGATGATACATAGAGATAGATGATAGATACAGATACATAGATAGATGATACATAGAATATGCATAGATGAATGGAGATAGATGATACCTAGAATAGAGATAGATAGATGATATAGATATAGATATTGATATAGATAGATAGATAGATAGATAGATAGATAGATAGATAGAACCCCAAGCAGCCTCTGGCTTGACAGGCATGCTTCCCAGCAGGTGAATTAAGGCCACTGTCCCAGTAGTGGTCTTAGGGCTCAAGGGATTTGGTCTGTGCAGCCTCATGCTTCAGCCTCTGGACCCTGGGTCATCTGATAAGGTGTTCATGTGGGGACTGGGATGAACAGGCATCTGCACGGATGTGTTTGAAATGGCTGGCACATCGCCAGTGCTCAGCACCTTCAGCTGCTATCACCATTCATTCATTCATTCATTCAGTTGTTCACTGTTCAACAGGCCATTTTAAAAATGTGCCCAGTGTACCAGAATCTCCGCGAAGCATTTAACGAGGCAGAATGGAAGTTAGTGATGGTGGTGCAACGAAGCTGGGAGTGTACCCTGAAGGCCTCCTGTGGGCTTAAAGAACGTGTGGAAACCACACATTTTAAATAGGGAGGGAGAAAGGGAGAGGCTCCCGGTCCCCTGCGTAGGGCTCTTTACTGTAGGCCTGTGCCACTCCTGCTCACAGCTACCGCAGAGGAAGCCTCCAGCAAATGTGAAGAACGAGCACAAGATACAGTGTAGAAGGAAAGGAGAAAGGAAGGGTGAGTGAGAAATCGCGGGACAGAGAAGAGAGAAGAGGAGACAGCGGGAGAGCCCACACAGCCCGGAAGGAAGGCACTGGGTGGAGCCTGGCAAGAGTCTGAGCTAAGCCTCCCTTTCGAATGGGCAGGACTTCATGACATTTAGTAAGCGGAGGCCTTGCTCTGTAAGAGACAGAGAACCAGGCAGACCCAAGCCAGCATCCCAGGACCCAGAGGAGGCAGGCATGGTGGCAGGGACCTGGCCTCTGAAGGAGACCCAGGCTGCCAGAGTGGCAGAGAGTCCGGGCCAGCCCCCCGTTGGGAAGTGCTGCGTCAGCTTCTGCCCGTCCCTCTCCCTTCCACCCACCATGCTGACGTAATACTTCCTGATTTGGAAGCGTTGTTCCGGAGAAGAGCCTGCTCCTTTCCTCTTAAGTAGGCAGGGGAGCACTAGCGTCCAGCAGCATCGGAACCCGTAGGAGCCCTCTCGGCAGTGCGGGGAGAGGGGACAGTCTGTGCCATCACGAGCCGTGGGTGGCAAGCAAGCATCTCTTTTCCAAGAGAGAAAAACATCAAAGGCCTCACAAATGGTGCCCAGACTCATTCTGCATAGCATCTTTGTGAGACCCTATGTTCTTAGGATGACTGATTTTGCCTGAGAAAGAAAAAAATTTAATTTTACTCTGACATGCCAAATCAACGAATCATTTTCACATAATATTCAGTCAAAAAAAAAAAAAAGGCAAACAATTTGCCGGAAAATTTAAGAATCCATCCACATCTACAGCTTTTCCCGGCAGCCGCAATACAGTGGGATCCCTCCATACGGGAGCGGAGCAGGATGTGGACGCGTGTTGGTTTCTGTTTGCTGCACTGTAGGGAGCGTTTCTGGGGTGCCCATTCTGCTAGAAGTGTGTGTCAGCCGTAAGGGAACTGGAAAAATGGCCCACCCTCTGGCTGGAGAGGGGAGACAGTATGGGGGAAACAGTGCAAGAGGTCTGCAGAACTTCACCCCTCCCAGCCTCTCCCACCTGCCAGCCTGGCCCTTGCAGAGAAATGCGGGCTGCCACGCTCATGCCAAAGCCTGGGGCAGCTGGGCTCAGCGAGGCAGGCATCCATCGGGCAAGGAGGAGCAGGGATCAGCAGTGACCCCAGCGGCCGGCAGGGAGCCGGGTGCCTGTGACAAGGACACCAGGGGCCGTGGGTCAGGGTCAGCGAGGGTCAGGGTAGCATTCCTAGGAGTTCACTCTGTCGGACGCTGTGCTGACTGCTTCTCACATGTTCTTTGTTTCTTACTCTCAGCACAGAGATTCCAATTGCAACGGGATTGTGGAAGCAGCCAGGGAGGTAGGGGGAGTGGTGTCTTCTAAAAGCATACTCTGTATCCATGTGGTTTCAGTAATAATCATAATAAACCAGTGAAAAGTACAAGAGGCCAAAAATCTTCATAGGCAGGGAACCATGTCAGAGAGTCCAAGAAAGCGCAATGAGAGTGTAGCTTAAAAACCCTGATAGACATTGCTTTGCCCCAGCTTGGTGAGGAGGGCATGGTCCCTGCCACCACCCGCCCGCCCCCCGCCCCCGACTCCCGCTTTGCAGATAAACCATGTGCAGGAACGTCAACCTGGCAAGTTGAGGGCAAGCTCAAGCCCAGGTGTCAGCTGCGCAGCGGAGCTCCTGCTCTGCTCTGCCCTCTTCTACGAGCTCCTCTGGGCTTAAAACTCAAGGAACTGGATGGAGAGAAGTTAATGGTCAGCAGCAGGTTACCCCACCTTTCATCTGCCTTTCTGTTCTGTCCATCGGTAGTTACTAGCATTCACCAGCCGTGAGTCCTCAACATGGAAAGGCTCGGAGCCTGGGGTGCCCATGACCCTGAACCCAGATGCGGAGCGTCTACCATGATGACCTGCCTCTCACAGCAGGGTCTCCTGTTGCAGGGCATGAACTACCTGGAGGACCGTCGCTTGGTGCACCGCGACCTGGCAGCCAGGAACGTGCTGGTGAAGACGCCGCAGCATGTCAAGATCACAGATTTTGGGCTGGCCAAACTGCTGGGGGCAGAAGAGAAGGAGTATCATGCGGAAGGAGGCAAAGTAAGGAGCTGGCTTGTAGATCAGCCGGCATTTTCCTGACATCAGGGACCAGGCTGCCTACCCACTAGCTGTATTTCTAACTCCTGCAGGGGAGGACGCTCTCCAAACATTCTGGGTGAGCTCACAGCAGCTGCTGCCGGCAACTTGGGCCAGCCAGGGTGTCCTGGCAGTGTGAGACCGAGCTGCTTTGGGAACGGGGCTTGCTGGGACAGTGAGTGAGGATATTATTCCTCAGGTGATCATTAGCAAAGGTTAGGTTTCAGCCTCTCCCGGGGGGACATAAACCCCCTTCAAAAGCACAACTGGGAAAGGTCACAGCTGCCTTGGTGGCCCACTGCTGTCGAGGACACCTCAGAAGCAGGAAAGGCCCCCACGTGGCCCGAGCTCCCAGCACTCTCTGTGGCTCCTGGCTGGGACAGGCAGCGATGGAGTCCTCTCCCTTCTCTGGCTTGGGTTTCTCCCAGGGACCATCACATCACTGAGGGATGCACGTCCCCTATCAGGCTGGGGAATGCCCTCCCACAGCCATGCCCCTCTGAGGTTTCACTCTGGCCTGCTTATCTCCTAGCAGCCACCAAGCCTGCGATGCTGGACCCTGAAAACACACACGGGCCTGGGTGAGCAAGGCCACTGGTCCCAACCATGGTGCCCAGCTCACCAGAGCAGCCCCCAGGTCCCAGAGAGTGCTGAGAAACCTACCACAGCAGCCCTGAACTTCGTCAGACTGAAATCCTTCTTGCAGGGAGGAGGCGCCAGGCCTGGGGGATGGGCCACAGGGTGACCTGGGTCCCCTGTGTGTGTCACTTGTAATTGGGTCCAGAGTGAATTACCTTTTTCCAACAGAGGGAAACTATTCGTTTCTTATTGCTTTATCTCTCACCATCCCAAGGTGCCTATCAAGTGGATGGCGTTGGAATCAATTTTACACCGAATTTATACCCACCAGAGTGATGTCTGGAGTTACGGTGAGTCGTCATCCTGGTGCTAATGAATCTGCACTGAGGCCGAGCTGGCTTTTATTATTAGCTAATTTACATTATATGCTCTGACAGGCAAGTATTTTCTTTTGAGATAATGACTAACGGTCATGCCCTCGTGGCTGTCTATCTGTTGCACTGAGAAAGCACGGCAGAGGAAGAGTCCAGCTGCCATCTGAAAGTCACTGGAGACGGGGATGAGCCGGTCTGGCAGGGAGGGGACAGGGGAGGCAGAGAGCTTAGGGAACGCCTCTCCCCGCAACGCCCACCCAAACTTGACCCGTTGCCATGAATGTGAAGTGAACTAGAGGGAGGTGACGGAAGAAGCTTGGTGGGGAATAGCTCTGGTAGAGAATGGGGCTTACGGCAAACTGCCTGTGGCCGTTGTGACATCATGTGGACTGTGGCCCTTGTGTGTCAGAGAGGCCGTCTTGACAAGCACGCTGAGTACACACATTGGGGAGAAAGACGGAAGGGAGCTGGCCCTTGCTTCTCTCCCGCGGGAGGACCACTTGGTCCGGACCCGGGGGGTCTGTTCCTCTTCCGAATCCCAGCACACGCCTGTACACCTGTCTTCACCAGGGCCCCTCTTTTCACCCGGCCCTGGGTCCCTGCCCTGTCCTGAGCCTGCAGGGACCTCCCCTGTTGAGAACGTGTTGCTGGCACATTGCTCTCTGACCGCTGTGCCAGGCATGTTCCGCACTTACCCTGAATTTCAGCCAGCAGCTTACTGAAAGGCTGAAACCCACGAACCTACCCCTTTATTGAGGCAAGTCAGTTACCCTGAGCCATCTACAGCGACAGGAGTGAGGGGGAGTTGCCTCACCTCTCTAGAAAAGTATATCGAGGAGAACACTATTGAAGGGAACTTCCAAGAATAATTTAGTCAGTACCACAAAAGCAAAATTATTCAAGGTATCATCCTTTTTTATTTAGTATTTTTTCCTTTTCCTATAGCATTATTAACTTTCTGATTTGCCAAATACACACATATTTTTAAATTTCCGGAGTCTTTATCTCTTCTGTTAAAATGTAAGACTTATGATACAAAGGCCGAGATCTGTGTCCATGAATCAGAAGTTTGGTAGGCGCCTGTGAGCTGAGCTGCCTCGATTAATGGAACAGATAAGGAAATAAAGGTCTGCTGATGAATTGTTATTTTCAGCCATTTTCAGCATGTATCTCCTCTCCAGGAGGGAACCCTGGGGTCCCGCCCCAGCCATTTCTCTTGTCTCCACGCAGCTGGCCCCTCACTCCCCAGGCACTCCTGCTGGTGTCCCCTCATCCAACTCCCTCCCCCTCATCTATGCTCCAGACAGAGGCCACATCTGTTTGTTTGGTTTTTTTTTTTTTTTTTTTTTTTTTAACGTTATCAGACTTTTCTTTTTTTTAAAAAAAAAAAAAAAAAAAAAAAAGACGGGGTTTCACCATGTTGGTCAGGCTGGTCTTGAACTCCCGACATCAGGTGATCCACCCGCCTTGGCCTCCAAAGTGCTTGGATTACAAGCGTGAGCCACTGCGCCCGGCCCCAGACTTTTCCTTCTCTGCTCAACATCTTTCTTTGGTCCTCCAGGTATGTTCAGATAAAACCTGAGTGCCCGGCCATGACTGATAGGACGCCGGGAGTCTGGCCCTAGCATCTCTCCCGTCTGTGCGGTCCCCCTCCCCTCACGTGCCAGCGCACGGCCCACGTTCCACGCACAAATGGAAGCCCTCTCAAATCCAGTGGCTTGGTGCCTTGAGGTGGTCACACCCATTCTCAGAAAGCAGAATCCCACAGAGAACCTTGTGTGTTTTCAGTATCATTGAAGCTGCCACGGCGGAGTCTCATCACGGGCCTGGGCAGCCCACTGCCGCTACCAGACATGAGCCTGAATTTTAAGTCTGAAAATCATATCCTGTTTTCCCTAGTCTTTAGTCAAGGCAAATTATTCAATTTAATAAATTGGGGACCTAGTGTGTTGCACCAAAGAGCTAAAAAGAGAAAATTTACAACACCTTTCAGTCCGCTGTCCAACCAACACCCGCTGCACGGACGCTCCTCCCCCTCGTCATTTGTTCCAAAACCTGATAGAATTCATCATGGGTGTTTAAAACCCTAGTTAAATAGCAGTGACACTGACTGCAGAGATCTGGAAATGAGACCGTCTTTCTTTTACAAGTCCATATTGACTATGTGACGGGGGCAGGGGACGACACAAGAATCTATTTTCTTGCCCCCAAGCCATTGCTTTCCTTCCATTGTCAAGCTTGCATTCTGTGTATCCATTCAGGTAGTTCTGTTTGGGAATGGCCTCCGTTACCCAGAGATGGGAGGCCCATGAGAACTTGGGGTTGTCTGAGAAAACACTGATTCTAAAATAATCACTGCTCTCACTTGCTTTTAACCCTCATTCATGGTCGTTCGATTTTGCAGGAAAAATCGGGTTCTTATTCTATGCTTGTTCTTTTAGTGTGGTTTTGTATTTTGGAGATTTGAGTACCTGTCATTTTTTTAACTTTTGTTTTAGGTGCAGGGGTGCATGTACAGGTTTGTTACATAGGTAAATCTGTGTCGTAGGGGTTTTTTGTACAGATGATTTCACCACCCCGGGGTTAAGCCTAGTACTCATTAGTTATTTTTCCTGATCCTCTCCTTCCTCTCACCCTCCACCTTCCCATAGGCCCCAGTGTGTGTTGTTCACCTCTGTGTGTCCACGTGTTCTTGTCACTCAGCTCCCACTTATAAGTTAGAACACGCGGTATTTGATTTTCTGCTCCTGCATTAGTTTGCTAAGGATGATGGCCTCTAGATCCATCCATGTTCTTGCAAAGGACATGATCTCATTCTCTTTTGTGGCTGCATAGTGTTCCATGGTGTATATGTACCACATTTCCTTTGTCCAGTCTGTCACTGATGGGCATTTAGGTTAATTTCATGTCTTTGCTGTTGTAGATAGTGCTGCAGTGAAAATACACATGCATATGTCTTTATGGTAGGATGATTTATATTCCTTTGAGTAATCGGATTCCTGGGTCAGATGGTAGTTCCGTTTTTAGCTCATTGAGGAACTGCCACACTCTTTTCCACAACAGTTAAACCAATTTACATTCCCACTAACAGTGTAGAAAGCGTTCCTTTTTCTCCACAACCTTACTAGCATCTGTTGGGTTTTTTGTACTCTGCAATAGTAGCCATCTGACTGGTGTGAGATGGTATCTCATTGTGGTTTTGATTTGTATTTCTTTATTGATCAGTGATGTTGAGCTTGTTTGTATATGCTTGTTGGCTGCATGTATGTCTTCTGAAAAGTGTCTGCTCATGTCCTTTGCCCACTTTTAATGGGATTGTTGGATTTTTTTCTTGTAAATTTGCTTAAGTTCCTTATAGAAGCTGGTTATTAGACCCTTGTCAAATGCATAGCCTGCAAAAATGTTCTCCCATTCTGTTGGTAGTCATTCATTCCAATGAGGGTTTCTTTTGCTGTGCAGAATATCTTCACTTCAGTTGGATCCCATTTGTCAATTTTTTCTTTTGTTGCAATTGCTTGTGGTATCTTGATCACAAAATCTTAGCCCATTACTATATCCAGAATGATATCGCCTAGGTTGTCTTCCGGGGTTTTTATAGTGTAGGGTTTTACATTTAAGTCTTTAATCCATGTTGAGTTGATTTTCGTATATGGTGTAAAACCACGATCCAATTTCAGTCTTCTGCATGGCTAGCTAGTCGTCATTTATTGAGTAGGGGACCCTTTCCCCATGCTTGTTTCTGTCAGCTTTGTCAATGATCACAGGGTTGTAGGCATGCTGTCTTATTTCTGGGCTCAGTATTCTGCTTCATTCGTCTGTATGTCTGTTTTTGTACCAGTACCATGCTGCTTTGGTTACTGTATCCTTGTAGTTTAAAGTCAGGTAGCGTAATGCCTCCAGCTTTGTTCTTTTTGCCTAGGATTGCGTTGGCAATTCAGGCTTTTTTTAGGTTCCACACAAATGTTTAAATTTTATTTTCTAGTCCTGTGAAGAATCTCATTGGTAGTTTTATAGGAATGGCACTGAATCTATAAATTACTTTGGGCAGTATAACCATTTTAACAATCTTGATTATTTCTATCCGTAAGCATCGACTGTTTTTCCGTTTTTTGTGTCATCTCTGAGTTCCTTGAGCAATGTTTTGTACTTCTCATTGTAGAGATCTTTACCTCCCTGGTTGACTGTATTCCTAGGTATTTTATTCTTTTTGTGGCAATTGTGAATTGAATTGGATTCCTGATTTGGCTCTCAGCTTGACTGTTGTTGGTGTATTGGAACGCTAATGATTTCTGTACATCGATTTTGTACAACTGAAACTTTGCTGAAGTTGTTTATCAGCTCAAGAGGTTTTGGGGCCAAGACTCTGGGGTTTTCTAGATATAGGATCATGTCATCTGCAAACAGGAATAGCTTGTTTTCCTCTCTATTTGGATGTCTATTATTTCTTTCTTTTACCTGATTTATCTGGCCAGGACTTCCAATACTTTGTTAAATAGGAGTGCTGAGAGAGGGCATTCTTGTGTCAGTTTTCAAAGGGAATGCTTTCAGGTTTTGCCCATTCAGTATGATGCTGGCTGTGGGTTTGTCATAGATGGCTGTTATGTTGAGGTATGTTTCTTCAGTACCTAGTTTATTGAGAGTTTTTAACATGAAAGGGTGCTGAATTTTACTGAGAGCCTTTCCTGCATCTATTGAGGTGATCATGTGGCTTTTGTCTTTAGTTCTGTTTGTGTGGTGAATCACATTTATTAATTTGCATATGTTGAGACACCCTTGCATCCCGGGGATAAAGCTGACTTAATCTTGGTGGATAAGCTTTTGATGTGCTGCTGGATTCTATTTGCCAGTATTTTGCTGAGGATTTTTACATCTCTGTTCATCAGAGACACTGACCTGAAGGTTTTGTTTTTCTTGTTGTATCTCTGACAAGTTTGGTATCAGGATAATGTTGGCCTCATGGGATGAGTTAGGGAGAAGTTCCTCCTCCTCAATTTTTTTTTGGAATAGTTTCAGTAGGAATGGTACCACTCTTTTATGTACATCTTGTAGAATTCGGCTGTGAATCCATCCAGTCTTGGGCTTTGTTTTGGTTGGTGGACTCCTACTGATTCAATTTCAGAGCTCATTATTGGTCTGTTCAGGGATTCAGTTTCTTCCTGGGGTTTTTATTTTTATCAAAAGGAACGTAAGCTTTTTTTATTTCTAGTTGTTTTTTTTTTATGATCTGAAAATGTGCAAAGTTTAAAACTTTGTTCAGAATCTGCACCTTCCTCCTTCTGCAGATACAGGGCGGGTGACTGAGTGTATATCCTCGGTCACCTTCCCTGAGGGACCTGTATCTGGAGCATGATAGCACTTAATGCTAGTAGAGTTACCATTGTCTTTATTTTTATTACATACGTTTACCATTTATCAGTCACTTACTATTTGTTGGTCATTGTGCTAAGCATTTCAGTTGTATTATCTTCTTGGGTCTTCACAGCCATCCTGTGAAGCAGAGACTGTTATTATCCCACTTTATAGAGAGGTAAACTGAGGCTTCCAGCACTGAAGCAAATTGTCCAAGACTACAGAAATGGAAGTTTCTAAACAACAAAAAACAGTAACCAGTACTGATGACTTAAGCAAGGCATTGTGATCATTCATTCATGATGCCACTGCCTTCTTTTCTGGCTTCATCTTCTCAGGGGTGACTGTTTGGGAGTTGATGACCTTTGGATCCAAGCCATATGATGGAATCCCTGCCAGCGAGATCTCCTCCATCCTGGAGAAAGGAGAGCGCCTCCCCCAGCCACCCATATGCACCATTGATGTGTACATGATCATGGTCAAATGTGAGTGACCTGTGGGTGGGGCTGTCCACACTGCCTCGCTGGGCCTTGATGACTGCTCTTAGCCAAACAGCTGAGGCATTTGCATCCCTGGAGAAACGTCATCACATTACTTAAGGCAGGCACACAACTCCAGAAACATCTGTAAATACCCCTTCAAGCATTCTTCTAAAAGGCACTTCCTGACTCATTGGGCAGCGTGACCTGACATCTGCCCATGTTTGCAAGCAAACAAATAAAACTAAAGCCTTCCGCAAGCCATTACACCAAAACACTGTTCTCTGAGTTACTCAATGAAATACCGAGTTGCCCTGTATTTTGAAGCCTGTTACCAGAGAGACTGTTTTTAAATGCTTGACAGTGAGTAACAACGTGAGACTAATAGAATCCACATTTCTGCTTTGACTTAAACCTTTCAAACCAGTAGATTTGTGTGAAATCCTCTGCAGCGCGGCATTTAAACATTTCATCCAGATAAGAGTGTGTAATTTGACTGATGCTATTATTCTACCAGATTCACAAGTGCAGTAGGCTCCGAAGGTAGCGTTACATGTGATAAGCATTTGCAAAAGAAAGTTATATAAGGTATATGACAGAGCCAAGGGAATGTAAATATTAATGCCTTTCTGAACTCTGGACCACAGAGTTAATCTTTTTTAACTTTCTTGCTTTGGGCTGAGGAAGCCGTGATCCAGAGACGTCACGTGATTTGTCTAAGGTCACATAGCAGTCTGGCCTAAAATAGCTTGACATCCTGCGGATGGAAAATAAATGTGAACCCTCAAGAGGCATGAGGATTTCCAGGCAGTAGCTGTACCTCCAGCTTGTTTAATCTGGATTTAGCTTGCTGCGTAGTCACATGCAGTAGCACGCTTCACAGTGTGTCCTCCGGTGGAAGTTCCTGGCACAACCAGCCCTCTCACTTGCACGCGTGCCCACTGGGTATGTGCTGTACTGGAGGCGCTGGGGCACAGGCCCATCCCAACCCCAAATTCTTTAAAGCCTGTTTTTCTACATTGCGTCTGGTTTCCTGCCGGAAGAAATGCTGAGGGTGGGTGTGAGTGAGGGCACCCTGCAGTCAGCAAATTGCACAGACCCACACTGCTGTATCCCATCAGGCTACAGCACAGGAAGCTGACCCCAGGAAGAGTGGGCAGAGAAAAGCTCCAGGCCATTATTGTTAGTCTAACTCAAATCTTCGATGGCAGCATGCTCTTTAAACAGCAACCAGTACTAGTTGGCCAAGACAGAGAAGTCTACCGCAAAGGCCTGGGCGTTTCATCACTCATCTGATGGAAGTTTTGCATCACCCATGCCTTCTGTAAGCCATGCCATATTTATCATTGCTTCCAGGGTTCTCATTGCACTGTTTCTTCTCATTCCTTCCCCAGGCTGGATGATAGACGCAGATAGTCGCCCAAAGTTCCGTGAGTTGATCATTGAATTCTCCAAAATGGCCCGAGACCCCCAGCGCTACCTGGTCATTCAGGTACAAAACCTCGGTCTGTCCTTTCATTGGGAAGAGTCCCTGAAATGAGCATCCAATGTCACTGTGTTCTGTCATGTGCCAACTGGCCTCCCTGTGTCCCCAGTTGTGTCAATAAACCCTCCAGTGCATTAAAGCAACCCTTAGTTAAGACGCAGGCCGCATTGTGAACTAAGCAGGGTCCGTGGGTGGTGCCCACCCAACTCCATCTCCCATGGTCTATTGCGCTTTGGTGCCAAGAGGACCTGCCGGACTCTCCACTTCACCCCATCACCTCGGCAGCCAATCCACCTATCTCCTTCCATAACACAGGAACGCCAAAAGCAAGCTCCCAGGATTGCCTCCAAGATTCAATATAAAACATTGCAAAATATACTGCCTAGCACCTCACTGCAAGGTACCCACTCGAATGCTGTCGCTTCTCCCGTTTCCCTTCCCTCAGAAGCTGTTTGCATCTCATGTGGGGTCTTACAAGCATCGAATGATGGCTGATGCTTTATTTTAAGACACCCACATCCCATGAGGGAAGGGAACTGTAATTCAGAGAACGAAGGGGGATTTCATTATAACAAAATAGGCAAACACACAGCCACTGGCTGGCAATAGACCCCTGCTCCTATAGCCAAGAAGTGGAATAGCATCTCTATGGGCCATTCTAATAGCCTCAAAATCTCTGTACCAGGGGGATGAACGAATGCATTTGCCAAGCCCTACAGACTCCAACTTCTACCGCGCCCTGATGGATGAAGAAGACATGGACGACGTGGTGGATGCGGACGAGTACCTCATCCCACAGCAGGGTTTCTTCAGCAGCCCCTCCACGTCGCGGACTCCCCTCCTCAGCTCTCTGGTATGAAACCCGCCCTCCCCCTCTCGCTTTGTCTACTCATTTGAACAAATTGACATGTTTGTTGTTGTTGTTTGAAACAGAGTCTCGCTCTGTCGCCAGGCTAGAGTGCAGTGGCGCGATCTCAGCTCACTGCAACCTCCACCTCCCGAGTTTAAGCGATTCTCCTGCCTCAGCCTCCCGAGTAGCTGGGACCACAGGCGTGCACCACCACGCCCAGCTAATTTTTGTATTTTTAGTAGAGACGTGCTTTACCATGTTCTCCAGGATGGTCTCAATCTCTTGACCTCTTGATCCACCTGCCTCGGCCTCCCAAAGTGCTGGGATTACAGGCATGAGCCACCGCACCCAGCCTGAACAAATTAAATTTTAGGGAAAATAACAACCATCTAATGAAACTTGCATGGAGATGAAGTCAATTTTAACCAAATGGTAAAATCAAAATGAAAATGAATTAAGGGCATTAATTATTTTTGCATTGTGGGCCTTTTAGGTCCACTCTGGAACAGAATTAAAAAGTAAACCTAGTTGTTCTAAAACTAATGATTAAGACAAAAATTAAACAATTTCGCGATACGACGTCCGTGAGGCGCACCTCCTGCATTCAGGAAAAGTGGATGAGATACGGTACAAGCATTCCGTGGGCAACTTCTCTGTTTTATGTTGTGTTTTTCAGAGCGCAAACAGCAACAATTCCACTGTGGCTTGCATTGATAGAAACGGGGTATGTATGAACACGCAAGCCAGAATTCACGGCTCTGCTCTACGGCTCTGTTATACAAAACACCTTAACCTAAATCATCTTGACCCAGATAATCTTGAGTTTTCTTCTTGGGTGGGGTTTTCCCTGCGCAGCTGTGGTGCCGCACAGTGCGATTCGGAGCGTGGCTCCTGGACCAGCAGTAGCATCGCCTGGCAGCTTGTTAGAAATGACAGTTTTCAGGTCACTGCCCCAGATTGACCAAATCAGGACTTCTAGGGGTTGCGCCCATCGTCTGTGTTTGAGCCACCTTCCAGGTGACATGGATGCTACTTCGACTGAAATGTGAATAAGCTGAATAAAATATAAAATTCAGTTTCTCACACATGTGAAGTGTCCAGTAGCCACAGGTGGCTAGTGGTGACCGTATTGAAGCACACCACCCTCACTGTGGAAAGTTCTGCTGGACAGCACCCAGCACAGCCCTGGGGCCCGCGCCCGCAGCCCAGCCCGAGGCCCAGCGGCACGGGCACCCCCTAGGGTGCAGACCCTCAGGCCTGCCCCACCTACTGATCAGAACCTGCATCTCAAAGAGATCTCAGCTGACTTTTGCACACGCTGCAGCCGGAGCCGTCCTGACTGGAGTAACCTTCCCTCGTTTCCTCCTGCAGCTGCAGACCTGTCCCATCAAGGAAGACAGCTTCTTACAGCGATACAGCTCAGACCCCACCGGAGCCTTGACTGAGGACAGCATAGACGACTCCTTCCTCCCAGTGCCTGGTGAGTGGCTTGTCTAGAAACAGTCCTGCTCCTCAGCCTCCTCAACCCACTCAGCAGCAGCCAGCCTCCACCACCCAGTGCCCAAGTCAGGTGCTTCCTCACCACCTCCGGAGGGAGAAACAGGGCCGATTTGCAGACACAGTGAAGGGCATAAGGAGCAGAGAGCCACGTGGCCGAGCCGCACCAGCTCTTGGTCCTGTCTGGGTTGTTTGCTGTAGGTCTGTTCTAAGAATGAATCGGCAAATTTTCTAGATTATGAAGCAAACCACAGACGTGTGTGTTTGTGAGTGTGTGCATGATGTGTGTATCTGTGTGTGTGTGTGTGTGTGTGTGTGTGTGTGTGTGAGACAGATCTGACCCCTATTCACTCTGCCGGCTCCATTATTGACCTGTGAAACATATATTTAACTAATTAAATATTTGTTAATATTAATAAATATTAAGCTTTATCTAGATACAACCTGCTAACACATATACACACACATATACACATACACACACCCCACACAGACCTCACACCCTACACCCACAAACACACACACCACACATACATGTACACACATGACACATACACACATTGCACCACACACACACCACATACACATGTACGCACACATACACACCCACACCCCACACACACATACATACGACACACCACACACACCACACACATATACCACACACATGTGCACACCAGACACATACCACATACACACACACCACACACATACACATACACACACCACATATATACACACACACACCATATACCACACATACATACACATACACCACATACACACATGTACACACACCACTTATACATATGTACACTTATACAACCACACCACACACACACGTACACACAGACACGTACACTACACATATACACACACACCACACACACATACACATACACCACACACGTACACACACACCACACACATACACAGACACACATACACACACACTGCACATACACATACCACACACCAGACACACATACCATACACACACACCACACACATACACACCACACATACATGTATAGACATATACATACACACATACACACACTTCTCAAGCAGGCTATTCTCTGATAACCTTAAATTTACAAAAAACACGTGTCCATTACCTTGAGAAGTACAGGAAAGAACCCACATTCCTTTCTAGCAGCAGCAAGAGGGTCCTCCCAAGGCTCCTGCTCCCTGTAGTAAGTCGCCTTGTTGAAGACGTTCACAGGGTTGGGAACCCGGGGCTCCTGCATGGGATGGTGCTTTGCTGATTACTTCACCTCTGATTTCTTTTCACTTTCAGAATACATAAACCAGTGTGTTCCCAAAAGGCCTGCTGGCTCTGTGCAGAATCCTGTCTATCACAATCAGCCCCTGAACCTCGCGCCCAGCAGGGACCCACACTACCAGGACCCCCACAGCACCGCAGTGGGCAACCCCGAGTATCTCAACACTGTGCAGCCCACCTGGGTCAGCAGCGCAGTGGACAGCCCTGACCGCTGGATCCAGAAAGCCATCCACCAAATCAGCCTGGACAACCCTGACTACCAGCAGGACTTCCTTCCCAAGGAAGCCAAACCCAACGGCATGTTTAAGGGCCCCACAGCTGAAAATGCAGAATACCTAAGGGTCGCGCCACAAAGCAGTGAATTTATTGGAGCGTGACCACAGAGAATAGCACCAGCCCTAAACATCCAGACTTTCAGCACCCAGGACCAAGCGCAGCACCTCCATCCCAACCGCTATGCCCGCGTTAGCTGTCAGACCCGCAGACCAGACCGGCTTCCCCAGCGTTGACACTGATCAGTCAGGAAGTGCTTCCCCTTGGGGCGCACTTGGCAAGCGGCAGGTGTGTTCCTTTGTTTTCAAACTGTGAAGCTTTGACAGAAAGGCATCCAGCAAGAAGTTCGGAGCAGAAGTTTATCTTTCAAGGAGGTATATTTGAAAAAAAAAAAAAATAAGTATGTGTCAGGATGTTTCTTGATTGGGGATCTTGGAGTTTTTAATTGTCACTATTGATTGTTACTGCAGTAAGCTCTTCCAGTAGCACTTGCTGCACTCAGTTCATCCAGGCCCAGCTGTGAGCAAGCCGCACCGGCCTCAAGTCTCCAGCAGCGACTTGATTCCAGCGGTTCCGCTCACGGCTTCCACCCCACAACACTAAAGGTCCAAGAATCCCTTCATGGCCCCAGCAGGCCGCATCGGTACTGTATCGAGTCATGGCAGGTACAATAGGATAAGCCACTCTGTCCCTTCCTGGGCAAAGAAGAAACCGAGGGAATAGAATTCTTCATTAGACTTACTTTTATAAATGTGTCTCCACGGTACTCACTCCCCACTAGTTGGCCGGCGTTTTCCAGTCGTGAGCGTTACACTGACTTCTCTGTCTTCCATTCCATCATTTTGAAACTCAGTATGCTGCCCCTGTCTTGCTGTCACGAAGTCAGCAAGAGAGGATGGCACGTCCCATAATAACTCGGATTCCAGCCCACGTTGGATTCATCCGGGTTCAGACCAGTAGCCCACATCTGAGAACGCAGAATACCTAAGGAAGGCGCCGCTTCTGTTCTCGCAAAAATACGTCTCCTAATTTGAGGCTCAGATGAAATGCATCGGGTCCTTTGGGGCATGGATCAGGAGACTACAAAAATGAAGCTGCTCTGAAATCTCCTTTAGCCATCACCCTCAACCCCCAAAATTAGTTTAGGTTACTCATGGAAGATCATTTTCTCCCTTTACTTCACTTTAAAAGCTTTTCACTCAAAGATGTTCCTTCCCCTCCCCAGACCTCATCCTTGCCGGTTCAAACAAAAAGTGTCCCCGCCCTGAGGCAGCTATTCAAGCACTTACTGCTCTGGCCGCAACAGGGTGTTTTACAGGTGCAAAGGAGTAGCATTATGAGTAGTGTGGAATCCAGGTGGTAAATAGGAAACCAGGGTTTGAAACTGATAATGCTTTCACAACATTTGTAGATGTTTTACAAGAAAAAAACCTTCCTTTCTAAAATAATTTCTCTACAGTTGGAAGATTCGGCTAGTTAGGATCCCAGCTTTCCTAATCTGTGTGTGCCTTGTAACCTGACTGGTTAACGGAAGTCCTTTGCAAGCAGCGTTTTAAACTCCTCTAGGCAATATCCACCCCATCCAATTTACCAAGGAAGCAGTCGTTCAGAAAATATTTTCAGCCTACACTTATGTTCAGTCACACACACGTACAAAATGTTCCTTTTGCTTTTAAAGTATTTTTTGACTCCCAGATCAGTCAGGGCCCCTACGCTTTTGTTAAGAGAGTATTTGATTTTTGTCTCGATGAAAATAAAATTATACTCATTTCCACTCCATTATGCTGTCAAATACCCCTAAGTGCCTATACCAGCCTGGTATGGGCACGAAAGATACAAACATAAATAAAACATAGTCCCTGATTCTGAGAAATTCACAATTTGGCAAAGGAAATGGACTCATAGATGCTAAGCTTAAAACAACATGACAAATGCCAGACAGGACCCGTCAGCCAGACACTGAGAGCACAGAGCAGGGACGCTGGAGGAGGAGAGATCTGGAAGGTTCATCAGGAAGGCCTCACAGGAGGATGACCAGGTCTCAGCCACAGGAGAGGTGGGAAGTTCAGTTACAGCAGGGGGTACCCCGACCAAGGAAATGGCTGTCAGAGGCCTCCACTGCTGGAGTCCATGTAAGGCTGAGGTCAGTTGTCCTAACAGCCTGCTCGCTCTAAGCTAGGGGATGAACTTGGAGCATCCCACACGTTTCTTAAATGTTGTATCCCGTGGGGGAATTTTGAGCTATCATCTCTGCACGTGCTTAGTGAGAAGACTAAGCAACATTTCTAAGAATCTGAGATTTTAGATCATTGTCAGTAAACCACTTTCATTATTCATTCACCTCAGGACATACAGAAATATTTCAGTCAGAACTGAGAAACAGAAGGACCCACATTCTGCTGTCACTTGTGTGTCAAGGAGCGGAAGATCAGAGAGGCAGGTCAGTTGTGAGTCCCATTGTTTTATTAAATCCTAGTATTTTTGTAGTTTGAAACACTAACATAATAAAAGAACAAAAGCTATTCTAGCTTTCTTCTTCATATTTTAATTTTCTAGCGTAAAGTTTAGTGGCTAAATTCTATTAAGTTTAAGATTGTGCTTCCCAAAATCGTTCTCACTTCATCTGTCCAGGGAGGCACAGCGGTCTGCTTGGCAGAAGCCACAAAGCCACTAGCCTCTCCAACGATCTGGCCACCGCAGTGGGCAGGTCAGGAAAGGAGCTGCCCAGAGTCCCATGATTTTCACCTAACAGCCCTGGTCGGTCAGTTCTCAAAGCTGGGACTCCATCCCGGAAGGTCTTCCTGATTGCCAGCCTGGCCTTAGTACACTGCAGAGAACCTGTCAGCTGTTCCTTCCTCAGTCTGTGCCTGGAAGACCTTTGCCACGACCTCAGCTTCAGATGCGACCTTTGGAAACAGAGGTCACGGAAAAGCAAGGAGCTGGGAGCTCCCATTCACTTTGTGTGTCTACTTGCATCATCTCCAAGGAGCTGCTGTAATGACACCCTGCCCGTCACCACATGAGGGGTCAAAGAAGGAAGGAGTCTTCTAAACTCTATTCACTGTGAGTCTAGGCTGTAAGAAGGAGCGCTGTGGACGCATCCTGTTACACTCCAGCTGACGACAACCAGGCTTAGTTGTTTGCTGAAAGTTCTTGATTTTGTGATTTACCACCCCTGCCACACAGCTGCAGACATGGGGAGCTGTGGATTGCTTAGCGCAAAAGGCACTGGTTCTCCAGGGCGGCTGCCCTTGGGAATCTCCTGGTCCCAACCAGAAAGATGGTGGCTTGATTTTCTCAGGTGCAGCCCAGCCCTGGGGCCTTGTCAGAGCACCCCCTGATTATGGCAACCTTCATCAAAGTTTCCAGAACCACTGGCCTAAGGGAAGGGGCTGGTGGGGGTCTGCTAGCCGCTCGCTGGGGGTCCTCCCTCCCACCCAGTACCACTCTCACTAGGCCTCTGATTGTACCTGTGTAGCTTGAGGCTGGTGGGTGATGGGGACACGTCACCTCCCCTCAGGCACAAGAGAATCACCAGTGGAGCTTCAGAAGAGGGGCCTGGAGTCTCTGCAGACCAACTCAACCCAAATCTCAGGGGCACTCTCATCATTCTGATGGGTAACCAGGGTTGAAGCCCTTATCCCGAAAGTCTTCAGTTCAAGACTGTGGGTCTGTACCAGGGCCTCTGGTCAGTAGAATCAAAAGCTGGGTAGGGTAGAGGTTCCCATGTGCAGGGGAGAGAACCATTTGCAGTTACTGATAAGCCTGAGACTTGGCTGCTAGTGGCCATTCCAAACCCCTCCAATTCATCGTCATCAGCAGATCAGCTGGAAAGGGGCAAATACCCACCACCTGAGCCTTGAAAAAGCCCTGGGACCCTCTGCATTCTCTAAGTAAGTCACAGAAACCAGTCTCTTCCCTCCTTTGTGAACCAGCTACTGTTCCATGTAGGCAGCAGGTGTTGAAATTGCCCTCAACATCTACTCTGCATTTCTTTCTTGTGCTAAGCACACACTTTTATTGCAACATAATTATCCGTTTGCATTTCCTTGCCTGGGGGCTGTAAAACCTTACAAAACAGAAATCCTTGCCTCTTACCAGCCACACCTGCCGTATCATGGGTACAGCTTTGTACTATTCAAGACACAGACAGGATTTTATAAATGTAAATCTATTTTTGTAACTTTTGGCGGATATTGTTCTCTTTATGTAGCACTGAACTTTGTACACTCTATTTTTAGAAACTCATTTTTCTACTAAAGGAAGCATAGTTTACTTTAGAGAGACTGCAATAGAATCAAAATTGGAAACCGAAATCTTTTGTTGAAAAGGGTTAAGTTGAGGCAAAAGGAAGCCCTTGCTGTCTCTTGCAGAAAGGCATGAACTCATTACAGGGCTAAGCTAGGTCATTGCCATGGTGAAGACGAGAAGAATCATTTTTATATTTAGGAGGTTTAAAAAGATGATGGAAAGCACATTTAGCTTGGTCTGGGGCAGGTTCTGTTGAGGCTGTTGGGGCAATGTTAATGAAAGGGCTCCCTGTCTTTTGTCACTACTAGAAAAATCCAGCTGCGTGCCATTGGATTGGCATCTGCCAGTGTAACCCTGTACATGTAAGAAAAGCAATAACAGCATTTTGTTGGTTTACATATAAATGTGACTTCAGTGCAAATTATTTTTATATTTGCAATTGATATGCCTTTACCAATATAAACTAGACGTAACTGGAGAGGCCAAATAATGTTCGGCACTCTTTCATTATTGGCTATATTGATGAAGTTCACCAACAGTCTTACCGAGCCTGGGCCCAGCCACCCTACGGAAGGGATTCAGCCCTGGCAGCAGTGACATCAGCTGGGGAGCTTTTAAAAAGCTTGAAGCCCAGCTGCACCTCAGACCAATTCAACACACATCTCTGGGGCTGAAATTCAAGCGTTTGTAGTTTATAAAGCTCCTGAGGTCATTCCAATGTGCAGCCGAAGTTGAGAACTACCAGCCTAGGAATTAGTTACAAGAACTTGGACTTGGAGGCAAATTCTGCCAGTGTATGTGATTCTCAGGCCTTGAGAACCAAGACACAAAGACCTCCGCTTCTGTCACTGAGAGTCAAGAACGTCAACAGAGTTTCCATGAAGGTTCTCCAAGGCCTAGAATGGAGAGTATCTAAACAATGATCGGAAAGGAGAGGAAATATACAAGAGACGCCTCTTTCCCATTTCCTAGGCTTGCTCTGTTAAGGACAAACTAGTAATAGAATATTCTTGCTGCTGATGCAGCTGACACTGCTGCCCTCCCTACAGCAACCAAGTAGCCTTTATTTCCCAGAGTGAAAGGAAACATTGACCTATCAGTTACATCACAAAAGGCAGATTTCAAGAGGATCCAGTAAATGGTTGGATGGCTTTCATAAAAACAAGAATTCAAGTAGAGGATTCGTGCTTTAAAAAACAGTTGCTATACATTCTTCACAAATTAGACCCGGGATAAAAA
This sequence comes from Saimiri boliviensis, assembly GCF_048565385.1. Taxonomy (NCBI): domain Eukaryota; kingdom Metazoa; phylum Chordata; class Mammalia; order Primates; family Cebidae; genus Saimiri; species Saimiri boliviensis. The sequence continues at coordinate 103,109,475 of NC_133458.1, read as the reverse complement.
TTGTAGCAGGCCGTGTATTTTCCTTCCTTGTCTGCACGACCGCCGCGTGTCCTCTGAGGCTGCACGTGTGTCCCGTCTGAATTCCCGGCAGAAGCACCAAGAAGCTCCGTGCTATCGCCTAGCAGATAAAACTACGGGGAACACTTAAATCCGTGACTACATTTCTGGATGGATTTACTTATCTTTAAAAGAAGGAAGGCTAGGCTGGGCACGGTGGCTCACACCTGCAATCCCAGCACTTTGGGAGGCCAAGGAGGGGCGATCACAAGGTCAGGAGTTTGAGACCAGCCTGACCGACAGGGTGAAACCCCGTCTCTACTAAAACTACAAAAATTAGCTAGGCGTGGTAGCACGCGCCTGTAATCCCAGCTACTCAGGAAGCTGAGGGAGGAGAATCGCTTGAACCCAGGAGGCAGAGGTTGCAGCGAGCTGAGATAGCACCACGGCACTCCAGCCTGGGCGACAGCGAGACTCCATTTAAATAAAAAATTTTTTAAAAAATAAAAAAAAAAAGGAAGCCTATGACCTGATTTGGCCACAAAAATAATCTTGCTGTACAATACAATCTCTTGGAAATTAAGAGATCCTATGGATTTGATGACTGATATTAGAGGTAACAATGTAACCAATTAACAACAGACAGACAGCAATAACTTTGTTTTAGAAATGTTCAAGCATAATAAGCTTTAGAGTTTCAACCTATGGTACGTTTTAACCTTAAAAGTTTTGCAATGGTGAAGGCAGTATTTGTACAAAGGAAAAGCAGAATTCTCTTTTATATGGTTTATACTGTTGATCAGAAATGTTGATTGTGCATTGAGTATTAAAAATTAGATGTATATTATTTGTTGTTCTTTACTCATGAGTACCTTATAATAATAATAACGTATTCTTTGTTAAGAATGCCGTGTTGGTACTAGTTATTAATCATATCTAACCAATTGTAGATGTTCTTTCCTGATCAATTTTTTAAAAATTAATGAATTATTTTTAGAGCAGTTTTAGGTTCACAGCAAAACTGAGCAGAAAGTACAGAGAGGCCCCTGCCCCTATCAGCCTCCCCCACCATCAGCATAACTCACTGGGAGGCAGAGAACTTTTTAATGGAAAAAAAAAAAAAGTGGCCGGACGCGGTGGCTCAAGCCTGTAATCCCAGCACTCTGGGAGGCCGAGGCGGGCAGATCACAAGGTCAAGAGATCAAGACCATCCTGGTCAACATGGTGAAACCCCGTCTACTAAAAATACAAAAAACTAGCTGGGCATGGTGGCGCGTGCCTGTAATCCCAGTTATGCAGGAGGCTGAGGCAGCAGAATTGCCTGAACCCAGGAGGCGGAGGTTGCGGTGAGCCGAGATCACGCCCTTGCACTCCAGCCTGGGTAACAAGAGCAAAACTCCATCTCAGAAAAAAAAAAAAAAAAAAAAAAAGCAAGCCAGCAGGGAGGCTTCCTTCTGTGGCTGGGCCAGCCCCTCGGGCTCTCAGATGCATTCCCGTTCAAGCTCCTCACACGCCAGGGCCTTCCAGTGCCCCCGAGACCCCTCATTCCGAAGTTCCCTTCATAGCTTTTTTCTTCACAGAGCCAAGGGGGAATTCCCTGACAGAAGAGATTTTTCCATGACAAACCCAGGTTTTGTTTTTTCAGAGCACCAAAATAAATAGAAGTTTGCCCTGGTGCTGCTAAAAATCAGAGGAATTAGGTGGGCCCCAGTGTGGGCAAGGGGTCTCCCACTCAGCTGCCCCACTCACGGCCAACCTCCCTTACATGTGGATGGCCCCACCCTCCACCCAGAACTTTCATGGCAGGAGCGCTCACTGCTGTATTGAATGTCATGAAGCCACTACCCGCACTTCAGGAACAGCCACAGGGGCACCAGGGAAGGGTTCCAGGGAGACCCAGCTGAGGCTGCAGTCAGGCTTCCTTCACCACAGGAACACGTTCTGAGAAACGCATTGTTAGGAGATGTCATCACTGCGCGAGTGTCACAGCACACTTCACACACCTAGATGGCACAGCCCAGCACGTGCCCAAGTGATACGGCGGACTTTGTTGTTCCTGGACTGATGATCTGTGCAGCCTGGGACTGTACTGAACACTGCAGGGAACTGCAGTACAATGGTAAGGATCTGTGTTTATAAACACAGCTAAACATTTAAAAGGCACAGGGAAAACATGGCATTACGATCTTAGGGGCCATGTGAACATCGTTGCATGTCACATTATTAAAACCCAGGTTCTGTGTCTAAATGCTTAAACAGATAAATGAACACAAAGTTTTTTCAGTTCTAGCTGTAAAAGTAGAGTTGGGGGGTTTGAACGCAACACCTGAGAAAAAGCAAAACTTTTTATGAAGCAGATGATGCCACCAAAGAGGAGAGAACAGCTTCCCAAAACCCAGCATGAAGGGCCGAGCAGCCAGGAGGCCGGTGGGGATGCACAGGGCAGGGAGGGCAGGCAGGGTGCCTTCCGCGGTCATCAGAGTGGACCAGCACTGGACGCAGCTCCCCTGGCCTGATGGAATGGCCCCAGGGCTCCTCGTGGCTCTGACTGTCTTAAAGCCTGTCCCTCCGGTGCCTTTCCCTCCACCAGCCAGTGGCTGCACAGTGCCTGACCTTGTTTCTTTCACAAAGAAATGAGGGCAGGAAGCAGGCTGGCTGTGCCGGCTCATACCACCCCTAATGCTGGCAGTGTTGATGCTAATCATTTTCAGGAGGATCGCAGCTTTGCGAATGCTATACCTCACCTACGCGCAAACATGGGGCTGAGAGTAAACATTTCCGTGTGGAAGCGGGACTTCAGAATAACCAGGTCGATGAAGAATGAGAAAATCTGGAGCTTCACAGTGTTCTGTTTGGGGCCCAGCATCCCATATGGGAATGAGCTGGCCTCCGGGCCTCCCCTCCACCCCTCTGCTCTCTCAGCTCCTGAGCCTCCACACCCTGGCGGCCTGGGAAGCCCTCCGGCACATGTAGGTTTATGATAATCAAAGCCTTCAACTAGGAGGTTTAATCCATATAGACAAAGGCCAGTTTCTGCAGATGAGGCAAGCATGGGGAGCATTCTGGGGTTCTGGCTTTCTGAGCCTGAAATGATCCCCCAAGTGAAGGTCACTGCCGGCCATGACCACCGAACAGCCTTCACCTCAGGGCAGACCCTGGCACCGCTGTCTTGTCGCTGACCCTCAGGATTTCAGCTGAAGCTGGCTGCAGATGGGGTTTCAGCTGGAAGAGGTTTCCCCTTTGGGCCAATAATCCTATAAAAGTAATTATACCTGTCTGGGAAAGGAGCGATTTCCCTAGAATGGAGAGTCCAATGCACAGGAGGGAGCTGCTTTTCCCGTGGGCCGTGGGCACGCCCTCCCCGGGCTCAGGTCCTAACACTCCAGGAAAGACCTTTAAACACTCAGGTCGAGAAGCAGCAAGATCACATCTGGTATTTGCCCTGCTCTCAAAAACAATAAACAAAGCATAATAGGGAGCCATGGACGGACATCTGCTATTTATAAATGCATGCCCTGGCCAGTTGGGTGGCCCACGCCTGTGATCCCAGCACTTTGGGAGGCCAAAGTGGGTGGATCACCAGGTCAGGAGATCGAGACCATCCTGGCTAACACAGTGAAACCCCGTCTCTACTAAAAATACAAACAACAACAAAAAAATTAGCCTGGTGTGATGGCACGTGCCCGTGGTCCCAGCCACTCGGGAGGCTGAGGCAGGAGAATCGCTTGAACACAGGAGGTGGAGGTTGCAGTGAACCAAGAGTCCACCACTGCACTCCAACCTGGGTGACAGAGTGAGACTCTGCCTCAAAAAAAAAAAAAAAAAAAAAAAAAAAAAAAAAAGCATGCCCTGAAGAATCCTCACCCTTCTGTGCTGGTCACCTCTAAGCACTGGGACATGCACCCTGTGGGGGCCAGCCCTACCCTCACTGCCTTCTGTGGCCTCTGCCTTCCATCTTTCTTCCTACCTGGTCTCGGGGCCAGGAAACCTGGAAACTGGGTTCTAAAACAAAACCTCTTTTTTATCCTGCTCCTAACAGTCAACCCCTTCCGGGGCCAAGCGCAGGGCATTCCCGGTCCTCAGCTCCACGCCCTTGTGTAGATCTGAAGTTAGCCTGCACTGCCCACCCCTCGGTTCTCACCTGTCGCTTAATCCTGCCCCACAACAGGCCACCCATCGGCTGCAGCTTGAGCATCCAGGTGTGCACACCGGAGGATCTGAACAGGCTCCCAGCCCAAGACCACTCCACAAGGACTCCCCACATTCCCAGCACCTGAGCACTGTCCAGAGAGAGGGGCGCAGGCCCCCAGATGGCTGACTCTGTGCCTTTCTGCCCACCCCTGGCCGGGGCATACGTTTATATCCAGGTAAAGGGTATAACCCACATATGGGGAGGCAGGACTGGGGAGGCCAGGGGCCCTGGAGTCCAGGGTCCTCATCACTTAGGACTGAAGACGGCACTGCCCAGACAAATGGCACCTGAAAACCCGGCAGGAAGTGGGAAGCCCAAAGCCTCCAGGCACCTGAAATCCCATTCACTTTTCTGAAGTGCATAGTCCCGTATTTGAACCAGTGATGCCATTAAAACCTCCGCGCAGCTCTATCTTGGAGGGAGTGGAGGTGGGAGCAAGGACAGCTGTCCCCCTCTCACTCCAGATGGCTTGGGGCCATCCCTTATGATTATTTTTCATTCTAAAGAGGTTGCTCCTCTTGCCCTTTCAGCTTCTCCAGACTCCTGTCCTTCCATCTTTCTCCCTTGTATAATCTAACCTCTCCTGAGCCCACGCAGAAATGTGGTGACAAACCAGCAAGCCATACAGGCACTGACACGTTTCCCTCTGCGCATGCACATTGCCTGGACTGACTGGCTTCTCAAAGGCAAGTCCAAGGGAACACCGGCCAGTGCTATACACAGAGACATGACGTGTGGAGGGGACAGCATTGTTCCTGTAGATAAATGACACAGAAGACACTGGAAGGGCAAGGCCCATTGCTGAAACCATTTACCAGGTCCAAATGGCTTTGGCGCATCCTTGAAAACTTTCAAAGAACAGCTAATTTTTGTATTAAAGTCTTTCGTACCACAGCAAAAGATGGGAAGCTTCTCAACTAATTCTACAATGTTAAAATAGTACTGAAAATCAGAGACATACTGCAAAAAGAAAACTATAGCTTTATTTATGAATGTAGATGTAAAAATCCTAAATGAAATGTAGGAAATAGAATTATTTATTCTAGGAATTAAAAGGTAGTTCATTTCGTTTACACACGTAAGGAAAATAATAAGTGAAACGTTAATATTAACACACATTCACAAAGCATCAAAACATTCAATCACATTGCTGTTAAAATCTCTTGGTCACTTGGCAATAGAGGAAAACATGTTTAAGTGGATTAAAGTATCTTCCAGAAATTAATAAGAAACATTGAACACAGGCGTGAAATATCAAGAGCCTAACATCTTAAATCAGAACAAGGATAACTATGATTGCTTCTATTATTCAACATTCTTCAGAAATCCAGTGTTTTTGAAGATAAGAGAAGACAAATTACTTAAATGTGATATATTTGCATCATTAGAATAAAGTCAGAAAACCAATACATAGGCATGGCTGTGTTCTAATAAAACCTTATAGAAACAGGTTGCTGGCTAGATTTGGCCCTTGTATTTATCTATTGCCTGTTATGAGTGCTTTTACACTACAGTGGTGAGTTGAGTAGCTGCAGCAGAGATCTTTTGACCTGCAAAGCCAAAAATATTCCCTGTCTGACCCTATACGGCAAAAGTTTGCCTTTCCCAAAAGAATTAGCTGAAAGCAAAATTAAACAAGAAAATCAGTAGGGTGAGCACGTAGAAATCTAATCAATGGCTTTTCCACATACCATCCAGCATTAATTAGACAACAGAATGGAAAAGAAGTCCATTTAAAATAGCATCTAAAACAACAAAATGTCTAGAATTAAACTTCGATGTGCAAGAATAATATGAAAACAAAAACAGAATCTTTGCTGAGGCATAAAAGAAGACAAAAATACATATTACATTCATGAATATGAAGACTGTGTTATAAAGATACCAATTATCCCTACATATAACATAAATTCAATGCAATTCAAATGAAAATTTCTGTGGTTATTTTGGGGAGTGTAAGTTTTAGAACTTGGAAATTAGAAGGAAAAACGTACCACAGTAGCCAACAACATTTGGAAAACAATTGAATAGTGAGGGAATGATATCAAAATATACTATGTAAAACTATAATAACTAAATCTGCACAGTAATTAACAGAAACATAGTTTGGAAGCAGAAACGTGTGTGCACAGGAGTGTGTCCCTGATGAAGACAACAGCTCCGGATGGAGGAAAATGACAGACTATCCAGTAACTGATTTGGAGAAAACATCTATACATTTGAAAATTAATTACAATTCTATTTCACACTCTACCCAAAGACAAATTTCAGATGGACCGAAGATCTAACTATAACAGCCAAAACAAAGTACTGGGTAAAATGTATGTGAACATTTTTGAATCTCAGGGAGGAGGGTGATCCTATGAATAGCACAAAACTCCAAAGGCATAAAGAAAAAATTGACAAGAAGGAAATCTAACTTTTTTACTTTTTAAAGAAAACAATAACCACTGAAGAAAAGTCAAAATATATTCAGGGAGAAAAACATTAAGATATATCAACAATTAATACCTTAGAATGTAAAGAATTCCAATGAATTTGTAAAAACAAATTTAGCACTCTACTAAAACTTTGACAGTGTATCAATGCAAAATTTATGCAAAAAAAAAACAGATGACAGATAGCAGTAATGAGTGTACAGCCTACCTCACTGACAATGAAAGAAGTGATACTTAGAACAGAATGATTACCTTTCACCATGCATTTTGGTGGGAATGTGAATTACTATAAACGTTTTGGAGGGCAAACAAAATTTTACATTTGTGTATCCTCCTGATATGGCAACTTCGCTTGTAAACATAAATTCTATGAACATATTCAACTATACAAGGATATATGAATCAGAATGTTCACTAAATCACAATTTGTAATGGAGAAAAAACAGACACTTTTAATGTCCATCAAAAGGGAAACTCCAATAAATCACGAAGCATCATAGCAGAGTTCTGTGCAGTTGATAGAACAACAAATCTGGCTAGGCACGGTGGCTCATGCCTATAATCCCAGCACTTTGGGAGGCCAAGGCAGGTGGATCACTTGAGGTCAGGAGTTTGAGAGCAGCCTGGCCAATGTGGTGAAACCCCATCTCTACTAAAAATATAAAAATTAGCTGGGCATGGTGGAGGGCACTTGTAATCCCAGCTACTCTGGAGGCTGAGGCAGGAGACTCGCTTGAACCCAGGAGGTAGAGGCTGCAGTGAGCCTAGAGGCCCTAGATGGAGCCACTGCACTCTGGCCTGGACCACAGGACAAGACTCTGTCTCAAAAAAAAGCAATAAATCCATCTGCAATAGCATGGAGATATATCCCCATCACAGAGAGAGAGAGATATATATATATATACATAATAGATAGCTAGATATAATTTTAAATGAAGCAAAACAAGTTGGTGAATAATATTTTTGTTTTGAAAAAAGCTTCTATTCATGTGTATGCCTATGTATGTGTGCATGTGTGTGTATGTACAATCTGGAAACCACTTGGAAAGAGTAATGTCAGTTCACCAGACATTCACAGTCTGGAGACCTCTGTAAGTAAGGAGTGGAATGTGAAATGGTGAAATGACACAGGGGAAATTTTACTTTTCATGGTATACACTTCTGTTGCTTGAATTTTACGAATATAAAAGTCGGCAATTGTGCTAGGACAACATTTATGTGTCAGTTCACAGCCTTTGCCCTTCATTGCACTTGCAGCAGAAGTGGCAGATTTCTCTCCCCCAGAACAAAATCTTTCCACTCACCTGCCTGTGGGAGGAACCCTGAGTGGAGGCAGAGGCAGCCCTTGTGGGCCGCGGTGGCAGGTGCGTGTGTCCTGTTGGGACCACTTCTGGTGGAGTGCCCTGGCTCCTGGGAGACCAGGACAGCCCACGTAGGCACAGGCTGAGAGCCCTGCTGGGGTAGGAGGGCATCAGCCAGCTCGCACTACCCTCACAGAGGGCTGTGAGCCGGTGGCTAACACAGTAGTGTTTACTTCTCACAGTCCTGGAGCCAGGAAGTCCAAGGTCAAGGTGCTGGCTGATTCGGCTCCTGGTAAAGGGGACAGAGAGAGAGAGAGAGAGAGAGAGAGAGCACTCTGATGTCTCTCCTTATAAGGACGCGAATCGTATCCTGAGGGCCCCACCCTCATGACTTCATCTAACCCTAATCACCTCCTAAAAATTTTATCTCCAATTCCCATCACCATGGGGATTAGGGCTCCAGCATATGAACTTGGGGGGACACTGTTCAGTCCATAACAGAGAGGTGACTTTATTTTAGGGTACAAGAGACAAAGGAATGATAGAGGACTTTAATCAAAGTGGATGCACCCAACAGTGTAAGGAAGAGCCAAGAATGACCTAGAATGTACATGTCCTGTTTCTTGAAGTGAGACACTGATCCGAGTCTCAGCCATGATGGTTCAACGTTTCAATACAACACATTTTAAATCCTAAGAAATAAGCAATATTTTTAAATGTATGGGCTACAGGAACCAGCAACAGAAAGAGTTGGAATGTGCTTTTAAAAGGGAATTGAAGCAGCAGGCTGTTGGGGATTCTCAGTCCCACAAGAGAATTTATCCCTGATATATGCAGGAATCTACTGCAAGTAATTAACACCTTCTCTCCTACCCTTCGAGAATTGTGCTAGCTATGCATCATCCTTGGGGGAACAGAGACAGCCACCTACTAATTTTTTTGTAGGGCTTAGTTCTCTCCTGGGACCTTAGTTGAGAAAGGCCCGCTAGCATTCCAGAATAAAAGATGACTTCAAACTTCATCTACTACCTTAACCAAAAGAAAGACACGTAACAATTCAGTAAAGTTCTAATTGAACAACGAAAGAATTCTAACTAAAGAAACAATAAGTCATGATATATATATATATATATATATATATATAGTTTTGATATATACCAGACATTGTCCAGAGTGTACACCTAAGAGAGAAATTATTTCCATTTGACAGATGAAGAAACGTCTAAAGTGCAATTTTGCACTGCTATTTTGAACACAATATTATAGATCTATCACATCAGTGCTTTACCTTCCTAAGAACTTCATTAGTGAAAAGTCATGTCAAGCTTGCTGGGGACCAAAGCCTCCGTAGCTGGATATTTCCTGGGGATCAGCTGCCACACTTCCCAGACCCCGACCCCAAACTAAAACCCGTCAGCTCTGGGGTGGAGCAGGACCCAGGTCTCCCGGAGAGGGCTCAGACCCACACAGTCTTACGCCAGCATGCGGGGAAGAGGCTCAGCCCACAGCAGCACGCAGGTACTGGCCGACTCTGTGCCAAGACAGATGTTCAGCACTGTGGAAGTGCCAAGGCCAGCGCTCAAAACAAAGCTTTACACAAGCAGACCTGCGTGCCCTTGCACACGTGCACGCACACACACGCGCACACACACACACATCAAAGTTGGTGAAGAGCCCGTAGGCAGGGTTACCCTCACCCTCATCTGACAAAGGAGGATTCTGGCAACTGGTGACCACCAGGCTGAGCTCCTGCAACCTGGTAAACTGTCAACGTATTGGGTAAAATGTATGTGAATATTTTTGAATCTCAGGAAGTGGATGTGATCCTAATGCATAACGCAAAACCCCAAAGGTGTAAAAAAAAAAAGATTGACAAGAAGGCCATTGGATGTTTTTTAGTTTTTAAAGAAAAAAACAACCAGAGAAGAACACAAAGCAGGAGGAAAGGCTGACTCTTTCCATGTTAAAGAAAGAATCAAAAACGCAGCCTGGGCTCTAAGGCAACATTCTTCGTTAGAAAAAGGACAGAACGTAACACAGAAGATAAAGCAGCATACTTCTGTGTCTAGAAGAATATGAGGATCTCCTTGATGATGTCCTGGAAAAGGTGAACCTGGAGGCAGCAAGGAGTCGCATGTTTGCAGGGAGCCAGTGGGGAGGGACAGATGAATCAGCCGAACACACGGGATTTTCAGGGCAGGAAATTACTCTGTATGAGCCTATAATGGTGGATACATTTGTCCAAAACCACAGAGCGTACAACACCCAGAGAGAACCTCATGTGAACCATGGACTTCGGGAGATCGTGATAGGTCCATATATTGTAACCAATGAGCACTGGGGCAGGATATTGATAAGAGGGAGGCTTTGCATATAGGGGGATAAGAGCTATATGGAAAATCTCTTGTGCCTTCTGTTCAATTTGCCTATGAACCTAAAACCACTCTAAAAATCAAGTATTTTTTAAAAATCACTTCAAGGGGAAAAGGACATGCATCTTAAACCAATTTTTTGTACTCCTGGTTGAGTCGGCTAGAAGGCAAGTTTCCCCGCCATGCCTCCCTTTCTTGCACACGGGCTGTTTGTTACGACTTCAGTTCTCTTGCATTTGGTGAGGAGTGTTCCAATTATGTGGTCTATTTTACAGTAAGTGCCATGTGGTGATGTGAAGAATGCATTCTCTGTTGTTTTGTGGAGGAAGGTTCTATAGCTATCTATCAGGTCCACTTGATCCAGAGCTGAGTTCAGGTCCTGAATATCTTTATTTTCTGTCTTGATGATCTGTCTAATATTGTCAGCGGGGTGTTAAACTCTCCTATTGTTATTGTGGGAGTCTACGTCTCTTTGTAGGTCTAAGAACTTGCTTTATGAATCTGAGTGCTCCTGTATTGGGTGCATATATATTTAGGTTAGCTCTTGTTATTGAATTGAACCCTTTACCATCATGTCATGCCCTCCTTTGTCTTTTCTGACCTTTGTCAGTTTCAATTCTGTTTTGTCAAAATTAGGAGTGTGACCTGTGCTTTGTTCTGTGTTCCGTGTGCTGAGTAAATGTTCCTCCATCTGGGACTACACGCAGTTAGTACCGTGCCCAGCTAATCTTTGTAGTTTTTGTAAAGACAGGGTCTCCCTATATGGCCCAGGCTGATCTTGAACCCCTGAGCTCAAGCAATGCTCCCACCTCCATCTCCCAAAGTGCTAGGATGACAGTTCTGAGCCTCTGCGTCCAGCCTTCTCTTGTCTTTTTATTGACTTATAAAAGTTCGTTATTCTGGATTTTCATTTTTAATTTTCTTATCACATGGATTGTACACTGTGAATATTATCTTTGGTGAAATGTAATTTTATTTTATTTTATTTTATTTTATTTTATTTTATTTTATTTGAAACGGAGTTTAGCTCTTGTTATCCAGGCTGGCATGCAATGGCGCGATCTCGGCTCACTGCAACCTCCGCCTCCTGGGTTCAGGCAATTCTCCTGCCTCAGCCTCCCGAGTAGCTGGGATTACAGGCACGCGCCACCATGCCCAGCTAATTTTTGTATTTTTAGTAGAGACGGGGTTTCACCGTGTTGACCAGGATGGTCTCGATCTCTTGACCTCGTGATCCACCCGCCTCGGCCTCCCAAAGTGCTGGGATTATAGGCGTGAGCCACCGCGCCCGGCCATGAAATGTAATTTTAAATCTTTTACATCAACTTTACTTTTGGATACACACGATGCTTTCTGCGTCTTGCTTTAGCAGGCCCCCTCCGCTTCCTCATAGAAATAAACATCCTCCCGCGTCTTGTTAGCGCAGAGCACTTTCATTTTCTGCTTCACCACTCCAGCAGAAGACGGCCTCTGGCTGCCCCCGATGTGACTGCTTCTCTCAATCCTCAGTTGGCATTTCCAGGCCCAAGTCCCAGTCTACCGGGCCTGCTGTCCCCATCGCCATCTGCCCACGTTCACCCTCACAGTACCTATCGCTCCCGGTCTCAGCGCATGGTGAAAGGTGGATGGAAGCATTCCCGGTGTCGCCACTGCTCTCACAGTGCAGGCCCTGACTTTCTAGCTCTGGTGAAGCAACGCATCCCGCCACCCATGGTGCCTGGAAACCGAGGAGCAACGTGGTCTTGACGGGCAGGAGATGTGTGCGATCCCTGGACAGCTCTAAGAGATGATTCTTTGGTGCTTCTGGGCAGAGCTATGTGTCCCTACCGGAACTAGCAGCAGCAGGTGGCTGCAAGGGTCTGGAAAATCTTAGCGGGCTTGGTCACAGCCTGCACAATCTTTCCCAGGAAATTGCCACCACCCTGTTGGAAGAACCCTCCCACCACCGGGCCCCTCTTCTTCCAAGGCCAGCTCCCTCTCCCACCACGGGCCTGGGCACCCCCTGAGGACTCCCCACTTCTCTAGAGCTTGGGCAGGGCTCGTACTACCGCCCTTTTCCACGGGAGAGAACGTTTCCCTGTCCTCGTCTCTCCGCTGCGCAGCTGACACATTCTCCTGGACTGCGCCTCGAGGAACACTGTGAGTAAGTCCAGGTCAACAAGGAAGGGAGAAAGTCACCTAGAATGAATCTGGCACATACGCAGAGAACAATGTGATTCCAAAACGTTCACGCTTTAAACACAAAGGGGTTAATTTCCTTACTTAGAATAAGGCCCGAGGGAGACGGCCCAGGGCGGACGCAGGGGCTCAGCTTCAAGGAGTCACTGCCCTAGCTGTGCCAGCTTTCATCATTGTGCCACTCGCAAGGTGGTTGCTGCCTCTCAGCTGACAAGTTAGAATTCCAGGCCGGAAGATGAGGGACAGGAAGAGAGGGATGGCGAGTGAACCCAGCCCCTTTGCATCAGGAAATCTAGATGCCTGGTTGTGTATCATCTGCCAGGTCACTGGACCAGGTAGTGAGAGCTGTCCGAGTTTCATAGGGCAGCCATGCTCACCCAACCTGAGCTGAGGGGGTCACCCTCCCGGCTCAAGGGTTTCCACCAACGACCCTAATACCTGGGATACTGTTAGCAGACAATACGGAAGAAATGAGGTTGGGCAGACTGTACCCAGGGCACACATGGGAGAAACGCGAGGGAGAACAGGGCCACCGCAGTGGACACACTCGCGAGGGTGGAGGTTGGGTCTCCACCCTAGCAACTTGGGAAACTGAGGCTGGGCATGAGTGTGGGCAGTGGGCCTGGGTGCATTGCCAGGCTGCTGGGGATGCCAGGGGTGTCAATGCCCGCGGATCTACTGCACTTTACCCGGTGTGGAGCAGAACCCCAGAGGGCTGATGGGGGCCCAGAGAGCAGAGTCCAACCCCTCGAGGAGGCCCTGGGAGACCGGAGCAGGCCTAAAGGGCAGCCTCAGGAGGACACTCACAGGCACAGGGCAGCGCGGCAGAGGTAACCAAACCCAGGGTCCGCTGCTCACAGCTGGGATGCAAGCACACAAGAGAACGGGCAGGAGGGCCGAGGGCCGGCAAGCCAAGAAGATGGCCAGTGAGCATCCTAACGCAGCACCTCAAGTCACTACAAACTTTAGGCTCGTTTATGTCACGGGCAGGGGACAGAGGAAGGGGGTTGGGATCAAGAGGTAACGGAGGACCCCAGACATCTGGGAGCCAGCAGGGGTCCAGGAAGGTGGAGAGCGGCTGTGTCCTTGCTCAGAGCACCGTGCTCCTGGAAATCTTTCACAAAACTTAGTTGTTTACATACTTCTCCTTTAGTCCCAAAGCTAGTTTTACAAACGACACGACTGCTGTTTTGTGTATTTCCTCCGTGCTCTAAAATGATCCTCCCGTATGTGCAGGAATGGATAAAGACCCCTTAACAATGGAGCTGGTTGTGTTCTTTGGCTGTTTCACTGTAACAGCATTTCAGGGGAAAGCTGGGACTTTGTAGAGACAGAAGGGCTCCCCATTGCTCCCATGTGCGCCCAGGAGGGCTGGGAACGAGATCGGAACAGGATGGCCGATTCTAGACCCCAAGCCCACAGGAGTGAGCTCTGCCCTTGCTGGAAGTGACCAGGTGGTGACTGCAGCTGACCAGCACTGAGGCAGCGCGCTGCAGGGGAAGGGCCTGGGAAGCGCGGGTAACGCAGTCCTCAGGCCTCCTCACTCCACTTCAGTCATCAGAACCCCCACTCCTGCGGGGCTCTGTGCCAGGGGATTCAGCCCTGAGGTGGCTCTAGCAGGAAGATGGGCAAGAATACCCTCCCTTCTTGACTCTCCGTGACCCCGTCCCAGACTCCTGATTTGGGTTTGATTTTTCTCCGTTGTACCAGACTTGGGCACTCTGGCTCATTTGTGCACACCTGCCTCCACTCACGTGGGAGCGCTGCAGTCACTGGGGCAGCCTAGGGTGTAGACAGCCTGAGAGCCCTGCAGACACTCATCCAGGACCTGGAACCCCTTCGCTCCTTCCCGGGCCCTTCTTCCCACCTGGAATTCTAACATTTGCCTGGAAGTGTAGCAGCCATCTTACAACCAGGAGGGACACCAGACACCTGGTGTGTTCATGTTGCTACCCGGAGCTCTTCCTTAAGACTCCTTAGACCCCACCCAAGCCTGCTCAGTTTACCCTCTCTCCCCATCAGACTCTCCGGCTCCTCCCCCTAGTAGCATAGAACAGTGAAGTCCCAGTGACCATTTGCTGCAGAGCAGGAAACAAGGTGCCGCAGCACAGAGCCTCATTTATTTTGGAGTTTTCAGTCCCAAACGAGACAGAACGGAGTATCCTCTTGCTAGTAAATTATCTGGAATCATTGATATAACACCTGTTGCTTAATAAAGACTGCGAGGCTGCTACAAAGTCAGAAATTCTGTCCAGAAATTGGTTTGGTATCTTTCCTCTTTCCCACTTTGTTAACTCTCTCCCCAGTCTACAAACAGCTCCACCTCGCTGTGGTTCTTCTATACGGCATCCCCCGGCAGCCCTGTAAACACGACCACTATCCCAAATCGGATGTCTCTCGTGTTCTTGCTTTTTCAAAACAGTTTTATCGCAAATGAACGCATTTCTAAACAACATGCTGTTTCGTTTTGTTTGGTTTTTATTGTTTTCGTTTAGGTGGTCATCTTACTCCACTGGACCCCATGCTGGTCAGATTACCCATGTTTTGTCAAAGTGTAATGAATTCATTTTCTGGGCTGTAGTTTCTTTTGCATTCAAACAAAAGATGATGGGAATCGCAGGCCCGCTTCCTCCTGCTTTAGCTAACGGCATTCTGTCCTCCACGGTGAAGTTTGCCGATGGCTCACATCATCGCATGCACAGTGTCGGGCCTCACTCAGCAGTGTTCTCCGACATCAAGGTAGTTCCCACGAGGAAAGCGAGGACTACCACAGCTGTGAAGGCTGCTTGGTGAGATGGGAGCGATTTTAATAGGTCATAAACAATGTTATTGCTTCTCTCATTTGGAATCGCTCTGCAGAAAACAGAAACGGTCATGTTATTTCTCAGGAGTGCATTTCGTTAGCTCTAAGGTGATATCATCATATCAACATGGTCTGTGCTGCTGGGAGAGAGGGTGACCCCACAATTGGCTCAGGAGCTCAACACAGAAGGATTTTGTGGTCATTTCCATTTCTCTTGGTCCTAAATGCATGTAACTTCAGCCTCAAATCACTTTCCATATGGTCTCGATAAACAAAATTCAGCAAGAAAATGAGTGCCCTACACACTGGAGGCACTGAGCATCCTCTGGAACAAGAGCTGCGAGATCTGGCCTGGTCCTAGGTTTGTGAGCCATGTGCAGTGTGCCCCGAAGCGGCCCTTCCCCTCTGGCCTCAGTTAGCTCATCTGTAAAATGAGGACACTGGACCAGATGGTCTTCACCAACGTCCCTTCCAGCTCTACAGTTCCAGAATCTTTCAACTTAGAAAGAAACCCAGAGAGTAGAAACGTGACTGGTGAATTCCAGGGAGGGAAAAGCGTTCCAGCCGGCGGCCTGCGCTGCATGCATATTCATGGTGCCCGCAGCCCACTTTATTAATCTGCTCCGCTGAGCCGAGGTTTGGGTTGGAGGTAGACCAAGACTAATTGGCAGGTGATGGGAACTTCAATTTTCCTTTCTTCCCAACAAACAACAAGATCCACTGCCTGCTCCAGCCTGCCCACATGCATTTTGCAGTAACAAAGACTCTCAGAGGCAGCTTCAAGCTGTGCGGACTCTCCAGATTCTTAAGTTAGAAGGTGAAAGCAAACGTCTGCACCTGTCCCAGGACTGAGGATGGCCTCATCTCACAGGACAGGAGCTCACCCCTCCTCCTGATCTGAGGAACTCATGCGGGCTCTGCTCCTCACTAATGGGTAGGACCTTGGTCAAACCCTACATCCCCGGTACAATGAGGGGTGGGCCCAGAATCTGGAGAGCCCGAATAGCTCGAAGTTGCCACAGGGTGGCAGGTCCCTAAGGCTACCGCACTCTAATGGACTGAGACCAGACAACCTGTCTATAATAAAAGGAACACGAGGCTGGGCGTGGTGGCTCACGTCTGTAATCCCAGCACTTTGAGAGGCCTAGGTGGGTGGATCACGGGGTCAGGAGATCGAGACCATCCTGGCCAACATGGTGAAACCCCGTCTTTAAAAAAAAAAAAAAAAAAAAAAAAAAAGGAACACACATAGATACCTATTCAGAGATATGCAAATACATATATAGGAAAAGAAGTTCGTATCCAGATGCTGCCTTCCTCCATATCTGGGGTATTCCTCAAGTACCTTCTCTGTGCCGGACTCAGGCTTTGCGTCCTTCAAATGCCAAGGTTAGCCAGGTCATAATATTATATAACATATGGAATATAGAAATATTCATTTCACAGATGAGGAAACTACATCTTAAAGACAATAGTAACTTTTTTTTTTTTTTTTTTTTTTTTGAGACAGAGTCTCACTCTGTTGCCCAGGCTGGAGTGCAGTGGCGCAATCTCGGCTCACTGCAACCTCCGCCTCCCAGGTTCAAGCAATTCTCCTGCCTCAGTCACCCAGGTAGCTGGGATTACAGGCCTGTGCTAATTTTTTATATCTGTGTGACTAATACACTACATGTGTTATTAACAAAGTTACTACTCTTTGGGAGACTGAGACGGGTGGATCATGAGGTCAGGGGATTGAGACTAGTAGACAAGAAAGTTACTGCTGTCTTTAAGATGCAGCACTTCCAGGCACTGTGAGCTTCCAATTTGCCCCTGGCATGATTTTTACATGCCTACGTGAAAAAAAGACCAGACAGTTGGGTTGGCTTCGTCACATAGAAAAATCTGCAATGATTCTGTGTAAATGAGCTTAATAATGTGTAAATAAGTCATCTAGAAGGAAATTGGACTTTTTAATAGGCAGGCACAGCTATTTTCTCAGCAATTCAAGGTAAATAGTTTATAGAATGCCTGCAATGCTCTCACCCATTCCCAAACATGAGAAAAACTGTAAACCATAAGGGGTCCCCCAATGCCATGCACAGTAGTATGTAAAATGTGACTCTCTTTTATAAGTGAGAAAGAAGGACAAGTTGAAAAGACATACAGCTGTTTGGATTTCAATTTGGGGAACCACATGTATCCGCCTCGTAGGACAACTCAAGAGTGTGGTGAAAGGCGATACCCATGTTACAACAGCAGAACAAGGGGCCAGAAGGGAGGAGAGCAAAATGTGGTGGCTGCCTCCACCTTCCCTCCCTTCCCTCTCCCTCAGTCCACGTGGTCAAGGAGCGGAAGGCAGGCGTCACGAGCAGTGCAGGGTCAGAAATAACCAGGTCCTCGCACATTTGTGTCTTTCCACAATGTCAGACTTTTACTGATGCTATTTCAGTCACCAACACCAGGAGCTCCCTGGAGTTCCCGAGGAGGTATTCTCCTTAGTACATCTCGGTTCACTCAGCAGTCAGAGCCACGGGCACACAGGCCCAAGGCACTCCGCAAGTCAGTCAATATTTGCAAACCACACGTAATCGTATGTTTCATCAATCTATAAATGTCACAGCTTCGATATTCCACTAAAAACAAAGTAATATGTAACAGCAAGAGGAAAATGAGATCAGAAGAAGGGTTAAAGAACCAGTCCAGGAGAAAAACAGTCCCGTTCTGGGCCAAGAGTTCCGTCAGTCTTGGAAGGAAGAGGCTTCGAGGTGGCAGAGCCTTCAGCGGTCGATGCCAAGTTCTTGCCACGAGTGGCTGCAAGACCGTGTCAGTGAAGATGACCGTCTGGAGCTGCCAAAGGCTTAGTGGGTGTTTGTGACCTTATCTGGCTGCAGGCCGTCTTTATTTTTTAATTTGTGCATTCGTGTTTTTGTTTTGTTGTTTATTGTTTTTTATTTGTTCATTTAAATAAAACATCCTTGTTGGCAGAGTGTTGGTAAAATAGAAAATGGAGTGTTTTCTAGGCTGGAGTTAGTGGCTCCATGCAGCAGCAGGGAAGAGGCGGACGTCGGGCCAAGTGCCTTCCCGGGATAGCGCTAAGCCACTGGCTTCCAGGGTGGTGCTAGACCAGCCGCCTGGGGTTCCAGCTGAGATGCGGAACAAGGCTGAGCTTTATTAGCAGATTTTCTGGGGTCAGAAGTATCTCGGCAAGGTGACAGGAGAGCCAGGTGGCTCTGTCCTTGGAGATGCGGGGGGCAGTGAGGGGCCGCAGGTGCTCGGTCTCACTGGACGGCTGCCAGGCTTGTGCTCGTTGTGCTGTGAGAAATTGAGAAGCCCACCGTCAACAGATCAATCTGCTCCACCCTCCTGCTGCGAGCCTGAGACAGGGCAGATCATGAAATGGCAGGCGGAGGCACCTGCCGAAGGCTTTTACAGCTGTACACCTGTATTTGTGGACGAGGAAGATCGTTTCTTCACCCGCAAAGGCAAAGAAGAGAGACGTGACTTACTGCAATTTTTTACCGGTCACCCAGACGCCCTCAGTTTCGCGTTATCCTGGTCCCTCCTCTTCGTCCTCCCTGCCACACCTGCTCAGGCCTTTCCTCTTCTGCCTTTCTTTTCAGATTTTCTCTTTTAAAAATATAATCACCGGCGTGGTCCAGTGAGAACGCTGGCCTTGGGCACACATGGGCTGGAATCCTGACTCAATTCGAGGCGGCCCTGCGATCATAGACCACTGACTTCCCTGCTGCGCTGTGGTTTCCTGACGTACGAAATGAAGACGACGACGCCCATGACCATCGTGGCAGACCGCAGCTGTGTGGGACACATTGCCGGCTGCGTCATCACAGGGCTGCCACTTGCACCTCCCCAGTCACTGGTGTTAAGGCAGCTGGTTCCCCAGCGAAAGTCACTGCCCCGTCCTTTGCTCCCACTGACCACCTGAGATATGTCTTGCATCTGTCCTTGAGGACTCAGAAGAGAGGCGTGCCTCCGCTGAAATGACACGTGGTTCAGAGGCACATGGAGTCACTGCATCCGATCACACATCCTTGAAAGCAGAGGTTTCCTGCCTCACGTTCAGCCCGTCACGTTCCTATCACGGGGACAGGTGGCCTGATGCCGGCCAACCCCACCGGGTGGGGCGCATCTGCCACTGTGAGTCCCGGAAGCAGTCGCAGATGCAGATTTTAGACATTGCTATGTAGGTTCTTATTTGTGATAGGAAAAGATGTAAAAGCAAGGGGTTAGCCGTAAGCGGTTGTAAGGAGGGGTCACAGGCACACACCTCGAAGATTCACTGTGACCAGAGAGTGAGGGCGAGCATGGCGAGGCCAGCATGAGGCCTGGCCCCAGGGAGTGCTGGTCAGCAGAACTCTCCCTTCCCTCTTCTCATTACTTCTTTGTCCTTGCCCATTCAGGAGTAAATAACAAAAAAACGAACAAACACGAAGTGCAAAATCAGAAAAAATGCACGAATCCAGTATTTTCGTCTCCATGTGTATCTACTGTATCTGGTCTAGCTTACAAGTTGGACTCCCTGAAGACAGAGACTGCCCTTCTGGCTTGTCACCTACAGCAGACAATGTATTGTCCACGCCCCAGCCAATGTCAGCGCCAAGGAGACTTTAGCAGTGACCCCGAGGGTCCTGCCCGGGGGTGTCTTCTACATATGTACCTCCATCTTTTGTTGAGTCTGTGGGAAACAACTTTTGAGACAACTTTTCAGTAGTACATGGGCCAAACATCATATAATAATGTGAATATTGTTGAATCTCCTGAAATGAAAATATTGCACCGTGTTACAAACTCATCCCATTCCAGTCGGAGACCAAATGAAACTGAAGGTAGAGAAGACGCCGAGTGAGGAAGGAGGGTCTCTTTTCCAGGCTGGGTGCAGGGAGGGTTTGCGGCAGGCCCAGCCACTGTGTAGCCTTGTGGCTTCACTGCCTGATGCCCGGGTAGGAGCCAGCTGGTGGCCCGTCGGCAGCCAGAGGCAGAAACGCAGGCAGAAAGCAGGAGACAAGGGCGCGCTCCACGGGAATTTCTGGCCAAATCCGTAACAATCTGAAGAGCCAAATAAATGATGATGGGAAAAGATTATATAACCCAGTAGGTAGACAGCATTCATGAGTCCATAGTGAGAAATAAATGAAAGCGAAAGCACTTCCTTCAAGTTGAATGGCAACTAATACTTACGGAATAAAGGATGGAAGGGTCGCGTGACCCTCACCCTAATGGGCATGCCACCAGCACCTCCACGGAAGTCAGGGCCTCAGTGCCTGCTGTTCTGGAACATTCTTCACCACGCACACACTTTGTCAACCATCAGATAGCAACAACAATGATCAAGAGGGTCAGTCCACTGAAGAATGTTCTTGACAGAGAGCCAACAATGATTAATTTCATGGTCGTATTTTAAGCCATTTGATGGAGGACTTGTAGAAAGCTGTGCATATTTCACGTGCACATCCTGACCAGTCTGAGGACACCTGTGCCGCCTACAAACCATCACCTCCATCAAGGCCACAAACACGTCCATCCCCTCCCCAAGTTCCTCCCACTTTGCTATTATTATTACTATTTGATTGGAGATTTCTTCGTGACAAGAACACTTAATGTAAGATCTACCCTCACAGTGAATTTTAAGCACTCAGTACTTAAGGTACCGAGTGTACTTAAAGTACTTAAGGTACTCACTCAGAGCTGAGCTGACACATGCACCTTGCTGTAAATTTGGTCTCCAGAATGTATTCAGCCAGCACAGCAGAAACTGTGTGCCCTTGACCATATCACCCTCATCCAGCCCCCAGTAACCACCATTCTACTCTCTTCTACGAGTTTGACCACTTCAGACTCTGCCAGTGAGATCATATGGAATTTATCTTTCTGTGCCCGGCTTATTTCCCCTAATATAATATGCTCCAGGCTCATCTGTGTTGTCACAAAAGACAGGATTTTTTTCCTTCTGGAAGGATGAGTCACATTCTTGCGTGTATGTGCACCACGCTTTCCTTTTCCACTCAGTCGTCGGTGGGCACAGGTTGATGCCATATCTTTGCTGTTGTAAGCCATGCTGCAGTGACCGTGGGAGGGCATGTGTCTCTGGATACACTGATTCCATTTCCTTTAGGTGTATAGTAGTGGGACTGCTGGATCACGTGGCAGTTCTATTTTTAATATTTGGGGAATCTCCGTAACGTCTCCACAATGGCTGTACCTAATATATTTCCACCAACAAAGTAAAGGAGTTCTCTTGTGCTGCATCCTTGCACCATTAACCTTTGTGGTTTCTGGTTTTTCAATACCAGACATCCTAACAGGTGTTAGGTGATAGCTCCTAGTGGTTTTGATTTGCATTTCCCTGGTGGCCAGTGATGCTGAGCACCTTTTCATGCACTCCGCCGTCATTTGCATGTCGTCTTTGGAGAAAAGTATGCATAAAGAGCTTCTGCTGAATGCTGAGCTGTGACCGTCATCCCAAGGAAGAGTGCTTGTGCTAAATTTGATTTACAAGCGAAGCTAGCCAGTTTGTTTCATGGAATACCAGCTCCACTTAAAGAGCGAATGACAGACAAACATGTTAGTTACACTCGGGTATTAGGCAGACATGTGCTCAGAAATAAGCAAACTGGGCCTGTTGCTTTAAGGAAAATAACTCTAGTTGCCAATGAGAAGATTCAAACTTTTTAATGAACACTAAAATTTTAGAAAGCCTGTAGTTCACTAGGTACTCAAGATACAGAGGCAGCCTCAGGCCAAGTTGACTTTGATTTAACAATTCCCACCCGTTGGAGAGTACCAATTTATTAACAAATCAATTGAATTGAAGAATCTGGCAAAAAGAACACAAATATTTCCTCCAAGCACACTTGTCCAAATGCAGCAATTCTTAAACTTTTTGATCTCAAGATCCTTGTTCATTTTTTTAAATTATTACATAATGGGCCGGGCGCGGTGGCTCAAGCTTGTAATCCCAGCACTTTGGGAGGCCGAGGCGGGTGGATCACGAGGTCAAGAGATCGAGACCATCCTGGTCAACATGGTGAAACCCCATCTCTACTAAAAATACTAAAAATTAGCTGGGCATGGTGGCGCGTGTCTGTAATCCCAGCTACTCAGGAGGCTGAGGCAGGAGAATTGCCTGAACCCAGGAGGCGGAGGTTGCGGTGAGCCGAGATCGCGCCATTGCACTCCAGCCTGGGTAACAAGAGCGAAAACTCCGTCTCAAATAAATAAATAAATAAATAAATAAATAAATAAATAAATAAATAATTACATAAAGGAGGATGAGAGATTCCAGCAGGAGGAAAGGGCACTGTGCCTGAGATTTGTAGCAGCCAGCAGCCGGAAGGAACAGAAATGGGATCTGAAGGCAGAAACACAGGCCTGATCCCAGAAAGAAAGAAACTCAGGGCACAGAAGAAACAGCTGTGGATGGTTTCAGAACTTCACCAAGCAATTCCTCAACATATGCTCCTCTGCTTACTCGGATTGTTCTCCATGATGAGGCCCCCAGAATCATTCCTTATCCCATATTTATCCGGACCAAGTGAAAAGCTGAGCAGCACAGAGATCCCAGATAAGGTCCTTCCCGTTTGGACGCACTCTGCTCCCGGTGTCTGTCCTCTCGAGTCACCACGAACCCGTCACCCTCTCACCAGATCTCTCCATCATCATTATTATTATTATTACCCAGCTGCTGCTCTTGTTGGCACAAGGGCTGAAGACTACACGGGCTGTCGACTTCTCCAGGATACTCACCGCCTCCCAGGTGGCCTACTGTATCGACGCATGCAACACGGTCAGCCCTGAGCACTGCCAGGCAGGGAGAGGCCACCGTGGCAGTGTCAAGCTAGCAGCAGACACAGCGGCCCCCATGCAGACTGACACTTGGCATCCCTAGAGAATGGGTCATACTTTTACCTCATCGTCATGGCCAGAGTCTCTGCCTCCACAGCCTTCATTTTCTCACTTTTTCTACCGATACCCAAAAAAGCATGCTTTTCCATGGAAAACTGAGCAAAGAAATAAAGAAGTCCCCAAGCCTGCGTGCAAGGTTAAAGGAACCTCACAAGAGTGAAGAATGAGGCTGTTACGGGGAGAAACCCACTTGGGAAGAGCCCACCACTTTGGGGAACCCTGATGACAGCCAGACGAGCATAGAGCCACAAACGGGGACTCTGAGAGCTTGTGTGCCACTGTTCCAGGATTTGGAGGGCTGCTCCCCAGAGGCCTTTGTTACTAATCCCTACGGTGGGCTTTTTCCACGGCAGGTTTTAACCTAGCTTTGAACAATGTTCAAGTCCTGTGAGGTTACAAGGCACCGCCCCAATATTCTTATACCTATAATGGGGCACAGAAACTCCTGCAGTGTTTGGTGGGACTGTGGCTGCCTGTGCAGTGGGCTATGTGAAAATCAACCGGGGTCTCCTAGAGAGTGGGCTCTGGACGTCTTCTCAGCCATCCACGCACGCTCTTGACCTGTCATGCACTGCGTGGCCATGTCTGTGCAGGAGATGTGGGCTATTTGTGATTCAAGTGTCACCTTGTGATGCTTCCAACCCAGGCGGTATTCCAGACCGCAGTCAAGCTGAGCGTGGAACGTGTGTCCTGGCATCCAGATGCCACACCTCACTGCCTTGGCGATTCAGCAAACCATCATCACTGACTGCAGTTCATCAGAGACGGCTCAGCCTCTGGTCGGCTTTTGTTATTTTGCTGTCATTTCTGGAATTTTCCTAATAAGAAGAATATCTATTACCTATCAGCCAAATGTCAAGAGGAAGGAGTATAGAGCCCCGCTGTGAGTCAGAACAGAGGTGGGCCGCACCATCTGTAGGATGAGGAACCGAGCTGAGCAGTATCACAAAGTTCTAACCCTACAGCATCAACTACGGGAGTGCTTTGCGAAGTTCCTGAATGAAAATGCAGAATTTTGAGATGGATGGTGTATGTTTTGCTGCAAGTTGACATGTTTTGGAAGTCTGAATTCTAATGAAACTTTTCTTTCTTTTTTCTTTTGTCTTTTTTTTTTTTAATTTTGAGACGGAGTATCTCTGTGTTGTCCAGCTGCAGTACAGCAGCACAATCTCGGCTCACTGCAATCTCTGCCTCTTAGATTCAAGTGATTCTCCTGCCTCAGCTTCCCAAGAAGCTGAGATTTCAGGCATGCACCACCACGCCCAGCTCATTTTTGTATTTTTAGTAGACACAGGGCTTCACCATGTTGGCCAGGATGATCTCAAACTCCCAATATCGGGTGATCTGCCCACTTTGGCCTCCCAAAATGCTGAGATTACAAGTGTGAGCCATCAAGTTCAGCCTGGATTTTAACGAACGTTTTCAAAACCACACACACACACACACATACACACACACACACACACACACACACACACACACACACACACACACAATTCTCAGTTTTAGAGCAGTTAGCCATGTGCCCAGCTGAACTATACGCAGTTGACAGGGCCCATCATTACAACTGGACAACTCATGTTGGAGACCCCATGAAGGGCAGTAATGACAGTTCTAGTTGTGATCACTTGGAAGGGCATGCAAATGTCACAGAAACCAACCATAAGAAAACTCCATCACTCCTGGAGTTGCATTCCCCGCCTGTGAGCACACATACGAACTGAAGCAACCCTGTTGCTTGGCTTCAAGACTTGTTTCATCTTACTAGAGCAGGCAACACATGGACATTTTTTTCACATGAGCCATTTTCCTCTGTTGAACTTCAGAAGTTCAACAGAGGAAAATCTCAGAACCTGAGAGTTACAATAACAGCATTATTTACAAGCTGTGATTTGATAATGTGCCACTTAAATGTTTTACATGATTATTTTGCATTTTGTGCTCTGCTGGGCTTTGTTGTTGAAGCTCCACATCAAGAATAGCTCCATACGCCCCTGTGTGTCTGCAGAATGACAGCCCTGCAATTCCCTGAGGCCCGGGAGGGACAATGAGCCTTCTCCCCTCATGACCCCAGATGGGGGTTTCAATGCTATATCAGTGCAATGTCTGTCTACAGGAGGACCCCTATGAGGAATTTCCATAGGTTTCTAGGGCTATTTGTAAGTAAAACAGTAATAGAGGTGAGGATGATGGGAATAAAAAACACCTAACTTTTAAATGACAGAGATTGTACCAAATAAAACGTATTCAAAAAAATTATAACGACTCCAAAGAGCTTTGGTTATGTGATTTAATTCTATCAGTACTTGTTGAAGTAGAAATTAAAGGTAAGAAACTTTTACAGTATGTATTAATTCATATAAAATAATAACTAATTATATATTAACATAAATGGAAAAAAACGTATTTTAAAAATAATGATTTTTAAAAGAAAATTTAGTAAGGGAAGTGGCATTTTTATGTTTTTACAAATATCTCCAATCTGTTGTTTTATGCTATCAAGGTTGAAATATTTGCAGAAAATTCAGAAAAGGGAAGGGTATTTATCTTTTTTGGGTGATTATGGATATTCTTTTGAATATTACACCAAAACTCAAAAATAGTAGTTTCTCAAAGGTTCCTTGCAATGTGGTACAGGAAACCACGTCAATTAAGGCTTCTGATTCTGCCACATTCATATCCATCCCAGTTTGAACAGATCTTCTACTCAAGCAGCATTTTTGTAACAACTTGCTACATAATATTATAAAATGTTACAAAATTCTGTAACGAAATGCACTGGTCATTTGGAAAAGACTGAATCCTTGAGTTACGAATTTTTTCAAATGTTGTCACATTTCATTATTGGATACCCCAAATCACATCTGTTCACGCCACTGCTTATCTCATCAGAGAAGTCAATAGGTATTTGGAAAACTGTCAAGCTCATGAGGGCAGACACAAGTTTTCCAAAATCTGATTTATTTCTTCATAAAATATAATCACTGATGTTTATTTATTAATCAAAGTCAAAATAAGAAATAAAATATTTACCAGATTATTGCACTCACGCCCTGCCTGCTCTGATTCATAATTTAGGATTCCTAGCTGTCAGAGATAGCAGGCACCCAGCTGGGGTCAGGTTTCCTTTCCATCTTAGCATTTCTGTGCTGAAAAATGTGGCTTATTTTCACCGTGTGAGCTTTTGATGAGTCCTAAGTATAGACTGGCCATTTGTAGTTGAGCCTTCTGGTATCTTCAAAGATCTGTAGTGTGTGTTTGGGGAAAGAGTGCTCCTTTACCCACGTGGAAGAAAACTCAATGCTTCCTAAGACTACTGCATTACTGTCTTCCTGGAACTTCTCTTCAGAGCTCTCTTGATTCAGATCGACTATTTCCTAGCTTGCACAGCTTTTTAAAATTTGCTGTTTGTTTTTGCCAGGTTACAACCTTGCAGTAGTTTCTGGGAAAGATACAGAGGAGTAAAGGCAGAGGTTTCAAGGCTCTCACTGGCATGGGTGGTTTCCAAGTCCTTGGCCTTAAATTCACGTGATGAATATTTTTGTAAGATTTACAAAAATAAAGCCATTCCTTTTCTACACTACCAGTAAGAAATAAAATTTTGGTCGACCTTAGTTTAAAAAATTAAAAAAAAGAACTGAATATTTCTACTCTCTCTATAAAAGTACTATGAATTGTCATTATATCAAAAGCAATCAAAGAGGGTGGGAGGAAAATGCCAGCTGCCCTGTTTGGTGGAGGGGAGTTGGCACAGCAAGGAAGGCTCTCAGCCGGTCCCCACCGTCACCACTGCGGCGCCCGCCGGCCACGTGCGGAAGGTCTTCTGCGAGTCCTCCCCTTGTGGCCTCCTTTGCACTCACTGGCAGGATTTGGATACTTTCATTTTCTAAACGGTCTTTGCGTTTTCCTCTTTCGTCTGACACACAGATGCCTACACGTCACTTTTGTTTTCTGAAAGTAAACAGAATTCTCCTCTTCAGACACTGTGGCATTTGAAGCCCCTGTCTGATTTCTAGTTTTGTGTGATGACATCCACCACCACCATCACCCTTCACTCGCCTCACACCCCAATCCCTGCTTGAGTGACTATTTCCAGAAGCTGTTTCTGCTGCCTGCTGCCTGGGATGTCTTTATTGTCATCCATCCCATAGAAGTTGGCTCACAACCCCCTTTCTCTATAAAGCTTCCACAGACCCAAACATCCTCCTCCCGCCGGCCAAACTAGCTACACGCCCACCGAACTCTGCTAGGGGATCTGTGGTAGCTCCTGCCTTTACGTTCTCTCCCTAGGTTATGAGCTTCTGCAGACAACAAACTCTTTACCCTGCACAACTAGCACAATGGTTTGTGATTAAATAATATTTATAAATTTAACTTGAGAGATTAGCAAGAGATATATATGGTTCTGTGACTAGGACCTCCTTGGGAAGAAAGATCAAGAAGAGCCAGAGAACCAGAATTATGCGGATTTTTTCCTGGGGGAAGCTCAATTACATTTTGAGTTTGCTGAGATTTGCATCTCTGAATTTCAGAACAGTGGAGGAGGAGAAACTGGAGAAGTAAGAGCCTCTTTCCTCTGGTTTCACCGTTCAGGGTGACGCACAGCCGCCTCCTTCAGACCATGACCCGAGTTTCAGGTTAAGTGAGCAGCCTCCGGCAGAGCGATCTCTCCACATCCCTCTGAGTGAGCACTGTGCAGACTGCAGTGGCAGGAGGCACGCCTGGCCATCTGAGAGCCGTGACTACAGTTGCCTCCAGATGACTTCCCGCGGTGCAGGCCTCGCCATGTGGAGGCCGGCGTACAGCACAGTGTGTCTCCCGACCCCGGCTCCTCCTCCTGCAGTCAAAGAGCCTGGACTTGAGCTCTGAGCCCCATCCAAGGATGTGAAGCAGAGGCAGCACTTTGGGTTTTTGTCCAGGTTTGATCGTGAATGAGTAGCAGGCCCAGTAACTACCTTCCCTGTAAACAAAAACATGTTATTGGCTCCTCAAAAAGCAGAAATACGGGAGGAACTGACTCTCTCTACCAACACCACCCTTTGACTCTCTTCACTTAGTCTCCTTTGCTCCTCACATGTTGCAGTGAAGGGAGGTCCTATGGTCAAATAGTTTGCAGGATGCAGGGCCCGTAGATGCGAGGCTCAGTCAAACACTTACCGACCTGGACAGAGAAAAGCAGGGGCCCAAATGGGACCTCTGCTGCCAGTATTCCAACCTCCTTATTGTCAAAACTGTAAAATATTCTCAAAATCTAATTATAAATCATTTCCTATCTTCTGTGATAGGAGAAAATAATGGAAGTCAATAAAGTAAAATTTAAAATAGGCCTCAAATGGTGGGATTTTTTTTAATTGATGATAAAAAATAATGCATGTAGAAAAAAATACAACAAAGAAAACTTGGAAACATTTCTTTGAAGTTGAAATAAAAGGCTGAATCATCCATCAGGGGCCCATGTTCGTTCTCTCTGTTTTTTCTTTGAGACTCAGGCACAGAGCCTCCGTACACAGCCTCCAGAGGGCTATCCTGATTCTAACCACAGTATTCCAGGAGAAAGGGGGCAAGGCCTGGGAAGGGGTGTGTTGGCTCTTCAGAGCGCTTCTTGGAGGTGGCGTCCACATGCCACTCATGTCCCATCGGAGTGACTCACACGGCCACACCTCACTGGGAAGTAGAGTCTACTCTGGGTGGTTGTGCACCCAGCTAAAAATTGCAAATGCATTATTACAGAGAGAAGGGAGGGCATGGGAGAGTCCCAGTGGCCTCCCGCACAGGGTCAAATCCCAAGGACAATCTATGTTAGGCCAGCAGCGAATGAGGATGAAGACGCCAATGGAAGAGACTAAGAGGAATTGTGCAGGGAAGTCAGGGGATGCAGCAGCCCAGCCACGGGCCCGGACACAGAGACTCTTAGAGGGAAAACAAGGCTGCTGACGCCAGGGAAGAATTCAGGGAAAAAGAAATACTTGGAGGGTTTGTAAGTGAAGTTATACCACAGGGTTTGCAGCCTGTACCCCCCACAATGAGCACCTACAAAATCCCTGATAGAGTCCTTGTGTCTTGTGGATGTGGTTTGGAGTGGACCTGTGTGGGCCAAGATTTGGGGAGGCCCGTGTCAAGGTGCGCTGAATCATTGTGCTTGAAACGCACTGGAAACTGCATGTTGTACTGCAGGGGGTGATAGATGGGTGCAAAGAAAGACATACTCATTCATCCCTGAGTGGAGAGATTTCCCTGGATGGTCATGATGTATTAAAACAAGGCCTGAAGGATGTCTCCAGCCCACACGGGCTGCATGCTTGCTGGCTAGGAGTGGGGTTCCCAGAACTACATGTGGAGGGTGGTATGTGTCCCCGTGTTCTCTGCCTTCCTCGTGGACCTCCTGCACCAATTAAGAAGGAAGGGCCAGGTGCAGTGGCTCGTGCCTGTATTCCCAGATATGCAGAAAGATGGCCTGAGGCCACAAGTTCAAGACCAGCCTGGGACACATAACGAGACCCCCATCTCTAAATGTGGTTTGTGCCTGTAGTTCCAGTTCCTCAGGAGGTTGAGGTACACTTGGTAACTGGTTACCATTAAAGGTGACATTAGTGAAAGTTTCCTTGGAGATTGGGGTGTGGTTGTCTTTTGCTTCACCCTACAATGCCATAGCCCATGTTTGTCTTTCCCTGATTCCGTGGTTTTCTGTGGAAACTGAGGGAAACATGAGTTTGTGCTGTCGTGTGCCGCCACAGTGGCCTGAGGTCTGAAAAGGTAGTCCCAACCTTAGGAACAGTCAGGCAGTGGGGAAAGCATTCTAGGAAGAAACAATGACATGAAAAAATACAGAGTTAGGAGTATAGAACCACAAATCAGAAATCAAGAGCAAAGGGCATTGCAGAAGGCAGGGCGGAGTAAAAGCCCTAGAAAGATCTAGGGCTCAGTGGGTCCACGTATCTCCTCTGAGGCGTCAGCTCCAGTCGGCTGGGAACCACAGCCTGGGGTTGCTGCAGGGAGGACCAGCAGACACAAGGATACCTCCTCACAAGTCTAAGTTAAGGGCACAGATGGCCTGGATGGCACTAAGAAGTCTGAGGTCTGTCTAAAGGGACTGGTTTCATAACCTGTGCCAAATACATTCAGTGATCTCAGGGTCCCAGGGGCTGCTGTTGACTAAAAATGAAGCTGAGACACCCCTCTCTTAAAAGCCAGCCGGAGGAGATGATGGGTGGAATGTGGTTCCTGGGCTGTGTCTGCTTCGGGAATGGCAGTGCAGAGCAGGCACAGGGTCAGAAAGAGCCCCCAGGGCGTGTAGGCTGGGAGGAGAGGCTTCCAGCTGCCTCTGAAGGGGAGTTTTGCTCTTTCCAATTTGCTGTTCTTTCTGTGAAAAAGCTTAAGTCCTTCTGGAGCTGGGCTGATGGCACATGAGTGTCACCAAGTGTCATTCTGTAAGTGCTCTCTGCAAATTCCTAGAGCTTCTCCCTCATGCCCCGGGGGAAAAGCAATTTTTATTGTTCCACTGTGATCCATGAATCTTAACCCCAATGTCTATGAATCCTGACTGTGGACTTCAAACCCTCTGGGCCCCTTCTAAAAGAGCTCCATGGAAAGCAAGCTCCTGATGGCTGCACTGACGCCTCAGGCTTCCTGAAGTGCCTACTCAAAATAGTCCCTCACCTAATGGCATGACTTTAGAAATGTAAGTTTTAAGATTCTACATGTCAAACTCCCCCATCTACCCAAAACAATGTCCTAAGGACTAGCTTCCTGGGATCCCGCATTCCCCATCTTTCTGGCTATAGCCCCCATCCAGATATGACTTGATTAATTTCTCACAAATGCTCCTACCCTCTCTACCCACCACTCCCTCACTTAGGCCATGCATCTGTGCCATCTTCCAGCAGCTCCCAGTATCTGACATTCATCGGCTATTCAGGTTGCTATTCCCTCCACGGCCATGAAGCTACTTGGGTTTGTGCTTCCTCATGTGAGGTTGAAGGAGAAGATATTTAAGAACATAACCCTGAGAGCACTAGCAACCACGAGTGAGAAGGAAGCCAATGAACATAGTGAGGAGAAATGGGCAGAGAAGGAAGCAGGTGGCTTTGCAGGAGTCACGGGAAGAGGAACATTGCGAGGAATGCATGGTCTGGGTCACAAACCAGAGGGATGGCATGGAAGACAGGGACTGAAGAGTGTTTACTGGATAATTCTACCGAGCAGGACAGCTGGGCACAACCGCAGAAGAACTGCCTCGAGGGGAAATTGTGCAGCCCGCAGTCAGGCAGCACCCAGATATCAGCAGGACCCAGTGGAAGGGGCTTCGATTTTAGAATCGCTCAAGCTTGGCCAGAAGCTGGCTCTATCGTTTACTAGTTCTATGATCTTGGACAAATAACAACTTCTCTGAGCCTCAGTTTCCTCTTCTCTATAATGGACACAAAACACCTCCCTTGCAGAGTGTGATGGTTCATACTGTCAACTTGATTGGACTGAAGGATGCAAAGTATTGTTCCTGGGTGTGTCTGTGAGGGTGTCGCCAAAGGAGATCAGCATTTGGGTCAGTGGACTGGGAAAGGCAGACTCTCCCTCCGTCTGGGTGGGCACAGTCTAATCAGCTCCCAGCACAGCTAGGATATCAGCAGGCAGGGGAACGTGGGAGGACGAGACCGGCTGGGTCTTCCCTCATCCATCTTTCTCCCGTGCCGGATGCTTCCTGTCCTGGAACGCTGGACTCCACCTTCTCCGGCTCTTGGACTCGGGCTTACACCAGCAGTTTGCCAGGCGCTTCCGGCCCTCAGCCACAGACTGAAGGCTGCACTGCTGGCTTCCCTACTCTGGAGGTTTGGGTGCTGGGACTGTCTTCCTTGATCCTCGGCTTGCAGAGGGCCTATGGCGGGACTTCACCTTGTGATCCTGTGAGTCAATACGCCTGAATAAACGTCCCCTCGTATATACATCTATCCTATTAGTCCTGTCCCTCTAGAGAACCCTAACACAGAAGAGTTGTGAACATGGCCGTGGGTGTCTGCCCTCATCCTCTCCCGCCTGCTCCGTTAACTGCGTGCGCTCAGTGTTACCGTCCGTGGCACCTGCTCACCGTCATCCCGTGGTGACTCGTGCGGGTAATTTCATCATAGAAGACCCTGCGCGTCACCTCAGGTACCGCCTAGGAAGTAAGGTGGCTTCCAGCGCAGATCCTGCACCTGCCAAAGGTGAAACAAATCAGCTCCCCGAGCCTGAGGTGCAAAGGGCAGGAAGCTCCTCCCCGCAGACGTCCCGCTCCCCGCCCTCGGGCATCCTGTCTCCATCCGCGGCCCAGTGCCCTCCACTCCCACGGCCTCGGGGACAGCTTCCACATCTGTGTCTCTCGCCCTGGTCCCCGTCCTGAGGCCGACGCGTGGCCGCTGCGCACACCGACCCGGCACGGGACCCTCGCCTTCCCCGCGCCCGGGCACGGGATGGGCCCCAGGCCGCCCCGCAGCTGGCGCCCGCAGCCCTGGGCTGGCTCCCTGCCCTGGCACCCGCGCCTCGGGCTTCCACGGCGGACGAGCGGGCGCCTCTCGCCCTGCCCTGCTCCCTGGCGGCGCTGAGAGGGAGCACGAGGGAGGCGGGGTGGGGGGGAGAGGAGGCGAGGGAGAGGGGGGCGGAGGGAGGAGGGGGGAGGGGGCGGGAGGAGGAGGGAGAAGGAGGGAGGAGGAGGGCGGAGGGAGGAGGCGGGAGGGGACGGGGGGGAGTGGGGGGCGGAGGGAAGGGGGCGGAGCGGGCGGG
Source organism: Saimiri boliviensis (assembly GCF_048565385.1). Classification (NCBI taxonomy): domain Eukaryota; kingdom Metazoa; phylum Chordata; class Mammalia; order Primates; family Cebidae; genus Saimiri; species Saimiri boliviensis. The sequence continues at coordinate 103,076,542 of NC_133458.1, read as the reverse complement.
TCCCCCGGCGGCCGCGCGGATGGAGGGGCCGAGCGCGCCCCCTGCCGGCCGCGGCTCCCCGTTCACCGCGGCGCGGTCAGGAGGGCGGGACCCAGGTTCCCAGCTCCGCGCGCCCGCGGCTCAGCCCTGCCCCGCACCCCCCGGCCCGCCGGGCCAGGTCCCCGCCTTCGGCGCCCGCCAAGGTCCTGGCGGCCGGGACACGCTCCAGGCCTCGCCCGGCAGCGGCCGCCCGGGTCCACACAGGGACGAGCTCTATTTCTCGTCCCGCCTGAGCCTCGCCGGCGCCCGGGGGACCCCCGCGCTGCACGGGGACGGGGCCGCCCGGTGTGACGCTGCAGACGAAGGCGAGCCCTGGTTGCCACCCGCTCAGCTCCGCGCGAACAGCGGCCTGAAGACCGGGCTCAGGGACTTCCGAGGAGCTCGGCCACCGCGGGGCCCCGCGCTTTCCCGGACTCGGCCTTCCGGGCGCGCTGCCTCGTGTAGCAGACGGACCCGTCTCCACGTCAGAGCGCGTCGCGGCGTCTCCTGTCTTCATACTCACAGAGCGGGCGGCCTCCGCTAAACCTCCGCACACACTCGCGCCTGCCAGGCCCGCCCCGGAGCCCGCGCCCTGGAGCGCCGCGGACCGCGGGTGCCCTCTGCGGGTGGCGCGCCGCCTGCGCAGCGCGGCCGTTGGGCCCGCAAGTCTCGAAGCCCCCGCGTGTCCGGAGAGCTGGCCCGGCAGGAGGGAGCCCAGCTCCTGCTCGCTGCCTTCCCACGTGCTGTAAGTGGCCCCCGCTGCCCGGGCCTCGGTGGTCTGGTCTGAGACGAAGAGTCTGAGCCAGGTTGTCCCAAACCTGCCGCACTTCCACATTTTCTGATAACGAGGTCATCAGTCACGTGCACTTGCCAAGGTCTGGGCACCAGACTCTGACACCTGGTGTAGACGCAGCAAAAACCCATGAATAGACTCAGCAAAATCCCATGAACCCCTATGCCCTTCAGATCAATAAAATATCAGCAACTTCGTTCGGAATTTTCGACCTCAGGTGAGACTGGAGAGAAAGCTGTGACAGAGGGGACAGCTGGCTGAGATTCACGACCACAGGCGTGGCCCACGTCTTTCCTGCTTCTGAACCCTGGAGGGAATAGAGAGTCCCTAGACAGAGGCACTCACACCTGCTGCGCCCTGTGCTGCAGGCTGTACACGATATAAAACATGACACTGACTGCCTATGAGATCTGGACACGTTGTTTTGAAGACGGCACTTTGCTAAGTCCCTGAGGGTCACTGGGCCTCAAAGAAGTATGGCATGGCTGGTTCTGTCTGCCACATGCCAACTGTGTGACCTCTGAGTCTACACTTCTTCAGTGCTGAAAATAAAGAAGGAGTTTTACTAAAGACCAGTAAAACCTGGTGCGAAACCAGAACTCAAAGTCCACGGCTCCAGGCTGACCCTGCAAACTGAGGCTTCAGGCTCACTTCAGATTCCAAACTGGCCCCAGAACCAGACCTGTTCCCATGGTCCCAGACTTCAGGAATGCCCAGTAATCAGCTCCTCTAGTGCCAGACTCAAGTCCCCTCACCATGACCCTAGGCTCCGTGTCTTCTCCAACACCAACTGAGCCCCTCAGTTGGGGTGGGAGGACCTTAAGACGTAACCCTCTGGCTACACACTCAGGATCCAGGCCCTCCCGTATAAACCCTAACACCAGGCCAGTCACTGCAGAGTTTCCAGGACCACTCCCATGGAACTAGGCTCCAGGCTGGCCGCAATGGACCCAGGCTCCGGGACCTTGCCTAGGGATAGTCTTCTGGCTCAACACCATGACCTGCCCCCATGGGCCAGATGCCAAGTTGCCCAAGTTAACCATAGTGTGAGGTCAGCCCACATAGATTCAGTAGGAGGTTAATCTCCATGGACACAGACATCAGGTCTCCCAGCACCAAGTCATCCCCTTACAGACTCATGCTTAAGTTCCACTCCAGTACCAGATCTTCTCCTGTGAACTCAGGGTTCCAGCCAGGCCCTGCACACATGGGTTCCAGGTCTGCTTCTGAAAACTCAGTCAAAAGGCCTGCTGTAATGGATCCTGGCACCAGGGAAGTACCCTGCAAATCCAAGAAGCAGGCTCATCCACCTGATGACCCAAAACCAGGCCAACCTGCCTGAAGACTCCAGCAACAAGCCTATCCACTGATCCCCACAAAGTTGCCCACCCAAAATCTCTAAACTGGTGAATGTTTCTCACCGTCAAAGCCAGGATGTAAAGACTAGAAGAAGTGCCTACTTTTTCAAACGCACAGATACCAATGCAAGGCAGATATCACAAGTAATCAGGGAAACGTAACACCACCAAAGGAAAAAAAATATAAGGTAACTGATTTTAAAGATACGGAGATCTACCAACTGCCTAACAAAAATCTCAAAAGAGTCATGTTAAAAAAGTTGAGTGCGCTATGGAGAACACAAATTAACAACTAAACCAAAGAAGGAAAACAATACATGAACAAAATTAGAAGTTAAATAAAAAGAGAAAGCCATTTTAAAAAACTGAAATTCTGGACCTAAGGAACACAATGACTGAACTAAAAACAATTAATAAAATGACAGTAGTACCTCTGTACCTAAACGATAATTATTTTAAAGGTAAATGAATTGAAATCTCTAATTAAAAGATGTAGAATACCAAATGAGAAAAAAAAAAAAATCTAACAATATACTGCCTGTAAGAGACTCAGTTTAGCTTTAAAAACACACAGAGGTGAAAAGTGAAAAAATGGAAAAAGATACTACATGCAAAAGGTGACCAGAAAAGAGTAGTGGCTATACTTAGACAGACAAAATATACTTTAAGTTAAAAACTGTCATAAGAGACAAAGAAGTTTATTGTATAGTGATAAAGTCATCAATTTATTAAGATACTATAACAATTATAAATGTGCACCCAAAGTTGGACCCACCTGAGTGTATAAAGCAAATATTAATAGAACTGAAGGGATAAATACCAAACAATACAATAATAATAAGAGGCTTCAACAACTCACTTTCAACAATAGACAGATCATTCAGACAGAAAATCAGTAAGGAAATACTCAACTTGAACAACACCATAGACCAAATAAATCTAACAGAAATATACAAACATTCTATCCAGCAACAGCAAAATATTCATTTTTTTCAAGTGTACACACAACATTCTCCAGGAAAGATTGTATACGAGGCCTCAAGACAAGTCTTAGCAAATTTAAGAAGACTGACATCATGTTAAGTATCTTTTCTGACTGTAATGGTATGAGAGTGAAAATCAAGAACAAAAGGAAAACCAGAAAATTCACCTATAGATGGAAATTAAACATACCCCTGAACAAGCAATTGGTCAAATACAAAATTTAAAGGGAAATTTAAAATATTGTGAGACAAATGAAAATGAAAACACAACGTAACCAAAATTTATGGGATGCAGCAAAAACAGTTTTAAGACAAATGTTTGAAGCAATGAATGTCTACATCAAAAAAGAAAAATCTCAAATAACAAATAAAGGTTGCATCCCAAGGAACTAGGAAAAGAAGAAAAAACTAAGTCCACACTTGGCAGAAGGAAAAAAATAACAAAGATCAGAACCAAAATTAATGAAATGGAGACTATGAAAACAATAGAAAAGATCAATTAAAATAAGTTATTATTTTTGAAAACATAAAATTGACAAAGCCTTAGATAAGCTAACTAAAAGAAAAGTCTCCAATAAATAAAATTATAAATGTGAAAGAAGACATTATAATGGATACCACTGAAATTAAAAAGATTGTAAGAGACTACTATTAAAAATTGTACTCCAACAAATTGGATAACTTAGAAGAAATGGACCCATTGCTGGAAATGTAACAGCCTGCCAAGAGTAAATCATGACGAAATAGAAAAATCTTAACAGACTAATGATAAGTAAGGAAATTGAAGCAATAATTAAAACCCATCCATCAAAGAAGAGCCCTAAACCAGATGGCTTCAAGGGTGAATTATACTAAACAGTTAAAGAAAAATTAATGCCAATCCTTCTCAAACTACTCCAAAAAAAAAAAACTTAAGAAGGCAGAATACATCTAAACTACTTTTACAAGGCCAGCATTACCCCTATACCAAGGTCATACAAGGACACTATAAAAAGAGAAAATTAAGGCCAATATTTCTGATTAACATAGATGCAAAAACCCTCAACGAAATGCTAGCAGAGGGAATTTTACAGTACACACGTGAACCAGCTGGGCTGGTCTCAAACTCCTGACCTCAAGTGATGCATCTGCCTTGGGATTACAGGTGTGAGCTCCTACACCTGGCTCAATAACTTTTCGTGATAAAAGCTCTCAACAAATTAGATATAGAAGGAACACATCTCAGTAGAATAAAAACCATATATGGCAATCTCACAACTGACATCATACTTAAGGGTGAAAAGCTGAACGCTTTTTCTCCTAGATCAGAGACAAGACAGGGAGACCCATTCTCATCCCTTCTATTCCATATAGCACTGATGTCCTAGCCAGAATAAGTAGGCTAAATAAATGAATAAATAAAAGGCATTCAAATCAGAAATGAAGAAGTAAAATTGGCTCCATTTGATGTCATGGTCTTATCTGTAGAAAATCCTAAATATTCTACCAAAAAATATGTTAGAACTAATAAACAAGTTCAGTAAAGTTGTAGGATATAAAATCAACATATAAAATTTAGCAGGGTTTCTAATACCAATCACAAACTATCTAAAAAGCAAGACAAAAATCCAATTTAAAATAGCTGCAAAAAAATAACATAGGAAAAATTTCACCAAAGAAGGAAGTGAAAGAGCTGTACACTGAAGACTATAAAACACTGGTGAAAAAAATTAAAGAAAACGCAAATCAATGGGAAGTTATTTCATGTTCATGGATTGTTAGAATTAGCATTGTCAAAATGTACATAGAATCCAAAGTGATCTACAATACAACTTCTATCAAAATTCAAACTGCATTTTTCAAAGAAATAGAAAATCCTAAAATTAGTATGGAGCCACAAAAGATGCTAAATAGCCAAAATAATCTTGAGCAGAAAGAACAGAGCTAGAAACATACTACCTAATTTCAAAATATACTACAAAGCTTTGGAAATCAAAACAACATGGTGCCCACTTAAAAAGAGAAATATAGACTAATTGGCCAGGCTAGGTGGCTCACGCCTGTAATCCCAGAACTTTGATAGGCTGAGGCAGGTGGATCACTTGAGGTCAGGAGTTTGAGACCAACCTGGCCAACATGGCAAAACCCCATCTTTACTGAAAATACAAAAAAATAGCCGGGCAGTGGCACATGCCTGTAATCCCAGCTACCTGGGAGGCTGAGGCAGGAGAATCACTTGAACCCAGGAGGCAGAGGTTGCAGTGAGCCAAGATTGTGCCACTGCACTCCAGCCTGGGCGACAGAGCAAGACTCCGTCTCAAAACAGAAAGAAAAAAGAAATATAGACCAATGAACAGAGCAGACAGTTCAGAAGGGGAGGGAGAGCAGGGAGTCGGGGAGAGGGGATGGCTAACATTAGGAGAAATACCTAATGTCGATGACAAGGGGATGGACGCAGCAAATCACTATAGCATGTGTGTACCTATGTAACAATCCTGCATGGTCTGCTCCTGTACCCCAGAGCTTAAAGTATAATAATAATAATAAAAGAAAATCCATGTATTCATGGTTGACTGGTCTTCAACAAATGTGCCAAGAACACGCAATGGGGAAAGCACCGTCTCTTCAATAAACGCTGCTGGGAAAACTGGAGTTCCACATACAGAATAATGAAATTAGACCCTTATGTCATACTAAATAAAAAATCAACTCAAAATGAATTAAAGTCTTAAATGCAATACATGAAAAAGGTCTTAGAAGAAAACATAGGAAAAAGCTTCTTGACATTGGTCTGGGCGATGACTTTTCTGTTATGATGACGAGAGTGCGAGGAATAAAAGCATAGACAATGGGATTGCATCAAACTAAAACTAAAAAGCTTCCACACAGCAAAAGAAACAAACAACAGAGCCAAGAGACAACCTGTGAAATGCAACAAAAAAATTTGCAAACCATACAGCTGAGAATGAGTTAACATCCAAAATATACAAGGAACTCAAACAACTCAATAGCAAGCAACACATAACCTGATCTAAAAACGGGCAGAGGATCTGAACAGACTTCTCAAAAGAAGCCATTACGCATGTTTACCCAGTGGCTCAGAAATCTGCCTTGGACTAGAATAAAAGAACTGCAGGAATGTAATTGAGAAGAAGAATACTGTTTATCTTCACTGACAGATTTTCTCCATGATTTTGCTTTTATGTAAGCCAGCTGTGAAAATTACTTGCCCTCTGTTGGCTTTAGTTTCTCTATCTGAGAGAGTAAGAAGCCTAAGAAGAGAATTCAGAGTCTGACGGCTGCTTTCCGATCCCGGTTTTCCCGGTGGTCACAGCGGGGTGTGTGCAAAGCCCTTTACCTCCCTAAAGGGGGTATCAAATCCATGCAGATACTGTCAACCTCAAATATTTGAATCAACTGAGATGAATGTGAACATTCTTTAAAAACTGAATGGCAGCCTGGGCGCATGGCTTATGCTCATAATCCCAGCACTTTGGGAGGCTGAGGCAGGCGAATCACTTGAGGTCAGGAGTGAGACCAGCCTGGCCAACATGGGAAAACCCATCTCTATCAAAAATATAAAAATTAGCCAGGCATGGTGATGTACCTGTAGTCCCAGCTACTTGGGAGGCTGAGGCATGAGAATCACTTGAACCCGGGAGGCAGAGGTTGCAGTGAGCCAAAATTGCACCACTGCATTCTAGCCTGGGCAACAGAGTGAGACTCTGTCAGGAAAAAAAAAAAAAAAAAAAAAAAAAAAAAAAAAAAAAAGAAAGGCAACGTACAAATAATGTCAGCTTCACTTGGCTCTACAAAGTTCCTTCCAGGCAGAATCTGTCATTTATTCATGAAGTATTTTGAATGCCTATGACGTGCCATGAATCACACCACGATGCTGTGATTATCAGACCAAACTCAACCCTGCCCTCATATGCTTGTGCAGCAGTGGAGGAGAAACACATTAAATCACTACACAATTATTTTAGTGATCCTGTGACACAATCACTTTTCTTCAGTGTTCTTCCTTCCTCTAACACCATGTGACCACCTTCGAGGCAGTTTGGGAGGAGGGAGAGAGAGGCCTCACTTCCCGACCCACCCCAGTGGAAGGGCTTCCTCCTCGATAGCAGGCGGGAGTCCTTTAGGACGTGTAGAATGTCTAGTCCACAATGATAATAAAAAGTGCATGTTAGGCCGGGCGCGGTGGCTCAAGCCTGTAATCCCAGCACTTTGGGAGGCCGAGGCGGGTGGATCACGAGGTCAAGAGATCGAGACCATCCTGGTCAACATGGTGAAACCCCGTCTCTACTAAAAATACTAAAAATTAGCTGGGCATGGTGGCGCGTGCCTGTAATCCCAGCTACTCAGGAGGCTGAGGCAGGAGAATTGCCTGAACCCAGGAGGCGGAGGTTGCGGTGAGCCGAGATCGCGCCATTGCACTCCAGCCTGGGTAACAAGAGCGAAACTCCATCTCAAAAAAAAAAAAAGTGCATGTTGTGAAAGGAAAAATATTTTGCGCCCCCAAAATCACTAAGCTAAATGGAAAAGTCAAGCTGGAAATTGCTCAGGGCTAATCTGTCTCCCGTTCTATTCAAAGTCACCTTTCCACTCACTGAGATAAATGCTATCTGATTGCCTCCTTTGGAAAGGCTACTCAGAAACGCAAAACAAACCATCGCTTTTGGCAAACTGACACAAGAGCAGAAAATCAAACACCGCATGTTCTCACTCATAGGCGGGTGTCGAACAATGAGAACACATGGACACAGGGAGGGGAGCATCACACACTGGGGTCTGTTGGGGGGAAATGGGGGAGGGACGGTGGGGGATGGGAAGTTGGGGAGGGATGGCATGGGGAGAAATGCCAGATATAGGTGAAGGGGAAGGAAGGCAGCAAATCACACTGCCACGTGTGTACCTATGCAACAATCTTGCATGTTCTTCACATGTACCCCAAAACCTAAAATGCAATTAAAAAAAAAAAAAAAGAATGCAACCATTTGTCTCTTTATGACCTGGAAGCCCCCTCCCCACTTGAAGTTGTCCCGCCTTTCCAGACGGAATCAATGTTCATCTTACATATGCTGATGGATGTCTCGGGACTTCCTGAGGCTGTCACAGGGCGTGCCCGCAACCTTGGCAAAATAAACTTTCTAAATTAACTGAGACCTATCTCAGATCTTCGGGGTTCACAACGGGCTTTAGTTGATTTTATTATCGTCCGTAAACTCTCCTGAATTTATTCCAGAATGGACCATGTCCACGTGTGCACAGACCTCCCAACCATTCTCTCTAGGCGGGGTCCGAAGTTTCTCATCTCCATTAGGACAGTGTCCCTTTGTGGTGGACAAACTGCCAGTGCTTGAAAATCCCAACTCCACTCCAGTCCTAACCTTCTGACAGAAAATGCCTGCTGGGTCCTGGCTGTCTTTGAAAGGGGCCCGTGTCAAATTTAGAAGCCAAAGCCTTTCAGTTATTAAGAGGCTCGCACCCTCTCAACCCATTTAAGCATTTCAGCAGAGGTAGGTCCCTGGCTTCTTACCCCTGTCAAGTAAAATAAGACGTATTAATGCTTCTAAAACCACTAAGCTTAGGCAACACGTACGCTGTAACCGCTGTGGTTGCTAGATGGCCAAGGATGTCATATTGTTTTGGCAAGGACACCGTAACACAGGCTGTAACACAGACAATGCCACACACTGAGCGGCTTAAATGACAGAAATTCGTTGTTTCACAATTCTGGAGAAGGAAAGTCTGAGCCAAGGTGTGAGCACGCTGGCCTCCTCTGAACCTGCCAAGATGCTTGTCTTCTCTGTGTCTTCACACAGTCTCTTCTCTGTACGGGTCCTTGTTCAAATTTTCTCTTCTAAGGATGCTGGTCAGGTTGGATCAGGGCCCCCTCTACTGACCTCGTAACTTAATTGCCTAGTTAAAGGCCCCATCTCAAAGTACAGCCACAACCCCATTCTGAGGTGCTGCGGGTTAGGATTTTAAACATGAACATGGCAGGGGGGGGGCGGTCACAGTTCAGCCCATTACAGTTGTTCAAGTCCTGATCTCCAAAACCAATGAATTTGTCACCTTCCGTGACAAAAGGACTCTGCAGATCTAAGGAAGGGTCTTGAGATGAGCAGAGTATCCTGAATTATTCCAATAGCACAGCGTCATCACAGAGTCCCTCCAGGAGAGGCAGGAGGGCCAGAGTCAGAGAAAGAGGGGTGATAATAGAGCAGGGGCTGGAGAAGACAGGCGAGAGAGGCCAACCGACCTGGAGATACTACTCTGCTGGCTGGCAGAGCCAGGGACAGGCCATGAGCCAAGCGATACCCATGACCTCCAGAAAGTGGAAAAGCCAAGGAAACGGATCCTCCTCTGGAGACTCCAGAAGAAACCGGTCCTGCCAGTGCCTTGATTTTAGCCCCATGAGCCTTGTGACCTCCAGAACGCTGAGATAGTCAGTTTGTGTTGTTTTAAGACATCAAGCTTATGGTAAGTTCTTATAGCAGGAATAAAAAAAATGAATACAGTCTCCCATTCTGGAAATATTTTGAAAGTTGTGAAAATCAGAGAATATTCAGAATAATGAGAAACAAAAGAAAAATTGGAGATCGAGGGAAAACGCCGAAGGAAATGAGGGAGAGAAGCACAGAAAGAGAATTAAGAAATAGGAGCAGACAGAATGACAAGGCTTTCTACAAGCGCCTGCTTTCCTGTAAAGGATGCGTGCTGGCCTGGGGAGACTATGACGTTAGAGAATTTAAAATGCAAAGAACATGTAATATGACAACATCAGTTGCGGACCTTGAGCCTCTAGGAAAGGAGTCTAGCAATTCATTCAACGAATATTCCCACCGGTCATCTGACTGCTCCCATGTGACAAAGCCCTTTCCCCGTCCCCCCATTGCCCCACTATGGAAAGATCACATGAGGCCAGAGTCAGCCAGATCTGGAGATGGCCCAATGTGCTTGCCAAGCAGCCACTGACATGGGCAGAACTTAGTTCTAAGACCATCCAGGTGAATAATTTGGGCATCGTCAGTGGGAGAGACAACATAGCTACTTTTTATATCCAAGCACTTCACAGACTGACCACATAAATGGACAATGGCCAGAGCACCTCTAAGAGTAGAACTCCCACCCACCCACTGCAGCAACCAGCCCAGGAGGCCAAGCCACCATCTACAGGAACCAGCCCAGGATGCCAAGCCGTCATCTACAGGAACCAGCCCGGGAGGCCAAGCCACCATCTACGGCAGGCGTCCCCAAACTACGGCCCGCGGGCAGCCCCCTGAGGCCATTTATCCGGCCCCCCACCGCAATTCAGGAAGGGGCACCTCTTTTATTGGTGGTCAGTGAGAGGAGCACAGTAGGTGGCGGCCCTCCAACGATCTGAGGGACAGTGAACTGGCCCTCTGTGTAAAAAGTCTGGGGATGCCTGATCTACAGCAACCAGCCCAGGAGGCCAAGCCACCATCTACAGGAACCAGCCCGGGAGGCCAAGCCACCATCTGCAGGAACCAGCCCAGGAGGCCAAGTCGTCATCTACAGGAACCAGCCCGGGAGGCCAAGCCATCATCTACGGCAGGCGTCCCCAAACTACGGCCCGCGGGCGGCCCCCTGAGGCCATTTATCTGGCCCCCCATTGCACTTCAGGAAGGGGCACCTCTTTTATTGGTGGTCAGTGAGAGGAGCACAGTATGTGGCGGCCCTCCAACAGTCTGAGGGACAGTGAACTGGCCCCCTGTGTAAAAAGTCTGGGACGCCTGATCTACGGGAACCAGCCCAGGAGGCCAAGCCACCATCTTTGGGAGCCAGCCTGGGAGGCCTGTGTGCTCCATGCCAGGCTCGTAAGAATTCAGATTGCTTTCTCCGGAAATAATATGGAAAATTAAACATTACATTCTGTAACAATCAGACCCAAACATCCAGGACTTCATTAATAACACGGTTTCCACCGGGCACAGTGGCTCAAGCCTGTAATCCCAGCACTTTGGGAGGCCGAGGCGGGTGGATCACAAGGTCAAGAGATCGAGACCATCCTGGTCAACATGGTGAAACCCCATCTCTACTAAAAATACAAAAAATTAGCTGGGCATGGTGGCGTGTGCCTGTAATCCCAGCTACTCAGGAGGCTGAGGCAGGAGAATTGCTTGAACCCAGGAGGCGGAGGTTGCGGTGAGCTGAGATCGCGCCATTGCACTCTAGCCTGGGTAACAAGAGCGAAACTCCGTCTCGAGAAAAAAAAAAACAAAAAACCAAAAAAACAAAAAAACACGGTTTCCTGGTTTTCATCCCTGCTTCTAATCTAGGACCAACCAGAGAAAGGCCAGGATGTCCCCTAGCCAATCCCATGGGATGCCCGCGTCTCACCAGCCGCCTCCGGCTTCCCCAGGCCCACAGCCTCCGCCAGGCACCTGAAGCCTCCCCTTTTTCCACCATGAAGCCTCCCTACTCCTCACCTGCCTGTGAGTCTATCAGGATGCACGTGGTGCCTCGAACCCCCTTACTAGAGCAGCTCTGAATAAACAGCCTTTGTTCTCATCTGGGTGGTCTTCGTTGATTTCCATCCACTGAGGAAAACACTTAGGAGACACTCAGAGCCGCCCCTGCGGTGATAACTTACGTGACGTGTACCTGGCGGCAGCTAGAGGACCTCTCTAGTGCCTGAGCGCTGCTCTTTGTCATCTAACGTTTGGGTCTCCGAGAAGCTTGATGAAATTGTTCTTCCAAAGCCTGCGACTAGCCAAGTTTGGGAAAGATTGAGCTAGAGTTTGGAAAACAAAGCTGTAATCTGGGAGCCAGAAAAATCAATGGCTGAATGCCAGAACTGAAGGATTAAACCACGGAAAACCACAGACCGCTCCCACAGACCCACTCCGCAGGGATATTTCTTTCCAGCAATGGATATGCTTCAAAATGTCCCCAAGCTTCCTGAGAGTCTCAGCTACTCAGGAGGCTGAGGCAGGAGAATTGTTTGAACCCAGGAGACGGAGGTTGGGGTGAGCGGAGATTGCACCATGGCACGCTAGCCTGGGTAACAAAAGCGAAACTCCATCTCAAAAAAAAAAAAAAAAAAAAAAAGATGACATAGGCCTTCCAAACTTCAGAACCCGGATCAAATGTCCCACCCCTGGGAGATTAGGGCTTTGTCCTCACTCCTGTCTTGGGGTCACTTCTCTGAGCCCTGCTTCTTGTCCCAGCATTAATGGGATCTTGGGATGACAAACAGTGGGAACTCCCTCTCCCACCACCATTCCTAAAGACCACCACCCCACAGTCCAACGTGGTGACATCCCCCAGGGTCCTCTTATTGAACTTGGAGCAAACAGCTTTTAAATCAATTCCACATTCTGCAAATACTACCCCTACTCTACAGCGCCCTCCAGTGGAGAAGAATGCCACTGGGAGGCCCTGGGTTTCCATCCAAGGAGCAAAAATATTTAAAGCCTAAAAACCTCCCCTCAAGCTCCACAAAACCAAGAACACAACTTCCAGGAAACTAAGCTGTAGCAGCTGCCCCCCCATCTTTTCTGGGCCCCCCTTGTTGGCTGGGGTGGAGCCTGAAGGGGGTGAGGACATCCTGAAGAAAAAGTCACAATGGGGGAAAAAAAAAAAAAAAAACACCAGACAAGACAAGGAAGACTTGTCGGAAAGCTAAAAGCGTGTTGGCAGAAGCCTGCCTCGGCGTAGGACAAAGAACCATACGATTATGGCCAACAAGCACCTCACTCAAGAAGTGACCAGGCATGGGAGACCAGGTTTCCTCGGGTCTCCCCTGGCGTGGCCCCACATTCGTGACCATGCTGATCAGCCTGCAAAGTCAGTGATGGGGCTAGGAGGAGCATGCTGCGTGGCAGAAAGGCCACAGCTGAATAGACACAGCCGGAGCCTGCAGGACCTGGGCACGGGAGGCGCGCGGTGCACTTGTCCCGACAGCAGCAGGTTCCTGAGGCTCTCTTCTGAGTGTGTGCCCTGCAGCCAGTCCTGTGTCTCAGATGCATGCTGTGAAGAGGCTGAGGAGCAGGCGAACTTGCACTCATGTCCACATGCAAATTCCTCGTGGAGACCCCAGCACCAGACACAGGGCTCCCAGCCTGACAACCCAGGGCCACAGCCCCCTGAGTGACAGGACAGACCAACCAGGATGCCCATGCCTCCAGACCCCACAGAACAGGATCCAAGCAAAAGCATCAGAATGTCCACAAAGGAGGGGTGAGGATGTTTGAAGACAAAATTCTCCTTCTTTACCAAATTGCCAACTGCAGGAATTATGTGCACAGAACACTGGGGTTCATCTTACCCACAGCAGGGAAGGGCCGGCCAGAGCGGGGTGGAGCTGACAGAGGCGGGAGGCTGACTCCTGGCAGGTGCTGAGAACCTGACCCCATTGGTGCTGAGGAAACTCACTGAACTAGTGCTGAGAGTCAGGAAGGACACTTTTGTTCCTGATCTGACTGTATTTGCTCTTCTATCACCAGTTCTAGCTAGAACAGAGGGAAATCTTCCAGTCTGCCATCTAAACTTAAGACATATATTGAGCACAGCCCCCCAACTCCCACCGACCCCCTTCTGCAGATCTCATGTGAAACAATGAATCGGGGGGGCAGCAGGGAGAGCATCCTCACAAGGGCTGGTGCCATGCCAGATGGGCCGGGCCACCGGGAGGGAGGGGAGGTGCAGCCCCACACGGGGCATATCAGGGGCCTCAGGCAGCCTAATGGTGCCAAGACAGCCAGAGAAGCAGAAACACCAGAATGTTGTTACCCTCCAGAGGGATTGAAGCCTCAGAATCAGGAAAACCAGCCCTTTATCCCAGGATCCTCACTCCAGACAACAGGACACACGTGCTCTGATATGCCACCCTCAGAAATCCAGGTGTCCAGAAGTACAACAAAACATTGCTGGACACAGCCGGCTTGGGACTCTGTAAGGGATTTCTTGGGCCCAGGTGGAGCTATAGGACTGCTATGGGCTGAACTGTGTCTCCCAAAACTCCACCTGCCGAAGCCCTAACTCCTTGTGTGACTGCATTAGAGACCATGCCTATCACTAGGTGATTGAGATTAACCGAGGTCGGGAGGGTAAGCCCTGACCCAGTAAGGCTGGTGTCCTTATAAAAGAGGGGGAGATGCCAAGAGCGCTCTCTCTCCCTCTACCATGTGAGGACACAGGAAGAAGACTGCGGTCCGCCTGGCAGGAAGAGAGCCCTCACCAGACCCAAACCTTGTTCTTGGACTGTTCCAGCCTCCAGGACTGTGAGAAAATAAATGTCAGTTATTTAAGCCGTATCGGATTCCATCATGGCAGCCTGAACAGACTGCAGCGAGGATGAAGAGGATCTCTGGGTAGATATCTCCCAGGGTGATGCCCTCCTGGTCCTCAGATTTTCTGGACCTGAGGGAACACATCAGCAACCTGAACTCTCTATGCTAAAAGAGGAGGGGCTGCTGCGCCTGCCACTGGCTGCCTGTCAGACACCCCAGCATCTGATGGGAGCAGCATGGAAGGTCAGGTCTCTGCTTCATGACACCTGCGAATTTGCAAGGTGAATTGTATGGCCAGGAGCCCATCTTCCCTAACTGAGGAAGTCAGGGCTGCTGACTCCAACCCTGAAGAAAATCGTCAGGCAAGGTCCTGGCTCAGGACCCACTTTGTCAACTGGACCATGGTGTGGGGACATCAAGTGGACAGAGTGAAGAGGGCCTTCCAATTCCAAATGCCCAGGGGTGTCCGAGGCTGGGCTGCAGCCGGGAACCTTCCTTGGACAGCCAGTCAGCAGGTGAGCCACCCGGGAGAAGTTCACAGAAAGCAATCTGACCCCACTCCAGCTCCAGGAAGGTGGGGCTGTGTCTGGCTTGGTTCACTGTTTCCGTCCTGCACCTATGCAGGAGGCTGGCTGGGCTGAAGGTGGCTTCCCTGAGCGGGGACACGCTGGGCCCTCAGACAGTTCCCAGCCACCTTCCTGCCATCACCATCACGGTGGCTTGGATCCAGGAAACAGTGACGGGGACGCTCCATGTGTTCACATACAGAGGTCATCTGTCCTGGGCACTCCGTGTGGGTCCCCATCCGGTAGCTCTCTTCTGGGTTCTTAGGATGAAGACCAATTGTTGCCTCTTCTCGACGATTCCTTCGCAAGAAAGCCATCCTGTCAGGGAGAGGGGCTGAGCTACAAACAGAATTCATTGGGGGCTGCGGGTGCTGGCAGCCTCGCTGGCTATATAACCATAAATCTCAAGAGCCTACCCGCCCACCCAGAATTTCTAGAATCCATTCACTCTCCCTTCCCCTGAAGGTGGTTTCACAACTGCTCACTGCTCAACTCCCCGTGTCCTCACTCAGCAACCACGGCATCACCTCTTACTTCGCTGAGAGTGCACAGGCAATGATCTTCCACTGCCACCACCCGGCAGGACGCCCTGCACCTGAGCCCACCGAGCCCCTGCCCGCTCTGGCCGCTGGTGAAAGCCCCTCACTCCTTTCTCAAGCAGCCCCTCCAACTCTTGTTAACTCAAGGACTGTGCATCTATAATTACCTCCTCCCCCTTGGATGTCATCAGTTCCCCCCACCTGCTGACACCACCCCAATTATTACCATAGACACAGCATGTTCTAACATCTCCCACCCTTCGACACCATGTCGCCCCCAGCTGCTGCATCCTCCGTGGTGGCTCGCTGCTGGACCCTTCACGGGCCCTCCCCTCGCCCTCCACCAACCCACCCCTGATATGAATGAGAGCCAAATGCTCAGATCGTTAAATGTCTATTTCCAGCCCCAGCGTCTTCCCTGAAATCCAAACTCAAATATCCCAGTGCCTACTTAGATGTCTAGTAGGTGTCTCAAATGTACAGAAACCAAAATGACACTCTTTTTTAAATAAAATTTTATCTTATTTAAAAAAAAATTTATGTATATATTTTATTGCATTTTAGATTTGGGAGTACATGTGAAGAACATGCAAGATTGTTGCATAGGTACACACGTGGCAGTGTGGTTTGCTGCCTTCCTCCCCATCACCTATATCTGGCATTTCTCCCCATGTTATCCCTCCCCAACTCCCCACCCCCACTGTCCCTCCCCCATTCCCCCCAACAGACCCCAGTGTGCAGTGCTCCCCTCCCTGTGTCCATGTGTTCTCATTGTTCAACACCCGCCTATGAGTGAGAACATGCAGTGTTTGATTTTCTGCTCTTGTGTCAGTTTGCTGAGAATGATGGTTTCCAGGTTCATCCATGTCCCTACAAAGGTCACAAACTCATCGTTTTTGATGGCTGCATAGTATTCCATGGTGTATATGTACCACATTTTCCCTGTCCAGTCTATCATCAATGGGCATTGGGTTGGCTCCAGGTCTTTGCTATTGTAAACAGTGTCGCTATGAACATACGTGTGCATGTATCTTTATAACAGAATGATTTATAATCCTTTGGATATATACCCAGTAATGGGACTGTTAGGTCCAATGGAATTTCTATTTCTAGGTCCTTGAGGAATCGCCACACTGTCTTCCACAATGGTTGAACTAATTTACACTCCCACCAACAGTGTCAAAGTGTTCCTATTTCTCCACATCCTCTCCAGCATCTGTTGTCTCCAGATTTTTTAATGATCGCCATTCTAACTGACGTGAGATGGTATCTCAATGTGGTTTTGATTTGCATTTCTCTAATGACCAGTGATGATGAGCATTTTTTCATATGTTCGTTGGCCTCCTGTGTGTCTTCTTTTCAAAACAACACTCTTACCAAATACCTTAAGCCTGTTCGCTCAGTCAACCCCATTTCAGCAGATGACACATATGTTTTCCCGGTTGTCTCAAAGCAAAACCCGAGGAATCTTTATTAACTGCTCTTTCCCATACATGCTGGAATTCTTTCTTGAATTCAGCAGCAAGTCACACTTGCTCTTTCTTCATGAATTCCGGACCCACACCCCCCTCCCCCAGCCTGCTGCTGAACAGGCCAGGTAGGTGGCCACCTCTCTGAGTCCCCTGCCGTGAACACCACAGATCCCAGAGCAGACGGACGATATAAGATACGCAGGAGCAAGAAGCACTCCCATCTGGCTGCCTTGCTCAGGAAGCAGGGCTACAGAAACTGGAATAGCGCACCCCAGATCACGAGCATAACTATAAGACACAAGATTTGAACCTGGGAAGTCTGGCTCTCAACAACTACCCTAAAATGCAGGCAAGGGCAGAACACAGAGAGGGTTCGGAGCATAGAGAATTACCCAGCTCATCTGAAAGACTCTTATTCTCCAGCTGGAAAGAGTCAAGGGTACCCAAATCCCCTTCCCTTCCCTCGCACAGCCCCACGTCCTGGTGGCCACACATGGTTGCTGGCCATACGTGGTTGTGACAGGAGGGAACAAGGCACACCATGGCTGCTCCTGAGCAGACACTGGGTCCCTCTTCTGGACTGCAGGGCTCTCCTAATGCAGCCTCGCCCATGGGAGAAGAAGCCTAAGAGGACCCCACCTGAACAGAGATTCCAACACTCTGCAGTTACAGATTCCCATGTGATCAAAACTGCTATAAGAAAGTTTAAAATGCTGGCATCTGAAATACGGAATGTCAATGATGGGGTAATGGATGCAGCAAACCACCGTAGCATGTGTATACCTATGTATCAAACGTGCACGTTCTGCACCTGTACTCCAGAACTTAAAGCATAATAAAATATATAGAGAGATAGATAGATTTCGAGGCCTGATTGAATCAGAGCATCTCAAGTAGCATCTGGGATTCTCTACTCCCAGAATTTCTCATAGGATTCTATTGGTGCAGAGAGTAGATCTGAGGGAGGAGGTGACTGGGGCCTGGTGGGAGGGCCAGCTTCCAGGATGATCCCCGGGGATTCCCACCACCAGGTAGCCACACCCATGGGGAGCCCCCTCCACAATGAATATGCCTGGCCTGTGTACCAGTTGGACTTCACAAAAATGATAACGTGTGAGTTATGTGGTTTACTCACATTGTAAAAGGACAGTGCAGCTTTCCCCTCTGTCTCTAGATTGCAGGCTCTGACACACCTCGTCGCGGGAAACTCGGCAACCCTGTGCGGAAGCCCCCACGGTGAGGCACCAAGGCCACCTGCAAACAGCAAGCACCGACCCGCCAGACACGTGCTGCCCCACGGTGGAGGTGGCTCCCTCAGCCCCTGGCAGGCCTTCAGGTGTCTACACCTCTCCCTGACATCTGGATGGCAACTCTAAGTGACAGCCACCCAGCTAAGCCCTCCTGAATTCCTGACTCACAAAATGGGATGAAACAATACACATTTATGGTTGTTTTCACCTTCTGAGTTTCACAGTAATTTGTAGGTGAGAGACAATTGACAACCTGGAATGATCAGAAGACCCTTCCCAGAGGACACAGATGCTGGGTCTGATCATCAGAGAGGAGGGCATTAGGTAAAAGAAGGTGGTTCGAGTATGACATACTTCACTGATGCAAAATAGAGAAAAGTATATCCCTGTGACCAAATTCCTATTTCCCCTGTGAAAGTGCCAGTGCCCCTCCAGGGAGGGGGTGCTGGCATCACTGAGCCTGGTGGTGGGCAAGGCTGCCCTTCTACAGCAGGATGGACCTGAGCCTCACCCACTATCTCCGCCATTCTCTAGCCGGGCTGCACATTCAGATCCCTGGGGAGCTTTGAAAAATACTGATTTCAGGGCCACACTCACAAAGATTATGATTTAACTGGTCTGAACTGTAACCTAGATATAAGACTTCTGAAAACCTCCCCAGGTGATTCTAACACGCAGCTGCAGCTGAGAACCACAGCTACAGACAAAGAGCTTCACATTCTGACTGTAGCTGAGGCTAAGTGTCAGCACGGTAAGGGGACACAGTTGCAGCCCTTTCTTTCAACGCAGGCAGGTGTGCAGGGGTGCAGGGATCATTCCCACTCAAGTCAGGAAATGTTGAACAAATAGCCGGTAGAGACTGCTGCTTCTGTGGCATAAACCATAATAATCATTTGTTATAATTATGACCCTCATGCGGCTCTGGGACCTGGCTGGACCCTGCCATGGGTTTCTTACGTAGACTCTGTCATGGGGTCAGGCAGTGGTTGGGGCTAGAGTCTTCTCTTAGGCTTCTTTTCTACACACTGCACTGGTGGTCGATGCTGGCTATTATCTGGGTCTTCTGCTGGGGCTGTTTGTGGGACATGTGGCAGACTTTCAGGGAGGCCTGGGCTTCCTCACAGCATGGCTGCTGGGTTCCAAAAGTGAGTGTCCCAAGAGAAACCATTAGGACCTCATCTAGGCCACCCTTGGAAGGCGCATAGCATGATATGGTTAGGCTTCAGGAGCCCACCCGCATCTCATCTTGAATTGTGATCTCCATAATCCCCACGTCAAGGGAGAGACCAGATGGAGGTGACTCAATCACAAGGGTGGTTTCCCCCACGCTGTTCTCATGAGAGTGAGTTCTCAGGAGTTCTGATGGTTTTATAAGGGGCTCTTCCTCCTTCACGCAGCACTTCCTGCTGCCTTCACCTTGTGAAGAGGGCACCTTGCTCCCCCTTTGTCTTCCGCTATGATTGTAAGTTTCCTGAGGCCTCCCCAACCATGCTCAACTGTGAGTCACTTAAACCTCTTTCCTTTACAAATTACCCAGTCTCAGTCATTCTTGACGGCAGTGTGAACATGGACTCATACACAGCATCACCACATTTTATTCATTGAAAGAATCACAAAGGCTCAAGGTGCGTCCCTGAAATTCACATGCTGAAGCCCTGACCCCTGATAATGATGATGTTTGGAGATGGGGCCTTTGGGGTTTAGGTAATTGGTTTTGAATGAGGTCATGAGGGTAAGGCCATCATTATGGGATCAGTGCCATTATAAGTAAATGCCACAGAGCTTGCTCTCTTGCTGTCTCTCAGCTATGTGAGAACAAAGCCAGAACCCACTGCCTGCAAGCCAGACAGAGCCCACACCGGAATCTGACCACACTGCCACCCAGATCTCTGACTTCCACCCTCCAGAACTGTAAGAAATTTTCACTGATGAAGCCACTCAGTCCTTGGTACGTTTTTCTGGCAGCCCTAGCTGACCAAGACACACAGACCCCTCTTCTTGATAGGAGGAGCGTCAAAGAGTTCTCAGAAATGTTTAAAAACCACCTGAACTAAAAAGGACCTGTAAACTCCACCTCTTGGACACAGAAAGACTCATGCCAGTGAGGCTGAAATATTTTAGGTGTTTAATATATGGTCAGTGGTAAAATTATTTTGTAATCCATTAAATTTCTAAAATTATAGCTCCTAGACCTTTTCACACAGAAAGGGGAGGATGGAGGCCGACTTGGCAATGTCACCAGCAAAGCAGCAGAATAGATTCTCAGTTATTTTTAAAATCCCATCACATAGCACTAAGCTTGGCACATGGGAGGTTCTGAGTAAACATGTTATACTCTGACTCACTCAGCTCCCAGTGCCTATTTCTGTGGCAACCTCAGTGACCTCTGTCCTATGTCTGGTATTACTCTGCCTACAGGAAACAGATGACATTCTGTGGGCAAGGTGTGTACCTGCAGCCAGGTGACAGAGACACGAGCTGGAGACAGAGATTGAGACTGTTTGGAAGCAGGTATTGGAGGTGACTTCCACTCTGATGGGACAGCGTGGGTGTCTGTGAGGGGGCTGGCTGTGGCTGAGACACTGGGATTTGTTTCAGTTGTACATGACAGGACTTGGTGGGGATGGAATGCAGCCTCACCTCCAGGGCTGCTCCAGCCTCTGTGTGGCCGCATCCTGGCCATGTGTTGGTGGGTGTTAGCCACTCACTGAAGGGCTCAGGGATGTCATGGGCACTGCTCCCAGGGGCCCCGCTCCCAGGGGCCCTTCTAGCCAGCTAGAGTCTATAATGCAGGTAGAATGTCCACCAGCCCTTCAGGAGAGATGGGAAGGCAGCGTTTAGAGGAGCCCTAGGGAGGGGCTGCCCTGGGACCTCAGGGGTAGTTGAGGGGCTGAAAAGAGGCCACATTCCCCAGGGTGGCAGTGCACTGAGGAAAGGATAAAAGAGCCATCAAGGTGGCCTGATGCCACAGAAGTGTCGGCCTGAGGGATTTGCTAACCAAGTGAGGAGCGGAAGGGCCAGAGGGGGGCTATCTGAGATGAAAGGGGAGGAAGTCTCCAGGACCAGGGGGCTGTCTCCATGCACACCCTCAAAAGCAAAGAGCCAGCCCACCTGATGATTGCTCATGTACGTCAAGTGGTTACTATGTACGGCTATGGGATGACCGCCCAGTCATTCGTGAAACACTGCGAGCCTTCATTGCCAGCAGCTCCCAGGTGGCACTAGTCCCGTTCTGCTTCTCAGGAATCTATGTGTATTCGTGTCCACTGCTGCTGTAACAAACTACCATAAACCTACGGCTTAAAACAGCAGACGTGTATCCTGTCAGGGTTCTGGAGACCAAGAGCTCCAAATCAAGTCATCAGCAGGGCCATGCTCCATCTCAAGGTTCCAGGGAAGAATCTCCCTTGCACCTTGTGAGATTGCGGTGGCTGCCAGCAATCCCTGGGCTCCTCGGCTCGCGGAGGCATTGCTCCAGCCGCTCCTCCAGTCACCCGGGCTTCTGCGTGTCTCGGCGTCTCTTTCCCTCATCTTAGAAAGACACCAGTCATCACATTTCAGGGCCACCCAAATCCAGGGTGAACTCAACTAATCACATCTGCAAAGACCTTATTTCCAAACGTGGAAATGTGTCACATTCTGAGGTCCTAGGTGGACATGGATTTGGGGAGTCACTATTTACCCTATTACACTGAGCCTTTGAGAGGTTTCGAGAATTACGTGTGTCCACAACAAATAAAAAGGTGGCCGAAATGGGGTTCGAACCCCTGGAGTGAAGCTGCCCCTGAGGTCCACTGTGGTGTCAGCAGCCTGAGGGCTGAACAGCTCTAACCTCTTCCCTCAACCTGCACCTCACACCCCACCACCATCCCAAGAAACTGAGCCACCACTACCATCATTTTGGAGTCAGAGAGACAGAACCCAGTAGAGAACATGGGGCGCGTCTCGGAGGAGAACCCAGGCTGGGATGCGGGGCGGGTCTCGGAGCAGGGTCCTGGGGACAGCAGCACCAATGGCTCTTCCTGAGCCGGCTCAGTGAGCTGGGAGGGCTCTTTTAACTCTGCAAACCTCGGGGCCGTCTTAAGACTCATGGGAGATTCCCTACACCTCCTAAGCATCCCAAGAAGGATTTTCCCCAGATACCTGTTTCTTCCTTAACTCTATATTTACTGCCACCCTATAATTAATGTGATTTACCTTTCAGGAAAATTTCTCTTCAGTCCTCTCTCTGGACTTCCCACTTCCCCTCTGGCAGTCCCGAGCCATTCTAAATTAGATTCCATAATCCTTCCTCAGATGTTTATTTCTCCCAATGAGCATTTTCTAGCTCAGGCTTGCACTGTTCTGGTCTGTAGGGTCCCCGAGGGGTGCCCATGGGGAAGGCAATGCCCTTCAGGGCTTGGAGTGGGTTTTAATATTTACGTTTTCACAGCACTGCAGACACTAGATGGCAGTGATCCCTAATTATCAGAGGCGCTAGGCGGGCTCGACTTCTTCCTGGGTTGTGGCGGGGGTGGAAAGTGTAGCATCCCTACCCCATCAACCTCTTCCTGCAGACCCAGACCAGAGAGCTCAGCCCGGGTAAGGAAGAAAGGAAAGGATTAAGGGGAGCCCCGAGAGGAAAGCTGTGAAGCAGTGAACTTGACACCCAGCTGGTGATTACCTCTGGAAGTGCCTCAGATCGATCTCGCCCTGCGAGGCCCTTACAGAATGAGCCTCTCCAGGGGAAGCTCACAAGCTATAGTCATTGCCTGGCAGGATTTTAGGAACCGGCCCGGCCTCACCTCCATCTCCCGCAGGTAGGAAAGTCCTTGGGAAAGGCAATTCATCAGTGTTCATCGAAAGCCCCCAAAATGTCCTATGATCACTTTATATGTAGGAATTTATTGTAAGATTAGAAGTGAATAATTCAACAAGAATATATGTATGGGAGGCCAAGGCAGGAGTTTGAGACCAGCCTGGACAATATGGCAAAACCTAGTCTCTACTAAAAATACAAAAGTGAGCCAGGTGTAGTGGTGCACGCCTGTAGTCATAACTACTTGGGAGCTGAGATAGGTGGACCACTTGATCCCAGAAAGTCGTGGCTGCAGTGATCTGAGATCACTGCCGAGATCACACCACTGCACTCTAGCCCAGGTGATAAAGTGACACCCCGTCTCAAAAAAAAGGAGAAAGGGAAAGGAAAAGAAACAGAATATTCATTGTATTCATTGTCGAGTTATTTATAGTAGTGTGAATTTGGAAATTGTGTAAATGATACAGTTGTTAAAAGAAAAATGTCAGCCAATTAAATTTAAAGGCGTTTCATTGAGAAATAAACCATTTGCAAATTGAGCAGCCCCCGGAATCATAGCAGATTCAGAGAGACTCCAGGGTTGCCTTGTGGTCAGAAAAAAATTTATAGACAAAAAAAAATGGGAAATGCTGTACAGAAATCAGCGGTGAGGAACAGAACAGCTGCATTGCTTACAGGTTGGCATTTGCCTTATCTGAACACAGTTTGAACACTCAGCAGTGATGAGTGGTTGGAGAATGGCCATTGGGACGGGCCAAGTCTCGGCTATTGCTACAGGAGTTAGGTTCTCAATCTTGTCTACACATTAAGTTAGGTTATAGTTCATCCACAAGGACTCATATGTAGACGTACGGAGTCCTTCTCAGGCCATATTTAATTAACTTTAACAATTATCCCCTTTTAGTCATTTTCTCAATTTTCAGAGAATGATCAAAACTTTAACCATTGATGTCACTATCACCAAGACAAATGTACGATCTGGCCTTGAAACCCACTGGGAAATAGTAGAACAGTGAGTTTTGCAAAGGTAGGAGCAAGGACTGAGTAGAGGGCACCTCCTTATGCTGGAAGGTCCTGTTTACGGAGAAAAACGAAACCTGGTCTTTTCCAGGACCTATATATGTTCTTAAAATCTTAGTTTGATTATGTCACATTTAGCTCGAGCAACTCCATTTTTGTTTGGTTTGGTCTGTTGGGACCCAGCACATGAGCTCAGTCCAAAACAATGGCTTCTCGTGATTTCGTTTAAAAATTCCCCCTTTTGCTTAGGGTCTCGCTTAGATGAGAGTGTGCCTAAAGCTTGAGCGTTAGTGCTACTCTCAGGTACCGTGATTTTGGGAGTCTGGTCCCAGCACATCATTCATACGTGACGGTGTCATCACGGTTGCACATTCCTTTCAGCTCTCGACATTACAGTTGAAGAGAGACCAGTTGACATTCTAGATATGTCTGCATGCAAACTCTTAAAACGTTTGAGGGAATGAAGCGCACCAGGAAGATTACTATTATGGCTATCCAGAGGATAAGACCGAGAGTTTGGAGTATGCTCCTTACCCAGGGTCCCCACAAACCAAACCACCTAAAATTAAATAGATCAAAGAATGAGCTGGATGAAGAGTCTACTTGCTTAACTAAGCAGTCTTTTTATGAAACCCCTACAACTGAATCTCTGTAATACGTTTTCTCCAGAGGCCATAAATGCCAGGAGCTGCACAATTACTGCTGTTTAGCCAGTAAGGAGTCTAGAGCAAGTCTATTGTTTAGCATAACTTTCACAAGAGAAGTTAAAGTCTGTTGTGTAACCACAGCCTTCACGGTAGCATTTGCTGTAGAGTTTATTATGAGGGATACATTTCTAATCATTGCCTCTGTGACTCCAAACCATGAAAAAGGATCTACCAAATCATACCCTTCTAGAAGTGTGAAGACCTCCTGGCACTGTTCCCTTTAACCCATGATGTGGATTAAGAGGGGTGAACCAGTGTTCTGTTTCTGAACATGTGACAACATATGTACCATTAAAGTTTCTCACCTACACCGGGCCTTCATCTTTTATCTATTAAAGTATAAGTTTGTCCATGAATAAGGCTGGCTGTAAAATCCTTAACAAACAAAAGTATACCCTGCAAGTGCACATAACAGACCCCCTTTTCACTTCTATTATTCATAGAGGCATAAACAAGGAAAAGAAATATTCAAAGATAAGGGTTTTGATCCGTGATCCTGGGAAAAGCTGTTCACATCAAAGATGCCATCTTCTTTTGGGGAGAAACTTCCCTGGTTAGCTTTACCTTAAGGCTAGTAATGGATGTACAGGTCCAAGAGTGTGCAGAAACCCTTCTCAGTTGTGAGATTATGAACCCAAGTTTCAAGGTCTGGAAGTTTTGTGGCAATGTGGAGGGCCAGGGCAGTCTTTCTCTGATGTTCTCAGAAGATTCAATCTTTAGGTTCTAGATTGTGAAGGGGTTGATTATCCTCAGTGAATCGTAAAAAGCTTTCTTTACCTAGTGAAAACGCACTGTGGCATAATGAGTTGCTGTTGTAACAGCAACCCTCTTGCCTGGGAATACATTTCTACAACTAGAAAAGACACACTGAAAATGACAATTGAATGATTCCTTTATAAATGTTTAAATGGCCCATCAAGTGGCCGAATGTACCTAAAGTTCTGATTGTTTTCCTCGGCCTCCCAAAGGGCCTGGGATCACAGGTGTGAGCCACCGCACCCAGGCACTTAAAAATTTTTAAAAAGGCAAAAGCTTTTACTCATTGATAGAGGGAAGACTTAGCTTTCCACACAATCTGTTTCTTGCCTTTCCTCTGTTTTTCCTGTAGCTTATTCAACAGGCAAACAAAACTTTTCCATTATCCTTTAATATCACATGAAAATCTCAGTCAATAGAGAAAGCTAAATTTCTCCCTTGCATTAGTTTACTGTTAATGTCAACTCCAATTTTTAATAAAAAATTTATTTTTTTTTATTTTTCAGAAAGTGACCAAATCTTATAGACAAATCTATCCATCTTAATGAGTTTGACTATAAGGTGAGACTCTCATAAACTTTTTGCAACACTTTACAGTTTTTATGAAAGAGCAGAAGAGTGCTGTAAGAAAAGCCTGTTGTGCTTTCATTCCAATGTTCAATTTACAGAAAACCTTAATAATACCCCTTGAGGCCGGGAGCAGTGGCTCACGCCTATATTCCCAGCACTTTGGGAGGCCGAGGCGGGTGGATCACAAGGTCAAGAGATCGAGACCATCCTGGTCAACATGGTGAAACCCCGTCTCTACTAAAAATACAAAAAAAAATTAGCTGGGCATGGTGGCACGTGCCTGTAATCCCAGCTACTCAGGAGGCTGAGGCAGGAGAATTGCCTGAACCCAGGAGGCAGAGGTTGTGGTGAGCCGAGATCGCGCCATTGCACTCCAGCCTGGGTAACGAGCAAAACTCCATCTCAAAAAAAAGTAATAATAATACCCCTTGAACTTTAGACAATGTCCACACAGAATTTCTTTTCACAAGATTAATTTTTCACACACCGTCCACAACTTGTTCAAATCTTTAGCTTTATCTTACATAATTTAACACAATCCTTACCCCTCTATACTAGGCAACAATTGACATTCCCATGCCTTCTTATCATCTTTTACTTAAAACACATTTTAGTTTTCTAACACAGTTTGCATGTAAAACTGTTTTTTTTATTTATTTTTTCAGTAGTCTCAATTACATGTGATAATGGTAACTCTTAGTAATTTTCCAGTTTGGTGAAAAACCTAGTAAGTTATTTTAATTATGTATTTAGTTATGGAGCTTAGGTACAGTTATTTTAATTACGTACCTAGGTATGGAGCCTCAAGTACTACACGGAAGTGCCGATGAAACTCTTCCCCGCATAGCTAGGGAAGTGGCTAACTCCATGTTTCACCAGGCCTTACCCAGATGTAAAGCAGGCAATTTGAATATTTTTTTTCTTTTTTTGAGACAGAGTCTTGCTCCATCATCAGGCACCAGGCTGGAGTGCAGTGGTATGATCTCAGCTCACTGCAACCTCCGCCTCCAGGGTTCAAGCAATTCTTCTGCCTCAGCCTCTTGAGTAGCTGGGACTACAGGCTCACACCACCACACCCAGCTAATTTTTGTATTTTTAAGTAGAGATGGGGTTTCACCATGTTGGCCAGGATGGTCTCAATCTCTTGACCTTATGATCCGCCCGCCTTGGCCTCCCAAAGTGCTGGGATTACAGGCATGAGCCACCGTGCCCAGGCAATATGAACAATTTTTAAAACTTAAAGCAGTTTGTAACGTTGAAGCATTTAGTAGGCTTCATATCTGACCTGCCTAATTTAGACCAGATGACTTTATTTTACCAATAAACGTTGAAGCAGTTTTTATTTCCCAAAGATTACTAAAGTTACATGAACTAAAAGACATTACAGTTTTTATTTTTCTTTCAAAATATTTAACTGCTTATTTTTCTTTAAGCCAATTGATTAGAGGTGTTTTGTATAAACGTCATACTCACCACACATACACAACTACACACAGAGAAAGACAGAAGAAGGTCCAGTAGTTGTAACATTTTTCATTTACCAGTTTTTACTTTTTAAAAATTGGATTACTGGTTTTAGAGTGCAGTCCTTGGAGGAACAGGGCTGGGAAATCATGCAGTTTGTGGGGCTTAATCAGCAGGCACAGCTGGAAGACAAAAACAGATCTCCAAAATTAAGAGTCTCATTTTTATACCAGATCCTAGACTACAAAGAAGAGGGAATCACTCACCTCCCACGGATGACTTCTCTCTTAGTGGGGGTGGGGTCATTGCCACACCTTTCAGGTGGTCAAGAGCCTGCTTCTATAATCTAAACGTGCAAAGGGCTGAGTATCCCCCGATAGCCGCCACCAGCCATCACTAAAGCAGATTTCCTACCTTGTTATTACATGCCACAGTTCTTTCCTGGTGCGAAGTAATTTCCCATACCTCCCAAAAGTCAAAAATTTCAGATAACATAATGCAAAACCGGACAGAGTCTTAGATTTTGAAATGGATCTATCCGCTTTCAGCTCCTGGGGCTCCATGAGGCTAACAGAGGTTTTTCTCAAAATGAGTTCTGTGGTGCCTCCCGTTTTCCAAGGAGTCCCGGGCTATTAGGAGTTATCTCAGGGTCTCACGTGTGCATTAAGAATGGCAAGACAAAATGGAGAAAAATAATTCCAGTCAACTGAGAAGAACAAAATCTTTTTCCAGAAAAGCAAGATCCAAGGGATCTTTATGTTTTTACGTAAAGGCCTTTTAAATATACCTACAGCTTGGGTATCCACTTTCAATTCGGCTGACTTTTAACCATAGGACTCTTAAGAAAAATCTTTTAAATCTCTTGTTACCTAACTTTAGCCATGCCAAGTGGCCAACATGTCTGGCTTTTGAACTTTACCAAAGGTCATCTAACAGGAGCTTGCAGAAAGGAAAATTCAAGAAGGGAAGCGAGAGTTGTTCATGGAGGGGAAGAGAATCAATGAATGTTAAAGGTCACACAGATATCAAACCAGAAAGGACTCGTTCTTCAAACCAGGATTAAGCCTGGGCTGCCGTTGAAAACGGACAAAGCCTTAGCTGCCGGGCCACAGCACTGGGTAGTATTCATTGCTCTTCCCAGAAGGAGCCTAGAGCATTCACTTTAAGCTTGCAAAGGCTTTTAACTACTCAAGATAATTTTTAGAGCTAACTATGACATGAATCCCCAAATTCTTGTTCCCTGGAAGGCAGAGACCAAGAGAAAGTATCACCACGTGGTGACAAGGTCAGGCTCCCAAGGACATAAAACAATATGGAGACCTCATCCCGTTGTTGTTGTTGTTGTTATTGTTGTTATTTTCGCCCCACCTTCAGAAACCTGCAGCAAAGTTTCTAACTGACGGGTTTACGGGGCTGGCTTGAACAGCAGGCTTATGGGGTCCTAAGGTAATTCTCTTCGTGACAGAACCATGCAGAAAGACACACAGAACGCACCAGATTCACTACAGCTTAAGAACAGCCTTAGAATACTCTTTTTGCTTTAATCAAAACTTTACAGAGGATATAAACAGTGATTTTTGCCATTCATTCAACCAGTCTGCACAGAGAGAGAGAGGCCAGAAGTCTGCCCGGTAAGAAATCCTCTCCCTTCTGTCAACATGCCAGGCTTCTCATTTTCCCTTCCCTGAGCAGCCCTAGGGACCCTGCTTGCCATACCACAGCCCTGGGGGCCAAGCCACAACACAAAAGGGAAATTCTCTTTTTCCTTTCTGGCCAAAGCAAAATACATGTGACGAAACATTGACACTAGCCACTCTGCATAGCACCCAATATCACACCAGCAAGGCTCAGACTGGCCCCCAAAGGGCCCTGTCATCTCTAAATCTTTTTAGAAGCTTCTGCATATTAATAGGCACCCCGAGATGAGATGAATTTGGGAGTCTTCATTTTTAAATGCGTCTCGGTGCATTGTTGTCCATTTGGAACGTTCCACTGTAAATTATCCTTAGTAGGATTTCACCATTTCTGTAAGGCTTGGTGAATTCCCTGCTTCCATGGCCTAGTGCTTATTATGCATTGATAAGCCGGAAGGAACTCGTCTTCCAGAAATTAAGGATTCCATTTTTACCTAAAATATTGGCTTTGCTCTCATGTTCCCTTGATCAACTCAGCCAGTGATTTTTTCCTACCTAAGCATGCAAGAAAAATGAACAAAGAGGCAGAACACAAAAATCCCTGTGAATTTTCAAAAGTCAAATTTAAGACCCCTACAACATTACCATTTACTGCTAGTTTCTTTCTAATCCAGTCAGGCATAAGAGGCCTCTCACTAGATCCAAGCCACAATTTCTGTGAAGACTTCCAACCCCAGTTTGGATCAGAAGTCTGCTCAAAGAAACTCAGAGTTCAAAACACAAATCCATGGAGCTCCAAAATCCAAGAGAGAATTATCCACAATTACCAGCCTCTCCGAGAGATCAGTGGACACACATGGGTCCAACAGGCACCTTACTTGTTCACTCAGTGCTGCTGGGGCCATCAAAGCTCTACCTGGAACCCCACTTGTGACACCATCTGTTAAAAGAAGAACTTCAGCAACATGAAATTTCAAGGAGTTTAACTGAGCAATAAACCATTTGTGAATTGGGAAGCCCTCAGAATCATAGCAGATTCAAGAAACTCCAGGGATGGATGCCTTGTGGTCAGAAAAAA
This sequence comes from Saimiri boliviensis, assembly GCF_048565385.1. NCBI lineage: Eukaryota > Metazoa > Chordata > Mammalia > Primates > Cebidae > Saimiri > Saimiri boliviensis. The sequence continues at coordinate 103,046,293 of NC_133458.1, read as the reverse complement.
ATTATAGACAAATAAAAAGGGAAGTGGCCTACAGAAATCAGAGGTGAGGTACAGAACAGCCAAATTGGCCACAGGTTGGGATTTGCCTTATTTGAACATGGTTTAAACACTCAGCAGTGTGTGAGTGGTTGAAGTCTGGCTGCGGGGATTGACCAAGACTCAGCAATTGTTAACAGCTGCGTATTCCTAGGTTAGGTTTTCAGTCTTGTCTACTCAAATATAGAAGTCTGAAGTCCTTCTCAGGCCACATTTAATTCGCTTTAACACAATAAAATACTCTACAGCCATTAAAAGTTGTCTAGAGGAAGAATATGTGTTTACATGGTAAGGTGTCCAATGTATATATATGGTTAAGTCAAAAAGCAGGTCCGAGGCCGGGCGCGGTGGCTCAAGTCTGTAATCCCAGCACTTTGGGAGGCCGAGGCGGGTGGATCACAAGGTCGAGAGATCGAGACCAACCTGGTCAACATGGTGAAACCCCGTCTCTACTAAAAAAATACAAAAAATTAGCTGGGCGTGGTGGCGCGTGCCTGTAATCCCAGCTACTCAGGAGGCTGAGGCAGGAGAATTGCCTGAACCCGGGAGGCGGAGGTTGCGGTGAGCCGAGATCGCGCCATTGCACTCCAGCCTGGGTAACAAGAGCGAAACTCCGTCTCAAAAAAAAAAAAGCAGGTCCAAAGAGTGTGTATCACACAATCATACTGTACATAATTTAAAGGAAACAGAATGAGGTGGGAAAGGACAGGAAGAAGGAAGAGATGAAGGGATGAGGTAGGGAAGGACTAAGTCAACAGCGATTCGTTCTAGTTTATGGGATTATGAGTAATCTTTGATTTTTATTATTTACGTATAATAAAATTAAGAAGTCTTTGTTCATAAAAAAGAAAAAAGATCACCTAAACAAATTAGCATAAATAATTTGGTGCCTTGGATATATTTTAAAGGAAGAAAGCCAAAAATTTAGCTTAGAAATTTAAATTTTCTATAAAGAAAGGAGGTATTTAGAGGGAGTAGCGTTTGCCTTTCTGATATCCACAAATCTCTGTTTCTTAGTTTGAAATCTTAAGTTATTAGGAATTGAGAGAATTTACATTTTATCTATAATAATGACCTGCAAGTCCTAAATATTTAGTTCAGGAATCTTCTACTTTAGATATGCAATTTACCACCTTTGAAAATTGTTAGCAAAACTATTCACAAAAACTCTAGCATAGGCCAGGCACAGTGGCCTATGCCTGTAATCCCAGCACTTCAGGAGGCCAAGGCAGGTGGATTATGAGGTCAGGAGTTTGAGACCAGCCTGGCCAACATGATGAAACCCCGTCTCTACTAAAAATACAAAATTGGCCAGGCGTGGAGGTACGCACCTGTAGTCCCAGCTATTCAGGAGGCTGAGGCAAGAGAATTGCTTGAACCCGGAAGGCAAAGGTTACAGTGAGCTGAAATCATGCCACTGCACTCCAGCCTGGGCAACAGAGCAAGACTCCATCTCAAAAAAAAAAAAATTACCTCTAGCATAAACTTTCCACCCACCATCCCCAGGAAGCAATAGAGATGTTGAGAAATCACTGAAGACAACTAAGGAGCACAAGATTGTTCCTAGGAGACAAGAGGCAAAACAGTTGGCCCGGAGGCCCTCTGGCTTTGCTGTGCAGCAGCTGCCTTGGCAAACACTTGTTCAAGGTCTCCTGTTTCCTCCCACAGCTCCTGCAAACCACTCTACTCCGCCTTAACTCTGGAAGAGTGTGCCATTTGCTTTGGTGATGCCTTGGACCTCCTACAGAGGCCCCCCCCAAAAGTTTTCTGTAGTTCCTCCCAGAGATTGCATTCATTAATAAGCCCATTGTGATTTCAGAGTCCTACTAGATTTAAAGAAAATCTTCCTGGGTGCTGACTGTTAAGCCAGTTCACTGTTTAAGTTAGTGATCGAAATTTAAACATGCTGTTGTCTGCTGAAATAGCAACAGCGAATCAAGCCTTCTCTCCAGGCCAGGTGTGGTGGCTCACGCCTATAATCCCAGCACTGTGGGAGGCTCAGGCGGGTGGATCACGTGAGATCATGGGTTTAAGATCAGCCTGGTCAACGTGGCAAAACCCTATATCTACTAAAAATACAGAAATTAGCTGGGGGTTGCAGGGGCGGTGCACGGCTGTAATCCCAGATACTCAGGGGACTAAGGCAGGAGAATCCCTTGAACCCAGGAGGCAAAGGTTGCAGGGAGCTGAGATTGTGCCACTGAACTCCAGCCTGGACCATAAAGTGAGACTTGTCTCAACATTAAAAAAAAAAAAAAGAAAGAAAGAAAAAGTCGTGGCACATGCCTGCAGTTGTAGCTACTTGGGAGGCCAAGGTGGGAGAATTGCTTGACCCTGGGATGTTGGGGCTACAGTGACCTATCTTGCCTGGTTGAAAGAGAAAAACTGTCTCACAAAAATAAAAAGAAATAAAAAAGAAAGAAACAGCATGAAGATGAGATTTTCTGGTTAATGTGAGATGCTAAAGCAGAATTTTTGTTTTGTTTTGTTTTTGAGACAGAGAGTCTCACTCTGTTGCCCAGGCTGGAGTGCAGTGGTGCAATCTTGGCTCATTGCAGCCTCCACTTCCCAGGTTCAAGCGATTCTCCTGCCTCAGCCTCCCAAGTAGCTGGGACTACAAGCGTGTGCCACCATGCCCAGCTAATTTTTTTGTATTTTTAGTAAAGACAGGGTTTCACCGTGTTAGATGGTCTCGATCTCCTGACTTCGTGATTGGCCCGCCTTGGCCTCCCAAAGTGTTGGAATTACAGGCGTGAGCCAAGTCGCCAGGCCATTAAAGCAGAATGTTTTAAGAGATAAACCTGACACATAGTAAATATTTCTCTTTTTTTTTAATTTTTGAATTTTTTTATTGCATTTTAGGTTTGGGGGTACATGTGAAGAACATGCAAGATTGTTGCATAGGTACACACATGGCAGTGTGGTTTGCTGCCTTCCGTCCACTCGCCTGTATCTGTCCTTTCTCCCCATGCTATCTCTTCCCGCCTCCCCACCCCCCGTACCTCCCCCATTTCCCCCCAACGGACCCCAGTGTGTAGTGCTCCCCTCCCTGTGTCCATGTGTTCTCATTGTTCAACACCCGCCTATGAGTGAGAACATTCGGTGTTTGATTTTCTGCTCTTGTGTCAGTTTGCTGAGAATGATGGTTTCCAGGTTCATCCATGTCCCTACAAAGGACGTGAACTCATCGTTTTTGATGGCTGCATAATATTCCATGGTGTATATGTACCACATTTTCACAACCATTGTGGAAGACAGTGTGGCGATTCCTCAATGACCTAAAAATAGAAATCCCATTTGACCCAGCAATCCCATTACTGGGTATATATCCAAAGGATTATAAATCATTCTTTTTTTTTTAATTACAACACATTGACTATTATGTTTAACATCATTTCTTACCTTCATCATCCAGATATCTGAGCCAAAAACCTAGGCCAAAAATCCTTGACTCTCATTTACATTTCACATTTAGACAATCAGAAAATACAAATATGCAGAAGCTGGCCACATCTCAACACCTTTACCTTGACTACCCTAGTCCAAGCCACCACCATCTCTTACCTGGACTACTGAAGAAGTAATACTCCTCACTATTCACCTAGCTGCCATTCTCATCCTGCTATGACTTCTACTCAGTGAAGAATGAGCCCTTTAAATCGCACAGCAGACCATACCACTCCTCTGCTGGAAAACGTGCAATAGTTTCCTGTTTCACTCAGAGTAAAAGTTAAAGGTCCTGCCATGACATATGAAGGCTTTAAGTGATCTGCTCCCCTTCCATCCCTCTGAGCTTGTCTCCTACTTTTCTTACCATCTTACCCAGCTCCAGCCACTTAAATCTCCTTACTGTTTCTAAAACATCAAACACACTCTCACATCAGTGTCCTCTGACTAGAACATTCTTTGCCCAGAAATCTGCATGCCTCCTTTACTTAGCTACTTTACATCTCTACTATAAATCATCTTATTAGACAGGCCTTTCTTGACCATCCTATATGTAATATCACAGACATATCTGTCATTCTGTATCGCTCTTATCCTGCTTTTTCTTCATAGCAGTTATCAGTACCTGATATGTTACAATTTTGGGGTTTTTTTTTTGCTTTGTTTTTTGAAATGGAGTCTCACTCTGTTGCCCAGGCTGGAGGACAATGGTACGATCTCAGCTCACTGCAACCTCGGCCTCCCAGGTTCAAGCGACTCTCCTGCCTCAGCCTCCCAAGTAACTGGGACTACAGGTGCGCAACACCAGGCCTGAGTAATTTTTGTATTTTTAGTAGAGACAGGGTTTCACTATTTTGGTCAAGCTGGTCTCAGACTCCTGACCTCACATGATCTGCCTGCCTCAACCTCCCAAAATGCTGGGATTACAGGCCTGGGCCACCACATCTGGTTTTTTCGTGTGTAATTTATTGTCTTTCCAAACTACAAATAGGCACCTAAGAGACTAGAACTTTGTTTCATTCACTGCTATATATCAGTGAGTGCCTAAAACAGTGTCTGAGCAGGCACTCAGTAAATATGAAATAAATTAATATACCAAGAACTCGGGCTTTCTGAGGGATTTACACTAGTACTGCTTAAAAATCCATAAATCTAGCAAAGAGACAAAATTGAATCACTAGTGGTAACATGAAAAATGTAAAAATAAAATGTAGCCTTCTAAGAAAGATGGAAGACTTGACAGTCAATGATTAACTACCAAAAGAATAAAGTATAAATGAGAAAGAAAAAAAAGTCTTCTCTTTTGTTAATGGGAAACGAAAGTCCTGAGCACCTAAGGTGGAGGAGAGTGAGCAGAAGAAGAATATAATGGGGCGGGAGAAAGCTGTAGAAAGGCAGTGCTGAGAATTTCAGAAGCAAACTTCTGTGTCCATCCTGCCTGGGATCCCAGCTGACTTCCACAGTGTGCAGGGGGGTTTGTCAAGTCACTCCCTTCCAGCTTAATGCTAACCCTACTGTGTTGAACTAAATGACAGGTTCTTACAGTGTGTTACTTATGACACTGCCAGCTTTGTTACAGAGGAGCCTTCATACAGCTCCTTGCTTGCATTATCATTAAGCTACCAACAGCCAGAAGACTAGTTTCCCAGGCAAGCATATTTCATTTTATAGCTTGGTAAAAGATTTTATAAAAATAATCCTTTTCATTAAGAAAATAGTAAAGGTTATCAAGGAATTTGATTTTCTAATATCCATTGTGCCCTGACTAAAGTATTTAGGGTTGTTAAACCAAGTTTAGCCTAAAACTGCCTCCTTACCTATTTTAAGTTCAACCTAAAGGTTTTTTTCTACGTCGTGAACTATAACGAGTGGATGTGGCAGCAGCCCATAACCTATGCTTGTGCCAGTGATGAAGTTTTGGCCAATCAGATGTACCCAACTGTTTGAGCCATGTTCAAATAAGGCAAATGGCAAGCTGTTTCTGTACCTCGCCTCCCATTTTCTGAACATCACTTTCCTTGATTTGTCATAAATCTTCCACCTCGTGGCTATGCCAGAGTCTGTGAGCCTACTCTGGCTCAGGAGGCTTCCCAATTTGTGAATCATTCATTGCTCAATTAAACTCCTTCAAATTTGATTTGGCTGTGTTTTTCTTCTACCAGGGTCTTGAGCATGTGTTTTAGTGTATATAGAGTCACACAGAAGTTACGGAGAATGTTCAGTGCATAGAGTTGCATTTGTACATTAGAAACTGTGAGTGTGAAGTGGTTAAAATACAAAACCCCCATCTGCTCACATACATTTACCAAGCAGACACTGACAAACAGTGCCACCTTCTATAATTGTACAGTTACATGCAGTAACCAACCAGAATGAAAATAGAGCTTGGGAAATGGAGCAGATGGCCACACCATCACTTAAAAGATGCACTTGAAGTGGAGACTCTGATCCAGCATCTCACCATTTTCAGGGGAAGCTATTTGAAAGGCAGATGCCTCCCACCTAGGCAGAAGCACCCCTGTGAGGTCTACCTCCCTGTAGAGGTGTTTATGATATTCTCTGATGGTAGTTTGTATTTCTGTGGAATGAGTGGTTATATCCCCTTTATCATTTTTTACTGTGTCTATTTAATTCTTCTCTTTTTCCTTTTTATTAGTCTGGGTAGTCATCTACCAATATTGTTAATCTTTTCAAAAATCCAGTCCCTGGATTCACTGATTTTTTAAGAGTTTTTCATGTCTCTATCTCTTTCAGTTCTGCTTGCATCTTAGTTCTTTCTTGACTTCTGCTAGCTTTTGAATTTGTTTGCTCTCACTTCTCTAGTTCTTTTCATTGTGATGTCGATTTTAAATCTTTCCTGCTTTCTCCTGTGGGCATTTAGTGCTACAAATTTCCCTCTAAACACTGCTTTAGCTGTGTCCCAGAGATTCTGGTATGTTGTGTCTTTGTTCTCATTGGTTTCGAAGAACTTATTCATTTTTGCCTTAATGTTATTATTTACCCAGTAGTGATGCAGTTTCCATGTAGTTGTGAGGTATTGATTGAGTCTCTTAATCCTGAGTTGTAATTTGATTACACTGTGGTCTGAGAAACTGTTATGATTTCCTTTCTTTTGCATTTTGCTGAGGAGTGTTTCATTTCCAATTATGTGGTCAATTTTAGAATAAGTGCAATGTGGTGCTGAGAATAATGTATATTCTGTTGATTTGGGGTGGAGAGTTCTGTAGATGTCTATTAGGTCAGCTGGGTCCAGAGCTGAGTTTGAGTCCTGAATATCCTTTTTAATTTCCTGTTTTGATAATCTGTCTAATATTGACAGTGGGGTGTTAATGTCTCCCTCTATTATTTTGTGGGGGTCTAACTCTCTTTGTAGGTCTCCAAGAACTTGCTTTAGGCAGCTAGGTGCTCCTGTACTGGATGCATATATACTTAGGAGAGTTAGCTCTTCTTGTTGCATTGATCCCTTTACCATCATGCCCTTCTTTGTCTTTTTTGATCTTTGTGGTTTAATGTCTGTTTTATGAGAGACTAAGATTGCAAACCACGTTTTTCTTTTTTGCTTTCCATTAGCTTGGTAAATCTTCCTTCATCCCTTTGTTTTGAGCCTATGTGTGCCTTGGCACGAGATGGGTCTCCTGAATGCAGCACACCAATGGGTCTTGACTCTTTATCCAATTTGCCAGTTTATGTCTTTTAATGGGATAGTTTAGCCCATTTACATCTAAGATTAATATTGTTATGTGTAAATTTGATCCTGTTATAATTCTAGCTGGTTATTTTGCACTTTGGTTAATGCAGTTTCTTTATAGTGTCAATGGTCTTTACAATTTGGTATGTTTTTGCAGTGGCTGGTACCGGTTTTTTCCTTTCCATATTTAGTACTTCCTTCAAGATCTCTTGTAAGGCAGGCCTGGTGGTGACAAAATTTCTCAGCATTTGCTTGTCTGTAAAGAATTTTATTTCTCCTTCACTAATGAAGCTTAGTTTGGCTGGATATAAAATTCTGGGTGAAAAATTCTTTTCTTTATGAATATCGAATATTGGCCCCCACTCTCTTCTGGCTTGTAGGGTTTCTGCAGAGAGATCCACTCTTAGTCTGATGGGCTTCCCTTTGTGAGTAACCTGACCTTTCTCTCTGGCCACCCTTAACATTTTTTCCTTCATTTCAACCTTAGTGAATCTAACAATTATGTGTCTTGGGGTTGCTCTTCTTGAGGAGTATCTTTGTGGTGTTCTCTGTATTTAACGAATTTGAGCGTTGGCCTTTCTTACTATGTTGAGGAAGTTCTCCTGGATAATATTTTGAAGTGTGTTTTCCAACTTTATTGTTGTATGCTTTACAAGATTCTTGTGCTGTGTTTTTCAGCTTCATCAGGTCATTTATTTTTTTCTCTAAACTGATTATTCAAGTTAGCAATTCCTTTAACCTTTTTTCAAGGTTCTTAACTTTCTTGCATCGGGTTAAAACATGCTTCTTAGGCTGGGCGTGTTGGCTCAAGCCTATAATCCCAGCACTTTGGGAGGCTGAGACAAGTGGATCACAAGGTCAAGAGATCGAGACCACCCTGGTCAACATGGTGAAACCCTGTCTCTACTGAAAAATACAAAAAAATTAGCTGGGCATGGTGGTATGTGCCTGTAATCCCAGCTACTCAGGAGGCTGAGGCAGGAGAATTGCCTGATCCCAGGAGGCGGAGGTTGCAGTGAGTCAAGATCATGCCATTGCACTCCAGCCAAGAGCAAAACTCCATCTCAAAAAACAAAACAAAACAAAACAAAAACCATGCTTCTTATTTCAGAAGAGTTTGTTATTACCCACCTTCTGAAGCCTTCTTCTGCCAATTCATCAAACTCATTCTCTGTCCAGTCTTGTTCCCTTGCTGGCAAGGAGTTGTGATCATTTGGAGGAGAAGAGGTATTCTAGTTTTTGGAATTTTCAGCTTTTTTGTGCTGTTTTTTCCTCATCTTTATGGATTTATCTACCTTTGGTCTTTGATGTTGGTGACCTTCAGATGGATTTTTTGTGTGGATGTCCTATCTGTTGATGTTGATGCTATTTCTTTCTATTTGTTAGTTTTCCTTCTAACAGGCCCTTCTGCTTCAGGTCTGCTGGAGTTTGCTGGAGGTCCACTCCAGACCCTATTTGCCTGAGTATCACCAATGGAGGCTGCAGATCAACAAAGATGGCTGCCTGTTCCTTTCTCTGGAAGCTTCATCCCAGAGGGGCACCTGCCAGATGCCAGCCAGAGCTCTCCTATACTAGGTGTCTGTCCACCTCCCCTGTATTAGGTGTCTGCCACCTCTGTGCCTCCCAATCAGGAGGCATGGGGGTCAGGGAGCCACTTGAGGTGGCAATCCATCCCTTAGCACAGCTCAAGCACTGGGCTGGGCAATCCACTGCTCTCTTCAGAGCTGGCAGGCAGAAATATTTAAGTCTGCTGAAGCTGCACCCACTCTTTCACTCAGATGCTTCGTCCCAGGGAGATGGGAGTTTTATCTGTAAGCCCCTGACTGGGGCCGCTGCCTTTCTTTCAGAGATGCCCTGCCCAGCGATGAGAAATCTAGAGAGGCAGTCTGGCTATGGTGGCTTTGCAGTGCTGCAGTAGGCTCCCCATTTCAAACTTTCCTGCAGCTATGTTTACACTGTGAGGCAAAAATCACCTACTCAAGCCTCAGTAATGGCATATACCCCTTCCTCCACCATGCTTGAGCCTCCCAGATCAACTTTAGACTGCTGTGCTGGCAGTGAGAATTTCAAGCTGGTGGATCTTAGCTTGCTGGGCCCCATGGGGGTAGGATCTACTGGGCTAGACCACTTGGCTCTCTGGCTTCGGCCCCCTTTCCGGGGGAGTGAAGAATTCCATTTCACTTGCCTTCCAGGTGCCACGAGTATGAAAAAAACTCCTGCAGCTAGTCCAGTCTCTGCTCAAATGGCTGTCCGGTTTTGTGCTTGAAACCCAAGACCCTAGTGGTATAGGCACCTGAGGCAATCTCCTGGTCTGTGGGTTGTAAAGACCCTGGGAAAAGCATAGTCTCTATCCTGGAATGCACCATCCCTCACAGTAGGGTCCCGCACAGCTTCCCTTGACTAGAGGAGGGACTTCCTCAATCCCTTGCACTTCCCAGATGCGGTGATGCCCCACCCTGATTCAGCTCACCCTCTGTGGGCTGCACCCACTGTCTAACCAGTCCCAGTGAGGTAAGCTGGCTACCTCAGTTGGAAATGCAAAAATCACCACCTTCTGCGTTGATCTTGCTAAGAGCTGCAGACTGGAGCTGTTTCTATTTAGCCATCTTGCCAGACACCAAGAGGTTTATTTTTCTTTAAGTCAACTAGAGCCTTTTTTTATATAGTTTTCATAGTGAAACATCGTGTACACAATACATAAATATATAGACATATTGAGGCAGGAGAATAGGGTCTGGAGACAAGGAACTTAAGGCCAATTTGTGCTGACTTCCTAAAAGAAAAAATACCAAAGCCTGGGGGGCAGAGAATCGAAGGCCAATTCGAGTTGCCTTCCCAAAGCTGGATCAAAAGGAAAACACCTGGCTTCGGGACAGGCAACCTAAGGCCAACGAACACGAACTTCCTAGAGCTAAATCAAAAGAGAAAAACCCTATCTCCCCACACTGGGTAAAAAAGAATCAAAGGCTACTCTTGCTACAGCCCTCCCCCTTCCACCACGTCTTAGAGAGAAAGGCAGAGTGCCGTGGATTGGCTGTCGGTCAAGCAGGGACCATCCCTTCATCTGCACAGGGGCCAATTCTCCTCAGTCTTAATTTAGCCACGGACCAAATCCAGATAAGCGGTAGCCACTAAGAACCTCAAATGGGGTATTTAAAGTCCAATAAACTTTGTAACTGGGTCCTTAAGTTGGTTGCTTGGGCCCAGTCTCACCCTGTGGAGTGCTTTCTCACTTTAATAAATTCTTGCTTTCACTGCTGTGTTCCTGTGTTTCATTCCTCTGCTACTTTATTTGTGAGTTGTCTTCAATTCTTTGTTCAAAATGCCAAGGACCTGACATCTTGTAGTCAAAACCCTCCACCAGTAACAGCATTAAGCACACCGATCGAAGTATATCTTATAGATTCATAAGACCTCTTATTTTTCCCTCTATCTTAGACTTTCAAACTCTTGATAAATTGTTTCATTCTTTTGGCAATTGTCAGCTAAATAGACCTAAATCCACGTATTGAAGAAAATAATTCTCAGGTGAAAAATCAGATAGCAAAATTTATAACTCCAGGTACAGAGAAAAAAATGTCTGGTTGTGCTAGTGGGAGATTAAAGACAGATGCCAAATCAAACATAAAATTATAGAAAGCTATCATAGGACTGTACAGGGAGACCAATTTATTTAGATAGGGACTACCTATGTTTTAACTGGATCTCTGAGCTCTGGGCAGAGCCTGCACTCAATCCTGGGTCTCCAAAGAGGGAGAATTAGGTGAGGCTAGACCACATGATGCTTTTACAGTGCAGTTAAAAAAATTTTTTAACAAAAACATTTCTAAGTGTCTAAACTACACTCTTCTTAGAAACCCAAGAGTAGACTCTATTACAATAACTATATTTGTCAAAAATCAGGTAACAGAATACAAAACCAGGCAGTTTAAGAGCTCAGATGAGCTTGTCTGTTTACACTCTTGGGGTTCCTCAAGGAAAAACAGAGGTTTCTCCCCAAAAGGGAGCATGGTGCCTTTTCTGTTTTCTGTAAGGAATCCCAGTCTACTAGAACTATTTTAGGTCCCTCGCGCAGCAGAGGGTGTAAGAGAAATGGGTGACAGCAGAAGTCAATGAAGAAAACAGAATTCAGCCAACTGAGAAGAAAAAACTTTTGCTCAAAAAAGACAAAATCCTGTGAGCGGGGTCTGGTGCGGAGAACCCCTGGTCCTGGGAAACGGGGTGTGGCGGGAAAGGCGGCCACCCCCTCTTCCGTCATGCAATGCACGTTTGTGGGGAGCCCGGCGCTCAACCATTTGTAGATGACCTGCTTCTATTTTTTTAATTTAAAAAACAATTATTTAAATAAAAAAAAAAAAAAAAGACAAGGTCCTAGGAGAAAAAAACAAAAGCATGAAAGCCTTTTAAGTACAAACACACACACAGACACACACACACACACACACACACACACACACTCATCTTGGATGTTAGTTTTTAATTAAGCTGACCTTTAGTCCGTTTGAGTTCCTTTAAAAATATATTTTAAAATCTCATCACCATCTCTCAGCTAGGAAAATATGCTGCTATTTCAGAAGTACAGAGTATTAAATGAGAAAGGACTTGATTTACGAACCAAACCCACGCTCTTGGAGTGAAAAAGGGAAGTTGAGCTATGACGCTGCAGCCCAGGGGACAGCCACTGCTTTCAGTGTGGTCCGGCTAGCAAACGGGCGGCCTTGTTATGTAAACTAAGCCTCTTAAGTTGTCAAAATAAACTCTTTCTCTTTTTTCCCCTTTTACTGGGTTGGGCAGCTAGCTGCCATTTTTCTTCCCCCACCTCACCACCTTGGTGTGTGAATCTAGCCCCTTTGGAAGCCTCATTCCCATAATTTGGAAATTTCCTTCAGATTTGATCAAGTCAAATAGAGTTGGTCAAACCCAACGGGAGACAGACAAACAACAACAACAACAGAAACAACCAACCAACCAAAAAAAAAAAGTTAAGGCCGGGTACGGTGGCTCACGCCTGTAATCCCAGCACTTTCAGAGGCCGAGGCGGGTGGATCATGAGGTCAAGAGGTCAAAGCCATCCTGGCCAACATGGTGAAACCCCGTCTCTAATAAAAATACAAAAGCTAGTTGGGTGTGGTGGCATGCGCCTGTGTCCCAGCTACTGGGGAAGCTGAGGCAGGAGAATTGCTTGAACCTGGGAGGTGGAGGTTGCAGTGAGCCGAGATCATGCCACTGCACTCCAGTCTAGCGCCTGGTGACAGAGGAAGACTCTGTCTCAAAAAAAAAAAAAAAAAAAAAAAAGTTAAACAAACAGTCATAAAACTTACACTATTACTGAACCTTCTAATAGTAAGGAGAAATTAAACTTTAGCCAAGACAAATCCCAATTCAGCTATTTATCTAGGGATGGATCTCAGGCAAAAGACTGCTCTCTATCTTCTAGATGCAGAAAAAAATCTTAAACTTGTCTTCTCATTGAAAAAGAGCTCCAATTCCATAAAGAAGTCCAGAAGGAGCTTTCCTTCATCATGGAAGTAGGAAAACTTCCCTTCCTTGTGTTAGAAGCAAGTAAAACTCCAAAAAAGGAGTTCCACAGCAAAATAAACTTTAGATCTTGACCAAATTTTGGAAGATCAGGAATTCTCTGGAGGGGGTACTTTCAGGCCTCAGCAAATTGCCCTATTAGTTTTGAGGAAGGAGACCCAGGCATCTGGGATCAATGCCTCCTAGACTTCCACAATGCATTTCAACAAGAAGAAAAGGCTGGCTGACGGGCGCCTCCTAAATCACCTTCCTATAAGATAGCAGGCAACGTATGGCGGAATCTCTTCAGAAGACATTGTTTCTACTTAAACAAGATCAAACCCCCACCCCATTCCTCAGTCTGGAGACCAGAAGCCTTTCACATGTAATTCCTAAAACTGTAAACCCAAGACCCTTTCATATGTGATTTCTAAAACTGTAAACCCAAGACCCTTTCACTTGTAATTTCTAAGGCTGTAAATCTAAGATCCTTTCACGTGTAATATCTAGGTTAAGCCTCTATAAAGGCAGAGCTTCTCTTTGTTAGGGGAGTTTGGCTGTTTAGACAAAACATAAAGCCTCGCTCCTGGGCCATAATAAAACCTCTTCCTTCCTAGTTTGGTGTCCAAGAAGCCTGTTTCTCACGGCCGATCCTGCTTCAGTTTGAGCCATAGAGATAGCTCAAGTTAGTACCAAGCACCAATAGGAGATTTGCCAAAGGTCAGGGGCGTCTCCACTCAGAATACCTCTGTAGTTACCAAAGGTGAACCCCAAATATCTGAGAAAGGTCTCAGTTAATTTAGAGAGTTTATTATAACTGAGACAGGTCTCAGTTAATTTAGACAGCCTCAGGCGGTCTTGACAACATGGGCCCAAGGTGGTCAGGGCAGAGCTTGGTTTTATATATTTTAGGAAGACATGAGACATCAATCAATATATGTAAGAAACAGATTGGTTCCATCTAGAAAGGCAGTACAACTTGAAGCAGGGAAGGAGCTTCCAAGTTACTGGTAGATGACAGACAAGCAGCTGCATTTTTTTTTTTTTTTTTTTTTTTTGAGTTTCTGATTAGCCTTTCCCAAAGAAGCAATCAGATATGCATTTACTCAATGAGCAGGAGGGTGACTTTCAACAGAATGGGAGGCAGATTTGCTCTAAGCTGTTCCAGTTTGACTTTTTCCTTTAGCTTAATGATTTTGGGGCTCCGAAGATGTATTTTCCTTTCACACTGTAAATGAACCAAGTGTACCAATTAAAAGGCAAAGGTTTTCAGATTGGATTTTTTAAAAGGCAGATACAACTGTGTGCAGCCTATTAAAAAGCCTATGCTAAGTATAAAGACGTGGAGTAAAAGGATGGAAATAGATATAGTAACTTTAATCAAATGAAAGCTTAAGAGTCTCTCTCATTTTAAAAATATTATCTGAGAACTTTCAGCGAAAGTAATAATGCTAAGAACGAAGAGAGTGACCTCATGATGCTAAAACTGAATTCAACAAGAGGAGGGCCAGGCTTGGTGGCTCATGCCTGTAATCCCAGCACTTTGGGAGGCTGAGGCAAGTGGATCACTTGAGGCCAGGAGTTCAAGACTAGTCTGGTCAACATGGCAAAACCATGTCTCTACTAAAAATACAAAATTTAGGCAGGTGTTGTGGTGCATGCCTGTAATTCCAGCTACTCAGGTGGCTAAGGCACAATAATCACTTGAACCCGGGAGGCAGAGGTTGCAGTGAGCTAAGATCATTCCATTGTACTCCAGCCTGGGTGACAGAACAAGACTGTCTCAAAAAAATGAAAAAACAAACAAAACAGCAAGGGAACATAACAATCTTAATGTTTATGTTCCTAATTACAGAGTTTCAGATTACATAAGCAAAAACTGATAACACAGAAAGAATAAATAGGCAAATCCATAATTACACTCAGAGATTTCAACACCATTCTCTCAATAATCAAAAAGACAGTCATCAAAGAATGTAAAAAACCTGAACAGCATTTTAATCCAATCTGACCTAATTAACATTTATAGACCTCTCCATGCAACAATAGCAGAAGATACATTCTTTTGAAGTATACCCAGAATATTTACCAGAATAAACTGTATTCTGGGTCATAAAGCAAATACTAGTAATTTTTTTTTTTTTTTTTTTTTTTTTTGAGACAGAGTCTGGCTCTGTCACCAGGCTCCAGGCTGGAGTGCAGTGGTGTGATCTTGGCTCACCGCAACCTCCACCTCCCCGGTTCAAGCAATTCTCCTGCCTCAGCTTCCTGAGTAGCTGGGACTACAGGGGTGCACCACCACACCCAGCTAATTTTTTGCAGTGTTTAAGTAGAGACAGGATTTCACCATGTTGGCCAGGATGGTCTCAATCTCTTGACCTTGTGATCCATCCGCCTCGGCCTCCCAAAGTGCTGGGATTACAGGCGTGAGCCACCACACCCGGCCTACTAGCAAATTTTTATAAACCTGAATTACACCAAATATGTCATTCAACTACAATGGAATTAAACTAGAAATCAATAACATAATAAAGATTAAAACAGACAAAGAAACAAAAAAAGATTTTTGAAGGTTACGAATATGTTTAGTACCTTGATTATGATGATGGTATTATGGGTTTGAACACATATGTTCAAACTCATCAAAGTATTTACATTAAATGTGCAATTCTTTGTATATCTAAACATATTCAATAAAACTTAAAAATAATAAAATCTCAAATAATGAAAACTATCTGGGTAATCTTCAAATATTTGGAAGTAAAATATCACATTTCTTTCTTCTTTTTTTATTTGAGATGGAGTCTCACTGTTGCCCAGGCTGGAGTGCAGTGGCACAATCTTAGCTCACTGCAACCTCCACCTCCCAGGTTCAAGCAATTCTCCTGCCTCAGTCTCCCTAGTAGCTGGAATTACAGGCATGCACCACCACACCTGGCTAATTTTTGTATTTCTTAGTAGAGACACATTTCGCCATGTTGGCCAGGCTGGTCTTGAACTCCTGACCTCAGGAGATCCACTCCCCTTGGCCTCCCAAAGTGCTGGGATTACAGGTATGAGCCACTATGTTGTGCTAAATAGCACATTTCTAAATAACACATAGGATTAAAGAAGAAATCAAAAGAGAATTTAGAAATCATTCTAAACTAAATGAAAATTTAAAGAAAACACACAAAAATTGTGGGATGCTGTTAAAGTAGCACTTAGAGAACAAATTCATAACATTAAACACCTATATTAGAGCAAATCATAGCCCCAACTCACTTTAAGATCCTAGGGAAAAAAGAGCAAATTAAACCCAAACTCAGCAGAAGAAATAAAATAATAAAAATTAGAGTGGACGCCAGGCATGGTGACTCACGGCTGTAATCCCAGCACTTTGGGAGGCCAAGGTGGGTGAATCACCCAAGGTCAGAAGTTCGAGACCAGCCTGGCAACCTGGTGAAACCTCATCTCTACTAAAAATGCAAAGAAAAAAAAAATTAGCTGGGCGTGGTGGCAGGCACTTGTAATCCCAGCTACTCAGGAGGCTGAGGTAGGAGAATCATTTGAATCCAGTCAGCTGACATCACGCAGTTGCATTCCAGCCTGGGCAGCAGAGTGAGGCTCCATCTCAAAAAAAAAAAAAAAAAAAAAAAAAAAAAGTTATCATAGAAATCAATGGAATGGATAGAAAAAATATCATCAATGAGATCAAACCCGTTTTTTAAACAGATGAGTAAAATTAATAAATCTCTAACCAGACTGATCAGGAGAAAACAGAGAAGACACAAATTACCAATATTAGAAATAAGCAATGTGTCATCATTACAAATTCAAGCATTAAAAAAAAGTATCATGAGTGTTAGTGGAAAAACCAAACCGTGTAAAATATTATAAAGAGGGAATTCTGAGCCAACGTAAGTGACCACAACCCAGGAAACACAACCTCAAAGAGTCCTGAAAAGGTGTGTTCACAGTAATTGGATTACAGTTTGGTTTTATACATTTCAAGGAAA
Organism: Saimiri boliviensis; assembly: GCF_048565385.1. Classification (NCBI taxonomy): domain Eukaryota; kingdom Metazoa; phylum Chordata; class Mammalia; order Primates; family Cebidae; genus Saimiri; species Saimiri boliviensis. The sequence continues at coordinate 103,029,607 of NC_133458.1, read as the reverse complement.
CAGGAGTTATGGGCAAAGATACACATCAACTCATGGAAGATATACATTAGTTCAGTTGAAGAGGCGGGATTTAGAGATTGGTTAATTTGCAACTGATTAAAGGAATAAGGCTCTGACTAAAACTTGGAGTCAACAGAAAGGGATGTTTTATATTAAGATAACGATGCCATGTAGCAAGATTGACAGCCTACAGGTGACTTAACCCTTGTGTCACACGGCCTTAGGTCTTATTTTTAATTCGGTGTCTTATTGCCACAAAGAGTGTGTTCTGTCAGTGTTAAGATCTCTATTTGAACACGAATACTGCTCAGGTTTTGTGCCTAAACTCCAAAAGGAACAGCATGTAACAAGGTGTGTTCGACTTCCCTTCCCATGGAGGCTGGGAACTCAGTTTTCTGAAGTTTAACTGGAGTCTCCTTTGTCTAACAGGGGGGGTCCGTGTAGTCAGTGAGGAACTTAGGATTTTATTTTTAGTGTACATGAACAAGAGTATAAAAATCAATTTGACAATTTATATAAAGTGGACACAGTACTTGAGAGACACAAGCTCATTCAATCAAGACATGGATAGCCTGAAAACCCTTCCTGCAGAGAATTCTCCAGGAGTGTCTTGCCTTGCAGAGAGTCTTGCCTGCATGCCTTGCAGGCAGAGGCTTTGTACGGGATGATCTACTTGTGACCTGCAAAAGGGTTGGGCAGCTAGCTGCTTGTAGAAAGAAGTTAAAATAATAATGAGTTGTGGAGGAAATGCAGTTTTCTTAAGAAAGGGTTTGAAATGCAGAAGAGGTGAGGGGTGGGAGTGGGGGGGTGGAAATTAGGAGGCGCCAGGCAGCAAGACCCACTCTGATGGCTCGTCTTAAATTATTGTTCAATTTGGTGAAGGGACTGCCATCACCATGGATCCTACCAGGTTATAAACTAATAGCAGTTAATCCTGTAGTCACTCTTCCGCTGGGAGTGGGTTACAGCCTGGAAGTAATCTTTTGTTAGAAGGAGAATTCTGAGGAATTGCCACACTGTCTTCCACAATGGTTGAACTAATTTACACTCCCACCAACAGTGTAAATGTGTTCCTATTTCTCCACACCCTCTCCAGCATCTGTTGTCTCCAGATTTTTTAAGGATCGCCATTCTAACTGGTGTGACATGGTATCTCAATGTAGTTTTGATTTGCATTTCTCTAATGACCAGTGATGATGAGCATTTTTTCATATGTTTGTTGGCCTCCTGTATGTCTTCTTTTGTAAAGTGTCTGTTCATATCCTTCGCCCATGTTTGAATGGGCTTGTTTGTTTTTTTCTTGTAGATCTGCTTTAGTTCTTTGTAAATTCTGGATATCAACCCCTTGTCAGATGGGTAGGCTGCAAAAATTTTTTCCCATTCTGTTGGTTGCCGATTCACTCTACTGACTGTTTCTTTTGTCGTGCAGAAGCTGTGGAGTTTGATTAGGTCCCATTTGTCTATTTTGGCTTTTGTTGCCAATGCTTTTGGTGTTTTGGTCATGAAGTCCTTGCCTATGCCTATGTTCTGAATGGTTTTGCCTAGATTTTCTTCCAGGGTTGTTATGGTGTTAGGTCTTATGTTTAAGTCTTTAATCCATCTGGAGTTAATTTTAGTGTAAGGTGTCAGGAAGGGGTCCAGTTTCTGCTTTCTGCACATGGCTAGCCAGTTTTCCCAACACCATTTATTAAACAGGGAATCCTTCTCCCATTGCTCATTTTTGTCAGGTTTGTCAAAGATCGGATGGTTATAGATATGTATAACCTCCGAGGCCTCTGTTCTGTTCCATTGGTCTATATGTCTGTTTTGGTACCAGTACCATGCTGTTTTGATTACTGTAGCCTTATAGTACAGTTTGAAGTCTGGTGGTATGATATCTCCCACTTTGTTCTTTTTGAAATAGAAATTCCATTTGACCCAGGAATCCCATTACTGAGTATATATCCAAAGGATTATAATCTACTATAAGGACACGTGCACACGAATGTTCACTGCAGCACTGTTTACAATTGCAAAGACCCAGAACCAACCCAAATGTCCATCGATGATAGACTGGAGAGGGAAAATGTGGTACATATACACCATGGAATACTATGCAGCCATCAAAAACGATGAGTTCGTGTCCTTTGTAGAGACATGGATGAACCATCATTCTCAGCAAACTGACATAAGAACAGAAAATCAAACACCGCATGTTCTCACTCATAGGTGGGTGTTGAACAATGAGAACACATGGACACAGGGAGGGGAGCATCACACACTGGGGTCTGTTGGGGGGAAATAGGGGAGGGACAGCAGGGGGTGGGAGTTGGGGAGAGATAGCATGGGGAGAAATGCCAGATATAGGTGATGGGGAAGAAGGCAGCAAATCAAGCCATGTGTGTACCTATGCAACAATCTTGCATGTTCTTCACATGTGCCCCAAAACCTAAAATGCAATTTTAAAAAAAGAGAATTCCGGAGGTTTCTAGTCCCTGTGAGGATCCTACCACTGAAGCCTCTTAGAAAAGAGATGACCAGATCAGTGAGCATGGCGTGTGCTTAACAAGCATCTGGGTAAATAAGTGCATAAGGCACGGGGGCATAGAATGGGTAAGGACGGGAAATGGAGGTCACAGCACATTCTGAGGCCACGTTTCAAGATGAAATATACATAGCTTTAGACAAGTGGGTGGGGGAAGAGGAAAGGGAAAAGAAGGAAGTTTTAAAGTGCAATAAGGCTCAGCTGCTGCCCAGTTACGTTCTCAAGGATGTTTGTATATGAACAGCTGTGGAAGATAGTGATGGTGTCTCACTCTGGATCACGGAATAGATTGATTACTTGTCCAGAATGTGTTGTCACTGAGAGAGCACAGAATCACCAGAGGCAAAAATCAAGCCAATTCGAGGGTCATTTATTGCCAGTGACCATGGAGGACTAGTGTCTCTCCAACTCGTGGTCCTGAGCCGAGGGGGAGCAAGGGTTTTGAGCAGAAAACCCACATCCTGGTGGGGCATAGGGTTCTTTTTTTTGCAATCAGCGTTATTCAGAGCAAGCTAGCTATTTTTCACAGAAGCCAGAGCCAACAGTTATTGCAAGGAAAACGGTGGAGCAAGCAGTTAACACAAAGGAAACGGGGCAGCAGTCACAACTTATTTTTGGAAAAACTGTTTTTCTTGGTCCTTGCAGGGAACAGGGTTTAAGATGGCGTTGCTTAGGTTCTGACTCTGGGTTAGCTATGACACCAATGATAATGTTTTTCTTTAAGGAAAGGGTCAGATAGGTTTGCTAGCAGAGGGAGGGAGGGAAGGAAGGAAGGAAGGAAAAAAGGAAGGAAGAGAAGAGAAGAGATTAATAAATAAAAGATTTTAGTTTGCTGAAGTAGGGGTTCCACAGCTGTGATGCAAATCAGAATGCCGCCCCCCCACACACACACATGAGGGTTCTGGCCCCTCCTGTGATTTTCAGCTTGGTCTTTGTCACTGCAGGGCCTTCTTAAGGGCATCTGAAGGGCAGTTTACCAAGACTTTGTAAAGACAAGGCAGATACTTTCTTCTCCCTTCCCTTTTCTCCTCTTTTGTCATTTGTCATCCTCTTTCTTCCTCTTCATCTGACTGTCTTCTCCTAGTTTTTTAGCAGCCTTATTGAAATATTTCCATACCACAAAATTCCTCCATCGGAAGGGTTTTACATTTTAAGTCTAGCAGTTACGAGTGTGTTCACCGAGTTGTCTGACCGTCAGTACATTCTAATTTCAGAACGTTTTTATTACTCCCAAAGGAAACACTGTACGCTACAGTAGTAGGCAGTCCTCATTCCCACCCCACAGCCCCATCCCCGCAGCCACTACTTTACTTTCTGTCTCTACAGACTTCCCTATTCTGGAAATTTTGTGTAACTGGAATTATATAAAAGGTAGTCTTTTTCATGTGTCTTCTTTTACTTAGTGTGATATTTTCAATGTTTCAAATAATATCACATTGTATGGATATTAAACATATTATTCATCTATTCTTCAGTTCCTGGACATTTTCCTTGTCTCTACTGTTTTGCTATTCTGAATAACGGTGCATGTGAGCCTTTGAGTGTGCACATGCTTTGCATTTCTCTTGGGTACATACCTAGGGGTAGAATTGCTGGGTCATATGGTGACTCCACAGGAACTGCCAGACTGTGGTCCAAAGTGGCTGCCCCATTTTATAGTCTCATCAGCAGTTCAGAAAGGTTCCAATTATTCCATATTCTCACCCACATTTGTTATCTATCTTTTTTGATTACAGTCCTAGAGGGTGTGAAATGGTATGTCTTTTTGGTTTTGATTTGCATTTTCCTAATGACTAATGATATTAAGCATATTTCACATGCTTATTAGCCATTTATATATAGCCTTTGAACAATGTCTGTTCAAATCCTTTGTCCATTTTTAATTAGGTTACTTGTCTTTTTATTACTGAGTTGTAAAAATTATTTATGTCATCTGGATAAAAATACCTAACCATATGTATAATTTGCAAATACTTTCTCCTATCCCATGGACTATCTTTCACTTTTTTTAAGGTATCATCTGCAGCACAAAATGTTTAATTTTGATGAAGTTCAATTTATCTTTGCTTTTTGTCATTTGGGCTTTTGGTGTTGTATCTAAGAAACTGGTGTCTAACCCGAAGTTACTAATATTTAACCTGAGTTTTCTTTGAAGAGTGTGTGTTTTTTTTTGTTTGTTTGTTTTTTGTTTTTTTTTTTTGAGACAGAGTTTCGCTCTTGTTACCCAGGCTGGAGTGCAATGGCGCGATCTCGGCTCATCGCAACCTCCACCTCCTGGGTTCAGGCAATTCTCCTGCCTTAGCCTCCCAAATAGCTGGGATTACAGGCACGCGCCACCATGCCCAGCTAATTTTTTGTATTTTTAGTAGAGACGAGGTTGACCAGGATGGTCTCAAAATCTTGATCTCGTGATTCACCCGCCTCGGCCTCCCAAAGTGCTGGGATTACAGGCGTGAGCCACCGTGCCCGGCCTCTTTGAGGAGTTTATGTCTTGATCCACTTAGAGTTAATTTCTGTGTATGGTTTGAGGGCTTTGTCAACCTAAAAGGAAGAGGTTGAGGCACAAATGTAGTTTACTTGAGCCAAAGTGGGGACAGTTCCCCGGAAGACTCAGACCCCAATATTCTCAGATATGAACTCAGTTCCACCTTTGTTACAAGCAGGTTTCTAAAGGCAAAAATCAGGGACAGGTAGTGGACTGGTACAAAGTGGTTTGTCAGGAATTCTCAGTGGGTTACAGAAATAACGTTGATTAGTTGTTGCCTATGCATTGTTAAGCTAGAGAGTGTGGGTTATAACATTTGCTGTGGCAGTAGTAGGTCAATTTGTGGCTACTTGTGGCACTAGCAAGCAGTTTCAGGACATAATACACAGCTCAAAGGGGGAGTGGGACACAACTCCATCTCATTTTAAAGTCTCTCTGGGCCTGATAATTTAAAAGGACTTGCATTTTTCACATAAAAGCTCTTTTCTTTTGTCAGATCCAACTTCACTCTTTTGCATATGGATATTGTATTCTGTGGTTCCAGCAACATTTGTTAAAAAGACTGTTCCTTCCCTCAAATTGCCTTGGCACTCTTGTTGAAAATCCATTGACCATAAATGTAAGGTTTCATTGCCAAACTTTTAATTCTATTCTATTAATCTATATCTCTATCCTTATATCAGAACACATTCTCCTGATTTCTGTAGCTTTCTGATAATTTTTAAAATTGGGAAATGTGGCCACTTCAACTGTATTCCTCTTTTTAAAGATATTCTGGGGCTATTTTTGATCTACTGAATTTTCATGTAAGTTTAAAATTAGCTTATCACATTTCTCATCTAGAAATTTGATATAGTTGGCATTGAATCGCAGATCAATTTGTGTACTGTTGTCAATATTAATTATATACACAAACACACACATACACACATCTGGTTGTAGAAAACTCTCAGCCAGGTGTGATGTCTCACGCCTCTAATCCCAACCTTTGGGAGGCCAAGGTAGTTGAATCACAAGGTCAGGAGTTCAAGATCAGCCTGGCCAAGATGGTGAAACTGTCTCTACTAAAAATACAAAAATTAGCTGGGCATGGTAGTTCACACCAATAATCCCAGCAACTCAGGAGGCTGAGGCAGAGAATCACTTGAACCCAGGAGGTGGAGTTTGCAGTGAGCTAAGATTGTGTCACTGCACTACAGCCTGGGCAACCGAGCAAGACTCAATCTAAAAAACAAAGACAGAACTCTGATTATAGTTGCTGAACTCATATCTTAGTTCTAGTAGATTTTTAGTGATTCCTTAGAGTTTTCTATATACAAGATCAAGTCATCTGGCAATAGTGATAGTTTTACTTCCCTCTTTCCAGTCTGGATGACTGTTCATTCTGTGTCTTGCCTAATTGCCCTGCCTAGCACCTCTGATACAGCAATGAGTGTAAGTGGTGGAAACAGACATCTTTATCTTATTCCTGATCTTGAGATGAGGAGAAAGCACTGTCTTTCACCATTAGGTATGATGGCACCTGTTGGTTTTTCATAGATGGCCTTAATTGGAATAAATTCCTTCTATTCCTAGTTTGTGGGGTGTTTTTATTATGAAACGGTGCTAAGTTTGTCTACTTTTTTCTGTATCTATTGAGATGCTCATGTGGTTTTTGTCCTTTATTCTATTAATACAATATATTACATTGACTAATTTTCATATTGATACAGACAGGAGACAGGGAAATACTGGGTACAAGAGAGCAGTTCCCCAGCAACAGCCCCACACTCAGGCCTGGATACCTGTGGCCTTAAGTGAGAATAGGCGTTCCTGGTTTTGCACCTAAAAAGTTGCCCTTTGGCCCACCATGCCCCCATCCTCTACCCATAGAAACCCCAAGCCCCAGGCTCCAGAAACAGATGAAGAGATGAGCAGATGAATGGCAGAGAAGGAGATAAAAGAAGGAGCATCTGAAAGTTGGGAGGAGTTCACTGGGGCAGGTCAGAAAATGGGCCACTGGACAGCCAAACTCCAGGGGAAGATCATCTTCCCAACTCCATCCCCTGTGCAGCGCCCCACCTATCCCAGTGAGAGCCACCTTCTACACTCAGTAAAACCCCTGCATTCACTCTTAAAGTCCGTGTGTGTGACCCAAATCTTCCAGGATGCTGGACAAGAGCTTGGGATGCAGAAAGCTGTCACACTGGCCCTCTACCCTTGCCGAAAGGCAGAGGGTCCTCTGAGCTGGTTGACACTTAAGTGGTCCATGGACCACAAGGCTAAAAGAGCATACTGTCACATATGTTCACCTGGGCTCCTATACCTGTTCATCTGCGTGTGCCCCCTCCTGTAAGGGGTTTCAGCATCAGTGGCAATTGAGCAGACAAGCCACACTTCTGTTGCACATCCACAAGGGGGGTCAGGGAGTGCTCTGGTTTCAATACGGTAAACTAACCTTGCATTCCTGTGACAAATCTCACTTGATCATTGTACATAGGTCCCTTTTATATGTTGCTGGATTTGGTTTGATTTAGTATTTTGTCAAGGATTGTTATGTCAATATTTTTCAGGGCTACTAAGCTGAAGCTTACATTTCTTATGAGGTCTCTCTGTCCAGTTTGGGTATCTGATTAATACTGGCCCCATAGAAGGAATTGGTAAGTGTTAGCAATTTTTTTTTTGAAAGAGTTGTATATAATTGGTACTAATTCTTTTTTAGAGGCTTAGTTGAACTAAGCAGTGAAAATATCTGGTCCTGGAATTTCCTTTTTAGGAGGTTTTGTTTCGTTTCGGATACAATCTGTTTACTTGCTGTAGGCCTCCTCAAATTTTCTATTTTTTCATGTTTCCATTTTGGTAGTTTGTGCCTTTCTAGGAATTCGTTTACTTCATCCAAGTTATCTAGTTTGTTGAAATAGGTTTGCTCACACTATTCTTTTGTAATCCTTCTTACTTCTGTCAGGTTGATGGTGTTTATTTCTTATTTTGGTAATTTGAATTTTGTCTTTTCTGGTTTTGTTGTTTGTTTTTGGTCAATTGAGTTAAACTTCCCCTTGTCATCGTATGACAGCATCCATACTTGGGATGAATTATATATAATTTTCTGAAACCTCTGAGTCCAAAATATCTGAGACAGGTCTCAATCAATTTAGAAAATCTATTTTGCGGCAGGCTGGCAAGATAGCCAAATAAGAACAGCTCCAGTCTGCAGCTCCCAGCGAGATCGATGCAGAAGGCAGGTGATTTCTGCATTTCCAACTGAGATAGCCGGCTCACCTCATTGGGACTGGTTAGACAGTAGGTGCAGCCCACAGTGGGTGAGCTGAAGCAGAGTGGGGTATTGCCTCATCTGGGAAGTGAAAGGGGTCTGGAAACTCCCTCCCCTAACCAAGGAAAGCCACAAGGGACGCTGCAGTGAGGGACAGTGCGTTCCACCCCAGGTAGTCTGCTTTTCCCATGGCCTTCGCAACCCGCAAACCAGTAGATTCCCTCAGGTGCCTACACTACCAATGCCCTGGGTTTCAAACACAGAACTGAGCAGCCATGTGGGCAGATACCAAGCTAGCCACAGGAGTTTTTTTTTCATACCCCAATGGTGCCTGGAATGCCAGCAAGACAGAAGCATTCACTCCCCTGGAAAGGGGGATGAAGCCAGGGAACCAAGTGGTCTAGCTCAGCAGATCCCACCACCATGGAGCCCAGAAAGCTAAGATCCACTGGCTTGAAATTCTCACTGCCAGCACAGCAGTCTGAAGTCCACCTGGGAAGCTCAAGCTCGGGAGGGGGAGGGGCGTACACCGTTACTGAGGCTTGAGTAGGAGTTTTTCTACTCACCGTGTAAACAAAACCACAGAGAAGTTTGAACTGGGCAGGGCCTGCCACCGTGCTACAAAGCCACTGTCGCCAGACTGCCTCTCCAGGTTCCTGGGAAGGGCATCTCTAAAAGAAAGGCAGCAGCCCCAGTCAGGGGCTTACAGATAAAACTCTAATCTCCCTGGGACAGAGCACCTGAGGGAAGGGACGGCTGTGGGCACAACTCAGCAGATTTAAACGTTCCTGCCTGCTGGATCTGAAGAGAGGAGCAGATCTCCCAGCACAGCACTCACGCTCTGCTAAGCGACAGGTTGCCTCCTCAAGTTGGTCACTGATCCCCATGCCTCCTGACTGGGAGACACCTGCCAGCAGGGGTTGACAGACACCTCATACAGGAGAGCTCTGGCTGGCGTCTGGCAGGTGCCTCTCTGAGATGCAGCTTCCAGAGAAAGGAACAGGCAGCAGTCTTTGCTGTTCAGCAGCCTTCGCTGGTGATACCCAGGCAAATAGGGTCCAGAGTGAACCTCTAACAAACTCCAACAGACCTGAAGCAGAGAGGCCTGACTATTAGAAGGAAACTAAAAAACAGAAAGGAATACCATCAATATCAATAAAAAGAACATCCACACAAAAACTCCATCCGAAAGTCACCAGCATCAAAGACCAAGGGTAGATAAATCCACAAAGATGAAGAAAAACCAGTGCAAAAAGGCTGAAAATTCCAAAAACTAGAACACCTCTTCTCCTCCAAATAGTCACAATTCCTCGCCAGGAATGGAATAAAACTGGACTGAGAATGAGTCTGATGAACTGACAGACATAGGCTTCAGAAGGTGGGTAATAACAAACTCCCCGGAGATAAAGGAGCATGTTTTAACCCAATGCAAGGGACTGTTCACAATAGCAAGGACTTGGAAGCAACCCAAATGGCCATCAATGATAGCCTGGATAAAGAAAATGTGGCACATGTACACCATGGAATACTATACAGCCATAAAAGATGAGTTCATGTCCTTTGCAGGGACATGGATGAAGCCGAAAACCATCATTCTCAGCAAACTGACACGTGAACAGAAAACCAAACACTGCATGTTCTCACTCATAAGTGGGAGTTGAACAGTGAGAACACAGGGACACAGGGAGGGGAACATCACACACCAGGGCCTCTCAGGGAGTGGGGGCTAGGAGCGGGATAGCATTAGGAGTAATGCCTAATTCAGATCATGGGTTGATAGGTGCAGCAAACCACCATGGCACATGTATACCTATGTAACAAACTGCACATCCTGCACATGCATCCCAGAACCGAAAGTATAACAAAATTTATTTATTTATTTATTTAAAAAAATCTTTTTAATGCTTCAGTGAAATACTTTATCAGGAAAAAGAAAGACTAGTCAAATGTTTTTTCAAGATTACTTAAGTAAAATCATTAATAAACAAGCTAGCTTTAAAATTCTTGGTAAAGTAGTATTAGGGATGTCTTAAAAACTGCCAGCATATATATATATATATATATATATATATATATATATATATATATATATATATATTTGGCATTTATTGAGCAAGGGATTTTATAATTATCCCTGCCAAATACTATATGCTGTCCCAATTTTGCTTAGGGGTTACAAATCTGTAAACTCAGCCCAAAATAGAATCTTGATCTTTGCTTGTGCCATTTTTAATAAATAAGGTATTGATATTGGTTTAATGAAAATAGCTACATCTTGAATTATTTGATAAAATTACCATAACTGCAAATCTTATGGCTTTAGGCCAGGCGTCCCCAAACTTTTTACACAGGGGGCCAGTTCACTGTCCCTCAGACCGTTGGAGGGCCGCCACATGCTGTGCTCCTCTCACTGACCACCAGTGAAAGAGGTGCCCCTTCCTGAAGTGCGGCGGGGGGCTGGATAAATGGCCTCAGGTCCGCGGGCCGTAGTTTGGGGATGACTGCTTTAGGCAGTCTAGTCCACAAGCAATAAGGAGGTTTGTTTTTTGGAAAGGACTGTTATCATCTTTGTTTCAAAGCTAAACTATAAACTAAGTTCCTCCCAACGTTAATTTGGCCTATGCCCAGGAATGAACAAGGACAGTTGAAGGTTAGAAGCAAGATGGAGTCAGTTAAGTCAGATGTTTTCACTGTCTCAGTTATAATTTTGCAATGGCAGTTTCATAACCTTAAATAATGATTATTTGTTTTCCATAAATAATCTATATAAATGATTAAAATAAAATAATTACGTAAATGTAATGGGATAAATACTTGTAGACAAACGTCATAATTTAGAATCTAAAGTTATATTAAATTTAATAGATATTTTATTATTTGGCTATTTTTCAATAAAATATATTATAGAAAAACATTTTTTACTGAACAATGTGTCCTTTTAAAAATGGTAAATAATTTTTTTCTAATTCAAAGCTTATTTAAAGTTTATGTATAAAACAAAGTAACAGGATCCAGCAAAAAGAAAGACGTAAAGAAAGTCATAGAAAAAAATAGGTATTTTTTGCTAAGAGAGCTTAAAGGGAAATAATTTTATGTGAGAAAGAATCTTGTACAGTAAATTTAGTCCTAAAACAAAATGACTGATTGTTTAAGAAAGGGGGATTTCCAGAAAAAAACAGTAAGTCCAATCATGTCATGAATGATTGTAAGTCACAATAAGAGGGTTAACTTTTTTTTAAAAAGCTTATATATGATCAGGTTGTCTAAATTTAAAGGGAAATTGTAATTTATTTTTTAACCCAAAGTTGAACTTTTAATTGCATCTTGCCATTGGTTTTCTCTCCCCTTTTAAAAATTGTGAAATAGTAACACTCTTCTCCAGCTCACTTTCAGCTCATATTAACTTTGTTTCCCCTTGGGTTCTGTTTGTTATGGCCTAATGTTAACAATGCTTTCTTAAAGCCCTAAAGAAAATGTTTTTTTCCATCAAAATATTCTGTGCACTGAAGAAGATCTTTTCTTTTGACTTTTGGTAAATGGCCTAACAAATGTTATGTTCTATCAAAATAATTCTGATGCCATTGTTATTAAGTTTGGTTTGCTTAGAAAAATAATTATAACTAAAAAAAAAATTTTAATTAAGTTTATTACATCCATGTGTCTTTCTATGTGTGCTTTTAAAGTCCCTGCGACATCCTGTTACAGGGCTTTGACTCCTGGAATCTAAAAAGGACACCCAAGTCCTGCTAAATCTTAAACACTAACAGAAATTAAATCCTCATCTTTGGCCAAGTGCAGTGGCTCATGCATGTAATTCCAGCACTTTGGGAGGCTGAGGCAGGTGGATCACCAGGTCAGGAGTTCAAGCCCAGCCTGGCCAACATGGTGAAACCCCATCTCTACTAAAGATACAAAAAATTAGCCGGGCATAGTGGAAGGTGCCTGTAATCCCTGCTACTTGGGAGGCTCAGTTATACTCAGGAGGCTGAGGCAGGAGAATCGCTTGAAACCGGGAGGCAGAGGTTGCAGTGAGCTGAGATCGTGCCATTGCACTTCCGCCTGGGCAACAGGGTGAGACTCCGTCTCGGAAAAAAAAAAAAAAAAAGTCCTCATCTTCAGGCCCCGTAGAAGATGCCAATTAAAATAAACTGCAATCATGAGAGACAGAAATTAAAGCTATTCAACTCCTCAAGGCCCAGGGACTTCCATGGAAGATGCAGGTGTGTGAGATTGTAAGGGCCGATTTTGAGAGATAAAGTAAGTAAGGTTTCTCTATAAATTAACCATAATGTCAAAGGCACACTGATGCAAGACCAGCATATTGGCCCTTGTGTCAGAGTAACAAGGTTCTCTTGAAGCATTCACCAACTCTTTAATAAAGGCTATTAAGGTTTTATAAAAGGCTTATGGAAGTTATATCTTATGGTCAAGGTTAAAAATTTTATAGATTTTTTATAATATTTTGGAAAATATAATTGGCTTTATGCTGCTTTTATTAGTGTTTATTGTTTGGAAAATTGTCTTCTCTCAAATAATGAGAGTTTTTGTCTTTTTATGAAATCCTTGAAATATCACTTTGATTAAATGACTTACTTTACAATGACCTGTTATCTTATTTCATGATATCAAGTGTTTTAAACCTTTGATATCTGACAAAGTTTCCTAAATTGAATTATAAATTATGTCTTTTTCTGACCTAATTAATCCTTTAAGTTATTAGTTTCCTTAAAGTCCAAAAATGATATAATTGGCTTATTTAGTATAAAAATTTTACAGAAAGCATTGTTAAATATGAAATAATGTTGGATTTTCTTTGGGCTGTATTTGTATAAACATGTCATTGATATGTGTTCCAAAAATGTGGGAAACTCTCATAATTCTGATATGACTTAGTATACATTATCAGTAATAATTATAATTGTTATGTTAAATTGTTTCCCATGGAAATAACAAATTTCATTGTCAATTGTGTCTTTGACTATGGCTGCCCTAGAACTTTGGGTCATCCATGGACAATTGTTGTCCTCTTTAAAAGGTGGTTTTATAATCAGCTATAAAATTCTAATAGGTGCTCTTGAAGGCACATTTCTGATAACATTGGAGACGGTGACATCAGAATAGAGAAAAAGTTTCAGGACTCATGGAAAGCTAAAATGTTCATTAATATCAAGCACAACAGGAATTAACTGCACAGACTGAACTAATAGAGGACTGAAATAATCTTTTTGACTTTTTTTAAAAAATGCTGATTTTTTGTTTTGTTTTTCAGAGTTAAGAAAACTTTTGAGCTATTGACAGCTTTTCACAATTAAGTAAAGTACACTGCTATGAACAAAATTTGGAGCATATTTGTTTCTCTCTACCTGACTTCTCCAGAATTTGGAAACTGTTTGTGAGTATTCTTAACTAATGGCAATGTAGTTATTTGTATAAACGCAATAAGAATCTGTTATCATTTTGTAACAGAACACAATTGGAGAAACTGGTTATTTAACAAGACTTTGACTGGAATGGTGTGCTGTCCTTTAAAGAATCAAACTTGACTCATAGAGCCAATAAAATCCCCTGGGAAAACTGGACTCATATTTTGTCTGCATAGTCCCTGTACAGGTTTCCTGACCTGTGGTTAATAAAGAAAGTAACTGACAAGTCAAGGAGGTCCAAGTTATCCTGGTCCCTCAAAAGGAGAGGGATTTACCCAGCTCATAGGTATTCGATGATAAAAACTCATGGCTGGGCTCAGCTTTTAAAAAGTCTTAACTGAGATTTCTTCTATGGAGTGAAATTCCACCAAAGCCAATTTAAAAGCCTATGTGAAAAATAATTATTATTGTTGCATTTATTCAAGTAATCTGGTCAAGTGTAACAAGCAAGTTGGTCCTACCATCTTTGGTAAAAATGAGAGCTGGCTAGTGAAAAATTATGTTTCAAAAACTATATTACACTTGTTAGATTCTAGTTTTGCCTGTTTTTCAATTTTTATTATTTTCTACAGTTTGGACTGAATTATAATTTTTCTTGGCTACAAGTTCTAAAATAATGTTGCTGATTTTTTTCTTCCTTTTCATGTTTTCTCCCATTTTTCACAATTTGAAATCACTGAAAACTAAGCTGTACTTTTTTAAAGCCTTGCAAACTGAAGTAAGACAACTTAAACTTCAGAAGAAAAGCACAGAAACCTATTTACATACATAAGCCACTTTCATACCTGTCTACTAATGTGTGGACTTCAGAGTAATGTGGATGATATCAATTTTCCACGATAGTTATTTTGTTTGTTGCTGTTTTTCTCCCTTCTTCCCCCGTTTTCTCTTGATAGGACATAAGACTTCACAACCTACTAAAAATGAACTTTCCTAATAACTCAGGACCTACCTGTCTAGGAAGAAACCATCCTAGCCAAGAGAGAACAGACAAAACCTGAGATCAGAGACTTATTTTCTTCTAAAATGCGTTCTCCAGAGATTTTAAAAAGAAAAGGAGAGAAACATGAAGGAAATTAATTCTTGGGGCCCCCAAAATCACTAAGCTGAAAGGAAAAGTCAATCTGGGAACTGCTTAGGGCAAATCTACTTTCCATTCTATTCAAAGTCATTGCTCTGCTCACTGAGATAAATGCATATCTAATTGCCTCCTTTGGAGGGGCTAATCAGAAACTCAGAAGAATGCAACCATTTGTCTCTCACCTACCTGTGACCTGGCTCCCCCTGTGCTTTGAGTTTCCCCTTTCTGGGTGAAACCAATGTGCATCTTATATATGTGGATTGATGTCTCATGTCTCCCTAAAATGTATAAAATTAATTGTCCCGACCACCTTGTGAACATATCATCAGGACTTCCTGAGGCTGTCACAGGTGCATATCCTCAACCTTGGCAAAATAAACTCTAAATTAACCCAGACCTGTCTCGGATATTCAGGGTTCACAGGAGTAATGAAAATCAATATGAAGTACATGAGGAACTAAATCTGTCATGATAGGCTGCGGCAACAAACTCAAAACCTCAGTAAAAGCTATGTATTATTCACTTAACATTTACAGGAGTCAGCAGGCTCTCCTCCATCTGGTGACTCAGGTATCCAGACTCTCCATGTTGCTATGCTGCTAGCTTAGCCAAGGCAGAAGAAGAGAGAGATATGGAGGAACACACCTACTTTTAACTGCCTCTCTCCTCATAGATCCTTGGCCTGAATTAGTCATATATCTCCAATGTAACTGCAAGATAGAATGGAAAGAAGCATATGGCATTTTGGTGATGACAACTGTCTTTGATGCTTTTCGCAATACTTGTTATCATAAGTTGGCTCAGCAAAGAAATGGAAGGTTTAGAGAAGGTAGTCTAGGAATGTGGTTCTATGGGACTGAGACTGCCTATGGTTAAGGGAATAGGAGAAACATGTTGAAACTTCACAAACTTTGTAAGATCTACAAACTTCAAGAAAATAATTCTGCAAGTAACACAAAGAAGAGTGATTTATCACTTTCCTTTGATGCATAAGAGATTTTCTTTTTAACTTTTCTGATGTTGTGATACTTCCAGAAAACAAGACTCGAAGAACTTTGGGAGGAAAAAAAGTGCACTTCAATTTAATTATCTTAACTAAATATCATTTTAAAATTATAAAATGTTAAATTTAGACAGAGAGATGTTAGCAGTCATCTCACTCAATATTCCTACTTTACCATTTACAAAATGAAGGATGAATGTCATACCATGTTTTTGGCAAAATTGGCTCTAAATTCCAAGTCTCCTGAATTTCAGAACGCAACCCTTTCCCTCGTAGCATACTTCAAGGCAAAAGGCAACAGAACGATCCTCACAGATCTTCAAAGTTTTAGAAATTTTACTTATTGAATCATTTTGTAGAATAAGTACAAGCTTTTTGAGTCCTGCAAACCTAAGCTCATTCCAGATTCCACTTTTCTTCATCTGTGTGATCCTAAATAAAATATGCAATCTCTTTAACCACAATATCCTCTTCTGAAAATGAGAACATCCACTCCTTGGGATTGTTGCCCACAACAGATGAAATAATACATATGAAATATCATTGTATCATTAACATTCATGAAATATTCATTTCTTTTTTTTCAAGATATACTTTTTTAATTATTATTGCATTTTAGGTTTGGGGGTACATGTGAAGAACATGCAAGATTGTTGCATAGGTACACACATTGCAGTGTGGTTTGCTGCCTTCCTTCCCCTCACCTGTATCTGTCATTTCTCCCCATGCTATCTCTTCCCAACTCCCCACCTCCCCATCCCTCCCCAACTTCCCCCCAACGGAGCCCAGCATGTAGTGCTCCCCTCCCTGTGTCCATGTGTTCTCATTGTTCAACACCCGCCTATGAGTGAGAACATGCGGTGTTTGATTTTCTGCTCTTGTGTCAGTTTGCTGAGAATGATGGTTTCCAGTTTCATCCATGTCCCGACAAAGGACGCAAACTCATCGTTTTTGATGGCTGCGTAATATTCCATGGTGTATATGCACCACATTTTCCCTATCCAGTCTATCTTCGATGGGCATTTGGGTTGGTTCCAGGTCTTTGCTATTGTAAACAGTGCTGCAATGAACATTCGTGTGCATGTGTCCTTATAGTAGAGTGATTTATAATCCTTTGGATATATACCCAGTAATGGGATAGCTGAGTCAAATGGGATTTCTATTTTTAGGTCATTGAGGAATCGCCACACTGTCTTCCACAATGGATGAATTAATTTACACTCCGACCAACAGTGTAAAAGTGGTCCTGTTTGTCCACATCCTCTCCGGCATCTGTTGTCTCCAGATATTTTAATGATCGCCATTCTAACTGGTGTGAGATGGTATCTCAATGTGGTTTTGATTTGCATTTCTCTGATGACCAGTGATGATGAGCATTTTTTCATATGTTTGTTGGCCTCCTGTATGTCTTCTTTTGTAAAGTATCTGTTCATATCCTTCGCCCATTTTTGAATGGGCTTGTTTGGTTTTTTCTTGTAGATCTGTTTTAGTTCTTTGTAAATTCTGGATATCAGCCCCTTGTCAGATGGGTAGACTGCAAAAATTTTTTCCCATTCTGTTGGTTGCCGATTCACTCTAATGACTGTTGCTTTTGCCGTGCAGAAGCTGTGGAGTTTGATTAGGTCCCATTTGTCTATTTTGGCTTTTGTTGCCATTGCTTTTGGCATTTTGGTCATGAAGTCCTTGCCTACGCCTATGTCCTGAATGGTTTCGCCTAGATTTTCTTCTAGGGTTGTTATGGTGTTAGGTCTGACGTTTAAGTCTTTAATCCATCTGGAGTTAATTTTGGTGTAAGGTGTCAGGAAGGGGTCCTGTTTCTGCTTTCTGCACATGGCTAGCCAGTTTTCCCAACACCATTTATCAAACAGGGAATCCTTTCCCCATTGCTTGTTTTTGTCAGGTTTGTCAAAGATCGGATGGTTGTAGATATCTTGTATTTCCTCTGAGGCCTCTGTTCTGTTCCATTGGTCTATATCTCTGTTTTGGTGCCAGTACCATGCTGTTTTGATTACTGTAGCCTTGTAGTATAGTTTGAAGTCCGGTAGTGTGATGCCTCCTGCTTTGTTCTTTTTGCTTAGAATTGACTTGGCTATGCGGGCTCTCTTTTGGTTCCATATGAAGTTTAAGGTGGTTTTTTCCAGTTCTGTGAAGAAGGTCATTGGTAGCTTGATGGGAATAGCATTGAATTTGTAAATTACTTTGGGCATTATGGCCATTTTCACGATGTTGATTCTTCCTAACCATGAACATGGAATGTTTCTCCATCTGTTTGTGTTCTCTCTTATTTTGTCGAGCAGTTGCTTGCAGTTCTCCTTGAAGAGGTCCTTTACGTTCCTTGTTAGTTGTATTCCTAGTTATTTTACTCTCTTTGTGGCAATTTTGAATGGCAGTTCGTTCTTGATTTGGCTCTCTTTAAGTCTGTTAGTGGTGTATAGGAATGCTTGTGATTTTTGCACATTGATTTTGTATCCTGAGACTTTGCTGAAGTTGTTTATCAGTTTCAGGAGATTTTGGGCTGAGACGATGGGGTCTTCTAGATATACAATCATGTCATCTGCAAATAGAGACAATTTGATTTCCCCCTTTCCTATTTGAATACCCTTTATTTCTTTTTCTTGCCTGATTGCTGTGGCTAGAAGTTCCAGTACTATATTGAATAGGAGTGGTGAGAGAGGGCATCCTTGTCTAGTGCCAGATTTCAAAGGGAATCCTTCCAGTTTTTGCCTGTTCAGTATGATATTGGCTATTGGCTTGTCATGAACAGCTTTTATTATTTTGAGATACGTTCCGTCAATACCTAGTTTATTGAGGGTTTTTAGCATAAAGGGCTGTTGAATTTTGTCAAAGGCCTTCACTGCATCAATTGAGATAATCATGTGGTTTTTGTCTTTGGTTCTGTTTATGTGGTGAATTACGTTTATGGACTTGCGTATGTTGAACCAGCCTTGCATCCCCAGGATGAATCCTACTTGATCATGGTGGATAAGCTCTTTGATATGCTGTTGCAATCGGCTTGCCAGTATTTTATTGAAGATTTTTGCATCTATGTTCATCATGGATATTGGCCTGAAGATTTCTTTTCCTGTTGAGTCTCTGCCGGGTTTTGGTATCAGGATGATGTTTGTCTCATAAAATGATTTGGGAAGTATTCCCTCTTTTTGGATTGTCTGGAATAGTTTCAGAAGGAATGGTAGCAGCTCCTCTTTATATGTCTGGTAGAATTCGGCTGTGAACCCATCTGGACCTGGGCTTTTTGGGGGTGGTAGGCTCTTAATTGCTGCCTCAACTTCAGACCATGTTATTGGTCTATTCAGGGTTTCGGCTTCTTCCAGGTTTAGGCTTGGGAGGATACAGGTGTCCAGGAATTTATCCATTTCTTCCAGGTTTACTAGTTTATGTGCATAGAGTTGTTTGTAATAATCTCTGATGATGGTTTGGATTTCTGTGGAATCTGTGGTGATATCCCCTTTATCGTTTTTTATTGCATCAATTTGGTTATTCTCTCTTTTCTTTTTTATTAATCTGGCTAGTGGTCTGTCTATTTTGTTGATCTTTTCAAAAAACCAGCTCCTGGATTTATTGGTTTTTTGAAGAGTTTTTTATGTCTCTATTTCCTTCCATTCTGCTCTGATCTTAGTTATTTCCTGTCTTCTGCTAGGTGTTGAGTTTTTTTGATCTTGCTCCTCTAGCTCTTTCAATTTTGATGATAGGGTGTCAATTTTAGATCTCTCCTTTCTTCTCCTGTGGGCACTCATTGCTATATATTTTCCTCTACAGGCTGCTTTAAATGTGTCCCAGAGATTCTGGCATGTTGTGTCTTCATTCTCATTGGTTTCTAAGAACATCTTTATTTCTGCCTTCATTTCATTGTTTATCCAGTCAACATTCAAGAGCAAGTTGTTCAGTTTCCATGAAGCTGTGCGGTTCTGAGTTAGTTTCTGCATTCCAAGTTCTAACTCGATTGCACTGTGGTCTGAGAGACTGTTTGTTATGATTTCTATTCTTTTGCATTTGCTGAGGAGTGATTTATGGCCAATTATGTGGTCAATTTTAGAGTAGGTGTGATGTGGTGCTGAGAAGAATGTATATTCTGTGGATTTGGGGTGGAGGGTTCTGTAAATGTCTATTAGGTTTGCTTGTTCCAGGTCTGTATTCAGGTCCTGGATATCCTTGTTGATTTTCTCTCTGGTTGATCTGTCTAATATTGACAATGGGGTATTAAAGTCTCCCACTATTATTGTGTGGGAGTCTAAGTCTCTTTGTAAGTCATTAAGAGCTTGCCTTATGTATCTGGGTGCTCCTGTATTGGGCGTGTATATATTTAGGATCGTTAGCTTTTCTTGTTGCAGTGATCCTTTTACCATTATGTAATGTCCTTCTTTGTCTCTTTTGATCTTTGTTGCTTTAAAGTCTATTTTATCAGAGATGAGAATTGCAACTCCTGCCTTTTTTTGCTCTCCATTTGCTTGGTAGATCTTCCTCCATCCCTTTAGTTTGAACCTTTGTGCATCCTTGCATGTAAGATGGGTTTCCTGGATACAGCACACTGATGGGTTTTGGCTTTTTATCCAATTTTCCAGTCTGTGTCTTTTGATTGGGGCATTTAGTCCATTTACATTTAGGGATAGTATTGTTATGTGTGAATTTGATGCTGTCATTTTGATGCTACCTGGCTGTTTTGTTGGTTAGTTGATGAAGATTCTTAATTGTGTTGATGCTCTTTTAAAATTTGGTATGTTTTTTGGAGTGGCTGGTACTGGTTGTTCCTTTATATGTGTAGATCCTCTTTCAGGAGTTCTTGTAGAGCAGGTTTGGTGGTGATGAAATGTCTGAGTACTTGCTTGTTTGCAAAGGATTTTATTTTTCCTTCACTTATGAAGCTTAGTTTGGCTGGATAGGAGATTCTGGGTTGAAAGTTCTTTTCTGATGGATGTTGAATATTGGCCCCAATCTCTTCTGGCTTGTAGGGTTTCTGCTGAGAGATCTGCTGTGAGTCTAATGGGCTTCCCTTTGTGGGTAACCTGACCTTTCTCTCTGGCTGCCCTTAGCATTTTCTCTTTCATTTCAACCCTAGTGAATCTGACGATTATGTGCCTTGGGGTTGCTCTTCTTGAGGAATATCTTTGTGGTGTTCTCTGTATTTCCTGGATTTGAATATTGGCCTGCCTTGCTAGGTTGGGGAAGTTTTCCTGGATAATATCCTGAAGAGTATTTTCCAGCTTGGATTCATTCTCTTCATCACATTCAGGTACACCTATCAGACGTAGATTAGGTCTTTTCACATAGTCCCACATTTCTTGAAGATTTTGTTCATTCCTTTTTGTGCTTTTTTCTCTGTTCTTGCCTTCTCTTTTTATTTCATTGAATTGATCTTCAATCTCTGATATCCTTTCTTCTGCTTGGTCAATTCAGCTGTTGAAATTGTGCATGCTTCACGAAGTTCTCGTGTTGTGTTTTTCAGCTCCATCAATTCACTTATAATCCTCTCTATGTTGTCCATTCTCGTTATTATTTCGTCCAACCTTTTCTCAAGGTTCCTAGTTTCCTTGCATTGGGTTAGAACATGTTCTTTTAGCTCACTGTAGTTTCTTACTATCCACCTTCTGAAGTCTGATTCTGTCATTTCATCACCCTCCTTCTCCATCCGGTCTGGTTCCCTTGCTGGTGAGGAGTTGTGATCACTTTTAGGAGGAGAGATGTTCTGGTTTTGGGAGTTTTCATCCTTTTTGTACTGGTTTCTTCCCATTTTTGTGGGTTTATCCACCTGTTGTCTTTGTAGTTACTGTCTTTCAGATTGGGTCTCTGAGTGAGCTTCTAGTTCATGGATGCTGAAGTTATTTCTATTTTTTTTCTTTTTTTTTTTTTAAGCTTTCCTTCTAACAGTCTGGCCCTTCTGCTATAGGACTTCTGAGGTCCTCTCCAGGCCCTGCTTGCCTGGGGATCACCTGCAGCAGCTGCAGAACAGTAAGGGTTGCTACCAGTTTCCTCTTCTGCTATCTTTGTCCCAGAAGGATGCTCGCCAAATGTCAGTCTGTTCTCTCCTTTATGAGGTGACTCTTTGGATCTATGGGGGTCAGGGGGCTACTTGAGGAGACACTCTATCTTTTATTGGGGCTTAAGTCCTGAGCTGTGAGCTCTGTTGTTCATTCAGAGCTGCTGGGCAGGTACGTTTATGTCTGCTGCAGCTGAACTCACAAACCACTTTTTGTTCCCAGGTGCTCTGTCCCGGAGTTAGGGCTTTATGAGTTTCCATTGCGCTGCTGCCCTTGTTTTCAATTTCAGGTCTGCCCCACCCAGCTATCAGCCCACCAGGCCACTGTCTGCCTGCAGAGGCTTTGCTGAGCTGCTGTGGGCTCCGCCCAGCTGCCCTGTGCTCTTCCCTGCAGTCCTGTTTATATGGGCGTAATTAGAACTGCCTGGGCAATGGTGGCCCCACCTCTGTTATGGCGGACTCTCTCTGTTGTGGCAGGTTGCCTCGGCAATGGTGGCCTGCCTCCATAGTGGTGGAGAGTCTCAGTAATGGTGGAAGCCCCTCCCCCACCGAGCGGGACCGTCCCAGGTTCAGCTGTACTTGCTGTGAAAGGCTCAACCCAGGGCGTTTTCAATCACTGTTTTTGTTTTCCTTGTTGTGGGGGTGGGGGGTGCGACCAACCGAGCCTGATCACCTGGCTCCCTGACTCAGAGTCTCTTTTTATATGTTTTAAGTTGAATATCCCCACGTTCCTGTTGCCTGTTGAAAAGGCGCCGGGATCGCCCGTGCTGCGACTCACGGAGTCGGCTCAAACAGCAGAGCCGGTTCCTGGCGGCTTTTTTGCCTAGGAATCTCCTGGCCTGACTCGCTATTCCACATGAATGGGCAACTCTGCCATCTCAGGGCTCCGATCGCCAGCTAAGAGGGCTCCCAGACCAGTGGCTTTTGTACGGAGAACCGCAGCAACAGGGCGTGGTCACAGCAGCTGCACAGGCAGAAGCAGCCCCACGGGGGCCAAAACAGCAGCACCGGCCAGAACAGCGGCACTGGCGAACCCTCTGCCTGGGAATCTCCTGGTCTGTGGGCAAAAAAAATTCATCTGGAAATGAGGCATCCACTCACCCTCTGCACTTTCACTGGGAGCTGAAGTCCTGAGCTGTTCTTAGGCAGCCATCTTCCCAGCATTCCCTGAAATATTCATTTCTTTGCACATTCTTCTTTTCAAATGAAGCTCTGCCTTTAAGGGACATACCTACAATCACAAAATGTCTGTGTTTGCAAAAGCAAATGCAACAAAAACAAAAATAGACAAATATGACATAATTAAACCAAAAATCTTCTACACAGCAAAATAAATAATCAACAAAGTAAACAGATAACCTATGGAACAGGAGAATGTATTTGCAAATTACACCTCTAACGAAGGACTATCTCCAGAATCTACAAGGAACTGAAACAACTGAACAGGAAAACAAACAATCCTATTAAAAAGTGGGCAAAGGACGTAAACAGACATTTCTCCAAAGGGGACATACATGTGGCCAACGATCATGAAAAAATGCTCCATATCACTAATCATCAGAGAAATGCAAATTAAACCAATAGTGAGATACCATCTCACGCCAGTCAGAATGGCTATTACTTTAAAAATCAAAGAATAACAGTTGTTGGCATGGATGCAAAGGAAAGGGAATGCTTATACACTGTTGGTGGGAATGCAAATTAGTACAGCCTATATGAAAAACAGTATGACGATTTCTCAAATAACTAAAAATAGAACTACTGTTTAACCCAGGAATCCCACTACTGGGTATCTACCAAAGTAAAAAAATAAAAAAAAAATAATAAAAAAAAAATCATTACACAAAAAAGATACCTGCACTTCTATGTTTATCTGCAGTACTATTCACAATAGCAAAGATATGGAATCGACCTAAGCATCGATCAATGGTGGACTGGGTAAAGAAAATGTGGTACATCTATACCATGGAATACTATACAGCCATGAAAAAAATGAAGTCATGTCCTTTGCAGCAACATGGATGCAGCTGTAGGCCATCATTCTAAGGGAAATAACTCCAAAACAGACAATCAGATGTCCCATGTTCTTGCTTAAAAGTGAGAGATAAACAATGAGTACGCATGGACAGAAAGATGGAAATAATACACACTGGGGGAAAATAACAGGCAAAAGGGGGAAGGCGGAGAGATGAGGGTTGAAAAATTACCTACTGCCGGGCGTGGTGGCTCACACCTGTAATCCTAGCACTTTGGGAGGCCAAGGTGGGTGGATCACCTGAGGTCAGGAGTTCAAGACCAGCCTGGCCATCATGGAGAAACCCCAACTTAAAAAAAAAGAAAAAGAAAAAGAAAAAATTATAAAATATAATAATAATAAAAGAAAAATTACCTACTGGATGCAATGCTCACTATTTGGGTGATGGGTGCACTGGAAGCCCAAATTCCCAGCATTACAAATTATACCCATGTAACAAACCTGCACATGTACAAACTTTGAATCTAAAATAAACACGTTTTTAAATATCTGAGTGTGGAAGGAATTGTAAAGGTCCCATAACCCCAGAATCCCCTGATGCCTGATCTGCATTTACCACAAGCCAACTAAGTGGTCATCTGGCCAGTGCTTACATTTCTGCAGTGACAGAGATCCTCTCTGCCTGCTAAAGCAGACAATTCCATTTTGGCACCAGTTTGATTTGGGGGCAGCTCTTCCTTGAAGCTCTTGCCAAATTGTTTCAGGGTCAACCTCTTCAGATCACACAAAAAAGTCTTATATGAGAGCTAGCCCTCTATACACTTGAAGACATATTTTATATCCCCTAAACCTTTCCTCCTGAAGGCAAAGCATCCCTAGTCCCTCAGTAAATTGTCACTTTGGCAGGTTTTTCATTTCATCACCTAACTCATACTTTTGTGTTTCAGATCATTTATAGCTTTCTAAACATGTGGCTTCCAGAAATGAACGCACTATTCCAGGTGTGACTAGCCAGCACAAAGTAAAGTGGAGCTATCACTCTCTGCCTGCTGATTTCTATACTTGGATTAATGCAGTCTGAGCTCATTGTTTTTTTGGCAGGTATCTCACAAACTGATGACTCACACTGTGACAACTTTTTAATAAATGCACTAAAAATCTGCACGCTTTTGGTCCCCGCATATTTGGACCTTCCAGACACGATTCCCCCAGCTCTGACAGAGTCCTCTGCTCCTCCTCCCATGTCTTTGGTGCCCACTCTAAGTTGGGACTCAGAAGTCACTCTTTCTGTGATTTGGCTGTTCTGCTTTATGGGCTCAAGAAACCGGGAAGCCTGTTAAACATACCACCAGGAATACTGAAGAATAAGACTGTCCAAGAAACATAAGGATCAAAGGAATGGGAAACGAAGCATGGTTGGGAACTGTTAACTTCTCAGGAGTCAGGGAGCATCTAAATTTGCTGTCTGAAGTCAGAGCCATAGAAAATCCCCAGCTGCACTCTGGTACTAGTGGTTTTAGAACTTTTACTTGTCATTACAAATACTTTGAAATCAAAGGAAAGTGAAGAAACAACTCTCAGAAGAGCCTGAGGCCTGTGATCTCATTTGCTAGGACAGGAACCGGACACAGGTTCTGAAAACCTTGTTCACTCAAGTTGAATAAAATAGAGACACGGACATTTACATAGTCAGCCATTCCTCAAGGATTTACTGAGTGCCTACTGTGTGCCAGAAGTGGTATTCATTAAGTATCACATGTTTCATTCATCTGCTTGTAACCCTTTGAGGCCCTACTGGGTGCAAGCCCCACACTAGGCTCTGGGCAGAGCCGATGTTTTAGCAGAAGATTCAGACTTTCAACAACCAGTTACACCACTGGTTAATTACACGTAGTGCTGCCACTAGATGCTCCCAAACAGTCAGTCTGGGAAGTGAAGAGAGGCCTCCCTGGTGAGGGGGGCTCTGCACTGAAATCTGCAGAAGGTGGAGGAGCGGGGAGAAGGGAGGTAAGGGAAAGCAGGAGCCTTCTGAGGGACTGTGTTAACTTCTCTTCCCAGGTAACTTAAAAATCCTGTTATGGGCTGGGCGCGGTAGCTCAAGCCTATAATCCCAGCACTTTGGGAGGCCGAGGCGGGTGGATCACGAGGTCAAGAGATCGAGACCATCCTGGTCAACAAGGTGAAACCCCGTCTCTACTAAAAATAAAAAAATTAGCTGGGCATGGTGGCACGTGCCTGTAATCCCAGCTACTCAGGAGGCTGAGGCAGGAGAATTGCCTGAACCCAGGAGGCGGAGGTTGCGGTGAGCCCAGATCGCGCCATTGCACTCCAGCCTGGGTAACAAGAGTGAAACTCCGTCTCAAAAAAAAAAAAAAAAAAAAAAAATCCTGTTATGGGGTATGAAAGGAAGAGAGGAAGGGAGGAGGGCTGCTGGCCTAACGAGCCCTTGAGAAGGCTGCCAGGGCTGAGCCATGCTCAAGGAGATGGCGCTTACTTGCAGCCAGAAGGGCAGCAGGGATGGGTGACTTGGGTTTCAGGAAGGGGTGACTGGGGTTTCAGGGAGAGGTGACCGGGGTTTCAAGACAATGGCCATGCTGTGACTCCTGGGCCAAGAGCTTTAAGAGCTTTTCTGCTGGGAGTGACGGGCTTCATGACTCGGTGCTAGGAGCCCCCTCCATCATGAGAACACAGGTGTATCCCCTCCACCTCCCTTGTGTCAGACGAGGCGTATATACCCAGCCTCCTTCCATTTACATCCACGCAACTGATGGTCCCTCCACCAGCTGGATGATGGATAAGAATCACTCTCGAATGTTCAAGGACTTCTAGTCATCCAAATTTCTGATTTTACATCAACTTGTTAAGATGCCACAAAACCTGCATTTCAAGCAGCCCCAGCATCTGAACCCTGTGGCATCTTCGGTGACATCACTGCAACACTTCTTGTCGGCCAATGTGGATGAAAACCGCCAGCAGGACAGACTGTTTCCTGCCATGATTGGCAGAAAGCAGGAGCCCAGTAATGGAGTAAACACATTGTCTGGCACTTGGCAAGCTGAGGAAACCATAGTCGGCCCTCTCTGGCCCCTGGGACACATCCGATTCTGCCATGTGAGTGACTGTGATACTGTACGCTCCAGAATTCCAAAGTATGAGCTATTTCTGAGGGAAATGGGTCGGGCTGGCTCAGCCTGTGCGCAGTTGCTGAACAGAGCTCCATCAGGTGATGCTGCAGGGAAATGCAGCCAGGGCATCCTGGCCTGGTGTTTCACAAAGGCCAGTGGTCTTGCCAGAGCAGGAGGTGCACACCAGGGCACTGCTGGGGGCAGTGGCAGGAATTCAGCAACCACAGCAGGGTGCAGACTCTGGCTCCCCAAAATATTGGTAGCAAATTCCAGATACCCATAATCAGTAGGCATCTAAGGATGCTAAGGCATTCTTCAACCACCAAGAATAGTTTGTGGGTCCTGTACCCACAAACCCAGATCCCTCTCCTCTTGCTTTATCCCTTTTTTCCTTTAAAGTGAAAGGAGGATGGTGGCCTGGGCTTCCAGTAAGTATTGGTTTTGTTACTAAGAAAAGCAACTCATTCCTCTTTCCATTATTGTCTTTTCTTAGACTGGCCAAGAAACAATAATCACGTATGAAACTCTACATTGTTTGAAAATGTAATGTTAAACAGTAGCGAGTTTTCCTTCATCCCAAACTGTCCTGCTAAAACAAACGTCAGGTGGCTGTCACTTCAGCCAAGATGTAAGGGCTCACAGACGGCCAGCCATGAAGCCATTGGCCCAGGGCCCACAGGACATCTGTTCTGGGTCTGCCACCAAGTGTGAGCCAAGAAAGTCAGACCTGAGAATAAAATATTTCCAAATATTATCTTCCTCTGGACCTGATTTACAAAGCACAGCACAAATTGGAGGAAGAGGGAGTTTTTCCAGGATAAACAACCTGGAGTAGGGGGAGGTCATGTTATTTTAAACATGGAGCTCATACAGGAAAATTGCTGGTCCCCAAGATCAGGAGGCATTCACCGTGATGGTCATTTTCATTACTTTATGCTAACTCTAATATATAGCATTCCAACATGTGTCTTTAAAAAGGTGCTCACTAGAGGGAAGACAGCCAGCAAGTGCCTGTCCTCCAGGGACAGAGGCCCTTGACACGTGGCTCCACCACAGTTAGAGGCAAGGACTCCCCAAGAAGCCAGCTCCTGCTGATGCCTTCTCTTCCACTTCTACTGTCCCACGATTTCTCCCCAGGAGAGCATACACACAGGCTTTGACAAGCAGAGCCATTATGTGACATTGCATGCGGACCTCAGGGCAAAATTCTTGGCACAGTTTATATAAATTACAGAAGCACATTTTCTTAATCAACCCAGGCTCTCTACACATTAATTGTGTAGATCTTCCAATTAAGGCTCACCTAATTTTTTCTTGAATAATGTAGCAGTTGCTTTTTAAAATATAATAATAATACATGCTATCAAAAGTTTAAGAAATAAAAATTTCAAATTGACAACAATCCTACCATCGGTAATATCTACTGTATTATAACACTGCGTATAATAAGCATACACATAAATATACAAAGGCACACATGCATGCTGAAATCTTGGCATTCATGGGGTAAACATTTGCAATTTCAGTTCTTCGTTGGTAATTCCAATTTGCACCTCTACAAGGCACAAATCTCAGTCTGGTGTGTGGGAGAATATTGCTAAGCTAATGAGCAATCCTGCAGACGTTCCTGCCATGATGCTTAGATCTCTGGATCCCATAGATAATGCACAAGCAGATTTGAATCCAATCCCTGTCAATAGGTTTATTTGAAAACCATACTGAGAGTGACAGAGACCTTTCATGCAGAGTATGTAGAGGAAGTGGGTGGGGTTAATAAACAGACTATCCATAGACGTGGGTGGAAACGAAGGGAAATACAGATGGAACAGTCAAGGAGTAGAAAGAAAACCAGGGAGGGAGTCCGGGACAACGCTATCTCCCCTGCCTGAGAGATTTCCTCGCCTCTGCTTGCTGCTTTCTGTGCCTTCCACCCCAGTTATCTCTGCTTCTTCCTCTTTTAAATGCCTAAAAATGGCCATTTCAGTCCCCAAGAATAAATGAATCCTAGTCCTATTTCCCCAGGAAACTGAGTTTCTCAGTCTGAATTTCAATATCACTGGGATATAATCAGGTTGGCACGGCTCATCGTTGACTGCCAGGCCAACGACTGCTAGCCAGGCTCTGGAAGGACCGTCCTGGAGGCCAGTATGCACCGTGACCTCATCAGCTGGTCCTGTGACTCTCAGAGAACAGCCTTCCTCAGACAAGGCCATGGACTGGTTGGTATACAGATCCTCAGACCACTCAAATTTGGCACTGGGTCTTTAATGTGACGGGGCAACCTTCTTTCTTTGCCACCATAAAACAGATCCGACTTTCTTTCCAGTATTTTCTACCCAAGTTTTCCACTTAGTGTTAACACTCTTAACACATTCTGTAAAAATTTAAATACATTTTAACACATTTTCTTAACGCATACTTAACCAACCTCCTTGCTACTCTCTTTGCCCACACGAAAGTTCACCTCGGTACAACATAGCTCATCTTTTCCTCCATACTCTGTACCTATTTATGCACTAACGGTGCCCCATTCTAAAATCTTTACCATTGGGTGATATCGTTTGGCTATTTGTCTCTTTCAAATCTCATGCAGAAATATGATCCCCAATGTTGGAGGTGGGTCCTGGTGGGAGGTGTTTGGGTCATGAGGGCGGACCTCTTATGAGTGGCTTGGTGCCCTCCTTCCCCATGATAACAAGTGAGTTTCTGCTCCGTTAGTTCACATGAGAGCTGGCTGTTTAAAGGATCATGGCACCCCTTCCTCTCTCTCTTGCTCCCTCCTTTCCACGTGCCATGCCTACGCCCCACATGCCTTCTCTCATGATTAGAAGCTTCCTGAAGCCTCGCCAGAAGCCTATGCTGGTGCCACGCTGCTTCTTTTTTGTGGTTGTTTTTGGTTTTTGTTTATGATACAGAGTCTCACTCTGTCACCCAGTCTAGAGTACAGTAGCATAATCTTGGCTCACTGCTACCTCCCCGTCCCAGGTTCAAGTAATGCTCATGTCTCAGCCTCCCAAGTAGCTGGAATTACAGGCACCCACCACCATGCCCTGCTATTTTTTGTATTTTTATTAGACTGGGTTTTATCTATGTTGGCCAAGCTGGTCTCAAACTCCTGACCTCAAGTTATCTGCCTGCCTCAGCCTCCCAAAGTGCTGAGATTACAGGCATGAGCCACTGTGCCCGGACTGCCATGCTTCCTGTACAACCTGCAGAACCATGAACCAAACAAACCTGTTTTCTTTATAAATTACCAAGACTCAGGTGTTCCTTTTATGGCAACAAAAAATAGGCTAATACACTGCGTGAGCCTAGTATCTCTGTGTGTTCTGCTCTTTCTCATGCTAGAAATGGTAGGATGGAATGGAGTTCAGAAAAGTAAGGATTTATGTTCACCTCTGTTTTTGTGATATTTTGATGTCATTATTTTCCAACCTGATGGATTTTTGACTCTGTGATTATGAACACAAATAACTTATTGAAAATTATATAACTACTGATAATTTACTTCAGAAAATGTTTACAAAAGCAAAAGCCATCGATCTATTTTCATTGATAATTTATTTAGCACATCACTTCTCGGCCTTTTGGCTGAGATCAAGTGTAATTTATTTAACACATAAAGTGTTTCCGTCTATTGGTTTTCATTTTTATTTCATGGAAATTATTTTCTTTGGAATGGATTATTGTGAATATTACATTTGTTTTCCTTCTGTACATCATATTTGATCTGCTGTCAGTGCCTCACGCAGCCAGAATGGAAGCACCAACTGAGGTCTGTATGAGCCGGCGTCCTGATGGACACACGTTGCCCACTCAGCCAAGACATTTTCTTTTTTCGCTTAAGAGATTGCTGCTTTGGCTTTTATTATATATGATTCGAAAACAAACTAAAGTTACACATTGTTACTTGAATTTTAGTAGTTTCTGATCTTTGACATGTAAAAGTGATTATCTGAGTTCATTTGGGTGGCTATAACACACAGATTGAGTAATCTATCATGAACAGATAGGTATTTGGCTTACAGTTCTGGAGGTCGGGAAGGCCAAGAACATGCTGCTGTGTCATCCCATGGTGGAAAGCAGACGGGAAAGAGAGAGTGATGGCAAACTCAAATCACATCCATCACAAGCCCACTCTAGAGACAGTGAATCCACTCCCTCAATAACAACATTCATCCTTTCATGAAGGCAGATCCCTCATGGTCTAATCACCTATAAATGGTCCCACCTCTCAACACTGTTTCATTGGGGATCGTGTCCAACACTTGAACTTTGGGGGACACATTCGAAATATTTTTGATTTTCTTAAATGTCACCAAAATCTCTAGACTTTTCCTTTATAGTCAATAAAAGTGTAATGAAATACACAAAAAAAACACATCAGGTTTTGTTATTTCAAACTCCATTTAAATTTGACTGTTGGTTCATAATTCAGTAAGCTACCCTTTTATCAAATCACTGTCCTTAGGGAATCCAGGGTTAAATTAATACATCCAATATTCGTTGTCATTGACAGTAATGGTAAAATTTTGTTTGTGGGAATTTTGGCTAAATTGGGATTCCTCCATAAAGAGACATTCAGAGGGGCCGGGCGCGGTGGCTCAAGCCTGTAATCCCAGCACTTTGGGAGGCCGAGGCAGGTGGATCACGAGGTCAAGAGATCGAGACCATCCTGGTCAACATGGTGAAACCCCGTCTCTACTAAAAATACAAAAAAAAATTAGCTGGGCATAGTGGTGCGTGCCTGTAATCCCAGCTACTCGGGAGGCTGAGGCAGGAGAATTGCCTGAACCCAGGAGGCGGAGGTTGCGGTGAGCCGAGATCGCGCCATTGCACTCCAACCTGGGTAACAAGAGCGAAACTCCGTCTCAAAAAAAAAAAAAAAAAAAAAAAAGAGACATTCAGAGGTCCAAACGTCATGCCACTGCAATTGAGCTGGTTTCTCATTCCTTCCTTTTCTGAAATAACATTTCTTTTTCCTAGAGAAGCAGTTAATGAAATTTCTCTTCAATATGTGTCATACAAATCAGAATGTTTTCCAATAAAAACAGCTTCTCTCGGTTTTTCATTCTGGTCATCTTAGCTCTGCATAGACACATTGAGTTTATTTTAGGTGTCTAAATGGATGTGCTGCATGCTGTAGAGAAGGAATAAATGCCCTATTTTTGAAGACATAATTTCCATTTTTGCTTCGTTGAGAGGCAGCATCACTGCATGGAGAAACTCCATTGCTTCTCTAGGAGAAAGAAAGATTGCTTGCTTGATACCAGTTTTTACAGAGAAAGCACGAAGGAGCAGTGGTTTAGAGCAAGTTCTGTGATATAACAGCTCCCACAGATTCCCGGAATAGCCTTTAGTTTTAAAGCAGGCAAAGTCAGGTAGACAACAGCCAAGTGTACAGAGAATAATCATGCTTTGAAAATTTTTTCCTATGGCCAAGTTTCTTTCTAAGCATAGCAGTGGTGCCATCAATTTAAGCTGTTCCACCTGTAAGTGATGTGATCATGCCCTTTAGAAGTCTCTTCAGGCCAGGCGCGGTGGCTCACGCCTGTAATCCCAACACTTTGGGAGGCTGAGGCGGGTGGATCACTTGAGGTCAGGAGTTCGAGACCAGCCTGAGCAACATGGAGAAACTCCGTCTCTACTAAAAACACAAAATTAGCCGGACGTGGTAGTGAATGCCTGTAATCCTAGCTACTCAGGAGGCTGAGGCAGAAGAATTGCTTGAACCGGGGAGGCAGATGTTGCGGTGAGCTGAGATCATGCCACTGCACTCCACCCTGGGCAACAAGAGTAAAATTCCATCTCAAAAAAAAAAAAAAAAAAAAAAAAAAAAAGAAGTCTCTTCAGATGGAACCCAGTGCTGTCACTCAGACTCAGGGTTTATGCCAGTGGTTCACAATCGTGGGATTTTTGAAGACACTTTTAAAGGAAGGGAACGATTACGTAGACTGGTCAAGGAACACAGAGGGTATGCTGAGGTACTATGGGAAGCTTTATCATCCCAGGCAATGTGTTACCAGAGTCTGGATGAAAGCTAGAGTTCTAGAAGAATCTACCCATAGAGGCAGTATTTCCTGCCAGAACCATGCCAAAGTAGGGAGAAAGAAAGAAAAATGCATACCCAACTTTCCTCTCCTCCCACTCTCCGAGCCCATATCAGCCAGTGCCTCCCTTTGGCCCAACCCTTCGGGAGACCTAAGGGCATAAGAGCAGGAGGGACAATGTCCACAGGAGGTGACATCTCAAGGCACAGAGCAGAATAGCAGAGAGCAGAGAGTGGACTGAGGGGTCAGGTGGGGAAAAACAGAGCATCACCAGCACAGGTAGTGTCCCCTCTACTCAGAGAGTGCAAATGACCCAGATCATTCCAGAAGAGCCCATTGGTTTACAGTCTATTCCTGTCACTCTGGATCTTAGAACGTGGGCATTTCCTCTGCTTTCTCCTGTGCTATGGGGTTCCTGCTCAGGTGGGGCACCTTGACACCTCTCCCACCCACATTCTCCCTGAATGCACCCTGTGACTGCTCCCCTCTGAGCTCCTGACCACTGTCCAGGGAAAGAAAAGGCTTGGAAGACTGGCCCTGGTATTTGAGGATCTACAAATAAAATAAAACTAACCCTTCTCAGTTATTCGGGGGATAAACTTTTATTAAACCTGACCATGATAAAGATTTTTTTCCCACATGCTGTGGTTTAAATGTATCCCCCCAAAGTTTCTGTTTTGGAAACTTAATTGCTATTGTAACAGGATTAAGAGGTGATTAGGCCATGAAGTCTCCACTCACATGAATGGGCTGATGCTGTTATCACAGGAGTGGGCTCCTGTCAAAAGGATAAGCTTGGCCCCCCGTTTTCTCACTGTCTCAGTCGGGTGCTCTTATATCATGGCATGACTCTTGCCATATGCTAGTGCCATTCTCTTGGACTTCTCAGCCCCCAGAACCGTGAGCTAAATACACTCCTGTTCTTTATAAATCACGTAGTCTGTAGTATTCTTTTACGTCAATAGATAACTGACCAGGACACATTTTTTTTTTTTAAGTGAGTCTTTATGACAAAATCTAGAAACGGAGAGTTCATCTTTTGTTGCCAATTTCTACAAAGTCAAGACTTACAGAAAAATCTCAATTCTTCCATCAGTTCTAGAAAATCTCTAACGAACATCTTTTTATGTGCAGTTTTGGTATTTGTCAGTATTTGCTGGTGATTTTTTTCTGCTGGTGACATTTGTAATTTGGATTTAAGACTGATACTTTGTATTTATTTCTGTAATAATCTATGAGAAATTGTTCATGGTTTTGCCGAGGAATTCCAGAACTGCAATATTACTAATGATGACTAATGACTGGTCTTGTTTTGCTAATTTAGTTCTCACATATTCTTCTCTTCCCTTATAAAAGAACATATGACAATATGTGGCAATGTTCTAGTTATCTATCCAAAGAGCAGGCCAAGGAGCCAAAATGCTTATTTTTGCTTTTGCTTCTTCAAATCTTTTATTCCTACATCAAATGTTTAGCTTTTACCACTGTTTTGCAGCTATTATCTGCATGTATAAATATGTATATCAATGTATATCCTGACTTTAACTTGTAAACATTTCATCATGAGCGTTTTCCCAAACTGGGCTAGAATCTGCCAAAATAGGACTTCAGTCATTGTGTCATATTCCTTCTAATGGAAACACTTCATAAGAAGTTCCCAATTTTGGGGCTGGCGTCAGTGGCTTATGCCTATAATCCCAGTGCTTTGGAAGGATGGGACGGGTGATCACCTGAGGTCAGGAGTTCAAGACCAGCCTGGCCAATATGGTGAAACCCCATCTCTACTAAAAATACAAAAATTAGCTGGATGTGGTGGTGGATGCTTGTAATTCCAGCTACTGGGGAGGCTGAGACAGGAGAATCGCATAAACCTGAGAGGTGGAGGTTGCAGCGAGCCAAGATGGTGCCATTGTACTCCAGCCTGGGCAACCCGAGTGAAACTCTGCCTCAAAATAAAAAGAAGTTCCCAATTTTTGGACTCCAAATTATATCTATTTTTTATGTTATTACTAAAATTTGCAAAACATTCTTATTTATAACTCTTTGCATGTCTAATTTTTCCCCTATAAGTCTTCCTATAAAGTATAATCAGTGGATCAAATGGCATAAAATTTTAAAGGCTGTTAAGCCAGGTGCAGTGGCTCACACCTGTAATTCCAGCACTTTGGGAGGCAGAGGCAGGTAGATCACCTGAGGTTGGGAGCTTGAGACCAGCCTGCCCAACATGGTGAAATTCCGTCTCTACTAAAAATACAAAAAATTAGCCGGGCGTGGTGGCGGGCACTTGTAATCCCTGCTACTCAGGAGGCTGAGACAGGAGAAATGATTGAACCTGAGACGCGGAAGTTGCAGTGAGCAGAAGTCATGCCGCTGCACACCAGTCTGAATGACAAGAGTGAAACTCCGCCACACACACACAGACACACACACACACACACACACACACACACACACACAAAGGCTCTTGAATCGTCTTACCAGAAGATTTTCCTCAGGAAATAATTATGGGTCTGCTCAAACACAGAAATAAAGGGAGAAAAAAATATCCAAAGTTCTACCATAAGATGTATAGCTTGAAAAATGTTTAAAGCTGATGTAGTGAAAGTCTCACTTAAGCCACAAAACTAATGTAAACATTAGATTGAACAACACATTTCTTTTTTTTTTTTTTTTTTTTTTTTTTTTTTTTTTACTTTTTAGAGGGACACATTAAACTGCATGTGTTTCTTGTGTAAAACATTATGTTTTGAAGTATATATACATTGTGGAGTAACTAAATCTAGGTAACTGACATATTAAAATAAGGGAATCCCATCACCCCACGACAACATGGATGAAGCTGGAGGACATTATATTAAGTGAAATAAGCCTGGCACAGAAAGACAAACTCTCATGGTCTCATTTTTATGTGGAGTCTAAAAAGTTGACCTCATACTAATGAAAAATAGAATGATGGATACCAGGGGTTGGGTGGTTGAGGGGGATGGGCTGGAAAGGTGTCTGTCCAAGGACGCAAAGCTTCAGTTAGACAGGAGGAATACGTTCAAGAGATTTACAGTCATTAAACCAGTTTCAATGTATA
This sequence comes from Saimiri boliviensis, assembly GCF_048565385.1. Classification (NCBI taxonomy): domain Eukaryota; kingdom Metazoa; phylum Chordata; class Mammalia; order Primates; family Cebidae; genus Saimiri; species Saimiri boliviensis. The sequence goes on along the minus strand of NC_133458.1, from coordinate 102,993,617 downwards.
AGCATAACTCGATCCAGAATTTTTAAAAAGCAGCTTTAAATGATCTATTGGAGACAACTGGGAAACTTGAATATGGTGTGGTGGTTATACAGAGCTTCATTCTTTTTGGTTTTTTGTTTTTGTTTTTGTTTTTTTGAGACAGAGTTTCGCTCTTGTTACCCAGGCTGGAGTGCAATGGCGCCATCTCGGCTCACCGCAACCTCCACCTCCTGGGTTCAGGCAATTCTCCTGCCTCAGCCTCCCGAGTAGCTGGGATTACAGGCACGCACCACCATGCCCAGCTAATTTTTGTATTTTTAGTAGAGACGGGGTTTCACCTTGTTGACCAGGATGGTCTTGATCTCTTGACCTCATGATCCACCCGCCTCAGCCTCCCAAAGTGCTGGGATTACAGGATTGAGCCACCACGCCTGGTCCAGAGCTTCGTTCTTAAGAGAAGCATGAGAAGTGACATGACTTACAAGTTGTTCAGCACTTTTTAACATACGATATAGATAGACACATATATACAAACATACTTTGAAATGAAAATAAATCTTGGGACCCCCAAATCACTAAGCTAAAGGAAAAGGTCAAAATGGAAACTGCGGAGGGGAAACCAGCCTCCCATTCTATTCCAAGTCACCCTTCTGCTCACTGAGATAGATGCATAGCTGATCGCTTCCTTTGGAAAGGCTCATCCGAAACTCGCAAGAATGCAACCCCCAGTCTCTTATCTACCTATGCCCTGGAAGCCCCACCCAGCTTCAAGTTGTGCCACCTTTCCAGACCAAACCGATATCTTACATATAGACTGATGTGTCCCGTCACCCTAAAACATATAAAACCAACCTGTGCCCTGACCACCTTAGCACACGCCGTCAGACCTCTGGAGGCCGTGTCTCCTCAGGCGTGTCCTTAACCTTGGCAAAATAAACTTTCTAAATTAACTGAGACCTATCTCAGATATTTTGGGTTAACGATACATACAAACATACATACTTTCCGATACTGAAAAGGCGACAACATATTAACAGCAGGCGAAGTTAGGTAACTGCTATTTAGATGTTTGACGCTAGCTGGAGAACATTTAAGTTCTGAGCACTACTGGGAAATAGAACTAGTCCCACAGCAGCAGGAGCAGGGTGTTCAGTGCCTCACGCAAGCACGAAGACTTGACGTCCTCAGCTCCAACCACAGCCTGTCACACAGCAGGTGTGTGCCCATGCAACCAGCTTCCTATGAGGACTCCGGACTGCAGGATTCAAGTGCTGTGCCTGGGTGGAGACAGGTGTCTGTGGTTTGCCTCTGGAGAGCAAGGAGCAGAAGGAGGATTTAGAAAACTGTGCCGGCCTTCCCTAACCTTCCTGTGCTGGAAGCAGTGCCGCAAGCAAGTTTCACCAGGAGTGTCACTTTCTGTTGGGTCAGATGAAGCTTTCAGCAAGGTATCCAGCTAGGGATGAGATCTCAAAACAAAACAGGCTATAGGAGCCTTTTCGGGTTCTGGCGTAAAGGGAAAGACAAATGTGAAAAAAGGAAACGAATTTTCTCCAGAGCGAGAAGCGAAAGAGGCCACCCCCTGCCACCTGTGTTCTTTAGAAGATTGACTTTTTTTTTTTTTTTTTTACTTCAATCGCTTTTGGGATGCAACTGGTTTCCTGTTATGTAAACCCAGAAGATCTGAGACAAGTCTCAGTTCATTTAGAAAGTGTATTTTGCCAAGGATGAGGGCATGCCCACGACACAGCCTCAGGAGTTGTAGACGTGCCCAAGCTGGTTGGGGCACAGCTTAGTTTTCTCCATTTTAGGGAGAGATGAGACATCCATCAATATATGTAAGAAGTACGTTGGTTCAGTCTGGAAAGGCAGAACAACTTGAAGCAAAGGCAGGAAGATTCGTGGGGAGGGAGCTTTCAGGTCACAGACAGGTGACATACAAACGATGTACATTCTTTTCAGTTTCCGATTAGCCTTTCCAAAGGGGGAAATCAAATATGCATCTATCTCAGTGAGTAGAGGGGTGACTTTGAGTAGAATGGGAGGCAGGTTTGCCCTAAGCAGTTTCTAGCTGGAGTTTTTCTTAGTGGTTTTGGGGGCCAAGATATTGTCCTTTCATATGTGACATGGTAAAAGCCCCATAAAAGTGCATACCTCAACCGTACCTCGGCTTTTTGTTGAAACTGCTCTCTATAACCCAAATGTGAATAAGTAATTAAGGACTGCAATTTCCTCCCTAGCCAAACAATGTGTACACAAATGCTAATCTTGACTTTTGTGAACAACTTAAACAACAATCAGAATGTCAAAAAGTCCCCTGGCCCTCAGAGAGTCCGCAACCCCTCACCCTCACCCTCACCCCCGCCCAGGAGATGATTTACAGAATCCACTAGCCCTCAGAACGTCTGAAGCCCCTCAGCCCCACCCCTGCCCCTCACCCTCACTCCCGCTGTGGTTTTATGGGTATAAAAGGTCTTGACACCCTCCTTTCGGGGCCACGGGTTGGAGAAACGCGAGTCCTCCATGGCTGCTGGCAATAAAGACCCTGCAATTTGCATACTTTTGTCTTGGTGTTGACTTACTATGCTCAGGCCAGTACAACACATAGTTACAAGAATGAATTCTATAGCGGTGAAATCTGAGATTTTAGTGTGCAGGGCAACCAAGCTGTATTCAGCATACCCAATATGGATTGTTTTATGCCTCACTCCCCACCTTCCTCCTTGAGTCTCCGAAGTCCATCCTATCACTCTGTATTCCTTTGCATCCTCCTAGCTCCCACGCGTGAGCATATATGGCATTTGGTTTTCCATTCCTGAGTTACTTCTCTCAGAATAACGGGCTCAAGCTTAGAGGATTTACTCTAGAACATGCCTCAGACCAGGTGCCGTGGCTCTTGCCTTCCCAGGTGGAAGGCAGAGGTGGGCAGATCACCTGAGGTTGGCGGTTCAAGATCAGCCTGATCAACATGGAGAAACCCCGCCTCTACTAAAAATACAAAATTAGCCAGGCGTGGTGGCACGTGCCTGTAATCCCAGTCGCTCAGGAGGCTGAGGCAGGCGAATCGCTGAAACCCGGGAGGCAGAGGTTGCAGTGAGCTGAGATTGTGCCATTGCACTCTAGCCTGGGTAAGAAGAGTGAAACTCCATCTTAAAAAAAAAAAAAAGAAAGAAAAGAAAGAAAAAAGAAAAGAAAAAAGAAAATGCCTCATCATACAGTCTTTCTCTCTCCTTTTCAGATGGATTTATGCAAATCTTTCTAAAAGCTAAATAAGCTTCTTGACAGTTTTACAACCCAGGGACGCTTTTTCTCAGGTGCCTGGGAGCCATCTCTTTGAAATGTAAACATCAAGGAAGAGAATGCCCTATCCCCAGATTCCAGGGGAGGGTAGGAGTCCAACTTCAGCAGGCACATGGCTCCACATTTTATTTTCTTTTGGATAAAAGCAATTAGCAAGCACAAGTGACTACTCCATTTACCAGGTGAATATGAAACAGGAGAGCTCCCTGACTCCCCTCACAGGACCTGCAATAGGGGTGTGGCTTGTCTGTTAGGCCACCACAGGCTCAAACCCCTTACAGGACAGGGAGCCCACAGATGGGCAGGTGCAGGAGCCAGGATGAGCACTTCTGGGCTCCAGCCCCACAGTGGCATCTAGGGGTGGGTACCTGCAACTCCCAAAGTTCCAATGGGCATGTTACAGTGCTATATCAGCTCTGCCATCCACAGGTGGCTTATGGGTTAACCAGATCAGTGCCCTCTTAATACCTGGGTCCTTGTACAGCATCCAGGAAGAATCGGGTCACATGGACAAATTAAAGGACGCTAAATGAGGAGGATTTTATTGCCAGATGGAGGTGTCTCCCAGTGGGATGGAGGGGGAGTTGGAAAGGGGATGAAGTGGGATGATGACTTTCCCCTGGAGTTCAGCCATCCTGCAACTGATCTCTCCAACTGTCCCCAGCTGAACTCCTCTTGACGTTCAGACGCTCCTTCTCTTTGACTCTGTCACTCTTCTGGTACCCTGCTCTTCTGCTTATGGAGCCTGGGGTTTGGGGTTTATATCAGTACAGGACAGGAGGGTGTTGTAGGCCCAAAGGCAACATTTGGGCATGAAAACAGGAATGCCTGATCCCATTAAGGGCTGCGAGTTCCCAGGCTTGAGGGTGGGGCCCTTGCTGGGGAACCTCCCTCTTCTACCCAATATTTCTGTGCTTCCTGTCCGTATCAAATGTAGTATGACCTATATATGACAAATGGTGCTGCCAAGTTCTCTTACTTAAGGACTAGTTATTTTTCTTGAGAACAAGTATGTGACAGGTTGTGTCTGGCAGGTTGTATACATGGCTGATTTCTTTCAATCTTTGCCATCTCGTTCATGGATTGCCTGTCATGTGCTTCACATGGGTTCAGTGCGTATTCAATGATAAAACTGTTTTGTTTCTCTTCTAACCTTGTGGAGAGGCTTTCTGGGTTAGCAGGATAATTTGTTTTTAATTCCATTTCCTCAGCAATGGAAATGTCTGCATCTTGACTTGGGTGGTGGTCACCTGAATACGAACATATGTAAAAATTCTTTAACCTTTGTGTCTATCACTCTAGGTCAACTCTGCATCCATTTAGAAAGAAAGAAAAGAATAAGGCAAGAAAATGCCAGTTCAGCCACTGCCTTTTGCCTTCCCACCACTGAAGAAGTGACACAGGGTGTGCTGCACAGAGGCGTCTCATTTCCAGCCCTGACCATCAGCACCTGAAAACATGGCAGCCTCCACCCCACCACCTCGGCTTCGCCGCCTCCACCCAGAGTGCATGCCACTCACCACTTCCTACCCAGCAAGGGGTCTGAGGGACGTAATCTGAGCTTTGCAACTACGTTCAATAGGAGGAGGATGCAACTAGGGTTGAGAGAAGGAACCCAGCTATCTTCTGTGATGACTGCACATGCCTCAGACCTAGTCACGCTGTGAGGCAGATTGCTGAGTTGGGTGAGTACTTGCAGCAAAATATCAAACTAGTGGGTGGTGAAGGGATATCACCCACTTATTAGAGAGAAGCAACTGCCTTGGCATGAAGGGAAAATTACAAATGACTGAAAAATATGAGAAAAAACATTCCACCTTTTCAGGTTAAGAATATTGATAAAGACAGGTAGAGTTTGTCTTTGATTACAAGCAAACTACCAGGGATCAAGGAAATATAGTTTCTTCCTCCACTTACAAAGCAATTGGTGGAATCCAACCAGCCAAAACTATACAAGCTGGCAGGGCACGGTGGCTCCTGCCTGTAATCCCAGCACTTTGGGAAGCCAAGGCAGATGGATCACTTGAAGTCAGGAGTTCGAGACCAGCCTAGCTAACAAGGCAAAACCTCGTCTCCATTAAAAATACAAAAATTAGCCAGGTGTGGTGGTGTGCACCTGTAGTCCCAGCTACTCAGGAGGCTGAGGCAGAAGAATCACCTGAAACCAGGAGGCAGAGGTTGCAGCAAGCTGAGATCAGGCCACTGCACTCCAGCCTGACTCCATCTCAAAAAAAAAAAAAACACTATACAATACAAGCTTAGAAAACACAGAAGTCACTAAAAATCAGAGCTAATCTTCCAGGTGTCCTTGCATACTTCGGGCAGGGCCCCTTGTCTGCATGCCTTGCTTGGGTCCATCTCTAGAGCCTTCTTCTGTCTGCAGACTGGGGCAGACAACTTGGGATGACAAATCACTGAGCGGGGCTTTTCCATGTGTCCCAGAGTTACTTACGAAGTCCAAAGCCATGGACAGAAAGACACTCAGTACCCCCGCTACCATTAGAGAAAGACAGCAGCCCCAAAGCCTTGGACCGAAGGAAGACTCAACAGCAGCCCTCTGCCTGCCTCACTGGTAGGAGTGGAATAAGGAAGGGTGGGGGTGGGGTCACTGAGTTATCCGGTGGTTTTGCCCAGTTTGGTAGTGAGACTTCTCTCTTCTCTTTTTACAGAAAAGAAAGAGGTGCTTCTCTCACCCACTTACTCAAAGCCAAGAGAGGAGAGGGCAGCTAGAGGAATCATTTATGGGGACTCCAGGTGCCTGGAAGAAAGACCGGCCTCTCTCTACCTGGTTAATCCTTTCTGTAGGTGGGAAGTTGCCCGGAGGACCCAGGCCAGCAAGATGAGAAGGGCCCACTGTGAGGTGTGCCCAAGAGCAGGAGGGCGCTGCTTCTTCACCCATCCCAGGTCTCGGAAGGTCTCAGGGGCGTAAGCCACCCCTGTGTGCAGAGCAGATGCTGGAGGGGGGCACAGGGCCAGACAGGGCAAGCCCCACCCTGAAGAGATGTTGATGTGGATTGCTGTGTGCCTAAAGGGAGACACAGAAACCCCTTTTTGAGGGGATCCTCTGTGATAAAGGGGAGGTCAGGGGGAAGCTGAACAGTGCCCCTCCCCCTAAAACACATACACCGTCTACACGCACACGGCATAACGGAGAAGCGCCAACCAGCACCAGATTGCAACAATCCAAGCCAGCATAGGCCCAGAAGGCAAGGGCAGAGGGTAATAAAAGAGCAGATGGGAGCCCTGACACCACTCCAGGGAGGGAAGACGCAGTGAGTATGACTGCAGCAGATTTCCTTCGGGCTTTTTTTTTAAAAATAAATTTTTGTTGAAGGGAAACACACAGAGAACATGCATAAAGTGTAAGATCACAGTCCAGTGAGCCATCACAAAGTGAGCACAGCCTTGCATCTAAATGAGGGAACATTACCCACGCCGCAGAGACCCCTCATGCCCCTCCCAGTCACTGCCCCTCCCAGGAAGGTGCCCATTATCCTGATTTCTAATAACAACGATGAGTTTTGACTACTTTGAACCTTGCATCACTAGAACCCTACGGTAAGTTCCCTTTCGACTCTCCGTTCTTTCATTCAAGGTGACTCTTCAGATTCATCTGTGCTGTGTGTAGAGTAGCTCATTTATTTTTAGTTGAGTTTTATTTATTATCTACACACCAATGCATGATGTGTTTCCTAGGATTGCTATAACAAATTACAACCTTAGCTGCTTAAAACAGTGGAGATTTATTTTCTCACAATTCTGGAAGCCAGAAATGCGAAGTCAGTATCACTGGGCCCTGATCAGGGTCGCAGCAGGGCCACAGCTGTCTGAGGGCTCTAAGAGAGTCCTCGCCTCCAGGAGCTTCTGGGAGCTGCCAGCAGCCTTTGTCTTATGGCCAATCTCTGCTTCCTTGGCCGCTCTGCCGCCTCCTCTTCTGTGTGTATTAAATCTCCTTCCAGCTCCCTCCTGTAAAAACACATGTGATTGCCTTTAGGGCATTCACGGTCCCTCTGGATATTCCAGGATCAGCTCCCTCTCTGAGGATCTTTAGCTCAATCACAGCTGTAAAGACCCTTCAAGTAAGGTTTAGAACGAAACTTTAATAGGCCAAAGAAAACGAGCTCCAGAGAGGGGTCCTAGAGAAATGGGCTGCCACTTCCACAGTGAAATGCAGGTTTTATAGATGAGCTTGAGAAGGCGGTGTCTAATTTACATAGGGCATGAAAGATTGGTTGAACCAGCTGTTATTTGCATAGTGCAAGAAGCTGGCGGCCCCGCCCTCATCTTTTATTATGCAGATGACTTTTTTACACGGTTAGTGCCATGTTGCCTGGTTTTTTACTGTTCAAGTGGTAATGAAAAAGGGAAAATGGAGCCTCCGTGTTGAACACACCTGGCCCCCTAGGTACCCCTTTTCTATTGGCAAGCTGCTAGCCCTTAACCACGTAGGCTTTCAGCTTCCCTAGCTTAGTGTGCCCAGAAAAGGAAAGAAATGTGCTCGTTAAGACCCACTGTTTTTACTGAGATCCAGTGTATGTATGTGGAGTTTGGTGATTACCCAGGAAGCTCCCCCTCTGTGCCGGAGTGCTTATTTACATATTATAGACCAATCTTCCAGGCTGCTCTTTGTTAGAAAAAAAGTAATTTATTGAAACTGTATGTGGTTAAAAAGAAAGTAATTTCTAAGCTGCTTTTTGTTAAAAAGAAACTTTTTGCGGGGGACTCTCTCACCCTAACTATCTACCTAAATAATTTCTATCTCCCGTATCACTGGGATTAGGATCTCATGTCTTTGGGGGAGTCATTTTCAGCTACATCACACGTTTAAAACCACAGCTCACTGATTGTTCTAAAACTGACGGATGTTTTGGTGTTTTCAGTTTGAGGCTTTACAAGCGATGGTCCTGTGAATATTCCCGTATGTGTCTTATGTAATGCATGCATTTTTGCTGCGTATATACTCAGTAATAGGACGGTGGATTATAGGATATGTGTCAATTAGCTTTAGTAGCTACTATCACACAGTTTACAAAATAAATAAATTATGGGTCTGTGAGGTGCAGAGGGGCTGCAGGACAGACCGGGCTCTGCTCCACCGGCTTCTTCCAGACCCTGGACTGCCCCTACGGCTCTGGTGCACCACAGGGCCCTGCCCGCTTCCCTACAGCCGCTTCTGACCTCGGTTACGACCCCTATAACCCCAAGCTGCCCAAGCCCTACCCCAATCTCACCCAGAGACAGAAAGGAGCCCTGGGTGCCCAGAGAGAGAAAGGAGCCCTGGGCCTGGAGGAGGAGTTGAGTTTGGCAATGCTGGAGCTGCAGCTGCAGCTGGGGCTGGGGCTGGGGCTGGAATAGGGCTGGGGCTGGGGATGGTCCGTGGGGGCTGTGCCCAGCAAGGGGAGCTGCTGGAGAAGTCTGGAGCACGCAGGTGCCACTCAGGGCATGGACCAGGGTGCCCTCCTTCTGGCTTTTGACTACATCCCCAGTGTCCACTGCCTGGAAGCCCCTGCCTAGGCAGGCAGGAAGTACTTGCTGGCCTCCCTGGACAGGAGTCAAGGCAGAGGTGGAGGGGGTGCGATGCCCTGGGGTTGGTCCCCAAGTCCTTGAGCCAGCCCCAGTGGGCTTGAGCCTCCCTGTCCTTAGCAGCAGCTAGGTGATGGACAACTCCAGGCTGCTCTCCAGCTACTCAGCCTGGCACCTCAGCCTGCCAGGCTTCCAGGACCAGCAGGCCACGGAGCGCCCCGGCTTCTGCAGCACTCAGCCCTCTACCCTTCTCTCAAGAAGCCCTGACACCCCTTTGGCAGCTGCGATGCCGCCAACGAGCTTGCCGTAGCCACCTTCCCCCACCTCCAAAGCCAGGGCCAGCTCCGAGATCCAGGCCGCCAGGCAGCCTTCCTCCAGGGAGGGTCTGGAGGCCAAGGGGGGCAGCCTGCGGGAGACCAAGGACACCGCCCTGCAGCACACGGGGGACATCGGGCTGCTGGGGAGTCCACAGCCATGCGCGCTTCCCCAGGCTTGTCCTGGCAGGATGGGGGCTTCCCCAAGGAGGGGAAACCCAGGAGGAAGAAAAGCGGAACCCCAGCTGCAAAGACGGTGTCCAGAAGGAGGACAGACCAAGGACAAGGGCAGAGGGCGGCCCTGGGAGACGCCTGGTGTGGACAAGAAGGGCCTGCAGGCCAGCAGCCCCCGCGGCAAGGCAGAGCGTGGGGAAGAGACCAAGAAAAAGCCATCTTCGGCCACTTGGGCAGGGGAGGCCTGACCTGCCAGAGGTCCATCTGCTCTTCTATCTCTCCTAGACAGGAAGGGCACGAAGGCCCCTGTGGGGAAGCCAGTGGAGTGGAAGGCCTGCTGGATGCCTCCCAGGAAGACGCAAGCTGAAGAAGCAGGCCCTGAACCACCCTGACCCCCTTGGGGAAGAGAGAGAAGAGAAGGCCCCAGAATCGGTGGCGCTGAGGGTGTGGCCTCCAGCCCTGCCAGCCTCAGATGGGGCTCAGACTGGTCTTCAGCCTGGGCTTGGGGAGGCTCAGGGGTCGCCCAGGTGGCTCAAGGACTCCCTGCCCACCTCCCTAGCCTATACCCTTCCTCCCCCTCCTCCCCCCTCCCCCTCCTCCCCCTCCTCCTTCTCCTCCCCTTCCTCTCCCTCCCCCTTCTCTCCTTCCTCCTCTTCCTCCCTCTCCCCACTCCCTTCCTCCTCCTCCCCCTCCTCCTCCTCCAACTCCTCCAGCTGGGGCAGGATGTGGATGACTCAGCCCTACAGGAAGAGGTAAACTTCACTCCCACCCCCTGGAGGCTTGCCTGTGGATCTTCAACGGGTCCACCAGCCTCAACACGGAGGACAAAGGCCGGATGGCCCTTAGCCGCCCAAGGAAGAAGCCTTCGGGTCTCCTCACTCTGTTGAGAAGAGGATGATCTCACCATTCCAAGCAAGGCCAGGAGGCAGAGCCCTGGAGGAGGAGCCCCGTGTGCCCCGGCGGGCAAGACAGCGCAGGAGGAGGCTACAAGAGGGCCCAGGATGCACAGAGGAAGTCGGTGAGTGCGAAGCAGGCCGCGCCGCCCTCCCTCCAAGAGGATCGCCCACGTCCCCAAACCCCGCTCGGCTGCAGCCCCTGCAGGTGCCAAAAAGACCTTTGTGGCTAGCGGCAGCCAGTCCACTAAGGGGCCGCAGCCCCTCAGCTTATTGAGACATGCAGGTCGTCGGGGATGGCGTCCAAGATCACCACCACCACGGTCACCGCGATGCGACTCGCCCAGTCCATCCTTAGAGTGTAAAGAGGCCCATTATCCCCGAGGAGTTAGGGGCAAAGTCGCCACCGTCATCCGCCAGCACCATCTCGACCTGTTCACCCAGAAGTGTCTCACGTCCTGCGCCTCCAACCAGGAGGCCGTGGAGAAGGCGCTGGAGGAGGAAACGGTGACCTGAGACCGCAGCACTGGCGAGAACCTCTGCCTGACCTGCCGCAGGCAGCCGGCCAGAGCTCAGGGGACTGCGTCCCAGGAGGCGGTGTCGCTGGGCAGGTTGGCAGCCGGGACCAGCTTCTCGCGCAGCCGCCGGAGCAGCCCCGGGTGGGGACCCTGAGCGGGGCCGCCCTGTGCAGCCGTCGAGCAGCTCCTGCTAACCCAGGACCAGCTCGGGGAGAATGGCTCCCGGTCACGCACCTGCCGCTCCGTCACCTCCACTTGGAGGAGAGGCCCAAGGGCTCCTCCTGCAGGACCTGCTGTCCTCCCCAGCTGCTGTGTCCGCAACGAGGAGGAGTGCCACGTGGCGCCATCAGGTCGCTGAACTCACGTGCCAGATTGGGGGTGGGGGGACGCCTCGAAGGCTTCGCGAGGACGTTTGTAAAAGCTCTGGGGGACACCCGCGACCCACGCCCTGGACTGCCGGGCACCCTGCAGCAGCACAGCCACCATCAGCCCGACGGCCTTCGGGAGCAGAGGCCAATCTCGCCTGCACGAGCGCCAGCCGCGGACTGTCCAGGCCGCCCGGCCGAGCGTGCTCCGCGCGGCCCCGACTCCGCGTCACCGGCACCGCCTGGAGGGCGACCTGTGGCCCCGACGGGCCCCGCAGCACCGTGCTGGGCTCTCCCCAGCGCCTGCGCCGCCGCTGCACGTGCTCCCTGCGGGGGCTCACGGCGGACCACCGCGGATCAACACTCAAAGCCACGCGGCCCGCACAGCTCCCGCGGGGGCGCCGCGCCTGCTGCACCCGGCGCCCTGGAAGGTCGGAGAAGACCAAGCGCTAGCACCAGCCCGCGCCTCCGGCCGCCCGACGCCTCTTCCGAGACAGCGCGAACCGTCTCCACGAGGCCACGGCGCCAGGCGGCCCAGAGCGCCCCCAACCTCACGCCCCCCCGGCACCCCCCGGCGGCCCGCCCGGCCGACCGCAGTCTCAGACCCGCGGCCGAGAGCAGCCCGGAACCCCTCGCGCCCGCCTGCGGCCCCAGCCAGGCCCTCACTCCCGCTCGCCTCTGCCTCTCACGCGGGGCGCCGGGCGGGCTGGTCTCGGGCTTGTGGGAGACAGGCTCGTACAATTCTGCATTGTTATTTGTATGATTTTTAATGTAAACCTGATGAATTGCACCGTACCTTCCCCACCGAGGGGAGCAGGGGCCCGCCTCTGGCTTAACCTCCCGAGGCGCGGGGACCACCGCCACAAGCGGCCCAGCGTGGGGCGCACCCGCCTCTGGGGCTCCCGGGGCTGGCCCGCTCTGCAGGGCCGGCTTCCGCCCCCGTGACCCCTGAGAACCAAGCAGCCCCTCGACAATCCCCACGGCCTGCTGTCCGTGCCCCAGTGCCCCCCGCCTCCGGATGCGATTTCCGCCGGAGCACGCGCCTCCTCTGTGGGGTTCTCGGTACCCCGTGTGCCTCACCAACCCTTCCCCTCTGCATGGACAGAATAAAGGCTGCAAAAAAAGAAAGCACACAGAAAAAAATTATGCCAGTTTACACTGTTACTCCACGTTCTTGCCAACACTTAATATTGAAATTCTTTTTAAATTTACCTTTCTGATGGATGGGCAGGAGAATCTTACTGTGTAATATTGATTTGCATTTATCCGAGAATTTATGATGTCGAGCAATTTTCACATAGCTGTTAGCCACCCCAACATCCTTTCTGGTGAAGAAGCACTTCAGGACTCTTCCCCATTTTTTCCGCTGTCTTTTCTCTCTCTAACAGGAGCTCTTTATACATTCTAGATAAAAGCCTTGGTCAGTATAAAGCGCCGCCAGCATCTCCCAGTCCGTGGCTCACCTTTACACTCTGAAGTGCTGTCTTTTTTAGTCCATAAGCAAATTGTATTTTTATTCACCAGCAAAAATTACAAACAATGGCCTCAAAAATTCAAATGCCTGGGAGTAAATCTAATGCAAGATGTGCAAAACCACTACACAAAAAGTCATCAAGCAGTATCAAAACAAAATTTAAAAGTCCTAAATAAACAATAATTGGAAGACCTCGTATTATAAAAAGTCAGTTCTCCCGAAAATGATCTACAGAGTCAAAACAATCCCAATCAGAATCCCAGGAGGGTTTAAAAAAATAACAAACAAACAGACAAGTGGATTTGGAAATGTACATGGAATTGCAAATGACCTAGTATAGCCAAGACTATCTTGAAGAAGAACCAAATGGTAGGAATTTTCCATCCAACTTCAAGACTAAGTGTAAAAAGTACAACAATTAAAACAGTATTGGGGTGAATATAGACAAATGGACCAAAGGAAACAATAGAGAACAGAAGCAGACTCCCAAGGGCACACACCCGTGACTTATGACAAAGTTGGCTGTGCAGAATGATGAGTAAAGGCAATAATGCTGGGCCAGGTGGAGAGTCAACTGGAAAAAATGAAAATTAGCCCCTCTTCATGCTGTGCACATAAATAATTCCTGGTGGGTTATAGATGTAAATGTGAAAGATAAAAGAACAAAGCTTCCAGATGATAGCATATGAAAATATTTTTGTGGCTTTGAGCCAGGCAAGAATTCCTTATTATCAAATAGCACTTACCATAATAGGACAACATTAAGATTTGGATTGCTTTTTGGGAGTCCAAGGCGGGCAAATCACCTGATGTCAAGAGTTCAAGACCAGCCTGGCCAATATAGCAAAACCCTGTCTGTACTGAAAATTAAAAAAATTAGCCAGGCATAGTGGCAGGCGCCTGTAATCCCAGCTACTTGGGAGGATGAGGCAGGAGAATCACTTGAACCCGGGAGGTGGAGGTTGCAGTGAGCCAAAATCATGCCACTGCACTTCAGCCTGGGTGACAAGAGCAAAACTCCCCCTTAAAAAAAAAAAAATATGCGGGTTGCTTTAATGTCTGAAAGTGATAAAAAAAAAAAAGTTTACAAGAAATAGGTTGCATGATAACATGCTAATAATATCACTATCATTTATGGAGCATTCGTGATATATTAAGCACCCTACTGAGTTTCAAATGTCCTGTCTCATTTAACAATTACTGATATTATCATTATTTTACAGATGAGGAAACTGAGGTACATACTGTTGAAGTAACTCAGCTATGGTTATTCACACCACTACTAAGTGACAGAGCTGCCCTGCAGACTAGGCAGTCTGGCTCCAGAGCCAACACTCTTAATGACTCCGCCTGATCCCCATTAGAGGCATTGGATTTTATATAATGAGGCCACTTAACTTTTAGACAGATAGCAAACCCGAAGAGGGCATGTAGGATACCTTTTGGAAAACATACCAGGAGCCCCTGGATCCTTCTGAGTACTTCCCGTTGCTGCATATCACAAGATACAAAACATGACAGGAAGAAGTTGTGGCTAAAGTTCCTAAGGATAAATATCTCAGGAATCAGGACAAAGTCATTGTTATGGTGATGGGAAAAGGTTTTGCAAACTTAACTTATGGGAGTATTTTTTTCAGACTTAAATAATGCCTCATCATGATGCATAACCTTAGCTGGCCTTGCTCTTCTGTGCTGCACGTGTCAGTGATACCAGCAGGTATTATGTTGGTGGTAGCTGGTAAAATGTCTGAAGAATCTGTGAACCCAAAACAGCCATGGGTACCCCCTTGGTGGTGGTAACAATAAATTTTATTTATTTATTTTGAGATAGAGTCTCACTTTCTCAACCAGACTGGGATGAAGTGGCATGATCTCGGCTCGTTGCAACCTCCACCTCCCGGGTTCAAGCTATTCTCCTGCCTCAGCCTCCTGAGTAGCTGGGGTTACTGGTCTTGAACTCCTGACCTCAGGTGATCCACCCGCCTCAGGCTTCCAAAGTGCTGGGATTACAGGTGTGAGCTACCATGCCTGGCTACAATAAATTTTACATTAGTGAGATCCATGGTGACCAACCTATCATTTTTCTTTTGCATGTTACTTTATGAGGAGGGTAAATCCACGTTTAACAGGGCCCAGGATAGATGAAGTCAATCTTAGTTAATCCTCAGTTCTTCCTAAGAACTCATTCTGGGTATGTAACGTCTACTAAAAATAATAATAAAAGGCCAGAAAGAGAAACTTTTGCCCAAGCAGACAGAATGTCTGTGATATTCACATTGCCAGGGAAATGACACAGGCTAGAAGAAATTATCATCATATGACTCATCACTACCTTTGCCAGTTCTTTCGCTGACAGATGGAGAGATAAAAGATCTAAAACTGTGTCTATGAGGGATTAACATTCTAAAATTTTGGTCACTCATAAGAATGCAATATTAACACTCATTACACAAGATAGCGGCACATCAAGGGTTTTGCTTGTGGTGCCCCAGCTGCCCCCACCCAGAAGACAAAGCTCGGTAACTCCGGGAGTCCATGGGAGTTGCCTCTCTCTCTTCATCTTTTCATTCCCTTCTTTTCGGGCCTTCTTTCCTTCCTCCCCTTTCCCCTCGTTCCTTCTTCCCTTCTCTCTTTTCTATATTTCTTTCTGTTTTCTTTCTTTCTCTTTATTCCTTTCCTTCCAACAGATGGGATTTTATTTTTATTTTTATAATCCTATGTATAAAATTTCAGTCAAAATATTATCCTAGAAAAAGAGTATAAATAATTTTTTGTCTCATTATATCTAACAATTTTTCAAGCAAACTAAGAATCTCTAAAATATCCAGGTCAGCAAAGAAACTGTAACTATGTAATTTATTGTGAAGATGCCTTCTCTTCTAACACAAGCTCTACCCAGCGGGAAGGTTTTCCTAAATATAAATCAGCAATAAAGCATGTTCTCCTCTTCACTAGGCAAGTTTTTGCAGATACCCTGTTGCCAAGCTGCCGTCTCTGGGCAGGGAGGCTTACACAATGTCTGCCAATTGACTGCAGCAAGTCCTGAGAGCAGTGGAAGAAGAAGGGGCCAGTGTGATCTGACATGGGAAAGGGATCACGAGAGACAAAAGCACTGAGCACTAAGCTCTGACTTTTTATCTTGGCCAAATTCCTACCTAAGGAGTCTAGGGGGTCATGCCCTACAAACCATGCATTCTCATCAGATGGGTTTTATTGGACCCTATATATTGTGACTTACTTTTCAATTTGACTCTGGCATAACATTATAAGACAAGGAAAAAAAAATAATCCCAAAATATATTTCCTCGCCAAACCTTAAAATTGCCCTGCAAAGTGTCTTGTGGGAAGAATCCACGTTCTTTAGAGAATCCGCTTCCCCCTCTGCTTTTCTTCCTTCCTTCCCAGATCCAGGACCTAATCAACTAAAGGCCAGGCATCCTTTTAAGTCCTATAAAAAAACGGTTTACAACCTGCTCTCTCTAAAGTCTGCTAACTAAGAGCTTCCACTGCAGAGTGAAACTCAAGTCTCCACAATCCTTTATCTGTAACCTGAACATTCCTGTCTATCCGTCTTCAGACAACCTCAACCAATTGTTAACTAGAAAATGTTTAAATTTACCTATAGTCTGGAAGCCCCTGCCTTTGTCCCGCCTTTTGCCAAACCAATGTACTTCACAAATGTATTTGATTGATGTCTCATGCCTTGCAAAAATGCATAAAACCAAGTCGTATCCCGACCACACTGGGTACATGTTCTCAGGACCTCCTGAGGGCTGTGTCACGGGCCATGGGCACTCATATTTGGCTCAGATAAATCTGTTAAAATATTTTACAAAGTTTTAACTTTTTTCATCAACAGTACTTAGGCACAAAGCAGAAATGAATAGAAAAAGAAATGTGTGTAATCCATGCTTCCCTCAGCAACCCCAGCTGTAGATAGACTATTTATCTGTGACAAATAATTAGGGCATGACTAATAATTTCAGTATTAACAAGATATTATTTAGTTCTGAGTCTTCAACTCACATTTTCACTGGGATCCTAAAAGTATCAGAGGCGTTTGAACCACAGTGACTCCATCTTTGAACAGGGCAGGGTAAAATAAGGCTGAGACCTACTGGACAACATTCCCAGGAAGTTAAGCATTCTAAGTCACAGGATGAGACAGGAGGTCACCACAAGATACAGGTCACAAAGACCTTGCTGATAAATCAGCTAATCCAGACCAGATGGAAACCCACCAAAACCAAGAGTGACTTTTGGTCATTCTTCACTGCTCATTACACGCTAATTATAGTGCATTAGCAGGCTACAAGACAGTCTCTTCAGCGCCCTAAAAGTTTACAGATGCCATGGCAGTGTCTGGAAGTTACCCTATATGGTCTGAAAAGGGAAGGAGCCCTCAGTTCCAGGAATTGCCCACTCCTTTCCCAGAAAACTCATGAATAATCCACCCCTCGTTTAATCAAGAAACAACCGTAAAAATGGCCAGTCAGACCAGGTGCCGTGGCTCACGCCTGTAATCCCAGCACTTTGGGAGGCCAGGGCGGGCAGATCACCAGGTCAGGCCAACACGGTAAAACTCCTTCTCTGCTAAAATACAAAAATTAACCAGGCGTGGTGGCGTATACCTCCTCCCCGTTAATCCAGAGAAATCCCAGCTACTCCAGAGTAATCCCAGCTACTCCAGAGGCTGAGACAGAAGAATTGCTTGAACCCGGGAGGTAGAGGTTGCAGTGAGCTGAGATCGTACCACTGCACTCCAGCCTGGGAGACAAAGAGTGAGACTCTGGATCAAAAATAATAATAATTATATATATATATATATATATATATATATATATATATATAGTCAGTCAACAGCCTTCAGGGCTGCTCTGCCTATGAATAACCATTGTTTTATTCCTTTACTTTCTTAATAACCTTGCTTTCCCATGACTCTGTAGACTGTAGAATTCTTTCTTGTTGAGATCCAAGAACCCTCTCTTGGGGTCTGGAGTGGGACCCCTTTCTGGTAAAACAAGCAAAGCACTTCATGTACTCCTTTTCCCTGACACGGGCCCAGGGACTGCCAGCCATGGCCACAGCACAACGCAGCACAGGGAGCACCACACACGTCTTCAGCTGTGCTCCCAGAGGTGCTCCTGCACAATCCAGTGTGAGTGCTGCCAGAGCCATGCAGGGAAGTGTGGCTCACACGGGCAGTTGGCAGCCACCTGGTAGCCATTGGGATCTTCTTGTTTTCCATATTTACTAAAACAAACAGAAACACTTAAATGTCTAATAACAGGTAAAGTAAATTCTTATAGATCATACAATGGCCTATGAAACCAATAAAATTACGTTACAGAATAGTTAATGACAGGAAAACATCCGTGATTTATTGCTAGGTAACACTGATAAAATTTGATCATAGTAGTAAAAAAAGAAAAAAAAAAAGCGTAGTGTAAAATAAAATTTCAGAATCCTCAATTTATTTTGCCAAAGGAGGAAGTTAAGCCCTAGAGACAGTAGCATGTTTGCAATTTTGCTTCTTAGATTATAGCTTAACTCTCTTCCTCATTGCTTTTGTCCTGTAAATGCCTAGGAGAGGCCAGAGACCAGACTTTCCGCCTTCCAATCACTGATCTTTGTTATCTGTCTTTATTATCCAGTTGCTAACCCAGACCAGACGGCACCCAAGACCCCCGCGACAGTTACAGCTTCAGTGTGGAATGTTAAACACACCTTTCCCTGAAAGAAACGTACCACCTGGACTAATCACATCATTGAATTTTAACTACACATTAAGTCTTCCATAGAAAGATACTGAAATTTGTTAAACCACCCTAAGCTTTGTTCATGGAAGTGATCCCTAACTTCTACACTCTGGCTCACTGGCTTCTGTTCTCTGAAATCTGGGCTTCCTGGGTAGCCTGTTCTCAATCTTCGCACTTAAATAAACTCTCTTTAAACTGCAGTCTGAACTTTTTATTGTTATTATGATTTTAGGTTGATTACAGGCACTGGAGCATGACCAAAAGCAGGACAGTCTGGGTGACAGAGAGAGACTGCACATGCCTGTAATCCCAGCTACTCAGGAGGCTAACGCAGAATTGCTTGAACTCAGGAGGCGGAGGTTGCAGTGAGCTCAGACTGCACCACTGCACTCCAGCCTGGGTGACAGAGAGAGACTGCATCTCGAAAAAAAGAGAAAGGATTGTGGAGACCAAGTTTTATTGTGCAGAGGAATCTCCCGGATAACAGACTTCAGAAAGAGAACAAGTTGTAAAATGTTTCTTATCAGACCTAAAAGGGTGCTGGGCTCTTAGCTGATTATTTCCTAGATGTGTAAAGAAAGGAAGAGAAAAGGGAAAGGGGATTCTCTATAGGATGTGGATTTTTTTCACAAAAGACACATTGAAGGGCAATTTCAAGGTACTGCAGGGAAATATATATTGGGTTAAATATTTTTTCCTTGTCTTCTAATGTTATGCCAGAGTCAAATTGAAAAGTCAGTCACGATATATAGGGTCCAATAAAACCCATCTGATGAGAATGTATGGTTTGTAGGGCATGACTTCCTAGACCCCTCAGGTAAAAATTTGGACGAGATAAAAAATGAGAGCTTAGTCGTCACTACATAAACCTGGGGAAGATTCCCACGGGACCAGCAAAAAAGTAACAAATGAAAACTAAAAGAATAGAGATTTCGGCAGGTCAAAGTTGCTCACGCATGCCTTTGGGAGGCTGAGGCGGCTGGATCATGAGGTCAGGAGTTCAAGATCAGCCTGGCCAAGATGACGCTAACCCGCCTCCACTAAAAATACAAAATTAGCCAGGCGTGGTGGTGGGCACCTGTAATCCCAGCTACTCAGGAGGCAGAGGAGGCAGAGGCAGAGAATTGCTTGAATCTGAGAGATGGAGGTTGCAGTGAGCCAAGATTGTGCCACTGCACTCCAGCCTGGACAACAGAGTGAGACTGTCTCCAAAGAAAAAAAAAAAAAAAAGAATAGAAATTTCATCTACTTCCCACTTCAAGTTGTTAAAGAAAAAATAGAGCTGGACAGTAGTTAAGGCAGTAAGAAGATTTTATTCAGGAACTATTTTATTCAGGAATAGGCGAAAAGGGGCCTCAGAATAGAACTCGCTCACATCTGAATACAACAAAGACAAGTGAGAATTTACAGCTGTAAACTAAAAATTAAAATTCTAAGCCCCCCAACCATCTGAATGTACTCCTCCGCTTAGTGCAGGGCATTCCAAAGTTAACCTAAAAATGTAGCTCAGGCCATGATGGGAAGTGGGAGCTGGATATGTCTAATTATCTTCATCCCTTTGGAATTCAGGCACAAGTGACCAGCATTAACATTAAAACAGAGATCTTAATACTTTTTGTAGCAATAAGGGACGGAAGGCAGCAAACCACACTGCCATGTGTGTACCTATGCAACAATCTTGCATGTTCATCACCTGTACCCCGAAACCTAAAATGCAATAAAATAAAATAAAATTAAATTAAAAAACAAACAAACAAACAAAAAAAGATCCCAAATTCCAGCGTGTCTCCTGTATAGCATCGCCTGACAGACAGCAGGCCCTGAAAGAAATGGAAGTATTTTACTCTAAAATATATTTCTTCAACATATTTTGAAATGGTCTGAAAAGCTGTATTTTGTGGGGGAAAATTGACATTCTGTAGAAAACCCCCTTCCCTTTCCAGGTCTTTGTCCTGATCCAGGAAAGAATTAACAAAGAGTCTGGCAGCTTTTTTAGTCTGATAAGAAACACTGGTAATATATTCTCTGAAGCCTGCTACCAGAATCCTTCACCTGCATAATAAGGACCTTGGTTTCTACATCCCTTCTCTTAATCCAGACACTCCAGGTCTTTAGATACACTGTTTCAATGAATCGCCAATCAGGAAACGTTCTTTGAATCTACCTATGACCTAGAAGGGACCCCATTCCCCGCTTAAAGTTGTCCTGCCTTTCCAGACAGAACCAGCATACATTTTCCATGTATTGACTGATGTCTTCTGTCTCCATAAATTGTATCGACCAAGCTTTAGCCCAACTACCTTGGCACCTGCTGTCAGGACCTCCCAAGGTTGTTTCACAGGCATGTCTTTAAACTTGACAGCATACACTTTTAAATTGCTCGAGCCTTGTCTCTGATACCTATTGGTTTACATAGCCAAGGAGCAGGGTGGAGGTCAGTGGGTGGAAAAGTGTTAAGAAGCAGCATCAGGGGCAAGGAGATCCTGGTTACAGAGGTTTGTCAGGACTCTTGCTGAAGGCAGGCCAGGGTGATCAGAGGTCACCGGGAAATTGGTGGAGAAAGGAATTTGACAGTAGAGTGACTTAAGACTCGTGCTGTAACTGGGCCCTTGAGAACAAGGCCCAAGGAAGGATCTTAGTCCAAAAAGAACTCAGAGGAGCTTATCTAGAGTTTGGTCAAACACAGTATCTCTGTCAAGGAGACACAGAGGTTTGGAATTCTTTTTTATTTTATTAATTTCTTTAAAAGACATGTTTGAAGTAAAGTTTTATCAGAGCATTGTGATGTTTAGAACCGGTAGATATTACGTATATGCTAACAACGCAATTTACAGAAGGTGTATATTGAGCTATATGCCTTTATTTTATGTGAAGGAGAACAATATTGACCTGAGTAGACTATGGTAAACTAAAGATGCATGCTGTAATCCTCAGGCATTGTTCTCATCTGGTGGTAATTTTTCTCTCCAGGGCAACATTTGGCAGAACTATCCAAAGACTTGGCTGGGTGCGGCGGCTCCCAGCACTTTGAGAGGCTGAGGAGGGTGGATCACCTGAGGTTGGAAGTTCGAGATCAGCGTGAGCAACATGGAGAAATCGTATCTCTACCAAAAATATTTTAAAATTAGCGGGGCATGGTGGTGCATGCCTGTAATCCCAGCTACTCTGGAAATTGAGGCAGGAGAATCGCTTGAACCCTGGAGCGGAGGTTGCAGCGAGCCAAGATCACGCCATTGCACTCCAGCCTGGGGAACAAGAGTGAAACTCCATCTCAAAATAAACAAATAAATAAATAGATAAATAATCCTAAACTCCATCTATAAATAAATAAATATATCCAAAACTCCATCTCTAAATAAATAAATAAATTTATCCGAAGATATTTTTTTCATTGTCACAGCTATGGGGTGGGGAATTTAGGGGTGAAAGCTTGTTACCAACATCCAGAGGGTAAAAGCCGGTAATAGTGCTAACTATCCTCCTCATAGTAAGGCATGATCTAGTTTAAAATGTCAAGGATGCCAAGGTGAGAAACTCTGTCAAAAAACAAGCTAACAAAAAACCCACAGAGGCATAGCTAAAAAGCCTATGGGGGAATTAAAATGGAATACCGAAAAAAAAAAAAATTCAGTTAACCCAAAAGAAGACAGAAAAGGAGGGCCAGAATAACAAAAAGTAGATAAGACAAATAAAAGCAACAAAATTTTATACCTAAATCCATTCATATCCGTAATTATACTAAACATAAATAAACTAAACATTCCAATCAAATGGTCAATAATGGATAAAACAGCAAAGCCCGTAAGAGACACACTTAATTTTTGATAACTTTAAGTGGTTTATTTCATACAATACATAATAAAGTACAAACTTCTTGGTATACCATATTAGATCCTTTATAATCTGCCCACCACTTATTTTCAGTATGTTTATCAAGAAAAAGGAAAACACAGGCCGGGCGCGGTGGCTCAAGCCTGTAATCCCAGCACTTTGGGAGGCCGAGGCGGGTGGATCACGAGGTCAAGAGATCAAGACCATCCTGGTCAACATGGTGAAACCCCATCTCTACTAAAAATACAAAAATTAGCTAGGCATGGTGGCGCATGCCTGTGATCCCAGCTACTCGGGTGGCTGAGGCAGGAGAATTGCCTGAACCCAGGAGGCGGAGGTTGTGGTGAGCCGAGATCCAGCCCTTGCGCTCCAGCCTGGGTAACAAGAGTGAAACTCTGTCTCACAAAAAAAAAAAAAAAAAAAGGAAAATAGCAGTGAATCTGGCAATTTAATTTAATAGAAGTCAGGCACAGAGCTCTACTAAATGTTCGTTTTCTAACTGTAACTAATTAAGGGCATTGACAAGTCACTGTGAAAGCCCCTAGTACTAAGGACATTTTGCACAGTACCAAGGACAGAGCAGCTGCTTGATAATATGTGATTGAACTGATCTAGTCCAATATCTTTTATTTATATATGGCGATACAAATACATTGAGAAGTCAAAGAATTTTCCCAAACTAGTCAAAGAAACCAGAACTAAAATTCAAGTCTTACAAGAGACACACACACTTTAAATACAAAGGACACAGTGGTCAAAAGTCAAAAGGTGAGAAAAGATATGCTATGTAAACAACATTACAAAGCTGAAGTGGCAATCACAATATCAGACAAAATAGACTTCAAGTCAAGAATTACCTCTAGAGACATTGCACAATAGTGCAAACATCAATACGTTGGGAAGATATAACAAATATAATGTTTAATAGCATATCTATGCTATTGTATGTACTTCTTATTAATTCATTAGGTACTTCTATTCCAATATTTTTCTATACGTGTATATTTGCAAATTTGAGGTCATATTACATATATGTATCTATACTAGGTGTAGGTCATAGTGTTTACACATATACTATGCATATGTATATATGCTATGGTCCCAAGTCTACAAATATACATGTACAGAAAAAATGTTGGAAAAGAAGAATATAAATTTATTAAGAGCCCCATATTTGCAGGGAAGTAAAAGTCATCACAATGTGAGAAAAAAAGTAATAAACTGACTACATTTGAAATTAGTCTGGCTGAGTGCAGTGGCTCACACCTGTAATCCCAGCACTTTGGGAGGCTGAGGTGGGCGGATCACAAGGTCAAGAGTTCGAGACCAGCCTGGCCAACACGGTGAAACCCCGTCTCTACTAAAAATACAAAAATTAGCTGAGCGTAGTAGCAGGCCCCTGTAGTCCCAGCTACTCAGGAGGCTGAGGCAGGAGAATTGCTTGAACCTGAGAGGCAGAGATGGCAGTGAGCTGAGATCGTGTCACAGCACTCCAACCTGGGCAATGGAGCAAGACTCTGTCTCTAAAAAAAAAAAAGAAGAAATCGGTCTGCACTCACCCCTCCCACCTGAGCTTCAGTGCTCATCTTCTGTCCCCAACATCTTCACAGTCTAGATCCACTGGCAGAAGTTACTGAAGTATTTCTTACGGAATTCAAAATACAAGTCAAATACGGTAGAAATTTTATTTTACAAATATGGTAAAATACAAGTAAAATTTCAAAACAAAAATTCAATGTGAATGAAGCCAGCTTGTACCAGGAGAAAATAGCATGAAGGACATGGAGTGAAAGAAACGTATATGCCAGTAAAGAGCTACCCTGCTTTTATTTTTGTTTTAGTTATGATTTATCGTTTTTAGTTTAAATTTTTTTAATTGACATATAATAATATATACTTACCAAGTATGGTGTTATATTTTGATGCATGCATACAATGTATAATGATTCAATCAGTATAATTCACATATTTGTCACCTCAAACATTTATCATTTCTTTGTGTGGGGAACATTCAAAATCTGCTCTTCTGGCTGTTTGCAAATGTACACTAAATTCTTGTCAAGCAGAGTTATCCTACACTGTATAGAACACTATAACTTATTTCTCCCATCTAGCCGTGATTTTCTATCTGTTAAGCAATTTCTTCCCATCTCCTCCACTCTTCTCAGCCTCTTAGTAACCACTATTCTATTCTCCATCCTCCTGAGATCAACTTTTTTGGCTTCCAGATAGGAGTGAGAATATGCAGTATTTGTCTTTGTGCCTGGATATTTTACTTAACATGTCCATCAGGCTTGTCCACGTTGCCATGAATGACAGGATTTTGTTCTCTTATTTTATTTATTTTTTTTTTTTGAGGCTGAATAGTATTTCATTGTGTATATGTAGCAAATTTTCTTTAACCATTTAGCTGTTGATAGACAGAGGGTGGGGCCATATCTTGGCTATTGTAAATTATGCACCAATAAACATGAAAATGCAGTTGTCTCTGAAATTCTGATTTCATTTTCTTTTTTTAAAAATGTTTTTTTAAATTAGAAAAGAAATTAAGTGGCCGGGCGCGGTGGCTCACGCCTGTGATCCCAACACTTTGGGAGGCCGAGGCGGGTGGATCACGAGGTCAAGAGATCGAGATAATCCTGGTCAACATGGTGAAACCCCATCTCTACTACAAAAATACAAAAAAGTCAGCTGGGCATGGTGGCACATGCCTGTAATCCCAGCTACTCAGGAGGCTGAGGCAGGAGAATTGCCTGAACCCAGGAGGCGGAGGTTGCGGTGAGCCGAGATCGCGCCATTGCACTCCAGCCTGGGTAACAAGAGCGAAACTCCGTCTCAAAAAAAAAAAAAAAAAAAAAAAAAAAGGAAAAAGAAAAGGAAAGAAATTAAGCATTCTCACTAAAGATTGAAGAAGGAAATTAACAATCTTACAATTCCAGAACAGGCAAACTTCATCAGGGATTCTTAAGTTTTCAAAGTGTTGGGGGGAGGCACTTCCACAGATACACTCTTGGGGTAGGGAGCTGTACGTTTTCTCAGATGTTTTACATTTTGTGTGTGGTTTTTGTTTTTGCTTTTGTTTTGCTGGTACTGTAAATCAAATAAATACAGTATTCAGGATTATCTGGATGGCCATCTTAAATAACAGAGTGTTCCGCATGACCACAGTGTCTGCGCTTGTGCCTCTCTGATCCACGTGACACAAAGACTAACTATGCTTAACTTTTCATAGGATTTCTCCCATTGGGTCCTGAGACCTTTCACAGGATTGTCAAACGTTTCCTACGACATCTGTGACAGGACGAGCTGTAGAACACTGGCTCAGAGCAGTGATTCTCAAGGTAGGATGGGATGGGGTGGGGTCGAATGGAGAGATTCATGTCGTTTGAAAAAACGCATTCAAAATACCCACTGATTTCATAACACGGACTCCATAAAGTCAAGCAGCAAAATGATTTCAGCTAACGAGCAGTAGCAGAAAACCAACTATGGATTCATCATTGTGGAGAAGGAGTCTGGATAAACGTAGTTGAAAAACACTAGGGAACAGTAAGAAAAGCGTGCAACAGAGAAAGGACAATTGAGGGCCAGTGAGCAAATCCTAGGCCAGAACTTGTCACAGTCTTCCAAAAACCAAACAGCGCATCCAGAAGAAAACCAAGACAGCCGGTCAACCTTCCTCTTGGCCTTGTGGTTAAGAGCAAGTTGATCCACATCTAAATACTGAGCCAAAAGAAGAAAAATGCTGTTCGTTCTCCCAAATTCATCCACCTCGGGAAGTGCCGTCACTATTTGCAATGCCATCCAGCTCTTGAGGAGGGACATCGGCATGGGGCCTGTGGTTACTGTAGAGCTCCAATCTGCTTTGGCTACATCGGCAGTTCCCCACTCTGTTGCACAGTGACTAAATCACTGCGTCTGCCTAAGCAATCTTTACTGATAAAGACTTGAGGCTCCATTCTTGCTCCCATGAGCTGTTGCAAATAATCTTGAATCTCGTTAGTGTGGTTGGTGGCTGTGATATGGACACAGTCCAGAAGCCCTTGTCTGAGGGGCAGTTGACTGAGGATCTCTTGGGTCCTCCTGCAGTATGGGTAGGTGGGCTTGATGAACACAACCACCTTCCCAGGCTGGATTTTGCAGTTCACAGACTCTTGAGCCATGATGACAGGCTGCGGGTCTCCCCAGGAAGAATTCTCAGTTGCAGGTATTGCTTGGGGGTATTCAGCCTCCTTTTCTTTAACTATATACCCAGTACTGGGATTGCTGGATCACATGGTAGTTATATTTTTAGTTTTTTGAGGAATCTCCATACCGTCTTCCATAATGCCTGTACCAATTTACATTCTCACCAACAGTGTATACACTCTTATAAGAGTTTCCTTTTCTCTGTATCCTCACCAGCATGTTATTTTTTGACTTTTTGGTAACAGCCATTCTAACCAGAGTGAGATTCTATCTCACTGAGGTTTTGATTTGCATTTTCCCGATGAATAGTCATGTTGAGCGTTTTTTTCATATACCAGTTGGCCATTTTCTTTTGAAAAATGTCTATCCAGATCTTTCACCCATTCTAAAACTGGATTATTTTGTCTTTGGCTGTTGAGTTCCATATATTCTGGATATTAATCTCCTGTCAGATGAGTAGTTCGCAAATATTTTCCCCTATTCTGCTGGTTGTCTCTTTGCTTTGTTGATCGTTTTCTTTGTTGCCTGTGCCTTTGAGGTCTTTCCCATGAATCTCTGCCAACATCAATGTTCTGAAGTCCTTCCCCTATGTTTTCTCCTGGTAATTTCATAGTTTCAGGTCTCACATTTAAGCCTTCAATCTATTTTGGATGTATTTTGTATATTTCTTTTTTTAAAAAAATAATAAAGAAGAGGAAGAAAGAGAAAGAGGAAGAGGGAGAGAGGATGGGGGTATTGCTTTATTGCCCAGGCTAGAATGCAGTCTAAATATGGGTATGCCTATAATTGTCCTTAATAATGGAGACATAAAAGAAAATGAGGGAAGAGAATAACAAACAAGGAGCCAACCAAGATTTCTTTTAAACTTCTAAGTTGATATGATGTGGTGCTGATAAGAGTGTATATTTTGTATATTTAAAGTGGAGAGTTCTATAAATGTGAATTACATTTACTTGTTCCAGATCTGAGTTCAAGTCCTGAATATCGTTGTTAATTTTCTGTCTCATTGATCAGTCTAATATTAATGTTGAAGTCTCCCACTATTATTATGTGGGAGTCTAAGTCTCTTTATAAGTCTTGTATGTCTGGGTATTCCTGTATTGGGTGCGTATATATTTAGGATCTTTAGCTCTTCTTGTTGTTGCATTGATCCTTTTATCATTATATAATGTCCTTCTTTGCTTCTTTTGATCTTTGTTGCTTAATTGTAACTTCTGCTTTTTGTTTATTTATTTTAGCTCTCTGGTTGGTAAATCTTTCTCCATCCCTTGTTTGGAGTGTTTCTGTATCCTTGAATGTGAGATGGGTCTGGATGCAGCATACTGATGGGTTTTAGTTTTTTATTCAAATTGCCTGTCTTTGGATTGGGGGATTTAGTCAATTTAAATTTAGAATTAATAATAATATATGTGAGTTTAATACTGCCATTAGCTGGCTATTTTGTCCATTAGTTGATGTAAATTCTTCATTATATTGATGCTCTTTTTGATAATTTTTTTAGAAAGGCTGATACTGTTTGTTCCTTTCTATGTGTAGTGGTTCTTTCAGAAGCTCTTGTAGAGCAGGCCTGGTGGTGATGAAATCTCTGAGTGCTTGCTTATTCACAAAAAACTTTATTTTTCCTTCACTTGTGAAGCTTAGTTTGGCTGGATGTGAAATTCTGGGTTGAAAGTTCTTTTCTTTAAGGATGTTGAATATTGGCCCCCACTCTCTTCTGGCTTGTAGGGTTTCTGCTGAGAGATCTGCTATAAGTCTGATAGGCTTCCCTTTGTGGGTAACCTGACCTTTCTCTCTGGCTGCCCTTAGTATTTTCTCCTTCATTTCAACCCTGGTGAATCTGACGATTATGTGCCTTGGAGTTGCTCTTCTTGAGGAATATCTCTGTGGTGTTCTCTGTATTACCTGGAGTTGAATATTATCTTGCCTTACTAGGCTGGGAAAATTTTCCTGAATAATGTCCTGAAGCGTATTTTCCAGCTTGGATTCATTCTCTTCGTCACATTCAGGTACACCTATCAAGCGTAGATTAGGTCTTTTCACATAGTCCCATATTTCTTGGAGACTTTGCTCGTTCCTTTTTATCCTTTTTTCTCTAATCTTGTCTTCTTGTTTTATTTCATTGAGTTGGTCTTCGACCTCTGATATCCTTTCTTCTGCTTGATCAATTCGGCTGTTAAAACTTGTGCATACTTCACGTAGTTCTCGTATTGTGTTTTTCAGCTCCATCAATTCACTTA
The DNA here is from genome assembly GCF_048565385.1 of Saimiri boliviensis. NCBI lineage: Eukaryota > Metazoa > Chordata > Mammalia > Primates > Cebidae > Saimiri > Saimiri boliviensis. The sequence goes on along the minus strand of NC_133458.1, from coordinate 102,965,065 downwards.
TATTCCTCTCTAAATTGTGTATTCTTGTTAACATTTCATCAAATCTTTTTTCAAAGTTCTTAGTTACTTTAGATTGGGTTAAAACAAGTTCTTTTAATTCACAGAAGTTTCTCATTATCCACATTTTGAAGCCTGCTTCTGTAATTGGAACACACTCGTTCTCCATCAGGCCTTGTTCCGTTGCTGATGAGGAACTGTGATTCCCCCCCTGAGGGAGAGGCGTTCTGATCTTGGGCATTCTCAGCCTTTTTTGGCCGTTTTCCTCCCTTCATTATAAATTTATCCATCTGTGGTCTTTGTATTTACCGTCTTTGTAATTGGGTTTCTGAGTGGACGTCCAACTTACTGATTCTCAGCGCTGAAATCTGAGCAACCCACTGCACCGACCAAATCAGCGGCGTTAAGATTGATGGTGCTTTTCTGACTCTGCACCAAGAACCGACGCTCCGAGGAGCCGGCAAAACCGCCTCGCCGGTCACAAGAGTCGCGCTGGCGACCCGTGGGGCTCCTCCGCTGGGAATCTCCTGGTGCGTGAGCAACAAGAATTCATGTGAAGGTGTGGCGTCCTCTCATTCTTTGCGCTTTCACTGGGAGCTACAATCCCGAGCTGCTAGCGATCAGCCATCTTGGATCTCTCTCCCTGTATTTTGTATATTTCAAGAGGTAGGGGTCTAGTTTCATTCTTCTGCAGTGGATATTCACTTTTTTCCAACATTAGCTATTAGAGAGACTGTCCTTTCCCCGATTAGTGTTCTTCATGCCTTTGTCAAAACGCAGTTGGCTGTAAATGTGCGGATTTATTTCTAGTTTCTCTGTTTTATCCCATTCGTATATGTATCTCTTTTTATGCCAGACCCTGCTGTTTTTGGTTACTATACTTTGTACTATATTGTGAAGTCAGGTAGTGTGATTCTTCTGGCTTTTTTTTTTTTTTTTTTTAACTGCTCAGGATTGCTTTGGTAATTTGAAGTCCTTTAGGGTTTCATATAAATTTTAGCTTCATTTATTTATTTATTTATTTTGAAGAGTAGCATGGTGTTTTTTATGCAGAAGACAAACGATGACATTTAGTGGAAGGCCGAGGTCTTATTAAATAAATGCTCATTACAGAGTAGTTCTCAAACAGGATGGAAAGAATTTTTTCCCGGGCTCTCCACCAGAATACAAAATCAAAGTCTGTAGTGACTTTGTGCAAATATGACAGAATTTCATGTATTCATGAACTCACGTCTGGAGAACTCTTATCTAGATGAAAAAGATAAAAATATTTCTCTTATTCCCTGAATCCCAATTAAGAGAAGAATTATTCAGGCCAAACGCAGTAGCTCACACCTGTAACCCCAGCACTTTGGGAGGCCAAGGCAGGTGAGTTACCTGAGGTCAGGAGTTCGAGACTAGCCTGATCAACATGGTGAAATCCCGACTCCACTATATACCAATAATAATAATAATTAGCAGGGTGTTATGGCCCATGTCTGTAATCTCAGCCACTTGGGAGGCTGAGGCAGGAGAATTACTTGAATCCGGGAGGTGAAGTTTGCAATGAGCCGAGAGTGTGCCATTGCACCCCAGCCTAGCCAACAAGAGCAAAACTCTGTCTCAAAAAGAAATAACTATTCAGCTAAGGTTGTTCATATACATTAGTTGCAAAATGGTGCTGGCAAGAAGAAAAATCAGCAAAGCCTTGCTGAGGGGAGATGTCTTGGAAATCTGCTCTTTTGCAGGTTGATCTACATTTCCAGACAAATAGCCAGGAAGGAGCAGCCACGTGAGAATGGAAGCCTGACAGAGAAGAGTTGAACGGGAAACTCCACCCAGGAGATGGAGCACACGGCTCTGGCCAGCAGCTTCTACAGGAGGTTTGCTTCCAGCAACTTCAGTGCTGCCAAATAGAGTCCAAGTACTCCTCAGAACCCAGGGGCCCCACAGTACCCAGACATCATGACTGTACACCTTGAACTTGGCCCTTATGGGGACCTTCGCTCCTGAAATTGCTACAGTCCCCCCAGATGTCCACTCCTGATTGAACTGCCTAAAGAAATAGTGCTCACTGATGGAAATGCAACAGTGACATGAACTGAAGCCTTTGCCTGAAGAAGAGAAAACAAATTAAATAGGAGAACAGTAAAATAGGCAGCAAAAGAAAACAATTTTGATATCAAAGAATTAAGAGGGGGCTTTAGAAAAACTTTTAAAGGCCTCATATACTTTGCACAATACTCTTAAAATGTGCAGCACCAGTGTGAAGTCAAAGTCATCTTACGCTGTTATACATTTATGCCAAAGAACGCGATGAACCCATCTTTATTCATTCTAGGAATTAGAATGTAGCTGCACTTTCTACCACCTTATGTGAAATTTAATATAAACATAATACATTTTTCACAAGTTTTAGTTTAACTTTTTATATTCAAGTCTCTATCAAACAATTGATGAGATTTTTATCCCGATATAATTGAATCTGTAGACTTTTTCCAGTAGCAATTCTCCTTGATATCGTGAATCATCTGAACATGAAAGGTCAACAGGAGGTTGTGTCTGGTTGGTAGAATTACGGTTGTCTTTCATTTGCTTCTTGTGCCTTTCTAACTTTTTCAAATACTTCTCTATAAACACATAAACACTTAATAATTGGGACAAACATAAATAATAGGAAAAAAGCAAATTAATTAATTTAATTATCTAGCTGAAGATAATCAAATTCACCCGATTCAAATCACAGCTGTGGTTGCCCACCTGCTACTTCCCCTCAGAGCATCCTCATCACTGACGGGGCTCATCATCTCCCACTCAGCAAGCGCCTCTGATGCTCCTAACGCCAGGTCTCACATAGGTGAAAGGGAAACAGTCACCGAGGGGTTTCGAACCAGCAGGGCTTTGCCTGTGACAGAGCCACTGGGATAAACACACTCTTCTTCCTTCCCCACTGGCATCCTTTCTGAAGCTGGGGAGAACACACCCTATGCTGTGTAGGGCCTGGGACAAATAGTGTTTTTCAGGGTGGCTATTTATATAAACAATTTGCATCACCCCAATCAGTGTGGCTGCAGCATTCTTGTGGCCTAATCTCTCTCCAGGCTGCCATACTGAAAACCCCCGCAAGTTCCAGCCACAGATACCCCAGGAACACTCCAGAGATACAAGTCCTAGAGCTCCTGGGGTGTCTACAGGGCAGGAGGTAGAGGGTTGGAGAGTTCTCCAAAGAGAAGAAATGGGAATGAACCCTTGTATGTTCCGTAGGGCTTGGGGCCTCCCACCCAGTTGGCACTATCAGGCTTGGCCAATCCCAGGGATGGGAGAAGAACTTGGACATGGTTGAGGAAGAGCCTAGAGTGACATTCTGCCATCCATGTCTGTTTCTCTTTGTCCTTCTCTCTTTCTTCCTCTGCCCAGCACTCTAAGTCTCATGGGGAAAAAGTCACAGCATGTTTGAGGGAAGGATCCAATGCCCACATCCAAAGCCTTCTTTTTGGCCTCTAATTAGTAAAAAATTTATGTCCTAGTGTGGAGCCCAGGTGTTTTGAGTCTCTCCACCTCACCTAGTATTATGCAAGCTAGATCAGTCGTATTGTCTACCTGTATTGTTTGAGAGGCGGTTCATGGAACCCTGCTATCTAGGTACTGGGGTGTGTGTGTGTGTGTAACAGCTTTATTGAGATACAATTCACATACCATATGATTCATTCCTTTTAAGTGTACAATTCAGTGGCTTTTAGTACATTCACAGAGTTGTACAACTATCACCATAATCCATTTTAGATCATTTTCATTACTACAAAAAGAAACCCCACAGCTGCTAGCCATCGGTTTCCAACCTCCTCCCATCCGCTCCTGATATTGACTATTGTTTCTGTCTTAATAGATTAACCTATTCTGGACATTTCATATAACTCATGCAACGTGTGATCTTCCATACTGGCTTCTTTCACTCAGCAATGTTTTCAAGTTTCTTTCATTGATGTTATTGCATGTATCATTACTGCATTCCCTTTTGTGTGGTAAAATAAACATAACACAAAATTCACCATTTAAAATCTTTTATGGTGTACAATTCAGTGGCACTGAGTTTGTTCACAGTGCCACCGTCACTACTACCTGGTTCCAGAACATTGTCATCATTCCTAAAGAGAAACCCTGACTCATTAAGAAGTCATTCCCCATCACTTACTTCCTCCTCCTAGCCCCTGGTAACCCTAAGCTGCTTTCTGTTTCTATTAGTTTGCTTATTCTGGACATCTTGTATAACTTGGATCAGACAATATCTGCCATTTTGTGACTGACTTCCTTGTCTAGTATATTTTCAAGATTATCCATGTTGTACCAAGTATCAATACTTCATTCCTTTTCAGTGCTGAATAATATTCTCCGGTAGAGACATACAGTGCCACATTTTATTTTTCTACTCATCAGTTGAGGGACATGGGTGTTGTTTACCCTTTTTGGCTGCTATGAGCAATGCTGCTATGAACATTCATGTATACATCCTCACATTGTCTTATGTTTTAATTTCTCTTGGGCATACCCAGATATGGAGCCTCTACCTTTTATGTTCTTCTCCTAGGTGGCCCACTGAGTCTTTATAAGAACAGAGCAGGACCTACACTCACAGGACAGCTTCTTAGGAAATTTAAGGAACTCACCGTATCCTCGAAATAACCAGGACAAATCCTCCAAACATGAAAATAAATGGCGAAGTACCACATGGGGAGGGTAAGTAGATCTTGTGTCTCCAACTCCTGTTCCCCAAGATTTACACCCTCTTGGGGGTTCTTAACTTGCACAGCCGCCCCTGCTGATGGCAGTCTGGGCACAGCTCCCTTTGATGCTCTGACCCCAGATGGATTCCATTCGGGCGATGTGAGTGCAAACTGAAATGGTTAAAGTAAGACTTTACTAAGGCTTGTATTAGTCTGTATTCATATTGCTAGAGAGAAATACCTGCGATTGGGTAATTTATGAAGAAAAGACGTTTCATTGGCTCTCCGTTCTGCAGGTTGTACAGGAAGCATGATGATCTGCTCGGCTTCTGGGGAGGCCCTGGGAAGCTTACAATCATGACAGAAGACAAATCGGGAGCAGGCACATCATATGGCCAGAGCTGGAGCAAGATGGTGAAGAGGGTGTGCTGCACACTTTGAACAACCAGATATCATGAAGTCACTATCATGACGACAGAACCAACGAAATGGTGCTTATGAGAAATCCACCCCCACAATCCAATCACCTTCCACCAGGTCCCACTTCCAACATTGGGGATTACATTTCAATATGAGATTTGGGCAGGGACACCAGAGTCAAACTCCTTCATGCTTCAAAGAAAAATGGAAACTGATCAAGATAGCATCTCCATAATAATGTGGTTTAAAATGCACAATGTATTCCCCTTAAACAGGGGTCCCGTCATATCCCCTTTCCAGCCTAGCTGCAGGCTTGCCTCCATGAGGCAGGGGGCATCCAAGTGCTCCCCCAGATACAACGGGATTCCTCCATGTCTGGACCAAGAGGGTGGGGCTCTGAGTGGGGCAGGAGTCCCAACTCCTGTCTATATGGTCCAGCTGGGAGATTAGCAAGATGGACATCCACTCAAGAGGAAGTCCCACCCACTCACAGAGGGCAGCCTTATTCATAGTCTCAACGATGTCTGAATGCCTCACACTAGGCCCGATATCCCATGAGAGATGGACACATGGCAGAGAGGGGGATGGCTTCTGTGCTATTATCTGCTTGAGAAGCCAGGTAGTGAAGTAGGTAGCCAACACATTCTTTATAAAAGGAGAAGCGACACCAAATGAAGTCCAGGTTGTATCAGAAGAAGGCTATTTCTTTGCATGGAGAAGAGGTAAGAAAATAAGCAGATAGATAATGGCAGAAGCAGCAAACTGAGACCTGAGATGGTACGTTATAGCACTTGCTATGGAAAAATACTTTTGTATGTTGTTGAGGAAAGATCTGACCTCTTCAGCTGCTCTCTGTGCCAGGTAACGTGGATCCCGCTAACTATGAACACAGTCACGTGAACAGTAGCACAGTAACTCACATTTCATTGGCTCCTCACCTGCAAACCAGTCTCCTCCCAAATCTCAGCAAGAGTCATCCTGGTAGGTGTCATACATTCATGAACAAGTCCACTCCCTCACTGCTACCACTGCTCTGCAGGGCACCATACTGTCTCTGCCAGGCTGACAGGCACGATGGCCGCAGCACCAGACCCCTCGGAGTGCCCGCACGTGTGGTCTGCGGAGAAGTGGGGAAAATGCGCAGTTATTAGCAAAGCAGTTCCTTCACTCAGCATGACTACCTTCTCTTCTCCCACCACCCCCCACCCCCGCAACAGGTGGTACTGGGGACAGAAACCCTGTTTTCTACTCTTTCATGACCAGTCAGCTGCGGCCACAACGGAGACACGAGGGAGGCACAGAACAACAGGTGACTGTGCCTCTAGGTCCTGGAGAGGCAGTCACTGTGCACCATGAAGGGGCCACCCTGCAAAGCCAGGGGCTCCATCACATGGCAGAGAGCAGAGGGAGTGGGGCCCTGCGGGCCACTGTTGCCACTGGGGGTCAGGGTGGACACAAGGAAAGAGCAGGCAGGGCTTCAGCGGTGTGTTGAGTGTCACTAATATTACGGGAAAATTATTCAATGACAATTGTTAAAGCAAAGGATCTTAATTTGTTTTCTGTTCCTTATAATACCCGGCACTAGGTCATTTATAAAGAAAGGGAATTTCTTTTTTACGGTTTTGGAGTTGGAGAAGGCCGAGGTCAAAGGGCCGCACCTGGCGGGGCCTTCTTGGTGAAGGAGTCTCTGCAGAGTCTCGAGGTGGCACAAAGCACCTCACGGCGAGAGGGTGAGTGTGCCAGCTCAGGGGTTTCTTCTTCACGTAGAGCCACAGTCCCACTCCTGAGACAACCCATGAATCCATTCATCCATGAATGTAGTATTGTCACATTGGGGATTAAGTCTCAACATGACTTTTGGAGAGAAAAAATATTGACACCATTCACAGCACACAGTAAGGCTGGCTTTATTGAGGACCATGGTGATAGGTATGGAGACCACCATGATGGGATTTTGCGGTGGAGGGAGAAAGATTGAGCTTAATTCCCAATGCAAGTAGAAATGGATAGCCAAGAAGCAAGGTGGGCATGACTGTACGGAAAATTACTAAGAGATAACATGAGGGGCAAGGTGGGTTCTGACTAATCTTATCTAATAGGCTGCTTGCTGAATGCAGGCCAGGCTGATCCGACATCACCTAGGGGATGGTGAGGGATGGGGAATCTGTCAAATAATGGGGATGATCAGATATTAGGGGGTGGTTTTCGCTCAAGTGACTTAGCAAGGCTCTTTGCTAAAACTGGATTTTATAAGGAAGTGTGCAGATGGGCCTTGGAGAAGATTCAGGAACCTGAGTAGTTAGAATCTGTCACTAGGTCACAATCCGGGAGGGCAGGAAGGGGAACTGTGGCAGGGCCAGCTCACCAGGAGCACCTGGCCACCTGGGATGGGGGAAAGCGTCGGATGCTCACTGCCTGTCTTTGGTGTTGAGGCTACAGGGAAGCATGAAGTTTTGAAATACATACTACAGGCCCCACGTGGTTCTGACCCGGCGCCCCGCAGTTCTCAGCATCATACATTCTAGCCCTGCAGGTAGCTGAGGCTCGGTTCCGGGACAGAGGCTGGTGCCTGACTTTGGGATAAAGAAAAGAGCCGGGGCTGTCTGCGGGGCCCCAGGGCTCAGCGATGGCTGAACCCCACAGTGGAAGCCTTCCGTGTCCCAGGTTTTCCATCATCTTATTTGGGGCACTCCAGATGAAGCTGTCCTGAGGGGTGGGTGGTGTTTCGCAGGGAGGCGCCCAGCTCAGCTCCTCCTGTCTCAGGCCCCACTCGGTGGGGAGCCGCCGCAGTGGTCACCACTGCCTTGCGCCCCGAAACACCCCTCCGCGCCCCCAGTGACCTCCCGCCTCCGGGCTCCTCTCCGCCTCGCTGCCTGCTGTGGCTTTAGAACGGAGCTCACGCTCGGCGGCGTTTGGGGCAGCCACGTTCGGTGCAGGGGAATGGAAGTGGTTGACCCCGCCTAGGTAGACTCAGATCTTCAAGGATGAGCACACCCTCCCTTGGTAGCTACTTCCCAACCCGGCGGCTTCCCCGGGTGCTGCTCCGCCCCGCGCCCGCAGCCTGAGTGGGTCCCCAGATCTCGAGCTGGTGCCACGATGCCACCTTCTCCCACAACGTGTCGTCTGACTGTCTTTGAGAGAAAGGTCGGTTGCCAGGGGTCCTCGCGACTCCTCGGGTGTGTTTTGGGCCGGCATGTACGTCCTCTTGCCTTTCTCTTACAGAGAAGAGTGGGGAGGGTGTTCTAAGAATTTAGCTTGACCTAAGGAAAATAAAGTTATAACGTCAAGGCACTGACCAAGGTCTCTGTACTACACAAGAGCTCAAGAGCGGCCATGGGGGAAGATAGCCCTTGGTGTGAAAGGGCCTCAGAAGGCATCCCACGTGCTCTGCATTAGAAAAGCCCCCAGGAGACAGGAGGCTGAAAAAACAGAACCTGCCACTTCATAAAATAGTGTCAGTGAGCTGCCCAGAAGGGCCGGGGTTCTGCCGATCAGACAGCATTTAGGAAAATATGCCGATTCCTTAAATTGGGTTTCGATTTTTCAGTTTTTGAAAATACCGATTTTCTTTAGGGCAGGTTTGTGTACTTGCCAACAGTGACACATTATCCACCAACAGACTGCAGGAAGAAGAGGCTCTCTTCACCTCCCTTCCGGGTAGGAGCGCTCAGAGTTCACCAGGCTTAGCCTAACAAAGCCCGCGGTGGTGGCGTGGTACTCTGAACTGAGGCTTTGGGACATCCACTGTGGGTTATTTTGTCTCGTTAAGTCCCTGCGGTGGGAGAGGGATGGCTCCTAACGCATGTCCACATCAGTAGCTCCTGGACTGGATTTTCCTACATCGTGTAGGTATGAAAATTTGGTGGGAGACAGGATGCCAGGAAAGAGGAAAGCAGCAGGAAAGTGGAACTAAGGGGATGCTGCTGTAATAGTCATCCTGTTGTATCTGTTCTGTTTCCCTGAACTTTGAAGATAGTTGTGCCGAGTAACCCCTTTAAAATTCTTTTCTTCTACACTGTACTTTCCCATGGTCCTATTCTTGGAAGGGTGTGTTTCTCATGTGTAGCCCTTTAGGGTTGGGGGACACTAGAAGGGGTAGTGGGATGACACCAGACGTCCCCACATCCTCCACTGAGGCCACGGAGGTAGGAGGGACAGCCTTCCCTGTGCTCAGCACTGTGTTTTTCTCCATCACGTCACTTTTTACATGACATTCACGTTTATCTTGCTTGCTTCCAGAAACGCATGTACATCAGCTATGCTGTAATCCTTGCATTTCTCACCCAGTAACTGGGAATCCCCAGAGAGCAAAAACTGTCTTTTAAATCTAGTTCTTCATCACTTAGTACCATGTGGCGCCCAATCCATGTTTATTGAGCGGAAGAAAACCGGAATAAGACATTTTCCTCAAGGAGCAGACATCACTACATGTATATGGTTCTAAACAAATAACGAAAATAAAGAGAACCAGTGAAGACCGAAGTAAATCACATCACGACTATATCAATGCAAAGATCTGGCTGTGTCCTTCTATCACAGATACTATGCGCTCGGCCACTTAACAGCGGAGGACTCTTTCTGGTCCACAACATATTCGGATAATTAAGCACGCTTTCATGTTATGTCCTGGTACCAAAGATGTCCATTTGTTCAACACGAGGGGGCTGAACATAAAGCACAAAAAGAAAAAAAAAAAAAAGGGCTGTGGCTCCTCCTCCCAGACACCCCCCTCAGCAGTGATGACTAGGAGGGACTGTCCCTCCCCATCCCCGGAGACGAGCCTTGCGGTGTTTCAGGCTGCTCTGAAATTCTGTTCTTTGGAAGAGATTTTTCCCCTTAGTGTCACACACAGAGTCGCCGCTGCTCCTCCGGGCTGGCGCGGCAGGGGCCGGGGAAGCGCGGGCTGACGACGCGCGCACCCCGAGCGGCGGCCGGCTCCTCGCCGCAGGTTTTCCCCGGGGGAGCGCGGCCCTCGCCGGCGTCCGGTTTTCCCTGGAAACCGCCGAGGGGGCTCGTCCCCAGGAGCGGGGCCGGGCGCAGCGGTCCCCCGGGCGGTGCGCGCCGCCGCGGACGGGCTCTGCGGGCGGGCGCCGGCGGGCCGAGCCTCGGGGCGCTCCCGCGAGCCCGCGCCTCCCCGCCGGGAGCGGGCCGGAGACCCGCGCAGCGCCTCCGCGGCCGCCCGATGGGCGAGCCGCCCGCGACTCGGCAGGCCCCGCGCAGAGGCCCCGCCGCCCCCGCCGGCGCGCGGCCCCGCTGCTCCTAGAGGACTCTCCGCGCGAGCCCCGGGAGGCGGCGGCGGCGGGAGGTTTGTCCCCGCCCGCGCGCCGTACCGTGGCGGACATGGGCGAGACCATGTCAAAGAGGCTGAAGCTGCACCTGGGAGGGGAGGCGGAGATGGAGGAACGGGCGTTCGCCAACCCTTTCCCGGACTACGAGGCCGCCGCCGGGGCGCTGCTCGCCGCCGGAGCGGCCGAAGAGACAAGCTACGTTCGTCCCCCGGCCTCCACGGACGAGCCCGGCCTCCCTTTTCATCAGGACGGGAAGGTGAGTCGGCGGCCGGGACGCGCTGGCGCCGGAGGGGGAGCGCGGCGATGGTAGCGTCCACCCTCCGCCAGGCGTGACGTCACCGGCGCGCGCCGCGCTCGGGAGGGCCTCGGGCGGGAGGGCGCGGGAGGGTCGCGCCCGGGGCCTGGCTCCGGGCCTCAGCGGCGAGCGGCGCTCAGGGGCCGTGGGCGTCAGCCGCGTGAGCCGCGTTCCCGCAGCCCGGCCCCGGGAGGTGACTGCGAGGCCCGCGGACACCCCCAGCCCCTGAGCGGCGACCTGCCCCCGACGCCGGGCCCGGAGGCCGGCCCTCCTGGGCCACGTGTGGGCCCCGGGCCCGCGCCGTCACGGAAACGTTGTCCCGGTAGATTCGTGACTGTGTGCCCTGGACTCGGACGCAGGTGTAGGGGAGGCCGGACTTCACCCCCGGAGGGTGCGCAGCTGGGCCCGAGCCGCACTGACAGAAAGCCGGTTAACAGGAGAGAAGCGTGCCCATCTCCTGCGTACGGCTTGTCGGCTTGTGTGAAAGAGACACACGCAAGTGGCAAACCCCAAATGCTCTTAGGCCAGGCGGGACCGAGGGCGGCGGCTGTGGGACGGGGACCGAGCCAGCGGAAGACGGACCCGTGTGTCTGAACCGCGTCTGGGTGGAAGTCTCCGCCCTGACCGCCCGGCAGGGTTTCCTCGCCGCTGTGTAGGGAGGCCATCTTTCACAGGAGTTCTGCCTCCGGCTTTTAGGAAGAACAGGGGGCAGTTTAGAGCACTCCGATTTTTCAAGTGCTTTTAGCTCAGAATAATCCTTGTGCCAGAGAGAGATTTTTGGGGTGGCATACCCTTCACGGGCTATCTGAACAAAGTGTAACGGGGAAGGCAAAACGCAGAATTAGAGGAAGATCGAGTATCAGCACAACTGTTTTCATGCTTGGTAAAACTGCACTTTTACCAGGTTTTCTTTTTCCACTGAAGTACGTGTTCCAAGGCCCCCTTCATCTCCCTGGATCCCCGTGTATTTCATATTTGTAAACGGGCAAGGCGGCTAAAACAAGGTAATTCTGCAAGAGCCATTTGGTCTGAATATAGACTCTAAGGCAAGCAGCTTCTCTCTCTTTTCTTGAATGTGGTTTAAAACTGGAAACAGGCCAGGTGCAGTGGTTCACGCCTGTAATCCCAGCACTTTCGGAGGCCTAGGCACGCTGATTGCTTAAGCCCAGCAGTTCGAGACCAGCGTGCCCAACATGGCGAAACCCCATCGTTTTTTTACAAAAACGAAAATTAGCCGAGTGTGGTGTCACATGCCTGTTGTTCTAGCTACTCCGGAGGGAGAATCGCTTGAACCTGGGAGGTTGAGGGAGCTGAGATCGCGCCACTGCACTCCATCTAACTCATGGGGATGTGTCTGAGTTAGATGAAGCGTATAAATTGCCTAGCACACTGCCTGATGTGTTACCTTAAGCATGGTCTTAATAAATATTAACCTCTTCCTCTTGATGATTTAAAGTTCACGGTTTGGAATTCATACGTCAATACTTTTTTCTCTGGATTTCTTCTATTTTTACATACAAATATGTATTTCATTTGTGACTTAGTGTTTAATTTTTTAAATAAAAGACAAATCTCTGGCTAGCATTGAAAAAACTATCCATCGTTCATTCTTATTACCAGTTGCCATTCAATACTATCCTTGGAGTAAGTAGGTTACTGCAATGTTTAGTGAAAGATGAGGGAAATGAACTCTTGATATAAGAATAATAATAATACAATAATAATGATAAAGACATGGGAAGCAGGTGAGTTTCATTTGCAACCTCACAGTAGATAAACACTAATTGAACTCAAAGTTCTGTAATTGCATATTTTTCTTTTTACCCTTTCTATCTGGATAAATGTGATTTTGACCTCAGCTATGTACCTGATTTATGTTTAAAAGAAAATTAGACTACAGGTAACTAAGACGGCTTGTGATATTTCTGCAATGAAATGATAAGTTGCAGTGGAGACCTATGCTAGTGGTTGTGAGTATATGCTAAAGAAAGGGAGAAGTGGACATCATACTGTTCTTGAATGTGAAAATGAGAGCACATTGAAGGGAGAGAGAGTCAGTGGTTTTAAAAGGTGGAAAGACTGCTTTATTGGAAAGTCATCAGATACAATTAATATGATATGAACTCCACTGTCCTCCCTATTAATATTTTTATGATTGACAGATCATTAAATTCTTAACTGGCCGGGCACAGTGGCTCACGCCCGTAATCTCAGCACTTTGGGAGGCCAAGGTGGGCGGATCATGAGGTCAAGAGATCAAGACCATCCTGCCCAACATGGTGAAACCCCATCTCTACTAAAAATACAAAAATTAACTGGGTGTGGTGGTGCTCGCCTGTAGTCCCAGCTACTTGGGAGGCTGAGGCAGGAGAATTCGCTTGAACCCAGGAGGCAGAGGTTGCAGTAAGCTGAGATTGTGCCACACTGCACTCCAGCCTGGTGACAGAGTGAGACTCTGTCTCAAAAAACTTTTAATTTAAAAAATATGTTAAGAATGCAATTAGAGGCTATAAAATTATATGTTGTTTTTGATAGACATGAAAATTCATGAAAATGAGGGTGTTATGAGTTTAACTGTGTCCCCCACCAAAAAAGAAAGGTATTGAAGGTTGAAGTCCTAACCCACTGGAACCTCAGAATGTGACGTTTGGAAGTAAGGTCATGGCAGATGTGATTAGTTAAGATGAGGTTATACTGGAATATGGTGGGCTCTTAATCCAATATGACTGGTGTTCTTATATGAAGAAAAGAGAGCCAGGTGTGATGGCTTATGCCTGTAATACCAGCACTTTGGGAGGCTGAGGCAGGAGGATTGCTTGAGGGCAGAAGTTCAAGACCAGCCTGGGTGACATAGTGAGACCCTGTCTGTTTTTTTTAAATAAAAAATTAAAAAGAGAAGACAGAGACATAGGCAGAGAGAAGATGGCCATGTGTTGATCGAGGCAGAGATTGGAATTGCCAGCCAACACCAAAGCCAGAAGGGGCAAGGAAAGATTCTCCTCTGTAGGTTTGACCCGCGGGGAGCGTCACCCTGTTGACGTGGATTTTGGACTTTTGTAGCCTTCAGAGCTATGAGAAAATAAACTTCTGTGGTTTTAAGCCACCCAGTTTGTGGAACTTTGTGTTACCCCTAGGGTAACTTGTTAATTTGTAAATTAAGCATTGAATAATTTTCTCTCCATGATGTGTGCTGTTACTAAGTAAGAATGACAAAAATCTACCAACCCACTAACAGTTTATTACTAAGTATTCTTTAAGTCATTTACTCTATTTCATTTTAGGTTGGCTGCCTAGATGTGTGGTGTGATAAGTCAATAAAATTAGCCTCCAGTTCTAAAACCACTCAAGTCTACTTCCCTGAACCATATTTCCGTAACTTGGTGTTTATAACATTTTTTACAATATTGGGGCAAATATTATGAAACGCAGTGGACCAGTGTAGTAGCAGTTGTTTTCAATTGTGGAAGGTCTCTGAAGCGGACACTCTTAGTTATTCATCTAACAACCATTTCCTCCTTTTTACTTGATTTTGTTGTGCCCATGGACTTAAGGGGAATTGAGTCCAGCTGCAGGAGTTGAATCATGATTAGTCTATGCCAGTGGTTCTCAAAGTGTGGTTTTTTTGACCACCAGCAGCAGCTTCATCTGATGTTCAAGTCCAACCAGGAGATGGATACCACACAGAATTTAATAGGGAAAGTTGAACATAAAGAATTGTTAACTGTGAGACTGGAGTAATGAGAGATTGCCTCATGAGAAGGAAAGAGAACTCTGAAGAGTATAGGAATAGCAGACAGAAGGAGCAGCCCCACTGCTAGGGCTGAGAGGGCACTCAAGTAAAGGCCCCTGTGATTAGCTCTGTTGCTGTGTAATAATTATCCCAACACTTAGCATTTTTGTAGACACTTAGGATCTCATGCAGCGTCTCAGAGTCAGGAATCCAGCTGCAGGTTCTGGCTCATAGTCTCTGGAGAAGCTGCACTCAAGTTCTCAGCCAGGGTTGCTGTTATTTTAAGGCTTATCTGGGGCAGGAGAAGCTGCTCCAAGCTCATTCACATGGTTGTTAGCCAGCCTTGCTAGGTGTTTTCTGGAGGCTTCAGTGTCTAACCACATGGGCCACTCCTTTGGGCTGCCTCATGACATAGTGGCTGGCTTCTCTCACACTGAGTGATCAAAGAGAAAAGTGTGCAAGAGCACCCAAGACGGAAGCTGCAGTCATTGTATTTACTATGTAATCGCAGATGTGACATACCACCATGCCTGCCATATTGTGTTCTATTAGAAGCAAGACAATCAATCCAGCTCACACTCAAGTGGAGGGATTATACAGGAGCATAAATACCGTGAACTGTAGAGCCCTCAGCCAGGGCTGAGATCTTGAACTTGTCAGAGAGGGCATGGCCGTATCTCAATGGTTGGCCAAGAAATTGCTGTCATACTGGGCCATTGCTAGAACTGTAGCCTCCAGAACCCTGCAATGAGTGTTACAGTAAGTGACAATATGTAAAGGGTATCTTGAGGGACACAAGAGAGAAAAATAAGGCAAGTTAATTCTGCCCATTAGCTTCAGGGAAGGCTTTTCAGATTAAAATGATATTTGTGTGGTCCTTGAAAGATTGAAGTGGGGCTTTTGCAGGCCCAGGTAGGGAACTCAATGAGAAAGGATTTAAGGGATACCACTTTACGAGACTGTCAAGGAGTACAGTGTGACTGGAGAGGCAAGGGCGTGCATGGCCCTGGGGGTAATGAGGCTAAAGAGGGCGATTGGACTTGATGCTGAAGGACTTGATGGATTGGAAGGACTCTTAAAATACATTTTACTGTGTATATTTAAGGTATACCACATGATATTATGTGGTACATGTAGGTAGTAAAATGGTTTCTATAGAGAGCAAATTAATATATTCCCTATGTCACAGAATTACCCAGTGTGTGTGTGTGTGTGTGTGTGTGTGTGTGTGTGTGTGGCAAGAGCAGCTGCAATCTATTATTCACTTAGCATGAATCCCATATCCATTGCAATTTTATTACCTGTGCATATCTGCCATTTTGTATCCTCTGACCATTTCCTCTCCTTCCTCCAACCCAGTGCCTCTGGTAACTACTGTTTTGTTCTCTATCTCTGTATAGCTTTTTTTTTTTTTTTTTTTTTTTTTTTTTTTTTTTTTTTTTTTTTTCAAAACAGGGTCTTGCTCTGTTGCAGGCTGGAGTGCAGTGGCATGATTGTGGCTCCCTCCCAAGCTCAAGTGATCCTCCCAGCTGCCTGAGTAGCTGGGAGCACAGGCAGGTACCACCACACCTGGCTAATTTTTGTATTTTTTGTAGAGACAGGGTTTTGCCATTTTTCCCAGGCTGGTATCGAACTCCTGGGCTCAAGGAATTTTTCTCAATATGCTGCTCTTTCATTTTAAAAATTGTTTCCTTTGCTGTGCAGAAGCTTTTTAATTTGATACAGTAATATTTATTTCTGCTTTTGTGGCATGAGCTTTTGGTGTGATAACAAACAATTATTGCTACAGCCAGTGTCCAGGAGTTTTTCAGTGTGTTCTCTTCTGGGTTTTATAGCTTCTGGTCAACCCAAAGAACTTTACAACTTTTTCCACAGAAAAAAATCAGGAAAACTTGTCTATAATTTGACATAATCTTGAGCTATTGGAAATGATTTAGTTTATACTTATTTAATTTTCCATATTTTTGTTTTGAAACTTTTAAAATTTGTTCAACATTATAATATATTATATGGAAGCATAAGGAATTTAGTACTACCCTATTACCCAGAGAAATGTAATTATTTTCTCTTTATTCAAAGTGAACTAAATTGTGTGTGTGTGTGTGTGTGTGTGTGTGTGTGTGTGTGTGTGTGTAAGGTGGAAGGTGGGAGAATATACAATTCTCAAAGTTGAGGTTTGTGGACCTAAATCATCGGCAGTTTCTGAAAGATTGTTAGAAATACAGATCCCACTCGAGACCCAAGGAATCACAGCCTGCATTTTAACAAGATCCTCATGCCAGAGTACCCGTAAGGTTGAGATGGTTTGAAGAAAACTGTTCTACATACAGCTTTGTTAAGTTTTCTTTCAATAAGAACTTAATTAGCCTCCAGCCAATTTTCAATTCCTGATGTGGAAAGAGATTGATGTAGAAGGGTAATGATAAGATTACGGAGAAGAGACTAAGATATACATGAGCATTTTCTATCTTTTGGAAATAAATTGTAGTATAGAGCAGGTAAGAGTTTTAATAGTCCTATGTTTGACTCCTACTTTTCTGCCATTTATGACTTGTAGACTTTGAGCAGATAACTTAATCACACACTGAACCTTGGTTTTCTTACCTCATCAACTTGATGTAAATGGTTAAATTGAAAGGCTGAGGTTCTTTTTTTTTTTTTTTTTTTTTTTTTTTGAGACGGAGTTTCGCTCTTGTTACTCAGGCTGGAGTGCAATGGCGCGATCTCGGCTCACCGCAACCTCCGCCTCCTGGGTTCAGGCAATTCTCCTGCCTCAGCCTCCTGAGTAGCTGGGATTACAGGCACGTGCCAACACGCCCAGCTAATTTTTTGCACTTTTAGTAGAGACGGGGTTTCACCATGTTGACCAGGATGGTCTTGATCTCTCGACCTCGTGATCCACCCGCCTCGGCCTCCCAAAGTGCTGGGATTACAGGCTTGAGCCACCGCGCCCGGCTGAGGTTCTTAATATAACATAGTTGTAATGTAACATATTTGTTAAAACTTTTTGTAATGTAGATGTCATATAACCACCCCCTCCTCACTGGGTTGTTGTAATGGCTAATTGTGTTAATACACAAAACATTCAGAACGGTGTCGAGTACAGTTAGTACCTAGGTACACATAGTTACTGATACACAGGTGAGTAGTAAGAGTTCAATTAATGATAGCTATTAACATTATTATAGAGGAGCTTATTTTTATTAGAGTATAAAATACGATAATGAAAAATTTCTTTACATTTTATATTTTCAGTGGAATGACAGATAAAAATTACACACCTTTTACTTTTTGCTTCTTAAAGAAATGCTTATTCTTGTCTCCTCCTTCTAAGAAAAATATGGTTAGGTGTACAATATTCATATGGATATATCCTCAGATTGCCAACAGTTTCCAGATTTCTGAATTCCATACACACACTTCCTTCACTCTCGTCGTCTCTGAAAGGGGGCAGGAACTTCTGTTGATGGTGGTAAGATGATGAGGAATAACCAAACCACTTGGAAATGTGGAAGTTGGGAATTCTACCCAGAGCAGAACCTACCAGCTCATGCTGTGCGCCTTTGGACCTCAGCAAGATTGAAAACTGTCATCTACCATAGCCTGGGTCTCCAGATTCATAAGTTTATGCTTGAAACGTCAAACAGGAGTTCTAAACATTTAATTCATGATTACCAAGGGCTTACTGTAATTCATTTCTGTTTCTCTTCCCACTTTGCTTTTTGAGAACAGGATTGGATTTTTTTCTTTAATATACTTGAGTTATTATTTTTAAATTTTAAAAATACTTATTTATTTGAGACATGTCTCAATAATTTGAGATAGAGTTTCATTCTGTTTCCCAGACTGGAGTGCAGTACTCATGGCTCACTGCAGCCTTGACCTCCCAAGCGCAAGAGATCCTCCCACCTCTGCCTCCCAGGTAGCTGGGACTGCAGGTGTATTCCACCACACCCAGCTAATTTTTAAATATTATTTTGTAGAAATGGGGTCTTGCCATGTTGCCCAGACTAGTCCTGAATTCCTGGGCTCAAGTGATTCTCCTCTCCTGCCTCTGCGTCCCAATGGGATTACAGACGTGAGCCATTGCACCCAGGGAATTATTTTTAAACATTTTCACTGCTTGATACTGAAATGAGAATGCAGTAGGTAGTAAATATTTGTTGGATGAATAAATCTATTGAAATTTTTTTAATTGTTATTTTTTATGGGAAACATTTTTTGCATATTATTTAATGATGTAATTTTGTATATTAAAAGCTATTCTGTATTTAGAATGTTAGGTATACATTGTTAATATCTTGGACTCTTAGATAACCTTCCAGGCTATTGTATGTAAGTCAAGAACTGTGTAATATGCTTTGGAAGTTCCTGGTGAGGAGTGTCCTCTGTAAGGGCAACTAGCAGCTAGCTCGGGCCAGACTAGGTTTTGAGCAAATTTTGCTTGAATAGAATTGAATGTAACAAACTGAATTTCTTTTTCAGAAAACGTTCCTGTCTTTTATAGATTTTAGTTGGCACTATGCAGCAATTATTTAATCAAAATGAAACCTAACTTTTCACTGAGAGCTTTCCATAGTTAAAAATAATTTGGCCACAAAATCCCAGTATCTCCGTGGGTTCCTTGTCTCTTGAAGTGTAATTATGTGTGTTTTGAGTCCTTGTGTGCAGTTTATTAATATATTGTCACTTAGCAGTTTGTCCTTGGTGCTTTATTGCACTTATAAACTTCCTTGTGGTAATGCTGTAATATCCCCTACGAAGCAGATGAATTTTTATGATACACATCAAAATTGGATTGAGGTGTGTGTGCTTAGGATATGTAATCTAGAATATTTTCTGTTATATTACTGAGTTTGAAATAAGAAAACAGAAGGATACCAGAATATGTAAATCTATGGCTATATTTAGCAAAATAAACTATTTTGAAACACCTCAGCAAAATAGCATTATCTTGATAGAGTCAGTTTAGGTAAGGACCTGTTTAGTGAAAATAACCGCTAAGGAAGGTAGATGTTTTCACTACCATCTTCGTTACCGTCAGAAGCTATAGCTTCCCCACACCTGCCTGTAGTAGTTAGCTTTGAGGTAAGGATTGGGGGACTTTTGTTTTATTCGTTTTGTTTACAGAATGGAGTGTTATTTAAAAAACAAAACAAAACCAAAAAAACCCATACTCTTGCTAGGTGTAACATTGTATCTTCATTTGTCTGATATTACAAGTGATTATTAGCATAGGAGAGCTAAATCAGGAAATCCATTTCCCCAACCCATCTTCCTCAGCAGAAAGGTTTGTTAAAATCTTTCCTAAGAAAAGAATTACTTTCTGGTATACAGTTTGCAAATTTTGCACATCATCACATATATAAGATGTGAGTCAAAAGCTATTTTTATCATCTTTTAAATGTAGGCAACTTATTTTTCTCTTAGCTTCAGTTTCTGCATGTGTACCATGATGAAAATGCTGTTTTAGGATGATAAAGAGGATTAAATTAGATTAAATGTCTCAAATAAACCCCATTTATTAGGAGTGTAGTAGATTTTATTATTAAGTTGTCCTGGTGCATTTCAAGTATTATTCATACCTAAATGTTCAATATATGCATAACTATTCAAAACATACCTTTTTCTTTTTAGGAGTTACTTATTAGGTGCATTTTGAACACTTGTTTTTAGACTTTTCACTCTCCTCTGAAGTTAATATAACTTTTTACATTATTTGTCAATCTTTTTTTAAGTTTTCTGTATTTTTATATATGGCAGTTGTATTTCCTCAAACTAGCACTAAATTTCTCCTAAAAAGTACAGATGAACACAAGTATTTTAGAAAGAGAAGGATTGCACATTCCGTAGTTTTCAGATGGAGTGACTTGTTTCTTCAGGAATGCCCATGACTTTCTCCTAAATGCATTTAAATATCTCTGTTCCTCAGCACAGAATGCGCCCAGCCTTCTGCACCGTGAGCTGTCGTTCTGTGAGATGCCTGTGAGAGGCTTCTTTCTCCAGGGTCTTGCTCAGAGTTGTCCAGGAAGACTCTGTTGCTTGGCCATTCCAAAGCCACTCGAAGGATTGGCTAAGAAAGTTATATTCTTTTTCCATTGCTGCCATAAATACTACCAGTTTTACAGTTCGAAACAGCACTTACTTATTTATCTTTAAAATGAAGTCAGAAGTCCAGGTACAGTCTGGCTCTGCTGGCTCCTCTGCTTAGAATTTCATAAAGCATCCTTGAGGCTGTCTTCTCTCCTAGAGGTCCTGAGGGCGAATCTGCTTCCCGGCTGATTGACGCTGTTGGCCAAATCCAGTTCCCTGTGGCTGCAGGAGTGTTCCCCACTCCGCTGCTGGCTGGCTTTGCTCCTCAGCGCCATCTGAGCTCTGTCCATGCTTTCCACATGGTCCTCCCAGCACCCGTAGATGAAGTCTTCTCACACTTCACGTCTCTCTGATTTCACCTTCTTTCCTGTATTTCTGACTTCAGTAGGTGAAGGATCTTTCCTTTTACTGGCTTGTGGGATTAGATGGGCCCTGCTTGGATAATCCAGCATCCTCCCCCTGTTTTGTGGTCTGTGTGATCTGTTCCAGGTTTCAGGATATCTTTGGGGGCTATTTTGCCTACCATAAAGGTTTCTAGCACTTGTAGTCTGGAGCTGGCTGCCTGGCCTGAAACTCCAGTATGCCCCTTAACATGGATAGCACTTTTGGTAAGTTGCTTTACCTCTCTCCTGTGCTTCATGGTTCTCGTTTGTGATATGGGGATAATAGTTATAGTTTCATTGTACAGTTTTTATGATAGCAGTGAAAGGCAGCAACAGACTTAAGAGTCAGTGCATTCCTTTCACAGGGCTTAGGATCCACCAGACTCCACACGGACAGCCCTGCAAAGCAAGCTTCTCAGCTTTTAGCTCATTGGGGAGCAAGCTTTTAGGGCCTTCTAGTCCACAGAGTGCCCCACTGACGATACTCCCTAATCGAAGACAATGTCTCCTGGGTCCACCAGAAGCCTCCTGCTGGGCTCACAGTGGTTGTCGATGCCTTTCCATCTCCTTTCCACCCTTCTGAACGACCCAGCTACACACTTGCCTGCCTCTGTGAGCAGGCATCTGGTGACAATCCAGGTAAACTCCCGAATACCTTCCACAAGGGTGAAGTAAGATTGTCTTCAGATATCAGTCTACATATGTTCACATATTTTCTTGAATATACCATATTGTATATTGCTAGTCAGGCACTTACATGGAATATAATATAGTCCATATAATTATTTTTACATTCGTCTCACTAGACCAGGAACATTTTGGGGAGTACCCAGTCTTATTCAGCTTTTTGTCCCAATAGCAGTGCTTGGTACATGGAAAGCACTGACTTTGTTTTTTTAAAGAGTAATATTATACCCACGATTTGCTAATCATCTACATTTTATTTCTTTCTTCCTCATTTATTTCAAAAGTATCTGAAAGTTACAGAAATACGTAATATATCACTGAGTATTTTATCATATATGAAGTTGTTAATATGCCAGTTATATTATGCTTGCTAAGCTTTATGCCAAGATAAAGAAAATTTCATCCTGTATCTTCCTGTAACAGCTGTTAGAGTGTTGATTATATCATCTAAAATACTTGTAAAATTGTAAAAATTTGTAAAATCTGCCTTTTGTTTTTTCCATTTGCAGTATAAAATGTGGCTTATGAACATACTGATCTGAACCCATACCTTGTCTAAAATCTATGGTTGAGGCAGAGAGGTACAGAATATGGGTGTATGTTCTAGCAAATGACAAATTAGGAAATAAGTTATTCCCATCAATTGTTCCTGTGATTTACATGGAAAAATATCATAAATAAAGAGGAATTTAATATCGTGAAACATTTTTCAAGAACACACCTGGAGTAATTTGTACGCATTAATATCACCCAGTGTCTATATGCTGTCTCTTTATTTTTCTCTTCTTTCTGTCTCCTTCCTTCCCTCTCTTTCCCCTACTCTCCCTTCTCCTTCCTCTTCTGTCTCTTCTTCCCACCCTCCCCCCCCCAGGAAAAAAGCTTTCTTGTTCAATTCTAAGATTTATTACCATGAAAACATTGTGAGGAAGAGAAATAAATCTTGCTATAAACGTGCATTGTGTATCATTTGGAATAATAGATGCAGTGACACTTCACAAGGGGTTTTACAACCAGTGATTAATATCTACTCCAGTATATTTTTGCTTTGTAATACACTTGAGTATTCTTGTTTGGGAAAATTGCCTACTCACCATGTAGGAAAAGAACATTTTCTTTTTGATTGCAATGTAATTGCTAAAAATCAATCTCAGGGTCAAGAGATAAAACCTCCAAAGGTCTTTAACTGCTCCTGCTGTTTCTAGGCTATGTAGCAGGTACATATTTCTATTCATATAATATGATTGAGTGAAGGCTATAAGTCCTGAACATCTAAAAGTAAAATATAAATATAGAATTAAGCAAAAAATTTCACAATAAGCAGAGAATGCAAAGCCCAGGAGCTTTATAAGTAGACAGAGGTCTAAGAGCTTCATCTCTCATTGTCATGAAATCTCAAGCCTTGGTTTTCTTACTTAAAAAACTGAATGATGTAAAGATCAATTGAAATATGTAAAGCACTTAGTGCCAGGTAAATAGTAAGGACTCAATAATTGTTAGTTATCTTTATAATACCATACTGCCAGGTGCAGTGGCTCATGCCCATAATCCCAGGGCTTTGGGAGGTTGAGGTGGGCAGATCACTTGAGGTCAGGAGTTCATGATCAATGGCGAAATCCCGTCTCTACTAAAAATACAAAAATTAGCCAGACTGGTGGCGCATGCCTGTAATCCTAGCTACCCAGGAGCCTGATGTGTGAGAATCACTTGAACCCAGGAGGTAGGAGGTTGCCATGAGCTGATACCGTGCCACTGCACTCCACCCTGGATGACAGAGTGAGACTCAGTCTCAAAAGGAAAAAAAGTGTGTGTGCATATCTGTATCTATATATATGTACACATATATGTGTATGTATATATGTGTACACGCGTGTGTGTATATATATTAAAAAATACCATTATTAAATGAGGCTAACCTGTTAAAATTTCTCCTGGTACAGTAGTCTCCATCAAATGTAAATAGAATTACAGCATAATAAATTTTCTTTGTTCATGAGAATTTGATTCCAGTATAAACAAATTAGAAGCCTCTTTTATGAGAAATAGGAAAAGGGGAACTAGAAAAAGTACCTTATGGCAAAGGGCAGAGAAATGAATAGTTTTTGCAATGAAATTTTGGCAAATTGGAGGAAGCAATCATTAAATCTTAAAAATGTACTCTAGTAGCATTTATGAAGAGTGAAGGGTTAATAGCACATGCCTTGGAATTAGGTTATCATGATAGAGCTAAGACTGCATCTGAGTCTGCATTAGGCCTGGAAAACTCAACTTAGAGGTACTTTAATCAGCAGGCAGCAGGGGAAAAAATTAGAGAAGTTCTTTCTTCTTCGTCATGAAAAATAACCTTCTAGGACCTCCCAGAAGACTTGCACTTAGGTCTCATTGTCATGTGGCCACCTTTGTGCATAATGGGGCCTGGAAAACTAAGTGTCTCTTCTGAGGCTGGATGCCCTGCTATTCTGAATGTAATCAGATTTCTGTTTACAAGAAAGAAGGGTATGGGGACTAGATATGGGCTAGGAACTACCTTATGGGTTCTGCCACCACAGGTGTTAAAGAGGTGTCCCCCATTTATTCCTTCTCATGCAAATGATTCTGCATCTCTTTGATTACAGTAGAAACCAAAGGTCAAGACACAGGAGGCTTAAGTTACTAATGTGGAGTCAAAAAGTTCTTAAGCAGTTGGATGGAGAACAAAGAGTTATTCTTTTGGTGCATTTATTAACAGAAGCAAAGTTAAATACATTTGCAAGCACATCACCCAAACCACAGGAAATGGCAAATCCAGAAAGCATTGCTAGTAAGCAAAGATTGTTAAGTGAATGTGTTTGTCTAGTTAACTCATTATATCACCTTTAGGTGGGTGAAATAGTGATACTATGTTCTTTGGTGTGCCATCTTTATCATTATGTTTATGTGAGCGTAATTATAAAGATTTTCATGAAGCTTTCCTTGACCTTAGATTTCTAACTTAGCTTTCACTATAAGGGAAGGCATTTTACCACCATGGTTGAGTAGGAATTATTGTAATGTACTTATTACTTTGAATAACATTTAATGAAAAGATACAATTTTGAAAGCTAATGCTGTATTTTAGTCACTTAATAGAATTTGTTGTCTTGCCCACCTATTTTAGTCTTGGGCAACTAATAGATAGAATGTCAAAGGGGAAAAGAAAGTCATATGTAGTACCTGTATTGTAGCAAAAATTTATACTTGTAAATATCCACGTTTAAATCCTCTTTGGCACAGCTGGTTGTTCTAAAAATAGATTTGCCCATTTCTGAATGCTCACCTATTACTTTCATAGACTTAAAAATATAGGCAGGGCTCAGTGGCTTACGCCTGTAATCCCAGCACTTTGGGAGGCCGAGGTGGGTGGGTCACGAGGTCAGGAGATCAAGACCATCCTGGCCAACATGGTGAAGACTTGTCTCTACTAAAATCCAAAAAATTAGCTGGACATGGTTACGTGCGCTTGTAGTCCCAGCTACTTGGGAGGCTGAGGCAGGGGAATCACTTGAACCCAGGAATCGGAGGTTGCAGTGAGCTGAGATTGCATGACTGCACTCCAGCCTGGGCTACAGAGTGAGACTCCATCTCAAAAAAAAAAAAAATGTGAACAAGGATGGGGGTTTTATGGCATAATATGCAGCTGGAGTACAGCAAAAGAAGGTACATATACTGTGGGTTTTTTTAAAAAAACTTAAAATGTGTTTTAAAGAATTTGTACTTTAATGCTGGACGAAGATCCTGCTGGAGGACTCCCTGTATAAAACAACTATAAATCTTGGATATAATATAAAAAGCAATTGCTCAAAGTCACCAGGGAATAAGCAGACCAGAATGTAATTGCTTTTTTGTGTTATATCTGTAACGTGTTATAGTGCATGATTGGAGGAGGAGGGAGGTTCTGTAGAGTACATTACAGTGCATGATTGGAGGAGGAGTGAATTTCTTTTTTGTTTGTTTGTAGACGGTGTTTTGCTCTTTTTTGCTCAGGCTGGAGTGCAATGGCGCAATCTTTCAATTCATGAAAAATGAGGAAATCTCAGCAGGGAAGTAAAGACCATTAAAAAAGAGTCTCATGGATATTTTGGAACTGATAAATACACTATCTGACAGTTAAAAGTCACTGCATGGCCTTAGCAGGGGAATGGACCGTAAGTGCCCTGTGGGTTCTGCCTGCACACTGCCCGCACGGAGCCACCTTATCAAAACAAGGGAATCACAATACAGGAGGTAATTCACACAAAGCCAGCTGAACTGGAGACCAGAGTTTTTTGCTCAAATCTGTCTCCCTGAAAACTTGGACTGGGGTTTTTAAAAGATAATTTGGTATGTGGGGGCAAGGGAGTGGGAGTACTGATTGGTCAGATCCTAGATGAAATCATGGGTGGTCAAAGAGGGTTTTTCTTGTGGTCTTCTGTTCCCAGATGGGATCTCAGAACTGGTTGAGCCAGATTATCAGTCTGGATGGCACCAGCTGGTACATCAGAATGCAGGGTCTCAAAAAATATCTCGAGCACCATTCTTAGGTTTTACAACAGTGAAATTATTCTGAGGAGCAACTGGGGAGATTTGGAATCTTGTGGCCTCTGGTTGCATGACTCCTACACCATAATTTCTAATCTTGTGGCTAATTTGTTAGCCTTACAAAGGCAGTCTGGTCCCCAGGCAAGAAGGAAGTTTGTTTTGGGAAAGGGCTGTTATCTTTGTTTCAAAGTTAAACCATAAATGAAATTCCTCTTGGCCAGCACGTGGCTCACGCCTGTAATCCCAGCACTTTGGGAGGCCAAGGTGGGTGGATCACTTGAGGTCAGGTCCAGACCAGTCTGGCCAACATGGCAAAACCCTGTCTCTAGTAACAATACAAAACGTTTAACTGGATATGGTGGTTATGGCTCTGAGGACTGGAGGAACCAGGAACCAGGGTCCTTTGTCTTGCACCGATTTAGAGAAAATGACACGGACACATGTGGAGTGGTTTTAAGGAGCAGAGAGTTTAATAGGCAAGAAAGAAGGAAGAAGCCTCCCTTTACAGAGACAGAGAGAGGGAGGCTGCAAGCAGAGAGAGGAAACCCGGTATGTGATGGGTAGGGAGGAATGGTCGGTTATATTGGGAGGCTGGAGGAGATGGTGTCTGATTTACATAGGACCCAGGGGATTGGTTTGACCAGGTATGTCGTTTACATAGCCCTCAAAATACCTGGGTGGCCCACCCTAGCTTTTAATATGCAAATGTGGGCCACTGTGATGTCCTGCATAGGTGGAGATACCTGGGGACAGCATGTTGGGCAGACCTAGTTTTGAATCCTCATTAGCATGTCAATACTTGCCAGCCTGGCCCTTCAAGCTGTTTTTCTGCTAGAAAAGAAACATTTCTGGAGCTGCTTTTATTACAAGAAAAAAAAACCTTACCAAGGACCTTTATCCTATCTGCATAAAATAATTTCTTAATGACTCCTATAACAGTGACATGCATCTGTAATCCTAGTTATTGGGGAGGCTGAGGCAGGAGACTCGCTTGAACCTGGGAGGTGGAGTTTGCATTGAGTTTAGAAAGCAACACTGCACTCCAGCCTGGGCAAGAGAGTGAGATTCCATCTCAAAAAAAAAAAAATTGTGTGTGTGTGTGTGTGTGTGTGTGTGTGTGTGTATGTATTTATATGTACATATATATGGATTTTATATATATGTGTATATATATAAATTTATATGGAATTTGTGTGTGTATGTGCGCACATGTGCGTGTAAATTATTCTCAAAGTTAGTTCAGCCAACACCCAGGAATGAACAAGGACAGCTTGGAGGTTAGAAGCAAGATAGAGTCTTTTAGGTCAGATCTCTTTCACTGTCATGATTTTCTCACTGTTACAATTTTTGCAGGTGTGGTTTCAAGAGGAAAGAGAATTAGTAATTAGTGACCTTGAAAACAGATCAATAGAAATTATCCAATGTGCAAAACAGAAAAAAATAATGAAGGGGAAAAAAAAGGCAGGGCTATTAAATTACGTCAAACCATCCAGCTGTTGGTAAATAGAATCATAGAAGGGAAGCAGAGAAAGAGTGGCATAGAAAAAGTATTCAAAGAAATAATGGTTGAGAATTTTACACATTCAGTGAAAGATGAAAATTTATATATGCAGAATGCCCTCAAGAACACCAAGAGGAATAAACACAAAGAAGCCCAAATCAAGACAAAGGTAAAGAGCACATTTTGATAGGAGCAGGGGAAAAACAACACATTATATACAGGGAATTTCAATGATGAGTGATTTCTCATTAGAAATCATGGACACAGAGGAAAATGAAATAACATGAAAGTCCTGAAAGAAACCATTATCCAGAATTCTTTATTCAGTGAAAATATCCTTTAAGAATGAAGGCAAATTAAGACATTTTAAGATTAAAACACTACCACTACTACCACTACCATGTAAAATAATTTGTTACATCAGACCAGGCATGAGTGCTCACACCTACAACCCCAGGACTTTGCATTGCAGAGGCAGAAGGATTGCTTGAGCCTGGGAGTTTGAGACCAGCCTGGGCAACATAGCAAAACCCTGTCTCTACAAAAAATAACAGAAATTAGCTAGGCATGGTGGCACACACCTATAGTCCCAGTTACTCGGGAGGCTATGGCAGGAGAATCGCTTGAGCCTGGGAGGCAGAAGTTGCAATGAGCCAACATCATGCCATTGCACTCCAGCCTGGGTGACAGGAGTGAAACCCTGTTTCAAAAAAAGCAACAGAGGTTGATACCTGATGGAGACTGTCGTGGGTGAGTGGCAACTATCTGGGCTGATGGCATGGGGGTGCAAGAAATTACCAAGACGGTTGTAAGTACAGAAAGGCAGATTTACTAGAGAAAGAAGGAAAAGACATTGCAAGGAGGTGACAGGCCAGTGAAGAGAAGCTGACTGTAAGGAAACAAAGGATTGCTGGAGATTTTATAGAATGGTGCTGTGGGATTTGCTGGAGAGCTTTGTGCAGTACCAATAATGCCAAGGCTGCAGTGAGCTAACTTGTAGGTGTCTGCTCATAAGTTGAGCACAGGAGAGGTACATGTTCTGGACCCTGAAGAAAGGCAGACTTTAGCTTATCTGGGTTTTTTTGCTTCCATTGCTCCCACCAGCATGACTTCCTTTTTCTAATTAGGACTCCACATTTCCCCCATGACAGAGCAGCAATGACAGATCTTTGGCATGTGGAGGAAGGTCTCATCTTCCAACTGCTTCCTGCTGACCAGGTTGTAGAGCTGCCCTACTTAGGATTATTAGTTGGTCGAGAAGTTATGCAGGTTATTGTTTTGGATTGTGGGACGTAGGATATTGGACCTTACTGGAAGAAGGGACTCATTAGAGGGGGGATTATGTTAAGATGAAACTGGTATTCAGCTGAATCCTGGGGATATTCGTAAAGGTAGCAGCCATTATTGGGGAGAGATTGCTATGTCATTTGCAGCATCATTTGAAGGTGAAACTTATGAACTCTAGAAGATAAAAGTTTGGGGTTTCTTTAAAGCCAGTTCCAAAAAGGCAAAGAAAGACCTTTTGCAGTGTGACTTTTTTTGATGGGTGTCCATTTAGTTAACTTGGAAGTTAAACTTGATGAAGAAGTGTTTCAATTTAATTAGACATAGGAAGAGTGTGTTTAGGGTTAGGAGCGTATGAGTATAGCAGGGGAACACATGACTCACAGGAATAGCATGAGATGTTTTTGATTACATTCAGAATTTAGATAAATATCAAGAAAAGCCAGGAGTACGGAATTATGTTAGAGGAAAACATTGGTTAATGTTGACCTTCAAGATAAAACATTTTAGCATTAGGCCACAATTAACAGGACTGAAGGAAAAAGTTACAGGAACTGACAAAAACTGAAGAAGAGAGTTACTATCCTAGGCCTTTTCCAAGGGAGAAAAGCTGAAGGCAGTGGGACACAGCAGATGTTGAACTTCAGAGATATGATTCTGAGGAGTTTCTTTTTAATTTTTATAAAATTCTAAGTAAAACGTGTTGCAGTTTTATTAAGAGCAGATTAATACCTTAAGAAAACCTTATTTTAACATTAAAGATTAATGTTAGAAAGACTGTACAAAATTCCTTTTATAGATTCTCCTTCATGAACTTTTTCATGACTTACACAGGCCATTTATGACATGCTTGGACTTTCTGGCTTGTTCTAAACAACTTTTTTGTTTGTTTTTTTACAACTGGTTACTTTAAGATAAGAATATACCATTACAAGATTCTTTCTTCTATAAAATTTCCTTTTGTAACTTTCCTTAATAAAAATACTTCTTTTCCTTTTCTTCTTTAACTTTCAGTGAGTTTTCAATGTTTACATATTAGTTGGGCCATAAATATTGAGTCTTACCACCAGCAACTTAGTAACAGCAGATTTAAAGCAGTCAGGAAACAAAGAGGGGAAGAGAGCTTTAGAAGACTCACTCTAAACTCTACATTGCAGGTTAACCATTTGAGCTCTGAATTTCTCTTGTAGCTTGCCCATCAGTTTAAAATGTGTACAAAAATGGGCCATAATATGTAACCAGCTGGAGTTTTAAAGAGAATAACAAAATCAGGGGTTAGGATGCTAGAGACTTTTTCTCTCTTAAGGCTAGACCCCTTGATTGAACAGATAAAGAGGAAAAGAGAAGAAAGGAATGGGCCGGGCATGGGGGCTCAACACCTGAAATTCCAGCATTTTGGGAGGTGGTGGCAGGTGGATCACTTGAGGCCAGGAGTTTGAGACCAGGCTGGTCAACATGGTGAAATCCTGTCTCTACTAAAAATATAAAGATTAGCCAGATGGGGTAGAGCATGCCTATAATCCCAGCTATTTGGGAGGCTGAGGCACAAGAATGGCTTGAACCCGGAAGGCAGAGGCTGCAGTGAGCCAAGATGGTACCACTGCACTCCATTCTGGGCAACAGAGGAAGACTCTGTTTAAAAAGAAAGGAATAGAGAGGAAAGAGTTAAGCTTTACGGGACGGCTTATAAGCCAACCAGCCATTGCAAGGTGTGGGGCCAGCCCCTTCACTACTTTCCTTTATTGCTTTATCCCCTCAGTCAGGGAGAGCCTTGGCACTCCAGACGTACATGGTGTGAGATAAATTTTTTCTGCCTCCTGAAGTCACCACTTAAGGTGAGCTGTTTTCAGCCAGAGCAGAGAGCCCTTTCAGCTCAAGGCTTTCAGGGGTTGGGATTCCATCCTGGGAGCCCTTCGGTCCTCGGACCTCGACAGTGGCAGAGGGCACAAGTTGGGTGGGGCTTTTCGTGTTTATCTCATTGGGGGCAGTTTGCCTTTGAGTATCCTGGCCTTCGCCACTGGTAGCAGTCATTTGGAGGAGTATCTTCAGGGAAACCTGAAGGGGGCTGGGGCTTTACAACAGCCAACAGTTCAGCCTGCCTCTGCCTCTTGTTTCTGTGTTTTTCTTTCTTTTCTTCTTTCTTTCCCCCCCTTGTCCTCCTTATTCTGCTTTTGGTTATAAAAGACTGAAGAAGCAAATTTGTTGATTTTCTGCATAGGAGCCATGCTGTATTACACAAGAAACTTAGACATTTCTTTCTGAGGATTGAGGGGTTGAATTCATTCCAGTTTTAAAAAAATACAGCCTAGAGGTGAGTCTGCAGAAATAGATGGGGTTTGTCCCACAGTGAGACTGGAAAATGTGCCACCCAGGGCTAATTGAACCACACTTTCTCTTAGGGCATCCTGCCAGTGAAGAGGGTTCTGCTCATGTCCACTGAGGGACTCTAAGACTATCAGAATAAATTAACAAAGACCTAACTGTATGTTACACAAGAGATGCACTTTAAATATAAAGAGGAAGGTTGAAAGTGAATGGATGGCCAAGTAAGCAAGTAGCGGGCATCTGAAAACTTGGTGACTATGTGTGAAATGTCCCATAAATTAGCTCTTAGGATGAGCAGATAAAGAGGGTGTTCAGTTTTGATGCTTATGTTAATTAATTTTGTCCTGAATGTAGCAAAAGGTTTTTGGATCAGGAATTTCTTCCTGTTTACCTGACAGCAAATAACCAGTGGGCAATTCCTGGGTCCCAGTTCTTACCTGTGGTGCAGTGCAGTGCAGGCAGGGTCTGATGTCCTTCATCAGCAAAGCCTGTATTGTAGATAAGGAAAGTAAATGTTCTGTGCTTTTTATAAAAGGGAAAAAGGTAGTTGTCTCCCCTTACCTTTCTGAGAGTCTTTAAGGAAAGATAGCAGTATCTTTCTTAATCTTTTCATAATGTACATAAATCTCTGTATAGAAAAGATGAGCCCATTGTCTTCAGTTTTACAAGTCAGAAATGTCTCCTGGTTCTGGGGCCTTAAACACTTTGAAATGTAAACATGCACAGCCAGGGTCAGGGAAACCTCTCTGGAGTTCATATCCTGCACACCTTTGCTCCTAAGGTTTACTTTTAGTCAAGAACCCCAAATTTCAGTAGAATTTTTCCTGAAAGTCCTAGTTCTGCAGAAACCTAAAAATATTTTCTCTACAGTTTCACAGAAGGACATTTCATTGTGAAAATGAGTCAGTTTGTCAGGAAGCCATAATAGTCATTAATTTGTCTATGCCTAATAACAGAACTTCAAAATACATGAAAGCAAAAAGAGAGAGAGAGAGAGAGTTAATGGGAGAAATAAACAGTTCCATAATCATAACGGGATGTTTTAATACCTCCATTGATAGAGCAAGTAGATTTTTAAAAATCAACAAAGGTGGACCAGGCGCAGTGGCTCACACTAGTAATCCTAGCACTTTGGGAGGCCAAAGCCAGTGGATCACCTGAGGTCAGTTATTCGAGACCAGCCTGCCCAACATGGTGAAACCCTGTCTCTACTAAAAATACAAAACTTAGCCTGGTGCGGTGGCCGGAGCTTGTAATCCCAGCTGCTCAGGAGGCTGAGGCAGGAGAATTGTGTGAACCCAGGAGGGGGAGGTTACAATGAGCCAAGATGGTGCCATTGCACTCCAGCCTGGGAGACAAGAGCAAAACTCCTTCTCAAAAAAAAAAAAAAAAAAAAAAAAAAATCAGCAAAGGTTGGAAAGATCTTAACAACACTATCAGCTACATTATTTAAGAATGTTGCATACTTCTCTTGGGAAAGACTACCAGCAATGAATAAGAATACCTGTTTTGTTTGCTCTTAGCAGCCTTGGGACTTAAGTCTTTTTCTGTAGTATTCTTTTTTAATCTGGAAAGAAAATCACAGTACTTGTTTTTATTTGCATTTCATTAATCACTGAGTGATTGAATTTTTTTTGCATATGCTTATCATTTTCTTTTGTATGAGGAGATTAATAATTTGGGGTGTAGTTATGTATTATGCTTATTGTTGATTTATAATATATATTTCCATTTTGTCATTAATTTTTAAACCATCTTTCTGATGTTCTTTATCTTATAGAAGTTGAAGTATTTGTATAGTTAAATTCATCCTTTTTTATTTTCTGTTTTTTTTTTTTAATTCTTTGATTTCTGCAAGATGTTTTTTGTGATTCTGCTTATGAGTTATAGTCTGGCTAGGATATTTTCTCATTTTTGAAAAAGTAACCTTATAAAAACCACGGTAGACTCCAACCAGCGATACACTGAGGAAAGTAACTTTTGTCTGTTATGTGCGTATAATTTAGACTTTAAAGTATTTATTACAACATTGTCCCATTCTTGTGCAGTTAAAGTTATCTCTTCTTTTGGATCTCAGATCATTCATAATTTCATAAGACGGATCCAGACCAAAATTAAAGATCTTCTACAGCAAATGGAAGAAGGGCTGAAGACAGCTGATCCTCATGACTGCTCCGCTTATACTGGCTGGACAGGTGAGACTGTGGGGTCTAAGTCACTGATTCTTAGATTATGAGATATAAGACCCAACTTTGAAATTTTCTTCTTTTTTAAAATGCTAAAGATTTGACTGGGCATGGTGGCTGACACTTGTAATCCCAGCACTTTGGGAGGCCAAGGCAGGCAGATCACCTGAGGTCAGGGGTTCAAGACCAGCCTGGCCAACATGGTGAAACCCCGTCTCTACTGAAAATACAAAAATTAGCCAGACGTGGTGGTCGGAACCTGTAATCTCAGCTACTTGGGAGGCTGAAGCAGGAGAATCGCTTGAACCCAGGAAGCAGAGGTTGCAGTGAGCCAGGATTGTGCCACTGCTGCCTGGGCCACAGAGCAAGGCTCCATCTAAAATAAAATAAAATAAAAAATAAAAAATAAATAAATAAATAAATAAATAAAATAAAATAAAATAAAATAAAATAATAAAAATAAAATAAAAAAAATAAAATAAAAAAATAAAATAAAATAAAATAAAATAAAATAGATTTTATACCTTTTTTTTTTTTTTTTTTTTTTTTTTTTTTGAGACAGAGTCTCACTCTGTTGCCAGGGCTAGAGTACAGTGGTGCAGTCACAGCTCTCTGCAGCCTTGACCTCCTGGGTTCCAGCCATCCTCTTGCCTCAGCCTCCTATGTAGATGGGACCACAGGCACATGCCACCTCACCTGGCTAATTTTTTTATGTTTTTGTAAAGATGGAGTCTCACTACGTTGCCCAAGTTGGTCTCAAATTCCTGGGCTCAAGAGATCCTCCTGCCTCAGCCTCCCAAAGTGCTAGGATTACAGGCGTGAGCCACCCTGCCTGACTGATTATATGCCTTTTAATTGAAGTCTTGGTCTGTGTCTTCAATGATGAGATTGTTTGGAATTTTGTTTCTAAAGAAATGGCTTTCTGCCTGAAGTTTGAACTTTTACATCTAGTGTGTTATATTTTTTTAATATATTTTTATATAAGTAAATAACACTAGATTATTTATTTAACCTAATATATAGCTGTCTGTGAAAATGTGTAACTGTCAAGAGCAAGCTTGCCCTAGGGTCAGTTTTAAAGCGTTCTTTGCTGCTCTGGTCATTGTGACAGGCTGTGGTGAGTGGTCTCTGTGTTCTGTGATATAAACTATCTACCCTACTGCCTGTGCTTATTTGATTCATTTGTGCACATAAATTTTTTTTAATTTTAATAACAGTTAACCAGTAATACACCTCACATCAAAAAGTGTAATTAAAAAATTAGCTTGCCTTAACTAACCTTTGCATTCTTATTATTTTACCAGGTACCCAGAATATTTTAATAACTGTTTGGGGAGTAGAAATAATATAAAAGATGACCTTGTTCTCAGGGATTAGACTGAAGTCTGACAAAATTCCTAATGACAATTTATATAGACATTTAGAGTGATTTCTTGCTGGATTCTTACAGTTTAATTAATAAACAGCATAGACCGGGACAGTGGCTCAAGCCTTAATCCAAAGCACTTTGGGGGGCAAAGAGGGCAGATCACCTGAGACCATCCTGGGCAATGTGGTGAAACCTGTCTCTACTGAAAAACAAAAATTAGCTGGGTGTGGTGGCGTGTGCTTATAGTTCCAGCTAGTGGGAAGGCCAGGAGGTCGTGGCTGCAGTGAGCCATGACTGCGCTGCTGTACTCCAGCCTGGGTGACAGAATGAGACCCTGTCTCAACAAAGAAAATGGAAGAAGAACAAATGAAGCACCAGCAACTTATCCCTTTAACATTTTGAGACAGAGAAATTTACACAAGTCGTGTTGGGTAAAAAACTAGCAGCATTCAGAACCAGTGTGGAGAGCCACAGTGTGTGGGCGAGGAAGCGTGGATCCAGGCGTGGCCACATCTCCCCAACCACACCCATCCTTCCAGAATCAGATTCCAGGGGGAGTGGGCACCAGCCTCAGTGGGAACGTTTGTGGGCATATCCGAGTGCCGAGCAGGCAGGCAGTGCCAGGAGATGCCGGGAATAAGGACATGGAAAGTGCACAGGGAATGGGCTTGGAGAGCTATAGAACAGGCCTGACTTGCAGAGCGGCGGGGTTAGCTTGCAACATGGAGCAGCACCCTTGCCGGCCCCGGCCAACGGTGCAGGAGAGAAACGAAGCAGCAGCGATGGGCACTCCTGAAACAAGGAAGGGCCTCAGAGTCAGGAGACCTGGCCACCAGAATCTCCATGTTAAATACACTGTTATCACTTAGCAAGAAGACACCATTGGGATAAAAAATTGGGAAAGCTACCCTAATCATTTTCCCTTTCCAGGGATTTGTCCTGTTAATAGTTCATATAGAAAAATTCAATTTTAAGAAAAAACATAATTATTGTATCCATAATATAAGGAAGAAAAAGAAAAATCAACATTTCTCAATGGAAGGAGAAAACGCACCAGGAAAATGTCACCACAAGGTGGGACAAATTGGCAGTACTTTCAACATTCATTTTGTAACTTAGCTAAGCAGTGAGTTCACAACGCAGAGGTAAAGGAACTCAGAGAAGAGATGGCTAGACAATAAGAGCGTGTGAAATAAGAATTGACAGACGAAGAAAAGAAATTTATGGAAAAGACAGAATTATTTCAGAAATGAGACCAAAGTGTAAGGAGCCAAAGAAAGAGCTGATCCCACAGAAAGCAGAGGGGCAAAGTATCCTCCTTGTCTAGGAAGGGTTTAATAAATGCTTGCTTAATAAATAAGGGACTAAATGAAACTAAAAAGGAAAAAAAAGCAAAGAAAAACAAACAAAGATAAGTTAAAGAGAGACTTCAGTCTTCCAGTCTGGTATATAAGGAGTGTAGAAGTCACTGTTGCATCCTAGCAAATAAGAGGCTGAACGAAGTGAAAACTTAACACCTCTTCTTAGCTCTCTCAGAGAAGTGAGGTCACAGGGCCAAATTGCTGCACCAAAAACTGGCGAAACAGGTGAATGCTGAGACTTAGTGTCGTGCGTCGCTTCACGTTGTGGGTGCGTTCTGAGAAACACATCGTTGGGCAGTTTCATTATGCAGATGTCACAGAGCTGCTCACACACACCGAGACTGTGTAACCAGCTGCACATCCTGATGCTCTATGATGCAGCCTGTCGCTCTAGGCTGCAAAGCTGTACAGCATTGCTGCACTGAATACTGTAGCAGTTGTAACACAATGGTGTTTTTGTATCTAAACACAGCTAGACATAGAAGAGGTACAGAAAAACATGCTGTTGTGATTGTGTTCTGTGGGGTTGAGTATGCAGTTTGTTGTTGACCAAAACACCATATGCGCATGTGACCGCACAGCTAACAGGAGCGGCAGGCACCGTGGGAACCAGTGCTAGGGTAGGAGACTGAAACGCTAATGATGAATTGCAGGGGCTCAGTGTGGGCAAGCCAGAGAGACAAAACTCCATGGGGACCCAGTCTCGGGGGCTCTCACACTTTTGTGAACTTTACCTCTAGGAGCTCCACCAGGTCTTCGTGGAATTCACATAGACCCATACGTCCCCTAAAGTGTGTGTACAGTTTTAGAAGAAGGCTGGGCACAGTGGCTCATGCCTGTAATCCCAGCACTTTGGGAGACAGAGGTGGGAGGATGGTCTGAGGCCAGGAGTTTGAGACCAACCTGGGCAACATAGTAAGACCCAATCTCTACAAAAATAAAAATTAAAAAAAAAATTAGCTGGGTGCAGCAGTAAGCACCTGTAGTCCCAACTACTCATAAGGCTGAGGTAGGAGGATGACTCAAGCCCAGGAGGTCGAGGCTGCAGTGAATGTCTGAGAAAACTCCCTTCATGCTTCTCGTAGGTTCGGGGGAAGGAACCATGCTGAATTCCATCAGAGTCTTCTGTTCTTGACAAGGCCTGCCCTCAGGAGAAACTGCTTTACCAGAGCCTCTCCTGCAAGGGGTTTATCGCAGCCCTGCCTGCCCGGAGCAAGGGAGGTGCCCAACTCCAGCTGGCTGTAGCTTGCAGCATTGGGAAAGGGAGATAATGAGCTGCAGCTCCCACTAGCCATCCTAGTCAACTGAGGGCGTGGGCATGGGAGGCACTGGAGTAGTTCACAGTCCAAAGGCATAAGCTGGCCAGAAGGTTGAGCCTGCCCCAGAACCTCCCACCACATCCCTAAGGCCTGTTCACTGCAGCTCCTTTTACCTAGTGCAGCGTGTATACCTGCCAACAAGAAATGACAAACCATGATGACCTTTTTTGTTTTTTACTTTACCTGTTATCATTTACTTTAAAATACTGAAGCATTAAGTGTATATAACTATTGGTTTTCAGATTCATAGGTTTACCAGATCAGCGTCCTATTTTTAGAGGTTTCTGAGTCAATCAGGGAATACTCATTTGTAAGCCTTCATAGTTAAAATTTATAAGTATTTAACTTTTGCTGTCTGTTTCCCATATGCTCATATTTTTTGAATACAGAAAACATCACTCAAGGAGATGATAAGCAACTCATGCAGAAGAATGTTTTTCAGAGCTTCCGAATACGCAACTTTCATATCTGTTTGACTCAGCGTCTTTAAAGAAATGGATAATAGTGAAAGACTTCAAAAAGTGTTAAGGATTAATTTGAAAGAGGAGTGATATACCCTGAATAGAAGAATCAAAGAAAGAAGCAGCTAGATATTTAGATAAATTTAAAAAGCAAAATGAAACATAGTAAAAATCAGAGTAGGATATCAGACAAAGACTAGAATATTGAAGAACCACAACTTAAATATAAAAGAAATGTTTCATTTGGCCTTTTCATCAGCATACCATCTCTGTCAATACTTCTTCCTATAAAAGACTTTAGTAAATACATATTTATACTGATTCCTTTTTTTTTTTTTAATTTAGCTGTCATATTGTCTTCTCAAACCCAGACATAAGACTATGCTTGATTAAGAAGCTGTATAGGCTCTTCTCTGGCGACTCTCAGATTCATTTGAAGATCTGAGTCTGTTCTTTATCTAGAATGGAAAGGTTGGTGGGTGACGAACCGCACATGTCCTTTGTACTGGTCGCCTAACTCTATACCATGTGACTACCCCAGAAATGGCAAGTTCACTCACCAGTTGGTTGGTCCGTTGGAGGGTAGTTCACTGAAGAACATTGAAAAATTGGGAAAAAATAGAAAAAAAAAATAGGAAGGAGATATAAAGTTCAGAAAAATAATCATTGCGATAACGTAGGAGAAATGGTTTTATGAGAAGTAAAAGAAGATGATGCAAGTTAGCCAAAGGTACAAGGGAGAATGAATATAACCTTGGAAAGAATGAAAATTAACTGACAATGAGTAGGAAGTGATGGATCTTCCCTTGTCTGTAAGAGGTATTAAATCACTGTGCCAGGAGAAGTTGCAAGATAATGTGTTCAAACTTGGTTTCTATTCTTTACTCCCTGATTTCTCCATCTTGGTTTTGTTTTGTTTATTCATTTTTAAGGAATGTATGCTAGGTATTGTTTTGGTGTTACCCCTTTGGAAACATAAGATTTATGTAGAGGAAGGTATTTCGTGTAATTGCAAATAATGTCCTGAAGATAAAAGGAAAAGATAATAATGCTTTTCTTTTGGGGCGGGAAATTATTCCAGGCATAGCCCTTTTATACCTGCAGTTGTACCGGGTCACATGTGACCAGACCTACCTGCTCCGATCCCTGGATTATGTAAAAAGAACACTTCGGAATCTGAATGGGCGCAGGGTCACCTTCCTCTGTGGGGATGCCGGGCCCCTGGCTGTTGGAGCTGTGATTTATCACAAACTCAGAAGTGACTGTGAATCCCAGGAATGCGTCACAAAGTGAGTTTTAGAACTGGAAACATTTTCTCCCAATTCCCAGTGGAAGTTTTTGCTATAGAAAGATATTCAAAAAAGAAATTATTCTTTAGTTCATCCATTGTTGTAAACAGGTGTCTCCAAAATGTTAATCTTGAGCATAATGGTGGGATCATATGCACTCTTTTTATCCAAGCATGTGTGTGCAGTAGTTGTGGGAGGAATAAATATGTTTCCTTGAGTCATTCTAACCATCTTTCATAAGCAATTTTTGGTTCCCTTCAGTGCATGAAAATCAGCTTACATGCTTTAGATTCACCATAAGGAAACTGATCTTAGGGTCAACCTTTAAGTAACTCATCAGATATGCTAATGATGGAACAATTAGGGAATGTAAGCTTTTATTGCACCTGTTGGTTTATACTCTTCCTTGAAGAAACAGAAATGAGGGCTCATTCCTAGGGTCTGGTAGAGTATCTGGCACATGCTAGTCCATTAATGTTTTTTGAAAGACAGAATAACTTCTGGGTATGGTGGCATGCACTTGTAGGTCCATTAACTTTGGAGGCTGAGGCAGGAGGATTGCTTGAGCTCGGAAGTTCAAGGCTGCAGTGAACCATCATCCTGCCACCGCATACCAGCCTGGGCAACAGAGCAATACCCTGTCTCTAAAGAAAAAGAAAGAAAAAGACAGAATGACAATCTAATTCCCAAGCATTGGTGACATTACAATACTTTTTTTTTTTTTTTTTTTTTTTTGAGACAGAGTTTTACTCTTGTTGCCCAGGCTGGAGTGCAATGATGTGATCTTGGCTCACTGCAACCTCTACTTCCTGGCTTCAAGCAGTTCTCCTGCCTCAGCCTCCTAAGTAGTTGGGATTACAGGCATGCACTACCACACCCAGCTAATTTTGTATTTTTGGTAGACATGTAGGTCAGGCTGGTCTTGAACTCCTGACCTCAGGTGATCCACCAGCCTCGGCCTCCCAAAGAGCTAGGATTATAGGCGTGAGCCACTGTGCCCAGCCTACAGTACTATTTTTATTTAAATTTTAAATCACTTTGTTTTACTTCTGGATTTCAAAATAAAAATGTTATGGTTTAAAATAGATGTAAAGGTAGAAAATAACAAAGATGTTTGATTTTTTATTTTGACATTCAAAAGGAGACTAGTGATTTGGAGACGTTTTTGTTGTATTCTGGATTTGGAAGTATTTTTTTTAAATCATAGTTTTTAACTTAAATAACAGGGTGAGTGTTTCAGGAAGAAGTACTTTAGACTTCTCCCCTGGGGAAAAAAAATGAATTTTTCTTGTTGGTTAGACTTTTACAGCTCCAGAAAGCGGTTGTCTGCCAAGAATCAGACCTTCCTGATGAGCTGCTTTATGGACGGGCAGGTTATCTGTATGCCTTACTGTACCTGAACACGGAGATAGGTCCAGGCACTGTGTGTGAGTCTGCTATTAAAGAGGTACTGTGGGGTATGGGCAACTGTGGGCATCTCTGCCGTTCAAACCTATTTGCTGGCATTGAGTTATATTAATAACTGGACTCTGCTTCTAGGTAGCATTACTTTTTTAAAGGAACTCATTAAAAATAACAAATAGCCTGGCTTTTTTTCTAGGGACATTAACCAAAAAAAAAAATCTGTTCTCTTTTTCATCTTTTATTAATTCATCCATTTTTACCGGAACTAAACAGCAGCAGCTTTAGAAAGTTAGAATGTTTATTTCTCTTTCATGAGATGTCAGCATTTCAGGCTGGTACGAGTGGGGACCAGCTTCTGTCTCATTCTGCCTTATCCTACGGGTATACCCTTCTTTGCAGGACCAAAGCTAGTTAGCCCCTCAGCCTATGAAGGGGGAAGAAGAGGTGGAGGCGACACAGCTTCCTTGTTAGAGACTCCGTCTCCAAGTTGCCCACTTTACTTCTGCTTCCGTCCCAGTGCCAGAACTTCATCAAGCGTCTGTGTTCAGCTGGCTCTTAACTAGGGGGCCAGATGCCCAGCTGAAACTTGGAATACTTTCCCAAAAAGGATGAGAGGGGACAGACATGAGGAAACTATCATCCCAGACATGATATTCTCTTGATCTCATCGAAATCCTTCATACCACAGCAGAACTCATATCATTAGCCTTTCATAAATAAAGCAGTTCCTCTAGCCTTTCCCGGTAGGTTTATGTGCTGCTCTTTTTGCAAAAATACTGCAGCTATGGAGCAACTAAGAAATCCAGGCTGGGCATGGTTGCTCACGCCTGTAATCCTAGTACTTTGGGGGGCTGAGGTGGGGGGATTGCCTTAGCTCAGGAGTTCGAGACCAGCCTGGGCAAACAGGGAAGCCCCGTCTCTACAAAAAATATGAAAGAATTAGCCAGGTGTGGTGGCGTGCACCTGTAGTCCCAGCTACTCGGGAGCCTGAGGCAGGAGAATTGCTTGAACCCAGGAGGTGGAGATTGCAGTGAGACCAGATTGCACCACTGCACTCCAGCCTGGGCAACAGAGCAAGATGCCATCTCCAAAAAAAAAAAAAAAAAAAGAAAGAAAGAAAGAAATCCAGAACGGTTTTTTTAAGAAGTTTTTCTAGATTTTTGGTTGACTTTTTATACAAAGAATTTTTTTATTTCTTAGACTTAGTATCTTTTCCTACTCTGAGATTGGCTTCTTATTTCTTTCTGCCCTCATTTATTAACTGATAAAATAAACATAACTACGTTAGCTGCTAACGACTTAAAGACTTCTAGATTAAGTTTTCTGTCTGTCTCTCTATATGTCATATATGTAACATACTGTTAATTAGACTGCAGCAGGGTACATATGCAGTTTTAGACTGATGCTGTCTCATTATCTCTGTAGGTAGTCAATGCTATTATTGAATCGGGTAAGACCCTGTCAAGGGAAGAAAGAAAAACAGAACGCTGCCCACTGCTGTACCAGTGGCACCGGAAGCAGTATGTTGGAGCGGCCCATGGCATGGCTGGAATCTACTATATGTTAATGCAGGTAGGTAAGAATATTCTTACACACTACAGCATATTCGGTCAAACATGAAATGGGAAATGAATCCTGCATGTAAACAAAGCAGGCTGGATTGAAATACCTTACTTTGAATCGCAGATGCTTAACTCTGCCTCGTAAACCACAGGCAGTGGAATTCTAAGAGAGCAGTGAGTTCCTGAGTGTATTTGGTATGGAATCTTGTAGTAGACTGGTTGTCTCTTGCACACTTTTCTTCTGTGCTGATTGCAATAGGAACGCTTAATGGAGAGAAATCTTCAGGGAGCAACAGGGCCTGCAGAGCCCAGCTGAGGCAGAGACTTTGTCATGTCCTGATAACCTTGCTTGCTGTCAGTTGTCTTTATATTTTTAATGAGTTTATTGCTGTGGTTATGATCTCATCTCTCAGTCATCCCTGACACCTGTTAAGTACTGACTCTTCTGTCAGGCTGGTAGAGACCCCACACTAAACATTGCTTCAGCCTGTGCTTGGCCTGAGCATAGGCCCAGGGCTTCAGCCTAGCCTGTGGCCTGCGTTCTCTTCCCTGCCGGGCACACAGTGGCTGCCACCACCGCCACCACCTCCTCTGCCTCCTCCTGCTGCTGCTGCTGCTCCTCCTCCTGCTCTTCCTCCTGCTGCTCCTCCTCCTGCTCCTCCTCCTGCTGCTCCTCCTCCTCTTCCTCCTGCTGCTCCTCCTCCTCTTCCTCCTGCTGCTCCTCCTCCTGCTCTTCCTCCTGCTGCTCCTCCTCCTGCTGCTCCTCCTCCTCTTCCTCCTGCTGCTCCTCCTCCTGCTCTTCCTCCTGCTGCTCCTCCTCCTGCTCCTCCTCCTGCTGCTCCTCCTCCTCTTCCTCCTGCTGCTGCTGCTCCTCCTTCCTCTTCCTCCTCCCCCTCCTCCCCTCCTCCTCCTCTTCCTCCTGCTGCTCCTCCTCCTTCCTCTTCCTCCTCCCCCTCCTCCTCTCCTCCTCCTGCTCTTCCTCCTCCTCTTCTTCCTCCTGCTGCTGCTGCTGCTTCTCCTTCCTCTTCCTCCTGCTGCTGCTGCTGCTCCTCCTCCTGCTCCTCCTCCTCTTCCTCCTGCTGTTGCTGCTGCTCCTCCTCCTGCTCTTCCTCCTGCTGCTCCTCCTCCTGCTCCTCCTCCTGCTCCTCCTCCTGCTGCTCCTCCTCCTCTTCCTCCTGCTGTTGCTGCTGCTGCTCCTCCTCCTGCTCTTCCTCCTCCTCCTCTTCCTCCTGCTGCTGCTGCTGCTCCTCCTTCCTCTTCCTCCTCCCCCTCCTCCCGTCCTCCCCTCCTCCTCCTTCCTCTTCCTCCTCCCCCTCCTCCTCCCCCTCCTCCCCCTCCTCCCCCCGCTCCTCCACTGTTCCTTCCTTCCTCCTTTCCTCCTCTTCTCCTTCTTCTTTTAAATTAAACCTTTCTTTATTTTACAAAATTACAAAACTAGTAAGTCAAGGGATATGGATTAGAATTTAGATACCTTAGACTGGAAAACCCGTA
This sequence comes from Saimiri boliviensis, assembly GCF_048565385.1. NCBI lineage: Eukaryota > Metazoa > Chordata > Mammalia > Primates > Cebidae > Saimiri > Saimiri boliviensis. The sequence goes on along the minus strand of NC_133458.1, from coordinate 102,921,387 downwards.
TATTACTTTTTAAAATTTTACTTCAGATTCTTTTTATGTCTAACCTGCTATATCATGTTCCTACTCACTAAAGGAAACTAGGAAATTCATATCTACACAAGACTAAGACTTCCTCTTTCTCTAGTTATTATTTGTCTTTGTTGATTGTTGTAGAAAGTAAAGCATGCATATAATTCAATTTATGCATTTTCTTTTTTTTTTTTTTGAGACAGAGTCTTGGTTTATTGCCCGGGCTGGAGTGCTGTGGTGTGATCTCCGCCCACTGCAACCTCTGCCTGAGTTGAAGCCAGTCTCCTGCCTTAGCTTCCCAAATAGCTGGGATTACAGGTGTGCACCACCACATCCGGCTGACTTTTGTATTTTTAGTAGAGATGAGGTTTTGCCATGTTGGCCAGGCTGGTCTCGAATTCCTGACCTCAGATGATCCACCCGCCTTGGCCTCCCAAAATACTGGGATTACAGGCATGTGAATTTTCTTCATGATGCAGGTGCACACTTCCAAAGTAACCAGAATCCCACACCTTATTTTAAAATGGCACTGTTATTCTCAGCAGCTAGATTTTGTATATGTGTTAGGGTTCTCCAGAGAACCAGTAGGAGATAAACATTATATATGAGATGGGATTTACAGGAATTGGCACATGCGGCTATAGAGGCCAAGAAGCCCCGTGATCTGTCATCTGCAGGCGGGAGACCCAGGAATGCCAGGGCTGTAACTCTACTCTGAGTCAGAAGACTGAGACCCACAGTAGCCAAACCCCAGGTCAAGGGCAGGAGGAGACTGTTCCTCTAGTTGAAGCCGGCAGGCAGGATGGAACAGATAGATGTTTTCTTTCTCTGCCTTTGGTTCTGTTCAGGCCTTGGATGGTTTGGATGAGGCACACCCACTTTGGGAAGGGGCCTCTGCCTCACTGAGTCCACCATTCAATGTTAATCTCATCTGGAAACACTCTCAGAGACACACCCAGACACCATGTTTAATTTGACACATAAAATTAACTATCACAGTGTATTCTCTATTTTCCCATAAAAATGTTTTAACAGTGGTTCAGGAACCTTTTTTTTTTTTTTTTTTTTGAGACAGGGGCTCACTCTGTTGCCCAGACTAGAGTGCAGTGGCACAATCTCGGGTCACTGCAAACCCCATCTCCCAGGTTCATGTGATTCTCCTGCCTCAGCCTCCCGAGTAGCTGGGGTTACAGGCCTCTGCCACCACACCTGGCTGGAAGTTTTTTTTTTTAAATGTGAATTCCCTTAGGGGATCATAGTAATGTAAGAACCATGCCAGGGTGGTTCATGTGTTTAGGCTGATTTTGCTGTATATTAGGGACTTCCTTGGGAGGAATACAATTGTAAAATTTTCTACTGATCTGCTTTTAAAGTGAAGAACGTGGAACACTATGTAGTGAGCATGTGACTTAGAGACTGACGCAGGTTTTCCTTCAAGATCCTTAGACAGTGGCGTGGTGGAGCCCGCTGGGGAGCTGCCTGCATCTCTTCCCGGCTGCACGGGTCATGGCGGTTGTCAGTGCAGAATGATGGTTCAGAAATGTGGAAGGGAGGGCTTTGTTTCTCCTACTGGATTGCAGCCTGTAGGGTGGCTGTTCTGATGGCTGATAATCATAGCCTTGGGCTAGAAACCAAAAACAGATCTTCTGAGGGACTGGAAGGGGAGCAGGAAAGCATGCCGAGCCAGGTGGCCGAATGTCTGTGCTCGGTGAGCTGTAGGAGGAGTGTATCCTTGCGAGAGGCGACATGTGTGCCTGCACAGTTGAGCTTCATGCTCCTTCTTGGGACCCATGTTCAGAAAATGGCAGCGCGAGTGGGATCCGAGGGTAGTGTTTTCCGCCCTCTGAATCAAACAGTGAAACAAAGGAACAAAGGCCTTCCTGAGTGGCCTCCGTAGGCTGGCCGGAGCCTCCCTGGCGCCTTCTCAGGAGCAAGTGCTGGCCGCTTGGGTCGTTGAAACTACAGAAGGTGGGGGAGCAGTCAGGCGATGGTCGCTGCCCTTGGGGAGTCTGCTGAAAGGCCTCGTACCCGCTTCACCCATAGGGCAGAAAGCCTCATGGGGTCCGCACAGGAGGGCGGAGTGAGGTGAGCCCCACCTCTTAGCCCATCATGACCGGGAGCTTAGCTTCATGGTTGCCTCGGGCTCCCTTGGCCAAGCAAGGGTCTGCTCAGTGAGTTGGAGACTTAGAGTTTGGTTCTTATTTCTCATTGTCTAGTAGTTTAGTTGTGTAAAAAGTAGTGTTTCCACTGGACGGTGTCGTTTGGAAGGCTGTCAGAACAGTGTCTGCAAACACTCCTAAAATCTGGCTGAAACAGATCTCCACTTTCGTGATAGCCGAATAAAAACGGTTCTCTTGAAAATCATCTCAAAACAACCAGAAAAACATCAAAATAGAAACCGCAGTTCATTGATGAAGCTACGGGGCATCTGGAGCTCCAGCTGCAAACCTGTGAACAGAAGCAGGCCAGAGAATGACAGCTGACCCGCGGGGACGGAAGACGGCGTCAGTGCCTGAGGGGAGAGTGCCCTCGAGAAGCAAGCCAGTTTGTTCTACAGAACCACAGAACTCAGGACGGGAAAGCGCCATGTCCCCAGCAGGCGGTGCCACGCGTGGGCGGGGGGGTGCTCTGGCCAGGAGGCTGCTTTGAACACGCACAGCAGTTGGACCTCCGTGAGCACCTGCACCCAGCGCAGGGAGGGAACTGCGGATCCTTCAACTCCTGCTGGAGACTGAAGGAGCCAGGTCTGGAAAACCTAACCAGGCTCTTGCAATTCAGCAAAGCTAGATGTAGAAGACAGATGGAGTGAAGCACAGAACTAAAAACAGGGGGCGGAAGTGAGTGTCCATGGTCCAGGGTGAGACCGCCCCTCCGCCACCATCAGCCTCAAGCCCCGTCAATTCTCCCTTACCCCAAGGGGTAGCGCCACCTCCACCCCACTTGGAACTTGAAGTCTTTTTTCTGGAGAGACAACTGGCTCAGATAAAAGTTTCATAGGCACAGATACTTGAAAGCCCCCATTAAAAAGTTAGTCTGCCATCCGGGGTGGTTAATTTTCTGTGTCAACTTGGCGGAGCCCTGGTGCCCAGACATGTGGTCAGATGTTATTCTGGTTGTTTCTATGAGGGTGTTTTTGAATGAGATTTACATTTAAATGGGTGGACTTTGAGTGAAGCCAGCTGTCCCGTAGGACACGGGGGCCTTGTCCAGTCAGTTGAAGGTCTGACTAGAACAAAAGGCTGGACCCCCAGGCCAGAGAGGATTCTCCCGCGCTCTGGCTTCAGATTCCAGCTGCAGCTCCTTCCTGAGTCTCCAGCCTGCTGGCCCCACTGGGCAGTTTGTGGACTCCTGAAGCCTCTGCAGCCAGTTCCTTGAAGTGAATTTCTTTCTCTACTTTTACACATCCCGTTGGCCTGCTTCTTTGGAGAGCCCTGGCAGTCCCCCATCCAGCCAGCCTTCAGTGATTGCCACTGATCCGCAGCCCCTCCTGTGCACCGAGGGCAGCCAGGAGCCGGGCCTTGTGCATGAGCACAGCCCGGTAGCTGGAGATGGACAGAAAAGCCCCAGCTTGAAGGACAGAGACCTGAACAAGTAGGAACAAGAACAAAGGAGAGGCAGGAAGTGGAAGAAAGCTTCAAAGAAATAGTAATTCATAGTTAATATATTCAGGGAAATAAGAGAAGCTGTTGCCTCCAAGAAACATTTGAGGGCACAAGAGGGAGCTCTTGAAAATAAGAAATATAATAGCGGAATTTTTTAATTCATGAAAATGTTTGGAAATCAAAGTCAAATATCTTAGAAAGCAGGCAGAACTGGACAATGGCAGAGGAAAACGTAAGAAAACAGGAGGATTCATCCGGGAGGTCCAGCATCTGACTAGTGGGAAACCTAGGGAGGGAGGAAAAGAACGCAAGGATATGTCGTAGAAGTGAGGGACGTAGCTGCGTATTGGAAAGACCCAGCAGGTTCCTACAGAGTGAGTGGAGATGGGCAACTCCGCATCGTGTCCATCATTGTGAAAGCTTAACGTGAGGGATAAGGAGACAGAGCTTAACTTTAGAGAGGAAAAAACAGGTTATCTACAAAGTCCAAAAACGGCATTGGACTTTGCAACAGTTTCACTGATGCTAAAAGATACATGGAAATGACTTCCAAGTTTTGAGTAAAAATGGAACTCCAGCATTGCGTTCTGCCCAGAAAGTTACTAACTAAATGTGGAGTAGAGCAAAGACCGTTTAAAACTTCCAGTCCCCCAAATTTAATTCCCCTGTACTCCATCTTAGGAAGCTACTGGAGTGTGGTGTCTGCCACAACAAGGGAGCATTCTAAGAGAGAGGATCAGATCCAGGGAAGAGGGAATCTCGTACAGGAGAGGGGAGCAGAATCCCCAGGGAGTTGGCACGTGGAAGACCCAGGACAGCAGTGGCACAGAAGATCTGGAAAGCAGCCGATTATGGAGAGTCACCTCCAGGGGAAACAAAGTCATAGTAGATTTGATCATGTGGAAAATCACATCTAGAGACTTCTTATAGAGCGGTTGGTGGGTATGAGAAAGCTTAGGTACTGCTTTAAAGAAAACTAAGCAAATAAAAAGTGAGAAAGTTGCTCCAGGAAAAACTAAAAGGTGTAAAAGAATGTCTGTAATTCAGTGTATTTCCTGTTTCAGGAGCTAACAGTATTTGCATATTATAGTCTATAAAGAACACAGGAATATGGCTGTAACTCAAAATGATGACCAGAGTGAAATTCTCTTGGGAAGATTAGAGGAAGGAATGTGTCTGTCATCTGCCACAAGGGGAGGCCTAAAATCAGTAACTCAGAGCACAGCCACACATGTACTGTTTAGACATACCGCCGAAATAGGAAGAAGCGGTTAACAACCACCACAACCACAAGGAACTCACATGTGTCCTAGGAAGGACACGGGCTGTTGGTCTTTGAGATAAGCTCTTAAACATTTTTTGACTTTTTAAACTGGTTATGTATTACCTGTATGAAAGTGATTTGTACCATGTAGCCTTTTGGAAATAAACTTCATGACCTATAGTTTTTAAAAAGCTAATACATTCTTTAAGTGTGTATCAGGAAAAACACCTAAAGATTTTCTAGTGAGTAAATATAGTTGTATTTCAGTGAAGTTTGGAAGTATTGATATTCCTTAAATGATCTTTCCTTCATTTTTAATAAAATTAAGTTTTTGTTGAAGAAATTAGGTTTTTATTTTGTTCTGTAGGAGATGTCATATAGACTTAGATGCTAATGGAATGATGAGAATTTACAGCAATACTGTATTTTATTTCAGTTATGAGAGTATTTTACATCACCCCTGACATTTGCCACTAAAGCCAAATGAAAAATCAGTGGCCGGAGACAGGTTCTCTATCTCAGACTTTAGCAATATGCAGATTTATGTCGTGCTAACATGTTACTTTAAAGACATCGTTGGTAATATGTCACCCTAAGACGTTCTGTGGCGCTGGTATTCACCTAACAAATGTGTGTGTTGCTCACCTGTCACTCTAAAGATGTCGTGCGTTGCTAATGTGTCACCCTGAAGACTTCATGTGACATTAAGCTGTTACCTTAAAATGTTCAGTGGCGCTAATGTGTCACCCTAAGACATTGTGTGGTGCTAACCTGTCACTCTAAAGATGTCATATAGTGCTGATGTGTCACCGTAAAGATGTGTGGCATTGACATGTCACTGTAAGGATGTCACGTGGTGCCAATGTGTTGCCCTAAAGACATGTGGGTTTAACACGTCACCCTAAGATGCTCTGTGGTGCTAATCTGTCATTCTAAGAAGAGCATGTGGTACTGACATGTCATCTTAAGACATTGTGTGACGCTAACATGTCACACTAAAGGCATTTGTGTGGCATTAGTATGTCACCCCAAGATGCTCACTTAGCCCAGCCTTGTTGTCTGACTCCTCACCAGGATTTTTCATGGGAATCTGTACAGTAACTTGAGACCCTGAATGTTTTAAGTCCCTTTAAAAAAAAACGATGCCTCAAAATTAGCAGATATTTTGAAGAGTGTTTTTAGTCTTAGTCTCTGTAGTAAAACTTTAACACAAACTCAGTAAATTCTAGTAGGTAACATTTAATGAGTGCCTTCATTTAGTAAAAGCTGATATTGCCACAAATTGTTGGATGAAGGAGTGAGGCATGCATTATTTTCTCCCCTTTTCCTTACAAACACTTGGGAGTTGAGTACTATGATTATCCTATTTTAGAGATAAAGAAACTGAGGTTAAATAATTTGCCGAGTAACAAAGCCAGTATATAGATTTGGGAAAAGAGGGGTACCTGGCTTTTTAGGAGGCGTGAGCCACATGGAAGGAAATCAAGTATTCACATTTTAACAAAGCAAATCAATGAAACAAAACCTACTTACTCCTAGGTCCGCTTGCCATTCAGTCATTTCCTTTACTACTCTCTAGGAGGGTGGTCCTAGTCCACCAAAGAGACAAAATACATTATGACACTAAGATATTTTAGAAAGATTTCAAAAAGTTGAAACAAGTTGTGCCTAAATCTTCAATGAGCAGATAGTTGAATTACTTCTGATTTTATGTGCTCTTTAGTTTTCCATGTCATTTATGTGTTATTATGTTAGCCACGATACAATCATTAAAAGAAATAACTTCAGAAAAAGTAACTTGCGTTTTATTTTTGTTTGTTTAAAGCCAGCAGCAAAAGTGGACCAAGAAACCTTGACAGAAATGGTGAAGCCCAGTATTGATTACGTGCGCCACAAAAAATTTCGATCTGGGAATTACCCGTCATCGTTAAGCAATGAAACAGACCGGCTGGTGCACTGGTGCCACGGCGCCCCGGGGGTCATCCACATGCTCATGCAGGCGTACAAGGTCAGTGCTTCTGCAGGCACAGCCGTCCCCTGTGCAGGGAGCCACGCTTCACCACCAGGTTTTCGGTGGGGTTTGGTAAGGCCATTTGATGTACACTAAAAACCTTTTAGAATGAATGTTTTTACAAAGCAAAGTCTCTCTATTTTAGCAGTCATCACGACTGTCATTAGTGCTACAAGTCGTGTGTGTGTGTGTGTGTGTGTGTGATTGTGTGTGTCGACAGGGTTTATATTCATGTACTAGATGACAGAGCAGTGATGAAATGATTTTCATTCTAATGAGTGTGGGTATCCAGTAAGGGAGTGGACAGGATCATAACCAAAGTACTTTTTTGTTCGTTTCAATTTTATTTTCTTGCTTGCATATCATTAGTAATCGTAATTATGATTGTCCAAGAGCTTTTAAATTTGCGTTGAACATTGTTGTATTATTCACAAGAGTTAGGTGGTACTCAAATTTGTATACATCTGGGATACTATAGGAAAATAGGCCATACCTTCATGATTAATTCCAGTAGGCTCTAAATATATTTGGGCACAATGTAAGAGCACTGTTGATTTCTGTCCTGGACTAAGTTTTGTCATGTAAGTTGAAAACAAATAATGCTGCTTTTGCAATTTTATTTTTTATTTAATACATCTTTATTTGTAGTAGTTGATGTTGGAGTTATATATCGAAGTATACAACTATAACACAATGATTGCCGTGTTCAACACAGTAGTTTGGCAAGGTCTCTTTGTTTTGGATAGATAGGTGGAATTAATGGAGCAGAACTCATATTTCTACCTGGAAATAACAGAAGAACTGATACCTGAGTCAATTTTACTTTTCCTTTACAGCTACCATAATAAATTACTTAGAAAAATTGGGAAGAATTCTCTCTTGTGATTTGGGCTAATTTCTCATAAATTTTTAGTCCTCTTCCAACAATACCAAAAATAATCAAATCATATACAAGTCAGATACGAGCATTTGAGAAAACAACTCAGAAAATTACGATGTTTGGTTAGAGGGAAACACAATGAAATGTATTCTCTGAAAATAAGATGTATCTTCCTAACAGTACCCCCACTTTTAAATTAAAACGTAATTCTGTTCAAATCACTGCCTCCCTTTTTTAGAGTTTGGAGCATGTATAATTTCAGTGTCTTAGAGGAACATATGTAATATCAATGTCCAACAAGAATGTGTAAGCATAATGTTGAGTATACAGACAGGAGCCCACTGGTACTCAAAACAGATATGTCACTACTAAAATGGGGAAGCTGCTTTTTGTTAAACTCCTTTTTCTGTCGCTTGAAAGAGGCTCAGCTGACACAGCTGGGTGTTCCTGGTGGCTGATCTCTGCTGCTGGGTGTGCTTTTCCACTGTGTTTCAACAGCTGAGTCCTGTGGACAGCAAGCAGGTGCCAGGAGCAGGCTATCCTGTGAGGACCCTTCCTCCTGGTCAGTTCCATTTTCATGAGTTCTGCGGACAGTGGCCACCATCTGTTTCCACCACTGCTCGTCACTCGGGAGGAAGCTAGCAGGGCTCTGCCGCCGACAGGCTGCGGGTGGCTGTGGCCGACTCCTTCCAGCAGGACTTCCGCACAGAATACCATTTGAACACCTTGCCCTGCCCTGCTGGTTCCAAAACAAATTTCTCTCCTCCCGAAAGCATAGGGCTGAAGATGTCGAGATACTTAGTCTTTCAAACTTAACTGTGTCCTCTACATTAAGATTCTTGAAGGTGAGGAATGAGGAAGAATATCAGAATCTTCTGGGGGCAGGAAGGCATCAGTGGTAATTTGAAAAACCATATATATTTTATATTTCAAAATAGCTAGAAGAGAAGATTTGAAATGTTTCCAGCATAAGTAAATGATAAATGTTCAAAGTAATGGACATCCTGAATACCCTGACTTGGTCATTACACATTGTATGCACATATATCACATGCACCCATAAATATGCACAATTATTATGTATCAATGAAAAACTTAAAAAGGAAAAAGCATATGTAATATGGTCTTACAACTGGGGGTAAAACTACATTTTCTTCATGGAATAAACTGCAGAAAATCAGTGTAGGCTGAAACTCCCTGCCGGCGGGGAAACTGACCATGGGCACATCTGCATATCTGTCTGCGTCCCTGAGCAGAGGGCAGGGTTTGTGTTTGACCAAGGCAGGGGGCGTGGTGGGGAGACAAAGCTCTGAAGGCACGACTCCACACTCTGTTTTCTCTCCAGTTACGGTTAAATGGAGACGGCCTCCATTTATTAAAACGTTCTCTTAAAATTAGGTAGGGAATGTTCACATTTTATGTCATAACAAGCTCTAACAGTTTCTTCTCCTGGCATATGCAGTCCTAAGTTGTTCAGGCTCGCTTATGAAGGTGTAGTGTCCAAGTACTTGAAAAAATATTATTAATTATCCTTTTCAAAGAAAACCTTAAGTTCAGTCCACAATCACAAAATTTATTTTCCTTCCCTGTAGATGCTCATCATGTATTAGTATTTAGTTGGTGTGCTTTTCTGTGTAGGAACATGTATTACTTGTTAATTTAAAGTTATTTGATATCTTAGATGGCCTTAAAATGTACAGGTTTGGCCAGGCGCCATGGCTCACACCTGTAATCCCAGCCCTTAGGGAGGCGAGGCAAGAGGGTTGCTTGAGCCCAGGAGTTGGAGACCTGCCTGGGCAACGTGGTGAAACCATGTCTCTACTAAAAAAAAAATACCAAAATTACCTGGGTGTGGTGGCACGCACATGTAGTCCCAGCTACCTGGGTGGCTGAGGTGGAAGGATGGTTTGAGCCCAGGAGGAGGAGGTTGCAGTGAGCTGTGATCCCGTCACTGCACTACAGCCTGGGTGGCACAGCAAGACCCTGCCTTGAAAGAAAAAAAAAAAAAAAAAGAAAAAGTTTTAACAGTATTTTACATTGAATTAGGAATTTTGTTGTGAATGATTTTCTAACAAATTACATCTGTGGACCCCTTTAGGGTTACAGGGATGAGTAGTTACAGGGTTATTTGGATGAGTAGTTACAGCCAGCTCTTGATTATCTGACAAAAAATTGTGGGTAACTGCGACAAATTCTTCCTTCTATTCACGATTTGAGCCCTAGGGCATGAGCAATTTGTGTGGGTTTAGCCATTGTAAACAAATACATTTGTTAAATGAGATCATATTTGGAAAGGTAAATGTGCTGTCCAAGAAAAGCATAGAACACCCCCACAGAGCAACACCAGTGCAGTCCTGTGCTGAACTGAGTGTGGCAGCAGCCACCGCATCCCTGCTGCGCCCACACGCCTGCCCTGGGAAGCCCCGATAGAACGGCATTGGGAGTGCCCCCCGGTGGTCAACTGTGGCATATATCAGAAAATGCTTTCATACAAATTCTGTTCCCAAAGCTTGTTTGCAAGTTGGTTACTTGAAACATGGAATGTTTTTCAAGGGCTATCAGAATTACATGAAAAGATTTTTTAAAACTATACTTCTTTTCCTCATTACTGAAGATTCTGGTACTTTCCTAATTTTAAGCATCACTTAAATAAATGTATATCTTTTTTTTTTTTTTTTTGAGGCACAGTCTTACTCTGTCCCCCAGGCAGGAGTGCAGTGGTGCTATCTTGGCTGACTGCAACCTTTGCCTCCTGGGTTCAAGTGATTCTCGTGTGTCAGTCTTCTGAGTAGCCAGGATTACAGATGCATACCACTGTGCCCAGCTAATTTTTCATGTTAGTAGAGACAGGATTTTGCCATGTTCCCAAGGCTGGTCTTGAACTCCTGACCTCAGGTGATTTGCCTGCCTCAGCCTCCCAAAGTGCTGGGATTACAGGCATGAGCCACTGTGGTTATCTAATTTTCTCCATTAATCTTTATTGTTTTAGATTTTACCTTTAGGCCTGTGATCTATCTCAAATTAAGTTTTATATATTATATGATGTAACAAATGAGGTTTTTTTTAACCATAAGGATATCTGACTGTTCCCATATTTTTTTGTGGAAAAGACATTTCCTTTTCCCATTTGGTTGATTTTGGTTCCTCTGTCAAAAATCAAATGACCTAGTAAGCCTGGGTCTGTTTCTGGACTCCATTGAGTTCCTTTGGCCTGTTATCTATATGATATTACCATGTTGTTTTTCTTATTCTGCATTTATTGTAAGTTTTGAGATCAGGTAACTTAAGACCTCTAACTTTGTTCTTTTTCAGAATCACTTTGAATATTTTAGGTCCTTTGTATATTCATATAAGTTTTAGAGTCAGTTTGTCAGCTTCTAAAAATGGAGCCTGTTGGAGTTATGAGTCAGAGTGCATTGAATCATTGAATTTCTAGGTCCATTTGGGTAGAACTAACTGCCATCTTTTTTTTCTTGGAGACGGAGTCTTGCTCTGTCACCAGGCTGGCGTGCAGTAGCATGATCTGGGCTCACTGCAACCTCCACCTCCTGGGTTCAAGCAATTCTCCTGCCTCAGCCTCTCGAGTGGCTGGGACTGCAGTTACCTGCCACCATGCCCGGCTAATTTTTTGTCTTTTTAGTAGAGATGGGGTTTCACCATGTTGGCCAGGATGGTCTTGAACTCCTGGCCTTGTGATCTGCCCATTTTGGCTTCCCAAAGTGTGGGATTACAAGTGTGAGTCAGTGCACCCGGCTCCTGGCTAGTTTTTGTACTTTTAGTAGAGGCGACGGTTTGACCATGTTGACCAGGCTGGTCTCCACCGCCTGAGCTCAAGTGATCTGCCCTTCTTGGCCTCCCAAAGTGCTGGGATTACAGGCATGAGCCGCTGTGCCCTGCCAGAACTGACATCTTAATAACGTTGAGTCTTTCTGCTCACAAATGTGGTATATCTCTCCGTGTATATTTTCTTTGATTTCTGTCAGTAGTGCTTTATAGTTCTTGCTGCACAGGCCTTGCACATCTTTTCTTAAATTTATTCCTAAGTATGTTATTTATTTACATTTTCCAATTGTTTATTGTCAGTATATAGAAATACAGTTGCTTTTTTTTTTTTTTTTTGAGACAGAGTCTCACTCTGTCACCCACGCTGAAGTGCAATGACATGATCACGGCTCACTGCAGCCTCTAACTCCCAGGCTCAAGATATCCTCCTGCCTTAGCCTCCCGAGTAGCTGGGACTACAGTCATGCACCACCATGCCTGGCTAATTTTTCTGCTTTTTGTAGAGATGAGGTTTTGCCCTGTTGCCCAGGCTGGTCTTCAAACTCCGAAGCTCTGGATCTGCCCACCTCGACCTCCCAAAGTGCTGGGATTATAAGCTTGAGCCACTGTACCGGGCCACAACTGCTTTTTGTATGTTGACTTTATATTCTGTGCTAAATTCACATATCTGTTCTAGTAGCTTTTTATAGATTACTTAAGATTTTCTGTGTACACATATCTCTGAGTTTTCTTCTTCCTTTACCTCTCTTATTACATTGGTTAGGATCTATAGCAGGTGTCCCCAAACTTTTTACACAGGGGGCCAGTTCACTGTCCCTCAGACCATTGGAGGGCCGCCACATACTGTGCTCCTCTCACTGACCACCGATGAAAGAGGTGCCCCTTCCTGAAGTGCGGCAGGGGGCCGGATAAATGGCCTCAGGGGGCCGCATGCAGCCCACGGGCCGTAGTTTGGGGACGCCTGATCTATAGTATAGTATTGAAGTGGTCAGAATGGACATCTTTGCTTTATACACAGTCATAGAAAAAAAATTAAACATTTCACCGTCAAATAAGCTTTAACTGTTTTTCTTAGATTCCTCTTATCCGATTGAAAAAGTTATGAGTCAGAGTGCATTGAATTACTGAATTTCTAGATCCATTTGGGTAGAACTAACTGACATTTTTTTTTTTGAACTGGTTGTTATGAAGGTATGTTGAGTTTTGTCATTTTTCCCCCTGCATTTATGCAAATGCTCCTGTGGTTTTCCTCTTTTGTTTTGTTAATATGATGATTCTGTATTGATTGGCTTTTTAAAAGTTGAGTCAACCTTGCATTCCTGGTATAAACCTCACTTGGATGTGATTTTTATCCTTTTATTTTTATTAATATTGCTAGATTTAGCTTGCTAATATTTTGTTAAAGATTTTTATGTCTTAGCCAGGCACAGTGGCTCACACCTGCAGTCCCAGCACTTTGGGAGGCCTAGGTGGGCCAATTGCCTGAGGTCAGGAGTTCAAGGCCAGCCTAGCCACCATGGTGAAACCCCATCTCTACTAAACATACAAAAATTAGCGGGACATGGTGGCAGGCGCCTGTAATCCCAGCTACTCGGGTGGCTGAGGCAGGAGAATCGCTTGAACCCAGGAGGTGGAGGTTGCAGTGAGTGGAAGTCACACCATTGCACTCCAGCCTCGGTGACAGGGTAAGACTCCATCTCAAAAAAAAAAAAAAAAAAAAAAAAGATTTTTATGTTTCTATTAGTACATGTTTTCTTTTTCTATAAATCTTTGTTTTTACTAGGTATCAGGATTATGCTGGTCACGTACATGAATTGAAAAGTGTTTTCTCTTATTTTCAGAAAGATTTTGTATACAGTTGGTATTATTATTGCTTAAATGTTTGTGGGAAAGTTTTGTATTTTGAATTCAATTTTACTAATAGAATCATTTTGCATCATTTTTTTAGTTGTATTTTTCTCTTTTTTTTTTTTTTTTTTGAGACAGTTTCACTGTTGTTACCCAGACTGGAGCGCAATGGCACAATCTCGGCTCACTGCAACCTCCACCTCCTGGGTTCAAGCAATTCTTCTGCCTCAGCCTCCTGAGTAGCTGGGACTACAGGCACGTACCACCATGCCCAGCTAATTTTTGCATTTTTCGTTGACCAGGATGATCTCGATCTCTTGACCTCGTGATCCACCCGCCTGGTCCTCCCAAAGTGCTGGGATTACAGGCGTGAGCCACTGCGCCCGGCCAGTTGTATTTTTCAATATGTTTTTTCATTTTATCTAAGTTGTCAAATTTATTGGCATAATGTCATTCATATCTCATTTTTTAATGTATAGTAAGGTCTGTTAGTTTTTTTTTATTCTTTTTTCTTTTCTTTTTCTTTTTTTGAGATGGAGTCTCATGGTTTCTCCCAGGCTGGAGTGCAGCAGCACGATCTTGGCTCACTGCAACCTCTGCTTCCCAGGTTCAAGCAATTCTCCTGCCTCAGCCTTTCATGTAGTTGTGATTACAGGCACAACCATCATGCTTGACTAATTTTTGTGTTTTTAGTAGAGACGGGGTTTCACCATGTAGGCCAGGCTGGTCTCAAACTCCTGACCTTAAGTAATCTGCCTGCTTCAGCCTCCCAAAATGTTGGGATTACAGGTGTGAGCCACTAGACCAGCCTCTCTTTTATATTTGATATTAGTAATTTATGTTTTTCTCTCTTTCATCTGTCTAGCTAGCAGCCTATTAAAGTTTTATTGATCTTTCAAATAAATGCATTTATAAATTTTAGCTTTATTTTCTATTTTATTGATTTTTCTCCTTTTCTTTTTAAAACTTCCTTCTATGGGTCTGGGCACTGTGGCTCACTCCTATAATTCCAGCACTTTTAGAGGCCAAGGTGGAGGCTAGGCACAAGTTCAAGACCGATCTGGGCAACTTAGTGAGACCTCATCTCTATAAAAAATCCAAAATTATCTGGGCATGGTGGTGCCACTGCACTCGAGCCTAGGTGACAGAGTGAGACCCTGTGTCAAAAAAACAAAAAATAAAAATAAGTAAAATTTCTTTCTATGAACTTTAGATTTGCTTTGCTGTTTTGAAGAGGAATCTTAGGTTTGTACCTTTCTTTTTTTCTAATATAAGTAAAGCTTTATATTTTCCTCTAAGCACTATTTAAGCTCCATTCCCAAGTATTTTATGTCTTGTTTTCATTTTCATTTAGTTCTAGATATTCCCTAATTACCCACATGATTTCTCTTTTGATTCATGGGTTATTTAGAAGTGGGTTGTGTATTTTTCAGATATTTGACAGTTGTATAGATATTTTTATTGATTTCTGATTTAATTCCATTGTTGTTACAGAACATATCATGTACGATTTGATCTTTATAAATTTACTTAGACATATTTTATGACCCAGTATTTAGTCTGTCCTGGTGAACATCTCACGTGCATTTGAATGTAATGCATACTCTCCAGTTGTCAGGCATAGCGTGCCAGTGCTGGAAATGTCGGCTGGGCCTGTGGTTGGATGCATTGTTCAGATCTTCAGTTACAGAGGTCAGCAAACTTCCTGTAATGACCCAGATAGAAAATATTTTAGGCTTGCCCATGATCTCTGCAGCCACGCAGTTCTGTCATTGTAGCAGAAAAGCAGCCACAGTGTGTGAATGAACCGTCATGGCCACACTCCCAGGGAGCTTTGTTTACAGATTAGACTGTGTGGGCTTGTAGGTTGCTGTCCCTCACAGATTTGCCTTACGTGTATGTTTATTCAGTCATGGGAGGAGGAGTTTTACATTCTCCCAGCTGTTAACCGTATGTTTATTTTCTTCTCTTTAATTTTCATAGTTTTTGCTTCGTGTATTTTGAGGCTCTGTCTTAATACATGCTTATGATGGTTATGTTTTCCTAATGAATTGACTCTTATCATCATGTAATGTTCCTTTTATCTCTGGTAATATTCTTTGTCTTGAAATCTACTTTGATATTAATGCAGTTGTTCCAGCATTTTATAATTACTGCTTACATGACATATCCTTTTGCTTTCAACCTGTATGGGACTTGCGTTATATTTAGTCTAATACTCTCAGTGTTTTAATTGGAATTAGTTCATATATATTTAAGGTAATTATTATTATTATTTTTTTTTTTTGAAACGGAGTTTCACTTGTTACCCAGGCTGGAGTGCAATGGCGCGATCTCGGCTCACCGCAACCTCCGCCTCCTGGGTTCAGGCAATTCTCCTGCCTCAACCTCCTGAGTAGCTGGGATTACAGGCATGCGCCACCATGCCCAGCTAATTTTTTTGGATTTTTTAGTAGAGACGGGGTTTCACCATGTTGACTAGGATGGTCTCAATCTCTTGACCTTGTGATCCACCCGCCTCGGCCTCCCAAAGTGCTAGGATTACAGGCTTGAGCCACTGCGCCCGGCCTAAGGTAATTATTGATGTGGTTGGATTTAGCGCTGCCATTTAACATTTTTTCCAATTAAATTTTGTGTTTTTGCTCCCTCTGTTTTTTGTTTGTTTGTTTGTTTTCCTGTCTTTGTGTGTGTGTGTGTTGGGGGGGTGGAGATAGGAGACTTTTTTAGGATTCTCTTTTAATTTTTCTGTTGACCTTTTTTTTTTTTTTTTTTTTTTTTGAGATGTAGTCTTGCTCTGTCACCCAGGTTGGAGTGCAGTGGCGCAACCTCAGCTCACTGTAACCTCCGCCTCCTGGGTTCCAGTGATTGTCTTGCCTCAGCCTGCCAAGTAGCTGGGACTACAGGCACACGCCACCACACCTAGCTAGCTAATTTTTATATTTTTAGTAGAGACGGGGTTTTACCATGTTAGCCAGGCTGGTCTTGAACTCCTGAGCTCAGGTGATTCACCTTGGCCTCCCAAAGTGCTGGGATCACAGATGTGAGCCGCACCTGGCCCTCTATTGACTCTTTAACTGTATCTGGTTGCACATGTTTTTTAGTAATTGCTATAGGGGTTGTAATATATATCCTTTGCTTTTCACAATCTCCTTAGAGTTAACACTGAGCCACTTTGCATAACCCGTAGGAAACTCATAGGAAGGTGGTTCTGCTTACTCCAGCGCTTTGTGACCCGTCTGCCATATTTATGAAATCTACAAATGTGGTAAACCAGTAGTATAATGTTAGAATTTTTGCTTTATTTTTAATTTAAAAAAAAATGGTTTTTGAAGAGACAGGGTCCTCACTGTGTTGCCCAGGCTAGTCTTGAACTCCCAGGCCCAAGTGATCTTCCCGCTTTGGCCTCCTAAAGTGCCGAAATTAGAGGTGTGAGCTACCATGCCTGGCCAGAAGTTTTGCTATAAATAGCCCTGAATATTTTCTTTTAATTGATACAAGCAAAAGAGACAGTTTTGATATTTATTTGCATATTTCCCATTTTTAGATAGTGGTCTTTGTTTCTTCCTGAAGATCCTGATTTCTCTCTGGTATTATTTTTTTCATCCTGTAGAACTTTACGTAGCTCTTCCTGTATTCCGTATTTGGTGGCAACAGATTGATTTTCGTTTGTCTTAAATTTGTCTTTATTTCACCTTTATTCTGAAATACATTTTTGCTGGGCGTGGAATCCTAGATTGACTTAATTTCTTTCAGGTGCTTGAATGGCAGTGTTCCATTGCCGTCAGCCGCTGGCGTTCTGAAGTCATTCTTTGCACTGTTCTCTTGGATGGAACAAGTGCTTTTCTCCTGAGGCTTTCACGGTTTCCTCTTAATTTTTGGCTTTCAGTCATTTAATTGTTACATACCTAGATGTATTTGTATGTATCGTGGTTAAGATCCTTTGAATTTGAACTTGTAACCGTGTGTCTTTTAGTACACTGCGTGGCTGTTGGGACTCTCCTTTCCTACAGGTTCCTGAGGCTTTTGTTTTCCAGGTTTCTTGTTCTCTGTAAGTCGGATCAGATGATCGCTATTTTCGTGGCTTTGTATTCACTTGTGATTTCTTCTGTTACGTCCAGTCTGCTCTTAAACCCACACATCGAGTGTAGTGATTTTACCTGTTGATATTTTTCTAGGTCCAGAATATCCATTCGTTTCTGTGTTATCCTATCTTTCTCTTTTGAGGGTTCACTGATGATGCTTTTAATTCCCTTTTCATCTGTGAAGATATTTCTAATAACTGCCTGAAACCCTTGTCTCTGTTTCTGACGTTGGGGTCATCTTGGGATCCTCACAGCAAGCCACTGAGCTGGAGGAATGTCATCCTTTTATCGTTGAGAAAACTTAAGACATAGAGATTCAGTGACTTATCCAAGGTCACTCAGTTAGAAGTGACAGTAGGGACTTTAGCTCAGGCTGTCTGACCCCAGAGCCCACATCTTAGCTGCCTTTGTGACTGACAGAAGGGGCCCTGTTTTTGTCCTATGCAGTCCTGTCCTCCGACTCCACAGCCCTCAGGTTTTCCTTTGCATCACGATGTCTCTCCACACTATGTCCTACACTGCCTAGGGAAACTTACCAAGTGGGGGAGGTAATGTGGATAGGTCCATGGATTTTCTAGCCCATGTAGGTTGCTGTAATACACTGTGGAGAAGATGAATCTGTGATTAAGTCCTGGAGCTTTTTTCCATAATTCTGGATTCTCAGATATCTCAGTGTTAGAAGTAGCTGTTTGCCTAGAGCATGAGTGTCTGTGGCGGGCGGGGGCCAACGTTACCACGCTGAGAATCGGCAGTGCAGGCGGTGTTGTGGGCATGGCTCCAGCAGCCTCAGCCTCACGGCACAGGGACAGCATGAAGAAACCCTGAACAATTTCCCTGTGG
Organism: Saimiri boliviensis; assembly: GCF_048565385.1. Taxonomy (NCBI): domain Eukaryota; kingdom Metazoa; phylum Chordata; class Mammalia; order Primates; family Cebidae; genus Saimiri; species Saimiri boliviensis. Next base: position 102,903,068 of record NC_133458.1, on the reverse strand, counting down.
ACCCTCACTCACCCAGGCTCCTACCAGCAGGGGCAGCTGCCCTCACTCTCTGTGTGATTTCAGCACAGCCTCTAACACATTATCTTCTCACTCATTAGCTTTGACCGAATAGTTCTTAGGATGGGAAAACAGGTTTTCCTTTACAGTGCATTTTCAGAGGCTTAAGATGCAAGTGACAGGATGAAGCATGTGTACTGGCATGATAAAGTGGAAAGAGTAATGGTTTATCATAGCCGGGAAATAGCCAGCACTGCCCACGTGCTGGGCACTGTTCCAGGAGCTCCGTGGATGTGATCACATTTTAATCCTCACAGCAAGCCACTGAGCTGGAGGAATGTCATCCTTTTATCGTTGAGAAAACTTAAGACATAGAGATTCAGTGACTTATCCAAGGTCACTCAGTTAAAAGTGACAGTAGGGACTTTAGCTCAGGCTGTCTGACCCCAGAGCCCACATCTTAGCTGCCTTTGTGACTGACAGAAGGGGCCCTGTTTCTGATTCCTTAACAACCTACCTTTGGGAACATTTAATCTCCCTGGTGATTTGCTCTGCCTCTGTTTCCCGCTCTGCCCATCTAGACACTAGTCACAGTTCATGCCCTGTCCCCTCACTGCCACCTTTTTCCTGTGGCCAAAGAGCCCTTCTCAGCTAAGTGCCCAGCTCATCAGTCACAAGTAGAGAGACCTGACCTGTCAACCAAGTGGTGATGACCTTTGTGGATCTGATTCATTGTCCAAAACCTATTTGCACTGGAATGGGATGAGGGCAGCAGGTAGGGATAACTAAGAACAGATTCTGAAGAAAGGATCAGGGAAACAGTACCTGGCACGTGAAGAGAAAAAAGAAAACGCACAAGGGAATCTCAAGAGGTGAAAACCCACAGCTTCCTCTTGCCGTGTCCTGCCTTTACTGAGCCTGCCTGTCTCTGCAGCTGACCGTATAAGCAGCATTTGCACCTGGACCCCAGAAAGCTTCGTGCCAGCTTCCTTGGGGTGGGTGAAGATGGATCTTGCCAGCCTGGTGGTGCGGGGTCCTCGGGTCCTGTTGACGTGTGCTGACCAGCATGTTGGACACTCCTGCCCTGCTGACGGGGCCTCACTCTCTTGATTGCCTTCTACAAGAGCAGAAGTTTTAGAGCTATGGGACGTACATCCCAAGAAAGAAGGAAAACATTTTACCAAAAAGATACGGCAGCTTTAATTTTAATTTTAAAAACTAAATTTTAGGATTACTTTGGTAAAACCATGAAACAGAAGGAGGAGAAGGGGGATAGGCTAATGCAGGGGCCCGTGGCCCCCAGGCTGGGAACCGGTACTCATTCACGGCCTGTTGGGGACCGGGCTCACAGCAGGAGGTGAGCTGCAGTGAGCAAGCGAAGCTTCATGTGTATTCACGGCCGCTCCCCATCACTCATTCCCGTTAGAGCTCTGCCACCTGTCAGATCAGCGGCCACATTAGATTTTCATAAGAGATCGAACCATATCGTGAACTGCTTATGCGAGGGATCTGGGTTACGTGCCCCTTAGGACGATTTAACGAATGCCTGTGGATCCGAGGTGGAACAGCTTCATCCCGAAAGCATCCTCACTCCCCTTCCTGGTCCGTGGGAAAATGGTTCCAGGAAAACAGTCCCTAGTGCCAGAAAGGTTGGAGACCGCGGGGCTAATGGATTGAAATTGTGAGGTTCTATGTATGGTGTTGCTGGTGGTTTTTTTTTTTTTTTTTTTTTTGGTCTGTTTTAGGCCCCAATGCCATTTCAGTTTTCCCAACGTCATGCCATGTTCTAATCAGAAAAGGAAAGTGTTTTGCAAACTCTTCATTGAAGCCGTCTTTTTAGCACTGCTTTGTTTTTCATTTGCCCAGGTCTTTAAGGAGGAGAAGTACTTGAAAGAGGCCATGGAGTGCAGCGATGTGATTTGGCAGCGCGGTCTGCTGCGGAAGGGCTACGGGATCTGCCACGGGACTGCTGGCAATGGCTACTCCTTCCTGTCCCTTTACCGTCTCACGCAGGATAAGAAGTACCTCTACCGAGCTTGCAAGGTGAGGGCGGCTCTGCTTAACTGCTTCCGAACAAAGCCGAGCGTGCAGAGTCCGGAAGTACAACTCCTGTTCCTTCTTTTAGCCTGGTTCTCCCAGCTCTGGAGCTTCCTCCTGTTCTTCCGGCACAGCCTTGTCTGTGGCTTCTCTGGGCCATAGTGTCCCTGTCTGTGGAATGGGGAGCACACGTCAGTGGCTTCTGAAGAATATACGTCCTGGAGTCACTCCCTGACTAGAATTACCACCTGTGCCATTTATTCGTTTATGAGTTTGGACATGTCTCTTCCTCAAGCCTCAGTTTCCTCATTTGTACAGACAGAAAAAAACTATGACGCACCTCCTAAGGGTGTTCCAAGCAGAACTGAGCTGATCTGCCAGAACCCTCTGGTGGCTTCCCATCGACTGTAGATGGAGCCCATGCTCCTCCGCCGGGTTGACAGAGCCCTGTGCCCGGGCGCTTGTCTATGTCCCCACCTGGTCTCCTCACCTCACCTTGCTCTCTAACCCGCCACACGACAGCCACACCACCCCTCTAAGAACGGAGTATGTCACTCCTGTTTCTGCTGGGCTTGTCTTAACCATCCCCGCAGGAATGCTCTTCCCCTGCCAGGTGGCTCCTTACCATGCGGATCAGAACTGTGACGTTCTCAGAGGGACCTTTGAGACCCCCGAAGTGGATGGTCACTCAGTTGCTCGTTGCATGTTTTTGCTTGTTTCTTGAGAGTGTGGCTGGTAGAGCATAAGCCCCTTGATCTTGTTTGTCTGGGTCACTGTTCTACACTAGCACCTGGCGCAGTGTATAGCACCGAGTAGAAACTCCGTAAACGTGCACTGGACGTGTCAAGATGAGTGGCACAGAGCAGGACTTAGTAAGCGTTAGCTAGTATTTTTATTATGTGCACATTTCACAAAGTATAGTTGTGTGCACACAGAAAAGTTTGGAAGAAAATGCACCAAAGTGTGTACAGTGCCCTTGATAGAGGGAGGCACAGCAGCTGATGTTTCTTTATCCCTTTCGAACATCTGCTGCTTTAGAAGCCTTTTCTCAACCCAAGCGGAATGGGCCCCCCTTGTTGGTGTGCCGGAAGTGCACACACAACACAGCGTCTGTGGCTCCCCTACTTAGGGAAGCCTGGGGGAGGCTGGGGAAGCAAAGAGGGCATCCTGGCAGGGCGGCTCAGCGAGGGACATCTCGGGCAAGACCTGAAGGAAAGCTTGAAAGTAAGCGAAGGGGGAGGAGGAAAGATGCGCAAAGGAGAAGACGCTGCTGTTCCCAAGGCCCGGAGGTGTGAGCGCCCAGCGCCTGTGCCAAGCGCACCGTGGCCGGAGCCCGGGGGTGGGGCAGAGCAGGAGCCCGCGAGCTGGGAACAGCGAGATTCCGCAGGCCTGGGCCGGCCTCGATGATGTGATGATGGGACATGATTATGCAAACGTGGGCAACGCCAGAGGACCGCACGAGGGCTGAAACACAGCCAGTTTTTTTTAAAGATGAGGGGTTTTTCCAGTGGGCCAGGCAGGGGTGGCCGGCAGAGGTGGAATGCAGTTCTGATGAGAAGAGCTTGGGCGGAGCCGCCCAGCGTGAACCAGCTCAGTGTGTTCCTGATGCCGCAGGCACTTCAGCCTTTGGGATGCAAAGGGAAGGAAAGATGTGGCGAAAGGTGGAGTCAGACAGGTGGGCAGAGTCCTTCCCTGTAGCCAGTTGTTCTCAACCTTGTACCACTGGGAAGCTTTCAAATCATGCCTGGATCTCACTCGAGAGCAGTTAAATGAGGAAGCCTCAGCACTAATAGTTTTCAAGCTCCCCCGGTAATTTTAATCGCTAGCATTGGATACTGATTTGGAAGATGGGGGGTCATGGAAGGGTTTAGAATCCATATTCAGACTCCTCTTTTAGAAAGGTTACTGTGGTCCCAGTGGGAAGAATGAGGCGGGCTTGGGTTTCTGCAAATTGCAGTTTAGTAATTCATGCAAGAAATGTTGAGTCATAAACCAAAGCTTGGTTGGGATAACGGATGAGACATTTAGAAACACCTAGGATGTAAAGCCCACAGAATTTAAAGCATGTTTTCAAATGTGGAAAGATGGAAATATCTGAATGTCTTCCTGTTGTCTGACTTGGAAAACTGGGTAGGTGGGCCATCAAACAAGCTAAGAGGGAGCGGTTGGGAGGGTAAAAGCAGAGCAGGTTTCATTTCACAAGTGCTGAACTTGATACTCCTCATGTTTATTACCTAGGATTCTTAGTATACAAATGACCCTTCAAATTATGTTAGCTGCGGCAAAAAAGGGAAGTGTATTAAAACGATAGGGAAACACCCAGTGAAGAGGTCTCAGAAGAAAGGGTCAAGGAGCTCAGAGGAGAGCGCAGGGAGGGCTGAGGAGCTGTGAAGGCGGGGAGGCTGCGGTGAGAGGCGGCGCCCCAGCCAGGGCTGAAGCTGCCTGTTTCCCAGCTGGGGCCAGGGGAGCCCGCAGCCGCTGCTGAGGGCTGTTTCAGAGCCAGGGTTTTTTGTTTAGGATAGAGCAGGCATTTCAAGTTGCTTCTGGAATCATTAGCTGAAGGGGCAGGAGGCAGGTGCAAGGGAAGACAGAGTGTCACTGAGTCATTCAGTTTCCACCTCGGACTTCCCAGCAGCCGTAAGGCAGACCCCACCTACAGCTGACGCAGCGACAGGCGGAGGCAAGGGGACTTGCTGAGCCTCACCCCCGGAAGAGGGGGCGCGGGAGCCCACACTGAATGCCCTACACCTGGGGCCCACTTTCCTGATTGCTGTGAAGACGCTGCATTCTCACTTGTTGCCTTTTCGCCAAGTAGAAACTCCAGTCTTAAAAAGAAATCCCTTTCTTTTCAGTTTGCAGAGTGGTGTCTAGATTATGGAGCACATGGGTGCCGCATTCCTGACAGACCCTATTCGCTCTTCGAAGGTAAGAGGGAGAAAAATGCGATGGTTTAAACGTTTGGACAGGTGAAATTGGTCCTCCTGTCCTTGTGGACTGGCCCTGTTCACATTTGACCTGGCTCAAGTAATATTTCCAAACTGTAAAGTAACAGTCAGCAAATTAGCTTATTGCTGAAAATTCTGTCGGCTCTCTCAACTTTACCTGTTTTTTGCTCCTGTGAATGTCTTCCAAGTGTTCTTAGATCTTTTGTGAGGTGTCTGTGCAGACAGAACACAGAAGTCTTGCTGTTAGCAATGGAAGAAAGAGTTCCCTCCTCCGCATTTCATCTGTAATGTGGCGTATTTAATATTGGTGTAATCAGAGGAATAGATCTAATATAAAGAAGTGTGAATAATATTAGCAGTTAGAAATATTAGTAATTAGAAAAAATAGCAAGTGTGAATATTGAAGAAAGTTCTGAAAAGAAGAGCAATGATAGGCAGTCAGTGAAAGCAGCAGGAGTTCCCCCGAGTCCACTGTAGGCAAGCAAAGGGAAGGTGAGACAGGAGCGCAGACCCAGGTCCCGTAAACAGACACGGATATTTGTTAGATTTCTCTGTGGGTGTGGGCGTGCTTTCTGGTTTTTGCATTTATATTCATGAAGGATATTGACCTACAGTTTTTCTGTTTTGTGCTTTCTTGGTCTGGTTTTGGTATCAGGGCCATACCGACCTAATGAACCGTATTGAGAAGTATCCTCTTGTGTTTTCTGGAACATACTGTGTGTTAATTGGTGGAAGAATTGGTATTAATGTAACTTAAATGTTTGGTGGAATTCTCCAGTACAAACTTCTAGGTCTGGAGATTTATTTTTCTGGACTTTTAAAACAAATTCAATGTTTAAAATAATGATAGGGCTGTTGAAGTTACCTATTTCCCGTTGGGTGAGTGGCCGTCATTTGCAGTTTTTGAGGAATGGGTTCACTGCGTGCACGTGGTGAAATGCATGTGCGTGAGCTGCTGGCTGTACTCCCCCACCGTCCGCTTGACGTCTCCATCGTCTGTAGTGGTATGTCCTGTTGTAGTTTTCATGTTGGCAATATTTTTAAATCACATTTTAGAAATATGAGCAGGAAACAGAGCATGTATCAGCTCTTTTGCAGAAAATGATCTTTTTAATATTGAAAGGAATCGTAAGGAAAAGTATTTATTAGAATAAAAGTTTTAGTACTCTGTCATAGAAACGCAGTGCATTTACATCAGATGTAACCGAGTTAATGCCTGAACTCTAAATGCAGTTCATTAAGTTTATAATAGCACGTCCAGAGCTCCAGTGTGGCTTTGGATGTACAGCTCCCTACAGGCGGGGAGTTAATAGGCCACTCCTTCCCCTGTGCCTTGCCAGTGCCTGCCAGACAGAACTGTGGGGACCCTCACCAAATTCCCGTCGGGGGGCAGAGGGACCATGAGGCTGTGTGCCTAGCAGTGCAGCCCACTGTGGCAAACTGGCCGGCTGGAGGAACCACCGGGGCTCTCTGGCACCTGGCACCCCTTCCAAAGGAGCTCACTCCTGCCGTGAGTGCACCGCCCAGCAGGTCCGCTGCCCACACACCCAAGCAGGAAAGGCAGCTTAATCCCCACAGGGCCTGCGGTAGGGCTTCCTGTGGTTGTTATGGGTCCCTGTTTACTTCTCATGGTCAGTGGTTTTCTAATTTCTTAAAAATAAGTTTCTGGAACCCTTTCTTCAAACAAAAACTTAAAGAGAAGGTTTGAAACACTCAGATGACTTTGAGTAGGAAAAATGGGGAAACAATTTGTGACGTGCTGTTCGCCTGTAAGAAGGGGCCAACTATGAACACGTACAGAATGTGAATGAATCGCAGGAACCCTGATGACGGAGCCAGATACAAGGGCCGTACTCTGTAGCCACACTCATAAGAGTGCCAAAGCAGGCCGAACTCATCCGTGGTGGACCAAGACCAGGCTGCCACTTACCTCTGGGGGGACCACAGGGCGGGAGGGCTGGAGAGGGGTACGCAGAACTTCCTGGAGTGGTGGGAATGTTCCAGGTCTTCATCGGGTCTTGTTTGCACAGTGTATGCATTTGACAAAACTCAGAGAAGTACACTTCGCATTTGTGTGTTTCATTGTGCGTGAATTTTACATCACAAGAAAAACTATGAACAAAACTTTGTAAGAGAGAAATTATTCTGATTTGAGTGGGGACAGGAGACCTGGAGGCCTTGGTGGGCTGCTAGCATCTTCCCCACCCCACACCCTTCCCATGCTGCTGTGAGTCTAGTTGAAAACCCTCTGCTTCATTACTGCAATGATTTGGGGTGGGGATTTTGACCAAATTAAGGTTTATTTAAAAAAAAAAATTCTTCAAATATAAAGAAGACATAAAATGCAACTTTGAGCATATACAGGCTCTGAGGGGAAGCTCTGTGTGTAGGAATATCGTAATTAGCAGCATCCATAACTTTCATGGCGATTCTGTGATGTCACCTTAAAGTTTCAAGATATAAGATTAAAGCCCAGTAACCAATTTTTAAAATATAAGATAGCAAGGAAAAGGATATCTTCATTTTTTTAATGAAGTCGTCTTGGGAGTCCTCAGCACCTTTTCCACATGCTTGCAGCCCCCGGTAAAAAGTCAGTGTTAGACACCACCCTTGTGCCATTCCTAAGAGGCTCCTCCTTCTACATTGCAGGTATGGCTGGCGCTATTCACTTTCTCTCCGATGTCCTGGGACCAGAGGCATCACGGTTTCCAGCATTTGAACTTGACTCTTCGAAGAGGGATGAAAAGGTGCAAAAAGACAACTAAAATACCCATTGGGACCAAAAGCCACCAGATTGTTTAGTGCCTGACACAGAAACAACTGGGAATCCTGAAAGAGAAAAAAAGCAGACCCCGTCCCAGGCCCCTCTGTTAGGGCATGAGTGACCGAAGCCATCCATCAGCATTTTGTAAGGGTGCCCTCACCAGTATAAAACATGACTTCTTCACACCCGGATTCTCTGTAGTGTTTGCATGTTTCTCGGTGTTCGTTGTCTCCAGGTGTAAGCTGCTTTAAGTGGAAGGCTCTTCTCTTCATGGGACTCGGAGCTGACCACGCATGAGTATATGGCGGTGTCCACTCTTCCATATAAAATGTATGAAGCGGGATTTCTTCCATATTGTCAAACGAGAGAACAGGTGATGTCTATCCTGTATATCAGAAAGACGATCTGGGGTCTGTCCTAGTGACAATACATTGTCAGCCTTTTCCGTGGCGCCTTCCGGATGAGCATGAGGGAATGAGCACTCCAGGATGGACAGGAGCAGCCGGTGCGCAGGGGCTTGCTGGGGGGGTTTAGGATGCTCAGCGGAACGCTTCCTGTTTGGGCTCTGCGCTCACCTCGGTGTTCTAAAGAAGCCTCTGTGCACTGCAGCTCTGCCAGGGCTCTGTTCCCAGCAGAGGCTGCAGGTGCTCTGTGTAGAGTCCAGGGCAGCCAGAGCCCTGGGGAGGAGACTTCTGGACCCAAAGGGAGCTTTCCCAAGATGCCCTTGGTGGCTACACTGCAGGCAGCAGCGGCTGAGTGCTGGCAGGTACAGAACATTTACCCAGTATCTGCTACTAAGACAGGCTCCACCTCAGTTTATCAGTATGATAAGTTACTGTGATAAGCAGAGTAAGTACATTCCAGATGGGTTATTATAGATGAACAGACACTCAACTGGACTCATGTCCCCGCAATTAAACGTATTTCAACCTTTTGGAAAGTTATCAGATTCTAAATTTGGAATGAATGCATTTCATATTTTTTGTCTACTTTGGGGTGATAAAAAGTATTAGCCCTCATTTATAGACAAGAGAGACATCGTGTTCTAACCGACAACATTATGGTATCTGTGTGACATTTTTTAATTTTAAAAATTTAAAACCTTTTTAATTTTAAAAAATGTGGGCAGTAAGCTGGGGTCGCCTACACTCATTAATTCTGTGGTGTAGATTTCAGGTTTTGGAAGGCTTTCTGTCATCCTGGAACAAGTGGTCTGGAACTAAGTACTCAAGTTGTGAGCTAAGGCTTGTGTCGTGAAAGACAAGAGGACTCTCGAGAGCCCAGTCCTTGTCTGCAGGGGGCACTCTGAGCACTTCCCAGCCCGTGTCCACTCCTCTCAGACAGGAGAAAGAAAAACGTCAGTTTAGGAGAAAAGTCTCCTTTTTACGTGTATGGTTGTGTGTGGGGCTGGTATCCTAAATCTGTTACATTCAGCTTCCAAACAATGCCTGGAGAGTCTCTGCTGCAGACACCCTTGCCCCTGAGTCATGATGATTTTCTTTCATGTTAGATTGATGACTTCTGTGAATATAAATCATCCTGGTCTGATTTTACCTGGCCTCCTGGGTCTGCTGATGGGCTTCACAAGCAGTCCAGCAGCCCACACCTGCAGGCAGGATGCTGTCGTCAACGAGCCAAGGGCAGCTGCTTGGCAGAAGACCTTACACGGTGTCCAACCTCATCCAGATGACATTGTTCTCATCCTCCCTGCCCAATTCATCAAAACATAACGCATCACAGAGCTCAGTCGTGAGGTCCTGCCTGCCCGTTTCTCAAGGGAAGCCAGGAGGCAGCACAGGCGGCACGGGGCTTCCAGGGTGGCCCCTCTCAGAGGAGGCGGTGGCTCGTGGTGCAGCCAGGTGTCTGCAGAGCAGCCCAAGGGTGGCCGAGGGGTCCAGGTGTCCCCCCAGGCGAGTCCATCCACACACGTGTTTGAAAAACACTGGTCTTTCTAACACACTGAGGGAAAGACTTTAAAAATCTGTGTAATAAATGGAGGAGATTTTGTTTACAGATTTTTTTTAAAGCCACCAGGGTTGACGCCTTCTTACTTATCCACTAGATGTCAACAGAGGTGCTGTTCTGTGGCTCTGCATTAATCCCTGCCTCTTGTCTGTTACGTGTGCTGCTGGTGACAGTAATTCCAGCTCCGTCCCTGCAGGCAAAGGAGAAACGGGACACACTTCACAGGACAGAGGATTGACAGAAGTCAGTTTAAGAGAAGTGTTTGAGTCAGACTTCAGATATCTCATTCATTTCTTGGATTTGTGTTCACAATTGTGTTCTCTAAAATGTGTCTAAATTTTAAAAATATGTACATGCATAATATCATCTTAAAATATGAAGGAAAGGATTTGATGTCCACAAAAAGTGTTTGAGGTTCTTTGATTTTGTTAGTAAAAGCCAGTTCTGTGTTGACCTGTGGAATCATCATTTGTTTTCATTTCTCTGTGTTTGAGAGTGACATTGGTTAGGAGCAATGGCGACTCTTCTGAAGGTTGGATTCTTCACTGAAAAACGTGGCAGTTGCTCGCCACACAGTGTTCTAGTGGCAGGTTTCTATGCATGCGTTCTTTTTGATTGCAGCAAGACCTTTGGAACCCCGGGTAAGAACAGCCACATCTATTGAGCTCCCTCCTTATGACGGGCCCTGTGTTTTCACCACAGCACTGGGAGTGGGGACTGTTACTACCACTTTCTCACAGACTACACAGTGCCGGACTTGCCCAGCGTCACTCAGTCCACGCGTGGGACAGTCGGGTCAGACCCACGTGGCGCTCATGGTGCTAAGTTATGCCCATTCCTTCTTCCCCTGCATGCTCGATGCAGGAAGAAAGCCGTGGACACCGAGGAGGGCCGTGCAGCGTGGCCACGAGCACACGGCTAGTGAACAGAAAAGCGGGACCACGCAGGGCCACTTCCTCTGGCCCTGTCATCTCTACTCCCCCACAGTCTGATAGGTGGGGAGGGACGCTATAGCCATTTATTGGAATTGAAACTGCTTTTTAACTCGGTAAGGCAGTTTTCACGTCTGTTGCTTCATTTGCTAACTTTACAAAAACAATGGTCCAGGTTTAAAGTCCAGGTTCCTTAAGACATCTTTACAGACCCTCTCCACTCCCGCCCCAGCTTCTAAGCTGCCCTGTGCTGCAGCTTCTAAGGTGCTCCTCCCTTTCCTGAGCCTCCTAATCTGGCAAGAGGCCCCATGAGATGGGACATCGGTGATCCTCAGGAGGCCTGAGCGTACTACATTGCATGCAGAATTCTGTGTGCATATGAGCACTAACTTGGAGAGAGAGGGTTCCCAGTTTTCATTGGTGCTTCAAAGTGGTATATGACCCAAAGAAGGTAAAGTGTCAGGTTGAGGGGAAGTTGGCAAGCCAGACTTCAGCGCACAGAGCCTGGGGTGCTGCGGGAGCAGATGTGGCAGCAGGACCGGATCAGGAGGCGCCGTCGCATTTAGGAAGACCTCTCCTGTGGCATAAGATGCTGCCAGCAGGTCCTGACGTTTCCACATCAGGGTGTGAAGGAGCCAGGTGTCAAGTCCAGCATGACAGTCTCGTGCCTGTCGGCCTCTTCTCTGCTTCCTGGTACGTGGCTGTAGGCCTGGGAAGTGGCGGTCCAGGCAGCGTAGCCCGCAACCCCGAGTGAGCTGGACGGTGGGCATCTGGAAGACCGTTCCGTCCACTGCCTCTCCTGTCAGAGGCAGGTTCCTTTATGATCCTGTTTCACCCAGGCGGCAGCTCCCCGGAGGTCGATCACCAAGGCACTGGGGCTCAGATTTCTTGGGCTATCCTGAGATCTGTCGGCTTCACAAATCTCACTGTCCCCAGCTCCCTCTCCCGTTTGGAAGCGGGAGGCTTGATTCTTCCGGTCAGCGAATGTGTAGAGTGCATCCACACTGCCAGGATTTGTGCCGAGGGCTGAGAGTGAAACGATGCAAGTCGCCCTGGCTCCTGCGCTCATTCCACATCGCGTCTGCCCGAGGGACCCCTGAGGCACAGAAACAGCCTCGAGCTGAGTTCAGACTCGGGGGCCTCCCTCAGAAGGACCCCAGAGTGCTCCTCCGTGGTGAGGTGAGGACAGCTAGCTTCTGAGTGAAGAATGTCGTATGCCTCTTCCAGCTAACAGCAGGAGGCGGATCAAAGGGAAGTGGGGGTCAGCCCAGACTTGCAGTGTGACACCTTGTGGGCACGAAGGTGAGGATGGTAGGCCCTGTGGCCAAGGACTGGTCTAGGAAGAAAGTAATAAATCCGTATTTACATTTACAGCCAAGCCAAGTAGGTTAAGAGCAGAGACTCTGGAGCCTGTGAGCTTGTGTTCACCTCTGAGCTCACCTGCTCCCTGTGGGAACTTGGGTGAGTGATTTCCTGAGCCTCCACTTCTTCTCCATAAAATCGGGACAATGGTAATATCTACCTATTTTGGTTGGTGGGAGGACTTAAATGACAATGGCAAAACCCTCTGGCCCGTGTAAGTGCTCTGATGGGGCAGGTGGAGGTGCCTCATTGGGCTCACTCGCCTGCCTCGTGGCGGGAAACCTGGATTCAAAGTCTCATGCCTTAACACAGCCCAGTGTCAGTGTTCTGCCAGGCAGCCCTGGGCTTTCAGACGGCTGTGCGTCCGTGTGCGTGTGTGTCTGTGCATGCGTGCGCGTGCCTGTGTGTGTGCGTTTTTGTGTGCATGTGCGCGTGCATGCATATGTGCATTGCTAACTGCCCCAGGATCCCTCGAGAGGAAAAGATGCTGCAGAAACAAAGATATCCTAATCCACAGTTTCAGGCTTACTCAAAATCCAGGAACTCAGGGAGGCCAGCCTCTCAGCTGCTCTGGTGTTTTCTTGGGCACCCCAGGGAGTTCTCCCTCCTTCTGTGGCCCCCCTCCACCCTCCTCATTACTGTACAAGAGAAACTTGTGGCTTTCATAGGATCATCCAGCAGATGCGGTGCTGCTCACGTGTTGATAAGGATCTTACCTCACTCTTAGAGTATTGCGCATAGGAGAATAAAATGTGTTCCGAGAAGCACAATCACACAGTTACCTGTAAGTGTCAGCCTTTCAGGCCATTCCTAATGGAAGTGGCAGGGAAGTTACCAAACCCTGGAAACAAGGTGTGATCCCCAGCATAAGAGAGGGTGACCTACGCACATCCTGTTGACAAGCCAGAGGTGGCCCGGCCTCTCCCACGACCATCTGCAGCGTCTGCTCCCTCACGGCAGCTGAGGAACTTGTTTTGAGTCCTTGGGTGCCAGAAAGACATCTTGCATCTGCTTGGACACTGAAATCCTAGTTTGCTTACAGGATTCTTGACTGGTGACTTTCCTACTGGAGTCTTTCCTACTGGCATCTCAAGGCACTGCTGTGCTGTCCTGGACCTTCCATTGCTGCCTGGGGAATTTCATTGGAGTTCTTGTTTCTTTGTATGATCTTGCTTTGTAGGACAGCTTTGCAAGTTGTAGGATTTTCTTCTGCTGATACAAGGCCTAGTCCTGGTTCTTAATGGGTCCTTCCAATCTGTAAATCCATGTCTTCCGATTCTGGGAAACTTTCTCGATTTGTGTCTTTCCTGCCCCACCTCTGTCCTCACCTCTTTTTCTTGAACATCTGTTATTTGGATATTAAAGCTCTTCATATGATCCCTGATTTTCTTTCTTCTGTTTTACCCAGTTTGTCTTTTTTACTTTCTGAGAGATTTCAACTTTATTTTCCAGTCCTTCTATTGAATGTTTAATTTTTTTCTTTTCTGAAATTATTTTTCTTTTCAGTGTATCTTTTATACAGTAGCCTATTTCTTTTTTTTTTTTTTTTTTTTTTTTTTCTGGAGACGGAGTTTCGATCTTGTAGCCCAGGCTGGAGTGCAGTCATATGATCAGCTCACTGTAACCTCCGCCTCCTAGGTTCAAGTGATTCTCATGCCTCAACCTCCCGAGTAGCTGGGATTACAGGTGCCCACCAGCTTGCCCGGTTAATTTTTTGTATTTTTAGTAGAGATGAGGTTTCATCATGTTGGCCAGGCTGATCTTGAACCCCTGACTTCAGTGATCCACCCGCCTCGGCTTCGGAAAGTGCTGGGATTACAGGCGTGAGCCACCACACCCAGCCCTTGTTTGTATTTCCTGGTTTTGGTGTCTTCGCTCTCTCTCGCTCTCTCAGGATGTTAATTTATCCAACTAGTTAATTTATCTAACTGAATAAGTGCTTACTCAGCACCACACTCTACAGAGGTACTTGGAATCCATCAGTGAGCGGAACAAGTGAAGACCCTCGCTTGAGTGAGTCTGCAGTCTAGCAGTGGGAGACAGACGGTACACCTAAGTGTGCACATTTTCTTACATGTTATAAGGTAATAAATGATATGGAAATAAGATAAAATAAAGCAGGATTGGGGAGACTGATGGGAGGAGGCTCACAGGTGGCTCTTTCAAACAGAGCAGGAATAGTAACACTAAAGGCAGGACTAGGAGAAAGTGACGAGGCTGGCGGACAGAGTGTGGGCTGAGCGTCTCATACAGAGCAGGCGGGAGGAGGCCCGGGGAAGCTTTTCACACACACGGTGGAGACGCAGGCCCTGGAGATGGCCCAGCGGCCTTGAAGGCCATCTTTAGGAGTTTGGCTCCGACCGTGGGTCAAACAGACAGCTATGGAGGGCTGTGGGCAAAGGAAGGTATTACCTGGCTCGTGTTGTAAAGGGATCACTGTGGGAGCAGCAACAGGAGGAGGGAACCGGGCAGCAGGCCCTGGAGGCAATGGCCATGGCTCTGCCGGTGCGGGTGGTGAGCGGGGTCAGAACCTTGAGCTGGAGCCCGCAGGACTTCCTGGCAGTCAGGGGCAGAGAAGAAAGAGTTGTCAACGATGGCTCCGGCGCAGCGGCAGGTCACCTGGCCCGGGGCCACAGGCTGCGGCGCAGAGGATGGGCTGGGGGGCCGGGCTGAGATGGAACCCGGGTTGTACGCACAACTCGAGGTGGTTTATTAGAGGTGGGCAAGTCTGGAGTTTGGATGGAAGTCCACGATGGAGGTGTCACTTTGGAGTGTCACTTTGCTTGTCGATGTTATTTAAAGGCAGGAAACCTGACGGGTTACCAAGGACGTGAGGGACGTGACGGGAGGGAGCCAGGACGCAGCCGCAGCGGCAGAGAAGCGGAGAAGGTGCGGTCACTGAGGTGGCCCTGGAAGCCTTGTTTGGAGAACGGAGGGGTCACCTATGTCGGAGGCTTCTGGCACGTGAGACGAAGGCCCAGCTCTGGCCGTTGGAGTCGGTGTGGAGGTCCACGGGGAACCCCTCGGTGGCATAGACAGCGATTCCTGGGAGTTTTGTTGCAAAAGACAGGACAGAGAGAGTCGCAGCCGGGGAGCTCAATGGGGTCAAGAAAAAACTTTTAAGTTCAGAGAGATAACAGGATGTCTGTAATTTGATGGGATTGATGTATGGGCAGTTGGAAAGAAGGGGTGACGTAACAGGATGCAGTGGGCGTGCTGGAGAAACCTCTCCAAGGAGGCGAGGGCCTGGGGGCCGGTGCCCCAGGGCGAGGGATCGGACAGCAGCGCCGACAGTGCGGTGCGTGAACAGACACCCGTGGGTGCACAGGCAAGGCGGGGGCTGTGGGCGCTGCCTCGGAGCGCGTCAGTTGTCAGTGAGGTGCCTGAGGGTGGAGGAGGTGGAGGTGCTGGATTGAAGGCAGAAGAGAAAGTGTGAAAGCACCCCGGAGGAGAATGAATGGGCCGTCCTCCAGCTGCAGCCTGCTTCAGAGAGCATGGAGCAGGTTTGCCAGACGTGGACTGCTGGGCAGGCATCTGAGTCCGTAGATCTGGGTCAGGCTGGAGAACGTGTATTTCTAACAAGTTCCAGGGTGATACTGATGCCTCTGGCTTCGGACCTCGCACTTCGGGGTGACACTGGTCGGGAGCCAGGTTCTGTGGTAGCCTCAGGGGCTCCTGTGGTCCCCGATGGTGAGAGCAGATAGCAGGTTTGTGTGTTCCTTGCCAGGCGTTCAGCTGACTGTTTAGTTTATCTGAGCTGCTTTTTCCTGCACGTGGGCTCATCGGCCGTCCTCAAGGGGACACATAGTGACATGCTGCAGAACAGTCATGAGTGGTGATGAAAGCGGAGTGGAAATGCTGGCCAGAGCAGCTCATGTCTGTGAGGCATGATCTGGCTGAACCTTTTACAGGGGCCCTGGCAACAGTTTCTGGGCTTGGCAGCCCCTGCTGAGCTGGCTTCACAGTGGCACCCTGACCTTCACTCTGGGCCAGGGACTCTCCGTCTTCAAATAAGGCTCCTGTTCGGTGCCGGGTGCAAAGGGCATCAGGGGTCTGACTGAGGTCTGGCCTGCCTGTGAGCCAGCCTCCTAACTGCCAGCCAGAGGCACAAGGTCTGGGGCCTCACATCCTGTGACCCACAGCGACTGGGCTCGGGGCTCACCTGCTCCTCCGTCCTCCCACCACCTCTCTGCTCAGCTGTTGGGTACCTCTTGCTTCCTCTGCTTTTCAGCTTCTCCGGTGGGTCGCACGGCTGTTTCCTGCCCTCCTGCCCCGGGCTGTCTGTGGGATACGCCGGCAGGCTTGCCTGATCTTGTGGACCCTGGGAGGGAGCCTAAGTGTGTGCCCAGCACAGGCGGTCCTCGAGTACTACACAGAGACCCACTGCCCCCACAGCCTGCTGAGTTCAGGGACCAGAGATCAACCAGAAGTATTTAAGCCCATGAGGGTTTGCATCTCGGTACTTTTCCTGGGACTCTTCCTGGGCACAGCCATCACACACGGAGCACAACGTCAAGCCCCTCACTCCTCCTTGTCCTGTATGGAATCCATGTTTAGGGACCAGAGAGGGGCACGGAGCACACCCAGACGGCTCGGCTTTTCTAACATCTTCATTTTGTGATTGTTGTCCTATATGGGAAGCCTATTCAGCCTCATCAAATGGAAAAGTTCACAAATTGGGACCATTTTCTGTTTCTGAGACCCCGCATCCTCTCCGTTGCTGGCTGGCACAGAGCCGCCCGCTCTGCAGATGGCTGTGTCTCCGAGGCCTTCCTGGAAGAAGCAGCAGCCGCCGGCATCAGAAGGAGGCATCTGGGGAGGAGGGAAGGGGGAGGAAGGGAGAATTGCCATGGCCTGTGGTACAGCTACAAAACCCAAAAGCCGTGACCCTCTCCCCGCCTTACCTCCCCCAACTGGAAAAGTCTGAGGCTTCACAGACATCATCTGCCGGTGCCTGAAACTCCTGTATTCTGCATGCAGAGACAAGCGCGCAGTTAAAGTGCCTGGGCCGGTGAGGGTGTGGCTCACTCACGTGGCAGGAGCGGTCTCTGGGCCTCGGCCCCTTCAACACTGCCTTAGAGGATTATTGGGAGGATGAAATAAAATAACTTGAGTAACGCACCTAGGATGGTACAAATATTCAATACATGCCACTTTTACATTAAGTTAAGGATTAAGTAATGGACATCAGACAGTTTTCTAGGAAAAAAGAAGTTAATCATGGAACTGGTTGCTTCTGCAGCTCCGCCCCGTCAGAGAGCAGTAGCGCACCCCCACTCCACCGCCAGGTCACTGTCCTCTCTGCCAGACCTGCTCCACTTCCTTGGCTCTTCTGTGAATAGCAGCCCCTCCCTTCAGAGAACTGCTCTTCCCACTCAGACGGAGCAGCTTCAGCATACACAGGCCTGACACTGGGCTGGCTCTTCTGGGGAGATGCGAAATTTAATCCAAAATTAGCACATTTTAAGTCATCAGTAATGTTCCCAGTGGCCTACTCAAGGGATATAGCAACAGGGATTCTTCATTCTCTTTATGCTAAGCTCCGATACATTTAATGGCTTTAATCGCTTGAGTGCATTTCATTTCTAATGTATAATAATAATATCAGCAGAGCACTTGATAAGCATCATTGCATTCAATTATCCTATTTGGCCCTGTTATAAACCTGTACGTAGGCTTCGCAGACATAGCTTGTGACAAGTGAGGCGGCTGAGGGCGGGGAGAATTGCCCAGGGTCACGCAGCTAGTGAGTTGTGGAGCAGGGGTTCCTCCAGACCTTAGTGTATGAGAGTAGCATCCAGACACTTCAAAGTCAAGGATAAAAGGTGGAACTAATGTACATTCTCGGAAGGGTGGAGGAAGATCGGCTGTGGGAGTGGACAGGAAAGTGATGTCACAGCGTCGAGAGCTCCGTGGACAGAAGACCTGCCCAAGTCAAAGCATTAACTTGTGCGCACAAGCTATATATTTGTGTCTTACAGCCTGCTCAGATAAGCGGTTGTCAGTGTCTCAACCTGATGAGCTTCTGAAGGAAAAGATAATGTAAATGGTACGGCTTTGCACCCAACCAGTTAATGGGTCTAGGCAGTGATTGCTGGCGGCTCTCTGGAGACAAGCAGACATGCGTACCTTCTAATGGAAATGCACACCACTTCTGAAGTAGACCTAAAAAAATAAAACCCTACATCTGATCAAGCTTCTCCATCTACCAATTTATAAGAAATACAGTGGCGGAGGGCAGAGGAACGCATTGGAAAATGCCATCCGCAGACAGTTGGTGAAGCTGCAAGACAAACGACCTCGTTTCTTTCATTAAAAAATAAAAGGCAAACGAATTTAAAAAGAGATAAAGACGAAACTTTAGGTTCAAAGAGATTTAGAAATCTCATGCTGTGAACCTTATTTGGATCAGACACAAGCAATTTTTAAAAAATGGATAAATGTAAATACTGGTTGGATCTTTAAAGATATGAAGAAATATTTTCACTTTTAATTCAGATTGATATGCTGCCTGCGGAAATGTTTATAGATGAAGTGTCTGGGATTTGCTTCAACATAATGCAGGGAAGGGCCAGGGAGTGTAGATCCATGAAATAAGACTGGCCCTTTGTCTACTTTGGCTGTGTGATAAATCACCCCAACAAGTGACAGCTACCGTGCCCAGCCATAACGTCTTTATTTTATAATTTATCTCCTATAGTCAAGAGTTTTGATGATGGTTTGAAGGCTTGTTCCATCTCATCAGCTGAAGTTGGAGATCATCAGAGAAGAGTTATGTGGTTTATGAGCCCATCGTACTCAAATATGTCCTCACCTTGACTAGTGACATCTGCAGTCACCCTATTTCCAAATAAGGTCACATTCTAAGAGTCCAGGAAAGACATGAATTTTAGGGAGACACTGCCCAACCCAATACATTCTTCATGTGTGCCTGTTCAGATGGCTGCTTGAGTCGCTATGACATGGTGACTGGATTCTCCCAGAGAAATGATCCAGGAGAGTCGTTGGCAGAAATTGCGATCACTTTATCAGAAGTCACATACCATCACCTCTACCACATTGTTTTCAGTGTAGAATTGACTGCACAAGGGCACAAATATGAGGAGGCAGAGAGAACTGAGGGCCTATACAGGACTCACACCCTCCCACCTGAAAAATACATTCAGCTCTCCCTAGCCCCTGTGTGTCCGTTGTGCTGCAGCTTCAGCCTCTGCTCAGCTGCTGGGGCACATTGCCCACCAGCTTCGTAGAAACTCTTTTTAAAAAAAATCTAAACAGTTGTCTGAGGCATGACCCCAGAATTTTCTCTTAACAAAACTCTTAACAAGAGGAGATTTTACAAGATACAGTCTTGATTTTCTCTTTATGCCATATTTTTCTGATAGTACCCTGGATTTTATTTTTGCCTGGAAGCTATTTCTGAAATTTGGCATTATTTGCCATCTGGAAGGTCTGAGAATTTTCAAAGCAGCCTTCTATGTTTAATAGCACTCTCTTTGGCTTCTTTTGCTGACATTTCCCCTTGCTCTTTATGTAAAAAAAGGAGGAGGCAGACAGCATCTTTGATCTTCTGCCTGGAAATTTCCTGATAAGTCGCTAGGTTTATTAGGTGTCTCTCTTGGAAGATGTATCTTGCATGACAGAACAGAAGAGGGGGAAACAACCATTTTATCTTATCTGCTTCAGCACATGTGCTCTCTCTTTTGCTGTTTCTCTTTCTTACTTTACACACACAGACGCGCGCACACACACACACACACACACACACGTTGCATCATTTGAAACCAAGCTGTAGTAGATACTGGGACCCCTGTCTCCTACACACTTCATTTGCCTCTTCTAAAAATAATAACCAGCCACATAATCATAATACCAGTATTGCACCTGAGAAAACTAACAATGATTTTGATAATATTATGTTGCATACAAGCCATATTCAGTGTGCCCCCAGTTGACTTTTAGATCTGTATTGTTTTTCAATCAGGATCCAGTCTAGGCACATATTTCACGTTTCTTTCATCTCTGTCAACCCAGGACCATCCCCTCAACCTGGGTTTTTGTTTTGTTTTCGATAGCGCTGACGTTCTCGGGACTCCAGGACTATCGTATTGAGCGTCTCCCTTCTGGGTTTGTCCGCTTCCTTCCCTCCGGTGTCATTGAACTCGTTCTGCGAGCTCCCACTTCCTGTAAACAGGAAGTTAGGTCTACCCTTTAGAGCTGTCCAATATGGTCCTCACTAGCCACATATGGGCATTTATTAATAAATTTAACTTGATGAGGATTAACGTAAATTTAAAAATTAAGTTCCTTGGCCTCGCTGGCCTCAAGTGCCCAGTGGTCAACATGTAGCTAGTGGCTATGTACTCGGCAGTGCCCATGTAGAACATTTCCATCCTCAGAGAAAGTTCTGTTGGGTAACACCGCTGTGGAGGTATCCAGGTGAAACGTTTTGGATGTGAGTGCTACTTCGGTGATATTGGCACTTCATATTACACCACATGAGGAGTGCTGGCTGGGAGGTCCTGTGTGCCCTGAGGGATGACTGTAAACTGTGCACATGTGACAGAGATAGCACACTCTTCCCTGCTCTAAACATTCTTCTCTGCTCCTGTCAGCCTGGATGCTACATCCTGTGATGGGAAAAAATTTCTAGAGAAAATAAAATAATTTTAGAGCTGGCCACATGTGGTGGCTCACACCTGTAATCCCAGCACTTTGGGAGGCCGAGGTGGGTGGATCATGAGGTCAAGAGATGGAGACCATCATGGCCAACATGGTGAAACCCCGTCTCTATTAAAAATACAAAAATTAGCCAGGTGTGATGGTGGGCACCTGTAGTCCCAGCTACTCGGGAGGCTGAGGCAGGAGAATCGCTTGAACCAGGGAGGCGGAGGTTACAGTGAGCCGAGATTGTGCCACTGCACTCCAGCCAGGCGGCAGTAATGATAATAATAATAATTTTAGAGCTGCAAGGGAACTTTGGTATTATTTTATAAACAGCTGAGGAAACCACACCCATAGAGGTTTAAAACTTGCCCAAGGTCACTGACAGCTAATTGGCAGCCGAGGATGACCTTCAATAAACATTTTCTTATCCCTGGCCAGACTCATTCATCAGAGTTGAAGTAGCTTGAGACAACTGACCTCAGTGGGCACTACTGCTACTAACAATCATAAAATCATGTTCTGAGTATTAAACAAGGCCAGGCACCATATCTGACCATTACAAACATTACTTCACAAAATTCTCAGAACCATTTTATAAGGAGGTTAGTGACAGAATGTCCTATGAACAGAAATTTATTCTTTCAAATAATAAACTCAGAACCTACTGGCTCAATGCTTTTTCTGAAAGCAGTTCAACAATAAAAGCTGATGTCGCTGTGATGATGTTGGCCTTTCCCTCTGAGGCACAGGATAGTTATTGCAGCTCCAAATATCACATCAGTGATCAAAGCAGGGTGAATGGGCTTGTGGCGATGCCAGCAACTCGAGTCCCGTTTATGAGAAAAGTGAAATCTTTCCCAGGGGCCCCAGAGTAGAGTTCTACGTGCAGTTCATCAGCCAAAACTGTCAAGTGATGCCCTTCTGCAAGGGAGGCTGGACAAATGAAAACGATAGATAACTTTTCCAGAAGCATCAGGCAAGACAGCAGATTAGGAACAAGGGTTGGATAAATCAAGCAACAGTGGAATTGTTCCCATCCTGATTCCGATTAGGGAACTGATGCTCAGCGTGGCAGAATACCTCCCTGTGCTTACCCAGCTAGTGAGGGGCACAGCTGGTTTGACTCCCAAGCTCGTGGGGAGTAAGCTTTGCTCACTGAAGAACGTAAGGAACACTCTGGTGCTGCTTGGTTTCGGGGCTGGTTCAAACACTTAAAGAATAGGTGACGTCTGTGTGTCCTCAAGGGACAGGGGAGAGACTGACCCCAGAGTGATGCTGCCACCGAAATAATGCCACCTAAAGGCAATTCACGAGGAAGGGCGCCTGAATGGCGTGTTGGAAGTGGATACCTAAGAGAACTACTATTGTCTTCATTCAATATATAACACTATATTTCATATGCATATGCATTTAATGTGTATGGATGCTATCAATGTGTGTATATATACATATCTTGGGTGCAGTATTTCATATATGAAAAAATAGATTTAATGCTGTGTTTCATATTTTCCTCCAACTCTCTGTTCTCTGTGAGAGCTTAATCCCGCCAGCCCTGGTTTTGCTAACTAACCATGGACCCTTTCAAGAAAGTTGTTCCTGTAGGTGGTAAAAGACTCTTGTAATAAAAGAAGAGAAAATGGAGCTGCTTTTTCTCCCTTCAAATTGGCAATTATATATGAACTAAATCATTATAATTACAACTCATTATAATTATGGCAAATCATTGTTGTTCCTTCAAAATCATTATTATTCATTGTCATTCATTCAAAATCATTATAATCATTCTAATGATTTTCTGCATATAATTACCAATAATACACAGTGTTGGCAAAGGCTGGCAGAATTCATAATAATTCTTATGGAGGCAATATGTGGCAACAGCTCTAAAATATGTACATGTACTTGGACGCAGCAGCTTAAATCCAATATTTTATTCTGAGGAAATGAATGTGGATGCACATAAAAAAATAGCAGCAGGCAGGCTCACTGCAGCATCGTTTACCGCAGAGAAAAATTAGCAACAAGACAAGCAAGAAAACAAATTGGAGAAATGTATGCATTATCATAAAATTCAAAATAAAACACGTGGCAAAATTATAAAAGCAAAGAAATTACGAACACAAAATGTAGGACAATGCTGTGAGCGCAATGAGAAAGATTTACAGGGACCTCAGTTCCATTGCTTAAGTGGGATGGGCTTACAGTGTGTTAATGTTACTGTATTTGGTCTGCATCATCCACAATCACGCCAACAAATTGTGGGGCACTACAATAAAGTTTGATTTTTCGCTGGAGCCCCGGCCCTGGGAGTTGGCAGGAGATCTCAGCTCCACGCAGTCGTCCTCCACGGGATCCTCCGCGCCCAGGCTCCAGGAAGGGAAGGGAGAGCCCTTAGGGCCTGGCCGTGCTCAGGTCTCCTGCATCCTATTCCACTGCCCAGCGTGGCCCCAGCTTGCTGCCAGGGCGCTGGCAACAGTGGTCCTGGACACGGGGGAAGGCGGCGCCCCTGGCGAGGAGGAGCAGTGCCACCGCAGCCTCGCGCAGGACACGCCCATCCTTTTCAATGACATATTTTATTTTTAAAGTGAAAAGCAAAATGGAAAGAGAAGGGGGTTAAATAAACTGGAGGCGTTGCCGGGAGCAGTGGCTCACGCCTGTATCCCAGAACTCTGGGAGACCGAGGAGGGCTGATCACCTGAGGTCGGGAGTTCGAGGCCGGCCTGACCAACATGAATAACCCCTGTCTCTACCAAAAACACAAAATTACCTGGGCGTGGTGGTGCGTGCTTGTAATCCCAGCTATCCGGGAGGCTGAGGCAGGAGAATCGCTTGAACCCGAAAGGCGGGCGTTGCCATGAGCCCGAGATCGCGCCATTGCACTCCAGCCTGGGCAACAAGAGCGAAACTCTATCAATCAATCAATTAATAAACTGGAGCAGTTTAATCGCCCTGGGATGCGATTTAATCCTCAGCGGGGAAGAGGGGACCGTTGAAATACCGTAAAACATGCTAGAGAAAACAGAGACTCCCGTGCGGGTCCCGGGCTGCTCGCCAGGGTGGCGGGCCGCGCGCATATCCTCTCTCTGTGCCTGCCTCCCCAGTGAGCACAAAGTAATTAGATAAAGAATAATTAGATAAATTATTTTCATAATTAGATAAAAAATAAAGGCATGAGTTTGGTTTGGTTTCGAATAAAGACCTTGAAGTGCTTGGCAGGTGTCCGCCCCCGGAGCCACCTCGGGTCCCCGGTTCCCGTGCGTGCCCCGCCTCAGGCGGTCCCGATCCCGCGGCGGGCGGCCGAGGGGACCACGGGGACGCGGCCTTCCGTCCGGGGAGCCTCCCATCCCAGTCTCCGCCTCGTCCCAACCCCTCCCCAGAGTTGCGCAGGTCAGGGACGCTCGTCCACCTTCGCCTAGGGCCTGCGGGTGCCGGTCCTCGCTCAGCTGCCTCGCGGCGCCCAGGCCCGCACCATGCCGGGGTCGGGGGCGGGTCTGGAAGGAGAGCGCAGCGAGCGGGAGCGGGACAGGGGACGGGGACGGGGAGACGACGCTCCGCGCCTTCCCTCCGGGCCCAGGGCACCCTGAAAGCTACTGAAGGTTGGACGACCAGCTGCCCCTCCCTGTGACTGGCTGGGGTCACTTGGGAGCAGCCGGCCAAGCTCCGACCAGGTTCCTGCCGAGGCTTCTGGCCCCCGAGCCTGTCCTGGCGGAGGAGAGCAGCGCCCGGCCTGACCTCCAGAGGAGACGCGAGCCCTCCACGCGCGCAGACTGCGCCCTCTACCACCCTGCCTCCTGCGGCCCCTGCAGCCCCCACACGCCTACTGCTGGGCATCAGGGCTGCCAGGGGTAGCGCAGGTCCCAGAGACCCTTGAGTACAAACCTGCCACACTTGAGGGGCGAAGCACCGCCGTGGTCAGCAGATCTTTGGAAAGGCGGGTTAGATGAGAAGCCGGGATTGCTGCCCTCTGTCGGGATCTTACCTCTCCGCGCACCCACAATGACAAGGATGGTAAAGCAGAAAAAGAGGAGCAACGATTACGTTGTCGCCATTCCATTTGCTGAGAGCATCTGACTCCTTCCAGGGACCCCTGAGCTTCCCCTTGGACAAGTCCATGTGAGAGACTCGTGGCTGGAGGGACATCTGGGGCTGGAGACTTCAGGTCTCGTCCTAACATTACCTCCCCACCTGGGGTGCTCTTGAGGTCCCACGGGTCCTCCGCCTATTCCCTTGGGTTCCCCAGCAGCACCTGGATGCCGTTTCAGGGCTGACCACCCAGCACTGGATCTTGTGGTAACCAGCCAGAACCCAGAACTGAGCATTGCCCTATGCACTCTGGTCCTGCTGTCCAGTAAAGCACTGACAGTGCGACCAGCTTTTTTTTTTTTTTTTTTTAATTTTAAAATTTTTATTTATTTATTTATTTATTTACTTTTTACATAAAATTTTTAGAATTATTTTTAAAGACAGGGTTTCACCATATTGGTCACGCTGGTCTCGAACTTCTGACCTCAGGTGATCCGCCCACCTCAGCCTCCCAAAGTGCTGGGATTACAGGCGCGAGCCACCGCGACCAGCTTCTTAACCCTTGAAATGTGCCTGCTCCAAGTGGAAGTGTGCTAATGAATGTGTTCGATAGGCTGGATTTTGAAGACAATATGGAAAAAAGTAACATTTCTCATTGATACATCCAAACATAGTGAAATGATAATACTTTGCTATATGAGGCTGAATATCATTAAAATGAATTTCCGGGTTTTTTTGCTTTATTAATCTTTGCAACGAAAATGTAAAACAACGCACTGGTTCACATTATACCTTTAGTGGAAAACTCTGGCATAGACTATACATCTAAAAGCTTTTCTCCATGTAAGCTTTAAAGTCAGATGCAAAATTCCTTTCTTCTACAAAAACATGAAGGATTGTCGTTTGTAAGGGCTGCGCTCAGGCAATTTTGACAGGTACACCCTTGTTGCCAATCATCTGTTTCCATGTGCACTGAATACCAGTCTGTGGCAAATGGTGTCTGCACTGTTTGTGATTTCTAGAGTCCAGGGAGAAAGACAGAGGCAGCGCGCTCCAGCATTCCTGTTCACTATTGAAAACAGACCAAGTCACATTGCTCCTCCATTAGGCTCTTGAGACCGTCACAAGAACATAAGCCATTCTGTAAATTAAAGCCCGGATCTTCAGGGTTGGCAGCAGAGGGAGATCTCTTAGTGAGGATATCCAACAGGACCCAACTCGAATCCCCTTCACCTTCTTCTTGGGGTGAGGGTGTCTTGATAATCATCCTTGCACCCACCACACAGCTGGTAGGATGGCACTGGGCCCCTTCAGCACAGACTCAGGAATGGAACGGGATCCTTTCTGGACACTTCAGCACAGCCCATCTGAGACAGAAGTATTACAATAAAAAGTTATGGGGTAGGGGACAAAAGAAATGCACAAAGCACAGGCATCTCTGGGAGATGTTGCAGGTTCAGTTCCAGACCACCACAATTAAGTGAATATTGTAATAAAGTAAGTCATACAAATGTTTGGTAGCCCAGTATAAATAAAAGTTGTTCACATTATATTGCAGTCTACAAAATGCACAACAGCATTATGTCGAAAAACTACAATAGCAGAGCATGGTGGCTCATGCCTGTAATCCCAGCACTTTGGGAGGCTGAGGCAGGAGAATCACGAGGTCAAGAGATCGAGACCATCCTGGCCAACATGGTGAAACCCCATCTCTACTAAAAATACAACAAATAAGCTGGATGTGTTGGCACGTGCCTGTAGTCTCAGCTACTACGGAGGCTGAGGCAGGAGAATGGCTTGAACTCGGGAGGTGGAGGTTGCAGTGAGCTGAGATTGCACCTCTGTACTCCAGCCTGGTGACAGAGCGAGATTCCATCTCAAAACCAAAATGTACATGGCTCCATGAAAAATTACTTTATTGCTAAAAATGCTAATGGTCATCTGAACTTTTCAGTGGGTCATAATCTTTTTGCTGGTGGAGGGTGTAACCCCAGCGTTGATGGCTGCTAACTGATCGGGGTGGTAGTTGCTAACGGCTGGACTGGCTGTGGCAATTTCTTAAAATAAGACAATGAAGTCTGCTGCACTGATTGACTTCCTTTTAGGAAAGATTTCTCTGTAGCGTGCAATGCTGTTTGACAGAATTTTACCAACAGTAGAACTTCTCTCAAAATTGGAGTTACACCTCTTAAACCCTGGCATTACCTTACCAACAAAATGTATGATATATTCCAAATCCTGTGTTGTCATTTCAGCAACATTCAGGCATCTTTAGTAGGAGTAGATTCCATCTCAAGAAACCACTTTTCTTCACTCATCCGTAAGAAGCAACTCCTCATCCATTAAAGTGTTACCATGAGATTGCAGCAATTTAGTCAGAACTTCAGGCTCCACTTCTAAAACTTCCGGTTTTTCTCTTGCGATTTCCACCACATCCACAGTTACTTCCTCCACGGATGTCTTGAACCCCTCCATGAAGTCAAGTCATCCATGAAGGTTGGAATCAACTTCTTTCAAGCTCCTGTTAATGTTGGTATTTTGACTGCCTCCCATGAATCACAGATGTTCTTAATGGCATCTAGAATGGCGAATCCTTTCCAGAAGGTTTTTAATTTACTTTGCTCAGGTCCACGAGAGGAATCGCTATCTATGACAGCTACAGCCTTACAAAATGTATGTTTTAAACAATAAGACTTGAAAGTCAAAATGACTCCTTGATCCATGGACTGCAAACTGAATGTGTGTTAGCAGGCATGAAAAAAATAATCTTTTACATTTTCATCAGAGCTCTTGGGTGATTAAGCCTCCTGTCAATAAGCAATAACATTTTGAAATGAATCTTTTTTGCTGAGATACACTATGCTTAAAATACTCAGCAAACCTGGCTATAAACAGATGTACTGTCATCCAAGCTTTGCTGTTCCGTTTATAGGATACAGGCAGAGTAGATTTTGCATAATTCTTTAGAGCCCTGGGACTTTCAGAATCATAAATGGGCACTAGCTTCAACTTCGCTCACCAACTGTATTAGCCCTTAACTAGAGAGTTAGTTTGTCCTTTGAAGCTTTGAAGCCAAGTGCTGACTTTTCCTCTCTAGCTATGGAAGTCCTAAATGGCATCTTCTTCAAGTAGAAGGATGTATTGTCTCCACGCAAACTCTGGTGTTGACTGTAGCCACCCTTCCCAGTGGTCTCAGCTAGATCCTCTGCTTACTTGCTGCAGTTTCTACCTGGTACTTCCAAGCTACCGAGATGACTTCTTTCTTAAATCACACATGAACCAATCTGCTAGCTTCAAACTTTTTTCTGTAGTTTCCTCACCTCTCTCAGCCGCCATAGCATTGAAGACTATATCAGCATTGCGTGCTCACTGGAACAGCACGTGTAATTTCCTTCAGGACTTTTCCTTTGTATTCACAACTCGGCTACCCGGTGCAAGAGGCCTCGCTTTCAGCCTGTCTCAGCTTTTGACATGCCTTCCTCCCTAAACATAATCATTTCTAGCTTTTGATTTAAAGTGAGTGACGTACAACTCTTCCTTTCACTTGAACACTTACAGGCCACTGTAGGGTTATTAACTAGCCTAATTGCAATATTGTTTGTTGTGGGTCAGGAAAGAGAGTGGGAAGGAGATGAGGAAATGTCAGAACACACATTTATTGACTAAGTTCAACATCTTGTATAGGCACTGCTATTGGCACCCTATAGTAACATCAAAGATCACTGATCACAGATCACCGTAACAGTTATTCATTGATGAAAAAGTCTGAAACATTGTGAGAATTAACACGAGACATAGAGATAAAAAGTGAGCACATGCTGTTGGAAAAATGAAACTGATAGACTTGTTCGATACAGGGTTGTCACAAACCTTCAATTTGTAAAACACGCAATATCTACAGAGAGCAATAAAGTGAAGTATAAAATAAGGTGTGACTGTAATATGCATGTGCAAAACAGTGGGTTTATGAGACCTTTTTTGTTATTCATTTTAACTTTTTATTATTAAATATTTTGAGCATATTTATAAAAACAGAGAAAATAGTATACCAAATCCTCATGTATTCATCACCCACATCCAGTCCTTATTTTTAAAATGTTGTTAATTGACACATAACAATTGGATGCATTTGTGGGGTATATGTCCTATCTTGAGACAAGCAAACAGGGTGTAATGATCAAATCAGGGTATTTAGGGTATCCATCACCTGAGTCATTTATCTTTCCCTTGTGCTGGGAACGTTTCAGTTTTTCTCTTCTAGCTATTATAAAATACACCGTTAACTGCACTCACCCCATTGTGCTGTTGAACAATAAAAATTATTCCTTCTTTCACACTGTAACTTTGTACTCATTAGCCAGCCTTTCTTCATGACACCCTGTCCCCACAATCCCTGCAACTTCCCAGCCTCTGATAATTATCAGTCTTCCTTCAACTTGCATAAGATCACCTTTTTTTAGCTCCCACACATTGCTGAGAATATGTGATATTTGTTTTCCTGGCTTATTTCCCTTAACGCAGTGACCTCGAGTTCCAACCCCTGTTGCTGCAAATGACAGAATTCCATTCTTTTTAAATGGCAAATTAATATTCCATTGTACATGTATGCCTCATTTTCTTTCTTCATTCATTCACTGAGAGACACTTAGGTGGATTCCGTATCCTGGCTATTGTGAATAGTGCTTCAGTAAACATGGTGGTCAGATGTCCCTTTGATATGCCAATTTCCTGTCTTTCGGGTAAATACCCAGTAGTGGGATGACTGAATTATATTATGGTAGTTCTACTTTGAATTTTTTGAGAAACTTCCACACTGTTTTTCATAATGGCTGTAGTAATTTTTATATCCACCAACAGTGTGTAAGAGTTTCCTTTTTTCCGTATTCTTGCCAGCATTTTTTTTGTCTTTTCAATGATAGTCATTCTAATTGTGGTAAGATGAAATCTCACTGTGGTTTTGATTTGTATTTCCCTGATGGCTAGTGATGTTAAACATTTTTTCATACACTTGGCGATTTGCATGCCTTCTTTTGAGAAATGTCTCTTCATGTCTCTTGCCTGCTTTTTAAAAGGGATTATTTGTGTTTCTTGCCGTCGACTTGTTTTTAGTTCCTTGTATATTCTAAATATTAGCCCCTTGTTGGATAGTTCACACATATTTTCTTCCATTCTACAGATTGTCTCTTCACTCTGTTGACTGTTGCCTTTGTTCTGTGGAATCTTTTTAGCTTGATATAGTCCCATTTGTCCATTTTTGTTTTTGAGGTCTTAGCCATAAAATTTTTGCCTTAACCAATCTCCTGAAACATTTCCCATTGTTTCTTCCAGTAGTTTAATAATTTCAGGGCTTATATTTATGTCTTAATTGTTTTAATTTTTGCATATGGTGAGAGATTAGGGGTCTCATTTCATTATTCTGCAGATGAATATTCAGTTTTCCCCATACCATTTATTGAAGAGGGTATCCTTTCCCTAATGCATATTCTTGGTACCTTTGGTGAAAATCAGTTGGTTGTAATATATGAATTTATTTCTGGGTTTTCTATTATGTTCCATTGGTCTGTGTGTCTGTTTATACCAATACTACACTCTTTGGGTTACCAAAGCAAAGTCCTGTATTGTTCTGAACTTAGGTAGCGTGAGGCCTCCAGCTTTTTCTTTTTACCTCAGAATTGCTTTGGTTATTCTGACTTTTTTTAAAATTTCATATGAACTTCGGTATTTTTTTTTTCTATTTCTGTGACAAACGACAATAGTATTTTGATAGAAATTGCCTTGAATCAATAGTTTGCTTTGGTTAGTATGGTCATTTTAATGACATGAATTCTTCTGATTCATGCACATGGAGTGTCTTTCCATTTGTTTATTTCTTTCACTAGTGTTTTACAGTTTCCCTTATAGACACCTTAACCTTTTTGGTTAGATCCTAGGGATTTTATTTTTTAGTTATTGTAAATGGGATAGTCTTCTTGATTTCTTTTTCAGCTCTTTCATCATTGGTGTATCAAAATACTAATAATACTATATTCTGAAATTTTACTGAATTGATCGGTTCCAAGGGTTTTTCTTGGTAGTCTTTAAGTTGTTCGGTATATAAGATCACGCCATCTATAGAAAGAGACAATTTGACTTACTCTTTTCCAATTTGGATGCCTTTTATCTATTTCTCTTGCCTGACTGCTCTGGCTAGAACTTCTAGTTCTGTGTTGAATAAGAGTGGTGAAAGTGGGCATCCTGTTCTGGAGCCAGTACCAGTTCTTAGAAGAAGGTCTTTCAGCTTTCCCCATTCAGTATGTTGTCAGCTGTGAGTTTGCCATATATGGCCTTTATTATATTAAGGTATGTTCCTTTCATGTCTAATTTGTTGAGAGGTTTTTTTTTTTTTTTTTTTTTTTTTTTTTTTTTTTTTTTTAAATCATGAGGGGTATTGAATTTATAAAATAATTTTCTGTATCTATTGAAATAATCATAGTTTTTGTCTTTCAGTCTATTGATGTGACCTATCACATTAATGATTTGCATATGTTGAGCCATCCTTGCATCTTTCAGTAACTCACACTTGATCATCAGTATATTACCTTTTTGGTGTATTGTTGAATTCAGCTTGCTAGCCTTTTATTGATTTTTGTGCCTATGTTCATCAGGGATATTGGCCTGTGGCTTTCTTTTTTGTTGTGTCCTTCTCTGATTTTGGTGTCAGGGTAATGCTGGTCTTGTAGAATGAGTTAGGAAAATTTCTTCCTCTTCAATTCTTTTTGAAACAGTTTGTGAATAGTTGATGTTAGTTTTTCTCTATAAGTTTGGTAGGGTTCAGCAATAAAGTCATCCACCACTGGGCTTTCCTTTGTTGGGAGACTTATTACTGATTCAATCTCATTACGTTATTGATCTGTTCAGGTTTTCTATTTCTTCCAGGACCAATCTTGGTAGGTTGTATGTGTCCCAGAATTT
The DNA here is from genome assembly GCF_048565385.1 of Saimiri boliviensis. NCBI lineage: Eukaryota > Metazoa > Chordata > Mammalia > Primates > Cebidae > Saimiri > Saimiri boliviensis. The sequence goes on along the minus strand of NC_133458.1, from coordinate 102,871,425 downwards.
ACCCATTTCTTCTAGGTTTTCCTATGTTGGCATATAGTTGTTCACAGTAATCTCTGAAGGTCTTTTGTGTTTCTGTAGTATCAGTTATAATGTCTTCTTTTTCATTTCTGATTTTGAGTCTTCTTTCTTTCTTCATGGTTAGTCTAGCTAGGAGATTATCAATTTTGTATATCTTTTTAAACTAAAAACCACTTTTTTGTCTCATTGATCCTTTGTATTGTTTTTTAGTCTGTATTTTGTTTTGTTCTGATATTTACTATACTTTTCCTTCTAATTTTGGGTTTGTTTTGTCATAGCTTTTCTAGTTCCTTGTGGTGTATCACTAGGTTGTTTATTTAAAATTTTCTACTTTTGTGATGTAGGCATTTAGTGCTATAGATTTCCCTTTTAGCATTGCTTTTTTGTATCCCATAGGTTTGGGTATGTTGCATTCCCATTTTCATTTGTTTAAACACATTTTGTAAATTACCTCTCCATTTCTTCACTGACCCAGTGGTCATTCAAGAGCATATTGTTTAATTTCCATGCATTTGTACAGTTTCTGAAGCTCCTCTTATTTATTTCTAGTTTTATTCCATTATAGTCTGAAAAGATGCTTGATATGATCTTAATTTTAAAATTTGTTGAGATTTATTTTTTGGCCTAACATATGGCCTATCCTGGAGAATGGTCCATGTGCTGATGAGAAGAATGTGTATTCTGTAGCTTTTGGAGAAAATTAAATGTTTTCTAAATGTTAAGTCAAATTTTATCTAAAGTCCAATTGATTTATTTATTTTCTGTTCTAACTAAAACTCAGTGAAAATCCATTGTTTCTTTGTTGAATCTTCTAAGTGATCCATTAAATGCTGAGAGTAGATTGCTGAAGTCCTCACAAAGGGAAACCCTTTAGAAGCAATATTTGCCTTATATATCTGGGTGCTCCAGCATGGGGTACATAAATATCAGGCATTGTTATAGGTTGGTGCAAAAGTAATTGCAGTTCTTGCTTTTAATGTCAAAAACTACAATTACTTTTGCACCAATCTAATATATTCCCTTGCTGAATTGATCCACTTATCATACACAATAACCTTTTTATATTTTTACAGTTTTTGACTTAAAGTCTGTTTTATCAGATATAAGTATAGTTATTCCTGCCAACTTTTGGCTTCCATTTGTGTGGAATATCTTCTTCCATCCTTCACATTCAGTCTGTATCTTTACAAGTGAAGTGAGTTTCTTGTTGGCAGCACATAGCTGGCTTATTTTAAAAAATGCATTCAGTGGAACCAACCCAAATGCCCATCAGTCAACAAGTGGATAAAGAAACTGTGATATATGTGTATACACACACACACACACACACACACACACACACACGCACACACACACAAATATATATATAATATATATATGATGAAATGCACTACTCAGTCATAAAAAGGAACAAGTTAATGGCATTCACAGTGAATGAGATTAAGACTATTATTCCAAGTGAAGTAACTCAGGAATGGAAAACCAAACATCTTATATTCTCATCCTAAGTGGGAACTAAGCTATGAGGATGCAAAGGCATAAGAATGACACAATGGACTTTGGGGACTCAGAGGGAAAGGGTGGGAAGTGGGTGAGGGAAAAAAGACTACAAATAGGGTGCAGTGTATTCTGCTTGGGTGATGGGTGCACCAAAATCTTACAAGTCACTGCTAAAGAACTTGATCATATAACCAACATCACCTTTTCCCTAATAACCTATGGAAATTTTTTTAAAAAATGCATTCAGCTCTTCTATATCTTTTAAGTGGGAAACTTAATCAGTTTCCATTAAAGGTTTTAGTGTTAGGTGAGGACTTATTCTTGACAGTTTGTTAATGGTTTTCTACTTGCTTTGTGTATCCTTTGTTTGTTTCTTATTGGTTATTATTGTGGTTTGGTGGTTTTCTGTAGTGGTAACATTTGATTCCTTTCATTTTCTCATTCGTATTTGCTAGAATAGTGATTTCAGTTTTGTCTGGCTTTTGACAGTTCTAAGCTGTAATATTCCTCAAGCTATATTTTGTGGAACACTTTTTTGGATTCAGTCTAATTGGGTATCTTTAAGCTTCCTGTATCTGGATGTCTAGATCTCTCCCAAGATGTAGGAAGTTTTCAGCTATTATTTCATTCAATAGGTTCTCTATGCCTATCTCCATCTCTTTTTCTTCTGAAACACCCAATATTCAAATTTCCATTTATGGTGTCACATAGGCTTTCATTCTCTTCTTCCGTGTTGTTCTTCTTTTCTTCTTTTTTTTCCAGTGGGGCAGGGGGTGGGTTGAACTGGGTTATTTCAAAAGACCTGCCTTCGAATTCAGATATTGTTTCTTCTGCTTGGTCTAGTCTATTGTTAAAACTCTCCATTATATTTTAACTTTATTCACTGAATCCTTCAGTCCCAGGATTTCTGTTTGGTTCTTTTTAATGTTACCTATCTCTGTTGAATTTCTTAATCAGATCATAAATTGTTTTTCTGATTTCTTTGGGGGTATTGTTATTTATTTCTAGCTTTATTCCATTGCAGTCTGAAAAGGTGTTTGATAGGATCTTAATTTTAAAATTTGTTGAGATTTATTATGTGGCCAAACATATGGCCCATCCTGGAGAATGTTCCATGTGCTGATGAGAAGAATATGTATTCTGCAGCTTTTGTTCTATGTCCTCTTGTATCTCAATGCACTTCTTTAATAACATTATCTAAAATTCTTTTTTGGGTATTTCATATATTTCTTCATTCAAACCTGTTGCTGGAGAATTATTGTGTTCCTTCAGAGGCATCCTGTTTCCTTGCTTTTTCATGTTTCTTCTATCCTTACACTCATACTTGTGCATCTGGTGTAACTGTCTCTTCTTTCCATTTTATGGACTGGCTTTCACAGAAAAAGCCTTTTTTTTTTTTTTGATAGACGTATCTATAGTATTGGCTGGGTAGGATGCTTTGGCTTTTATTTTGGGCAGCTGCAGTAGTTTAGTTTCCACATAATCTTCAGCTATAATCAGTGTCAATGATATCTGTGAGTTCCTCAGTGGATTGGGCTGTGGTTGTTTGTGGAGGCTGTGGCAAGGCTTTGCTGGGGACAGGGATGCCAGGCGGGCCCGTCTTTGGGCCCCAGTGGTGGCAACTGTGGGTCAAACCTGCTGATCTTCCCCTACCCAGAAGTGTGCATGACTTGCTCAGTGGGCTGGGTGGATTGATCCCCAGGCCCCTGGACAATGCATGTGGTCACTGATAGGGGCCGTGTCAGGCAGGGCAGGCCAGGCCTGTCCTTAGGCCCCACAATAGTGCACATAGATGCAGGCTACAGCAGGCAAGGCTGGTCAACATTCATCCAGATGCCAACATGTGCAGACTCTGGCCGACTGGGCAGTCCTCTTCTCAGACTGGCAGAGGCATGTGCAGATGCTACGGCAGCAGGTGGAGCAGGTTGATTGCCAGGGCCCAGACAAGGAGCATGGCAACTCGCAGGGTTAACACTGGGCAGTATAGACCTAGCCTCAGCTCTCTCAAGGGTACACACAGGCACAGGCTATGGTGGGTGGAACAGATTGATCCCCAGGCCCTCAGATCATATGTTTGGGTACCAGCAGTGGTGGCAGACCTGGCATCAGAACCCATGATGGTGCATGCAGGCACCGGAAGTGGCAGATGGGATGGGCTGATCCCATGGCCACTCGAACAACATGTGTTATTGTGGACATAGGTGGTGGGCAGGTGGCCCTATCCTCAGGCTACCTGATGGTGCATGCACTTGCCAGCTGTGGTGGGCAGGGCAGGTTGATCCCCAGGTTCCCTTTACGGGATGTTTGGGTGCCAGTTGTGGTGACAGGTGCAGCAGACCCATTTTCAGTTTCCAGAATGGTGCCTGGGCAAACCAGTCCCCAGGTCCCTTGAAGGTATGTGCAGGTGCCAGGTGCACAGTGGCCCTGCTGCTGGAGGTTGGGGGATGGGGTTGCTTCCAATGGCAAAGGCCCAAGCCAGGCAGCTCTCATCCCTTGGGGAGCAAGAATTCCAGTTCCCTTTGTTCTGGTGACTGCCTCCTCAGTGCACAGTACCACCGATTCCCTGGGCTGTAGAACACTGTGTGAGCTAGCGTGCTGGGGATCTGGCTATACTGCTGGGTTCAGCCAGTGTTGTGATGCTGCAGCCTTCTGGATGAATGTCAGTCAGGGGATGCCAGAGGGATGTGGAGACACAAGGGCTGTTGAGTCCCAGGGAAGGATATAGTCTGGTGGAGGCTGGACTCAGAATAGTGCCATGCTGCAGTGGCCTTGGACTAGGGACGTGGAGGGGACCCAGAGTGAAGTTCTTCTCTGGACTAATGCCATTGGTGGACTCCAGGATGCTCCTTATACCAGTTTCAGGGCCCACAAGGGCTGAGGGGCTCTTCTGTGGCTGGGATCTTAGGAGTTAGCAGTGGCAATGTAGGCGGCTGAAGAGCCCGTTGACCTTCTCTCTGCAATGAGGGTTTCTCTCGGCTCAGAGCTGACCCCAGCTGGGCCAGCGGCTGTGCTTCCCTCCCCTTCCAAGCTTCAGAGGTCCCCGTCACTTCTCTGATTAATTCCAGTGTTCTTTTGGACGCTCCATCTGATACGTGATTGTTCTGTTTGGATGCTTCTTTGTGCACAAGCCCCAGGTGCCTCTAGTCAGCCATCTTGAAGCCCCTCTCTTTGGATGTACAAAGTATTGTCTCCACTTTGTGACTTGTTCTGGGATCTCACAGATCTCATCCCATGTACATAGTGAGGGAAAAAGGAATGGTTGCCTAGGGTTTCTCCCAGCTCCGACTGGCTCAGTATCCACTGGGCAACACATATCAGTCAAGACAGAGAACGGCAGGTGATGTGTGGAACGTGCCCGTGCCTGTGAAACCCCGGGCTTCCTTTACATGCTCGTGGTCTGAAAGACGGAGACCACATGGAGAATGTGTCAGAGAATTCCTCCTCTCACATTCCGCTGACCATGCCACAGACGTAGGCTCCTCACAGATGAGAAAAGGCTTGGGTGGGAGCTCATTTCTTCTCCCTCTGTGCTTCAACTTCTCTTGCTCAAGGAATTATGGAATGAGAGAGAACACGGGATTTTTAACATTTGCTGAATATCCATTATGTGCAAGCCTGGTATACATAACAGGTAGCATAACCTCCATTCTTGAGTTGAGGAAATCGAGAATGGAGATTAAATCATGTGCCGGAAGACACATAGCTGGTAATTAGTAGACTCAGGACTTGAGCGAGACTGTCCCTCTTCAGAGCCCATGGTCTTTCCATGACAGCAGCAATGGACAGGTATGTCCACAATGACCCCTCACATCTACTCTGTGCTCTCATGGTTGGCAGTCAGAGAATGTTAGGCAGTGAAAACCACTATGGACGGAATGTCTGTGTTCCTCCAAATGTCCTATGTTTAAATTAAATCCCCAGCACAATGGCGTTTGAAGGTGGGTCCTTTAGGAAATTGTGATGTCATGAGGGAGAGGGAGTCCTCATGAATTGGATTGCTGACCCCAGAAAGACCCCCTAATCCCTTCTGCCAAGTGAGTGTCCAGCAAGAAGACAGCCATCTACAAACCAGGAAGCAGACGGTCACCAGACACCGAACCTACTGCATTCGTGACCTTGGACTCCCGAACAGCCTCCAGAACTCTAAGAAATAAATTTCTTTTGTTTATAAACCACCCAGCCTATGGTATTTTGTTATAGCAGCCTGAACTGATTGCGACAAGAATTCAAACTACTAAGGATCATTTTAGCTGGGTAATGCGCAGGCGACCGGGTAGCCAGGCTGGCGTAGCGCAAGTCAGGAGAAAACGCGGAGTCAAAACGGAGGGGCTCCCCTTCCCTCCTACAGAGTGACAGAGAGGACAGAAGAGTTCTGCTTTATGACAAGGCATTTTAAATAGCACGCGGATCCTCTGGGAGAGGACGTAGAGCCACGATGTGGGCAGAGGCTCGGGGACTGAGGGGGAAACTGGAATCTGAGTCTCTCTCCTCTGGTGCCAGAGAAATTTTCCAAGGTGGGATTGGGATTGCAGTGAATGACCTTGGATCAAGATCCAGGGACTGTGGGAAAGCCATAGGAACCCCTAGGCTATGAACATTTTATTTTATTTTTTTAAAAGAGATGGGATGTCACTATATTGCCCAGGCTTGTCTCAAACTCTTGGGCTCAAGTGATCCTCCTGCCTCAGCCTCCCAAAGGGCTGGGATTACAAGGGTGAGCCACTGTGCCTGGCCCAACTATCAACATTTTAACTGATAAATTAGAAAATGTCCAAAACGCTTAAAATTAGGCAATGATGCCAACAGCCCACCTCACCTGTGCCAGGAGCCCTCGGTCCCCAACGTTTTTGGCACCAGGGACTGGTTTTGTAGAAGATAATTTTTCCACAGACCAGCGGGTGGTAGGGGTAATTTCAGAGTGAAACTTCCACCTCAGATCATCAGGCATTAGATTCTCATAAGAAGGGTGCAACCTAGACCCCCCTCACACGCAGTTCACAATAGGGCTCGTGCTCATATGGGAATCTAATGCCACTGCTGACTGGACAGGAGGCAGAGCTCAGGTGATAATGTTGCTTGCCACTTACCTGCTGCTGGGTGACCCGGTTCCTAACAGTACCTGTCTGCAGCAAGGGTTGGGGATCCCTGATGTAAAGCATCCCCTTTGTGAGAAAACAAGCTTTGGGCCATTGATTCCTGCACCCAGCTGCTCTGCGCACATGGGATGAGGCGCAGGAGGGAGTCAGGACGGAGGCCTCTGGTCCCTGGCACAGCTATTCTCGCAGTGGCCATTGGTTGATCTCCCCGTCCCTGCCAGCACATTCCGTCTCTCTGCACCTGCTGGCCTCAGTGTGGAGCCTGAGAAACAGCTCCTCCCTCCCTAGCCACCTTCTGTGGACAGATCAACTTCTATCTCCTCAGAGCTGCTTCCCATCAGTCAACTCACCTCCCTTCTTCTATTTCAGAAATGATTCAACATTTTTTTCTTGCACTTTTTTGGCCTGTTACGGATTTTTTGACGTTCAGTGATATTTGGGAAGGACAGATAAAAGTGGGCATTTGGTTTGCATCTCAAGTCATGACCTTTGCCTCATAAACAATCTCTGCATCCATTTCACTGAAGGAAGCTGGCCAGGTGGGGCCTCCTTCCCCACAGGTGGCTGTGATGTCAGGTGAGCTGCTCAGCCTCTTCTGGCTTACTTCCTGTCCACACGACGAGGGTCCTGGATGAGATTAGCATCCATCAAACCTGTTCCTGTAATATACCCCTTCTATTAGGTAAAACTGATGGCAGGGTTCCGTTTATAAAACAAGCTAAACCGTATTTTCTTTTTCAGAATACGTACTTAAGTGCTGAAGAGTAAATAATACATTTTTTTAATAAAAGGCCCCGAGGAGAGAATGTGATGGGGCCTCTGGAGTCCACAGCTACCCTCCAAGTGGCCCAGGGTGGCAGTGCTGGCTGCCCTGAGACGAGGCGGGCAAATTGCAGAGGCACCAAGGAGCTTCCAAGGAAGGGCTGAGGCCTGGCCCTTCCCAGGAGAGATGCAATGGTCAGGAAACTCATCAGATAGATCAACAGTCCTGGGTTCTGGTGGCAAACACATCTCAGAGGGACCTGAAGGTGTGTTTGGATGAGTGACTGGATTGCAACTATGGGCTGGCCTGGAGGATGGGCCCAACAGGTAGCCCAGGATGGAACCCCTCTGGAAGTGCCTGGGCGGGCCGGGTCAGCTGCAGCTGCAGGTGAGCATGCGTGGGACCCCACAGGAGAGGCTGCCGATACCACCAATGTGAAGACAGGGCACAGACCTGGAGGACGGAGTGAAGCTCCAGGGTCCGATGGGACAGGAGGGAAGATAATGTTTTCCTGCTAGAATGGGTGGCTCAGACCTCAGTGTTTGAAGGATTTGACTAGAACTGCACTTAGGATCACCAAAAAGGGAGGTCACAGCATTTGAGAATAAACTAATTTACCTTATTCTAGGATCAAAGTGACCACCAATGCTTTAAAATACACTATATAAAGTGTCAGAAAAAGCACACTAGTTTTTTCTTTTAAAGCACGCTAGTTTTTATAACAATCGCTGTATAATCTAGGCAGTGGGTTTATGAGTGTTCACTATCGTTTTTTTTTCAGCTTTCCAGTATGCTTTAAATTTTTCAGGGCAAAATGCCTAAATGTGGTCAAATAACATTTTATTTTGTAGTTGAGCATTTGAGGAACCCCTGGACGATTGTCGGGAAGCCTTCAGGTTCATACAACTTGAAAACTACTGGGCTCCTCCTGGGCCCTTTGAACTAGAAAATCTCTTAACTTCCTAGGAGGCTCCCCAGGCTTAGCCCAGGAGGTCTGCAGCTCAGGTGTCTGAGAAGCTGGTGTTTTACATCGACTGTCATACGTAGCGTCAAAGCCATTTATGTCAGTGGGGCTGCACCTGCACTCAGTTTTATCATAAAAATGGGTCATTTGCAATTGCCTTTCAAAGGTGAAAACAGATGTAAAATATATTTTAAAAATCCAACAGACTTGTGCCAAGCAGCCAGTGGACTTGTTGCGCCCTGCCTGAGACAAGCACTTTGATAAAAGGCCTAGCTGCAACGGTGCAGAAGTGAGTTGGGAGCATTACTGCCCTTTCTTTGTTCTGCTTTTCAGGGCAGCCGTCCCCAAACATGGGGTGGGCAGAAGTGGCGTGCTTACTGTCAGCCCTGCCTGCTGCAAGGCAAAGAACTGTATGGCCTACTAGTTTGGGGGAGCCCTGGATTTAACAGCATTACGACGCTGCTCCGACTGTTCAACACACAGGTGTGCGCTGCCACTCTCCCAGAGATGGACGCCGCTTTGGTCCCCAAATGCTCTGCAGAAGACTTTTAGGGGAGGGACTATGCTCTAGGACTAGTGCTTTAAGAAGTTAAAAATCAATCAAGCACCGTGGCTCATGCCTGTGATCCCACGGCTTCTGGAAGCGGAGGATCGCTTGCGCCTAGAGGTTTGAGGCTGCAGTGAGCTATGACTGAAACACTGCGCTCCGGGCTGGGTGACGGAACAAGACCCTGTCTCTACAAACAAACAAAAATAGGAAGCAAAATAGAAAATCCTTTGAAAACATGATTTCAATTAGTGACACATCTCAAATACAGCTTATTTGGGAGGCTGGGGTGGGAGAATCACTTGAGATCAGTATTTTGAGACCAGCCTGGGCAACATGGTAAGACCCCTATTTCTAAAAATAAAATAAAACAGAAAATAAATTACTAAATTGCAGTTTAACTGCAGCAGCTACATCCTTCAGTAGCATCGGTGAGAGAAGTATTATTTCTGACCAAGCAGAGCTGTATTTTAAAAGGAAGCCTCCTCCCACCTATGAAAAACACCCCCAGCTCCAGGTAAACTAACAGTATCAACTGCACATTATCTTAGCAATGCTTCTGTCTTCTGACCCACCAGGGACAATTGTCTCCATAGCCTGTATCTCACCCTTTCAAGTAACATCGAGTTTCTGGTTCTTCGGAGACTGGGTGCATCCTCCACCCACCCCAGCCTGCTGGACCAAGGATCGGCTGTAGGTCCTTCCTCATTAGAACCTTCATCTCCATCCTCTTTCCCACTCCCCCACAAAACAAGCAAAGCACATGCCCAAATTCACTTTTATTTTACACACATAGGAAACAGGATCCTATCAAAAGAGAACAAAAAAGAGAAATGAGCCAGCTGTTGCAGAGGAAAAGCATGCACAGATCTGCTTCGAGTTTACTCTGGATCACGGAGGTGCCGGGAATGCCACACGCCAGGAGCTGTCTCACTCCAGGAAGTGGACGCGACCCACCACCCACACAATGGAAACAAGAATGGCCAGGAGATGTCACCGAAGTGGGACTTCCATATGCAGGATCAGTGTTCACAGTAGCACAATTCTAACCAGGTTCAAGGGAAAGCAAAATCCGTCTCACACGAACATGGGAATATAAAATTGTTGCGCCCTAGACATCACTCAGTCTCTTAACACCATTTGCTATCAAAAAGATAAAGGAAATTGAGTCATAGACCTTTGGGTGCCTATTCAGCTGGACCCGATTCCAGGGGCAGCTTAGTGTGCTTTTTCATTACAAAAAATAAAGGGAGAAACTGACATTAAAAATGCAAAACAAATGAACTGGAGGAAGAGGAGTGTTTGGACCCACGCAGTTGTCTTGGTTGTCAATAGTGAGCTTGTGCTTTGCTGTCTCATTTAGATGGAGGCCTGTAGCATGGGAGGTCCCGCCCTGGCGGCCAGCGGTCACACCAGGGTGGGTCAGAGACAGTGGTGGCAGCATCTGTGCTTTCAACTGTATTCCCAGGGTGTCTGTTTGGTTCCCAAGTATTTCCCGTGGAAATCCCCAGGTGGTTCTCTGATTCTATGTCCTCAGAGTGAAAAGCACAGACAACAAATGACTCCGTAGCCACTTCTGTGAGAGGTCTTGATGCTCCAATTCAATGAGTGATGATTTCTCAAGAGGCTCTGATTAGTTCATTAAATATAAGCACCCCTACCTCATTCCTCGTGATACAGCATATCTAGTAATCTAGGTGGCTCAGCTACATGGCTCAGCTACGCGGCATTGCTCGTCAGCACACAGGACAGGTCAGGACTCACACATCATCACTACAACTATGCAGCGGGACAAAGCTAGATCCCTGCTAGCCATCAACTACCCAGGAGACTACCTGTGAGATCCTGGGGTGAGCTGCGATTCCTATCCAGGAATGTGCATCACACATCTTCTTTATTCTCATTTTGACATGGTCAGTGCAGTTGAGTCAGTACTTCTCTCTTTTCCCAGCAAGCTCCTCCTCCTTGGAGCGCAGCATACACGCGCTCAGACCCAACACAACCATCACGCACTACGGTCATCACGGCTGGCTGTGCCCCGCTGACGCCTCAGCTGGTCTCTCTCCCAGAAAGGGCCATGTGACTTCCCAGCCAGATGTGCCCCCTGCTTTCAAACCGCCCTTCAGAACCCACCACTGGAACTGCTGGAGGGAAGGGGACCCCTGGGCCTGAGAACACCCTGGAGAGGCGGTAACGTCTAGGGGAAGACAAAGCCCAGTCCAATCTCAAGGACAGGACACTCTACACACACTTCCATGAACACACTGAAGAACCGGGTAACAGTGCTTTCTCTAAGTCAGACACAAAATGCAATGTCTCAGTTAAGGGCAGGAAGTGATTTCCCGTGAATTTAAATAACTTTTCTTAGTGAACTTCAGATCACCGTCAGACCTCCAATGCAGGCCTGATTCTAGGCAACATCCTGCGGTGAGCGCGGCACGCGCTGCTCTTCGCTGGCGGTGCAGGAGAAGCCTGTCTTTAGGAAGTGAACAGAGACAGAAACGTGACAAGGGGCTTGCTCTCTCCTGAATGTTGCTCCAACATCTTCTGGAAGAGGACGGCTGACGGGAGGACAGGCTGGAGCAGGTCGCTGGGCTCAGCTCAGCCGGCTGCTGCTTCATTGGCTGAGCCACCCGGCGTGGGGCTTCCTGTTAATACCTGGCAGAAGGCGGCTTGCCTGGGATGCCCGACCTGGCCCCTCCACACACCACCTGCACCCCCAGCACTGCCTTCTTCCTCTCAGTCTCTCTCCCGAAGATCTGGTCACACCACCGTAAGGACGTCAGCCCTCGGGGACTGTCACCACACTGCCACGTGAGAGCATAGACTTCGTCAGAAACAGAAGCGACAGAGGAGACACAGTGTGAGTTCACAGATTGTCCTCCATGGAAAGCCTGAGAGAGAGCTGTGCTTGCTGTGAGGATATCAGAGGAACTGCCCTTGGCGGCCCGTGAGACCATTCTTGGAAGTGAACATCCACGGGGACAGAAAGGCCAGGGAAAGACCCTCTCCCGTCTCCCCTCTCATGTGAGGGCGCCCCACTACTTGGCCTTCACTACCTGTTCGTACGGGGGTGGAGGCGTGTTGCAGTAGGCAGGAGGGGGCGGGCAGGCCACACTCCCCTGGGGTGAGTTGGGTGGGACCTGGAAAGCCATTGCCATGGAATTCCCGACAGGGTTCATCCCCGGTCCTCCTGGGTCGGTGTAATAGGGCGGTCCCGGCTGCTGGGCTCCTGAAAGACAGACGAACACAGGTGAGGACAAAAGAGAAAGTCCCATCACACCCGGAGTATGTGCAGGCTGCAGGGCCCGCAGGTCACGCCCCGTCATTCACTCAGTGACAGTGTATGAGGGACCCAACATGCCTGGTAAGGGGGTACCTGGGGCGTGGTGACAAGCAACACGACAGGCAGGCCCTGCCCTCTTGGAACTTGGATTCTATTGGACTGCGCTCCACGTTACCAGTGCACACATCAGCAGGGAGGAAACCGGGTCACGGTAAAGTAACGCATCTGCGGCAAATCTTGGGAAGAGTTGCAGAGGCCACCCAGGCTTTGCAACTCAGCCTGGCATTATCACCGCAGCCCCACAACCCCTCTGGGCACAGAGTTTCCTGGTGACCATTTCTGAAGTAAGGTCTCCATTCCTGCCTGCTGGGCTGGCGTGTCCTCAGGGAATAAGTTACAGGCAGGGAGGCAGTGCACCTGGGCACACGTGGCCGGGCTGTGCTGATGGACGCTCCACGGGTCAGTAGTGGAGCTGTGGGCTGACTCCCTACTGACAGGCGGAGGCGCAGGGTGTGGGGGCGCCAGGAAAGGTGACAGGAGGGCACAGGCTAGCCACCTGACCCCAAATCTAGCCCTGACTGTGAGGTGCTGTTTTCGGCCTGGTGACTGTGATTGTGCAGGTTAACACTGTAGAACATGGTATATGTAAATAAAGAGAAGAAACTGTGAGTGCTGGGTGTTTCCCGGGTAAAGCTGATTTTGTGACAAGACTCAGGTGTATTTGAAGTGAGGCTTCGTTTAGCTCAGGGAGACACTCGAGTGTCAAAGAAGCTGCCCCTGTGTGAATATCGTGTAGGGTTTTGTTTTTTGTTGCAAATCTCCCCCTGACACAGTTTGATCAAGTTCTGACTCTAGAAACATGCCCCTCAAGGTGCACACGATGTCCGAAACCTCCAAAGCCCACGAGTCAGACCGTGAAAATCTGGGCATGTGCTGAAGGAGAGAATGTGGAACAGAAGCACAGGCCAGACCCGCACTGTCCCTCCGAGCGCTCTCACCTGCCAGGGGACATTCGGCACAGACGCCGCCCCGCCCTGCACCTTCGCGTCCCACAGACGCCAGCTGTGCTGCTCTGGTGCATCTCACGCCAAGCTGAGATGTGCTGTGTTTAGAAGTTGATCTACGGCCATTACCATGAGTTTCCCAAGGGCAGATACTAAGTTTTATTTAGATCTGGTTCCTGCTATACATTATACAATTAAAAAGCCAAGGATTTTTAAAAAGAGGCCATCACAATAGTCTAGGCAAGACACAGCAAAGGCCTCTGAATATCAGAGAGAAAATGGAGCGGAGGGAATGAAGCGCTGAAGCTGTCAGCAGTGACTGGCCTGGGACTGACTCGGTGGGGAGCATGTGGGGAGGGACACAAGGGCTGAGAAGAAAAGGCCCTGGCCGCCGGCCTCAATAAGGGTAATCCCAGCACTTTGGGAGGCCAAGGCGGGTGGATCACGAGGTCGAGAGATCGAGACCAACCTGGTCAACATGGTGAAACCCCGTCTCTACTAAAAATACAAAAAATTAGCTGGGCATGGTGGCGTGTGCCTGTAATCCCAGCTACTCAGGAGGCTGAGGCAGGAGAATTGCCTGAACCCGGGAGGTGGAGGTTGCAGTGAGCTGAGATCGCGCCATTGCACTCCAGCCTGGGTAACAAGAGCGAAACTCCGTCTCAAAGAAAAAAAAAATAAATAAATAAGGGCCTCCCGACAGGCAGCAGAATACCAGACAAGGGCGGGGCAGACGGTTAAGTCCGCGCTGGACTGGAGAGGTGGGCAGCTCTGGAGCCTCCTCTAGAAGGCGGTGGTGGAAGTGTGGGCATGCCCAGGGGAAGGCTTCAGGGAGGAGCAGCGCGGGAGGCCAGGAGGGGAGCAGGGAGCATCTAAGGCCGATGACAAGGACGCACAGGCCTCGGGAAGACGCGGCAGGAGGCGGTGCGCCTGGAGCCAGGGCAGCAAGGGGTGGGCGAATTTTCCAGAAGAAGTGATGTCCTCTCCCTGGCTGAAAAGAGGTCAAAATAGGCATGGCCATTTCCAGCGGCTGTGGCCTTGGAGTTCCGTGCTCCCCCGCTGCAGTTTCACACCATGGTGGACACAGGTTCCTGCTGCAGTGGGGACAAACAGTCCGGGCTGGGAGTGAAGACAGAGGAGGGGACAGGTGGCAGCTGGAAGGCACGCAGGGCAAGGGAGGGTGTCTTTGTAAGGACGGAAATGCTTGCGAATATGGGCAGGGGTGGGGAGGGACACCCAAGACAGAGAGGACTTTCGGGGAGCACGGCTCGGTGGGGGCCAGGGGCCTCTGGTGCAGCACTGGGAGCCCACTAACTAGCTGGAAGCTGGGAGGTCGTGGACAGAGTGGGCAGAGCCGTGCGGGGTTGGCCCTGAGAGCCACGGCAGGGGACTCAGCCCCTGCGGGGTTCGGCGGAGGGGCAGGGTGCACGTGGCCGGCAGCCGCCACTGCCAGTGGAAGCGGGTCCAGGTGATTGGTTTGCTGACAGGGAAGTGGGAAAGGGTAACAGGAGAGCTGACCAGGGAGATTCCAAAAGCCTCAAGGACAAAAGGAGCAGTGCATGAAGGTCACAGCTGGGGGCCAAAACAGTGATGAGGAGCGACAGGCCCACTGGTGCAGGATTCAGTGGGGACGATCTGCACAGGGGTGACAGCCAGGAGCAGGGGGACTCCACCGCCCCTCCCCCCACACGGGGTGTGCCCTGGGAGGAGCCCTCAGTTCTGGTTTGTGGTCAACAGTTCAGGTAAACAAAATACGCAGAGCATTTAGGCAGAGGCTGGGGTTGCAGGAAGACTTTCTCCAGAAGATGAGGTAGAAAGTGTCAGGAGAGGTGATTAAAACCACGACAGCCCCACGGTTGCCCCTCACGTCCCAGTCTCCATCAGGCCAGCCTGGGCCTGTGTGCAAGGTGGGGTGAGGCAGGAAAACAGAGGCTCTGCAAGAGAGAGTGCCTCACCAAGGTCACACTGCCGCTACAGCTGCGCCAGGACTTGAACCCAGCAGCAGTGAACCAGAGTCAAACTCTCCCTACGATGACACGCGTCTCTCACACAGGACGGTGAAGTGCGGGAAGAAGTTCAGGCAAAGGTGGGCTGGAAGAACCACAGGAGACTGGGGGCGTCATAGCCCCTGGGTGGAGCGCCATCTAAGAATTAAGGGGCGCCACAGCCAGCACCCCAGACGGGCTGTACTCGAACCCTCGGCAGGTCACCTGTCTCTGGACAGTGCTGGAGCTATTTTACTCCTAATGCCATCCTCTCTCCCTCACTGGGAGTCTTGCATGGTCTGAAAGGGAGCTACAGACTCAGCAAGCCTGGGAGGGCACAGTGTGATGGTAACGGAGACCACCCCTCCTCAGTGAGCTGGCCTGGCCCCGCGGGTGCCAGGGGGATAGCCAGGCAGCCTGAATTCTTAGCAGGACCTGCCAGCTCTCCAGCCCAGCTGACTGGCCAGTGGCGTGTTGGAGGGGCTGAGCCAATCTTTCCTGGGGATGCAGGAGAGTCCGGCGGGCCGCAGAGGGATAGGTGGAAATGCAGGGAGAGGGAGAGGCGGCAGACAGAGTGTATGGCCCAGGAGGGACACAGGCCAGGGGCCCAGGGGCCTGACTCCCGGCAGTGTTCCTGTTCCACCAAGGTCTTTGCGTCATTATAGTCAGCCCCTCCCAACCCAGGGCACGTGGGTCTCTGCTCTCTCCTCTCCAGCCACGCCCTGGCTTCCCCGCTCTGTCTCCTCTAGGCCAGCTGCTCCTCCAGCTGTGGGCAGGGGCCTCCATGCAGGGCAGCAGGGGCAGAGCTTGTCCCTGCCACCCAGGCTGCAGCCTGCTCAGCCCTACACTCCCCACCTCAACTCATGGGATGGCAAGCTCTCCCACGGGACCGGGCTGGCTCTGGGGGACTCCTGCCCACTTCAGAGCCTTGAGTCTCACCGGCTGCCCTAGTTTCCCTCCCCCAGCAGCAACTGCACTGCCCGGATCTGGCCTGCCCTTCCTGGGTCCTCACTAGATGACATCTCCCAGGCTTTCACCCACCCAGACCATGTCCCCTGGAATGCCTGTGCCCACCTCATGCCAGGCTCCTCCCAGCCTCTGGTCTGGCTAATTCCCATGTATCTTTTAGTCTCAGCTCAGAATCACCAGGCAGCCCCCTCTTGCTGGCTGTCACTGCCTTCCCGCTGAGCAGGCACCCCTGTCCTCTGGCACCTAGAACAAGGCAGGCCTGTGGGTGTGCAGCCCTTGCCCAGCGTGGTATGATTTTCTGAGCCTTCTGAATATAAGGACAGAACATCAATCATCCTGCTGCCCTGGGAGCCCAGAATGCACCTGGCATGTGGCAGGCATTCCATAAATACGTGGGAGGAGTGACGGAAGCGGAGGCGCGTGGCGACTTGGATCTGGGCTTGGACTCTGCCAGATTGTGCTGGGTGCACAGGGGTTTCCTGAGAAGCACCTATGTCTGCCATAATAGGCATGACTGGCTTCCCCGCCTAGCAAGCCTGTGCCGAGCCCGTGGCTCCTGTTGAGGGGAAGGCCCCGACTCCCTGCTGCAGGTGAAGGAGGGGCGGGAGTGTGGTCTTTGTAGCAGAGAGGCAGCCAGGCTATGTTTGCAATGTGGCCACTCACGCTGCAGAACCAGAAACGCCACCACCTGCACCCACTCTAACTGGCATTTTCACCTTCATAGCCGCAATGATGGATCCTGCCAGGAACTGGTGGGACAGGACTGAAATATTTGAACATGGAGATGGAGAGGCATTTGGAATATAAAAAAGAATGAAGAGGAAGGGGGATAAACTGTGTACTTGTCAAGAACACGAACCCCTAGGTAAAAAAATTGGTGACCACGATGGAGGGGCTGCGGTTAAGGCTAAAGGGAAGTGGGGCCGGAGGCTGGAGTCTCGTGAGCAGCTGAGGGCCCCAGCCAGATGGAGGCAGCCAGGCAAGGCGAAGCCAGCACGGCCGGGGAAGCGCACGCCCACCCAGACAGCTGTTGGGCTTCTGCTCATTTGGCTACAACTCTTCGCAGGACACTGGCCATGTTTACCCTTCAGGCTCCCACAAAGAGGAGCCACTGAGGGAAGGTGGACCCGGTTCTCACAGAGGCAGAGACTCCTTCAGGAAAGAGAAAGCAAGGACACTTCATGCCGTGAGTGAAACCAGCAGGCAGAAGGCCAGCAGGGCCCGGAATGTGCCCACAGACTTCAGAGACTGCAGCAAAGACGTTCCCAGAAACGCACAGATGATTCTATGGCACGTGGCTCTGGAATCGAAAGCACCTGGAAGTCCTAACCTCAGCTCCATAATCACAAGTAAGCATGGTGAGAACAAAAATGTGAGCGTTCCAAATGAAGCCCTGTGACTAAACAGCACAATTACAAAATGAGGTTATTACCAGGAGCAAATACAGAACAAAGTCAGATAACAATGCCAAGGGAGCTGCAGCTGGGAGCAATGACTCCAGACAAAAAAAAGGGCCTTTTCATGTGCACAGACAGTAAAGAAGATTAAAAAATAAAACAAATGGCAAAAGAAGCTACCTAAAATGGTATTCTCTCCCAAGGAGAATGGTTTGCAAACTGCAAGGGAGAAAAAAAAAAAATGGGTGAGGGAAAATGAAAGACCAAGATATATGAGAACTGAGCGGATGCTGGGGAGAGCTTTCAGACTGCCGGCCTCTGACCAAGTACCTCTCAGAGCAGGAGTGTGGAGGAGAACCACGACCCCAGGGCCCTGTGACACGCTAAGTGCATTTTCCTTACAGATCAACCATCTCACATGCAACCTATCATTCCAGCCCTACGGGGATGCTATGAGATACACGCTATTTCCATTTTACAGATTCAGAAGTGGAAGCCCAAATAAATTACACAATGTGCCCAAGGGACTCTCCTTCCAGTGGACACTGTTGCATCTGTGAGGACCCAAGGGGCCCTCTCTCAGCCAGGAAGGAGAGCTGAAGCGGGAGGGGCTGAGGCAGGCAGCAGGGGCCCACAGAAGGAGCCCGGCCCCAGGACGCTGCTGAGCCATGCAGTTAAACCATGGTCTTCCTGCTACAGCCTCTCACGACTCTCCTGTCATGAGACAATTCTTCCTTATTTTTGAAGCTGGCTGAACTGAGGTATATGTCACTTGTAGCCAAAAGCCCTGAACTACCTCTTCCAGAGAACATTTCCACAAGCAAAAGATGGGATGCCAGGTCACTGCTGGTCTCTCTGTGTCCTCTGAGCCTTCTAGTTTGGTTCGGTTTGGTTTTGAGGTAGTATCTGCTCATTTTGCTAAACTGTCTCAGCTCTCAAAAATATTTCTGAGCTCATTCTCCAGTTTTAGGTAAGTACTGAAAAACTGTTTACAAACAGTTTTGTTTCTCCTTCCTGATGGTTGAGTATTTTAATACTTTAGCCAGAAATTTCAGAGTAATCTTAAATATTAGTTATGATGCTAAGCAATTCAATTTTCATGGGAATTCTTTTACAGTTTCACTAAATGTGATGTTAACAATGGGTCTAAAGTGTATACTCAACAATTATTTGTGGAACATTTCCTGTTCAAAAGGCATAGCTGGCATCACACAGCCCACAATGGAAGGCTTCAGCCTGGAACCCAGAAATTTACATGAGGTCTTTATATTAATAAAAGGCCTTATATGGCTAGTTTTGAAAAAGTTTTGACAATATATATCAAACTGTACTGACAGATTTTCCACCACTGAGATAATCATTGCTTTTGATATAACTTATCATGTTAATTGCTTGCCTGAAATAAAACTATCTTTTCTTTCTTACGAAGATCATGGTTAGTTCTGATGGTTTACTACTTTGACACACTGCCTCATTCAGTTTCCTAAATATGATTCAATATTATTTTATTTTGGTGTTTGTTCCCAAGTTATACTAACTTTACAAAATGAATATGTAGCATTCCTATGATTTGTAGTAATTGATACATTCATTAAAATGAACTGTTTCTTAAAAGTTTTTTTAAAAAGTATGAATTTAAAGACATTCAGGGAGATAATTCTTTGAAGATGTCTTCAAACTCTTGCTTGCTTTTTGAGTTACTGAAATGTTCAATGTCTCGATGCACTTTGGTATCATACACTTTGCCATCTTACCAGATGTTCCAATTCATGAATGCTTCCTGGTGATTTTTAACTCCTTTGAATCTGTAGTGTTTTAATTTATGCTTTTATTTTTGCAATCTTCTACTTTACTGATTAGATTTATCAGGAGGAGAACGGGCAATGTAATTTGCTTTATTGCTTTTTATCAACCACTAACTTTTGAGATTTATATTTTTCTGATTTTTACAATTAATTTGTATTTTATTTATAATCTCTTCCATCTCTACTTCCCAGGCTTAATTTTACCCACTCTTTATATATTTCTGTGACTTTATTAATTTCTGAGCCTCTTTTGAGAGCTCAGTTCATTTGGTTTTTCATATTTTAAACTTTTAACAGAATAAAGTTAGGAATCTATTAATGCCTCTAAAAATCGGCTGAACATGCACTGCATACACCGTTGCATTCATTTCACTGACGCCCAAGTCCACTTCTGTATTCAACAAAGACAGTTCTCACTGAGTCCCAGCACTGTTCCGGGCACTCAGAACGCAGCAGCGACAAAAACAGAAAACCTCAGTTATTTTGGTTCTTACAGTTTATTGTCTCTCTTGCTTACTGCAGAGAGACAATAAGCAAGGTAAGTAAGAGAACTAGAGAGTAGATTAGTTGGTGATAAGTGCCAAGTGTGAAAATAAAGCAGGAAAATTGAAAAAAGAAAAGCCAACAGGGGAGGGGAAAGGGCAGGGCCATTTTTCCTTGTGTCTGCAGGCAGGGCCTCATGGGAAGGTGGAGGACATCAAAGAAATGGACGTGCCGGGCAGAAGGGGCAGGCAGCAGGTGCTGGCAGAGCACGCTGTGTACCTTGGCGTGTCCGTGGAGAAAGGCCAGTGTGTGGCAGGAGGGGAGTGAGCGGAGGAGCCGCAGGAGAGGTCAGAGCCTGCTGGGCAGCCAGGAGGGGTGCTGAGAGAAGAGAGGGCTTCCGTGGCTCCTCAAGGTGCTTCTGTGGGTGCGGTGGGTGCATGGGAGTGCTGGGAGCACGAGCCTGTTGTGCTCCTGTTGCGACTCTGGCTGCCTTGCTGGAAACAGACAGCGGTGAAGGCAGGGGCAGCAAGAGAACCAGCAGGGAGGCTCTCATCAGACTCTAAACAAAGGGTGGGGTCAAAAGAAAAGGCCAGCTGGGCCCAAGGCTCCCGGCCAGAGCCGGAAGGACAGAGGTGGGGCCTAGAAAGAGAGCGGAGGAGAAAACCAGCACTGCACGGTCCTCTACTCCCACGTTTTTGACTCAACACAAAATCTACGGACATAGTCTTTCATTTCCAAGTGGGTGCAGGGCGTACATTTGTTCATTTAAAGACATCTGCAAACTGCAGGTGCCCTAAGCAACTGCTAACCCTCACTGAGCGCTGACTCTCTGGCCCTGTGCTCAGCAGGGGACACGAAGGAAGTACTCTTAGGATCCCAGCTTCAGGGGCTTGAGGCTCAGAGAACTGAGCAACTTTCCCAAGATCGCCAGAGTCACAAAGTTTGAAACAGAGCTCCTAGCATCCGGGGGTATGCAGTTTCCACTTCTATAAATGTATTCAGACACACTTTGTAGTGTGAAATCGAAGAGCCTCTTTCAAATGTTCCATTAATTTTTATATTTTGATCAGATTAAGGTGATTTTTAAATCAGTATTAAAAGGACTTCCTTTTCATATGCATCTATTGGTAAATCTATGGAATACTTCTCAAAGAATACGCAAAAAAACTGGTAAGCTGGAAGCTGGAAGAAGGGAACTGGACTACAGATTGTGTATTTCTTCTTGCACTGTATATACATTGTACATTTCCTCTTAAGGTACCTACATTATCTTATTAAAAAAAACCCAAAACACCTCCTGCTGCTGCCTTTTGGGAAAGAGAGCAGGGAGAGAGTTAAAAGATATGTGGGTATGAGGTACCCAGCCCTCAGGCCAACCTGTTCGGGTTTACAGAGACCAGATACTTGAAACACAGCTGAGATGCATGCAAACATTGCTTTCAGACATCAGGGCCCTAATGTCCCACAAGAAAAGGCACAGACAAACTCGGTAAGCAAGATTAAGTAGAAACTGAAACCACACTCTGAAAGTTTTTACTTTTTTTTTCCTAGCTGCATAAATCAGAAATTGAGTGAAGACAACAGTTTTGCTTGTTGCTGCTGATTTTTACTGAACAAAAGCAAAACTAACTCTTAATAAGGAGAATTCCCGTGCATCCCACAGAGCAGATCCTGGAGCATCTGCCAGAAATTAGAGAAAAAGCAGTCATGTTGCTCCAAGAGAGAGGACTAACTTCCACTCCGGCCCTGCAGAGTTCACAGGTGCTCACGCTGTTCTTAATGCTGCACCAGTAGACTGTGGCCAGCACAGCCCATCCTTCAATGCCTGTGTCTTCGTCAAACCTGTAGCATCTCTCAGTGCAGGGGGCATCCTGAATCATCTGGGGATCTTGCTGAAATACAGACCGTGAGTCAGTGGCTCTCGGTGGGGCTGGGTGTGGGAGAGCCTGCATTTCTAACAGGCTCCAGGGACCACGTGTGTCTTCAGGTCGTAATTTAGTGGCAAGAGCAAGGCACTTGGTACGTGTCTGAGGATTACCATCCCTCCTTACAGAGAAGGACTCTGAGTCACGAAGACAGCCCCTCCCTTCACTCAACCCTTCAGTAAGTTCCATGAGCTCTGGGCCCAGGAAGGACCCCGTCCCTGCTCTGTCCGCACTGCCCCCATGCCCCACCCTGGCCAAGCCACAGAGCCTCTTACTGAGATGGTGGCAGCTCTCTCTCAGGTTCCTTTGCTTAGGTTTGTGACTCTCTCCAAAAGTTCTCCTCTGCAGCTCGCAAGTCACATTTGACCCTGCTCCTTCCTTGCTAATCCGTCCTCGTGAACTCCTGTTACTTTACCATGTCATGCTCTTTAGCCTCTCTCGTTAAGCAGCATATATTTGGATTTTGATTTGAACATCGCATGTTGGTCTTTTTCTTCTTACAGAGGAGTGTTAACGTTCCTCCTCACTGCCATACAGATTGCGGACGATCTTCCTCTGTTACGTTTTGGTTTTGTTTCCTTGCTATTTCTTATCTAGTCTGTTTCCCTGTCCTCCCTCCCTTTTTAACTTTCAGTACTATCTTTGACAGTGGCTTACAGTGTGGACATGTTGCCTTAGATTTCAAGAGGAGCTACTGCAGAGACATCCCAAGAGCTGTCAAACTCAGCAGACTTGCTGTTGCGGAGATTCAGCCTCCCAAGCCGCCTCCCACCCCCTCGCCAGTCCTTCTTCACTGAACCTGGAGAACCACAGGTCAGGCGCTTCCCCAACCTGCAGACGCCTCGAGTGGGGGCAGCAGTGCAGGCTGGAGCGGCTGAGGACGGCATCGTGACCTCAGTGGGGTGGCCTCTGTGCCAGCCAGCCAGGTGTGGACTGAGATTACTGGCACGAAGTGCACTTGGGTTGGGTGCTCTTGAGAATCCCATCCAGCCCTGAGATTCTTTTGACGTTTTTTTTCCTTGAAATAATACAGTGAACATGTAGCAAAGCTAATTAAACAACAAGAGAGAGAAAAGGCACCCCAGAAATAGAATGAAGAGAGGGAAATAACTACAAAGACAACTGTTACTGTAAAAGACGTTTAGAATACTGTGAACAAGTATGCATTCTCCCTGGGTCTCCAGAAGCAAGTCACCCCCCACTGCCGCGCCGACTTCCGGCCTCTGGAACTGCGGGAAGACACATTCCGGCTGCTTTAAGCCGCCGGGTCTGTAGCACTTTGTGAGGGCAGCCCCAGGACACGAATCCAGCACGCACCTCCGCCGGCTGTCAGCAGCACGAGCCCACAGCACGCGCGGCAGTCTCAGCACAACAAAACCAGCACCACTCCCAGAAGTGTCATTACTGGGAACAGTTTAAAACTGCGCGGGGCTTCTTTTTGTTTGTTTGTTTAGGACTAGCCCTGGGATTCTGTAACCCTGTAATTTTTTTCTCCTCTTTTTACCTTAGATCAAAGAATTAACAACACATCCCCGTGGCCCAGTTAAGCCCCTTGCTTTGTTTTCACTAATCACCATCACGTGCGCACGCCTCGTCTAAGCCGCCAGCCCACCTTGCATCCGCCAGCCTCTCCTCCACAGGGAACCCACGCTGAAAATACTGACACGCAACAAACAGCAGACAGAAAACACACCACTTCACATCTTTTAAAAGTATTTTCCCAAGTCATCAGAAGTCTTCTAAGAAAAACAAAACATGTGGGGTGCGGTGGCTCACGCCTGTAATCCCAGCACTTTGGGAGGCTGAGATGGGTGGATCATGAGGTCAGGAGTTCAAGACCAGCCTGGCCAAGACGGTGAAACCTCGTCTCTACTAAAAATACAAAAATTAGCCTGGCATGGTGGCATGTGCCTGTAATCCCAGCTACTCAGGAGGCTGAGGCAGAGAAATGCTTAAACTCAGGAGGTGGAGATTGCAGTGAGCCAAGATCGAGCCACTGCACTCCAGCCTGGGCGATAGAGCAAGACTCCGTCTCCAAAACAAAAAAAAAAAAAAAAAAAAAAAGAAAAAGAAAGAAAACATGACAGAACTAAAAGTGGATTTAAGGTTGAGAAGGTAAAAGGCAGACAGAATGGAAATGCATGTCGTATTTTTGCTGAATTTCCACAGGTAATCTGAATGTGTATGATAAAAGGGATTTCCAACTTCAGCCTTTCACCTTGGGTGGTGCAGCACCCACGTTTCCCTATGAGAGGAGGTCAGAAGTCACTGTCACCCCAGGTGTCCTGTGGATGCACTGTGCCTGCACACGGCACCCGCACACGGCGCTTTCACGGAGCGCTTCGTGGGTAGGGTGGACACGTGGGCACAGGGACCTCACGTAGGGCTGCAGGCCTCCCTGGAACAAGGGGCCTCCCTCCGGTCTTGTTTGGCCCATGTTTTCTCTCACCTGCCCCTCGATGGGCTGGAAGCAGCCATTTCAAATATTAATACATTAGGGAGAAGAGCGCAATGGCAGACTCGGGAGCTGAGGGGATATGGACGAGGACCCGCTTCCCACAGGAGAGGAACACAGCCAGCGAGGCACAGCCTATCGGACCCAGAGCCCTCGTGAGCAAACGTGAGGGAGACACCTGGCAGGCGCAGGGCGCACCCCAAGATGCAGGCACCTATGAGTGGACCAGGATGGGCCCGGGGCTCAGGCTCTGTGTCAGCCCCGACACTGGTACAGCAGAGGACAATGGGCAAGGGACTTAAATCTGTTCTCACCCATCGAAGGTCACAGATGTGCAAGCTTTGTTGTGAGTCATGTAACAACAGGAACTGCCTCCCAACAGGGCAGTCTATAAAAAAATTATTTTTGAAATACAGTCTGTGCAAAGTGTGTTATCTTTGCACATTAAAATTCACATGGAAAAAATCTTTTTTAAAAATTAGCTGCCACTTTTGTATGGCAGAACATTCTAGATATATCCACTTTATGCAAATTCGGAGAGAGGTCACAGGGAGGGGAGGGGGACCACGGGGGCTGGAGAGAGAGGTGCTGAGTAAGAAGAACGGGGACACGGACCGAACGTCGGGCAGACAGAGCTGGAGGACTCGGTGGAAATCTATTCCGGCTGGCGAGGAGGCCTACCACACTGGGTGACCCCGGTCAGCCAGTCCCCTTCTGCCGTCAGGGATGAATGAGGAAGGAATAGTCTGCTAACTGAGAGTGCATGAATAGACTGGCATTTGTGATTTGCGAACAAAAAATAATTTCCAGTTAATTTTTTTCAGCAAAACCATAAACTCAAAAATAATTATCCTGAAGGTGGCTTCCCAGGGCAGCACAGAGTGGGCAATGAGTGTGACACCCCACAGTGCAACAGACCCGTACAACCCCCGACTGCCACACACCCTGGGTCCCTCTGCCCTACTGTTTCTTTAGGAAAAAATCCGGAATGAAAATGTCAGAGCCGCAGGGGTTGGAGATCGGGGAGAGGCTGTCCCCCATCACTCCCACACGTCAGAAGCACCACTGCGTTGGAGAGAGTGACACTCATTCCACCAGTTCTGAAGCCAGATGTCCTCACAACCACAGCAGCCCTGTTTGTGCTTGGGCTGTGACTTGAGGGTAATTAAACTGTCAAAACACCCTCCTACTATTTCCATTTCCTTGCAGTTGGTGTCATTTAGTCACTGCAGGCTGACAGACTTATTACAGGATTGAGACATGAGAATAAATAGTCAGAAACCCCTCGATGAACTCAGCACAGATGAGTGCGGGAAGGAAGGAATCTGTGGATGGGAAACCTCCATCCACTCAGTCACATTAAAGGCAATCACTTTAAAGAAAACGTCAATCACATTAACACCGCACACTTCGTTACTATCTTCTGCAGTCTCTCTCCATGCATCTGTGGGATTCCAGAGTGGAACTCATGACCATTTTTTAGAGGCAGGGTCAAGCCATGTTGCCCAGGCTGGAGGACAGTGGCTATTCACAGGCGTAACCACAGTGAACTACAGTCTTGAGGTCTTGGCCTCAAACCATCCTCCCACCTTAGCCTCCTGAGTGGCTGGGACTACAGTGGATGTCACTGGGCCTGGCTAGCCTCATGACCATTGCACAGGAAACATTACCCAATGCTCTCTTCCCTAACCGCATTTTGATGGTCTTGCCATACTGGCAAATTGATCCTGACTATGAACTTCAGTGGCCACATAACATTCCACAAAGAAGATGGACTATAGTTCAATCACTGTTTCCCTTGGAGCTCTCTTAACCACCCCTCACCACATTCAGGGGCACCAATTTCAGCTGAGGCCACTCCTGCCAGCCAGCCCCTCCTCCCACCAGGCCTACAGCGCTGCCTCAACCCAGGCTTTTACGATTCCTCCATGGTTCTAAAGTTCCTACAGAGCAGGGAGGATTCTCACCCACGCCCTCCGCCTGTGAGAACACGGTGGCTAGCGGTAGTTAGCTCATGTTTTCTGGGTGAGTGAACGAATGAAGACGATTTTTCCTCTACCCAGGAGAGCCTATTGGTGGGACCCTGCCAGCATCCTGATGGGGAAGGATTTGGGGCTGGGCATTTAGGGAGCTCTGACTTTCTGCTGCTGCTGCATCTTGGCTGCTGCCACACGCACAGATAACACAGAATGAGGAGTGCTTTTCTGAGGACTGTTTATTTCATCTTGCAGTTAAGGTGCTAAGGTTTAGAAGGGACCATGGCCCACCTTGGGTCTCACAGACCTGAGGCCTTCTACCTCCCTGACCAGGGCCTCTTCCTTAAATCACAGCTTCTCCAGACTCCACTCGCTTTTCAGCCTTTGTACAACCTGGCCAGGCCTTAAGCCTTTTGGCCAGCAGCTGCATCCTTTGGGTCTTGGGTCCTGGGCTGGCCTGGAGTTCCACCTCTGCATCTCAGCCTCATGCCAACTTTGCCAGCCCCATTCCACCACGTTCAGAGTCCTGCCCTGACCCACATCACCCCCCCGGACCAGGATACCACCAATTTCCTCTCCTCCCCGACCAGGAGCCTCTTTGCAATGCACAGACTCTCTGCTTTCCCATGCTCATCAGTGATGCTGGTCCCAGGGGGAGCCCCACGCAAGCCCCTCTGCACCCCAGGATATGAGCCACTGCCCTCCCCTGCCCCAGTGGATAAGTCTGGGTCCCCTAAAACTCTCTGCCTTTTCATCTTCATTAATAGACATCCTTCGCCTGAACCCAGTTCCCCTCTCTCAGACCAGCAGAGGAAAAATGGGGCCCCGCTGAAAATTTACTAACACCCACCCTGCTTTGTTCGGATGCCTGCATCCCCTGGCACTGCCCCCAGCCTCGGGCATGACACTTACCCTGTGAACCACATGGGATGTTGGGACCCCTTGGCTCCTCTCCCCCACCGGACTGCCAAGCCCTGAGTGGCCGCCCTCTCAGTCCCCACGCTCCCAGGGCCTCCACTGCAGATGGCCTGGGATCTGAGCGGACAGCTGCAGCAGTGTGAAGCCACCTTCAGGGGATGTGGGTGTCCAGACCAACAGCAGGCAGGACCCTGCAGACCCCAGTCTCATGTTCAATAATACTCTGTCTAAGAAGCCACTGAATTCTTCCCAAGCTCAGCACTGTCAATAAATGATCCAGCCTGGACCTGACAGAGAAACGATGGAAACGGGACACTCCCACGGAACCCCAGGAGCCTCCTTTCATACGACAGTCTGGATATTCTGGGATGAGTCACACTGTTGCAGCCTGCAGGATGTATACAATGGAAAGGGGATGGCAAACCAAGTGTACCTTTTGGTCAGAGAAGATGCGCTGGGACTAGCTGCCACTCGCTGTAGAGGGCTGGGGGCTTACTCACTCTTAATCCAAATGGCTCTTCCATGGGAAGCCTTCCTGGAGCTGTACACAGATGGAGTCTCCTACTTACATGGCTTCCTAGCATTCTCAGCTTCCTCTCCCTCACACTCGTGATGATCAGTACCTATAGAGTTGTTTGTGCAAAAGCTCACACGGGTGCTGGAGCTGTGCAGTGCACGTGGCTGTGACTCAGGACTGGCATCCAGGCTGTGCGGTGTCCTGAGCTCCTGCAGGCACCCTAGCAGGTGTGCAGTCAACATGGGCCAACACAGCAATTCAGGCAAGTCTGGGCTCCAGGCTGTGACTGTGGCTGTGATATATCCCGACCCCGGTTTACTAGGCTGCAAACATGGGGGCGTCCAAAGTTCACCCGGCCTGAGGATGAGGGCTGGGCACGTGCTTGGTGCCTGAGACTGTGAGTCCTGTACACAGTCTTGTGGGGAGCCGAGTATAAATGTGGACGATCAAAGCTTGTAAAGCCCCTGGCAGGGCACCCAGGGAGAGGGGTGGAAGAAGTGATGCAGGCAGAGACGGCGTCAGTATGGGCGCAACACAGAGCGGCATCTTGGAGGAAGAACAGGCATTTTCCAGCAGAAGGAGGACGTGTGCAGGGCCCAGTGCAATGCAGGACTAGGAGAGGAGGTTGCTCAAACTAGACACAGAGGAGGTGGGGATGGGTCTGAGGAAGCCGTGAATGTGGCCTTGGTCCTCAGGGACGCTGGACGTACACTGTGAGCCAGGTGAGCCAGCAGAGACCCTCCACAGACGAACAGCACGGCCGATGTGCTTCTGTTTTTTAAGAACCTTCTATGGCCAAGTGGAAGACAGAGGAGCTGACAGAGACCAGTGGCCAGGAGGACTCTGAGCAGGCACTGCTCCGGGGTGAGGCAATGGGTGTGGCAGGATCTGAGGGCCTAGTTGTTGGGGATTCTCCCAGGAGGATAGGGCAGGGAGAGGAGGGAGGCAGGGCTGTGCACGCAGGGATGCATTCTCCTCCTAACACCCCGGCATGCCAGGGGTCAGAATAGTTATGTAGCTACGGGCACGGTCTCGGCACCTCACCTGCCCACCACAAGAGCCCCAGTTCACATGAACGGCAGACTCTGCCACTCGGCCAGGACCACGGACCAGGGATATGTGGCTTCCCACTGGTGGCTGTGGGGCCTCCCGCGCCAACTGGGGCAGGGGCTGCTCCTCCCTGTACTAAAACCTCTGTGACTGATCTGGATGAGACCCAGTGAGTGGCAGCCTTCACCCTCCATTTTCACAGAAATGGTGCACGTTAGCCTATGATACAGCACAAATCTGAAACTCTTCAAATATTTCCAAATATCAAAGACTAAAATCCACTATGGGTACGAAACTGTACTAACCTGACTGAAAGTTTAAGGCATAGCTCCCAGCGAACTCCTGTGGAAAATATATCTTTATATTTTTCTGAGCAACGTTTTTTAAAATAAAGACAATTCTTTCTGAAAGGAAAACCCCGTGGAGTATCCAGGGAAAGGAAATTGTAAAACAACAAATACGCAAGTGACTTTGCATCTTGATAGCCCCCTGTCTTCAGGAAAACAGAAGAGGGAAGATACTTTCTCCTTTTACATCCAATCCCTCTACTTCGCTCCTATTTAAAAACCACTTTATTGAGGTCTGATTGATAGGCAAAAAGCTGTGCATGTTTAATATCTACAACCTGGTAAATTTAAAGACGTGGGCACATCCAGGAAACTACTGCCACACTCTATGGCTATGCCATAAACGTTTTTATTACCTACAAAAGTTTTCCCTGCTCTTACTGTTGTTATTTTTGTGTGATAAGAACATTTGACATAAGACCTACCGTCTTAGCGAATTTTTAATGATACATTACAGTTATATTAATTGTACAGATCTCTAGGACTTACTCATTTTCAACGGAAACTTTGTAAAAGCAGAGGCAAGAACTGCTCCTAGAACGGACCACCTATCTGCAGTGTGCAATCAATGGAGGGTCCCATCCCCAGGCTCCCAGGTGGAAACTGGCTGGGAGCAGGGTGGCACAGATGCCAGAGATACGCCTCCTGCCCCGCCTCTCTGCTCACCTGCCAGACCCCCAGCGCTCTGATGAGCAAAGCCGGCCCAGCCCTCCAGAACCCCTTGGCTCCCCGCTGTCATCAGAGAGCTCCCTGGCCTGTGCCCTAAGGGAGTCCACGCTACCCACCACAGTGTGTAGGCGTTTTAGACGGCTACAGCAATGTTTCATAAGAATTAAGAAACAGCTAATTCATTCCGGCCCTGGGATGCCACTTGAGCGTGATGTGCACTAAACAGACCAAATGCGACTTGGACAAAACCCTCTACCGCCGCAGTCTTTGTAAGTATCTGGAGTACTAGTAACTCCACCGTGAATACTTGCTGATTGCATGAATAAAGGGCAAAACATGAGAAAACAAAACAAATTATTAGCAATAATAAAATATCTAAGCAAATTACTGTTTAGTAATATAAATAGTATTTAGTCCAGAAGAATTAAGAATGGCAAAGGCATTACCGCTCCTACACAGAAATTTATATGTGAAATATGTTTAAGGAAAAAGGCAGAGAGCAAATAATATGCTTATACAAAGTACATCACATGCATATGTGGCACACTGATAACTGTGTAAGAATATATGGTGATGGGCGTACGATAACCTCACGTTTGTTATCTGCACAAATGCACAATGGAGATGGTCATCAGAACTCAAAAAATGAGTGGCACCCCTGAGTTCTCTCTCTTCTGGCACAGTCTGCAGCAGCAGTACCCTTTGTCGGCAGAGGACGCACACCGAGGGGAGGAGGGACAAGGACAGGGCTGGCTGACCTGGGCCAGGATTTGGGGGCTGCCTGGTGTAGGACACGTTGAAGGCTGGCTCCTCGATCAGTGGCGGGGGGTACATGCGCCTCCGGATGAAGAAGCCGGCTCCGCAGCAGAAGAGCACACCCATCATCAGGAGGAACCTGAGGAGAGTAGAGACGTGAGCGGGGCCCCGAGCACTCGGCCCTGCAGCTCAAAGGCCTTGCGCACTCCTCGGGGTCCAGGACCAAGACTCCTGAATGCACGGATTGGAGGGCAAGGGCAGAGCCACGAGGCTCACACCTCAGACTTGGTCCTCTCATTTTACCCAGCGACATTCCTCCAGTGGATGGCAGCAGGCAGACGCTTGCCCGTGGCCTCTGGACAGCCCCGGGTGAGGCCACCCACACCGAGAAGCACCGTAAGCGAGCTGTGCCTCAGCTCAAACAGCCAGTCAGTTTCACAAAGCTCAGGCAGTCACTTCCCTGCCCTCGGCTCTGACCTCAGCGGGACATTTTAGAACAGGAGATGCTGTCTCAGTCCTATCTGAGCACCACAGCCGACGCAGCCTGGGCCTCGCCGTCTGCCTCCTTTTTCTTCACTCTCAAAGCACCAAGGCGGGGCCCGTTCATCCTTCCAAACCGGGTCTCCATTGTCCCATGAACAGCCACAAGGAAACAAAAGAACGCTTCCTGGGGGGCACACCTTAATTACAGAGAAACTATGGGAACAGAAATACAATCAATCAAAGTGGAATCGATAGAAATACAATCTATCAATAGAAATAAAATACAATCAATAACAGAAGCAGAGCTGGATGCTTTAACGGCAGACCTCTGTCCAGCGCACCTATGAATTCTCATTGACTACGACTTCATAAGCATTCAGTAAATGTCTGCAGAATGAATGCAGAAATGGCTTCCTTCCATTCCTCATTTGCACTGTACTTTTTGTTTCTAGAAAAAGAGACACACTTTGAGAAGGACTATTAATTGACAAAACTGACAAACTGGCAAACTCTTGCCCATCTCTGGACTGAAATTATGACGGGCCCCATGGAACTGTCCAGAAGCCATGCAGACACCCACAGGGTGAGGGCAGCTGCTCCCCTGTGAGGATGGGCAGGCAGCAGGGCAGGTGGCGGTCAGTGGCACCATAAAAGAAGCTTAAGAGTAGACGATAAAGCCTTTGAGAATATTAATGTGATGTTAAGTGCAAGGCCATCAGCCAGTCAAAAAGTATTTACTGGATAACCCTGGAAGGCTTATCCAGGGAGAAAAGCCAGAGGCACAAGCCAGGAAGGACTCAGGAAACACTGAAACTGTGGCCTCTGCCATCTGCTCTCTTATTGATTATTCATTCAACAAGTCATCTTCAGGTGCCTGCTATGCCCTGTCACCACCCTGAGCACGGCAGTGAGTAGGCAGGTGAGGCCCCACTTCACCGACACTGAGCTGACAGAGGAGGGAGACAGATACCTACCTACAAACTGACAAGTGCTGAAAAAGAAAAATGGGGGATGCAAGAAGTCTGTGTGTGTGTGGGGGGGGTAAAATATACATAAATATAATTTACTCTTTTAATCATTTTTAAGTGTGTAATTCAGTGCACCGAGAGGTCTGAACAACGGTATCTGCGGTGGCGAGCAAGACTGGGAACTCTGGGTTTCCTTTTGTGACAGCTGGGCTGGGCTGTGAAGCGACAACCCGAAGGGGAGAAAGGTGGAAAGAACGCAGCCCAGGTGCTGGGGCCGGAGGAGCTCAGAGCAGGAGGCCTGGAGGCTTGGTCCCGAAGACGGGCAGAGGGAGCAGCCCTGGGGAGCCAGGGGGACCCAAACCGTTCAGGAGCACAGCAACGTAAGGCTTCACGGGCTCTGCATCGAGAAAACACTCAAGTTCACAAAGGGAACGGCTTCCTCTCCCAAAACTGTCTTCTCTCAGGCGGGCTCAGTAACAGTCTTAGACTCAACACTGAGTCCTGCTGTCAGTATCTGGGCAGAAATATTATACAAAGCATAGAGGGGCTGGATATGTACAGGGTTTACTTTCTCAGTGCCACTTCCAAGAGACAGGGCTCCCTGGCTTGAAAAATGCAGAAGGCACCTGAGATCCTGGCCTCATCCAAGAAATAAGCTAACTCCTGCCCAACAGGAGTGAGAAGATTTCATTTTTCTAGACAGAAGGAAAGGACATTGCAGCTCCCACCTTAGTCCGATGGAGAGCAAGCATAAGGCAAGGCCAGAACAGAGCCACCTGGGATCCACCTCATCCCTTACTGAAATCACAGTCTGATCATTTACTCTATTCGTTGATTTTAAAAATTTATTTAAAATAATTTCTGGTTGAGACAGGGTCTATGTTGCCCAGTGATCTCAAACCTCACCACTGTGCCTGGCCAAGAACTTATTTTAAAAGAGAGAAACTAACAAAGGGGCAGGAGAAAGCGCTTCTAAAACAAGAAAAGAGACAAGGCAGGCAGTTCTTGCAGCGCTGGGAGTGCAGACTGGCTGCTGCCTAGATGTCCTCTTCGCTTGCTCAACAGGTTTTGGAAGTTTTCAAAGGGATTAAGAGAGGAGGTTTGTGCCTTTTTTTTTTTTTTTTTTACATTAGAAGTTACCTGATTACTTTAAGTCAATTTGTTTTTTGATTCCTCTCCCCAAGTGCAGCAGTTCTCAACTCTGCAGTCCCAGGGACGGGTGCAGCTACTGTGCAAGCCCTGCCCAGGCCCCATTCGGGACCCCACATGGGACCCTTGCTGTGGGCTCACCCTCGGTGCCACCTAAGCCAGTCCTCACTCGGGCCCACTGGGCTTTCTGAGTCTACTCAAGGGTGCCACCAGGCCACCTTCTCTGCTCTTGATGATTCCATCCAGATCTCCTTGGTGAAAGGTTCCTCCCGATCTTAGAGTTGGCAGGAACCCTAAAGGCATTCACCTTCAAAACCTTTCTTTTATGGTCAGGAGACACCTTCAAACATGGCTGAGGTGCCCAGGCTGCAGAGCAGCCCCTCCCTGCACCCTGCCCCTTCCTCCTCTCCACCAAAGTCTATCCTCACCACAGAAGCTTCCCATCACCTTTTAACATGTCCACTGTTCTTACGCTCCGGCCCTGCAAGGTGCTGTCCCTCTACCCCGAACGCCCTCTCTGAAGATCCCATCAAAAGTTTTGTAGCTTTCTTCAACCTTTCTGGCTTCAGAAGTTCTATGCTCTCTACCTAGTCACCTCCTTCAGGGTCTGTCTGCCTAAGGACCTCTCCATACGGACCCAGCACAAATGCCTGGCGCCTATCAGACCCAATGTTCATTGAGAGAGAAAATGCATGGGGTGGAACCCAGGCACCCTCCGTATTTCAGGTAAGGCACTGCAACCTCACACCCTAGATGCTCCTGGCTGCATCGCCACCTTGGAACCTGTGTTGGAATCTCAGTGTTACTGACTCAGCCCCATTTTCTGACATCTGGCACTCAGACCTTGCAATAGCCTGACCTCGTGCAAAGGGACTCGGGGGAGCTTCTCTAAATGGGGCCCACCAAGTCGTTGTGTGCCACCTTGCCAAGGTGCCCTGCCTCTGACAGGTGACCCTGGCCAGTAGCTAGGAAGCACCTGGCTGCCAGTGCAGGTACAGCTTTCTGGGCAGCCCAACGGAAGCTGACAGGCCCTACCAGTTCTTCAGGACTTTCTCAAATTTCTCTTCTTTTTGATCATACAATGCCTGAATACCGACAAGCTTTTACATTTTTTACAAGCATCCCTACGGTCTCATCATCATTCATCTGGTGCTTTAGACCAACCCAGCATCCTCACAAGCCCGTTCACAGTTCAGGGTTTCACGCTCCAAGTGGTCCTCCTCTTTCCACCCCAAGGTCCGGGGAGGAGGATCCAAAGGGAAGGCATGCCCTTAAGCTGGGCCATGCCCCGCCCACTGCCACCCCCCGAACCTGCTCCAGTACCGGCCCCCTCCACCTGGAGATGCACACAAAGGCATTAAGTTTTGGACAGTCTTAGGCTACAGCAATGATTCTTCTGTTACAGAGTTTTAGACATTGGCACCTCTGTGCTGTGGGGACCTGACACCAGCTCCCTGGTTCGGGGGACACTACTAGGCAGGGCTTCCCAGGCTGGTCCTAAGGGAGGCCTGGCCAGCAGCTGTAAGGTCAGGTGAGGCCAAGGAAGTGGTGAAGTGATGATGAAAGAAGGTATCACTATTAAAGAACAACCTGGTCACATAACATGTAGAGTCCCCACTCCCTATAGGCTTCCCTAATCAAACCCTGGGCACAGGTGTTAAGGGAGAAAGACAAAATGTGACAAAAATTCAGGTGGCTGCTGTCACCTGCTCAGTAAGGTCTTAAAGTCTCAAAAGGTCGGAAAAGTCAGACTCTTAACCACATAAAAAAAGCTTGCATCATGCAGAGAGCAAACTCTAACCCTTTTTGGAGTTTACTGAAGGGCATCACTACCGCAGAGGAGAAGAGAGGCAGGCAGGTGCAAGAAACGCTGCTTTGGTTTTTAAATAAATCCTTTCCCACATGTGCTCTGCCACCCTGGCATCTCCAGAGTCCAGCAGATGCTCGGAGCACCCCAGCAGGCATCCTGAGGCTCTTGCCCACAGGAGGCTCCCCAGACGGAAAGTGCTCCCACACTTCCCAGATGCTTCAGGCATCGCTCTGGTTCCTGCTCAAGGAGCAGACTTGGGACTGCTCTGTGTGCACAGAGTTGGAGGGGTCACACGGGTCCAGGCTGCCTGTCTTGAAAGCACAGAGTCAGCCGACACAAGATGGATGGGGAAGAGTCTAGGCAATGAAAACCTGATCGCCGGCCAGAATCAGAATTCTCTGATTCTTCAAGATAGCCTTGGCTCCATTTCAGAAACTAGCCAAGGAGCTGCTGAAGGATGAGGCTGTTGTCCAGCCACCTTCCCAGAAGCAGAGATCTTCTTCCCACTCCAAAGTCCATGGAAATGAAAACACAAACTCTGTGTGGGCAACCGCTGGTCACAAAGCCAACCCAAACATACCCATTTTCCTGACCGAGGCTGTCCTCAAGGCCCGCACCCAAGGGAAGGTGTCACACTCGCAGTTGTAACAATGCTGATGGGGGAGGAGCTCTCAGGGTGGGGAGCAGGGAGCTGTGACCTACCAGAAGTACCACAGCCTCTGTATGGAGAGGGCCCGCACGCAGCACCTGGAGCCACAGCAGTCCTCGTATGAGCGGCATCTGTGGAGAGAGGCACAGGTGGTCAGCACCGAGTTGGATGCAGCCGCCGAACCAGCGTGAGGCCCAGGCTGGGCTTCAGTGTGGTCATTCTTGAAGGAAGAAATCAGTAAGAGCAAAACAGACAGAGCTGCTTCCACTGCATTTCACAGATCCAGCAGGGCAGAGAGACATCGGCCCGTGGTCCAGAGCAAGGTGCTGAGGCGGGCACAGTCAGTGCGATGCAAAGCCCCGCGTTTACCAAGCACCCTGTGTGCCAAATCCCAACGGATTCCTTCTGGGAGGAGGCATGACCAAAGACAGGCATTAAGCCTACGAGGAATGCGGCTGGGGCAGGCTCCGAGGCAGCCCAGCACCTGTACAGCGCTCATCTCTGCTGTCTCCAGTCCCTGACTCTGGGGAAAGAATGGCAATACCCCACCACGTCCACTGAGGCGAAAAGCAGAGGCTGTGGAGTTGCATAAACTGCAGGTGTGGTCCTGGTCCTGCCATTTACTAGCTGTGGGACTCTGGTGTGCCTCAGTTTCTCCATCAGCAACACGGGTGGAATGGCAGGGGCACTGCACAGCACTGATTCAAGCTTTAAGGCCTTCATCACCATATCAAGTGCTGATGGCATTATTACTGCTCACGCTGCCTCCCTCCCCCACCCCCCAACGTGTGTGAGGTGTCCAGGCCCCTGGCAGGGCACAGCTCTCGGGGCTGTGCTCAGAAGCAGTTTCCAGAGAGCTGCCTGGGCATGGGCCCTTGCACAGGTCTCGGGTGAGGCACTCAGTGCCCTCCACATCTCTGCCCTTCCCCAACTCTGTGTCCTCCCTGAAGAGAGAAGATGCCACAAAAGCGCAAACCCCTCAGTTTTACAGAGAAGTTTTCACTAGAGCATTCTGAACCCAACTGGATTGGCAGGGATGAGGGGCAAGCCATTTCTCTACAACAGGCGTCCCCAAACTACGGCCCGCGGGCCGCATGCGGCCCCCTGAGGCCATTTATCTGGCCCCCCGCCGCACTTCAGGAAGGGGCACCTCTTTCATTGGTGGTCAGTGAGAGGAGCACAGTATGTGGCGGCCCTCCAACGGTCTGAGGGACAGTGACCTGGCCCCCTGTGTAAAAAGTTTGGGGACGCCTGCTCTACAATATTAAACTACTACCTAATTGTGATCTAGGTTTCTGCCAGTTTTTCCTTTAAAAAAAAAAAGGAGCTGGGAGAAACATACAATTCAGTCCAAGGTCTCGGGCACTGAATGTGTAGATTATTGCAGTACAGATAGGGTTATTTTATGTAGAAGCGGTTAAGAAAACTAGTTAAGATGCGGAGTGAGATCACAGTGGCCTGAACGCAGCAGACCCGAGCTTCAAAGCTGCTCTTCCCTGGTTCTGCACCCAGTGCGCCCGAGGCTCCCGGATGTGGTGCTGCCTCTCCAAACACCCAGCACACAGTGGCAGCTAAATCTTCTATTGTTTCAAGGACAAACTGGGCTGAGAGACACTCCCTCCCCACTCCAACCCAACACCATTCCACAGACAATATGGCAGCATTTATGTCCAGTCTTCCCCCGGCCCATGAACATGAATGCCTACCCACTACCTAAAGTGTTGTGATTTCCATGAGATGCTCCCATTGGCTCCCACTGAGAGGTACCTACATGAGTGCTCACGAATGCTGCTGGTCCTGGCTGGGCGCAGTGGCTCACACCTGTAATCTCAGCACTTTCGGAGGCTGACGTAGGTGGATCAATCACTTGAGGTCAGGAGTTCAAGACCAGCCTGGCCAACATGGTGAAACCCCGTCTCTACTAAAAATACAAAAATTAGCTGGGTGTGGTGTGCGCACCTGTAGTCCCAGCCACTCGGGGAGCTGAGGCAGGAGAACTGCTTGAACCTGGGAGGCAGAGGTTGCGGTGAGCCGAGATAGTGCCACTGCACTCCTGCGACTCCACGCATCCAGCAAGCAACCACGAAAGGGCTACTAGGAGCCTGCTCTGTGCTTTCCTGAGAGTGGAGCAGGGAAAACCCAGGGGAAACCCCTGTTGGGAGGGGCCTTCTCTCTAGAAGGGAGAAAAATAGTAAACAAGAAAATATGAACTGTGTTAGACAGTAGTAAGTTCTTCTATGGGGAAAAATAGAGCCGGCCCTGGCAGGTGGAGACCACGAGGTAGCAGGGTGCTCAGGGAGGATGTGTGCAGCAGGTGACGTCTGAACAGAGAACGTGCAGGAATCCAGTCTGGCAATGAGGGAAGCTGGCACGGGGCCTCAGCCCTACTGCTCCTGGCTCCACGGCTGCGTGCTGGAGCACAGGGTGTGAGTGAGCACTAGGAGAGTGAGACACCTTCGGGGCTGCTGAATCTGGGCCAAAGCCCTGTACCAACAGGACCTTCTGCAGTTCTTCCGGGCCTTTCCCTAGAATCTCGGTGGTCTTAGGTGACCCATGTGTGTGTGCCTATGTGTGTGGAAGAGAAGGGAGCAGTTGAGGGAGATGAAGGACTTCTTGCTTTTAGCATCGGTGGAGTTTAGACAATTTACTGTAAACTGAAAGAGGTGTGACCGTTTCCTCTCGTGAGTGTGCAAAGACAGGCATCCTCAGCACTCTGGTGAGGTACACGGTGAGTGCGGGAGTGTGGAAGGCAGAACGCAACCATGGCCCCAAGAATGGCACCCCTCAGAGAACACACCCTGCATAAGCCCCTCCCCTTTGGTGGGCAGGACTCTGAATATGGGATGGCCACTCCCAGGATCACAGAACATTAAATGAGAAGGTGTGTTATCTAAGTCTCTGCCCTTGCAAACTGGAAATTCTCCTGCTGGCTTTGACACAGTTTTAATAGCAGCCATGTGGGAGGGCCACGTGGTCAGGACTGAGGGTGGTCTCCAGGTGCCAAGAGCAATCCCAGCAGGACCTCGGTCCTACAACCACAAGAAACCGAATTCTCCCAACAACCCAAATCAATTCAGGAGGACTCCAAGCTCCAGGTGAGCACACAGTCCAGCTCACTGCTTAATGTCAGCCTCGTGAGGTGGTCCTGAACCCAGAACCCGACTGTGGTTTCCCAAACTTGACACCTACAGAGCTGTGCAGTAATAAGGGTGTGGTGTTTCAGTCTGCTACATTTATAGTGATTTACTAAATAGGAACAGAGTCAAGGAGAATACAGCTTACAGGTTATGAGCACTTCTTACCTCACACCAGGTTATGTGCTTCACAAACGTCTCAATTTTGAAAGCATCCACATACAAGGTAAGTATTATTAGCACCACATTTGAAATAAGCTTAGAAGCAAGACATCAGGGATGTTGCACCTCCAGCCCGGGTCACGTCTGCAGAAGCCAAGAGTGGACTTGGCCAGCATTTCAGGAAAGCATTTTGCACAGACGCTGCCTCTCCAATAACATGGAGCCTTCCACGACAAAAGGTCACCTGCTCTATCCCTACTTGATTTTCCTATTTTTCAGCCCTGCTTTTATAAACTTCCGTGGAAATTTCAAAAGCCATGGTAACAGAGACAATATGTGAAAAATAGAGATCCAAGGTCAAATGGCTGGAGGTCCCTGAGACAGGACCCCCAGACGGGAACTCAGCAACCACTCTTTAATAATGCCTGCATGGTTCTTCGTTCAGCTTGGAACTGCATATTGACCAGAAAGATTCCCAGAAAAGCCTGTATCACGTGATGTCAGTAATGCCCTACGGTTAGCAGATAACTTAATCACAGAGACAAATAAAGTAAGATGTGACATTAGGCGAAACGACGGTGTTGACTTGCAGTGAACGGCAGATGCTCCTGCAACATTAGCTGATTTCAGCTGCTGTGAGCCCACTGGGAGATTGTGGAACCATGTTATATGGCTGCATTTTACAAAGGTGAAAAACAACTGAAAAAAAATCAGGCCGGGCGCGGTGGCTCTAGCCTGTAATCCCAGCACTTTGGGAGGCTGAGGCGGGTGGATCACAAGGTCAAGAGATCAAGACCATCCTGGCCAACATGGTGAAACCCCATCTTTACTAAAAAATACAAAAAAAATTAGCTGGGCGTGGTGGCACGCGTCTGTGGTCCCAGCTACCCGGGAGGGTATTGGCTGAGGCAGGGGAATTGCTTGAACCCGGGAGGCGGAGGTTGCAGTGAGCCGAGAAGGCGCCTGGCACCTGGCAACAGCGCAAGACTCTGTCTCAAAAAAAAAAAAAAAAAAAAAAAAATCAGCGGATATCACGTTTGTGAAACTTGTATTTTGGTCAGACATCCGCACACATGCACAAAAATGTACGTGTGCCAGGCTGGCACATGAGGCACCCTTCTTCACAGCCACTGCCAGGGAAGCCCCGAGCGGACGGGTTCAAGCTCCTGCTGTGTCCAGGACTGGCTCCTTCCGTCCTCCTGGGAGGTTCTGGGTGGCCCTCAGGCTCAGGCCCCCCAACTATGAGGTCACTTTCTGCTGTCAGTAGTGCTGGGCTATGGTCCTTCTGCCCTTGTCTTCTGTCTAGGTGACACTGGCTTTAATCAAATGGCTATTCCCATTTTTGCCCCTAATTCTACTATACACTGTCCTGAAGTGATCAAATTCTAGGAGACACGACTCTCATGAAGACGCAAATGGGACACCCTGGCTCACTGCCTACCATAAACACCCTCTGCGGCGCGTGCTGACGGTGAGTGAGGGGTGAGGAGGGTGGGGCACAGAGGCGACAGACGCCTGCAGCTTGGGGAGCCCACCATGACCCTCTGAGCTCCTGCTGGTTCCCTCCCACTGCTCCAACACCCTCTGCCACCTGTGATGCGCTGTGTCTCTCCCTCTCAGGTGTCACCCCTGACTCTAACAGCAGCTGCCCCAGCTCCCAGCACAGCCAGTGCTGAAGAGCTCTTAATACTGGTCTCCTCAGTGCTGGCAGCCATGCACTTCATATAAAAGAGGAAAACAGGTATACAATAATACATTTGGTGACTGAGTCATCTTTCGTGAGCTAAATTTGCTAAAATGCTTCCCTTTCAGCTTTACACTTACAAGGAAGCATTCGCTGCCTGCAAACCTAAGCCCTACTGCTTTCTATTTCCCTCGCCGGAGGAAGCAGACTACCAGCTTTCAGACATATGTAGGGCCCTCGTCCCGAATTCACACACATACACCCCTCAGCCTGGAAACATATCCCTCCTAGAATATTCGGAGTCTAACGGATTACAAGTTCCTCTTTGTTGGCAAGACTCAACATCTATGCGATCTAGCTCACTTTTCAGAATCCCAATTTGGAACACCAGCAGCAAATCCACGCTGTCGACTGATTATCTTTCTTCTCTAAAAACACAGCGCGCCTTCCGTGAGCTGAAGACCCATTCACTCTCTGCATTCTTGCGGCTCATCTGCGGCCCTGGCCCGGCTCCCAGTGACGATGCTGGCAGGCCCCAGCTACTCGAAGGAGCATGCAATTACTCAGGTGCTTACACTGTTACCCCTCTTCTCTCTACTGCTTTCTTCCTTTTGAAGCTGCCGGCAAATTGGGGCCCTAAGCACACACACCTGCTGATGTTCCAAAGCGCTGCAATTACAAAGAGAGATTCACTGCACCACTGAGCTTAATTAAAGTAGTAAGCACTACCAGGCAGGCGAGCACACTGAAGACACCCATCACGGATGCATCAAGTCGAACACTCCTAGTGCCTCAGAATGTCATTGCTGCTCCCAGGGACATCTGCAAGACGACGCCTTAGCAGAACACATCACGATGGAGCAAACAGCAAGGCTTTCTTCATCTCATTCCACTCTATGTGCCAGATGTATAAATTCTCAGACTTGCCGTAGAAAGGAAGGAACATTATCCTTAACTAAATCTCCACTCTACAGTACATCTAATTATAGTCCTGAGTCTCTGAAGCACACAATACTTCAAAAGAGTGAGAAGATCACATACAGCAGCAGACATGGATGCCTGCACTTGCCGTCAGCTTGCCTGTCAGCCAAGTGTTCCTTACTGTACCCCTGGATACAAATGTAGATTTCTGCTAGGTCAGAGAATGGGTAGTCCACTCGGAGCAGCTGCTGACAGGTAATTAGGTACTACAGAGATAAAATCAGGGTGCTGGCTTCTCTCCCCTAGTCGATGATGGGAGCTGCAGTCCGTGGGATGCATCATGTAAAAGAAAATGTATGTCTGAGAGTCTATGAGCCAGGAGTCAGACAGGTGTCAGAGCAACAAGCAAATGCAAACAGCAGGTGGTCGCTGTGGGAGTTTCTGAAGCCTAAGAAGGAAGCATGTGTTATGCTTAGCCTTATCCAGGAGGAAAGAGGCTATGGCCACTAGACTCGTTTAATTCTTAGCCTTTGGGTTACATAAATCTCAAGAGTAGGAGAGGGTAATATACTAGGTCAAGGAATGTTCAATGTTAGTAAAGTCACAAAATCTACGTTAAAAAAAAAAAAAAAGCCAAATGTCAGTTTGTAAACCTTTCCACGTCTTGTTGCTATGCACAGAAAGTGTCTCCCCCAAACTGGTGTGTTGAAAGGCTACCCCGCAATGGGATGGCATTAAAAGGTGGGGCTTTTGGAAGGCGATCTGATCGCCAAGGTGAAGCCCTTGTGATAGGGTTGAGTAGGCATGAAGAGGGCTTGCTGCTCGCTCCGCTCCCCACCATGTGAGGACGGAGTAAGACAGCGCCTGCGAACCACGGAGAGCCCTCAACAGACACCAGAGCTGACGGCACCCTGGCCTTGGACCTGCAGCCTCCAGAACTGTGAGAAATAAACACACATTGTTTAAGCTCCACTACTGCTATTACAGCAGCCTGAACCCGAGCACCGCTTTAGTGGTAATTAATTATATTTAAAAGGATTTATAGAAAATCATCTCTGCATCTGGTAGAGCAGCTAAAGTATGAGTAAAATATTCAGGGTGCGGGACTAGAGGTTAAGAGTTGGTGCGGACTGTAACTTTTTGGGGGAGTTTGATAATCCAGTGCTTTCTCCTGCCTGCAGGATTAAACCTCAGCAGAACTTTCTCTTCACTAAGCACTTGCTGGTACCACACCTCCTTTCTCCCACCCAGTCCGTCTCTCAGTGTGACAGCTGGTCTGTTTCCCTCAACCACGCTGCCCCTGCCAGCTAACCCTTCTTTGCATGCTACTCATTATCACCTGCATTCTCCACAGAGCTGAGCCCACAGCACACGTTTGAAGGAGACTTCCCGAGTTAAAAGCAGGAAGTCCATTCAGGCTTATCAGGGGCCTCTAATTATACCTATGAGAAATTAGGTTCTCCAGAGAAACTAAACACAGAGCCTACAGTTTCAGTAGAAAACTCCAAAGGGTACATGAGCCTCTGGGGGAGCAGAGGAGGGCTCAGTCCTTAGCCACCCAGTGCCCTGGCAAATCTCCTTGTAAGGATGGCAGAACTCTGTACCTCACCTGGATCAAGGAATCCACCCAACTGTTCAGTGACTGACCTTTTCCTCCAACCTGCCCGGGCAAAGGCCCCAGGGCACATGCCTTCCATGACCATGGGCACGCTTCCTTGGGCAGAATCCAAGGCCAGCCCCAGTAGGCTGATTCCTGACTCACACAGCCAGTCTCCCTTTCCAATGTCCAAAGGGACTCGCACGTTCTCCCAAGACAGAAAACGATGACTAGCTGGCACAGTTGTGGTTTCTCTTCATTGGGAAGAATCCCAGTTTACTCTCATTTCTACACTTACTGGAGCTTCTGGCAGGATCAACCTTTTTAACAACTGTGACATAGCCAAAACGTTCCATCAGAACTTCTGAGCTCTTCTCAGTAAGTTCTGTCTTTCCTTGCTATACCGGCACAGTACAGTCTCAGACCCAAATAGGACCTTAGGCTTATCCATAAAAAGGGTAAACTTTTACAATTTGGCCCATTGCCTTTACCCTGTCAAGAGCCTTTGGATCCTCATTCTGTCACTCAAGGCATTCACTATTCCTTCCTGGGACCCAGGATGGCTGAAGACTGCCTCTCTATGACGATAAACACACATGACGTAGCAGAGCCACATCCAATAATCACAGTCGGGTCAGGGAGAAATGAGACTGGGGCCTGAAAATGAAGAGAAATCTTTCCATGCTCTAAAGCTGAAATCTAAAACCTGAGACCTTCCCAAAGCCCAGTAGGCTGCCTGGAGAAAGAAAACCAAAGGGAGAGAAAGAAGGTGGCACCATGACGTGAGTCGGGGATCAGGAGCGCACAGAGGAGAGTGAGGTGGGAAGGCGGAGAGAGAGGTGGTGAAGGCTCACGCACTCAGCCCAACCCACAGCCAGACGCTCTCTGCTCAGACGGAGCAGATCAGTGTCAGCGTCAGGATTAAACAAATGGGCAAGTGAATTTTATGGTATGTGAATTACACCTTAATTTAGAAAAGGAGAAGGAGGGAGGGAGAGAGGGCCGGCAGGCTTCCTGTACCTACAATTTGTATATATGATCAACATGGCATGCTTTCCCTACTTTTATTCAAGTCAATGCTAAAGTATTGATGATGAAGTCAATGGTGAATTCCATTAGAGATCTTCCTTCTATGTTGAGATTTTACTAATTATAATTTTATAAATACAGCTATTATATCCATTACAAATCTACGTAACTGGCTTATTTACTCCTCCTGGGTTCAAGCAATTCTCCTGCCTCAATCTCCCGAGTAGCTGGGATTACAGGTGCGCAACCACCACACCCAGCTAATTTTTTATATTTTCAGTAGAGATGGGGTTTTTTGCCATGTTGGCCAGGCTGGTCTCAAACTCCTGACCTCAGGTGATCCACCTGTCTTGGCCTCCAAAAATGCTCAGATTACAGACGTGAGCCACTGTGCCCGTCCACAAGCTTCTCTTTTTTTGAGACAAAGTTTCACTCTTGTTGCCCAGGCTGGAGTGCAGTGGTGTGATCTTGGCTCATTGCAACCTCCACTTCCCGGGTTCAAGCGATTCTCCTGCCTCAGCCTCCCGAGTAGCTGGGACTACAGGCACATGTCACCACACCTGGCTAACTTTGTGTGTGTATTTCTAGTAGAGACGGGGTTTCACCGTTTTATCCAGATGGTCTCGATCTCCTGACCTCATGATCCACCCACCTTGGCCTCCCAAAGTGTTGGGATTACAGGTGTGAGCCACTGCACCTAGCCCAGAGTTTTTAAAACTCCACTCTTGTGTTTCTGGGGTAGAGATTTTCCCTCTTTCTCCTTTCAGTAAATTGCTGATCATTTAAAATTACAGCC
Organism: Saimiri boliviensis; assembly: GCF_048565385.1. NCBI lineage: Eukaryota > Metazoa > Chordata > Mammalia > Primates > Cebidae > Saimiri > Saimiri boliviensis. The sequence goes on along the minus strand of NC_133458.1, from coordinate 102,826,613 downwards.
AGTGCTCGACTTACGACCACTATTGGTTCCGACAGACTGGTCGTAACACGATTTGGTCGTAAGTTGAGTAGGCTATATGTACAGTACTGTGAAATGATGTTATAAAAATCTTTAAGTCATAAGAGATGGTAGTGCTGCCGGAAGCTGGTCCACACTGCCGTACGTCCAGCTGGGCAACGTTTGCGTTGCCAGACGCGGAGCAGTCGTGGCTAGCGATTGTGGTCATAAAGCCAAATGGTCGTAAGTTGCGTAGGTCGTAAGTCGATCAAAACCTGTATTTATATTCAACCCTATCCTGAAAAACAATCCTTCTAGTTTCTGGTTGACTAAATATAAGGTGAAAAAAACAAATCCTGGCCCATATGTCTCTTTCAGAGACACAGTTATTACCAGAAACCACCTTCTCTGAAAGGTGTTTTTCATTTTCCATACAAAAGAGAAAAACAGAAGTCTGCCTATGATCTCACAGTGAGATCCCATCTCTATAAAAAATCTTTAAAATTAGCCAGACGTGGCAGCACAAGCCTGAAGTCCTAGCAACTCGAAGGCTGAGGTGAGAGGATCGCTTGAGCCAAGGAGTTTGAGGCTGCAGTGAGCTAGGAATGCACCACTGTGCTCCAGCCTAGGTGACAGAGCAAGACCCTCTCTCAAATGTATTACCAATTTTAATTTGATAATAAATTTCCTATCACTGACATCACACAGGCATGATAAATGCTAAAGGAATGAGCTGAGTTTGGCAATGAGATCGGGAAGGGAGAAAGATTCTAGTACCTAAAAAATCTGGACACTTCAACACTGAGGTTCACACCTGGCTTACCTTCTCAGCTTTATTTTTACTTGTCACTGTTTGTTAAGTCTGCTCAGGCTGTTATAACAAAATACCACAGCTTGGGTAACTTATAAACAATAGAAATTGATTGCTCATAGTTCTGGAGGCTGGGATGCCCAGGATCAAGGCCCAGCAGATTCGGTATCCAGTCAGGGTTCCCTACTTCATGAATGACATCTTGCTGCTGTGTCCTCACAGGGCAGAAGAGGGCAGGGCAGCTCCCTGCAACCTCCTGTCATCCCATTCACGTGGACAGAGCCCTCTTGACTTAACCGCCTCCCAAAGGCCCCACCTCTTAATAATAGTACACTGAGTATTAGGTTCCACCGTATGAATTTTGGAAGGACACACATTCAGACTATAGCAGCTGGTTAGTTGTTATGCAAATGCTCAGAACTCTAAGTCTGCACTCCAGCTCTGGACTACAGCCTGCCCTCTGCCACCTCTGCCACAAAAGTGAATTCCTCACTGGCTCCATTTCCTGTGTATTCTGCAAGAACTCCAAACTCCACATGCACACAGCTGACATTCTCTACCCAGTCTTCTTCGGAATCTTTCCCGGAACCTAACCTTTTCATGGTCTCTCTCTCTCTGTCTTCCCAACCAGAAACCTTTGATTTATTCGACTCTTTTTCCCTCCACACGGACTCTTCTGTGAGATGCTTTTTGCGCCCATCGCCTGTTCCTCAGCCCTGCTTCTACAGGAGGAGTCGGACTCTGCCTTGCCTTTGCTACAGCCACAGCCTCCTCCCCTGCTAAACACCAGTGGACGGTGTCGCCATACTGTTCCCGGACCAAACGGAGGGTCAGGCTGCTATTTCTCATGGCCCAATAACAAGATGCTGATGAACAGACAAGGAAGAGAGTTTTTATTTTTGCAACCGGTTACTGGTAGAAGGCCTGGAAATTATTGACAGACCAACTCAAAATTACAAAGTTTTCCAGGGCTTATATACCTTCTAAGCTATATGTCTATATGTAAGTGTGCATTCATCTAAAGATATACATGATTAACTTCTTTTAATCTATAACTAAGGTCTGAGTCCCCAAGACCTTCCTCTGGAGCCTCAGTTAATGCACTTAATCTAAGTGGGTGCAGGTGCTGGGATGATCACCCTTAATATGCCTCCTGCTAAATCACGGAGGTTTGGGGAGTTCCTTCAGACCCCCGATAAACTTGTTTGTGGAGGCCTGGGGAGCTTCTTCAGACCCACAATAAAGCTTGTTTAATCCTAAACCGGTCCTGTTAAGAATGCCTTCATTATTTTGTCATGCTTTAAGGCCCAGAAAAGGCCTAGGCAAAACTTTTGGTGGGCTTTTGTTACATTCCAGCCTTCATATATGGGCACTGACTTGTTTTAGTTTTTAATATTTAACTTAAGCTCGCAGTCAGTACTGAAATACTTGTTACGGAGGCCTGTGTTAGTGGGACCTGGCCTGCCACAATGCTGTGTGCAGAAGGGAGCCTCATCCCCTCAGAAGGCATTCAAGACCCTTCTCGCTGGGCTTCTCCCTCCTTTTTCTATCTCATCTCCTGCCATCTACCAGGCACCCTGCACTCCAGCCCCACGATTCCCCACCGCACCCTGCACCTTCGTGTTCCCATGCCTGCACACCTCCCACATCCTCTGCCTCCTCCCCCTGCTTCAAAGATCAGCCCTGTGAGGTCTCTCCCAGCACCATCCCCTGCCGTCCCCCCATCCGTCCTACTCCTCCCTTGGCAGGTCCCCCATTTCTACAGTTCTCACCGTGTGCAATATTGTGGTTAACTGTTAGAGGCTTCTGTCTTCCATACCAGACATGCACTTAAGAGCAACCTATGCATAGCCCAGTTACCCACCTTGGTTCCAGAACCTTGTAAAGGTTTTGACTTAAACAGAAGGGACGCAGCAGCAGAAAGGCAACTTAGCAAAGATGGCAACAATACATTAATTAATAAGAACTCAAAAGCACACAAAGGACATTAATTAAAATGTTAACACAGAGCTGGTGGGGACAGTTTGAAACCAGTTCTCCCAGACAATGATGACCTATTATCATGATGACCCTCAGTGACAGCAGTCAGACAGTATTTATTAGAATATCAAATAAGCAGAAGCTTTGATTCAGCAATTCAGTTTCTGCAAATCCACCCCATGTAATACCGCCAGCATTAAAATATATGAAACATCATACCAAATGGAATTTTTAAAGACTATAAATAGCCTCATGTCTGTTCAAATATGTTCTTGCTACCAAGTGAATTATTAAAACTTTGTTTATAAGCACAGCTTAAAATTTTAGAATTTTTTTTTTTTTGAGACGGAGTTTCGCTCTTGTTACCCAGGCTGGAGTGCAATGGTGCGATCTCGGCTCACCGCAGCCTCCGCCTCCTGGGTTCAAGCAATCAATTCTCCTGCCTCAGCCTCCTGAGTAGCTGGGATTACAGGCACGTGCCACCATGCTCAGCTAATTTTTCGTATTTTTAGTAGAGACGGGGTTTCGCCATGTTGACCAGGATGGTCTCGACCTCTTGACCTCGTGATCCACCCGCCTCGGCCTCCCAAAGTGCTGGGATTACAGGCTTGAGCCACCGCGCCCGGCCCCACCCTGGATGCCCCAAATCACTAAGCTAAAGGGAAAAATCAAGCTGAAACGGCTCAGGGCAAACCTGCCTCCCATTCTGTTCAAAGTCATCCCTCTGCTCACTGACATAGATGCATATTCTGATTGCCTCCTTCGGAAAGGCTGATCGGAAACTCAAAAGAATGCAACCCCTTGTCCCTCACCTGTGACCTGGAAGCCCCCTCCCTGCTTCAAGTTGTCCCTGCCTTTCTGGATGAACCAATGTACTTCTTACAGATATTGATATTTCACATCTCCCTAAAATGTATAAAACCAAGCTGTGCCCCGACCACATTGGGCACGTGTTGTCAGGGCTTCCTGAGGCTGTGACATGGGTGCACATCTTCAACCTTGGCAAAACAAACTTTCTAAATTAACTGAGACCTGTCTCAGATTTTCTGGGTCTACAAGAATTACAGATGAAGAACTGAGAACCTTCAATAGTTTAAAAAAAAAAAAAAAAAAGGCACTAACTGTATAAATGAATGATGAGTTGTCCCTAGGAAATATTCTGCTACTATCAAAAAGAATGGTGTGGGGGACTTCGTATACTGATTTAGAAGCATATTCACAATATATAATTAAAAGAAATAAAGTTGAGCCAGGCGCAGTGGCTCACACCTATAATCCCAATACTTTGGGAGGCTGAGGTGGGTGGATCACTTGAGGTCAGGAGTTCGGGACCAGCCTGGTCAACATGGTGAAGCCCCATCTCTACTAAAACTACAAAAATTAACTGGGCATCATGGCATGTGCCTGTAATTCCAGCCACCTGGGAGCCTGAGGCAGGAGAATCGCTTGAACCTGTAAGGTGGAGGCTTCAGTGAGCCAAGATCATGCCACTGCACTCCAGCCTGGGTGACACAGTGACACTCTGTCTCTAAATAAATAAATAAATAAAGTTCAAATATATACAGAAGATCACATTTTTGGGGTCTAAAGCTCTTAAGCAGAAGATCACAAGTGATAGATTTCTCCCTGTTATAGAGAAGGCGTCTCCCACTTACACCAGGAATCTTCACTGATAAATCCAACAAGAACCAAGAGAAAAGAAATTCTGCTCTTGACTATCTGCCCCCTCCTGGCTGCAACCCGAACGGTGTGCTCCATCTCCTGATGGCAGAATGGTGAGGGTCTGCAGCAGGCACATGAAGCACTCAGCTGGGGAAACGCCCCTGCCCCCACTGCCCAGTGCCACGGAGAGCTCCGCGAAGGAGTCCAGCTGACTTCGCACAGAGGGGCCTCCCCATCAGGCTCAGAGTCTGCCCGCAGAGCCATGAAGGGCACATGCTGTTCAGAGGGGACCTTGTGTCCAGGGAGCCTGGGACTGACCCTGGCACCCGCACCCCTAGCAGGCAGATAAAGCGGCCCACCAGGTGCTGGCTCCACCAACCTTGTCTCTGGATCTTGATTTGACACCTGTGAACAGCACTTCACCCACTCACAGCATTAATTATTCACGGCAGAGAAATGAACCCAGAGGCAGCCCACAGCACGGGGTAATGTAAGCACTTTAAAAGAAGCTTCACACTCCAATGGGAGACGTGGGAATAGGGCCTCAAAGCAGCCCGGTCAAAATCAATAGTGCTGGCAGGAATGGGTCCTGCCTCCTGCTGGATAAGCACTGGACCCTGTGCTCCTGGGACAGACCCTGCCTCCCCCGTCACTAACTTCCCTACACACCGGCTACCTCCCGCTTTAGTGGTGCTCTGCAAATTACAGGTACTCAGTAATGCACGACACTGATGATCATATTCCTTAATTCTGTTTCATGGATCCTATCTTCCCCTTATCCAGCAGTTTGACAACAAGCAGCCATCCATATGTTCCCCTCCACGCCCTCCTTTGAGCTTCACAGGGTGTGAATTCCCTATCATCTCAGCGGAGTTGACCTCCGAGAAGCTTCTCCACATTCTTTCCTTCAATGGTACTTAGAGCTGAACAAAAAACTAAAATAAGTGAGCAAACAGAAGACCCAGAACCCAAACGCCCTGCAGCTCTGCCCCATCCATGCAGCAGCCAGAGATGTGACCCAGGCATGCAAAAGACCTCTGAGGATGCTGCAGGCCCAGCGAGACGTCGTATCTCCTGGTGTCAGCTGCCATGTCCGTAAAACTAGAGGGAGACGGTCTTAAGGTTTCTTGGCATTCTATGAGAATGGAGGTAAGTAAAGAACCACCTTTGGGGCCAAATCTTTTCGTCCTGCCAGCTCTTCAAAGGGCCAAGTGTTATTTTCCTTTTAAATCATGGTGTCCAGTCAAGAGTACTAAACCATCTCTAACCCAGCCTCAATTTTCTGGAGGACAGCAGATTCATTTCAGTTCATAATAACAAGAAACTTCCACATCTAAATCGTCAGCTCTCTCTGGCTTTTTAAAGTCACATGAAAAAAAGTCATCGTCTGAAGTCCAGGTAACTGTCAGAAAGCACCTGACATGTCTAAGGAGCCATGAGATCCGGCCCAGTGAGGCACGGCTCCCGGACCCACCCCAGTGCCTGACTGGGAGCAGCGCCCTTTCTCACGCTGTCACACCAGTCCCAAGACCTGCAGAAGACGGAAGACTCACTGGCTTGGCAGGAGACACAAGGTGGTCGCTTCGTACTTGGCAAGCAGGCTGGACCCTTAATGAGCTAACATCCATCTCCCATTTGTCGCTTGTCTCTGCTACAACACACGCGCCTGCTCAGTCATTCATGTTTTATTCTCTAGGCTACAAATCATTCCCAGCAGCCAGCCAGAGTGTTACGGAATAAGCGGGATGAGGCCTTGAAGATGACCTAGCACAGGAAACTGGGGCCCAGGGAGGTTGAACATTTGCCCAAGATCACACAGCAACTTGATGGCACAGCTGGGCTAGAGAAGAACTTTTGAATTCCAGCCCCTAAAATATGTTCCATCCCCAAAGAATGCTTTCGGACTCACTCCTTCTGTCTCCACTCCTCCACCATTTGTCTCCATTACTAAAGGTATACTGTACTGAGTGCCTTCTACGGGCCAAACCCTGCATTAGCACAAAAGATATAAACATCAGCAAGACAGGCTCCCAGTATAGGGAGGAGGCACACAGATGTTTTATTTCAGCCACAGTAAGTCCTGTGAAGGACCATGGTATCCATGTCCCGAAGAGGGGTATGGTCTGCAGAGACGGACCCTCATCACCAGCGCTCCGGGGACGACACCACAGCGTGCTTAGACAAGCACTCCCCAGATGTCAGCCACTGCATTCCCAGGCTGTGTGTCTGGCAGAGTCAGTGTCTCAGCTAGTCTGGGACAACTGAGGGCCACTCTCTGCTCTGTCCTGCTGCAGAGGCAGACGCAAAGAAGTGAGCAGGTCTTGGCTGTCCTTGTGGTGAGCTGGGGCCACACGGTGCTGCTGGAATGGGCTCTGCCTCCTGCTGGATAAGCCCTGGACCCTGTGTGACAAACGTGCACCTCTGTCAGCTGTGGAGGAGCCTCTCGAGGTCCCTGTCCACACTCTGGCATACAGGCACACTGCGTCACCTTCAGCCTGCTGCTGCCTCCCAGGCCACCACCTCTCTGCTCTTCCACAGGCCATGTCCTCTCATGGGTGGTGGCTGTGAGACGGGTTGCCTCTGGGGAGCTGAGGAGTACCTGGGCTGGAAATCTCAGTGGAGAGGGAAATCTCAGCAAAGAGGGTGACATTCCTCATAACCACTGCTCCTGACCAAAGAGGAGTGCACTGCTCACAAAGGGATGGTGGTGTCCACTCAGGTGTGGAGGAAGGACCAGGTAACCTCTGGAAGATACTGAAGATGTGCTGGGAAAGGCTGCCTCCCAGAGCATCACCAAGAGCATGGCCGGCAGCGAGGTGAGCTTGTCCCCTGGGGCAGAGGTCCCCAGGTAAAGTCAGGGGACCCATCAGCCACCTCTGGACACAGAACCCCCGGTCTTCTCCAAGGTCTATGTTAAAATCTGCCAAATGAAACTGCAAATATTAGGGAGACTGCAGGCATTACAAACAGTGACTGAGTCCGTACTCTGCACCTCACATGCACAGCAGTGTTTATACTGCACGGCAAGCCAGTGCACCAGGCACCATGACCACACCTCCTTTACAGAGAACTGAAGCCGCAGGCTGAACAGTGCCTGGGGCTACCTCCTCCCATGCCTCTCCACCTTGCTGCACCACAGGAGCAGCAGGCACAGACTCTGTGACAGGCAGGAGCTCCCTGTCGCCTGATGCGGGAGGACTCAGTGCTCCCTGCAGCCACCTGGATGTCAGACTGAGCTCCCAGACGTGGACCCGTGTCCAGACTCTTCTCTGAAAAATGCCGCCACCTCAGTCGGCAGCACTTTCGGGACTGGGAGGGTAGTGTGCAGCTTTGCGGCTTTGGATCCTGCAGGACATGCTCCTCGGTCGCCTCCCACGTTTATCTTCTCATCTTTGGGCTCCAGGAAGCTCACACAGTGGCCCCTGTTTCAGGCCACGCTGCCTAAGGAGCTGAGGGAGCAAGGCCCGAGCAGAACCGTGACTCGAGGAGAGAATGCAAGCCACGGGCCGGGACTGCTGAGGCTGCACAGCCACCTGCTACTTTCCAACCACACGCTGCTAAGAGGAGACACCTAGTAAGTCCTGACCCAAAGCACAGAGAGGCACATTTTAATTCAGAGCTCTTGGAAGGGCAGCTTGCAACAGGAAAGGCAGGCAGTGAAGGAAAGTGGAAGGGAAAAAGAAACATTATTGGAGGGAATAGGAATGTACTGCTTTTCTGTTCAGATCCCAAAGGGTCTTTTTCTTCAAAAAGGAGTATATCTTGTTTACACATGTAATACAGAGTCTCCCACACCAATAATGGAAAAATAGCAAATTAAGGAAATGAAACAAACCTTGATGCAGGGCTAGGGTAGAAAGACAGATCATTTAGCACAAAGAAATCAGGACAGGTGAGAATAATTTTGAATGTCTAGGTAGCAACAGCGGAAACCCTACATTTCATTAAAAGAGATCAGTCTCTGTTAGCTTACTAAGTGGCATGCTGGAATGAAACGCAGGGACAGGCAGAGTGGGGAGGAGGCAGCTGCCTTCTGGGATTTCTGGCGAGATAGAATGAAATCAGATTATCAAATATACAAGTAAAATCTCTAAAACAAGTTTGCAACCTAGGCGTTCCCTCCCCAATGCATTCCGCATGATGAGTTACACTCACGAAACAGAGGTGTTATTTGAAATATATTTTCCACAGAGGAAAGGAAAAAAACCACCTCTAACAAAATAGGACGCCACCCTGAGTCAACATATCTGTAAGGAATAATCTATTTTGGAGAATCTTAGATAAAGCACTTTACTCAGATGAAATTAAACGTAGAATATGTGTACATTTTACATGACATCCTCTATAATTTAAGATTTTTTTGAGACAGACTTTCACTTTGTAGCCCAAGCTGGGGTGCAGCAGCATGATCTTGGCTCACTGCAACATCCACCTCTGGGGCTCAAGCAATTCTCATGCCTCAGCCTCCTCTGTAGCTGGGACTACAGGCTCGTGCCACTATGCCCAGCTAATCTTTTGTGTGTATATTTTAGTAGAGATGGGGTTTCATCATGTTGCCCACGGTGGTCTCAAACTCCTGAGCTCAGGAGATCTGCCCATCTCAGCCTCCCAAAAGGGCGGATTACAGGCGTGAGCCACTACACTCGGCCAATTTTAAGGTTTTTTTAAAGATGTTTCAGAAATGACCAGTCAGTCTCACATGACTGTACCACCGCTGCCTGAGGCCCAGGTACCCTCCCTGTCCTGCACACCGCAACGCACAACAACTGACGTGGTGGCCCTCCATAGACACCTGCATCTGGAATGAATGAAGTGCAGCCATCACCATCCCCAGGACAACACCCTGCACACTGGCCATGTGTCCAGAGGCCAGGCCAGCCGTAGTGTGCAACGGCAGCTCGCCAGCCTCCACTGCATCCCGCCCAAGCCCCCGGCAGAAGGGCGAGCCTGGGCTGGATATGAGTCTCCTGTACCTGCACTGCCTTCTGCACCAAGGTGGCAGAAACCACAGCGGGCTCCAGCGATCAACAGTCACGTACCCTCAAGGTTAACTCTGGGGCAGCTGTGCCTCCTGCAGGCTAAGCGCTGCCAGTGGGGGTGTAGCTACCGTCTCTTGCCTGCAGCAGACCTCTCCTGAAGCAAGAGAAGCTTGGATGGAGTGGAATACAGCTAAGCAATTTCTACTCATTCTCCTTGAAGAAAAATGCTTCATGACCCCAACCTGAAGGGCAGTGGAGAAAACAGCTTTGGAGAAGACAGCTTTTGAGCATCAGATCTCTGGACCGGTTAGGGCACTGGACAAGCTACCACACGTGTGCCAGCTGCTCTTTCTCCTTGGCATCACACTGGGTTCACTGCTGTATCAGGACACTGCCGTCCCTCGCATGTGCAGGGAAGCGGCACACTGAGTCTGTAGCACTCATCTCACGAGCATATGTGAGAGAGGTGAGCTGGCCTTGGGTTTGTTCTGTTTTTACAACTTCTGCACTGGCCATATACAGGCCCCGTGCCTCAAACCCAGCAGGTTTTACAGACGAAGCAGCTGCTGAGATCACAGAGCCGATAAACAACACAGTGGAGGGATGGGAAGGCTGCTTCTATACAGAGGTGGGGACCGCACCACGTGGGGAATGTGCTCCATGCTACTGCATGGGCCACTTTAAAACGGTTCATTCTTTTCTCTGAATTTCACCTCAATTAAATAAAAAAGTAACAGGGCAAATATGTGAACTCTGCACAAACATGATGACATACATCAGGTGCCACGCACTGGGCCACGCGGCAGGGTCACAGAATGCAGAGCCCACGGCCCCATCCCAAAGCACTCGCCGCGTGGTGCAGTTCGCTGGTGGTGTCAGCACTCTCTCAGAGCCAAAACAGGGAGGGAGGAACAACCTCTTATGGGGAGTTTGAGTCAGAAGAGGCTCAGAGAACTGGGAAACAACCAAAGGTCCCCTGCGTGGGTGGGCGTTGCTGACCGAATGGTGGGCGCTGCAAGGAAACGCATCCGCTCACCATCGAGGATGGCCGCTGTCAGGCACTATCCTATGCCTTGCGGCGGAGTCAAGTATTTATAACTTGTTGCCCTCGTGAGACTCACAATAGAGAAGGAAGATAAAGCCAGACACTCTCTTCAAAGTCTACTGTTGAAAGGACCTTGTTCCTGATGGTTTTAAGCAAAAAAGTGACATGAAAATTTGGAAAGAAGTGAGAACTGGATGGGAGAAGAGGCTGAAAGGAGACCAGTTAGCAAGTTTCTGCAGTGGTTTAGAGGGGCATTCTTGGATCTGGATGTGAGTGAGGACACTAGGAACCAAGGGGAGAAACAGAAAGACCAGAGGCGGACCGAGAAGACCCGTGGGGGGGGGTGGGGCTTCCTGGCACCATGAGGTCAGAAGACCTTAATTCACGTACTGGACACAGGACAATGCTGGGCCTGGAGTAGGTGCTTAATAACTGTTACCTGCTGTTATTCCCATGCTGAGCTTCGTGTTCTAACAGTGACTTGGCTTTTCCATTTTTCTGGACAGTGCACCTAGGGGGCTCTGGATCCTTCTCCCCCCCATTGGAATAGAAAAGCAGGAAAGAAAACTGAGCCACAGGCCTGAGTGACAAGAGCAGGGCTTGTCTTTGTGTTTCCTGGCTCCAGCTCAATGTAAAATACTTTCCAAATATGCAGGGAACAAGTGAATTAATAAAGAACAAATGAACAAGTCAATACAAGAACAGCAGTGACCTCTGACGCCCAAGCTCTGACAAAGCTCATCTATAAAACAACTGGAGAAATAGGTTTTCAAGGCAGCGCACAAAGGAGGAGGCCCAAGGTCCACGTTTGCACAAGAAGCTGAACAAGGAAATAAAGTGTACTGATGAAAATTCATTATGCCAAGAAGACCCAAAATATTTTCTCTTCCTGTTATCCCATTTCCATTTCTCTTCAATCTGACAACTCTGTAATTAGAGCCCAAGTCCTTACACTGCTGCTTTATTTTCCAAGTGGGGTCTGCCTTTCTGCAGCTGCAGAGGCTTCCTGCCAGGGCCCCCACGCCACAGGGCATATTGACTCCTGCTTGTCAGTATAAAACCAAGACAAGGAACATGGCCAGCTTCCCCGTGCTCCACCCCCACTGACAGATGGACAGCCTTCCCGTCCTACACTGGGCTCCTCAAGAATGACAAGGAACAGGCTGGGCAAGGTGGCTTACACCTCTAATCCCAGCACTTTGGGAGGCCAAGGTGGGCGGATCGCTTGAGGTCAGGAGTCGAGACCAGCCTGGCCAACATGGTGAAACCCCATTTCTACTAAAAATACAAAATTAGCTGGGTGTGATGGTACATGCCTGTATTCTCAGCTACTTGGGAGGCTGAGGCATGACAATCGATTGAACCCAGAGGCGGGGCTGCAGTGAGCAGAGATCGCGCCACTACACTCTAGCCTGGTGACAGAGTAAGACTCCACCTCAAAAAAGAAAAATAATAATAATGACAGGTAAGAGAAAGGTATGTTCTGACAGATTAAAAAATAACCCTTTCTGCTATTATTATACATCTCCTATCCAATTACCCTATATGCTAGAATAGACAGTGTTTCTGCTGGACTACAATTATATGCCTGAAGAATCTCAGGTTTTACAAAATTCAATACTAAAAATAAGAGAGTATTTGGGAAATTTTGTTTAGGGCATTCCACTCAATACCTAAGGAACTTCAAAACAGAATCAAAAACAGGAACTGAAAACCTGGAGAGTTAATGTGGCCACTGAGGTGGGTAGCTCCACGGGGCTGGTGGCTTCCACGGTAGATATTACAAACACACGAAAACCACAGGGAGAAAACGCAGCCATGCCCTCATTACAGCAAGACTGGCAGACAGTGAGGGGGCCCCAGAAAGCATATAACCCACTCTGAGCTGAGAGGCTGTGATGGCAGCTCTCTGGGGAGGAGGCCTCAGAGACGGGCGATCATTGTGACTTCCTACACACGGGCACAGACACCCCATGACAGTCACAGACGCGCACACATACACCATCACAGTGGCTCTGCTGAGGTCCTAAGTCTACTCCTGGAATCCCTGCTTTCTTTGCCTAGGAAAATGTGTACAAGTTAACATAACGTTTGCCTTCCACAGACATGTCACCCCCATTTTCCCCTCACAGGTGAGCTCACCTGCATCACAGAACAGGGCACAGGATTTCAGGTTGTCCTCAGCGTAACTGGTCTGAGTGGGCCGGACACCGGGGTGAGGTCACTTGCTCATCCCCCAGCGAGGCAGGCCTGGCACCACAGTAGAGGCTGGGCCACACCGGGCTTTCCCTATCCCACACCCAGACCTTTAGCAAGACAATTCCCAGAGAAAAGTACCGCCACAGAATGAAACCACAGAAAAGTGCAAATACTTACATATAATAAGTTGGATACAGTCCTTCAAAATACCAGCAATGCTTTTTGGCTTCTGTGCACTGCAAATAGAAGCAAGAAAAACTTTGTTAGTGCTCAGGAATCTGCATCTTGTTGAGAAGGTCTCACAAAGGCAGCAAAGAAACATAAGAGGACACAGCTTAACCCACGAAAAGCTGGGATATAAGGGCAGACAATGTATTTGACGTGAGAGTCCTCCCCTTTCTTATGACTTTCTATTTCTTTTTTTTTTTTTTTTTAAGACGGAGTTTCGCTCTTGTTAACCAGGCTGGAGTGCAGTGGTGCGATCTCGGCTCACCGCAACCTCTGCCTCCTGGGTTCAGGCAATTCTCCTGCCTCAGCTTCCTGAGTAGCTGGGATTACAGGCACGTGCCACCATGCTCAGCTAATTTTTTGTATTTTTAGTAGAGACGGGGTTTCACCACGTTGACCAGGAATGGTCTCAATCTCTTGACCTCGTGATCCGGCCACCTCGGCCTCCCAAAGTGCTGGGATTACAGGTGTGAGCCACCACGCCTGGCCATGACTTTCTATTTCTATTCCTTTTTTTTTTCTTCTTCTTTTTGAGGATTGAGACAGAGCCTCCTTCTGTGCCAGGCTGGAGTACAGTGGTGAGATCTTCACTCACTGAAACCTCCAACTCCCTAGTTCAAACGATTCTCCTGCCTCAGCCTCCTGAGTAGGTGGAATTATAGGCACACAGCACCACACCCAGCTAATTTTTGTATTTTTACTAGAGGTGGGTTTTCACCATGTTGGCCAGGATGGTCTCAATCTCCTGACCTCGTGATCGGCCCACCTTGGCCTCCCAAAGTGCTGGGATTGCAGGCGTGAGCCACCATGCCCGGCCGACTTTCTATTTCTTTAAAACATCTATTTTCCAATTATTTTTTTAATAACCTTTCATGAGAGATATGAGCATTTTAATGAAAAGGTAAATTAAAGACAATCTACTGTTTAAAACGTACTTGGCATAATACTTCAGATTACACAAGAATGCTAGAACTAAGGCACTGCAAAGACTTCCACTGCCCCTCAATTTCTGTTTTAGAAAGACATCTCCAATAGCTTTAGCGTTTCTAGATCTGTGTATTTCAGAATATGCTAAAGCCACATTCCGACCAACGTCTGCCAGATGCTGCAAGTCACAGTTCACTTGCCGCCCTCTCTCATGTGCAGGAAGACAAAGGAGGATCAAGGAAAGACAACGGGAGCCTCTCCTGGGCTTTCCAGGTAAGACCAGCTCCAGACAGCCACAGGAAGGGCAGGCAGCGGAGTGTGCACAGGCCTCGGAGCAGGGGCCAGATGCTACCTGGAGGCTCCTACAAACCTCCGGCAAGTGAGGCAGGCCAGCGTCCCCCACTGCTCAGGGAGCTCTTCATGCAGAGATGCTCTGCCTATCTGAACAAGGCCTTTCTAAAATTATTCCATTTGTGCTGTCATTTTTGTTTTAAATTCATAACTTCCTACCTCCATGATCTAGTTTATTGGCCCCCATGTGTAAATAAAACCTTCAAAACCTTATGGTGCTTCCTGCTGGGAAGCAGCAGGAATACTGGCAAAGGCACAGCAAAACAATGCTTTATTTGGGTGAGGCAGGGCCGTCCTGCCCAAAGCCCGTCCTCCAGCCGGAGAATGGCTAGGTCAGCTCCCTCTCAGCCTGCCCGCAGCCCCCGCAGCTGTACAGCAATGCCCTCCTGCCACAACTGGCCTGCAGCTGGAAAGGAGTCAGAGACAGGCCCCACATCTACAGCAGCATGCCATGGGAGAGGTGAGAGCCAACATCAGGCTGGCGACATGTGATGGGTTATGAAAATGGCACGAACCCCTGGATTTTGGAGAGCGTGCTTTGAGACACTCAGAGGCATACTCAGGCAGCCTGGAGTGACCTAGTTTTATTAATGGAAAATGAGTTTAATTCAGCCTAGGTTAGCTCCCGTCCAGTTTAAGAAATGAAGCTCACACAGCTGACGAAATCAATTTATTTTGGCAAGGAAGAGCAATTTCAGGTCTCTGCCCCAAATTGCAATTCATTTCACTAGCGTCTTGTGTGATAAACGGAGAAAGCAGGTCTGCCTTCCATGCGTCACTTTAACGGGTCTTCCTTAATCTCCATCACCACCACCGACGGGCAAACGTTCCTGGAACCTGACACTTAAGTTCCACACGATCAAGAAGTGAGGCCAGGGAACAGGAGAACTCAAGCCCACAGCCCCCTTCCTTCCTGGAGCCTGGCTGCTCCAATGCTGCTCCGCAGAGACAGGCCACAGCCACGCAGCGAAAGCCAAGCGCACGGGCCGGCACTGGACATAAGGAGTGGCTCTGGCCTCCACAGCGGCCTTCTCTGCAATTCCTCTTGGTTAAAGGTTCCCGGATCCAAAGCAGCCACCTGATACTCTAACACCACATCTCCATCACTAATGCAATGTGTTTCAGAAAAAACTTTTTCTTCCAATCAGACAAAATAATGCCACATTTCTGAATGCACATCGTCTCTGGGGTATAGGAATATGAGGAATGCCACTTTACAAATTAAGGCACCAGGGCCCTTGGTGACATTCTTCTTCCGGGTCACATAGCTTCTTTGAGGTGGCAAAATTGACAGTCCCCAGCACCGTATCTTCTGGACTCACCAGAGCTCCCCTGAGGAACTCACTCTGCCCACCTCTAGCAAGAAAGAACAAAAAGGCCTCAGAGAGCCGGTGTGAAATGATCCCCAAGACACGGTGTTAGTGACAAAGCATATGCGGAAACAAAAACATACGTTCAGTACGCCATCCTCGACGCCAAAGGAAACGTGTGTATTTGGCGTGCTTTATACAAAAAGAATCATAGCATGCACACATCAAAACATCACATCCATCCCATAAACATGAACAATTATTAGATATCAATAAATTTTTTAAAAAATCACAGGAAGGATTATTTTTCACATACTGGAGTATGTGAAAATTGATCATAAGGGCCATTCTTGTCATACCTGACTAACAGAGCCAAGGCCAGAGGGGCAAAGCACTGCTCCAAGAAGTCATTCTGGGCAAGCCTAGCTGCCGAAACTGACTGCCGTGACTCTCAGATTAGCTTACCCAGCCCCATCACTCATCAGTGAGAGATTCCCAGCTCCCCAAAACTTCACTAATGCCAAAAACCAACTCTCAAAACAACCCGCAGGCGCGGTGGCTCACGCCTGTAATCCCAGCACTTCAAGAGGCTGAAGAGCAGACCATGAGGTCAAGAAATCAAGATCATCCTGGCTAACACGGTAAAACCCTGTCTCTACTAAAAATATAAAAAATTAGCTGAGCATGGTAGCGCGTGCCCATAGTCCCAGCTAGCTACTCAGGAGGCTGAGGCAGGAGAATCACTTGAACCTGGGAGGCAAGAGGTTGCAGTGAGCCAAGATGGCGCCACTGCACTCCAGCCTGGGTGACAGAGGGAGACTCAGTCTCAAAAAAAAAAAAAAAAAAAAAAAATCTCTGACATTTCTCCTTTTTTACAAAACTTCCAAACTTCTCTTTGTTATTCAGACATACTGAAGAGCACCCAGTCAGTGTGTATGGCCCAGACTGCAATGCTCACTTCCTAAATGAAATGTTTTAAATTTAGAGATCTGTCTCTGTAAAAAACCAATGAAAATGCTTAGCTGTGGAGGATGAGTGGAGTGGAAGAGACAGGGGCAAGAGTAAGATTCTTCTGAGTGTATCTTTTTACACAGTTTGACTTTTGAACTGTTTTTTCATATTCAGACAATAAAGTTAAATAGAAAGTATTCTTTAAAACCACTCTTCTCAGAATGAAAAGATTTACGAAAGACTACCATGGCATGATCACACATGTCCCCTTTAGGCCGGGGGCAACTAAGCAGGGTAGATGCCTGTGACGTCAGTGCTCACAGCGGCTGGCGAGGGCATGCTCCTCCGGGGCCCTCCCCGGTGAAGGGCACCATTTCCATCCTACTCTTCAGCTGGCATTTTTCTGGGATATTCCCTAACTTCATGGCTGCCTACTTGTTGGTTTCTCTTGCTTGGTTACTTGCTAATAACCTTTTGCCATTTCTCACTAAACTACCCAAATAAAATGTATTTTGAAAAACGAAACCCCAGTTTGTTCTTTTACAAAAACTACTCTTAAGAAAATATTAAGGCTACATTTCCTGAAACCAAAAACACCTTTAAACAGAGCTGCCTGGCATTAAAATGTAGTTCCATTCTGTTGCTGTTGAACTTCGTGTGTTTGAAATTTGGTAATATCCTGGAAAGTGTGCCACTATTTTTGGTAGCTGGACTTTTATAGCAGCTTTCTCCTGAGGAATGCCAACATCATAATACACATATATACCATCTCACTATAGTTAATTAATGGCATGATTCCATTTGACAGCCAGGTAACACGAAGAACGCAAAATCACAGGTCTCATTAGTCAACTGAAAAACCGCAAAATGAGGACACACAAGTCCTGATAATTGTGGTTGTTGAGCTTTTCCTTAATAAGTGCTTGCTAACTGAACACCAGGTGTCAGAATCAGCCCTCCCAATCTAGGGGACGCAGCCTTGTGATGGGAATGGAGACCAGGAGGTGGAGAGGCACACACCTGCCCGAGGAACCCAGGGTTGAGAGCCGGGTGCTGCCAAGCTGAAGTCCGCTGAGAAAGGCAGTCTCTGCCTCTCAAGTCCAAAGTCCAAATCCAGCACCAGCACCAGGATTCACGACAAAGCCAGACGGTTGGAGCTGTGGTCAAAGGGGAGTTTGCCAGCGACAAATAAGAGGGATCTTAGCCGGGCACGGTGGCTCACTCCTGTAGTCCCAGCACTTTGGGAGGCCAAGGCAGACGGATCATGAGGTCAGGAGATTGAGGCCATCCTGGCCAACATGGTGAAACCCCATCTCTACTAAACAATTGAAAAAAAAAACAATAGCTGGGCATGGTGGCACAGACCTGTAGTCCCAGCTACTCGGGAGGCTGAGGCAGGAGAATTACTTGAACCCAGGAGAAGAGATCGTGCCACTGCGCTATAGCCGGGGTGACAGTGCAAGAATCAGTCTCAAAAAAAAAAAATAAAAGAGGGATCTCCAGAGTACTCCTGACCACTGGCAGGCATGCAGATGCGGCCGCACAAGCAAGCAGGGGAGGGAGGCGGAAAGAAAGCCCCGCGCTGGGTCACACAGCAGCACAGGAGGTGACGGGCGAAGGGGAACCCACAGGGAACGGAGGAGCCAAAGAACCAGAGCTCCGGGTTCCAGCCCCAACTGCAACCCGCCGGCCACGCCCTGGGTTCCGGCCCCGACTGCCACCCTCTGGCCACGTCACCAACCAGTCTGGTCTGTCTCCCCAATTCTAAGGCAGGAGGGACTCTCTTTCCTGCTTTATGAAGAAACTGAGACGGAATGCATCGCAATGCCTGGCCAGACATCTCTGTCTCTCTGTCTCCTCTGGAACAACCTCCCTCCAAGGCTCATCTTATGTGGTCCTCCAACATCCAAGCAGAAGCAATGCTTCCAAACGTCTTGAGAACAAAGGTTCTAAATATGTAATGCCTTACATGTACAGAATTCAGTTTCCCAAATCTCCCTTAAAAAAAAAAAAAAAAAAAAAGCCTCTCACAAAAAGGAAAAAAAAAATCCTTAAATTGTATGTAAATTAAGGAGGAAAAAAGTGAATTTTTGGGTTTTATTCCCACTCTGAAAAGTCAGTCTACCCATTTTGTAAAGATACTACTACCATGATTTCTTAAGGCTCAACCGTCTGCGGAAACAGAAATTGCGTGTCTGAGGAGAGGCTGACTGCTTCCTGTCACCAGGCAGGCATCCTCTGTGTTCAGGACCCGTCCTGTGCGAGCGCCTGTGGGACATCCTTCCAGTGCACAGCAGAGACAATACACAGAGCCATGCGCTTCGTGAAGAGCTCATGAAAACAGTTTAACCTACAACTTACAGACTATGAACACAGCAGAGGGTGTGCGCTTACAAGAAACCCTTTGGAAGCAACGCCCTTGAGGGGATCTACTGTTCACACTGGAGAGGCCTGAAGGATGTCTCTGCTCAGGGAGGGCTTCTGACACCCAGGGTTCAAAGTCCAGGGTACCTACAGATGTAGGTAAGCCATCCCAAATATAGTTATCCCTATTTAGGCAGGATCTAAATAAGCCCCAGAGAGTAAACCCTTGCTGATCCCCAACAGTAATCCTCATAGTGACATAAATTACTCCTCCATGTGCTCTCAGTGAGGAAGGACGCAGGACGCCACTGATGACAGGTGCTTCTCCCTTTTCTGTCCCAAGCTAAAACAGAGCCGCGCCACAGGCAGCCACAGCTGACTTGGCGGGAACTGAAGCTTGTGACTCCGGGACGTGAAGAAGTGAAAGAGCAGCGCCAAGGATCAAAAACCATGTGGACTTTTCCTAAAATTCCACCTGTTCTGCTTTCAAGTGCAGGCGACAAAGTGAGACCTTTAGATAAACAGCAGACAAACTTGCAAACCAGCAGCTTACTGACAGGACTCGTCTCATGGACCCCTAGAAAGTAAGGATCCTTTTGTTACAAACGGTTTTGGCCGACCGTCTGTCCCGGGCCAAAAGTCCAGGGTTTGCTTCAGGATGGTGGGACGGTCCCCAGAGAAGATCAGCCCAAGGACTCTGTCTTTTTCAAACGGGAGGAGCCCCCTGCTGTGCGTCGCGCTGCCTTCACATTCATCAAAAGCTGAACTTGACACACAGGCAATGAGATCCCAGCTGCTTCCAGCTCCAGCCCAATTAGAGTGGGCTCGCTACACTCCGCACAGGCTGAGAACAAAGGGAGCCTCACGGGCGCTGGCAGGCTTGATGCTCAGGACCAGGGACAGAAGCAAAGGGCAGGGGAAGCCTGCTCAAAGTAGAGCGACAATCTATGCAGGGAATGACAGGCAATTATCTCAAGGTCTCTGAATTTCAATTAATAAATAGGACCGATCATGCTTTAAATTCCTGTCCTGGAATTTCAATCAGTTCCCTAAATGCTAATTACTCAATCCCTGGGTTTACGGGGCATTCTGTTTCTCAGGAATGTCTTAACTCCAAAGAATCTTGATTTTTTTAGAGATGACAGTATGAGGCTTCTCACAAGCACCATTTCTGAGTGGGAAGAAAGCAGATAAACTCGTAAAAAAACAGAAATAAAAGATCCCCCATCTCATAGAAGAAACCACATCTGCAATTTATACACGGCCGACCAGCAAATAACAATCAGAGATGAGGCAACACCAGTATCGTGGAGATTCCAGGGATGCTGGCTGTAAACCATAAACGAATCCCAACTACAGACCCTGGGGAAATTCTGTCAACTCTTGTAGCTGACCCTGAACAGCTGCTTAGCTTTACCTGCTGTGTGTTCAACAGAAGGACAGGGGAGCAGACCACCTCACGGCCCCTCATTCTGGCAGGTAAAAAGCCTCATCCCCAGCAGGTGAAAATTAATCAGTAACCAAACTTAAAAGGCAGCAGCAGAGGAAACTATCCAAATATAATAGGGCCAATTGCTTTAAACAATAAAGACTTTACACAATTTGATAAGAAAAATTCCAACAAAAAAAATAAAACTGATAGAATTTTTCAAAGAAACACAAAAGGCCAAGAAATCTATTTTAAGAAACAACATTCATTAATAATCAAATAAATATAAACTACAACAGAATGGTTTTTACCTATCAAATTGGCATTAAAAAAATCCCATAGTACCTATTGTTGACAAGGGCGTGAGGGAAAAAAAACACATAATTCTGTTGGGAAAATGAAATGTCTCAGGAAGACAATTTTTCAATACGTATCAAAAATCTTTAAAATACACATAACTTTAGCCAGTTTAAACAATTAAGAACAAGTGTTATTTAAAAAACTAAAAATAAGGACAGACGCCATGGCTTATACCTGTAATCCCAGCACTTTGGGAGTCCGAGGCAGGCGGATCACGAGGTCAAGAGATCAAGACCATTCTGGCCAACATGGTGAAACCTCGTCCCTACTTCAAAAAAAAAAAAAAAAAAAACCTAGCTGGGCATGGTGGCCCACGTCTGTAGTCCCAGTTACTTGGGAGGCTGAGGCAGGAGAATTGCCTGAACCCAGGCGGTAGAGACTGCATCGAATCGAGATCTCACCACTGCACTACAGCCTGGGCAACAATGCAAGACTCCACCTCAAAACAAAAAAAAAAAAAAAAAAAAAAAAAAAAAAAAAAAAAAAAAAAAAAAAAAAAAAGAAAGAAAAGAAAAAGAAAAACACTAAAAATAACCAAAAATTTCAAGATGGGTTTTGCTAACAATAAGACATCCAAAAGATGTATTTGTAGACATTTGTAGAATGTAGACAAACATAATTAGGACTATTTTGCTAAAAACAAGTTCAATAAAATATCTAGAATTGTATTTTTTGTTATACATTACAGGAAACAGAAAGTAACATGGAAAGCCATGTACCAAAATAACGACAACTAATTATGTTTTAGTTGGTACTAGAGATGATTGTTTTCCACTATACATTTTGGTAGTCAGTCTCCAAGTTTTCTGTATGGAACTTGAACATTTTATTTTTAAATCTCTATTAAATTTTATTTTAAGATGCAGCCCACTTAGTACCCCAAGAAAGAAGTGGAAAGTGGATAGGAAAAGATATTTAAACCAGCCTGGCCAACGTGGTAAAACGCTGTTTCTACTAAAAATACAAAAATTAGCTGGGCTTGGTGGCGTGCCTGTAATCCCAGCTACTCTGGAGGCTGAGGCAGGAAAATCGCTTGAAGCCAGGAGGTGGAGATTGCAGTGAGCCAAGATTGCACCACTGCACTCCAGCCTGGGCAACAAAAAGAGACTCCGTCTCAAAATAAATAAATAAATAAATAAATAAAAGACATTTAAAATAAGAAAATATAACTGTTAACAAGAAAGAATATTCTCCAGCTAGGAATTAAATAAAAACTAACAGATAAAATTTGTGAAAAATAATATACAAGGCTAGAAAAGGTATATTCAAACAAATACAGGAGTCAGCAATTAAAGCTGTATTCATAGACAGTTTAACGTCATGAAAAATGTTTATTCCACAGTTAATTTAAAACACATTATATATATATATTTAATTTTAACAATGTAAAAATAAACATATTCATAGGAAAAAGAATGTAACAGCATAAGCCTAAATTCACAGTGATATATTTGGATGGTGTGATTTCTTTTTAAAATATCTCTCTACTGAAGCTTCAGTTCTGATGACAGGCTGCTGTGGCAAGAGACAAGGGACAAGAGTCCTCAGGGAGTGCTAAGGACTGGATTCACCACAAGACCCAACACACACCCACGCACTCAGGGGCTCCTACTCATGCCCACTCAACACAAGCGTTCTGAAAACCATGCTTTCTTTTAAAACATAATTATCAATACAAATCAGAATTTATGACACTTGGATCAGGTGATCCAAGTCCCAGCTCAATTTACTGAGGTTTAGTTTATACTCTATAAAATCACCCATCTTCAGGTATAGTTTGATGAGTTTTAGGAAATATATAACTGTGCTGTATAAGACTCTGGGTAAAGATTTTTTATCTTTACCCGCAGTCTTGCCTCTGCTATACGGTTCCATTAAAGAAAATCATACAATTATAGTATCTTCTGTCTGGATTGTATGTTGCTGCATATATCAGCAATTCCTTCCTTTCTAGTTTTGAACAATATTCCACTCTACAAAGATACTACATTTTGTTTATCCATTCATTCACCAGCTCAGGGACACCTGAGTTGATATGGCATTTTGGCTATTATGAATAATGCTGCCATACACATTTGCACACAGGTCCTCGCATGGACAGATGTCTTAATTTCTTGGGTACATACCGAGGAAAGTGGAATAGGTATGTTCCACTCCAAGACCTGGAGTGGAACTGCCAGGTCACATGGTAACACCTATAACTTGCTGAGAGACTGTCAAACTGTTTTCCAAGGGAGCTGCGCTACGTCACACTCCCACCGACAAGGTAAGAGGGCTCCAGGCTCTCCATAGCCTCGCTAACACTTATTCTCTATTTTTTGATATTAGCCATCTGGTACTGTACTGGTATCTCATGGTGATTTTAACTGGTGTTTCCTTAATGACTAATGATGTCGAAACTCCTCATTCCAGCTCAGTCAGAAGGCAAACACAGTAGCTGCCATAAAGGGGAGTGCCTGTGAGCCACTAGGTGCTTTCCATGTGAAATCTCACTTCACGTCATCACAACCCTGAGAGTTAGGTGGTTTACAAATAAGCAAAGTAAGGTCTCAGACAGGCGAATTAACTTGCAAAGGTGACACAGGAGCAAGCGGAAAGTCGGCATCTGACTTCAGGTCTACTGGTTTCCAAAGTCTGCATGCTTTCTGTGGCAATGTCTACAAGCTGCAGTTTCCTGTGTGATCATAATCCATGACCCGCCCTTTGGAATGTCTGTTACATCATTCACATGGAACTGGAATGAGACTTACTGTAGGCATTATTTTGCTGTATAGAAAAAATCTAAAACAACTAAATCCACATGAAAGACCCTATCTCTATGCCCCAAAATAATTTTATGAGTTATTAGGAATTCTACCTTTCGGCATTCCTCAACTCTCAAACTGTCAATTACTGTATCTCCAGGAGCAGAAATCAAACACAAGTGTGCCAGCAGCTTTGCTAAGAAGACTGTCTCTGCAATCAGCACGTCCAGCCCACCATGAAACCGCAAGAGAAAGGAAAGGAGCAAAGTCAAGAGCCCAAGGCCCACCAGGGTGCAAACCATGAAGCATCCTTTCACTCTCAGAAATGACTTTTTAGGTGCCAAAAATACTCAGAGGTGCCATTCCAGGCAAAGAACTACATAAAATAAACGTAAGGCCCGCAGCCAAAAGGGTTCCTGTGACAAATTTTCCAAATGCCACAAAACACCATTCATTCAAAAAACTGACGTCTGAGAGATTTAATTAGAATGGCCTGAAAGCAGGGGTAACAGATGGAAATATCAGTGCTACTGTTATCTGCTGGCAATAAATGAATATAATTAACCTTTGTTATGGGCTCAATTCCACCAAAAGCAATGAACAGGGACCAAACCTTTGAATGCTCTCCTTAAAGGTCTAATCCCAAAAAGTCATCCTTTTATTTTGAGAAGGAGTCTCGTTCTGTCGCCCATGCTGGAATGCAGTGGCGCGATCCTGGTTCACTGCAACCTCCGCCTCCTGGGTTCAAGCAATTCTCCTACCTCAGCCTCCTGAGTAGCTGGCATTACAGGCATGTGCCAACACACCCAGCTAATTATTTTGTATTTTTAGTAGAGGCGCGGTTTTACCCTGTTGGCCAGGCTGGTCTTGAACTCCTGACCTCAGAGGATCCGCCTGCCTCGGCCTCCCAAATTGCTAGGATTACAGGCGTGAGCCACCACACCGGCAAAAATCATCCTTTTTGATGTAATTGAAGAGTGCAAGAGTAACATTATGAAAAAAAGTCAACAGCTCAGCTCTGCCACCTCCTGATCTACAATTCGGACACCCAGCTTTGATTATATCATACGTGACTGAGAAGAATGACAGGCGTGTTGTTTCCAACTGCCACACCCCCAAAATGAGATAACAGATATGTACTGAAAGACTACTCTCCTCCAGTTGGGCGTAAATCTTGGCCATCCAAAAGTCAATCACCACACTTAAGAGAAAGTATCAATTTCTTACCTTTTGCAGACAGAAATATCCAGAAAGATTAATAAGTGGAGCAGCTCCAAGAGCAAAACGCCAAAAAATGGGTAAGGATTTCCTCACTCAGGTTGTGCACTACCCCACCTATTTGACTTCTATTTTAGAAGGGAAGTGTGTTGGATTCTCTGATGACAAATACATTTCTGTAAATCTAGATTCTAACTGTAAAGAGAACAAGAGATTGAAAAGCTGAGATTTGACTAGTGCCTGAATTAATGATGGTGTCATCCACATCCAAAGATGATGTGATTTACTAGAATAACCACACACACCACCTGCGACATGCCTGCTCCTGTGCCTCCACAGTGACCCAACCGTGGTCAGGTCACTGAAGGTCTCTAGGCTTTGGTTCTTTGTCTATAGAACGGAGAGAGGTATTTCTGTCTTGCTTTGAGGGTTACATGCAACCCGCCTGGCACATGCCCACTATTCTTGGAGCCCCCCATTAAGTCGTTACATTCTGTGCCGTGTGGGTTTATTCTAGAGAATCACGGTCCAATAAAGCTCAACCTAAAGATGCAGTTAACATTCTTTACAACCTACTGTCATGTCTCTATGGAGAGTGGGAATATGGAACCTGTGATCCAAAGTGAGTAAGAGAAAAAATAAGAGAAGTTTAGGAGCTGCACTAGTTACAACCACCAGCTTAGAAATGATACCCTGGTGTGGAAAAATAGAGCTCAAAGCAATGTGAGGGAGCCTCCTCCCGTTTCCATGGATGTTTTCATGACTTACGGCACACCCTGTCAGCACTTTCTTCCCAGGAAGGTACTGGGAAGCACTGCCATGGGTACTGCTCTCATTCCTTTGCACGACTCAATTTTCACGCCCCCGCAATTCTGGCAATATGCACTTTCATTAAATCTGGCAGTATCTACCTAGAGTCAAAAAGCTATTTCTTGTGCTTTGAAGTCTTCCTATTTCTTGTCATGAACTGATTTATAGTAGATGTTAAGGGACTAAGCTGTCACAGCAAATTCGAGGACAGAGTCAGTTCCACATGTTGCCCAAAGCAGGATCTGTGTATTGGAAGGTTCTCAGCGACTCTCAGGTGGGGTGCGGGCCTAAGTTAAACCAGAAGGACTGAACATACATGCCAGGAAGGTGATTTTGCTGCCAGTTCTCTCTCCTGAACCCAATCAACTCCAACATTTCTGTTTATCACAAACTCACATGCATGCCTCCTAAAAGCTGGTTCAGCCAGCTGCCTCCAGGCCAGACCAGTGAGGATGGAGGCCCGTCACTCCACGTTATCTGTGGGTACATGCAAGGGGTAGTGTGGGGCTCTTAAAGGGCAGCCCAAGGGCAGCAGCAGGGATGCCCCTTCCTTCCCCACTCAGGAAAGGAACCACTGTCCAACCACAAGCCGCTTCCAGAGCCATCACTTACAAATATTTCTTCTCTCATTTAGATTTCCCTGTACTAAGAAAAAAATTTTTTTAAAAACCTGCCTCTTCTGAGTCAGACTCAGAGATGACCGTGGTTGACTGTGCTGTCTAATGTGTTTTTAATCATGAAAGAGGAAGTGGCTATGTGGGATACCACCTCAGAGAACCTTCCAGACCTGGGGTCTCACTGCCTGGAAACTCCCCTCCCTGAGCCTCAGCTTCTGTAGATGGGACGGACTCTACTAACTCAAAGAACGCCTCCCACTACCCACCAAAGGAAAGTCCCCATCGGGGAGACGAGGCCGGGAGGCTGGGTGGGGAATGGCACTCGGGTTCATCCTGCATCCGCACCCGGCCTCCCTCCGCAGTCGTCAACACCGTGATGGCGTGAGCTTCAGTGATGCTGCCTGGGACTCACCTTCGTGTCCTCTGGTCCTCCCAGTCTTTCCTTCTGACCTTTTCTCGCACCCAGTGTGTGGCGAGTGCGTAGGGAAGCAGGTGAGCAAAGACCCTGACAGGAAGGAGGACAGCTCGGCTCGGGTCCACAGGCGACACCTCTGCCTCACCGCTGCAAATAAGCCACAGCTTTTCCGCCCAAAACAACTCGTCTGTGCAAGGTTACCAGCAAACTGTACAGCTGTCTCCCGGCCCTGTCAGCTGTCATCCCCGAGAGCTGTCACTGCGTGCTGCTTGTTAAATCCGTGAAGGAAATAATTTCATGTAGCTTTTTTTTTAAAGAGCTGGAGAGCGAAAAGAATGGTAGTAAAAAACCAAGTGCAAGCAGATGACAGAAATTTCTACAAACACTTAACAGACATTCCTTAGGCTTCGTTCAAATGTCTAAATTCCATTGCAGGACTTGGCTGTCAAAAGAGAACCATCTCTTGCTTCATTTCTCATCGAATTTCCTAAACCCTCCGGTCTCGGCCAGTGCAAGGTCCGGTCATGGTCACCTGTGGCTTGGGCCAATTCTCATTTCCCCTGGAGGGCAGCTGCCAGGGAGGGTGGGCTGCCCCAAGTTTCACTCTGACTGGAGGTAAACTCAACAACATCATTTCTGCGTTAGTCATTTAGAGCCCTGGACTCAGTACTTGCCCCCAGCTGGGTTTCTGTTTTTAAGCTCAATCTGCAATTTGCCCAATTCTGACCCAATTCTGCCTGGGCCCAGGGAGCTGTCAACAGCCACTCCTCCCCACCTATTTCTTCAGCCATAGCCTTCATGTAGGTGTCCTGCCCACAAAAGAACACCAGCATACAACACCATGCAGTGCCCACCCCTGAGCTGGGGACCCTCTGCCAGCTGCCACCTGGGATCTCTGCCAGGTGCCCACAGGAACCTCACAGCAGATGTCTCTAGAGCTGAGTGCTGCTCCCACCCAGTGCTCTGGACTTCGGGGAAAGTACCACCGCCCATTAGCTCACCCCAGCCACATGCTATTCCCA
This sequence comes from Saimiri boliviensis, assembly GCF_048565385.1. Classification (NCBI taxonomy): domain Eukaryota; kingdom Metazoa; phylum Chordata; class Mammalia; order Primates; family Cebidae; genus Saimiri; species Saimiri boliviensis. The sequence continues at coordinate 102,799,194 of NC_133458.1, read as the reverse complement.
GTGCCTCCTGTCTTCCCAGTCCATCCACGCAGTCATCAAGCCCTGTCTCTCCCCAGGACACTCCTGACTCGCCTCCAAGGAGGCCAGCCTTGCTGGCATCAGGAAGCCAGGGGCTGAGATTGCTGATGGGAGAGAAGGAGAACAGGAGGACACAGACGGAGAGCGGAGGAGTCTGCAGCGCCTGCCCCAGGACCACGCCCACGTCCAAGCCAGGCCACGTGGCCTCCAGCACTGGGGCGCTGCTGACGCCACACCTGCCCCTAAACTTCTCAGCAGACTTGACAAAGCTCAGGGAGCTATGCAGGGCTCTGTCAAAGACAAGCAGAAAGGATTGGTGCTACACAGCACACCAACTCCTGCTGGAAAATCTCCAGGGGCTTCCCATTCACTGTGGGTTTCTCTTCGCTTCCCCTTGAGGCCACAAGTCCCTTTCTTCTGAATGCAACTTTATCTTCAGTGGGCTTCATTACACAAACAGGCAAAGGAGTGGGGCTGATGGGTCAGGACAAAGCTCAGTGAGCTCAGAGGGCACTGGGACAGGCTCCCCTGGAAACCCTGCTGCCTCACTGGGGGTAAAGTCAGGACCCCAGAGGGTGTCCTGCCAGCCTGGCCGCCCCCCACGCATGCTATCAGCTCTTCCTGCCTCTGCCGCTCCTCCAGCACCGCACCGCAGCCATTTCTACCTGCACACCTCCAGAGAGGCCTACGTCTACTCGCTTCCATCCGGCTTCCACCGTCGGAGTCTCAGCGTCAGTGTTACTGGAATGAACATTTTCAAGCCTTCCAGAAGGTGGGTTGTTGGCTTTCCCCTTGGAGCTCTGATTAAATTTAACTCTCAGCCCTTCAGCTTACAAGGAGTCTTCCCTTCCACGAGTTTGGTCCTCATGAGGCCACGGGAAGGAAGACGCTGCCCTCGGCCGGCAGGCATCCTCGGTGCTGTGTCTGCTGTCCCGAGATGCAGTCAAGGGCACTGTCCCTCTGTGCAGAGGCTGGGCACGCAGACACCAACCCATGGCGCATCTGAGGCTATCTCCAAAGGCCGTGTTCTTTCCCTGATGACAACCGACTCTTTCCCACACCTGCCCCACACTTTGTGCCAAGCTAGGATCCTGCACGCAGGGCCCTGCCTCCTCCAGCAGGGCTGGGTCTTCAGAACCTCCTGAGGAGCAAGGGCCCCGTCTCAGCCACGCTGTTGGCCCCGGTGTCTGACCCAAGTGTCCTGCCCACAAAAGAACACCAGCATACACCACCACGCAGGGCCCACTCCTTAGCGGGGGACCCTCTGCCAGCTGCCACCTGAAATGAAGGATGTTTATGTTCTTTGCTAACTTGATGCTCAAATATCCCCTCATAATCTAAACACAAGCTCTTCCTGCCAGGCTGCACAAACCACACAAAAAGAACAACCTTACGGTCCAAAGAACTCAGGATTCCACAGCCCAGCTGAGGATCACTGTAAAGTGTGCCCTACATACATGGTTTAATGGCAAACATCAGAATCCATCTATACAAACTTACAAAAGCACAGAAAACAGATATTTACCGAAAAGTTTTGCTCAGCATTGGGCATAATGGCAAAAACGACTTCAAACTATTTAGCTGTCCATCAAGAGAGGGCGGATTAAAATGAGTCACGGCCATTCCTATAAAGAAACACTTTGTAACTCCAAGGGGAATGCTGTGAATCTGAGCTGCTGATGAGGAAACACCTTCAAGCAACATATCTTAAGAAAAAAAAAAAAAGAAGATACAGAACACTGTGTATAATATGATCCCAACTATGTATTTTTAACTAAATATTTGGATATACAAACTTAAAAAAGAAGAGTTCCACAAGAAACTTACCAGAGAGGTAAACCTCTTTCTCTGCAGAGTCTGGGTTTGAGAAGGTGTTAGAGAGGGAAAGGGCCCCACATTTTGTTTCATTCCTTTTTTTAAATAAAAAACCCACAACACGTACATGCATTCACTGTGTTTAAAAACTTACAACTACCAAATCAATTATCTGTGAGAATAAGGAACAAGATCAACACACGGAATCCCCAGATGATTTAAGAAATGTCATTCCAATTGGTATTCACCTCTTTATCGCAAAGATTCAACCAAACTGAATTCAGTTTCTCCGGATTCCTCTCTCCTTGCCCGTCGTTAAAACAAAACTAATGAGCTGTGAAAGGGCCACATGTGAGGCTGAAAGGGAAGGAAACAAAGGATGTGAATAATTCACAACTGGATCATCAGCCCCGCTGTGAGCTCAGCGGCCCCTGATGTGGATGGAGTGGAGTCTTTCTGGAGGTGGCGTCCTGAGGAAAGGCTGCCTTCCTGCAGGAACCTGGGACAGAGCCGGCCACAGGCAGGCTCAGTAAGTGGCTGCTGAACCAACCATACGGACAGGAACCGGGGCTCAATGGAGAAACATGTTAAATATACATGTACATGCATATTTGTTATACACACAACATAAAAGTGTGCACACACATACACACAGACTCCCAAATAAGGAAACAGCTACTAAGAAGAACACTCATAAATTAAGACGGATAATCCCCAACTTAGGGATGGTTTAGAATTTAGGGCTCATTTTCTCACAGAAACGGTGGTATAAATGTTGGCAAACTTCCCTGGCTAGCTAACACATGTCTGTCTAGCTCATAAGATAAATGAACTCCCATTCTGTCCTTGTTTGACTGGCCCAGAGTATCTGCGGAGGAGACCTCGCGGGCCCTCAGCGAGGCCGCCTGGTTAGACCCCTGAACGTCACCAATGTCGCTGTGCTTCTGTTCTCTGCAGCTTCAAGGGCTGACCTTGCTCCGGGTTCCACCTGCTGCCCAGCCCGGTGCACACGTGGAGCGGAGACGGCACGTGTACAGACCCGGGAGTCCTCCAGGCACCGTGGGAGCTGCCCCCTCAGAGCCACTCACCTGCAGGCTGCCCCCCTCAGTGTGAGCTCCCCACCTCCACTGCAGCCTCAGTGCAGGACATTTACTACTGAATTCACTGCCACGATGATACTGAGAGAGTCAATGCCACCATTTTATGGCAAGGTTTATTTTTATGTCTGGCTTAGATCTCAAAAAGGCTTACAGAAATAAATACCATTTTAAAATACAAGGAAAAAGACTAACACCAAAAGCAAAAGTAATGAGGAAAAAAAATACATAAAGTGGGCTTTATGTATTGAAATTTAAAACTCTTGGGCTGCAAATAATACCATGAAAAAGTATCAAGATGGTCAGGCGCGGTGGCTAACACCTGTAATCTCAGCACTTAGGCAGATCATGATGTCAGCGGTTCAAGACCAGCTGGAACAACATGGTGAAACTTGGTCTCTACTAAAAATACAAAAATTAGCCAGACATGGTGGCGCGTGCCTGTAATCCCAGCTACTCTGGAGGCTGAGGCAGGAGAATCGCTTGAACCCAGGAGACGAAGGTTACAGTGAGCCCAGATCGTGCCATTGCACTCCAGCCTGGGTGACAAAAGCAAGACTCCATCTCAAAAAATAAAAATAAAAAGTAAAAAGACAACCCACAGAAATGGGGAAAACATACTTGCTCATTATCTAGCTGATAAAGGCTTAGCACTCAATATCAAAAACATAAGCCATTAAAAATGGGCAGAGGAGTGACGGCCAGTAGGTACAGGGTTTCTCTGTGAGGTGATGAAAATATTCTTGATCATGGCAATACTTGTAACTGTGTAACTGTGAATATATGAAAAACTGCTGAATTGTATACTTTAAGTGGATTAACTATATGATATGTAAATTCTATCTCAGTAAACATGTTATTTTTTAAATGGGCAAAGGATTTGGACAGATATTTCTCCAAGGAAGATATGCAAATAGCGAATAAACAAATGAAAAGAACAACATTAGTCATTAGGGAATTACAAGTAAAAATCACGGTGAAATACCACTTCACACCTACTAGCATGACTGTAAGAAAAAAGACAGACAAATATTGGTGAAAATGTGGAACAATTGGAACCTCATACATTGCTGTTGGGAACAGAGTGGTGCAGCAGCTTTGAAAATCAATCTAGCGGTTCCTCAAAAGGCCGAACAGTCATCATATAACCTAGCAATTCCACTTGTAGATAGATATCCCAGAGAAATGAAAACATATGTCCACAAAGATCTGTACACAAATGTTCCCAGCAGCATTATTCACAATAGCCAAAAAGTGGAGATAATCCAAATGTCCATCAACTGATGAATGGATCAACAAATGTGGTGTAGCCAGTTATTCGGCAATGAAAATAAAGCACTGGTTCATGCTATAACACAAGAGAAGCCCAGACTAAGGGACCACATGTTATATGATTCCATTTATATGACATGTGCAGGATGTAAATTTACAGAGACAGAGAGGAGATTAATGGTTGCTCAGGGCTGGCGGTAGGGTGGGGCAGAATCAGGACTGACTGATAATGATCCAAGGTTTTTTTCTAGGAGGAATAAAATATTCCAAAATTAGATTGTGGTGATGGATGGAAAACCCTGCGACTGTATCAAAAATTGAATCATACAATACAGATGGGTGAGATGATGGCATACGAACAACATCTCAATAAAGCTGTGTAAAAAGATAAGAACAATCCAGCAGGTATTCTTTTTACAAATTTGTATGGATTCCTAACAATGCCACATACTTATGGGATACGCATGGTATTTTGATACAAGCATATAATGTGTAATGATCCAGTATGAGTAACCGAAATATCTACCAGCTCAAATATTTATCACTTCTTATGTTGGGAACATTTCAAATCCTCTCTTCCAGCTATTTTGAAGTATATAATCAATTATCGTTAACTATAGTCGCTCTACTGTGCTACTGAACGCCACATCTTAGTCCTTCTAAGTGTATTTTCATGCCCATCAACTAACATTTCTCCATCCCCCTCTCCCCACTACCCTTGTCTGGTTAACAACTCTTCTTTTCATGACCTACATGATATCAAATATTTTAGCTCCCACATATGATATAGAATACGCAGGCCCCCACAGTGGCTCATTCCTGTAATCCCAGCACTTTGGAAGGCTGAGGTGGGTGGATCACTTGAGGTCAGGAGTTCAAGACCAGCCTGGACAACATGGTGAAACCTCATCTCTACTAAAAATACAGAATTAGCTGGTCATGGTGGCGCATGCCTGTAATCCCAGCTACTTGGGAGGCTAAGGCAGGAGAATCACTTAAACCTGGGAGGCGGAGGTTGCAGTGAGCCAAGATTGTGCCACTGCACTCGAGCCTGGGTGACAGAGGAAGGCTCCATCTCAAACAAAAAAGGAACAGGAAATATTTGTTTTTCTGTGCCTGGCTTATTTCACTTAATGTTCTCTATGTCCATCCACATGACTGCAACTATTCAGATTTCATTCTTTATGATGGCTGAATACTATTCCATTGTGTGTATAAAACCGCATTTTCCTTACCCATCTGTCCACAGATGGGCATTCAGGTGGACCGCATATCTTGGCTATTATGGGCAGTGCCAACAACATGGAAGTACCACATCTTGTACATCTCTTCGACATACTGATGCCCCTCCTTGGAGAAATGGGCATCCAAATCCTTTGCCCATTTAAAATGCCTGGCAATGTGACTGCTGGAATCTAAGGTAGTTCCATATTCTTAATTTCTTTGAAGAGCCTCCATACTGCTCTCCATAGTACTATTCCCACCACCAGTGTTTGAGGGTCCTCTTTATCCATATCCTCACCAACATTTATTTTCAGTCTTTTTGATAATAGCCATTTCAACTGAGATGAGGTGGTATCTCCTGGTTTTGATTTGCATTTCTTTAATGATTAGTGATGCTGAGTACTTTTTAATATACTTGTTGGCCATTTATATGTCTTTTTTTTTTTTGAGAAAAGTCTATTCAAATAATTTGCCCATTTTTAAGTCAGATGATTTGGTTTTTTGCTATTGAGTTGTTTGAGCTCCTTATATATTCTGGTTATTAATCCCATGTCAGATGAACAGCCTGCAAATAATTCCTCCCATTCTGTGGATTGTCTCTTCACTTTGTTGTTTCCTTTGCTGTGCAGAAACTTTTTAGCTTGATGTAATCACATTCATCAATTTTTGCTGCAGTTGCCTGTGCTTTTGAGGCCTTACTCAAGAAATCAGAGCCCAAAACAATGTCCTGAAGCATTTCTCCAAAGTTTTATTTGAATATAACACTTTCATAGTGTTAGGTCTTACACTGTTTTTTTTTTTTCTTTTTTTTTTGAGATGGAGTTTCGCTCTTGTTACCCAGGCTGGAGTGCAATGGCGCGATCTCAGCTCACCGCAACCTCCGCCTCCTGGGTTCAGGCAATTCTCATGCCTCAGCCTCCTGAGTAGCTGGGATTACAGGCACGCGCCACCATGCCCAGCTAGTTTTTTGTACTTTTAGTAGAGACGGGGTTTCACCATGTTGACCAGGATGGTCTCGATCTCTCGACCTTGTGATCCACCCGCCTCGGCCTCCCAAAGTGCTGGGATTACAGGCTTGAGCCACCGAACCCGGCCTTGATTTTGAGTTTATTTTGGTACTTGGCGAGTGACAGAAGTCTACTTTCATTCTTCTGCATTTGGATATACAGTTCTCCCAGCACCATTTATTGAAGAGACAATGTCCTTTCCCCAATGGATGTTCTTAGCCCCTTTGTCAAAAATCAACTAGCTGTAAATGTGAGGCCCAGCATGTATTCTTCTGTGTTAATTTGTAAAATGCATTCTTAAAAGATTTTAGTTGACCAAGAGCAACACAAGAGAAATTGGATGAATATGATAAGATTGGAACAAAATAAATGCACACGATGGCATGGTTTCAGTAGTTTGGGGCGGTAGGGCTGCTGGGGGAAGGAGATGGCCCCACACTCGGCGCCAGGACTCCTGAGGGCCAAGGCAGAATGGGGAATACAGTCAGTCATAACGTCACAGTGCCCATCGGATAAAAACAAAATGTGAGAAGGGACAGTCCTTCTCAAGAAGCAAACAGTCTTTCTGATACTAGAATGTGCTGAAAACTCTTTTTTGGGTCTTCCCAAAAAGAACACAGCTCTGACTGGCTTGGAAGAGTGGAGGTTTCAGGGGGGACCTCACCAGAAGGGAACCTGGAACTGACAAATGTAATCTGGCATTTAACTCTGAAAAGTGTTGCTGAAGACTTCTACAGAGTTGGCGAAGACCTTGCGAACTCAATCAAACGTTTGAAATAAACTAAGGTAATGAAACCACGAGGCCATTTTGAACCCCAGGAACATCAAAAAAGTTGTCCAATGAAAGTGCAATTTTAGTGTTCTACACACCACAACGTCAGCAAAATGGAAATAGACGTCATAATGACAACACCGAGTGTGGATTTAACCAATTATTTTATACACATTTTACTTTCTTGTAATAGGCACTGATATAAACAGATATACTGAGAGGACAGAGGAAGGGAGATTAAATAATGCCTAGCACTGTTAAATCAAGAGCTAGAAGGCATGCATATTATTTTAAAATCTGGAGGCAAAACATTAAAAGAACAAGCTAAATAAGAGTTGAAAGTAGTTCTTCTGAGAAGCAGACCACATGGCGGGGTATGGGAAGGCTGTGTTAAGCTTTGACACTATTATACTTTCGACTTATATGCATATATTACTTTATTTAAAAAATTTTAAAAGGCTGGGCGTGGTGGCTCATGCCTGTAATCCAAGCACTTTGGAGGCCAAGGCGGGTGGATCACCTGAGGTCGGGAATTCAAGACCAGCCTGACTAACATAGTGAAACCCCGTCTTAAAAATATAAATATAAATTATATATATATATAAATGTTAAAATTTTTTTTAAATGAAATAACTTGTTGAATACAGAAAAAGTCACTTTTGGTCCACATTCCCATTTCTTCAAGGGGACAGAGGTAAGACCATGCTAGGAGAAGAAAACTCTCTCATCAGGAGGGGCATCCATCTGGGTCACTGCTGCTCCCAGTGCTGTGAGGTCCAAGAACGTGCTGCTCTCCCCGGGGAGGCCTGTCTTGATGTCAGGATTCCAGCAGCCCCAGACAAGGCAGCACACGCCTGACCCATGGCAGGACGGAGGCACTGAGAGGAGCAGCCAGGAGGGAAGAAGCCTACTCTCTCCCTCCTCTTTCTGGCCCAGTACACACGGCTGAATTCACCTTACAATAAACACAGGTAGGACTACTCTCCAGTGTGACTAGAAAAATAATACAGGCGTGACTGCAGCTAGAGCCACAGCTGGTGGGTCACACTGGTTACACATCCGCTGGAACTCACGGGGACCGGCCAAGCTGAACGCCGCCTGCTCGTGCTCTGTGGCTAAGGCTCCCTGTCTGGCAAGCCCCACGTAAGCTCACGGATCCACCATTTGTGGAGAGCTGCAGCTCTTGTGTTTAAAAAGGAATGATTTGGCTGAGCACGGTGGCTCACACCAGCACTTTGGGAGGCTGAGGTGGGCGGATCGCCAGGGCAACACAGCAAGATCCTATCTCTACAAAAAACACAAAAAGTAGCCGGGTACGGTGTCACATGCCTGTAATCCCAGCTACTCAGCAGGCTGAGGTGCGAGGATCACCTGAGCCTGAGAGGTCACAGCTGCAGTGAGCTGTGACTGCACCACTGCATTCCAGTCTGTGTGACAGAATGAGACCCTGTCTTAATTTAAAAAAAGAAAAGGAAAAGTGAAAAAAAGGAAGGATTTACCGAGCCCAGGGGTCCAATCAGCGCAGATATTCACTAAGCACTCCACGGCTCTGGCCTGTGCTGGAAGCCCAGGACTGAGTCGTGAGCAGAGCAATGGTGGGGCCATCTCCTGAGTTACAGGACAGTCAAGGGAGATGCAGACAGAATGTGGCCCATAAATGAAGATATAATTCCAGGTAGTTTGCTAAGTTTACATTGAGCATAGCTGTACAAAGAGAACACTTAAGAAAAGGGAAAGGCAGAATTACATGCTCTCTGGACCGTGAGGTGGTAGAGTGCAAGCAGTTTCGTCAAAACTGAAATAAGCCTAAATCAGTATGCCATGCTGGACCCAATCCCGCATCAGAAAAAGGGACATTAATGGGAACACTGGAGAGATACAAGTAAAGCCATTTTAATTAATAGCAATATACCAATGTTGGTTTAAATGCAGCATAGCAATGTAAGCTGTTAAGTTACTGTAAAGTGGGTTATACAGCAAGTCTGCATTGCTCTGCAAATGTGTTTTGCAAATTTTCTATAAATCTAAAATTATTCCAAAATTAAAAGCTGCTTTAAAAAATAAACAAATATATTGTGCTCCCCCACCAAGAAACAAATGGCAACAGCACCACCACCGCTCCTGAATTAACGCCCCCACTCTGAAGCACAAAGGGAGGGGGGATGGAGCGGAGGCCAGCAGGACCAGAGCTCAGGCCAAGCAGACCCTGGGAGCCCCTCCATGGGATCAGGTCCGCATCCTAAAAGCAACAGGAAGCACCTCCACAAACGGGAGCTGCAAGCCCGTCCCCAGTGCCCCTGAGTAGAGAAGGACAGCCTTCCTTCCATAGATGAGCGAGCCAGAGGAGCACAGATGACTCAGCAACGCAGCTCTCTCGACCCACATTCTGCCAACCGTCCAGACTGGCAGAAGGCCATGCAATTTGTAATCCCTCTGACCTGGATTTTAGCAGCTCCAGGCCAGCCGTTAAGACTTGGGAAAGCCGACAGAGCTGTAGGAGGGAGTGACGGGCTGGGTACTGATCCCAGTGTTCTCACCTCATGCCATCCTAATCCAACCCTGTCCTGCCTCTGAGGCTGGGGACAGGGGACAAAGAGGCTCCAGGGGTTCCACAGGTAACAGGACCCCAGCAGGACTGAGGCCGCGCTTCCCCCTGGGCAAGACGAATAGGAGGATCGGCGGGCAAGGTGGACTCCAAGGCTTTCTAAGGTTGATGTCACCACACACATGCCGAGGCTGGGAATAAAATCTGGGCTAATTTACAGTGAAACCCTGGTCTTCTCTAACATATAAATATAGGAATCTTTCAACATGAGCCTCTGCATACCAATAAACCTTGCCAACTTTTTGGGAGTTACAGAATCTCATTTAAACTTGAGAAGCAACAAAAAAACACCTTCACAGAGAGCTCTGGGGCGTGGAACTAAGTGTGCCCATCACGCAACCCCTTACTGGACCAACAGACCAGTGGAGCTGGGAATGATCGTCTTCTACTAGCTACCAAGAGATGCGCTTCATTGGACAGCTTTCAGATAAAGAAACTTTACATAAAAATCTAGATACTCAATTTTTCCTGAAAAAATCCAAAGACTCATTAACAATCAGTAAGATGTGAGTGGCCCCTAGTCCCCTCTTCCCCCGCCATACCTTTCATACAGCGAGATCTTTTTCATCCTACCACACTTCCCATCTCTGCCCAGTGCCCTGAGCCCACAGGCATGTACATTTACCACCTCGACACAGAAAATGTCTCTTCTTCCAACTTCTCTTAAAAAGCACACCAGCAGTTTCAGTTACCTGTTTCATTCCACTCCAAGGGCTTCCTAAAATTTTCCACCAACATACGCCTGACAGCCACCTAAGACTGCACGATTCTGAATGGGACCCAGGTGAATGGAGATGTGGTCTTTTTTTTTTAATTGCATTTCACGTGAAGAACATGCAAGATTGTCGCATAGGTACACACCTTCCCCCCCTTCACCTATAACTGGCATTTCTCCCCATGCTCTCTCTCCCCAACTTCCCACCCCCCACTCTCCCTCCCCTATTTCCCCTCAACAGATCCCAGTGTGTGATGCTCCCCTCCCTGTGTCCATGTGTTCTTATTGTTCAACACCCACCTATGAGTGAGAACATGCGGTGTTTGATTTTCTGCTCCTGTGTCAGTTTGCTGAGAATGATGGTTTCCAGGTTCATCCATGTCCTTACAAAGGACACAAACTCATTGTTTTTGATGGCCGCATAATATTCCATGGTGTATACGTGCCACATTTTCCCTGTCCAGTCTATCATCGATGGGCATTTAAGTTGGTTCCAGGTCTTTGCTATTGTAAACTGTGCTGCAATGAACATTCGTGTGCACGTGCCCTTATAGTAGAACAATTTATAATCCTTTGGATATATACCCAGTAACGGGATTGCTGGGCCAAATGGAATTTCTATTTCTAGGTCCTTAAGGAATCGTCACACTGTCTTCCACAATGGTTGAACTAATTTACACTCCCACCAACAGTGTAAAAGTGTTTCTATTTCTCCACATCCTCTCCAGCTGGAGATGTGGTCTTAAATGACATTTGGTGGGACCCCAATTTCCTTTGACATCCCAAGCTTTACCTTAAAAGTTCACGCCTTTGCATTCTATTTCATTCACACATGTTGTATTCTACTCCGTGACATACTTGCAGTAAATTTCATACATAACATTTTCAACTATTTATCAATTAAAAGGTTGCCTTTACCCCAGCCCTAAACATTTCAAGTGAAATGCAGGCTCCAGGAAGATCTACCAGGTATATGCTGCCTGTGTCTTCCCCTCCCCCAGTACACTGCAGTGACTGCCTGGAAAAGAACACCTGCTGACCGCAGCCGGGTCCTCAGAGGTTCCACGCTCCACCCCTCGGGACCTGGGGATGCCTCAGGGAACCCTGGCTTGCTTCCCTGCCTGTTTTCTCACACTACAACTGGGACGTGTATCTGTCCTCACTCACAGGGACCTGCATTCGTTCCGTTAGAGGCAAACCTACTACCTAGCACTCAGATGAGCCCCACACTCCCAAACACGCTGTCTGCTCTGTGCAGGCCATCCAGCAAGATGCATGGGTGTGAGTGAACAGGCCTGCTGCTGGGGAGTACAAAGCTCTCTTTCATCCACGCTTTCTAACGGACTCTAACCATCTTTACTTTAATCAGCCCTGTGCTTGGGTTTATCAAATCCTCTTGGCCCAAGACTGCATGCGGAAGTCTGGGAAATACAGCCCATAATCACCAGCACTCTTGCTCTGGAGACTGCAAGGAGAAGAAAGATGAAAGAAAACTGGGAAACCACCGGGCTCTATAATAGGCATTTCAGGACCGCGAGATCCCAGCGTTTGCCAACCCTGGGGGAGATGTCGTTTTATCATCATTTGTATGTAGGAACAGCCCCACGTGACCACAGTGCACAGGCCCTCTGGAGGCACAGGGCCTGAGAGCAGACCCACCTATGAGGCATGGAAGTTGGGCGATTAAGACACAAGGGCAAGACAGGCAGGGGCCTGCCTAGCAGTGAAAACACCATTTCCAAGAGGTTTACCAAGAGACAATGGGCAGTCCAGGCAGTTAGAGACCAGGTACTCCAAATTCCCTAAATTACCTAAAGATCTGACAAGGGAGACAGGACCAGTTCAACATAAACCATTCCCGAACACTGAAAGCATCCAAGCTCCTAAATACAACAGCCCTGTACAAAGTCACAGGGCAAAAAGATAAACAAGGGGTCTAAGCTTCCCAATCATCCACCCTTCCCTCAGGGCAAGTGGCCCCAATGATCAGGCATATAGACTCCCTCGGACCAGGCAGACTGATGGCAGATGCACAAGGCCCATGGCTTAATTTATCCTAAGATCCCCAAACCCGAGGTCAGACTGGACAAAAAAACTGAAGAACCAAGTGAGCCTGACATGTTGCTTCTGTGACTGGGACTGAACCAGGGCTTAATTTACTGGAGACCTTTTCCCTTTCTCCACTCATAAAAAGGCTCTGCTCCACGTCCAGCCATCTGCTGCAGGTGGCCGGCAGGAGCGGGACACACTGGTGGACCCTCTGCAATGCGATCAGCCATGCACCTTGGGCCCTGGGCAGTTACCCTGGGAACAGAAACAAACAGAGGAAGCACGTACAATGAGCAGAAGCTCATCTACTTCCTTTCCCCAAATGGTACATTCTAGGCACACATCCGCCTAGACAAAGAACACCTCCTTCTTTCCAGACAAGAAAGTATGCACACATTCTGCAAGAGATCCCCCTTTACAAAAATCCCACACATTAAAATGGCATTGCTCCCCTCCTTTATGAGCAGTGGCCTCAAATCTTGCTTGAAAAAAGACTTTTTCCCACCTCCATCCCCATCACTGTCACTGCAGAGACTGCCTGCTTTGTCCAGGAAAAGCAACAGTCCCTGGTCATCCACATGGTGAGCCAGGACTCTCCTCAGCATGGGGGCTTGAGTGCCGCCGGGGGCCGGGCCAAGGGAACTGCACAGCCGTGCACAGGTGCTACTCCCAGAAGGAGGGAGGGCCCTGGAAATGCCAGCGCCTGGGAGAGGGCACAGCATTTTCTTCACTGTATCTGTCCAAGGACTCCTGGCAGAATCCACTTCCTGGCATAGCAACAAAGCAGTCGTAAGAGCCGAAGGTGCAACAGCAGCCCAACAGCAGCCATCAGGCAGGTGCCGCTCTCTGGAGAGAAATTCTGCCAAAGCAAATAGCACACAAACGTAGGTAAGTGCGCATAAATAAGGGCAAAGAGCCAAACCTCCTAACACAGAGAACACTTATTTTCACCCTAAGGAGCAGTGATAGAATACTTAACCCCATAATCTTGTACACTGCTGGAGGAAATAAGGATTTGGTTTGAAAAAAACTTTCTCAAAGTTTACAGTCTGGAAAGATGAAAGATATATCAGATGTCTTTAAATCTGCCAGTAAGCTCTGGTCCAGTCATTCCATTTCTGGAAATCGATCCTTTAAAAAAGTCCAAAATGTAAAAAGATGTTCATTTCGAGATTCTTACAATATACAAAAATGGGAACAAGCTAAATAGTCCATGTCTGGAGCACTGGCGAGTCCGTCATTAGCCCTACCGTGAAGTATTATACAGTCACTAACAGGCTCGTGGTTAATTTTTAACTAAATGGAAGTGCTCCTGACAGGAGGATGCGCGGCTGCTGACATGTTAATGACCAGTGTAGGAAAACTGCGCAGAAAATGGCTGGAAGGAAAACACCATAAAACGTTAATGGCTGCTGTCTTGGAGCGGGGAATTACGAACGACCTGTTTTCATGTCTGCATATTTTTCTACTTTCCAATTATTCCACAACTAGAATGCATTAGGCTTATTTTCATAATATAAAGCAACGAAATTTTAGAGTGAGAGACTACGTTGGCTTGAAGAGATCAGGGCAGACTTCCTGGAGAAGGCTGTATCTAAGCTATGAACTGAGAGACAGGCAGTGAGGACGGCCCGAGAGGAGGGAAGGGTGTGGTGAGAGGCGAAGCGGCGCGTGAGAGCGTGAAGACACTGAGAGGTCCGGTTAGGCTGGCAAATTATTTCTCCCTGTTATGCAGAGAAAGCAACAAGCCGTGAGCCCTGCCATCCCCCAGGCATCACTTCCCTCCGTGGCCACGGCATTCTTCCAGACTCTCTCCACGAAGGCACGCCGGGCTGTCGCCGCCAATGAGACGAGCTTCACGTGAAATGAACCGATTTGCTGTGCTTGCTGCAGTTTCATCACTCCTGGCGTCAGTGGGAGTTTCCACTGACATCGACGTGATGCCCTGGAATGTTGGGACGTGGAGCACCAGGACCTCACACGCACGCTGTACAGCGGTGCTGGCAAATACGTCCCGCGGGGCTGGACCCGCACAAAACGCTTTCCCTTCAAAATCAGGTTCTGAGTGCTCCCCAGAGCTCGCCTCGAAAGTCAATTCCCCCATCAGAAGCAAAGAATTGATGCACAAACACTTGGTGCTCCTTTCCCTCAGGAAATCTGTCAGTAGGCTCTGGTCTAGTTGTTCCACTTCCAGCAATGGAATAGGTCACCTGATTTTTCCCCCTTCCCTCAGGAAAAAGGGAAAGAAACCCCAAGTGGGGAAGGGTTCCACACGGCGGAGGTGGAGGAAGAGGGCCTCTCCTGCATCTTACACGCAGTAGGAGGGAAAGCAGAAAAGGAGAGATTATCAAATACAAAGTACATGTTGAAGGCCAGGTGCCACGGCTCGTGCCTGTAATCCCAGGCCTTTGGGAGGCCCAGGCAGGCGGAACACTTGAGGTCAGAAGTTCGAGATCATCCTGACCAACATGGTGAAACCCCATCTCTACTAAAAACACAAAAATTAGTCGGGTGTGGTGGCGGGCACCTGTAGTCACAGCTACTTTTGGGGCTAAGGCATGAGAATTGCTTGAACCCGGGAGGCAGAGGTTGCAGCAAGCCAAGATGGTGCCACTGCACTCTAGCCTGCAAAACAAGAGTGAGGTTATGTCTCCAAAAAAAAATAAACAAACAGGTGTTAATAAGGTGGGAGGCAGAGGGAAAGCCCTGGGAGCCTGGTTAGCCAGGTCAGGGACCAGGGACACCATGAAAAAGGAAGCGGTGGGCCCACGAGGGGAAAGGTCTGTGCTGCTGCTAGTTACTAACATGCACTGCATGGGCAGTCCACTGAAGGACTGGGGAAGACAGACAAATATCAGCACCTTTTGGATTTAGAAATAGCAATGACAGCAAGAAGGTAGTTTAGATGGTTTTAAAACTTCCGTATAAAATGCCTCTCCTCCCAAGAAGCTCAAAAATGCTGTTCTCTCCACAGTCTCTAGGAATGGGGTGGGAAATACTTTCCCATTTCTGTCTTAAATCGAATGGCTGCCTCTGTCAGAAAGCAGATGACACACACTAAGGATGCCAGCTACCCTTTATTAGACATCATTACTTTTTGGACCTACACATTCACACAGGATCTTCATGCTTACACATGCCTACGACACGAGCATGGTTTCCCCAGGGTGGCAAATGAAGTCTAGGAAACCGCTAAGTAACTGATGCCTCAAAAGAAAGTGCTGGAACCAGGCCTGTGGGGCTCCAAAGTTGTCCTTTTCCCACCACATGTCACTGCTCCCAACACTGGGGCGGACGGGTGGGGACACTCAGGTCCTGGAGCCCCGGCCCCAAAGGCAGGAGTCTGGTCGCCAGGTTGCCGGCACACGGGTTCATGCAGAGGCCAGCGAGGAGGCGGCACGTGGAGACTGTTCTCCCGGGAGACCTCCCATGGGCTGAGTCACTCAGCCGTGCTCAACCCAGAAAGGTGACAGAGCACTATGGCAACACGACAGGATTTCCTAGACTAAACTCTTGAACCCAAAGAAAAAATCATACGCACTGCTAGCTGTGAACTGCTGACAAATGCTAGGGCACTTTAGGAAAAGCCACGTGACCGAAACCTGTCCCCTGCATCAGTCCAATTAAAGTCAGGTGGGGGCTTTTTGTCTGGGTTTGTGTTGCTACAGCAAAAATGGAAATCCTTGACAATATAATTACAACTGTCAATCTTCCTAAAATAAACTTGGAAACATTCAAGGAGTAACGGTATAGGCAGACAAGTTAATTATATCTCCTAATCTCATTCCCAATCTATGTGCTGTCCTAGCAGGAGGCACTGTCAGAAGGAAGCTGCAGTCCGTCTGTTATTCAGGCTGGTTTTCATCTTTAGATGCATGAATTTGGTTTTTCAGAAAAGAGTTTGTGGGGGACAGTTTTTATGTAGCCCCTAACAGTTCCAAAACCTAACAGGATTTTACTGGGGATACATCGTCACTTCTACTTTTGCAGCGCTTGGAAGGAGTTGCCAGTAAAGACCTTTTTAAGGGGCCTGCTTCCCAGAGTGAGGAAGCAGAAGACTTGCCTTGGAGCCACAGGCTGCCTTCCTGTGATACAGACCCAAAGGTCACTAGGCAATAAACTCCAGCTCATTTACCATAAGATAAATAACATTTAGATGATAGAGCTAAGCCTAACAGTTCTGACTTTGGTTTAAATATTTTCCTTAATAAAAGCAATGATATAAATTGGGGGGTGATAAGTAAACACTTCGCTCAACCCTTCCGGAAGGCCCCACTCCCTGGCCTCAATCACTGCAACCCCACCCCAACCCCACCACACATGGCAGCTTCCTTCAGTCACATCCCAGATAAAGAGCTCCACCCTCAAGCCCTGGTTCCCCTGATTATCTCTGTGCCCCTTCCCCTCCACTCTACACACACATACACACACACACACACACAGATACACACACACACACAGAGACACAGACACAGATACACGAACACACACACACACACGAACTCACACTCACCCCCTTCCTAGGCCTGGCAACCAGGCATCCTATCCTTTCAGACTCTGCAGCCGTACCGCAGGGCTGCCCCCAAGTCTCTCCTGTTCAGCCACACAGGCTTACACTGCACCCCTCAGGGGACACCATTTTCAAGGACCAGGCTGAGGCAGGCATGTCCCGGCGGGATCCATCTTGGCCACTGTAGCGGCAACCTGCCCTGCTCAAGACTTAGGATACTAGACCTCTTTCCTTCCCTCTTTCCTTCCTTCATGGTTGCCAAAATGCAAAAACGTATCCAAAATTGGGATTACTGGCAAAGACGAGAGACACAGAGGTACGCCAGAAAGAGTTTTATCTCTTATTGAGAGACAGGCTCTAAAACTTCTAAAGCAGCTGGTCAATCCTTAGACAAAACAAGGTTACACATGGGTAATGCCTGCTGCCTCCTTACCTAATACAGCACTTGGTTGAGGGAAAAGGCTGTGTAGTCGCAAGGCCGCCAGCTCCCTCTTGTACCATCTAGGATGTCACAGGGCATAGAAGAGCACTGGGAACTAACTTAAGGGTGGTTGGAATTTTTCCCATAGGCCAACAGGGCACCGTTAGTGGATTTCAAGAAGTCACAGATCAAAGGTTTGAAAAGCTCGCATGGACAGAACGGAGGAGAAACATCCCAGGGAATGTACACAAGGAAAACGGTCTGGACTGAGTCAGGTAGAGAGAAAGCGGGGCCTGGGAGAGGCACATTCTAGAAACTTTAAGGAATAAAAATCACAGAACTTGGGTTGCAGAGGATGCAGGGATGGCAGGGTTTCTGGAGCACTGTCCTGGGTGGGTGGTGGCACCACCAACCGAGATAGAACCAATGGGTGGAGCTGGGGGAAGGGTGAGCTCTGCTTCAGATACACTGTCTGAGGCCTCCAGGCCACCCTCAAGGAGATCTCCATTAGACAGCTGGGTCAAGAGGTGCTGCAGCTCAGCAGGGAATTCTTGCCAGAAATGCAGATTTTGGAGACATTCATGTAAACAACTGTCACTGAAGACTTAGATGTAGATGAGATTCCCCAGGATTTTTCACAGAATGGGGAGAGGAGGAAGATCTCATCCAAGCCCAGGAGACATCAGCGTCTCAGACTCAGATGAGGGCCTGGGAGTGGAGGAGGAAAGCCGTGGAGGTGACTGCTTTCTGCCGCATCTCGCGAAGGAGAAAGTCAGGTGACAGGTGCTGTTTACAAATTAAACCACCACACTGAATCATGCCTCTAGGCCAAAAGAAAAATCCATCGGAAACTTAAGTTACACAGAGAAATATACTTTTAAAAAGGAACCGGTCTTAAAATAAATTTCCAATCTGCCTGCAGAACTTGGAGAAGTAATGGAGTGAAAAGGAGAGAAGAAAGCAAAGCACAGGGCGGGGCCGAAGCCTGAAGGGGGAGGGACAGGAGAGGGAGGGTGCTCTGCACGGACAGCTTGCCCCCCTGGCCTCTTGACTACCCCCAGCTCAAACGCTGGCCCCAGGGAAGCAGGCTGGATGACAATCGCTCACTTTCAGCACCACTGTTCCCTAAAATGTGAATGCTAGCAGGAACAGCTCCAGCTGCCTCTTTTCACTGTGCAGGTGACCTCTGTTAAACCCCTTCACTTCCCAACCTCCGTTTGTGCATCTATAAAGTGAGCGGCAACACGTGGCTTCCAGGGCTACCATGAGGGACACAGCGGGGTAACCACTAGGACGCTGTCCAGCGCACTTCAGGTGCCAGGTAAGATCCAGCTCTTAGTGGTCATGTCATTTGGGTCTAGGGTATTGTTCTAAACAGCCCTTCTCCTTTTCCTAAGTATAAAAGCTCCTCCGGCATAGGCTCCTCTTCATTTCTCTAGCCCGCACCTCATAATTATTTAATAGGATGGTAGTCATCAATTACCATTGACACAGCAGGGGGCTCTGCTGGGAATACAATTCTTTATGAGACTTTTGAAAGAGTAAACTAAATGTTGCTCACATAGGTCCCACTTACCAAAGCCTTTCCGGGCCTGCAGCAGCACACAGACTGCTTGTGCTGGACTCCCTTCAGTGAGTCCTGCTGATAAACACAGCACAGAGCAAATAAAGAGAAACTAATGAATGACCCCAACAGCCATTACCAAAACTCACTTTCTTTCTTTTCCATGTGTTCTAAGATGTTTCCCCGTAGATCCCCCGCCCCGACCCGTCCCTAATAACCTCTATACGGTAATGGGAACATAGGTGTGTGCCAGGATCCACCCTGGTCCTCACCCGGGAGGGGCCCCCAGTGCCTAACATACAAAACAGAAAGCTGCTGCACTCGCCCAGTGCCCCTGAGGGCAGCTTCTGCTCTCTCCCAGCCACCTGCTGGGCCTCCTCTGAGACCTTCTGAACCCAGCCCAACACAAAGGACTGGGCAAGTGCAGGCTACCTAGCAAGGTGGAGGGGGGAGGGGGGAGGGGGGAGAGGCAGGGGCTCAGCCCAGCAGGATGACGACCTTGACTCAGTGCCACAGTGAGCCTTGCCTGTCCCTTCCTGAGCCACCCTCCAGGACATAAACATGTTCACCCGCTTCTGGATTCCATAAGCCAAAATTCTCTTCTTCTAAATTTCCACATCCTACTTATAATAAAGACACAACACTTAGGATGGCGTGACTGAGTTTCTCAGTCTCTTAATAACCAAAACGCATAACGTGAACCATCAGGAGGAACTCCCTCTGGGCCAGGCCACGATGGAACCTCAAAGAGGAAAACGCTATGATTTTATCAACTTTATATGCTGAGGCTCTTAAGAACATGCTCTGAAGTCTGTGAAAACAAATAAACCTAAAAATTGTTTGAAACGCTTCCCCCCCACAAAATACTTAAAGCTTTGAGAGAAATGTGACTGTGATCTGAGTCACACATGTTACAATTTATGTTTCTCAGATTATAGATTAACTCGCTTTCTTCTTTTTCTTGTTCTGTCCATTGACTAAAGAGAATTAAACGATGCCAGGGTCAAAAGCCTCCTGCCCTCTGAATTAATGACCCTTGCTGCAGATTAACTCCCCCTTCATTGCCCTGCTTCCCTTAGACCAGATGACAGAAGACCCAGGACTATTACAGCCTCTCTTAAGAAAACATTAAATGTCCTCTTCCCAAAAAGAAACACCACCTAGAGACAATCAAATTGCTATAACATACACACCACCCTCATATGAACAATGTTGTAATCCTGCTAAAAACTCCCCTGTCTTGGCCCACATAAACGAAGCCTTCACTTCCTATATCAGAGAACGGACTCCATTTCTTTGGAGTTGGTGTTTCCAGGTGGTCTACGTACCGCATACTTGAATAAATGCTCTTTAAATCAGATTCTGACCCCTTTTCACTATTTTAGTTTGGCGAGTCAATCTGCTGAGGTTTGAATCCTAGGTCCGACTAGTAAAAATCTTGGGAAAGCCCCGGTCCACAACAAAATGGACAGGATGGCAGCACAGAGCCCGGGGCAGGGGGCAGGGGGCAGAGGGCTGCACGGATGAAATAGCACATGCTCAAAACAACGCCTGCCACACAGCAAGCACCTGCTAAGTGCTGGTTATCACACTGCCACCATCATCTGGAGAAATAAAGTTGGAAAGTTTAAAAAAATATTCAAACATAAGATGTTTCAAGAAAAAAAAGAATTTTTTTTTTTTGTGGTATGAGGTTTGATAGTTTTTTTTTTTTAATTGCATTTTAGGTTTTGGGGTACATGTGAAGAACATGCAAGATTGTTCCATAGGTACACACATGGCAGTGTGGTTTGCTGCCTTCCTCCCCATCACCTATATCTGGCATTTCTCCCCATGCTATCTCTCCCCAACTCCCCACCCCCCCGACCCCGTCCCTCCACACACATAAAGAAATTCTTGGGCCGGGCGTAGTGGCTTACACCTGTAATCCCAGCACTTTGGGAGGCTGAGGCGGGTGGATCACAAGGTCAAGAGATCGAGACCAACCTGGTCAACAAGGTGAAACCCCGTCTCTACTAAAAATCCAAAAAATTAGCTGGGCATGGTGGTGTGTGCCTGTAATCCCAGCTACTCAGGAGGCTGAGGCAGGAGAATTGCCTGAACCCAGGAGGTGGAGGTTGCGGTGAGCCGAGATCGCGCCACTGCACTCCAGCCTGGGTAACAAGAGCGAAACTCCGTCTCAAAAAAAAAGAAAAGAAGAAAAGGATTTTTAAAACCCCATATGACAGCAAGAAGGCTCCTATGTCTGTTTACATCTCCATCGCTGGCTTGACTTCCAATCTGAAAATAATGACTCTTTAGGACCCATCTAACGCCATCCCAGCCAAAATGAGCATCGCATTAGGAAATACTAGAATACTGTAGGGAGGCGGAAAGGAAGGGGTCAAGAAACGCTGCCCGGCCCCGACAGAGCAAAACACAGACATGAGAAGGACATGCTGGATGCTGACTGTTTGCATTTTGTGAGAAGCAGTTGCAACCTACACGCGACCACACGGCAGGACCGAACTTGGAGAGCGGAAGAATGGAAGGTGGAGCGCACGTGAGGGTGTGCAGAGACTCTGACCGACCCAGGCCCAGGGACTCCCACAGGAGGATGCCTAACCATGCCAGATAACTAACCACCTCTGAGTCTGCAGTATATGAACTGGGCTTCCTATCAATGAGGGCCCAAGACATTCTACTCAACGTGCAGTTTAATAAGGACTCTGTGGGGCATTGTAAGTAGAGACAGACAAGAACATCCTTCAATAGACAGTGGAATAGCAATGTGAGGGGTTGGAAGGACGGAAAATGAGGTATTTGTCAAAAAGTACAAAGTTCCAGTTATGCACACCAGTAAGTGCTAGAGAGCTGCTGTGCCACAGAGGGCCTGCAGTTAACACTGCTCTTCAAAATCTGTGTACTTAAAAATCTAAGGCATAGATCTTATCACACACAATAATAATCATCATCATTAGAGAGCAGGAGGAAGCTTTTAGAGGTTTCTGGCATAAATTGTGGAGGTGGTTTCATGGTGCAAACTCAACAAGTTGTATACATTAATTATGTGCAGCTTGTGGTATGTCAAAAATCACATACGAAAGAATGTTGAATTTTAAGAAAGAAAAATCCTTCGTATTTTTAACATGTTCTTTATACTTCCCCCAGACAACTACATGAAAACTCATACAAATAATATGTTTCCTACCGGCTAACTTGTTCAGGTGTGCACACCTGCAGGTGTGACAGATGTTGCTTTAATCACGGAGAGGACCCTGCCAGTCCAGAAACGCCCTGCTAATGTCAATTCTAACCATCTCTGCTCAGCCTCCAGAGAGCCCAGGCATCCCTGTCCAGAGGCTACTGTGCTATGTCAGGTGCTGTGATGCCTCTTCACCTCCCAGATCCACCCACCCATCCATTCCACCCCAGGTTCCTTGTAGACAATGACCCAAAAGACAGAGTAAAAGCTTAAGACTCCAGCCTCAAACACAGCATGGGTACAGGGTGAACACCAAACCCTGGTCTTATTAGTAAAACTGACTAACAAAGAAAGAGCTATCTCAGTGTTCTGAGACCTTTTCAGCAATAATAATGCAGAGTTGCTAAAAACCAAAGGAGAAATAAAGGAAAGGTCAGTGTTCAAGGTTAGACAGAAGATAGCCTCCCTGAAAAGTTTAATACCACCCTGCATTTCCTTCTGAAGACATAATTGCATTAATTTTACTTGTGCTCAAGCTTTGCAAACAACTTAGCTATATATAAGTCAGTAAGTGTCCAGTGGACAGTGACGGTTTCTTTTTTAGTGTGGTCCCTCATCCTCTGGACTGATGGCTTCAATGGGATCCTGAGCCATCTGTCAAAAGAACCATACATACAAGTGAATTCTGATAAACAGGGTGGGAGCTAAAAAAGGTACTGGTTCTAGGGGTGACAATCATCACTAAATAAATCCACCTCCATTCTCAGCAGCTTCTCTGAATACATCACTAGGTCACACTGACACTCAGAAAGGGACCAGAGACTCCTAATGAGGACTCCTACCCTTCCCGTCTTATGGAAGAATGTGAGCACTGCCCATTAGCAAGCCTCTGAGGGCAGCTGCTGCCCCCAGAGCCGATGGTGCCACTGGACCAACCAACAGGCCCCCACGGTGGAAGGACTCTCATGCCTGGCTCAGCTGACCAGGGCCCAGATGTTGTGATTTTTGAAGTCCAGCCCTTTTCTGCCAGGAAGCGATAAAAGCATCAATTGTGTCGAGTAACCTGTGATCTCAATTTGTTCAAGGCTCGCATTATGAGAGAAAGCCTTTTCCCTATCTGCAATTTATCTTCTCTTGCTATTCAGAAAGTCAGAGGTGAATCTCAGCTTCCACTGGGGTGACTAGCTATTAATAAAACCACCACATATTTTTCCTGTGTCATTCTACCAAGAACTCAAAGCATGCAACAGACCTACAACCTACGTTAATGACCCCATCCCAACCTAGGGCACGTGCAGAGGAACCGGAAAGTTCTCACTCACTCCTCCGCCCATGTCAGCCCCACCAAAGAACCTCAGAACATGGTAATGAAGTAGAAAAACCTTTACTAGCCAGGCATGGTGGCTCACGCCTGTAATCCCAGCACTTTGTGGGGGCTGAGGTGGGCGGATCACAAGGTCAGGAGTTCAAGACCAGCCTGGCCAATACAATGAAACCCTGTCTTTACTAAAAATACAAAAATTAGCTGGGTGTGGTCACGGGGCCTGTAGTCCCAGCTACTCAGGAGGCTGAGGCAGGAGAATGGCTTGAACCGGGGAGGTGGAGGTTGCAGTGAGCCGAGATCATGTCACTGCATTACAGCCTGGGTGACAGAGCAAGACTCGGTTAAAAACAAAACAAAACAAAAACCTTCACTGGCCAGGTGCGGTGGTTCTTGCCTGTAATCTCAGCACTCTTGGAAGGCCAAGGCGGGTCGATCACCTGAGGACAGGAACTCAAGACCAGCCTGGCCAACATGCTGAAACACCATCTCTACCAAAAATACAGAAATTAGGGGGGCATGGTGGCACACGCCTGTAGTCCCTGCTACTTGGGAGGCTGAGGTGGGAGAGTCGCTTGAACCCAGGAGGCACAGGTTGCAGTGAGCCAAGATCACACCACTGCACTCCAGCCTGGGCAAAAGAGTGAGGCTCTGTCTCAACCAAAAAATGAAAACAAAAAAACCTTTACCAACAGTGATTTCCCTACAATATCCATTTCAAGCAATATATTTTTTTCAACCCTGTGGAAAGTAGAGTAATGCCGCCTCCTGCCCACAAAGATGTCATCCTCCTAATCCACAGACCCTGGGAATGTCACCTTAGGTGGCAAAAGGGGCTTTGCAGATGTGATTAAGGTAAGGCTCTTACAATGAGGAGATTATGCAGGTAACTCAGGTGGGCCCAATGTAATCTGAAGAGTCTTTACAGTGACAGAGGGAGACAGATGCACAAGACAAATCAGAAGATGTAGCATTGCTGGCTTTGAAGGGGAGGAAGGGACCACCAGCCAAGAAATGCAGGCAGTCCCTAGATGATGGGACAGGCCAGGAAACGGAGCCTCCCCCAGAGCCTCCAGAAGAAACACGGGCCTGCTGACATTCTTGAATCCAGCCCAGTGAGAGCCATTAGGGCTTCTGACCTCCAGAACGGGACGATAACAAATCTGGATTGGTTTAAGCCACCAAGTATTTGTAGTCACTTGCTGCAGCTACAACAGGAAATGAATGCAGAGGTCACAAGGAGTTCTCTCACAGGCCAGCAGCCCTACTCTCCCCTCTGTACCTGTCCTACTCCCTCACTCCCATGTCAACCTCTTCTTTCTACCAATATGCCTTTGTTCATTTTCCAATCCATCAACCCCCTTCTAACCCTACACACTCAAGAAATGACCCTAACTCAGCCATCAAAACAATAATTCCCCCAAATCCTCTCACTCCTGGCATACTGCCATCCTGCATCAGTCCCCAGGTCTGGCAGCCACCTTTCTACCTCCCTGCTGCCGTGCTGATAGAGGGCCAGCCAGGGCACTCGGCTGTACCCAGGACTGTGCGAAGTGCTCACTCTGCACCCCGACCGCGGATGCTCTGAGATGCACATGCACAGCCTCCCAGGGCCCTCACCACAACCGCTGTGTGACCTGCACCGTGACCTGGAGGCCAAGGTCTTTACCAGCTTACCTCTGTGGCTTACTTCAACACGACTTCCCAACATCCCACCGGGGTCGCCGCCCTTTTCCCACTGAACTTCAAGTCTATCCGCATCTTCCCTCTTGATGACTTCCTCATCTCCTTCTTCACACCCCGACTCCCCTTCCTAAGGTTAACTTCTACACACAAGCTCCTGATCCCATTCCCCTCACTGTGCCAAACTCTTCAGGAACAGATAGGCCCTCTAGGAGCTTAAGGTCTAAAGAATTCACGTGAAAAAAAAAAAAACCAGGCAGTTACAGTATCTGAGCTCAGAACACCTGGGAGTAGCTTGCCCAAGTCGGGCACCTAACTCAGGTACTGAGTGAACAATCAGAGTGGCCTTCCATGACACCACCTGAGGGTTTTCAAGTATGGTGGGAGTTGAAATGGCAAGGTCAGAGGGATGGGAAAACAGGACGAGAAAGTGTGGCACCTTCGGGACCCAAAGCAGTCGGTTTAGTCTGCAGGGCTGAATGAAGACTTCTGATCCTCATCTGTGCATCAGAAGCAACGTGTATCTGTTACAAAATAAAGATGCCTGGGCCCCAGGTGCACGTAATTGCTCAAAACACCCTACTTCATTCTAATGTACAGCCAAAGCTGAGAAAGGTAGCGGAGTCTCTGCGGACACCGAAGGCTTTCCAAGGGCACCCCTCCACACTGCTAAAGGACTCGCATTCCAAACATTCATCGTCCATAAAGCAGACTCCACGGGTCCGCTTTCCTAAAGCTGACTGCCTGAGACACAGACCCTGGTCCAGATGCCGGTCCAGCGACAGTTCCCCTTTCACAATTACCCTCCCCCCCCTTTACAAAGAAAGGCAAGGCTCCCTCCCATTTCTAGTCTTACTGGAATGTGCTGGTCCAGAACTAAAAACTCTCCAAGGTACTGATCTAAGGACACTGAAAATACTGGTAGTGACACTGTTAAAGAGAAATGGTTCTGACGCTTGTCAAAATGGTAAGGCTTTATTCAAGTCTATTGCAATAGGGGTCAATCTATTGCAACAGAGGAGAGGTATAGCCGAATAACTGTTTTAAAAATTAACTCAGATACACACTTTGTTACAAAAAAATGACAGATCAAAACTAGACTTTCAAGGATAAATACATATTTCGTTAGAAGAAAATTCTACAGAGAAAGTAGAAATTCAAAAAGGGAATGCTATATTTGCAATCATTAGAAATTATTTGCCAATTTTTAAAAGAATGATAATCAGTGTCAAATGCTAATGGTATTTAGATTCTACTGGATACATTAGAAGAGTGACATTATGGTTTAATTTTTAATAATGTTTACAATACATGAGAAATCAAATCCATTTTAACCATTTAAAATCTGTGATAAACAAAATCACACAGGTTGAGTAACCCTTACCTGAGACGCTTGAGACCAGAAGTGTTTTGGATTTTGAATTTTTTTGAATTTTGGAATATTAGCATATACACAGTGAAATATCTTGGGGATGGAACCCAAGTCTAAACATGAAATCCATTTACGTTCATGTATACCTTACACATATAGCCTGAAAGTGATTTTATGCAATATTTTTAATACTTGTGTGCATGAATGATGTACCACATAAGGTCAGGTGTGAAATTTTCCACCTGCAGCATCACATTGGTGCTCAAAAAGTTTCAGATTTTGCAGCACTTAGGACTTTGGATTTTTGGATTAGGGATACTTAACCTGTACCACTTAAAATTATGTGACAGGGTATAGAGTATTTGAAAATTCCCTAAGAGAGTATACAAGCAAACATTTTGACATCCTTTGAGCTACAGAAAACGGCTCCATTTGGGAGGAAAGAAATTAGAAGGAAAGAAAATTCCTGAGGAGATTCTAAGGCAAAGAACAGTGTTTGGAATCTATCTTGAGTGCAGCAGAGAAGAGAGGTTGCAGAGATTTCCTCTAAGGGAGGGTGCTGGTTCACACAGCTGCCCTGAGGCTATAAGGACCTGGCTTCATTCACTGTATGACTGGCTTCTTCTCTCTCCAAGTAAAGGGAAGGAGGAGGAAATAGGAACTAGGACCTTCCTCAATAATAATCTCATCAACACCCCTCATCACACACACACACACACACACACACACACACACACTCTCTCTCTCTCTCTCTCTTTCTCTCTCTCTCTCTCTCTGTCTCTCTCTGTCTCTGTTTCCCATAAGGAACTGTCCCCACCCTCTCCATAATGCCATGTTTTGACCCTTGATGACACTCAGATCACAAAACAGCAAGAGACTGAGGCCAACTAAACAGCTAAAGGGTTTCACTCATCATTCCTCCCAGTATTAAAAGTCAAGTTGTCACCTGAATAGCTGCTCAACCACCCTAGGGGAGGAGATGGCTGTGGACCCTTTTTTGGTCTTACCCAGGGCAGAAATTAAGAGCCAAGTATGATCATAATCACAATCTTCCTTTCCCTTGTTACAGATGCTTATAACAAAGTTTCTTCTTAATCTAGTCACAGATAATACTAAAATAACAAGCAAACACAATTGTCAATTGACAGGATAAGGAAGCCCTCCTCCGCAGGTGTGCAGCTGCCTGGGCACAGGAAACTTGCTTGGGAATGACCGACAACATAAACATTCTGTTAATCCACCATGGGCCACGAATTCCAGACCAAGTAGGGCATCTTCCAAAGGGCCTCCAGCAACACTGAGGGATTTCTCATTACAGGTGAACTCGCTGATTCAGTGGAAGCTTAGGTTTACTCAAAGACTCCCAGGTGACTCAGAAGGAGTTGAGATTCTGTAACATACAGTCATGGCGCCATCCAAATGCGACTCCTAACGACCACCAGACATGCCCTGTGCTCGAAGTAAGCAACTCATCAATTTCAAACCTGACTTACAACATATCTCTTTGCGCTGGCCGGAGGACACTGTTCTCCTGTTGAGAGCGTTGAAGTACATAGTTGCACTTCCTGAAATTTTCTATCTATGTATTAGTCACTGCCTCCCTGTCTTCACTGACCATTTGATTCTTTAACCCTGACCAGTGAAGGTCAGTGTTTGCTAATGGTGGAATCCAACGGCCTCCTGCAAGGCTCTTCCCCACTGCTCCATGATACCTGAGTGCAGATCGCCTTCACGGTTAGACACCCGGTGCCTGCATGCTAGACTCTCATTGGTTGGATCTCTTTTCACCAAGCGCAGATCATCAAACACCTCAAAGCCAGCATGTGACTTTTTAAAATTAAGAATATCATTACTCTGCAAGTCAAAATCTCAGTCTTCCATGTCTATCCAGAAGAGGTCTCTGTATTCGACTCTGCTGTAACATGTTAATCAGTTGGAAAAGCCAACAAGAGTATAATAATCAAATCTGTTCATGGCATAAAACGATACGGGCCACTGGATTTTAAAAAAGTGTTCAGACAGATGCTGACAGGCTTAAGTAGATGAGATGAAAAAAGTAACGTGAAATACAATTGGAACCGATGTAAAGTCCTCAATTTAGGTATTAAAAAAATAATAAACAGCTCCACAACTGTTGTGAGGTGTCACGGGTTAGCAGCACACGTTAAAAAGATTGAAGTCTCACTGCAAACTCAGGGTGAAATCTCCTGGCTGCAGGGTGGAGGTGGGAGTATGATCCTATCTGCTTAATGACAAAGGCCAAAGATGGTGATGGTGCCAGTCAGGCCACACCCACAGACCAGAGCTTCTTATTGTTCAATTAAGTGCCAATGGGCAGGAGCTGGAGGGGAACCGAAGGTTTCAGGACAAAACACAGGAAACACTGGGCTCATTCCTGCTGAGAGTTCCCCAGCACCCCAGCCCACTTAACACCGGCAGTTCCATTACCAATCTCTGATCCCAAGATCACAGGAAGAGTGCAACCCAAATACCACACAGACAGCAAACAGGTCCTGCAGACCTCACAAACGTGCAGCAGCTCAAGGAGTCAATGAGAGTGGCAAAAACTCTGGCAGTCAAGCCATTTAATATAACCCCACAGGTGCCCAAATGAGAATGATACAGATAAAAAGGACAAAGAGAAGCTGGAGGTGGGAGTGGTGGGGGGTTTCCTGGCTAGCGCAACTCTTCTAGGAAAAAAACCTTTGCTATGATCATGGGACTAAAGTCCAATGTCAAGTGAAGGACTGCCCTATATGCGCATCATAGAATTTTGTCAGGAAAATTACAGTGTCCCCCCAAAACAGACTCATCATTCTAAAATGAGTACTCAAGAGCCTGACCAATATGGTGAAACCCCATCTCTACTTAAAAAAAAAAAAAAAAAAAAAAACCTAGCCAGGCTATGGTGGCATGCACCTGTAATCCCAGCTACTCAGGAGGCTGCGGCAGGAGAATTGCTTGAACCTGGGAGGTGGAGGTTGCAGTGAGCCGAGATCACACCCCTGCGCTCCAGCCTGGGTGACAGAGAGAGACCCTGTCTCAAAATAAATAAATAAAGTAAAATAAAAATAACAAAAATAACATGAGTACTCAGGATGACATTAACTTATTTTTACAATTTGATCTTTTTTTATTTTTTCAAAATAAAGTCCCAACCAAACTTTTTTCCACTTTGACTAGGAAATGTTTATCCATGACTCAAATGGATTAACGCGAAATGGCCTTTTTCTAGGACCAATCATTTTCAGATATTGAGGACATCCTGGTCACCATCCAGTCTAGAATTTTCAAACTGCAGCTGTGTGGATGGTGAGATGATTCAAGACCACCTCTGGGAGGAAACAACGGCAGGTGAGGCCTGGAGAAGAACACACACACGAAGGGGACCACACAGCTGTGTTCGAAGACTGCGGGCCTGTCATTGTGATACTTCTGAAGAGCCCACGAGTGCAGACTGCGGACCAGGCAGAAAACACTGTCATTTCCCCTCAATATTACCAAAAAAAAAGAAAAAAAGAAAACTGTTAACAACTGAAGTTGCCCCAAAAGTTGATACTTTGTCTTGAGAGACAATGGGTTCTCATCACTAGAGGTGCTCCGCTGCGCTCCAGCCCTTCCCTTTCTCCCACTGCCGACCTGCTCAGTTCCTGCCCACAAGGCCCTTACCCACTGACCACTTTACTCATTCAGGTGTCCACTGAGTCCCTGCTCTGCGCCAGGCATGGTTCTTCCAGGAGCTGAGGATATGTCAATCAATAAATCAGAGCAGAACCTTCGCCCCTAAATGGCTTACATAGTGAAAAGTAAATTCTGTCAATTTTAAAGATAGTTAAAGGAAGGGGAGGATACTGTTCACAGTAAGGTAGACCAGGAAGAGAACTGGGAAGAAATTTTAAATAGGGTGGTCAAGACAGACCTCACTGACAAGGTGACATCTAAGAAGCTTCATCAGGAGGACATGATAGAGAGTCCTAGGAAACGCCCTTGCCCTGGGGAGGTAATCAAGTGAGCATTAGCCTAATCCCATCCTTGTCCTGTATTTTTAAGTCATTTACCCCCCCAGTTAGCCTTTATAACTGTGCCCAAAGTAAAGGAAAACAAAGACCATGGAAAGCCCCAGGTGTGGGCCCAGTGCCCTGGGCCCTCCTCAGACACCTGGGGCCAGGCTTTCCCTGCTTCAGAGCAGAACTCCTGCCACCCGGTTCACCTGCTGCTGCCACTTCTCACTCGTGACCACCTGGCCTCCTGTGGAGCTTCCAGAGACGGCAGATTCCCTGCAGGATTCTTTTTCATTCAAATTGCATATTGCTCAGTTTCTAAAAACTCTAAAGAGTGGGTGGGCTGGAAAGGTTTATTTCAGGAAATTGGCAGCCAGGAACTGCCACATTTGTTGGAATTCCAGGGCACAAAAAACATTTGGCAAGAGACAGAAAACACTCTTAAACATAACTCGGTTCTAATTTCCAGACTTCCAGGCGTCAATATATACAGGACTTCAAAAAAAATACTCGGTATCCTGATTTTTCCCTAGTTCAAAGACAATGTCCACTTTCCAATCCTCTCTCTCTAAGACACGACGGCTCCTTTTTCTAGTCCAAGAAGAACTGTTATTTTGCCTGATAGCATTGAAGCACAAGGCAACCTGGCTTAAGAGTTTCCAGCTCTTGGTTCCTGGCAAAGATCAGAAAGATAATGAGACGGGTCCCTTCACTAAAATGATTCTACCTCCTTGGAAGCAGAACCCAGAGCACTGGCACTGGCGAATTTTACACTAAATAGTATACTACACACTTCTGGGCTCACTTCTGTAAGAACAGAGCCCTTCAAACAAACACTAAGTAGATTTCAAAAGTGTCAACAACCAAAACGCTAGAAAGAGACTGCAGTGGCAGTTATCTAGAAAACAATGCACAGAACACAAAGCCCTGGGGAGGTGCACATGCTCAGGGCCTCATTACTCCTGGGGTGTAACTAAAGTGTAGTCAGTTTTAAAACCCTTTTTTTCTTTTAGTTTCCAAGGAGTTACTGCGTGAAGGCCACTGGGAATTACTTCAGCAGGGCTACTAGGAGACAGCTTGGTACTTTTTTTCTTCCTGTAAGGATTGTTTGCAGGACCTCACTTCAGCCAGCTGGCACAACAGAAGCATAGAACCTCAGCATTTTATGAACCAAAAAGGCCTCTGAGGTTCCCTACTCTTAGCCACCCTTGAGAATCTGCTACATTTGTGAACTGGGTCCCTGGATCATACCCAGCTGGCACAGAGTGACAGGAGAGAGGGAGATAAAATCAGGGCCCTCACTGGCTGCACATGGAATTCTGGAAACTCTGAGTTAATAGAAAAGAAAGGTCACTCCAGTAATGAGCTTCCAAGAAGCCTCCCTAGGGGAGAGATGGTGTTCTCAGCTGCCTGGGCTTCAGGAGGGGAACACAACCAGGGTTTCTTGGGAGAGTCCTGGTGATGCCCGCTGTCCAGGCACAGTTCTTAACAGCATCTGATTTCACTCTCCAAAGTGTCACCGGTTGTAGGCCAAATCACATGGTCTTTCTAAGGAAGGATGACTGAGTTTCTTTTCTTTTCTTTTTTTTTTTTTTTTTTTGAGACATTGGCTTGCTCTGTCACCAGGCTGGAGAGCAATGGCGTGATCTTGGCTCACTGCAACCTTTGCCTCCTGGGTTCCAGCAATTCTCCTGCCTCAGCCCCCTCCCCCGATGCCCGCCAGTAGCTGGGACTACAGGTGCACCACCACCACGCCCTGCTGAGCTAATTTTTGTATTTTTCACAGAGACGAGGTTTTACCATGTTGGCCAGGACGGTCTTGATCTCTTAACCTTGTGATCTGCCTGCCTCGGCCTTCCAAAGTGCTGGGATTACAGGCGTGAGCCATCTCACCAGGCCAGGTGACTGGGTTTCCAAGGGGCATACGCTCTCCAAGCCCACCACCGCCCTAGAAATGTATAGCATGCAAATTTCTAACATGTTCCTGTTAGGAATGTACAGCATGCAAAATCTTAACATGTTCCTTCCTCCACAGGGCAGAGGAAGCAGAGCATCTCGGCTGGGTACACACTGGAACCACATCGCCCCAGTTAGGATCTTAAGCCCTCACAATTAACAGCAGTGAGACTTGAGACACACTCTCTAACACCTCCCATTTGAAAAAAAAAAAAAAAGATCAGAGTAATTGCTAGGAGGATTAATGAGAAAACATTTGTAACATGTACAGAAAAGTGCCTAGCAGTTACCCTGGAGCACTCTTTGAATGTCTGCCAAGCAAAAATAAATATGCAGTTCTATGTCTAATAGGTAAGTAAATTTTTATAAAGGGACGCTGAGGCAAGGGAGGAAAGCCCTTCTCAAAACAGCCTTTGGATTACCCTTCCTACTCAAGGACCTCTCACTAACACAGACACCCTATGCATGTGAGATTCTGGATGGTGCCAGCTAGGGACAGGGTGCCGGGGCGGGGGGGGGGGGGGGGGCGGAGCCACCACTGCCACAAGGCCACCCCTTAATTTCAGGTGGTTTATGATCAACCATATGGCAAATTTAGACACTGAAACCAGCTCAGCCAGAACAAAGAGGCTAAGACAAATGTCCCAGGTTGCAGCTGGCAGTCAGAGGCCAAAAGCCACCAAATAGCTCCCGGGGAAGCTTTTATGAACTCAATGTGAAGAGAGCCATTTGCCACGGTGCATGCTTCGCACCTGCCACTGCACATCCAGGTATGTGATTCAGGACTTCAGAATCATCCCAGGTGCCATCAGAGCACCCCACGGGAGATGAAACACCTCAGCTACAAATTCCTTACATGCAATTCCATGTGATGAATGATAAAGAAATCTTAATTCCTCAGAGACGCTTCTCCAGCACAGACAAAAGTGGGTACTTAGGATAACCACCATGTCAAAGTGGGTATGTCTCATCCGAAATAAAAACAGCCAATCATCTAATATTTGACTTTGTGAAAGTATCACCTTGGGCATTTAGGTTTCAGTTTTACATCATGTTTCAACTTTGCAGACATGATCTGAACTCCTATTAAGACGGTTAATTCTTATGTAACCAAACAATTATTTGGGAACGAATGGAACCGCTGAGGCCATCTAGGCTACACACAGGGGACAGAGCCACTCAAACAGAAGGCCTGGGAGACATGGGTGACATAAACTAGAGGGAAAGGAATGCTAAATACTATCAACCAATGCCGATTAAAAAAAGATTGTAAGTATCCGTACACACAGTAAGATACACACACATCTGTTTTCATGTGATTAGTAGTCTCCGATTCACCTCTTTGTTCTCTATGGTGAGTCACTGAGAGAATGTGATTCCCAAGATTTTAAAATTCTGAACAAATGGAAAGAATGCAAGCAGAGGCACTCCACGAAAACATGAAACATCAGGTTAGGGGGATATTTCTGAACAGAAACAGGAAGTCTTGGCTACAGCCGGGCCTGGAGCAAGGAGACACTTTTCCGCCAGCCTTCCTTTCAGGAAAACTAACACTTTTCCTCCAGCATTTTGTAATAATTACTTTTTAATAAAAGGCCAAGCCAAACTAGTAATTTCCAGCATCAACCTTCAACTGTTAAGGAAGAGAGTTTCACAACTTCCGAAAACAGAGAGAGGCGTGGGACTCATTACCTATTTACTTTAACTTCATTAATTTAATGTAAATTTCCTTCAAAATTACAAGGCTGAGGAGAAAGCCGAACAAGCCCTGATTCAGACTCGACACCCCAGAATTCCTCCAGCTCGCATTTTAAGGAACCTGCTTTAGCGAGAAGTGGGTGGCCCCACGCGATTACGGTTTCACAGCCAGGAGCAGCCGCGGTCCCCGCCAGGGCTGCCGCCACCGGCGCTCGAACCCAGAAGCCGCTCAACAAGTTGCCCGCCGGCTTCGGCTGCGCACCCCAGCGCGCCAGGATCTCCGCGGAGCCTCCTCCCGCACCTCAAGGCCGAGCTTCATTTTCACACGCGGAAACGCCTCCGCCCGCAGCTCACCTCCGCAGCCCCCCAACGCACCCGCGACACCCCACAGTCCCCTCCGCCCGCTCCCCCTCGCCCCAGCTCGGCCCCCGTCCCTCCCCAACCCCGAACCGCCCGGCGCCCCGAACTCTCCGCGCCTGCGCCGCGCCCAAGGAACCCCCCACCCCCACCCCACGCTGGGCCCCTCCGATGCTCGGTCCTCCGCGGCGGGGAGGGGGGCGGACGGTGCACAAAGGTCACCCCGAGCTCGCGGAGGCGACCCGCGCGGGAAACACGCTCGCCCGCAGGGTGGGGGCGGGGTGCGAGAACCGAAGGAACGACGGGGGGCGCGGACCGGGGTGGGAGCCTCCCAGCCACGGGGGTCCCGCACCTCCCAGCTCCGGGGCGCGCGCAGGGCTGCGGGGCGGCGGCTCCCCGTCGCTCCACCGTCCGCGCTCTCTGGGAAGGTCCTCCGGGGCGCCTCGGAACTGCGCGCCCCAGCCGCCAGCACGGGGGCCGCGCCTCCGGCAGCGCCCGGCCCCGGGTCCCTACCTCCAAGAGCAGCCCGAGCAGCAGCGCCGCCACCGTCGCCGGCTGTCGCCTCATGGCTCCTCGCGTCCTCTCCGGCGCGCCCGGACGCGGGGTCGCAGGCGCGGTTCGCGACACGGCCCCTGCGCGGGGCGGACGGGCGGACTGGAGCCGGGAGCCGGCGAGCGCTGGGGGCCCGGCGGGGAGCGAGCGGGAGCCCGAGCGCGCCGCGCAGCCCTCGCAGCGCTCCGCCCCCGGCCGCCGCTCGCTCCCGACACGCCCGGCCAGGCGCGCGCCCGCGGGCTCCGGGAACCGGAGGCCCGGCCTGGGGCGCGGCTGCGGGGCGCGCGCGTCCGGGGCGGGAGGAGGTGCCGCACCGCCCCGCGAATGGGAGGGGGCTGCCAGGCTCTGCCTCCCGGAGGGAGGTCGTCCTGTCGCCCTTGAAGAGACCCAGGAAGGCTTTGAAAAGAAGCGGGGTCTCCGCGGGAGGAAGCTGTTTGCCTGGGAGGTGGCCGCAGACGAACCCACTGCTCAGTCTGGCATCCCGAAGCCGCTGCGCTCCTGGCTCTCCCCGCGGTTCCTGCGCGCCGCGGGGGCGGTGCCCCCACACCCACGCGTGATGGGAAGGCGGCTGGGGGTGGGAAAGCCCATCGAAATAGAAGGTCCCAACAGCTCGCCGCTCCCTTGAATGTGGCTATTTTTTATGCCAGTGTCCTCCTACGCTGTCCCTGCTTGAACTTGACCGCAACCTCCCCCGCCTTGCAGGGCACTCCCCAGTCGCAGACAGCTGTGCAGAGCTCGCGCTGTGCTCGCCTCCGCTGACCCCGCCTCCATGTCCTCGCAGACATCCTTTTTTCACAGCACAGCTCAGGTCCCACCTCATTCATGAGGTGATTCGGCAAACACTGTTGAACTTGTAAGATGTGCCGGATCCTGAACTGCAGGCTGAAAGGAGGACAGGAAAACTGCTCCTGTCGCCTGGAGGGAGGGAGAGTCGCTTAAACCACCTGATGCAGAATGCTCAGTGTGGAGAGCAGGAGGTAGATGCATCACAGAGGGGCATCAAGGAGTGAGCCGCGCCGCACAGGAGGCAGAAGGAGGGGGGCACACAAACAGATGTCACCCGAGGCAAGTCCCCAACGTTTTCCCAGCTTTCAAAGGCTCATTTGATTAATATAGAGCGTGCACCATCTGACGCTACCAGTTAGAGCCAGAACTTGCAAGTAAGGCAGAAATGATGCCTGTGGCCTTCAGTCATGCGAAGGCACTTGTCCGACAAGCCTGTCAGAGGTCATTGAACTCTAGTAGTTTTGATTTACTATTTACAATGTGGATATTTTACAACTCTTTTTAGGGGAAAAGTTAACTTGTAGTAAACTAAGCTGAAAGCTTGTGGTATGTGAAAGAGACAAATCTTGTTTCTCCAGTGGTGATAGGAGAGATCTCATCCAGTAAAAATGCAAATGGGCCAGGAAGGGTGGCTCCCGCCTATCTTCCCAGCAGTCTGGTGAGTTCAGGTGTGAGATGCTTGAGCCCAGGAGTTTGCCAACAGCAGCCTGGGCAACATAGCAAGACCCTGTCTCTAGTAAAACATGTGTGTGTGTGTGTGTGTGTGTGTGTGTGTGAGAGAGAGAGAGAGAGAGAGAGACAGAGAGAGAGTGTGCATGTGTAAGGCAAATGACCCCTGCTGGGGTGAGAGTCATAACCAGCTTCCTATCTGATTTATCCACTTCTTGCCAGCATTTCCTTTCACCTTTCCCCCTGCTTTTGACTGTGTGTGTAGGTCAGTTGCCTGCATTCTCCTTTCAAGCACCTTTGCCATCCCACTGTTTCCCTCATTAATGGGTTAAAATGGAACTTTGACACGTGTTCACAATGTATTCATGTGCAAATTGTGCTTCTGCTGCATTGTGAGCAACAGACTAGTGTCTGCCATAACCTCCCTCCTGCCTATCTCTGCCTAGAAGATGGTTTTGCTGAGTTCCACTTCCTGTAATTCGTGCAAAGTTTCTTCAAAGTATAAAATTAGAACTGTGACTCTGCTTTCCCCTCAGTCTGACACCTCTCCTGTGTGCTCTCTGGTCCTGAATGATGTGCTGGTTGCTTGCCATGGTTGGAGGATGGGGTGTGGGCTGACCAGCCAGGCTGTTCCTTTGAGAACAAATTACCAGGGCATCAGATACCACTGGAAAAGTCACAAGGTAAAGAACGCTGCGTTTACACTGTGAAAGGGAGTGTGACTTGGGGTCGGAAGAAAGTCCTGGATTAGTTGTTTGGGGCAGGACTGGACATGTCCTGGTCTGTCCAGCTGCCCCTGAGGAGTGAGGACCAGAGCCTGGGGCATGTGTGTTGCCAAAAAAACCCTCAAAAACAAGTAAGAGACTGGGCTTGACCTGCAGTTGCCCTGCAAAACTAGGGAGTCTACGTGAATGATCAACATGTGTTTTATTTATTCAAAAAATATTTATCTACATCTGTTTTGGGTCTAAATCTAAATTTTGTTTAGCCAAGAATCTAAGTTTTGTTTGTCCAGAATCTAAATTTTGGACATTTCGAATAGGACTCATCAGCGAACGAAATAGGCAAAGCAGCAGCATAAAGGACAGAGTGGCTGCTCTCATGTAGATTTCAGTCTAGTGAGGGGTAACAGAGAATAGAATAAATAAATAAATGTGTAAAGTGCCAGAAAAATAAACTGAGTGAAACATTTGGAAGGTAGGGTTAAGTGTTATTAAAAATAGGAGGGTCAGCCGGGCACAGTGGCTCACACCTGTAATCCCAGCACTTTGGGAGGCCGAGGCAGGTGGGTCCCCTAAGCTTGGGGGTTCGAGATCAGCCTGACCAAAGTGGAGATACGCCGTCTCTACTAAAAATACAAAGTTAGCTGGTCGTGGTGGTGCATCCCTCTAATCCTAGCTACTCAGGAGGCTGAGGCAGGAGAATCACTTGAATCCGGGAGGCAGAGGTTCTGGTGAGCCGAAATCACACCGTTACACTCCAGCCTAGGTAACAAGAGCAAAACTCCATCTCAAAAAAGAAGAGGGTCAGGCCAGACCCCTATGGCAAATTGCCAGGAGCAGAGACCCAAAGGTAGGAGAGGGGGCAGAACAAGACTACTAATCAAAGCTTTGAGGCAGGAAAAATGGGCCTGAGGAATTTCCTGACAGGATCAGTAGGGCTGGAGTTCGGTGCTCCCCTAGAAGGGGTAGAACCTATATTCAAAGAAGAAATGGACACCCAGATTTGTAGTCCATTGTAAGGATCTTGGATTTAGTTCTGAAAGAAATGGGATATCATTTGAGGATTTTGAGTTGAAAAGTAGCATAATCTGGCTTAAGCCTTAAAAGCATCAGCCCCAGTGCTGTGTAGAAAACAGACTAGGGGCCGGGCATGATGGTTCACACCTGTAATCCCAGCACTTTGGGAGGCCAAGGTGGACGGATCACCAAGTCAGGAGATCAAGACCATCCTGCCAACGTGGTGAAACACCGTCTCTACTAAAAATACAAAAATTAGCCAGGCGTGGTGGCGCACACCTGTAGTCCCAGATACTCAGAAGGCTGAGGCAGGAGAATCACTTGAGCCCAGGAGGCAGAGTTTGCAGTGAACTGAGATGGCGCCATTGCACTCAAGCTTAGTGACAGAGCAAGATGCCATCTTAAAAAAAAAAAAAAAAGAAAAGAAAAAGAAAGAAACGGATTAGGGCTGGGTTGGGAGGAATTGTGGAGGGAAGGACAGATGCTAGAAAAGCAGTGAGGAGATGGATGTGATGCTGATACCAGTGTGGTAGGGAAGTCCCCAAATGCCATTGGGATGCTGACATCAGCCAGTGTCTAGGCTCTCAACCCATCGCAAGGAGGAATTCAAGGATGAGTTGAAAATAGTGAAAGTACAGAGATTTATTGCAGAGCAAAAAGCACACACTCAAGAAGGAATTGCTGGCATACCGAAGAGAGTTGTGCAAATGGAGTTTGGGGCTACTACTACTACCTTTATGATTTCTTTAATCAGGGGGTGGGATATTCATAAAAATTCCTGGGGAAAGGCGGAGATTCCTTGGAACTGTGATGCAACCCATTTTTATACCAAACATGGGTGTTGTTGGAAATGTTATGACATTGGTGTGTGATTGAGTATGTTAATGAGTGTATAATGAGGTCCTAGGTGAAATCTGGGTCAAACCCCGTGCAATGTTGGGTCCAGCTTGATCCACACCTTCATTTTTTGGGGTCTTAACAACCCATAGCCTCTAGTCACATGAAACTGCTCCCTGGAATTTTTTATTCTACTGTGACCACCCTGTATTATTCTTGTGTCAATGTGGTCCTCATGGTAACAAAAAAAGTCAACTTCTGTAAAATATTTGAAGAGATTTATTCTGAGGTAAATATGGGTGACAAAGCCCGAGGCACAGTCTTAAGAGGTCCTGAGAACATGTGCCCAACGTAGCCGGGTTGCACCTTGATTTTATGCATTTTAGGGGGACAGAAGTTATAGGCAGACATTAATCAATACATGTAAGATGTACATTGGTTTGGTCTGGAAAGGCAGGACAACTTGAAGTGAGGATTAGGGGGGCTTCCAGGACATAGATAGATTCAAAGATTTTCTGTTTGGCAATGGTTGAGTTAAGTTATTTTCTAAAGACCTGGAAACAGTAGAAAAGCATGTCTGGGTTAAGACAAGGGATTGTGAAGACCTGGTTCTTATTATGCAGATAAAGCCTCCAGGTAGTAGGCTTCAGAGAGAACAGGTGGTAAACGTCTCTTATCAAATCTAAAAAGGTGCCAGACTCTTAGTTAATATCTTCTGCATCAGGAAAAGACCTGGAAAGGGAAGGGGATTCTCTTTAGAGTATACATTTAGCCATAAGAGATAGCTTTGCGGGGCCATTTCAAAATATGTCAAAGAAATATATTTTGGGGTAAAATACTTTGATTTCCTTCAGGGCCTACTATCTGTCATGGGATGTTATATAGACTCAGGCTGGAATTTGGTATTTATTGCTACAAAGAGTCTGTTTTGTCAGTCTTAAAATGTTTATTCTAATGTTACTGCTGGGCAGTTGTGCCTGGATTCCAAAGGGAGGAGGGTATCATGAGGCTTGTCCCACTTCCTGTCCCATCATCATCACCTGAACTAGTTTTTTTTTTTTTTTTTGAGACGGAGTTTCGCTCTTGTTACCCAGGCTGAGTGCAATGGCACGATCTCGGCTCACCGCAACCTCCGCCTCCTGGGTTCAGGCAAGTCTCCTGCCTCAGCATCCTGAGTAACTGGGATTACAGGCACGTGCCACCATGCCCAGCTAATTTTGTTGTCTTTTTAGTAGAGATGGGGTTTCACCATGTTGACCAGGATGGTCTCGATCTCTTGACCTCATGATCCACCCGCCTCGGCCTCCCAAAGTGCTGGGATTACAGGCTTGAGCCACCGCGCCCGGCTGAACTAGTTTTTTAGGTTTCCTTTGAGATTTCCTTGGCTGAGAAGAGGGATTCATTCAGTGAGTTGGAGTCTTTTTTTTTTTTTTTTTTTTTTTTTGAGACGGAGTTTCGCTCTTGTTACTCAGGCTCACTGAAACCTCCGCCTCCTGGGTTCAAGCAATTCTCCTGCCTCAGCCTCCTGAGTAGCTGGGATTACAGGCACGCGCCACCATGCCCAGCTAATTTTTTGTATTTTTAGTAGAGACGGGGTTTCACCATGTTGACCAGGATGGTCTCGATCTCTTGACCTTGTGATCCACCTGCCTCAGCCTCCCAAAGTGCTGGGATTACAGGCATGAGCCATCATGCCCAGCCTGAGTTGGTGTCTTATAATTTTATTTTTGGTTTACACTCACAGTCCCTAGTCTCTGCATTCAGCACTCTGTATCATAGTTGCTTAGGTGGCTATTTCTCCATTTAGACTCCAGGCAAGGGATGAATTGACTTTTTGTGTTAAGTTTAGCCTAAAGTCCATACATGTTTAAGTTCAACCTAAAGGTTTTTCTGTTCACGGTGACCTATATTGTTAGAAATAAATTTTCAGTGCCACAAAAGAAATAGTACTGAAACATACATTTTCTCAGCAAGGCAATTTACTTCTAAAGAAGGGTGCATCTTAAGGATGGAGCAATGGTGAGAGCACACCTGAACAAGGGAGGAGAAGGGGTTCTTATCCCTGATGCAGGTAGCCCCTACTGCTGTGTTGTTCCCCTGTTGTCTAAGCTAATTCCGACTGGCTATTTTAAAGAGAGCAGGGTTTCCAGCCAAAGTGGTGGGGTGAGCAATTTCAGTGGGAAAGACAGTTATGGAACAGGTGAATATAGGTGACTCAGATCAGAGCAGAAGACAGGAGTGACTCAGGGCAGAGCGGGTGATCAGGGGAACGGATGTGAACTACTGATTAGAGCTGCAGAAAGGTTGTTTACCAAAACTAGGGGCAAGGAGATGAGGAAGTTAAACTTTAAAATGGAGAACAAAGTACAAGGAAACTGAACATACTAATATACTGATTCTTCTAAGAGAAACTGAGAGCTCACTGTATTGAACAAAAGCAAGTGGAGGTGGAAACAGACGGTAGCCGACACTGGTGCCAATCAACAAGTTTTGGCCAATCAAATGTAGCCAACTGTTCAAACTGTGTTCAAATCAGGCAAATTTCTGAGCTGTAACCAATCCAGCAGTTTCTGTACCTCACTTCTGTTTTCTGTAAATCACTGTAGTTTTTCTGTTCATAAATCTTCCACCATGTGGCTGTGCTGGAGTCGCTGAGCCTATTCTGGCTCAGAAGGCTGCCTGATTCACGAATCGTTCATTGCTCAATTAAACTCCTTTAAATTTAATTTGACTGAAGTTTTATGTATATATATTATATATATATATATGTATATATATATATATATATATATATATATATATATATCACTTGTAATATGTGACAATCAAAATGAGTGACTGACGCAAAAGTCTCAATCATCAAGGTTTATTCAGCCCTAGCCATAGGGCATATCTGGGAAAAGCAGCAGCATCTGTGACTGTTTTTCCAGAAAGGTTTTCAGGAAGTTTTATAGTTATACATTTCCTTAAAGTGTAGGGAGAGAGGCAGGTAGGTGGTAAGGTGAATGGTAACATTCCTGTGAGATGTGGTGCCCAGTAAATCCACATTACACAAGATAAGTTGAACTCACGAAGAGAAAAAGGGAGTAAAGGAAAAGTTGGTTATGCAGATGTCTCTGAGTAGGTGGAGAAACTACTGATCTCATCTTAATTTGTTCTGCACCTGGGAAGATAAGTTTATAATCAACGTGATAACTGTGGAATCCAAAAGACTTCGGTTTCAGGAGGTAAACTTAGACTACAGACCTGACAGTTATTACAATTGGCACATTCTTGTGAATGGAAGGCAGGCAAACGGTTTGCTCGTGAATAGTTTGGGGGCAGCCCTGTGCAGGCACCTGAGGCCCGTCACCTTTCCGTAAGGACCTGGCGGATGCAGAACGCTAGTCACACCTGTTCCTCTGGTAGGGGCTGTTCCATGACTCAGCTTCCAGGCTTATCCTTCCCTTTCTCATTAGAAGTTTGGGGAATCTTGATTTTTTTTTTCCTTTATCTGATAGTAGAGGTAGAGACAAGTAGATTCTGGCTGTATCTAAAGGCTGATTTTGATGATGAGTATGGGAAGCTGACACATGGCTATTTTGATTATTTTTTCATTACTAAAACCTTGAGTGAGGTATCTAGCACAATGCACCTGAAGGATGTTGCCCAAAGTGTGCACAGGAATTAGACTTCAGGAATCCTGCCAGGTATATTGCAAGAAAGGCCTAACTCATTCAGGTCAACAAAGTTACAAGCTTAGAAGAGCTTGTAAAAATAAGTAATATCCAGGCACGGTGCTTCACATCTGTAATCCCAGCACTTTGGGAGGCTGAGGCGGGTGGATCTCTTGAGCTTAGGAGTTTGAGACCCACCTGGTCAACATGGCAAAACCCCACCTATACTTTTTTTTTTTTTTTTTTGGAGATGGAGTTTTGCTGTTGTTGCCCAGGCCCCAGGCTAAAGTACAGTGGCACAATCTCTGCTCACTGCAACCTCAGCCTCCTGGGTTCGAGTGATTCTCCTGCCTCAGCCTTCTGCATAGCTGGGATTACAGGTACACACCACCATGCCCGAAAAATTTTTTTGTTTCTAGTGGAGACAGAGTTTTACCATCTCAGCCAAGCTGGTCTCGAACTCCTGACCTCAGGGGATTCACCCACTTCAGCTTCCTAAAGTGCTTGGATATCAGGCATGAACCACCGCACCCGGCCCCATCACTACTTTAAAAAATATTTTTAAAAATAATAAGTAATCCCTGTCTGGACAGAATTTGTGAGGATCATCTTAAATATCTTCTTAAAAGTGTGTATGTGAGTGTCCGTGTGTATGGGTGGGTGTGTTTGTGAGTGAATGTGTGTGTGTGTGTGTGTGTGTGTGTGTGTGTGTGTGTGTGTGTTTAGGCTGGGGGGGTGGGGGAGGATGAAGCAGTGAAGGGAACCAGCCAGGCGTTATGTCTAATTTCAAGAGAGGCAGAAAGAAGCCTCAGCGCTTCTCTTATCTGACTAAAAGCAGCAACTGCTGAGAAATGAGGCTGCCATAACTTCTTTTCTGGTAGGTCTACTCCCAGAAAGAAAATCAAGAACAAACCTGTGATAAATCCCCTCTCTGGTATAGTTTCACGGCCATGAAGAAGAAGGAAAGAACACTGCACTTCTTACATAAACGTATATTATTAAGAAATATCTTCTTTTTGTTCTCCTAAAAATCCGCCTATTATTCTTTCCTAAAGAAACCTATTTGTGGCCGGGCGCGATGGCTCACGTCTATAATCCCAGCATTTTGGGAGGCCAGGGAGGGCAGATCATTTGAGGTTAGGACTTCAAGACCAGCCTGGCCAACATGGTGAAAACCCTTCTCTGCTAAAAAATACAAAAAGTAGCTGGGCACAGTGGCATGTGTCTGTAATCCCAGCTACTTGGGAGGCTGAGACAGGAGAATTGCAAGACTCCATTTGGAAAAAAAAAAAAAAAAAGAAAGAAACCTATTTCCTCCTCATTTTTTTTTTTTTTTTTTTTTTTTTAGAGACGGAGTTTCACCATGTTGCCCAGGATGGTCTCAATCTCCTGACCTTGTGATCCACCTGCCTTGGCCTCCCAAGTCCTGGGATTATAGGCGTGAGCCACCGCACCCGGCCCTTGTTCCTCTCTTAGAACAAATTTCTTCCCCTTCCTTTCCTCTACTAAGTTAGGTATACCGTATAAGCCTCTAACTTTAAACATTAGTGAGCTGAATTCTTACCTTAATCTGTCTTTCGTTGTTTTAATCAACAGGACCCCACAGAATGAACCTAAAAAGATAGAGAAAAAGATTTTTTTCCTGATAAATCTGGTGTAAGAATTGATGAATGAAAACATATAAAGATTGAGTGAGGCATAGGGAGGTTTTGAGATAATGGTTTCGTTAATGATGCTTCTAAGATACGAGTAATCGAAACAGTGGTGGCAGGCTCGACACTCCATAGATTGGCATGGCATTGCAATCCAGCCAAGCCAATGAAAACACAAGTCGTACATCATTTCTTCTTCCATTAGATTTCAACAAATCTCCCTTCTGCTTATGCTTTTAATGTCATTTTCTATCAAGACAACATAATTTGTTAAATACTAGTGGCAAGGGAGGGAGTCTTCAGTAGTAGGTTATATACTATATACCATAAGAACTCTTTGAATATAATGGAATCATTCAGCAACTCTGGAAAGTGGATACTATTATGCCTTTCTCACACATT
Source organism: Saimiri boliviensis (assembly GCF_048565385.1). Taxonomy (NCBI): domain Eukaryota; kingdom Metazoa; phylum Chordata; class Mammalia; order Primates; family Cebidae; genus Saimiri; species Saimiri boliviensis. The sequence goes on along the minus strand of NC_133458.1, from coordinate 102,754,260 downwards.
AGTTACTACTATTCAGAGACAAAAAGTAACCTTCCCAAACCCGTCAACAAGCAGGAAGTGAAGCTCAAAGCCCGTCTATCCTTATTTCACGAATAGAAAAGTTCCCTGGAGAGCAGTAAGCTGGAAAGCTTTTCCACGCTCATGAAGCACTCTGTAAATTCACTGTAATCCAGGCGTTTTTCAATCAGAAAAACCAAGCATCTAGGTGTATTAATGCCTCACTTCGCTTCATCCTTTGGGTAGGTTTTACGTCTCTTCCATTCAACCCACCGGAAAGGACAATCAACACTTTATTTTTCTCTGGCTTTATTTGCTACTGGGAGGTTTTCTCAAGAGTTACTTTTACTCTGGAGTTATAACCAGAATCCAGGTGCTCATTAAGACGTCTTCTGTGCTTCCTTAGTGAATGTCCTTGGGTTCATGTTTGACATCAAAGACCTGAGATACATTTTCTAATGACCAGAGAAGCTGGTACCTCTGTCTCCCCACCGATGAACATCTCCACTCTTTGGAGTGCTTCTTGTGAGTGCTTTCTGCCTGTGCTACCCTGGCAAGTCACGGCAGTGGCCTCTTGCTCCAACAGCCAGTGGTGATGGAGTCCCCGTTATCCAGTCCGGTCAGATTGGATCTTCTAATATGTTTCAAAGGACGAACGTGGCTGTTCAGTGGGTACCTGTCTCTTTCACAGCTTGCGTCTACCATAGCATTGACCTATTTCTCTTTTGTAACCTCTACTCCTTCTTCCCCTGTCCCAAAACCAGGCTGTGATCACTTTAAGTGCATGCATATGTCAGATTCATTTTTGGCACAATGTTTAAAATTTGGCCCAATGTCAAGGACAATAGTGGGAGTTGAACAAATATTTAAGGAAGGAAGGGTATGTGAGAGAAGTGAAGGGACGAAAGCCGGTTAGGAGTATGTATTATAAATGTGAGCTTTGAAGTTTTACTGATTTTCTCCTAAGGCATCTCTTTGCTAAATTTTGCAATCCTAGTGAAATGTCTACATTGCTATTCTGAACCACAGTTTAAAGCAGGCGTCCCCAAACTACGGCTCGCGGGCCGCATGCGGCCCCCTGAAGCCATTTATCCGGCCCCCCGCCGCACTTCAGGAGGCCGCATGCGGCCCCCTGAAGCCATTTATCCGGCCCCCCGCCGCACTTCAGGAAGGGGTACCTCTTTCATCGGTGGTCAGTGAGAGGAGCACAGAATGTGGTGGCCCTCCAACGGTCTGAGGGACAGTGAACTGGCCCCCTGTGTAAAAAGTTTGGGGATGCCTGGTTTAAAGTGTTGGGAAAGTTTTGATTGTCAGAGCTTTTGAAACTATGTAGCAAATAAAAGCCACTTCAATAATCCACTAAAAAGTGTGCGATTAAAATGGTGACAAAGCCCACGCGTTGTGTCTCTCTCCTCCCACTATCTCCTAGAACTCCCCTGGCCACTCTTCAAAACTCAGGTTTGCAGTACAGGTCTCTGGCCAAGGTGTGTACATTTGGCCCACGGTTCCTTGGTTGCTTGCCTGGATTGGATACTTTCTGACTAGTATATTCTCTGTCACTTTAGCTCCTTAATGTTATTTTTTGCTTTTATCTGTCTCCCACAAATAACTTAGAAAAAAATCACTATGGGCCGGGAGCATTGGCTCACGCCTGTAATCCCAGCACTTTGGGAGGCTGAGGTGGGTGGATTACCTAAGGTCAGGAGTTCGAGACTAGTCTGACCAACATGGTGAAACCCCATCTTAAAAAAAAAAGAAAGAAAAAATCACAATGGTGAGTGGCCACTAATTATGTCCTTCTTTTTCTTCTTCCTTTTTTTTTTTTTTTTTTTTTTTCAAGCAAACTCTCCTGATTAAGGTCATGTCATTTCAGGACAGTGTCAACCTCTGAATGGCAGTGAGAGGACAAAACTGGAAACAGTAACTCTGGGGGGATCCAAACAACGCTCACCCTTGTCTGTTACATTCTTATGTTACCTAGCACGTGTCAGGAAAGCTAACACAAATGTCTTCACAGTCCAGGCATGAGCCACTACCATAAGCAGGAAGCAGCCCTACCTAGGGAAATAGGGAGGGGTGGGTACTGTGAACAAACTGAAGAGTAAGTGTTTCACCAAGGGTCTATCCAACTATATTTTGGACACTGACCAAATAGAGCATGTTTATGATTGTTCTGGGCTATATCCAGTGTGTGTTGTTTGGGTCTAAATAGAGTTACCTCTGTGAGGGGATAGCTGGAATATCTTCTTACCAAATTCCCAGTACACATCCCAGTTTTTGCTCCCCATAAAGTACAGTTCAAGCCTTCCTTTTTTTTTTTTTTTTAATGAGACGGAGTTTCACTCTTGTTGCCCAGGCTGGAGTGCAATGGCGCCATCTCGGCTCACTGCAACCTCCGCCTCCTGGGTTCAGGCAATTCTCCTGCCTCAGCCTCCTGAGTAGCTGGGATTACAGGCACGTGCCACCATGCCCAGCTAATTTTTTGTATTTTTAGTAGAGGCAGGGTTTCACCATGTTGACCAGGATGGTCTCGATCGCTTGACCTCGTGATCCACCCACCTCGGCCTCCCAAAGTGCTGGGACAAGCCTTCCTTTTATCCAGCTGCTTTTGGTCAAGCTTACCTGGCACAATGAGCACTCAATCATTACTGACTGAACAATTGCACGCTTTTCAAATTCTCTCCTCTGGGTTCCTAAAGCACCTACAGAGTAGGCATGACATTAGTTTAGCCCTTAACTACAGATGTTTCTCTAGTTCAGTGTTTCTGAATCTTAAGCATTACACGAACTCTTTTTTTTTTTTTTTTTTTTGAGACGGAGTTTCGCTCTTGTTACCCAGGCTGGAGTGCAGTGGCGCGATCTCGGCTCACTGCAACCTCCGCCTCCTGGGTTCAGGCAATTCTCCTGCCTCAGCCTCCTGAGTAGCTGGGATTACAGGCACACGCCACCATGCCCAGCTAATTTTTTGTATTTTTAGTAGAGACGGGGTTTCACCATGTTGACCAGGATGGTCTCGATCTCTTGACCTCGTGATCCACCCGTCTCGGCCTCCCAAAGTGCTGGGATTACAGGCTTGAGCCACCGTGCCCGGCCACGAACTCTTTTTAAAAAGAACCGGGCACATGCCCAAAGGAAAATAAATAATTCTACAAAAAAAAAATTCTACAAAATGTCAACTGCAGCACTATTCACAATAGCAAAGACAGGTTATCAACCCCAATACCCATCAACAGTGAATTGGACAAAGAAAATGTGGTACATATACACCTAGAATACTGTGCAGCCATAAAAATGAACAAAATAAAGTCTTTGCAGCAAGTGGAGGCCGTTATCCTATTATGAAATTTCTTATCTTCTTTTTGTTCTTTTAAAAATCCACGTATTCTTCTTTCCCAAAGAAACCTATTTGTGGCTGGGCGCAGGCTGAATTAAGGCAGAAATAGAAAACCAAATGCTGCATGTTCTCACTCATAAGTGGGAGCTGACCACTGAGTACTCATGGATAAAGATGGGAAGAGTAGGCACTGGGGACTGCAAGAGAGGGAGACAGGGAGGGCGATGAGGCTGAAAAACTGTCTTTTGGGTACTATGCTCATTGCCTGGGTGATGGGATCCTTTGTACACCAAACCTCAGCAACGCACAATGTACCCATGTAACAAACCCACACCTGCACCTGCACCCCCGAAACTGAACTAAAAGTTAAAAAAAGAATAAAGAAAACATGATTCTTCTCCACCTCCAGAGTTTCTACAGGGTCATGACAGGTTCTGCCAGTGATCCCTCAATATAAATAATCCTTTGCTTTTAAAAAAATTAAACCCCAGTTTTGGGAATATGATGCTTTCCAGTCTCCCTTGAACTAGGTGTTTCAGGCACCTGCTGTATTAGTTTCTTAGGGCTGCCATATCAAAGTACCACAGACTGATGGATTAAGCAGTGGAAATTAATTTTCTCACTGTTCTAGGAGTTAGAAGAAACTGTCAAGGTGCTAACAGGCTGGGTTTCCTCCCAAACCTCTCTCCTGGGGTTGAAGACGTGCCCTCTTGCTGCCGCTTCACATGGTCATCTCTCTGTGCACGTGTGCCCTGAATGTGTCCAGATGTCCTTCTCTGATAAGGACACCAGTCAGATTGGATTCAGGTTTCTCCTAACAATCTCATTTTAACTTAATCACTTTTTTTTTTTTTTCCTGAGACTGAGTCTTGCTCTGTCACCAAACTGGAGCGCAGTGGCTCGATCTCGGCTCACTGCAACCTCTGCTGCCTGGGTTCAAGCTATTCCTCTGCCTCAGCCTCCCGAGAAGCTGGGACTACAGGCACACAGCACCATGCCCAGCTAATTTTTTGTGTTTTAGTAGAGGTGGGGTTTCACCATGTTGGTCAGGGTGGTCTCGATATCCTGACCCTGTGATCTGCCCACCTCAGCCTCCCAAAGTGCTGGGATTACAGGTGTGAGCCACCGCGCCTGGCCAACTTAATCACTTCTTTATAGTCCCAGCTCTAAATACAGTCATATTCTAAATTACTGGGAGTTAAGACTTTAGTATATAATTTTAGGGGAGTATAATTCAGCCGATAATATTACACTCTCTGGCCCCTCAACATTTGCATGTATTTGCATGTTGAGCATAGGATAGACATTCCCATCCCCAAAAGGATAAATTAGAAAAAAGAAGAGAATCACAAACCTCAAACAAGTCCAAATCCTAGCAGGACAAATTTCATTAAAATTTAAGGTTCAAGAATAATTTTTTCAGGCCGGACGTGGTGGGTCATGCCTGTAACCCCAGCACTTTGGGAGGCTAAGGTGGGCGGATCACAAGGTCAAGAGTTTGAGATAAGCATGGCCAATATGGTGAAACCCCATTTCTACTAAAAATACAAAAATTAGCCAGATGTGGTGGCAGGTGCCTGTAATCCCAGCTATTCAGAAGGCTGAGGCAGAAAAATTGCTTGAACCCAGGATGTGGAGTTTTCAGTGAGCTAAGATCCTGCCATTGCACTCCAGCCCAGGCGACACAGCAAGACTCCATCTCAAAATAATAATAATCATATTTTCTAGCTCTGTGTTCTACCCTTTGGGCTCACTGGGATTGTGACTCCACTTTCTAGGCCCACTGAGGGAAAGGAGTCACCACCTCAGTCCTTAGTGGCAACCTCACTCTTAAGAACCTGGGTGACAGCAGCCTAGTCCCCTGAAACTAAGGAGGTGGCCTTGCACTCTAAAACCAAGGAGACAGCCCCACATTTGGGGTCATTCTTCTCTTTTCTTTATAAAGATAACACATGTTCATAGCTGAATAACTCTGTTGTTCCATTCTGTAAAATCCCAAAAGTCCAACACCCTTCCTTTATTTTGCTCCATTTTTGACCCCTTTAGTTCAAGATGAGCAGTGTTTCTGGTGGTGAAGCCTCATCTCCATTCCTGGCCTCTGCTTTGATGGCTGATTAGATGGAGGCATCACACTCATCATCTCCTTGTGGACTAATTGTCTACCCATTCTTGGTGTTTTCTCCAGAACATATGTTCTAATTTTTTTTTGCGATGTGGATAGGCTGATGAGTTTCCAAATTTTCAGGTTCTGCTTCCATTTTGCTTTATAATGTCTTCTTCAGGTCGTCTTTGTCTCTCACATTTTACTGTAAGTAGCAAGAAAAATCTGTCTACACCTGCAACACTTTGCTTAGAAAGCTCCTTAGATAAAGATCCAGGTTTGTTGCTTACAGTTTTTACTTTCCACAAACACTAGAACACAAATCAGCCATTATTTGCCTCTTCATAGTAAAAATTGTCTTTCCTCCTTGTTCCTCATTTCAATCTGAGTCCTCACCAGAAAAACTTTTAGTGTCTGTATTTCTAATAGTCTCTTCAAGGCAACTTAGACTTTCTCTAACATGCATCTCAAAATTCTTGCAGCCTTTACCATTATTTGGTTCCAAAGCCACTGTGGCTACCGTGCAAAGTACCATAGATTGGGTGGATTAAAACACGAATTTATTATTTTACAATTCTGGAGGCTGAAAATCACAGTTCAACGTGACGGCAGAGTTGGTTTCTCTGAAGCCTCTCTCTTCAGCCTGCAGAAGGCTGCCTTCTTGCTGCCTCTTTACGTGATTGTCCCTCGGTGTGTATGTGCCCTTGATGTCTTTCCTTGTGTCCAAATTTCCTCATCTTACAAGGACATCAGTCAGGTTGGATTCTAGTAGCCTGATTTTAACTTGACTACTTTTCTAAAGGCTCTATCCTGAAATACCACTGACACATTGAAACCATTGACATTTAGGTCTTTATTCCCTGAATCCAAATCTAATTCTTACAGATATATACATTTAAGTCACATTCTGACGTATTGAGGATTAAGACATCAGCATATAAATTCGGGGGTGAGGGAAACAATTCAACCCATAATATACACCAGTGGAATGTCAGCAGGCATCTTCCTTAAGTTGTGGCATCTTCCAGGAATCTTCCTTAAGAAACTACTGGAAAAAAAGCTAATAGATAGAGAAGGAAGGATAGAATTAGAAATTTTGTGTTTTTTAATCCTCCATATAGTCATTGATTTAGTTAAGGATTCACCTTAGAGATTACTGACAAATTGCAAATGCAAAAATGTACCTTCAGAATAGAGAGGTCTACTAAACAACTCTTGAAACAAATGATCAAACATCACATCCTGCAGAGTCAGACAATCTGACATCATGTGGCTTCACATGTGATACAATACAAAATATGCATCACCTTTGAAGGATTCTTGCCAAAAACATTTACTGAAACTTAACCTGAACCTAACCAAGTTCCTAGGCCTACTTTCTAATTTTCAGGGAAGTTGTGGATATGGGAACAAATTAAACATCACCATGAAGTAAAAACCAGATAATTCCAGGGGATGAAGCATTCTACAGGGCAACTTATTTTTTCTCTTAAAAAAATTAATGAATTCAGGCCGGGCGCAGTGGCTCACGCCTGTAATCCCAGCACTTTGGGAGGCCGAGGTGGGTGGATCACGAGGTCAAGAGATCAAGACCATCCTGGTCAACATGGTGAAACCCCGTCTCTACTAAAAATACAAAAAATTAGCTGGGCATGGTGGCGAGTGCCTGTAATCCCAGCTACTCAGGAGGCTGAGGCAGGAGAATTGCCTGAACTCAGGAGGTGGAGGTTGCGGTGAGCCGAGATCGCGCCATTGCACTCCAGCCTGGGTAACAAGAGCGAAACTCCGTAAAAAAAAAAAAAAATTGAGTTCTAAAAAAAATGAATTTAACTGTTCTGTATTAGAAGGGATTGAAGAGATATAACAGTCACATGCAATTTTTGATTCTGCATTTTGGAAACCATTGAATATGAACTAGACAACAGATAGTATTGTTAATTTTATTAGTTGTGATAATTATGAGTAGGCAGAAGAAGTTCTCATTCTTAGTGGATGTAAAGTGAATTTTTTTTTTTTTTGAGACAGAATCACGTTCTATTGCCCAGGATGGAGTGCAGTGGCACAATCTTGGCTCACTGCTACCTCTGCCTCCTGGGTTCAAGCGATTCTCTGTCTCAGCTTCCCGAGTAGCTGGGATTACAGGTGCCTGCCATCATGCCTGGTTAATTTTTGTATTTTTAGTAGAGATGGGGTTTCACCTTGCTGGCCAGGCTGGTCTCGAACTCATGACCTAAGCTGGATCTCCCACCTTGGCTTTCCAAAGTGCTGGGATTACAGGTGTGAGCAATTATGTCCAGCAAAATGAAATCTTAGGGGTGGAATAGTATGTATACAACATATTTTCAAGTGTTTAGGCAGAGAGAGAAATTGAGAAAAAACATCAACAATGTGATTCTAGGTGGAAAGTAAATTGGTATTATTGTATATTTTAGTCTTCCTCTATTTGTGAAAATGTTCATAATAAAAAATTGTAGAATAAATAAAGTGAAATAAATGAGTAGAGATAGATGGCTCATGCTCCTTTTCTTAGTATTTTTTTTGTATGTGTGTGTTCAGCATTTGCCTGGGCCACAGACATGAACAACTTGGACCATAAGGATGAGGGTCAAATTTTAGGAAAGACAGAAGCAGTGAAATTGCAGGAACCTGAATCCTTGATCATTTTATGGATGCAGAACCGCCTTTCCAAGTTCTTGGCTGCCTACATCTGACCTTTTGAGAGAAATAAACTTTCATCTTATTTAAACTACTGACATTAGGTTTCCATTCCTTGAAGCCAAATCTAATCCTTACCAATATATCAATTTAAGACACAAAACTTTTATTCTACAAAAATATGTTCCAACTGTTAATTATTATAAGACATAAACTCTATATTTAGGGTGAAAATAATACTTTTTGGTTATCATCTGAAGGAAAACCCAAAACTATAAAAATTCTCAACAGCTACATGTTCTGAAATACCTGCAAACCCAGTTTGAAACTCTATTGTTAAGTTCACATAATTGTTTTTTCTTTTTCTTTTTTTTTTTTTTTTTTTTGAGATGGAGTCTCGCTCTGTCACCCAGGCTGGAGTGCAGTGCTGCAATCTCAACTCACTGCAACCTCCGCCTCCCAGGTTCAAGAGATTCTTCTGCCTCAGCCTTCGGAGTAGCTGGGACTACAGGCACACACCACTATGCCTGGCTAATTTTTGTATTTTGTGTAGAGATAGGGTTTTACCATGCTGGCCAGGCTGTTCTCAAACTCCTGACCTTGAGATCCATCCACCCACCTCAGCCTCCCAAAGTGATGAGATTACAGGCGTGAGCCACCTTGCCCAGGCTAGGTTCATATATAAGCATTATATCTTCTGATACCTTGACCCTTTTATAATTATGAAATGTCTTTTTTGCCTTTGGTAAAAATTTTTGTCTCCAAGTCTAGTTTGTCTGATAGTAGTATAGCCATTCTAGCTCTCTTTTGGTTACTGTTTGCATAGTATATTTGTTCATCCTTTGATTTTCAACCTTCTTGTGTCTGTGAATTTATGGTGTGTCTCTTATAGAAAACATGTATATATATATATATATATATATATATATATATATATATATATATTTTTTTTTTTTTTTTTTTTTTTTTTTTTTTTTTTTTTTTCTTTTTGACATGAAGTCTCACTCTGTCGCCTAGGCTAGAGTGCAGTGGCACCATCTTGGCTCACTGCAACCTCTGCCTCCCAGGTTCAGGCAATTCTCCTGCCTCAGCCGCCTGAGTAGCTAGGATTACAGGTGTGTGCTACCATGCCCACCTAATTTTTGTGTTTTTAGTAGAGACAAGGCTTCACCATGTTGATCAGGCTCTTGAACTTCTGACCTCATGATCCACCCGCCTCGGCCTCCCAAAGTGTTGGGATTACAGGTGTGAGCCACTGTGCCTGGCCTGACAACATATCGAGTTTTTTTTTTTTAAATTAACTTACAAAATAGGAACACTTTTACACTGTTGGTGGAAGTGTAAATTAGTTCAACTGTTGCAGAAGACAGTGTGGCAATTCCTCAAGGATCTAGAAGTAGAAGTTCCATTTGACCCAGCACTCCCATTACTGGGTATATATCCAAAGGATTATAAATCGTGCTGCTATAAGGACACATGCACACGAATGTTCACTGCAGCACTGTTTACAATAGCAAAGACTTGGAACCAACCCAGATGCCCATCGATGATAGACTGGGCAGGGAAAATGTGGCACATATTCACCATGGAATACTATGCAGCCATAAAACATGATGAGTTCATGTCCTTTGTAGGGACATGGATGAACCTGGAAACCATCATTCTCAGCAAACTGACACAAGAACAGAAAATCAAACACTGCATGTTCTCACTCATAGGTGGGTGTTGAACAATGAGAACACATGGACACAGGGAGGGGAGCATCACACACTGGGGTCTCTCAGAGGGAAATAGGGGAGGGACAGTGAGGGCTGGGGAGTTGGGGAGAGATAGCATGGGGAGAAATGCCAGATATAGGTGATGGGGAGGAAGGCAGCAAATCACACTGCCATGTGTGTACCTATGCGACAATCTTGCATGTTCTTTACATGTACCCCAAAACCTAAAATGAAATTTAAAAAAAATTAGAAAACTAAAGCGGCAAAAAAAAAAATCCATTCTACAAATCTCCGCGTTTTAATTGGAGAGTTTAATCTGTTTATGTTTAATGTAATTACTGATAAGACAGGATTTATATCTGATATTCCGCTATTTGTTTCCTCTGTTTCTAATGTATTTTTTATTCTGCAATTTCTCCACTACAATCTTCTTTTGTGTTAAATGGATATTTTCTAATCTGGCATCCTAATTTCCTTCTCATTTCTTTTACTGTATATTTTTAGTTTAATTTCTTACTGGTTTTCCTTGGGATTACAGTTAACATCTTAACTTAAAAAACTAGTTTGTGTTTAACTTCGAGAGTTTACCAAAATTTTGAACTTATATAGCTCAGCTCTCCTTTTATTGTTGTATTTGTGTCACACAAATTTCATCTTTATATGCCCATCAACACAAATTTATAATTACTGACTTATGCAGTTGTTTTAAAAATGAAATAGGAAAGAAATTACAAACAAAATATACTTAAACTCTTATTTTTACCTATATAGTTTCTGCTGTAGTTTGAATGTATACCCCCAAAAAGGCATGTGTTGGAAACTTAATCCCCAAGGCAAGTGTTGAGAGGTGAAATATTTAAGAGGCAATTAGGTTATCCAGGCTCTGTTCTCATGAATGGATTAATGTTGTTGTCATGCAATGGGTTTGTTATTGTGGAAGTGGATTCCAGATTAAAGCATGAGCTTAGCTCATTTCCCTCTTTCATGCTTTCTTCCCCTTCTGTCTTCCACCATGGGATGATGCTGTAAGCAGGCCCTCCCCAGATGTCAGCCTTTCAGTCTTGGACTTCTCAGTCTCCAGAGAATTTTAAGATACACATCTCTGTTCTTTATAAATTACCCAGTGAGATCTGTTATAACAGCACAAAATGGACTATGACAATTACCTTTAATATGCTCTCTTTTTAAAAATGTGGATTTGTGTTACTATCTAGTGTCTTTTTATTTCAGCCTGAAGGACTGTCTTTATTATTTCTTGTAAAGAAGATGTTCTAGTGATGAATTCTCTTCGTTTTTGTTTCGTTTTGTTTTGAGACAGAGTCTCACTCTGTTCCCCAGGCTGGAGTGCAGTGGTATGATCTTTCTCAATGCAACCTCTGCCTCCTGAGTTCAAGTGATTTTTCTGCCTCAGCCTCCCAAGTAGCAGGGATTGCAGGCATGTGCTACCATGCCCAGTTAATTTTTGTATTTTTTTTTTTTTGACACGGAGTTTCGCCCCTGTTACCCAGGCTGGAGTGCAATGGCGCGATCTCGGCTCACCGCAACCTCCGCCTCCTGGGCTCAGGCAATTCTCCTGCCTCAGCCTCCTGAGTAGCTGGGATTACAGGCACGTGCCACCATGCCCAGCTAATTTTTTGCACTTTTAGTAGAGACGGGGTTTCACCATGTTGAACAGGATGGTCTCGATCTCTCGACCTTGTGATCCACCCGCCTCGGTCTCCCAAAGTGCTGGGATTACAGGCTTGAGCCACCGCGCCCGGCTTAATTTTTGTATTTTTAGTAGAGATGGAGTTCTGCCATGTTGTTCAGGCTGGTCTCAAACTCCTGGCTTCAAGTGATCTGCTGGCTTCAGCCTCCCAAAGTGCTGGGATTACGGTGTGAACTACTGTACCCGGCCTTTCAGCTTTTGTTTACTTGGTATATCTTAGTATTTTCTTCATTTTTGAGGTTTAGTTTTGCTATACATAGAACTCTTGCTTGATAGGTCTTCCCCCAACCCCAATACTTTGATTACCTTGTCACACTGCCTTCTAGCTTCCATGTCTTCTAATGAGAAAATACATGTTAACCTTGTTGATAATTCCTTGTACCTGTGACTTTTCTCTTGGTGTTATCAAAATTCTTTCTTTTTTGATTTCCAGTTTAATTATGATGTTTCTAGTTATGAATCTCTGAGTTTATCCTATTTGGACTTTTTAGAGCTTCTTGAATGTATATGTTAATATTTTTCATCAATTTCAGAAATTGTATGCCATTATTTCTTCAAACTTTTCTTCCTCTTTCTCTCTTCCCTCCTCCTGAGACTGTTATTATGAAAATGTTAATATGCTTGAGGATATACTACAGGTTTCTCAGTGTCTGTTTATCTGTCTACTATTTTTTTCTTCCTGTTTCTCAGAATGGATGATTCCAATGGGTCTATCTTCAAGTTCACTGGTTCTGTCTTCTGCTTACTTAAGTCTGCTGCTAAATCTTGCCAATGATTTTTTAAAAAATTCAATTATTGCACTTTTCAATTCCAGAGTCTTTGGTTCTATTTTATAATGCATATCTCTTTATTGCTATTCTCTATTTGGTGAGGCATCATTCTCATGATTTCCTTTAGTTCTTTAAACATTTTACAATTAATTAATTATTTTTCCAACAGAATCTTGCTCTGCTATGCAGTCTGGAGTGCAGTGGTGCAATCATGGCTCACTCTAGCTTCAAACTCCTGGGCTCAAGTGATCCCCTTGCATCAGCCTCCTGAGTAGCTGGGACTACAGGCATGTGACACCATGATTGGATTTTTTTATTTTTTATTTTTTATTTTTTGTAAAGATAGGGTCTTACTGTGTTGCTCAGGCTGGTCTCAAACTGCTGGGCTCAAGTAGTCTTCCTGGCTTTGGCCTCTCAAACTGCTGGGATTATAGGTATGAACCACTGTGCCTGGCCTACAGATGTTATTTAAAATATTCTCTGAATATATTAAAAATAGCTATTTCAGTCCAGGTGTGATGGCTCACACCTGTAATCCCAGCACTTTGGGAGGCCTAGGCAGGAGGATTGCTTGAGGCCAGGAGTTTGAGAACAGCCTGGGTAACATAGCAAGAAATTTATCTACAAAAGGTAAAAAAGAATAAAAAACTTAGCTGGGCATGGTGGTGAACACCTTAGTCTCAGCTATACTAGAGGCTGAAGTGGGAGGATAACTTGAACCCAGGAATTCAAGTCTACAGTGAACTGTAATCTGCACTCCAGCCTGGGGCACAGAGCCTGCCTCCCTCCCTCCCTCCCTCCTTCTTATTTTTTCCCTCTTTCTTATTTTCCTTCCTTCCTTCTTTTCTTCTTTCCTTCCTTCCTCCCTCCCTCCCTTCCTCCCTCCCTCTCTCTCTTTCTCCCTCTCTTTTTCTTGCTTTCTTGCTTTCAAGACTGACTCTCACTTTGTTGTGTAGGCTGGAGTGCAGTGGGGAGATCTTGGCTCACTGCAACCTCCACCTCCCAGGTCCAAGCAATTCTCCTGCCTCAGCCTTCCAAGTAGCTGGGACTATAGGTGCGTACCACAATGCCTGGCTAATTTTCATATTTTCAGTAGTAATGGGGTTTCATCATGTTGGCCAGGTTGATCTCGAACTCCTGACTTCAAGTGATCTGCCTGCCTCAGCGTACTGGGATTACAAGCATGAGCCACCACACGTGGCCATGCCTGTTTCACTTAAATTAATTTTTTTTTTTGAGACATGATCTGGCTCTGTTTCCTAGGCTACAGTGCAGTGGTACAATCTTGACTCACTGCAACCTCCACCTCCCGGGCTTAAGCAATCCTCCCAAATAGCTGGCACCACAGGTACATGACACCATGCTGGCTAATTTTTATACTTTTTAGTAGAGACAAGGTTTCTCCATGTTGTCCAGGCTGGTCTCAAACTACTGGGCTCAAGTAATCCTCCTGCCTCAGCCTCCTGAGCAACTGGGATTATAGGCGTGAGTCACTGCACCTAGACAAGACTCTGGTTTTCAAAGTTAACTAACTAACTAACTAATAGCTATTTCAAAGTTTTTGTCTAGTAAGTCCTATCTCTGAATTTCTCAGGGACAGTTTCTATGGATTGGATTTTTTCCCTGGTGTTTGGGCCACTTTCCTGTCTCATTACATGTCTCATAATTGCTTGTTGAAAACTCGACATTTTAAATAACATCACGTGGCAGCTCTAAAAAATCTGATGCCCTCTGCCCAGTGTTTGTTGTTATTGCTGCTTATTAGTTCAGTTACTTATTTTTTTAAATTAATCCTATAAAGGCTGTATTTTTTGTCATGTGCAGCCACGGAAGCCTCTGCTTAGTTATTTAATAGCTTACTGACCAGCTAATAATTGCTCAGTCTTTGTCATAGGGTTCTTGTGTATATTAGGAAGTGCTTTCAATACAGCCAGGTTGTTTACAACTCTGCCTTAGAACTTACCCTCAAGGTCAGCCAGAGGTGAGCACTTAGAGCCTTCTCATGTCTTCCTGAGCACGTAAACAGCACAGGGAATGCACTTAAGTGACTTAAATATGTAGAAAATAGGAAAATTCACTCACATCATACTGTATGTGTAAGGAAAATACAGGTTTTTTTTTTTTTTTTTTCTTTTGAGACAGAGTCTCGCTTTGTCACCAGGCTGGAGTGCAGTGATGCGATCTCGGCTCATTGCACCCTCTACCTCTCAGGCTCAAATGATTCTCCTGCCTCAGTCTCCTGAGCAACTGGGACCACAGGCGTGTGTGCTACCATGCCGGGCTAATTTTTTGTATTTTAAGTAGACTCAGGGTTTCACCATATTGGCCAGAATGGTCTCAATCTCTTGACCTCACTTCGGCTTCCCAAAGTGCTGGGATTACAGGCATGTGCCACTGTGCCTGGCTGATAGTATAGTTTTTAATTTCTCTGTAACTGCTTTTAATAAGTTCATGCCCATTAGGATATAGTGAAGCTGTGAAAGATTAGATTTAAAGTTGTCGTGTAATTTTAGTCTGAATTATCAATTCCACCTGTCTCCTTAGGCAAATTATTCTCTATAAAGACGATCCAAATAAATTCCTGTCCCAAGATGGTATCAAGATGATACCCCAAGTTCTTCTCCAGAATGGTATGTGAATATATGTGGAAGGAAATTTTTTTTCTAGCCCTGTATAAAATATGGCACTAAAGCTTAGTGCTTAAAACAATACACTCTGTGTATGTGTGTAGCCTTCTAGATTCCCAGAAATAAATGTCTAAAATTGTATTTAAAATTTGTCTAATTTGGGCCAGGCACTATGGCTCACACCTGTAATCCCAGCACTTTGAGAGGCCAAGGCGGGCAGATCCCCTGAGTTTGGGATTTTGAGACCAGACTGACCAATATGGAGAAACCCCGTATCTACTAAAAATACAAAATTCGCTGAGTGTGGTGGTGCATGCCTGTAATCCCAGCTACTCAGGAGGCTGAGGCAGGAGAATCACTTGAACCCAGGAGGCAGAGGTTGTGCTGAGCTGAGACTGTGTTATTGCACTCCAGCCTGGGCAACAAGAACAAAACTCTGTCTCAAAAAAAAAAAAAAATTGTCTGATTCTGCCAAGAAAAAATATACTTACCTTTACCTGTGCTGTTTATTTGCCATGTAGATTTGAGTTACTATTTGGAAGTTATTACTATTTCACTTCAGCCCAATGGAGCTCCTTTCATATTTCTTGTAAGAGAGATCTGCTAGTGATGAATTAACTTCCTGATTCAGAATCTAACTCTTATGGCATTAGGATACTGACCCTGGTTTTTGTGCGTCCCTTCAAAATCATATTTCCAGCATAAAATTCCAGAGCTGAGAATCAAACATTACTTTTTTTTTCTTTTTTTAAAATTCTCCTTGAATTAAGAGAATCAAATCTTTATCAAAATTAAATAATTTACTTGGAAAACATGAATTTGAATTTTTATTTGATAGCATTTAACTTGAAATAATATATCCATTTGTGTTGAAATCTTTTTTTTTTTTTTTTTTTTTTTGAGATGGAGTCTTGCTCTGTCTCCAGGCTGGAGTGCAGTGGCACAATCTCAGCTCACTGCAACCTCCGCCTCCTGGGTTCAAGCAATTCTTCTGCCTCAGGCTCCAGAGTAGCTGGGACCACAGATGCATGCCACTATGCCCGGCTAATTTTAATATTTTTAGTAGAGACGAGGTTTCACCATGTTGGCCAGGATGGTCCTGATCTCTTGACCTTGTGATCCGCCCGCCTGGGCCTACCAAATGCTGGGATTACAGGCATGAGCCACCACGCTGGGATGTGTTGAAATCTTACTTGCTTAGAGGAATATCTCCTCTAATAGTTAATTAACCCAAGTTTTGCTTTTCATTGTATCATAGTTTGAGGTAATATCTATATAATGAAATATTATTCTCCCTGCCTCAAAAAAATGCATTTTGAATGCTTAAATTTTCTTTTGTTCAAGGAAAAAAAATTATTTAGAAATGTATGAAAAATTAAATTCTGCATGTGTGACTTACAGTATTTGTGGTGAAACTTTATTCTGCATGTTAAAATCACAATAGTTGGCCGGGCGCGGTGGCTCAAGCCTGTAATCCCAGCACTTTGGGAGGCCGAGGCGGGTGGATCACGAGGTAAAGAGATCGAGACCATCCTGGTCAACAAGGTGAAACCCCATCTCTACTAAAAGTACAAAAAGTTAGCTGGGCATGGTGGTGCGTGCCTGTAATCTCAGCTACTCAGGAGGCTGAGGCAGGAGAATTGCCTGAGCCCAGGAGGCGGAGGTTGCGGTGAGCCGAGATCGCGCCATTGCACTCCAGCCTGGGTAACAAGAGCGAAACTCCGTCTCAAAAAAAAAAAAAAAAAAAAAAAAAAAAAAAAAAAAAAAAAAACAATAGGTAACATAAGAATCCTACACATACAAAATGCTCTGCAATTTGTAAAAGCCACAAGAGGGCATATTGTTAGATGTATATTTAACTGTCTAAGTTTGTCTAATTTGGGCTGGGCGCAGTGGCTCATACCTGTAATCCCAGCACTTTGGGAGGCCAAGGGAGGCAGATCACCTGAGGTTGGGATCCGCCCACCAGGAGGAAAACTCAAGCCTCAATCTCAGTCCATCGCAAACTCCATTGCATCAAGCATAGTTTCTAATGTACCAGTTACCTTGTGAACATCAGCCTTAAATCAGCTGTTGGTTACCGTGTTCCCAATCATCTCATTCTTTGAAATGACTAGACTTTCATTTCCTCCATAACCTTCCAAGTAAAACATAGTTTAAATCCATCTTATGAAATGTAATTAATACATGCATAAAGACATAGACACATAAATACATAAATTCATAAATACAAGTAAATGTTATTTTCTTGGGAGGATTGCCACCAAAGTTGAGATCCGTAGGACTAAATGTTCTCTGAAAGCCCCTCTGCCCCATTGATTGCCCTTCTAGATCACTTTCTTGCTCACCATTCTTGAGCTCACCAGGCTCAGTTCATTCCTACTCAATGATTGTTATCCTCTTTTTCTGGAAACGTCTTACCACAGGTCCTCACTGTGGCTAGCTGCCTCCTGTCAACTGGGTTTCAGTTCAAATGTTACTTATTGCCTCTGAGAGACTTTGCTTCTCCACCTAACCCAAAGGTGGCTGTTCTTAATTCCAGATCCCCACAATATTTCATTGTTTTATTGAATTAAATTTCTTCCTAAGATTATCTCATATATTTACTTACATATTTGCTTATTTATTGACTATTTCCTTCTGAGAATATCAAAATGCATGAAGGCTTTATCAATCTTGTACATCAATTGCATTCTCAATACCTAGAACAGTTCTAGGATTATAAATATATATTTTTGGAAGAACACAGAATAAAATCTAACAGCATAGTTTCCCCTGTATTTGAGAAGAGCAAGTTAATGTCTAAGCAATACCACAAAAAACAATATAAGGTATGGTTATATAGAACTTTTATTTTCATGGATATTAAAAGCATTACTATTTATTGAGCACTTATTACCTGCTAGGTTTTAGGTTAAGTGATTTAAATATGTAGAAAATTGAAAAATTCACTCACATCATACTACATGTGTAAAGAAAATATAGATTTATTTATTTATTTAGAGATAGAGTTTTGCTCGTATCACCCAAGCTGGAGTGCAATGGCATGATCTTGGCTCATACCAACCTCTGCCTTCCAGGCTCAAGTGATTCGCCTGCCTCAGCCTCCTGAATAGCTGGAATTATAGGCACTCACAACCATGCACAGCTTAGTTTTGCATTTTTTTAGTAGAGATGGGGTTTTACCATGTTGACTAGGCTGGTCTCAAACTCCTGACCTCAGGCGATTTACCCGCCTCGGCCTCCCAAAGTGCTAGGATTACAGGCGTGAGCCACTGCACCTAGCTGAAAATATTGTTTTGAATTTCTCTGTAAGTGGTCTTCTACATAAATTCATGCCCATTGGGAGTTAGTGAAGTTGTGAAAGATTAGATTTAAACTTATCCTGTAATTTTAGTCTGATTTATTGATTCCACCTATCTCCTTAAGCAAATTATTCTCTATAAAGATGACCCAAGCAAATTCCTGTCCCAAGATGATATCAAGATGATATTCCAACTTCCTCTCCAGAATGGTATCTGGGTATATGCAGAGGGAAATATTTTTTTCTAGTCCTGTATTAAATATGGCACTAAAGCTTAGTGGCTTAAACAACACCCACTTACTATCTCACAGTTTCTGTGAATAAGTAGTTCAGGAGAGTGTAGCCGGGTGATTCCTGCCAAGGATTTCATAAAGTTGCCCTCAATCTGTTGGTGAGAATTACAGTTACTCGAAGACTTGGCTGGAGTCGAAGAGTTTATATCAAAGATGGCTTACTCATGAGCATTGGATGGAAGCCTGTGTCAGGATGGCTGTTGGCAATAGGCCTTTATATCTGCCACATGGACCTCTCCATAGGGTGATTGAGCTGAGAATCAAATCTTTATCAAAACTAAATAATTTCCCTGGAAAACATGAATTTGAGGACAGTGTGTCATCTGGCTTTCCCCAGAGCAAAAAAATCCAAGAAGAGAGTACGAAGGGGAAGGAATCCATAATGCTCTAAGATTTTGTCACAGACTGTCACCTTTCCGTACTCCGTTGTTTAGAAGCTAGTCACTAAGTCCAGCCCACACTGAAAAGAGTGAGAATTAACCTCCATCTCTTGGACGAGAGGCACTTGTGGATATGTTTTGAAACCACAAAGGGGTATGGCTGCTGGTCTCCAAGATGGCCCCCAGGGATTCTCATCACATGTTGTTGTTGTTGTTGTTTTTTGTTTGTTTGTTTGAGACAGAGTCTCACTCTCTCACTAGGCACCAGGCTGGAGTGCAGTGGCGTGATCTCGGCTCACTGCAACCTCCACCTCCCAGATTCAAGCAATTCTCCTGCCTCAGCCTCCTGAGTAGCTGGGAATACAGGCACGCGCCACCATGCCCAGCTAATTTTTGTATTTTTTTAGTAGAGACGGGGTTTCACTATGTTGGCCAGGATGGTCTCGATCTCTTGACCTCATGATCCACCTGCCTTGGCCTCCCAAAGTGATGGGATTACAGGCGGGAGCCACCCCGCCCGGCCATCACATGTTATTGATGCCTTTGTACAGTCCCTCCCCATGAGAAAAAGGGGTTGATTTGTTTAATTAGTATGATTTTGTTAAAATGACAGAGTCTGACTTGCAAGTTTAGGTCATAAGAATTTTGACTTCTGCCTTTTTCTCTGTTGGATCAATATCCATAGGAGAAGCTAGCTGCAATGTCATGAAGTCGTTCAAACAGTCCCATGGAACAATCTGTCTAGCAAGGAACTGATATCTCCTAGCAATAGCTGGCATCAACTTACAGGCCATGTGAGTGGGCCGTCTTAGAACTGGTTTCTTCAGTCCAAATCAAGTCTTCAGAAAACTGTTGCCCTGGCTGACATCTTGATTACCTCCTCAAGAGAGATGCTGAGCCAGAATCACTCAGTTAAACCACTACCAAGTTTTTTTTTTTTTTTTTTTTTTACCGCCAACTTTATTGAGGTATAATTGACAATTATAGTTGTCTATATTTAAGGAATACGATTTGATGATTTAAGATAAACATACATTGTGAAATAACAGTGACAATCAGGCTAATTAACAGTCATTACTTCACATAATTACCATTTTCTTATGCGTGTGTATGTGCGCGTGTGGTGAGAACACTTAAGACCTGTCCTCCGATTTTCCTTCAGCTAGAGGAGCTCAGCGGATCTATTTTCTTTCGCTCAGCCAAAATCACAGAATGAAGGCGGTGAAGAGCGAACGGGAGCGGGAGCCGGTGAAGGCCCCGGGACGGGCCGCGGGGTGAAGCGGGGGCGTCTCCGCCCAGAAGCCGCCCCCCCACCACGCCCGCCGTCGCCCCGACCACTCTGCGGTAGCCGGCGAGCCGGGCCACCCGGGCCACCGTGGGAACCGAGTCCGAGGACTTAGCCGGTCCCCACCCAAAAAGAAAAACAAGTCCCCAGGGAAAAGAAGCAAGTCTGCTCGGAGTGGGAGGACCCGAAGTCCTTACCACTCAACAGTCAAAGCGAAGCGCGAGCGTGAGGATCATCCCGGGAGAGGACGGGAGGATCGTGGGAACCAGACCGGGGAACCGTGGGAACAGCGGCCGGGACAGACCCCGGGGCCATTCCCGCCGAAGGAGAACGTCTAACGGGAGGCCTGGGAGCTGGCAGGGTCAGGGACGGGATCGTGACCTCAGAACCCGCAGGCTCTGGAAGACGAGCAGGGGTTTTGTCATGCCAGGCGGAGAGCACCGCCGGAGGAATGACGCTGGTGGCGGGGGCAGTGAGTCTCAGGAGTTGGCTCCTCGGCCTGGTGGCAACAGCAAAGAAAAAGAGGTGCCTGTTAAAGAAAAACCAAGCTAGGGCCGGGCGCGGTGGCTCACGCCTGTAATCCTAGCACTTGGGGAGGCCGAGGTGGGTGGATCACCTGAGGTCAGGAGTTCAAGACCAGCCTGGCCATCATGGTGAAACCCCATCTTAAAAACAAACAAACAAACAACAAACAACAAACAAACAAAAACAAAAAACAAACAAAAAAAAAACAACTAAAAAAAAAAAAAAAAAGAAAAACCAAGCTTTGAACTTCCTGGGGGCGCTTCTTGAGGACACCAACATTTTCCGGGGTGTAGTCATTAAATATAGTGAGCCCCCAGAAGAAGCATGTATCCCCAGAAAACGGTGACGTCTCTACCCGTTTAAAAATGATGAGGTGCTGCCAGTCATGTACATACGGAGCGCACACCTACTGGGTGGACACCGCCACACTGCAGACATGCCGATCGATCGCCCGTCTTGTTCAAAGCAGCATGCGCTCTTTCAATACCGGCTTGTGGAATGTACCCGTGCCGATGGCACGATTGGCCGAAGAGCGAAGCCCTGCTTCAGTGACCTTGGCTCAGGCAACGGGACCTTCTTAAACAACAATCGCACTGAGCCAGAGATACTGTGAACTAAAAGAAGAGGATGCACTCAAATTTGGGTTCAGTAGCAGAGAAGACGCCTTGCTCCATGAGTCGTCAGACACTTCTAAAATAGACAGGAAAGACGACGAGGATGAGGAGGAGGAGGAGGAAGAAGTGTCTGACAGTTAGCAAGCTAAGAACACAAACTGAGACGTGTTTTCCTTCTTGGAAGGCTTTGATTGACTCAGACCCACAGTGCTCTCTGTAATGCTTCTTGTTGCCTTAACTCTTTTCCTCTGTCGCTGACCCGATTGTGTTACCATTTAAATACACTGACTAATGTTTTGTTAAAATTTTTTTCTGTGGCACATACCTGCGGGCATTTGTTTTCAAGACAGTCTCACCAGTTACAGCACATCGTTTTTTAGTAGAAGCCTTGTGGTTTTAGCTGGTGCTTTCAGAACTGCTGCCTAGGAAACTATGAACCCTTGGTTAAGGGGAAATCCTGGCTTGTTCTCTTTGCACAGTTACTTTATTTATACAGATGTTAAACTTTGTGGACCATGCGTTTTTCTTTTGGGGCAAACCCCTGAGCAGAGAATCTTACTAAGCTTTGATTATCACCAAACAACCCCAGTATATCCCAAAGCTTTGACCTGGTTGAGCTCTGGAGCGTAGAAGTTGATTTTGCACTTAGTGTTTTCGGGGCAGGAATGTAGTCAGTAAGCATTATTGACTGTTTAACTTAAACAGATGCTTTATGGCCCCTGCTTAAGCCCATGACTGTACAGAAGGATCCTGGTTGCTACCAATGGGTGTGCTATTCAGCATCACAAGTGACTGAAATTGGCGGTGGATCTGCTCTTTGAGAGAATTCCTGATTTCTCCATGGAGCATGTACATAACAAGTTTGATCATATTAACTGTACTTCAGTTTTGCGTTTTTATTCAAATGTTATCTCCTTTTTTTTTTTCTCTGAGAAATACACTGTTACTGATGTGACAGGGTCCTTACTTTAATAACGTGTATACGTCTAAAGCAGGTTGTGTTGTTTACATGTTTCTACACATTTCATCCTTTAAAAGATTGTTCAGAGAGGTTGTATTTACCTTCCCAAGGCTGGAAAGCACGGGAATTTCCTAGTTTCCTACTTTTCTACCAGAGGAATATGTGTAAGTAGAAAAGTATTAGCTGCTTACGTATAGTGTGTGTATGTATGTATATATGTAAATAGTGTGTTAAAGAGCTGATACTGATTTTCATGTGGCAACGTTAGGCAAAGGCCTCGCTGCATTTGAAGAGCAGGTTTTCATTTGTATGTATTTTTGGGATAAAAAAATAATAAAATGTGTAAATGTATATTTAAAAAAAGATCTATCCTCTCAGCAAATTTCAAGTATACAATATACTATGATAAGTATAGTCATATTTTTGTATAGTATGTCTCCAGAATTTGTTCATCTTGCATAACTGAAATGCTGTACCCTTGACTAATGTCTCCCCATTTTCCTCTCCCCACAGACCCTGCTAACTACCATTCTGCTTTCCAGCTCTATAAATTTGACTCTTTCAGATTTCACATGTAAGTCAAATTTTTGACCCTTAGAAGCTGGCTGAGATAATACATATTTATTGCTATTTTTAGGCTCTATGATTTTAAGTAATTTGTTATGCAGTAACAGGGGTGGCTACGGGAAGTTACGGCACTGGTTAACTCATTTATTCAGTAAACATTTGCTGAGAGCAGACGAAGTGCCAGGATCAATTTTAAAATTGGGTGTACAGGGTTAGGTCAAAATGGCAGACTAGAAGCAGGTCATGCGCGCCGCTGTCATGGAGAGGGAACATATTTGATCCTCTAAGAAACTGCATCAGCATCCATCAAGGCAGCATAGGGACACAGAGAGGAGAGAGGAGTGAAGCTGGGCAGCAACCCCCCATCTGGGATCAGCATGGAGCTAGGAGAAGCTCCCCAGTGTAGGGAAAGGGTAAGTGATTGAGAGCCCCTGGGGAGTTTACAGTCTTCACAGGGACCTGTGCAAGCCTTGGAACAGAAGCATCCCTCTGACCCACCCCCCGCACCGCTAATCTAATGCAGAGTCACCCAGAGTTTTGCGGAAGCAACTCTCAAGTTCCCAGGGACTGCTGGAAGCCTTCACCCTGGAACAGACCAGCCACCAAGGCCATAGCCCCAAGAGAGGCTGCAGTTATGGTACCTGAGGGCAGTAAGATTGCTCCATGCTAAATCACTAGACAAAGCTCAGCACCCACCACTGGCCCACTGATCCTCCTTCTGTTTGTGCTTTACCAACAGGTGCGGCCTCCTGTTCCTCCAGAAAACACCCAAAAAACAGGATAGGCAACTTCACCCAATCCCCGCCACTTGTAGCTAGGCAGGCCAGACTTGCTAGAGCTTCCAGCCCAGTGGTGTCACTTCTGTCTAAACTCTGCTGACAAGCACAGCCTCTTGTTCCTCTAGGAAACACCCTAACGGCAGGGCAGGTGACTACACCCACTCCCACTGCTCACAACCAGGCAGCTCGCACCTGCTAGAGCTTCCAGCCCAGCAGTCCTGCTTTTATATGAACTCTGCGGGTGGAGGCAACTCTGTTTCCCCGGGAAGCACCTAGACAGCAGATTAGGTGACTCCACTCATCCCCGCAACTCCCAGCCCGGCAGTTGTTGCTGGCTTGGGTGGTGCCCCAGCAGTAGGGGCATCACTGAAAGAGGTGAGATGCCCAGGTTCACAGGCCAGTGGAGGAGTGGGTTGTGCCTTCTCCTGTAGGGCCATTCCAGAAAGGATATGACCTGCCTGCCAACTGTGGCCCCTGCATGAGGAAGTCCCGTGGACCAGAACACCTAATAAAAGAAATGCAGGCATGGAACCAGAGGGGACTCTTCCAAGGCCTGGAAATGGACAAGGTGCAGAGGTCATCCCTCCCCCACCCTCCACAGAGCTCCACCGCTAACTTGAGGAAAACTCTAAAGCTGTCAAGCTGAGAAAAAGCTGATCTTCTGGCTAACACTTTTAAGTGCCACCGACTGGATCACAGCCGAAAATACAACACAAAAATATTTTTCCAATATACAGCACCTGTGAAAACTAAGGCTACGATTAAGCAGCAAAGAAACATCCTGTACATACTCCTGACCCTCTGAAAACACTCTAAAATGAAGCCAATGGACTATATTGAACTTACATCACCAACACTAACTCTTTTTTAAAAAAAAATTAAATCACTTTATTGAGGTATGATTAGTATAGAAAAAGCTGTAGACTTTTTTTTTTTAAATTGTACTTTAAGTTCTGGGGTACATGTGCAGATCTCGCAGGATTGTTGTATAGGTACACACATGCCAGGGTGGTTTGCTGCCTCCATCCCCCTGTCACTTACGTCAGGCATTTCTCCCCTTGTTGTCTGTCCCCGACCTCCCCACCCCCTGCCGTCCCTTCCCTAGTCCCACACCCCTCAACAGATCCCAGTGTTTGATGCTCCCCTTCCTGTGTCCATGTGTTCTTATTGTTCAACACCCGCCTATGAGTGAGAACATGTGGTGTTTGATTTTCTGTTCTTGTGTCAGTTTGCTGAGAATGATGGTTCCCAGGTTCATCCATGTCCTTACAAAAGACATGAACTCGTCGTTTTTGATGGCTGCATAGTATTCCATGGTGTATATGTACCACATTTTCCCTGTCTAGTCTATCACTGATGGGCATTTAGGTTGATTCCAGGTCGTTGCTATTGCAAACGGAAAGGAACACTAACTCTTACACATGAGAAAGAATCAATGCAAAAACTCTGGAAACTGAAAAAGCCAATGTGCTCCCTTACCTACAAACAAACACATCAGTCCCCCAGAAATGATTGTTAGCCAGATTGAGAATACTGAAATGATGGAAATGAAATTCAAGATCGGGATGGCAAGGAAACTCAATGGGATTTTTTTTTTTTTTTTTTTTTTTTTTTGAGACGGAGTTTCGCTTTTGTTACCCAGGCTGGAGTGCAATGGCGCGATCTCGGCTCACCGCAACCCCTGCCTCCTGGGTTCAAGCAATTCTCCTGCCTCAGCCTCCCGAGTAGCTGGGATTACAGGCACACACCACCATGCCCAGCTAATTTTTATATTTTTAGTAGAGACAGGGTTTCACCATGTTGACCAGGATGGTCTCGATCTCTTGACCTCATGATCCACCTGCCTCGGCCTCCCAAAGTGCTGGGATTATAGGCGTGAGCCACTGCACCCGGCCAGCTCAATGGGATTAAAGAGGTAGTTGATCCAAGGAATCCAGTAAAATAATCCAGGAGCTGAAAGATTAAATAACCATTTTAAGAAAGAACCAGCCAGGCACAATGGCTCATGCCTGTAATCCTAGCACTTTAGGAGGCTGAGGTGGGTGGATTACTTGAGGTCAGGAGTTCGAAACCAGCCTGGCCAACATGATGAAACCCTGTCTCTACTAAAATACAAAAATTAGCCAGGCATGATGGCACACGTCTGTAGTCCCAACTACTTGGGAGGCTGAAGCAGGAAAATCAGTCAAACCCGGGAGGTGGAGGTTGCAGTGAGCCGAGATCATGCCACTGCACTCCAGCCTGGGCAATAAAGAGAGACTCTGTCTTTAAAAAATAAATAAATAAATAAATAAATAAATAAATAAATAAATAAAAAGAAAAGAAAAAGAAAGAAAGAACCAAACTGAATTTCTGAAACTGAAAGATTCACTTCAAGAATTCTACAATAAAATTAGAAGCATCAGTAGCAGAACTTGTGGTCTAGCTCCTCAAATCAACCCAGACGAAAATTTTTAAAATGAATTAAAAAATGAATAAAATCTTTGAGAAATATTGGATTATGTAAAAAGATCAAATCTACAATTCATTGACATTCCCAAAAGAAAAGGAGAGAGAGTAAGCAACTTGGAAAACATATTTGAGGATAGTCCATGAACAATTTCCCAAACATGTTAGAGAAGAGAACATACAAATGTAAAAAATACAGACAACCCCTAGAAGATACTACACAAGATGACCATCACCAAGGCACATAGTCATCAGCTTTACCAAGGTCAAGGCAAAAGAATGTAATCTTTTTTTATTTTTTTGAGATGGAGTCTCACTCTGTCATCCAGGCTGGAGTGCAATGGTGCAGTCTTGGCTCACTGCAACCTCTGCCTTCTGGGTTCAAGTGATTCTCCTGCCTCAGCTTCCCAAGTAACTGTGACTACAGGTACCCGCCACAATGTCCAGCTAAGGAAAAAAATCTTAAAGGCAGCTATAGAGAAAGTTCAGGTCATCTGTAAAGGGAACTCCAACAGGCTAGCAGTAGATGTTGCAGCAGAAACTTTACAAGACAGAGGACAGAGAAAATAATCAAGTTTATTTTCAGTATTCTTAAAGAAAATAATTTCTTGTTGGGCACGGTGGCTCATGCCTGTAATCCCAGCACTTTGGGAGGCTAAGGCGGGTGGATCATGAGGTCAGGAGTTCAAGGCCAGCCTGGCCAGTGGTGAAACCCTGTCTCTACTAAAAATACAAAACATTAGTTGGGCGTGGTGGCATGCACCTGTAGTCCCAGCTGCTTGGGAGTTTGAGGCAGGAGTATTGCTTGAACGCAGGAGGTGGAGGTTGCAGTGAGCTGAGATTGCACTACCGCACTCCAGCCTGGCAACAAAGTGAGACTCTGTTTCAAAAAAAAAAAAAAAAAAGAAAAAAAAAGAAAACAATTTCTAAGTGCCGGCTGCGGTGGCTCATGCCTATAATCCCAGCACTTTAGGAGGCCAAGGCAGGTGGATCATGAGGTCAAGAGATCGAGACCATCCTGGTCAACAAGGTGAAACCCCGTCTCTACTAAAAATACAAAAATTAGCTGGGCATGGTGGTGCGTGTCTGTAATCCCAGCTACTCGGGAGGCTGAGGCAGGAGAATTGCTTGAACCCAGGAGGCGGAGTTTGCAGTGAGTTGAGATGGCGCCATTGCACTCCAGCCTGGGTAACAAGAGTGAAACTCCATCTCAAAAAAAAAAAAAAAAAAGAAGAATTTCTAAGTAAGAATATTGTGTCCCGCCAAACTAAGCTTCATAAGTGAAGGAGAAATAAAATCCTTCTCAGATAAGCAAGCACTGAAGAAAATTTGTCACCACCAAACCACCTTTACAAGCAGTCCTTAAGAGAGTGCTAAACATGAAAATAAAGAACTGAAACATGCTACTTCAAAAACACACTCAAGTAGATAGCCTATGGCCTACAGACAATATGAAGTAACTCATAACTAATTCTATGAAATAAACAGCCAACAACATAATGACAAGATCAAAATCTCATATATCAGTACTAACCCAGAATGTAGCAGTAAGCCCCACTTAAAAGGATAGCATGTCAAGTTGGATAAAAAGACAAGCCTCAACTGTCTGCTGTCTTCAAGACACCTATGTCTCACGTAAAGATACCTGCAGGTTCAGAGTAAAAGGATAGAGAAGATCTACCAAGCAAACAGAAAACAAAGAAAAGTTGGAGTCATTATTTTCATAGCAGATAAAACAGATTTTTATTTTATTTTATTTTATTTTATTTTTTTTGAGACAGAGTCTTGCTCTGTTGCCAGGCTGGAGTGCAGTGGTGCGATCTCAGCTCACTGCAACCTCTGCCTCCAAGGTTCAAGCAATTCCCCTGCGTCAGCCTCTGAAGTAGTGGTGATTACAGGTGCCTGCCACCAAGTCTGGTTAATTTTTTGTATTTTAGTGGAGATGGGGTTTCACCATGGTGGCCAGTATGGTTTTGGTCTCTTAACCTTGTGATCCACCTACCTTGGCCTCCCAAAGTGCTGGGGTTACAGGCATGAGCCACCATACCCAGCCTAAAACAGATTTTAAACCAACAGCAATCAGAAAGGACAAAGAAGAGCAGTATGTAATGATAAAAGGTTTGATTCAACAAGAAGACCTAACTATTCTAAACATACACATACCCAACACAGGAGCACCTAGAGTCATAAAACAAAATTTTCATGACTTACAAAAAGACTTAGACAGTTACACAGTAATTGTGGGCACCCTTAACACCCCACTGACAGTGTTAGACAGATCATCAAGGCTGAAAACTAGCAAAGAAATTCTGGGCTTAAACTTCACATGTGACAAATTGAGCCTAATAGATGTCTGTAGAGCACTCCACGCACAACCATAGAATATACGTATGCTTCATTCATATGTGTAATTATTCTAGGATTGACTAGGTGATCAGCCATAAAACAGTATCAGTAAATTCAAAAAATATGTAACCATATCAAGCACACTCTTGAACCACAGTACAATGAAAATAGGAATTAATACCAAGAAAATCTCTCAAAAATATACCAAAACATGGAAATTAAAATCTTCCTTCTGAATAACTCGGGTGAACAATGAAATTAAGACAGAAATTAAAAAGTTCTTTAAAATTAATGAAAATAGATACACAACTTGCCAAAACCTTCATGATGCAGATAAAATAGTGTTAAGAGGAAAATGCAGGCTGGACATGGTGGCTCACATCTGCAATACCAGCACGTTGTGAGGCTGATGTGGGTAGATAGTGTAAGGTGAGGAGTTTGAGACCAGCCTGGCCAACATGGTGAAACTCCATCTTTACTAAAAATAGAAAAATGAGCCAGATATTGTGACACACACCTGCAATCCTAGCTACTTGGGAGGCTGAGGCAGGAGAATTGCTTGAATCTGAGAGATGGAGTTTGCAGTGAGCCAAGATCACTCTACTGCACTCCAGCCTGGGTGACAGAGTAAGATCCTGTCTAAAAAAAATTGTAGTGCTAAATACCCTTAACAAGAGGTTAAAAAGATCTGAAATGAATGACCTAACAGTGCAACTGGAGGAACTAGATGAAAAGAACAATCCAACCCAGAGCTGGTAGAAGAAAAGTAATGACTAAAATCAGAGAACTGAATGAAATTTTGGCCCAAAAGTCCATACAAAAGATAAATGAAACCAAGAGTTGGTTCTTCAAAAGAACAAATAAGATTGACGGTTGTTAGCAAGATTAATGAAGAAAAAAATGAGATAATCCAAATAAGCACCATAAAAAATGACAACGACAACATTATTACGGATCCCACAGAAATACAAAAGATTCTCAGAGACTATTATGAACACCTATATGCACACAAATTAAGAAGTCTAGAGGAAATTGAAAAGTTCCTAGAAACACACAATCTCCCAGGATTCATTCAGGAAGAAAGTTAAAACTTCAATAGACCAATAACAAGTTTGGAAATTCAATCAGTAATAAAAATTCTACCAATCAAAAAGAGCTCTGAACCAGGTGGATTCACAACCGAATTCTTTTTTTGGGGGGGGATGGATTTTCACTCTTATCGCCCAGGCTGGGATAATCTTGGTTCACTGCAAACTCGACCTCCCAGGTTCAAGCAATTCTCCTGCCTCAGCCTCCCAAGTAGTTGGGATTACAGGCATGTGCCACTAAACCCAGTTAATTTTTGTTTGTATTTTTAGCAGAGATGGGGGTTTCACTATGTTGGTCAGGCTGGTCTCAAACTCCTGACCTCAAGAGATCCTTTTGCCTCAGTCTCCTAAAGTGCTCACAGGTGTCAGCCACTGTGCCTGGCCCCGTAGTTCTGAATTCTACCAGATGTACAAAGAAGAACTGATACCAATTCTACTGAAACTTTTCCAGAAAATTGAGGAGGAGGGGCTTCTTCCTAACTCATTATAAAAAGCCAGCAGCATCCTGATACAAAAATCTAGCAGAGACATAATGAGAATGGAAAACTTCAAGCTGATAACCTTGATAAACACAAATGCAAAAATCCACAACAAAATGTTAGCAAATCAAATCCAGCAGCACATCAAAAAGTTAAACCTCAATGATCGGTTGGTTCAAAATATGCAAATCAATAAATGTGATTCATTACTAAACAGAACTAAAGACAAAAACTGTAAGATCATCTCAACAGATGCAGAAAAAGCCTTTGATAAAATACAACATCCCTTCATGATAAAAACTCTCAACATACTATGCTCAGAGTTCAACATATAATATTGAAGGAATATACCTCAAAATTATGAGAGTCGTCTTTGACACACCTACCACCAACATCATACTGAATGGGCAAAAGCTGGAATCATTCCCTTTGAGAACTGGAACAAGACAAGGATCCCCACTCTCATCACTCCTCTTCAACATAGTACTGGAAGTCTTGGCCAGATAAATCAGGCAAGAGAAAGAAAGAAAATGCATATGAATAGGAAAAGAAGGAGTCAAACTATCTCTTTGCCAACATTATTTTCTACCTAGAAAACCCTAAAGACTCTTCTAAAAGGCTCCTGGAACTGATAAACAAATTAAGTCAAGTTTCAGGGTACAAAATCAATGTACAAAATTAAATAGCATTTTAATATACCAATAACATTCTAGTTGAGAACAAAATCAAGACCATAATCCCACTTACAATAGCCACAAAGAAAATGAAATACCTATGAATTCATCTAACCAAGGAAGTGAAAGATCTCTACAAGGAGAACTACAAAGTACTGCTGAAAGAAATCAGAGACAATACAAATAAATAAATAGAAAAATGTTCCATTCTCATGGATTAGAACAATCAATATAGTTAAAATGGCCATACTGCCCAAAGCAATTTACAGGTTCAATGCAATTCTTATTAAAATATCAACATCATTTTTCACAGAGTCAGAAAAACCCATTCTAAAATTCATTTCGAACCAAAAAAGAGCCCTAGTAGCCAAAGCAATTATAAGAAAAAAGAAAAAAAAAAAAGCCATAGGCATCATATTGCTTGACTTCAAACTATATGATAGTATGTAGCTACAGTAATCAAAACAGCACGATACTGCTACAAAAACAGACACATAGACCAGTGGAACAGAATGGAGAACCCAGAAATCAACCTGCACATCTACAACCATCTGAAAAAATCAATGAAAAATATGCAGTGGGGAAAGGACTCTCTATTCAAGGAATGGTGGTGGAATATCTGCCTAGCCATATGCAGAAACATGAAACTGGACCCCTACCTCTCACCATACGCAAAAATTAACTCAAGATGGATTAAAGATTTAAATCTAAGATTGCAAACGACAAAAATCCTGGAAGAAAACCTCAGAAATATCCTTCAAGACACAGGCTTTGGCAAATAATTTATGCTAAGTCCCCTAGAACAACTGCAACAAAACCAAAAATTGATCATTGGGACCTAATTAAACTAAAGAGCTTTTGCACAGCAAAAGAAATTACCAACAGAGTAAACAGACAGCCTACAAAATGGGAAAAAATATTTGAAAACTATGCATCTAAGGTCTAATATCCAGAATTTACAAGAAACTTAAAACAATGAGAAAAAAAAAATTAAGGAATGGTCAAAGGACACGAACACTTTTCAAAAGGAGACATACACGTGGTCAAACAAACATAAAAAAATGTTCAACATGGCCAGGCGCGGTGGTTCACACCTGTAATCCAATCACTTTGGAGGCCAACGCGGGTGGATCACCTGAGGTCAGGAGTTCAAGACCAGCCTGACCAACATGGTGAAACCCCATCTTGAAAAAAAAAAAAAAATTAAAAAAATGTTCAACATTACTAATCATCAGAGAAATACAAATTAAAACCAAGATGAGGTACTGTCTTACACTAGTCAGAATGACATTATTTAAAAGGTCAAAAAATAACAGCTGTTGGTGAAGCTATAGAGAGAAGACAATGCTTACCCACTTTTGGTAGAAATGCAAAGTTGTTCAACCACTAGGCAAAGCAGTTTGGAGATTTCCCAAAGACCTTAAAACAGAACTACCATTCAATGCAGCAATCCCACTACTGGAAAAGAATTCATTCTATCATAAAGACAAATGCACCTGTAGGTTCACTGCAGCACTACTCACCATAGCAAGGACATAGAATCAACAGAAGTGTCCATCAAGAGTGGACTGGATAAAGGATATGTGGTTATGAACTTCTGGGCTCAATTAACTCTCTCACCTCAGCCTCCCAAAGTACTAGAATTACAGGCATGAGTCACCGGGCCTGGACTTCTTCGTACTTCTAAGTTTAGTTTTAAAAATTCATATAATATTTTTATATTTCAGTAAAAGATTTTAAGGGGACTTTATTATATGATCCCAGTTAAAACTTAAACTCTAATGTTTTATATTGCATTTATAATATATTTAACTTCCCTTTAAAATACTATTTTGCAATTGTCTGATATAACAAACATTCCCAAGTAGATAGCATTCTTTTTTTTTTTTTTTAAACAGTCCAGAGGTCTTTTATTTTTTTTTTAACACCTATTATGCCATGAATTCATAGGGAATAGGTTCCAGCAGCTCAGTCCCCTTCCCATTGGTTCCCACAAAGCGTGCTTCTCTGGGTGGAGCAGGCTGGCGCTTCCGTTGGACCCAGGTACCTTTCTCTTTGGTTTCGTTCTTTTTCTGATCATTTTCCTTCACGCGTTTTAGGAAGCTATCTTGGCTCTTAGAGTGCTTGATGTGCTTAATACGCACATTAATTCTCTTGGCAAGAATCTTGCCCTTAACTTGTTTGTTTACAGCAATGCCAACAGCACGCTGGGTAACATTGCAGACCCTTCCGGTTTTGCCATGATAACATTTGTAGGGCATTCCTTTTTGAACAGTACCCATTCCCTTGATGTCTACAATATCACCTTTCTTATAGATTCGCATATACGTGGCCGAAGGAACAACTCCGTGTTTTCTAAAAGGCCTAGAGAACACGTATCGAGTGCCTCTCCTCTTTGCCTTTGTGTTCGTCATTTTGGCGAATTACTGGAAGATGGTGGTTCCGGCCGAAAGGAAGGCGATTAGCATTCTTATCAATTGAGTAAATTAAGCTTATAGATATGAGAAATTTATGTTCTTATATATTATAACATTAAATATAAATATAATATTTCAGCTTGAAATTCAAAATTTACAGCAGCTACTAAAATTCCAGTTTTTAATTTGGATTATAGTACTAATACTTTAATATATATGAAGTATTGACATATAGCTATAATGTTAGATCAAAATATAGATTTTTTTAACAAAATTTATTAATTCCATGATTCAGATTTTCTTAAACACTTACATGGCTGATACTAAATCTCCTTGAGTTTAAAAAGATACTTCATGACTAAAGATACTATTATGTTATCTAAACAACTGTTTGTAACTTAGGGTATCTGAGATTTTTATACAACCAGAGCTATAGACCATGGTAGTTATCTCAGTGCTGTCTGAGATGTCAAAAGAATTCCAAGCCCTATTAATGATTCAGAAGATAGGGGAAATATCCTACTTCTTAGGGCACTTAAAGTTCATACCCCCTGGTTCAAGTCACTGCTATTGCTGCCCTGGAGCTGTTCTATTCAGATTCATGAGAAGCGATTGTTAAAATTTCAGGAGTTGTGCAAACCCATTGTGAAATCTGGTCATTATATAATTATATAAACCTAAAATTAAATTGTATTAAAAACAAAAAAATAAATTGGATGGACAGATATGAACAAAGCATACGCACTCGGTCCACGGTAGCCCTGGACTGGTTACTATAGGGTATGCATGGTTCTTTCTGTGTCCTTTAAAGGACAAGTGAGAGCTTCTGGAACCCCAGCACACCATACACAGACCACAGGAATGGGAAACTGCCTTTAGGCTCATAAGGTTGAATAGTTTTACTGCTGCTGCTGCTGCACCGTTACTCTATACCACTGCAGAAATGGCTGCATGTAGGATTTTCACAGCTTCTTTGCCCACTGGAGTTCTTGAACTCTCCCATTCTCATCAGGATGTTTCTAAAATCTTTAAAAACCACAACAGAAGAGGATACATGAGAACCCCTGTGCCTAACCCTTTGCTCTCATTTTGACCTCTTTGTAACGCCTTGTTCTAGAAAAGATAGAATTCATTTTCTTCTTCCATGTCGTAACTTCTACTACAGGGCAGCACGCCTCCTTGGAGAGCTACTGTGGTATGGTATAATGGATGAGGGATTTTTGTTTGATTATAGAAGAAACTCTGACTCTTTCTGGTATCACTTTATATCTGTGAATTGTAGGAACAATTTGGAACTAATAATTTCTGAAGTAAGAAATACATTACTTTAAAATCACCCAAAATTATTCTGAATACATATGAATTATGTCTTTAATGCCCACAATAATGATAATATTAGTTTGACTAACTAAGAAAACCACAGCTGGAAGAAGTTAAATGTCCATCTGGCTTCTGCTTCAAACATATTATTTTCTCTTTAGCATAGTAATATTTTAGAGAATGATTGAAACAGTTTTTATTAACTTCAGTATATTGACTAGAAGGCCTTAGCACGTTCATTTTGTAGCGAAGTATTTGTAGAAATCTGAAGCTGAAAGTTTCATCTATGGAAAGGCTAGATGGAATGGGAAGGACTTTTCCTAATATCTCAGTGCCAGGATAATTTTCTGAGATATTAACTTGGTTTCTTTTTTCCTCGATTTCATGAGAATTGAAACCAACATAATTCTGTGTCTTTATATTAAACAATTCTGAGACTAGGCCATTTTCCTGGCTTAAACAATACTGAAAACAAGTAAAACTAATTTAGCTATTTGCTCTGGGAAATACTGCTTTCAGAAATAATATTGTAAACTGACTAAGACAGCTTACCTATCACCCCAAACAGCTTATTTATAAGACTCATTTCATGACCTTGGCTTTGCTGTGCCAATAAATTTTGTCTCGAAAACCTACCATAAAATCACAAAACCCAGACCCTAAAACACTATGAATAAATGTCTTCCCCTGGCTTTCCACTCCTCAGAATCGGTTGGTTTTTCTCTCTTACAGCATTAAGTTTAATAAACTAAGTTCTGGTGATCTTTGGGGGCATTCAATAATCCAAAGCTGTTAACATACTAGAAAGGGAGCGAAGCCTTTATTTTCTGAGTCTGAGCCCCTTTACTCTGGGGGTTGTAGTTGACCCTTATGTTCATGCAGAATAAAACGTGTTTCCAAGGACTTGCACACATTTTTCTTTAGGAACCTAAGCTCTCAGTGGTGAGGGAGGCAGGAAATGAATTTGGGGAGAGAAATTGGAGGAATGTGGAAGAAAAGTGGAGTGGGCTAGGACTTAAGTTTATTTTCCCACAGCATCTTTTTATTTTTTATTTTTTATTTTTTATTTTTATTTATTTATTTTTTTGAGTCGGAGTTTCACTTTTGTTACCCAGGCTGGAGTGCAATGGCGCGATCTCGGCTCACCACAACCTCCGCCTCCTGCGTTCAGGCAATTCTCCTGCCTCAGCCTCCTGAGTAGCTGGGATTACAGGCACGCGCCACCATGCCCAGCTAATTTTTTGTATTTTTAGTAGAGACGGCGTTTCACCATGTTGACCAAGACGGTCTCGATCTGTTGACCTCGTGATCCACCCGCCTCGGCCTCCCAAAGTGCTGGGATTACAGGCGTGAGCCACTGCGCCTGGCCTTTCCCACAGCATCTAATACTGACATGAGACGTTGAGCAATAGGCCTTAGGGCCTTCATTCTGAGAAAATATCTTAATTTGTACCCTTGACTGGGAGGGAGCGGAGCCACCCCATTTCTGAGTAAGCAGAAGTTTTAACAATGAATTTTTCCATAGCTATCATAAGGAAAATGTCCTGCTCTAGTTTTTGAAATTCACTCCAGGGTGGGGAAAGGGCCGTCCCAGGGCAAAACAGATTTTATTTCCCGTGAACTTGGAAAGAGGAGATTCACAGCTAGACTGAATTTTCTCTCCACTCCTAATGGAAAGTCCATTATCTATGCCAAGACAGGAGAGTACATTTCATTTTGTTAGTAAATATTTTCCTGCCTTTGTCTTTCTGTAAGAAGCTTGATTCTCCTTAGATGGATCCACTCAGCAAGCATTAAAACTTCTCTTTTCCTCAGTTTCCTCCAAGACTCTGTGGATGAAAAATTAGGAAATAGCTTATGTGGGTGGTTCTGGCTTGGTGTCTCTCATAAAGTTTATTATTCTGATAATAACTTATATAAAAGATGTTTAAAAGAATGCAAGCAGTTCAGAACAGTGTTATTTTAGTGAATAGAATTTTTCAGCGCTCTTAACGCCGTGCAATGTATTCTCTTGACATATGTATAAAAGAGGTTTCTGATGCGGGTGTACCCCCAAATTAGGGCTTAGCCTGGGAAGGTTCTTGGGTTTGCTCAGGAAATAATTCAAGAGCACACTAACAGTGAAAGAAACCAAATGTGTTAGAGCAACAATGTACAGCAAAACGACCTCTCCATAGGCAAAGCAGTCACAGCCACAACCCCCATGGACTGCCAGCTAGCTGTATTTATATCCACTCTCCTTTTTTTAAGATGGAGTTTTGCTCTTGTTGCCCCAGCTGGAGTGCAATGGCGCAGTCTCGGCTCACCGCAACCTCCGCCTCCTGGGTTCAAGCGATTCTCCTGCCTCAGCTACCCAAGTAGCTGGGATTACAGGCATGTGCCACCATGCCCAGCTGACTTTTTGTATTTTTAGTAGAGACAGGGTTTCACCATGTTGGCCAGGAGGTCTTGATCTCTTGACCTCATGATCCACCCGCCTTGGCCTCCTAAGATTACAGGCGTGAGCCACGGTGCCCAGCTATATCCACTCTTAATTAGATGCCACTTAAGGGAAAGGTTATATATCCACTTTTAATTAGATGCTAAAAAAGGGACAGAGGAGTATCCAGAACCATGTAGAGTAACTTCTGGGTTGTTGCCTATGCTAATGAGGGTGATGGCAACTAGAGGTCAGTTTTGTCACCATGTACTGGTTTTCTCTTTCTTTTTTCTTCTTCTTCGTCTTCATCTTCATCTTCTTTTCTGCACCCTGTTTTAGTCAGCAGGATGACTACTAGTGCTCAGAAAACAAGTCCTGCTGATCTGCTTCATTTGCAAGAATGGAAGTCGTCCAGTGATTCAGAACAACGGACAGGTATGTTCACTGTTCTTAAACCAGTCTTGTAAACACAGTTAAGTTACATATATAAAAGATACATCTAACAGTGTTTGTTGCATACATCATTCAACATCAGTCCTTCTGTGAATGGAAGTGTGCACCACTCCCCATCGAATACATTCTAAGACAGGTGTATAGTACTTAATTTTATTTTTGAAATATTTTTATTGTATATATTTAAAGTAGACAGTATGTTTCCATATACATAGTGAAATGATTACTGCAGTCAAGTCTATTAATATATCCATGATTTCACATTGTTACCATTTTTTGTGGCTAAGAGAACACACAATCTACTTTCTTCACAAATTTCCAGTAAGCAGTATTATTGACTGGAGTCCTCATGCAGTGTTTGAGATCTGTAGATTTATTCATCCTACATAACTGTAACTTTATACTTTTAACTGAACCTTCCTATTCCGCTTTCCCCCTTTTTTGCCTCTGATAATGACAGTACTACTCTCTGCATCTGTGTTTTCAACTTGTATTCTTTTTTTTTTTTTTAGATTCCACATATAAGAGAGATTACGTAGTGTTTTTCTTTCTGTGCCTAGCTTATTTCACTTAGTATAATGTCCTCTAGGTTCTCCATGCTGTGAAAAATGGCAGGATCTGCTTTTCTAAGGCTGAATAATATTCAATTGTGTGCAAATCTGTGTATTCAATTGTGTGTATATGTATCTATAGATATATCTATGATATGTATATCTATCTATAGATAGCTATATACCCCCACAATTTTTCATAATTTATTTCTTGGTAATTAGATTATTTACCTATCTGGACTATTATGAAAAATTCTGAAATGAACACTGAAGTACAGATATCTCTACAATGTGTTGATTTCATTTCCTTTGGGTATATACCCAGAAGAGGGATTGCTGGGTCATATGGAAGTTTAAATTTTTTCAGCAATCTTTATGTTTTCCATAATGGCTGCCCCAATTTACATTCTTATTAACAGTGTAAAAGGGTTTTAGTTTCTCTGTATTCTTGTCAATACTTGTTATTTATTGTCTTTTTGATGATAGTCATTCCAATAGCTAAGAGATGATATTTCATTGTGGTTTTGCTTTGCATTTGCCTGATGATTAGTGATGTTAAACATCTTTTCATATATCTATTGGCCACTTTTTATGTCTTCTTTTTTTTTTTTTGAGATGGAGTTTTGCTCTTGTTACCCAGGCTGGAGTGCAATGGTGCGATCTCGGCTCACCGCAACCTCCGCCTCCTGGGTTCAGGCAATTCTCCTGCCTCAGCCTCCTGAGTAGCTGGGATTACAGGCACGTGCCACCATGCCCAGCTAATTTTTTGTATTTTTAGTAGAGACGGGGTTTCACCATGTTGACCAGGATAGTCTCGATCTATTGACCTCGTGATCCACCTGCCTCAGCCTCCCAAAGTGCTGGGATTACAGGCTTGAGCCACCGCGCCCGACGTCATATCTTCTTTTGAGAAGTGTTTATTCAGGTACTTTAATTGTTTTGTTTGTTTGTTTTGTTTTGTTTTGTTTTGCTGTTGAGTTGTTTGGTTTTCTTAAATATTTTGGATAGCAACCTGTTATCGGATATGTGGTTCACAAATATTTTCTTCTAATCTGTAGATTGCCTTTTCATTTTGCTATTTCCTTTGCTTTGTAGCAGCTTTTCAGTGTGATATAGTTCTATTTGTTTGTTCTTGCTTTCATAGCCTGTCCTATCAGAAAAATAATTGCCAAGGCCAATATGTATCAGCTACTTAACCCATGTTTTCTCCTAGGTGTTTTACAGTTTCAAGTTGTACGTTGAGGTCTTTAATCTGTTTTGAGTGGACTTTTGCTCTTGGTGTAAGATAAAAGTCTGATTTCACCCTTTTGTATGTGGATATTCAGTTTTCCCAACACCAGATATGAAAGAGACAATCCTTTCCTCATCGTGTCTTCTTGGTGCTTTTGTCTAAAGACATTTCTATGTCAGTTGTTTCTCAGACTGGTGCTTGTTTACATGATTCCCAGCAGTAAATGGAAATGTTCACCACTCATCACTCCACTTAATACGCTATGTTAAGACACATGTAAAAACTGTTCTAAGCGTACCAGTTGCAACTATAACTAAAAACAGCATTATTTTAGTAAATGAAAGGGTGTACTACTCTTAACTTCATCTAAAACACTCCAAACACTGCACAGAAGCTATTTCTAAGAATGTAAGCTACACAGGTGATTCAGAATAGTGTTATTTCAGTCCCTGGGTGTATTCAAAACTCTTAACACCATCAAATAAAAGATGGTTCTAAACAGTGCTAGCTGAGTGTATCTTTCAGAACAGTGTTATTTTAGTAAATGGAGTGTTTACCCACAATGCTAATACACTCTGTTAAGATCCAAGTATGAAATATGTAAGAGTGATTTTTGCAAGCTCAGTTAACAACAGTATTTCAGCAAATGGAAGTGTTCAATATTTTTAACTCAGTAGTAATTTTTAAAAATTTTTAATTTTTAAATTATTTATTATATTTTAAATTCTGGGGTACATGTGCAGAACATAAGTATAGTTATACACGTGCCATGGTGGTTTGCTGCATCCATCACCTCATCATCTACATTAGGTATTTCTCCTAATGCTATCCCTCCACAATCCACCCACCCCCCTGCCATCCATTCCCTAGCCCCCCACCTCCCGACAGGTCCTGGTATGTGATGCTCCTCTTCCTGTGTTCATGTGTTCTCATTGTTCAACACCCATTTATGAGTGAGAACATGTGGAGTTTGTTTTTCTTTTCTTGTGTCAGTTTGCTGAGAATGACGGTTCCAGCTTTATTCATGTCCCTGCAAAGGACATGAACCCATCCTTTTTATGGCTGCATAGTGTATACGTCCCACATTTCTATGCTATATGTGTACCACATTTTCTTTATCCAGTCTCTCCTTGATGGGCATTTGGGTTGGTTCCAAGTCTTTGCTATTGTGAACAGTGCTGCAATAAACATATGTGTGCATGTGTCTTTAAAATAGAATGATTTATAATCTTTTGGGTATATACCCAGTAAGGGATTGCTGGGTCAAATGGAATTTCTATTTCTAGATCCTTGAGGAATCGCCACACTGTCTTCCACAATGGTTGAACTAATCTACACTCCCACCAACAGTGTAAAATCATTCCTATTTCTCCACATCCTCTCCAGTATCTGTTGTCTCCAGATTTTTTAATGACTGCCATTCTAACTGTATGAGATGATATCTCAATATGGTTTTGATTTGCATTTCTCTAATGACCAGTAATGATGAGCTTTTTTTTCATGTTTGTTGGCTGCATAAATGTCTTTTGAGAATTGTCTGTTCATATCCTTCACCCACTTTCTGATGGAGTTGTTCTTTTCTTGTAAATCTGTTTTAGTTCTTTGTAGATTCTGAATATTAGCCCTTTGTCAGATGGGTAGATTGAAAAAATTTTTTCCCATTCTGTTGGTTGCTGATTCACCCTAATGATTGTTTCTTATGCTGTGCAGAAGCTCTGGAGTTTAATCAGATCCTATTTGTGTATTTCGGCTTTTACTGCCAATGCTTTTGGTGTTTTAGTCATGAAGTCCTTGCCTATGCCTATGTCCTGAATGGTTTTGCCTAGGTTTTCTTCTAAGGTTTTTATGGTGTTAGGTTTTATGTTTAAGTCTTTAATCCATCTGGAGTTAATTTTAGTGTAAGGTGTCAGGAAGGGGTCCAGTTTCTGCTTTCTGCACATGGCTAGCCAGTTTTCCCAACACCATTTATTAAGCAGGGAATCCTTTCCCCATTGCTTGTTTTTGTGAGGTTTGTCGAAGATCAGATGGTTGTAGATGTGTGGCATTGCCCCTGAGTCTTCTGGTCTGTTCCATTGGTCTATGTCTCTTTTGATACCATTACCATACTGTTTTGATTACTGTAGCTTGTAGTATAGTTTGAAGTCAAGTAGCGTGATGCCTCCAGCTTTTTTTTTTTTTTTTTTTTTTTTGCTTAGGATTGTCTTGGCTATACAGGCTCTTTTTTGGTTCCATATGAAGCTTAAGGTGTTTGTTTCTAATTCTGTGAAGAAAGTCAATGGTAGCTTGATGCGGATAGCATTGAATCTATAAATAACTTTGGGCAGTATGGCCATTTTCATGATATTGATTCTTCCTAACCACAAGCATGGAATGTTTTTCCATCTGTTTGTGTCCTCTCTTATTTCCTTGAGCAGTGGTTTGTAGTTCTCCTTGAAGAGGTCTTTTAGATCCCTTGTTGGTTATATTCCTAGGTATTTTATTCTCTTTGTAGCAACTGTGAATGAGAGTTCACTCATG
Organism: Saimiri boliviensis; assembly: GCF_048565385.1. Classification (NCBI taxonomy): domain Eukaryota; kingdom Metazoa; phylum Chordata; class Mammalia; order Primates; family Cebidae; genus Saimiri; species Saimiri boliviensis. The sequence goes on along the minus strand of NC_133458.1, from coordinate 102,712,699 downwards.
ATTTGACTCTCTGTCAATTACCGGTGTATAGGAATGCTTGATTTTTGCACATTGATTTTGTATACTGAGACTGCTGAAGTTGCTTATCATCTTAAGGAGATTTTGGGCTGAGACAATGGGGTCTTCTAAATATGTAATCATGTCGTCTGCAAATAAAGACAATTTGACTTCCTCTTTTCCCATTTGAATGCCCTTTATTTTTATTTTCTTGCCTGATTACCCTGGCCAGAATTTCTAATATTATGTTAAATAGGGGTGGTGAGAGAGGGCATCCTTGTCTTGTGTCAGTTTTCAAAGGCAATGCTTTCAGTTTTTGCCCATTCAGTATGATATTGGCTGTGGGTTTGTCATAAATAGCTCTCATTATTTTGAGATACATTCCATCAATACCTAGTTTATTGAGAGATTTTAGCTTAAAGGGTTATTGAATTTATTGAAGTCCTTCTCTGCATCTATTGAGATAATCATGTGTTTTTTGTCTTTGGATCTGTTTATGCAGTGGATTACGTTTATAGATTTGCATATGTTGAACCAGCCTTGCCTCCCAGGAATGAAGCTGACTTGATAGTGATTGATAAGCTTTTTGGCGTGCTGTTGGATTCAGTTTGCCAGTATTTTATTGTGGATTTTTGCTCAATATTCTTCAGGGATATTGGTCTGAAATTTTCTTTTTCAGTTGTGTCTGCCAGGTTTTTGTATCAGGATGATGTTGGTCTCATAAAATGAGTTAGGGAGGATTTTCTTTTTTTGTATTGTTTGGAATAGTTTAAGAAGGAGTGGTACCAGCTCCTCATTGTACCTCTGGTAGAATTTACCTGTGAACCATCTGGACCTGAACTTTTATTGGTTGATAGGCTATTAATTGCTGCCTCAGTTTCAGACCTTGTTATTGGTCTATTCAGGGATTCAACTTCTTCCTGGCTTAGTCTTGGGAGGCTGTAAGTGTCCAGGAATTTATCCATTCTTCTAGATTTACTGGTTTATTTGCATAGAGGTGTTTGTAGTAATCTCTGATGGTAGTTTGTATTTCTGTTGGATTGGTGGTGATAACCCCTTTATTATTTTTTATTGCATCTCTTTGATTCTCCTCTCTTTTCTTCTTTATTAGTCTGGCTAGTGGTCTAAAGAGATAAAGAAGGGCATTACATAATGGTAAAAAGATCAATGCAACAAGAAGAGCTAACTATCCTAAATAAATGTGCTCCCAATACAAGAGCACCTGGATACATAAAGCGAGTGTTTAATGGTCTGCAAAGAGACTTAGACTCACACACAATAATAGTGGGATACTTTAACACCTCATTCTCAATATTAGACACATCAAGGAGACAGAAAATTAATTAGGATATCCAGAACTTGAACTCAGATCTGGACCAAGCGGAACTAATAGACATCTACAGAGCTCTCCATCCCAAATCCACAGAATATACATTTTTCTTAGCACCATATCACACTTATTCTAAAATTGACCATAGACATGAAAGTAAAACACTACTCAGCACATGCAAAATAATGGAAATCATAACAGTCTCTCAGACTACAGTGCAATCAAAATAGAACTCAGGATTAAGAAATTCACTCAAAACTTCACAACTACATGAAAACCGAACAACCTGCCCCTGAATGACTACTAGATAAACAATGAAATGAAGGCAGAAATAAAGATGTTCTTTGAAACCAATGAGAATAAAGATACAATGTACCAGAATCTCTGGGACACATTTAAAGCAAGGGTCTAGAGGGAAATTTATAGCACTAAATGCCTACAAGAGAAACAGGGAAAGATCTAAAATTGACATCCAAATGTTATGATTAAAAGAACTAGGGGAGCAAGATCAAATAAATTCAGAAGCTAGCAGAAGATAAGAAATAACTAAGATCAGAGCAAACTGAAGGGGATAGAGACACAAAAAACCCTTCAAAAAAATCAATAAATCCAGGAGCTGGTTTTTAAACTCAGTATTTATTACACTTAATTAATCAACATATATTAAAAAGTTTCTTTATATTATTTATTTATTTTTTATAGAGAACAGGTCTCACTATATGGCCCAGCGGGTCTTGAACTCTTGGGCTCAAGTGATCCTCCCAAGTCAGGCTCCCAAAGTGTTGGAATTACAGGTGTGAGCCACCATGCCTGGCTGAAAAACGTTTCTAAAAGGGGTAGTTGTGTATGTGATTCAGAACAGCCTTATTTCAGTGAATGAATATTTTTAGCCCTCTTAATTTCACTTAATGCACTCTGAGAAGATACATATGAAAGATGTTTTTTAGGATGGAAGTTGAACATATGATTCTGAACATCATTATTTCAGTCAATAGAGGAGTTTAGCCCTTCAATGGCAAACACTATGTTAATACACATATATAAAATATGTTTCTAGGAGTGCTGGTTGTTTTCATGGTTCAGACAGGATTTTTTTCTTATCATTTCATCATTTTCAACTCCATTTGTATACTTCGTTGAAACATAGATATAAATGAAATTCTCAGAATAGTGTGATTTCAGTGAATGGAGCAGTTTACCACTTGAAACACCATTTATAAACTCTCTTAGGTCACATGTATAAAGGATGTTTCCAAGAATTCTATTCATGTATGTGAGTCAAAAAATTATTATTTCAGCTAATAGAAGTGTTCTTTACTCTTAACATCACCTAATGCATGTACGGTTCTTTAAGACAAGTGTGTAAACATGTTTCTACAATTGATAGTTGTGCTTGCCACTCAAATCAGTGTTTCAGTGAATGGAAGTGCTCACCACTTTTATACCCGAGTAATACACTTTCATAAAGCACATACAAAGAAGATCTGTATAAGAGTGCTAGTTTCACATGTGCTCCAGTATTATTTCAATGAAAGTGTTCACTGCTTAACTCCATTAAATACTGCTTAGTAAGACACATGTATAAAATATGTTTGTAAAGGACCTGTTTGTGTGATGTTTCAGAACAGTGTTATTACCACTCTTAACTTCTTTTTTATACCTTGCCAAAACACATGTATAAAAGATGTTTCTATAATTGTTAGTTGTATGCACGAATCAGAACAATTTTGAGTAAATGAAAGTGTTCGCCACTCTTAATTCCATCTGAAACTCCCCATTAAGACATGTATGAAAGATGTTTCTAAGATCGCTAATTTAGGCATAACAGATAAAAGTGTCATTTCAGTGACTGGTTTAGTTTGCTGCTCATCTCATTCTAACACACCCTGGAAGACACATGTATAAAAGGCATTTCTCAGAGTACCCATTGTGTGCATGGTTCAGAACAGTATCAATCCAAAGAATGAACGTATTCAGCTCTGTTGACTCCATCTAACATGCTCTATTAAGATTCATGTGTAAAAGTTATTTGTAAGAATACTACTTGTGTAAATGATTAAGAACAATGTTAATTCAATGGATAGTTATTTTTATCACTCAACTGCATCTATTACACTCTGTGAGGACATGATATGAGATGTTTCTAAGAATTCTATTTCATATATTATTCAGGACACTTATTTTGTGTGAATGAAAGGGCTCTCCACTTTTATGTCATTTAATATACTTTCCTAGGCATATGTGTAAACTATATTTCTAAGACTGCTAGTTGCATGACTCATTGAGAACCTTGTTACTTCAGGGAATGAAATGTTCATCAATTCTGTATAAATGTGTTCATTAAATCATATCCATAAACTGTGTTTCTAAGAATGCAAGTTGCACAAGTGATTTAGTACACTTTGATTTCAGTAACCAATGTACTCACCACTCTTAAATCTTATACTTTATTATATATGTTAAATCACATATATGAAAGGTGCACTCATGAGTTCTAGTTTCCCATGTGATTCTGAAAGTGTTAGTTCAATGAATGTAAGTGTTAACAACTCAATTCCATGTCAAAACTTAGTAACACTCATATGTAAAATACTAGGAGTGTTAGTAGTATGTGTGATTGAGAACAGTGTTGCTTCAGTGATTGGGAATATTTACCATTTTAATATCCTATTATTCTCTTATGACAAATGTAGAAAAAATATCTCTAAGAGTGTTAGTTGTACACAATTTGGAATATTTTTATTTTATTTTATGGAAGTGGTCACTTTTATGTCTAGCTAATACACTCTTTTAAGTATACAAAGGATGTTTCTAAATATCTAGCTGTGTAGTGATTCAGAACAATGTAGTCACTGAAAAGCACTCAACAGTCCAAACTCAATCTATTGCATTCCATTATGACACATGTCAACTTTCTTCTAGGAGTGCTGGTTGTGTACGTGATTAAAAACTGTGTAATTCCAGCTTAAAGGTTTGTTTGAGGCACTTCATACAGTACACTGTGGTATGACACATGTACAAAGTAAGTTTCTAACACAGGAATTTGCCTGCAGGACTCAAAACAATCTTTTTCATTGATTGGAAGTGTTCATCATTCTTAAGTTCATTTAATACATTCTCTGAAGACATACTTACCAAAAATGTTTCTAAGGGTATGAGTTATATGCTTGATTTACAACAGTGTTATTTCAGTAAATAGAAGTGTTCATCACTCTTAAACTCCATCTAGTAGACTTAAAACACGTATATTAAATACATGTCTAATTTGGTAAGTTGTGCAAGTAATTCAGAACGGTGTGATCAGGGAATGGATATTTTAACTACTCTTAACTATTGCAATTATTCTGTTAGGACACATGTGTAAAAGATGTTTCTAAGAGTGCTAGTGTGCAGCTCATCTAGAAAAGTTTTATTGACTTATTTTTTCTTTTTATCATCAGGTTGTTGAAATATATTTTTATTTTAATTGAAAGATAAGTAATTATTTTAATTGACAGATATTTATTTTCAATTGACAGATAAAAATATTTATTTTTAACTGACAATTTTTAATTGGCAGATGGCATTGTATGTTTTTATCATGCACAACATGATGTTTTGGAGTACATACACATTGTGAAACGGTTAAATCTAGCATAGTATTATTATTAATTCTGAGACACAATGTAGCTCTGTTGCCCAGGCTGAAGTGCAATGGCACAATCTCAGCTCACTGCCACCTCTGCCTCCTGGGTTCAAACTAGCCTGGTCTCAAACTCTTGACCTCAAGTGATCCACCCGCCTCAGCCTCCCAAAGTGCTGGGATTACAGCACCACACCGGCAGAAATCTAGCTAATTAAATGCATCATCTGGCATAGTTATTGTTTTTGTGGTAAGAACATATAACATTAGTTCTCTTTACATCTTTTCAAGAATATAATATATTGACTGGGGAGGGTGACTCATGCCTGTAATCTTTGCACTTTGGGAGGCCAAGGCAGGAGATCCCTTGAGGTCAGGAGTTCAAGGGCAACATAGATTCTGTCTCTACAAAAAAAAAAAAAAAAAATTTAAGTTATTTGAGCATAGTGGCACATACCTGTAATCCCAACAACTCATGAGGCTGAGGTGGGAGGATCACTTGAGCCCAGGAGGTGGGGAGGTTGGGGCTTATTGAGCTGCGACTGAGCTACTTCACTCCAGCCTGGGTGATAGAGTGAGACCCTGTCTCAAAAAAACCACAAATAATAAAATACAATATATCATCATTAACTAAACTGTAGTCATTTTGCTGTTATAGTGAACTCCAAGTTTCTCTTCAAAAAATCAGTATGACAGTCTGCTCAGCTCTCTTCTTTAATTCTCTATTTTAAAGTTTAACTTCCTTGTAATTCTAGTGAACAACCTTCTCCACTGGTTCTAATCAGTAGTTCATATCTGCTCCCCCTTTCCCTCTACCCCTGACCCCATCCTGACTCACCCTGGCTACCTAATCCACCTGCTCTGACAGGCCTGTAACCTTCCTTCTTGGCAAAACATCCACCCCGCCACTCCAGCTCAGATCTCTACTCTTTTTTAAAAATAGCCAATCGGGATTGGCTTGTGCCGTCTAATCCTAGCCAATAGGGGACAACATAGTAGTAGGGGCAACCCCCATCAGGCATAAGTAGCCCTTCTCCCCTTGTCCAAGCTGTGGTGGCCATGATTGCTCTGTCTGTGTGCCCTGCATCCTTCTATAGAAGTAAACTGCCTTGCTGAGAGGACATATCTTTGAGTGCTATTTCTTTTGTGGCATTAAAATTTTACTTAACCTTTCTGTATGGTAGATCTCTTTAAATTTGATCCTCTTATCTAATTGCAATTGTATATCTTTTAAATGACATCTCCCTATTCTCTGTTTCCCGCCAAACACTTCAGCTTCTAGTAACTACCATTCTACTCTCTACTTTTATGAGATCAACTTGTTTAGATCCCACATGAGTGACATAATGTGATGTTCGTTTTCCTGTGTCTGGCTTATACCATTTAACAGAAATGGTTTATTCATGTTGTCAAAAATGAAAGGATTAACTTATCTTTTGTAACTAAATGGCATTACCTTATGCACATAGACTGCATTTTGAAAGTGTATTCCTCCATTCATTGGCACGGGTTGATTCCGTATCTTTGCCCTTGTGAACAGTGCTGCAATAAACATGGGAGTGCACCTGTCTTTTTGACATGTCAATTTAATTTCCTTTTGATATAGACCTACTAGTGGGATGGCTGAATCATATGGTAGTTCATTTTTTATGAAATAATTATTTATAATTCATATAAAGATTATACATATGAAGTACAATGTGATGTTTCAATGCATGTATAATTGAATAGTAATCAAATCAAGGTAGTTACCATATCCATCACATTAAACACTTGTCATTTCTTTGTAGTGATGGCATTAAAAAGAATCCTTTCAATTCGTTCATGTCCTTTGCAGGGACATGAATGAAGCTGGAAACCATCATTTTCAGCAAACGGACACAAGAACAGAAAACCAAACACTCCCTGTTCTCACTCATAAGTGGGTGTTGAACAATGAGAACTCATGGACACAGGGAGGGGAACATCACATACCAGGGCCTGTTGGAGGGTGGGGAGGCTAAGGCAGGGATAGCAGGGAATGGGGGGATGGGGGAGGCATGTGATTAGGAGAAATACCTAATGTAGATGACAGGGGGACGGATGCAGCAAACCACCCTGGCACGTGTATACCTATGTAACAAAGCTGCATGATCTGCACATGTACCCCAGAACTTAAAGTATAATAAAAAAATAAAAATAATCCTTTCTTGAAATCTACACTAAGTCGTTTTTAGTCATCCTACTCTGAAATAGAACACCAGAACTTACGCTTCCTGTCTAACCTTTCGCCAGTTGACTAATCTGTTCCAGTCCTTTCTCCATCCTTCCTAGAATCTGGTAACCACTAATCTGCTCTATACTTTTGTGAAATCAACTTATTTCTATTCCTAATATGAGTATGATCATATAGTGTTTGTCTTTTTGTGCCAGGCTTGTTTCACTTAAGATAATGGCCTCCAGTTCCATCTATGTTGATGCAAAAGACATGATTTCATTGTTTCTTATGACCAAATAGTATACCATTATATAAATATACCACATTTTTTGATTTCCCTTGTTTATGGACACTTAGATTGATTCCATATCTTTGCTATTGCAAACAGTGTAGTGAGAAATATGCAAGTACAGGTATCAAAAACCTTAGGTCGATTTCATAACGTTGTCACCAATTTATTGCAACACTATACACAATAGCAAAACATGGAATCAATCTAATCTCTGTTGAAAAGATGCCTGTACTTGCATATTTTTGATACAAGTACAGGTATCCAAAAGATACCTGCACAAATACACACTCCTTTGGAGCTTTTAAATGAAGGAGTGGATACTTAGTAGTAAGATTGCTGTAGTAAATGGTAGTTGCACTTTCATTGTTTTGAGAAAATTGTCATACTGTTTTTCATAGAAGTTGTACTGATTTATATTCCCATCAAAAGTGTATATGAATTCCCCTTTCTTGGCATTCTCACTAACACCTGTTATTTTTCCTCTTTTAATAGTAGCCATTTTGACAGGGGTCAGATGATAGCTCATTGGGGTTTTAATTTGCATTTCTGCAATGATTAGTGATGTTGATAATTTTTTCTCATAAAGAACATAAAACAGGACTGCCATCTTACCCAGCAATCCCATAACTGGGTATACACTCTAAAGAAATAAACTGTTCTACCAAAAGGACATCTATACTTGTATGTCTATTGCAGTAGTATTCACAGTAGTAAAGACAAGGAATCAATCTAGGGGCTCATCAATGGTGGGCTGGATAAAGAAAATGTGATACAAATATACCCTGGAATACTATGCGGCCATAAAAAAGAACAAAATCATGTTGATACAGTTTGGCTTTGTGTCCCCACTTAAATCTCACCTCGAATTGTAATCCCATAATCCCCACATGTGATGGGAGGGACCCAGGGGGAGGTAATCGAATCATGGGGCCAGTTTTTCTCCATGCTGTTCTCATGATAGCAGGTGAGCTCTCGTGAGATCTGATGGCTTTATAAGGGGCTTTCCCTTTCACTTGGCACTCATTCTCTCTCCAGCCACCCCATGAAGAGGTGCCTTCTGCCATGATTGTAAGCTTCCTGAGGCCTCACCAGCCATGTGAAACTATGAGTCAATTAAACCTCTTTTCTTTATAAATTACTCCATCTCGGGTATTTCTTCATAGCAACATGAGAATGTACTAACACAGGAGTTTCATACCGCAGAGAGTGTAGTGCTGCAGTAAAGATACCTGAAAATGTGGATGCGACTTTGGAACTGGGTAACAGGCAGAAGCTGAAGCAGTTGGGAGGGCTCAGAAAAAGGCAGAAAAATGTGGGAAAGTTTGGAACTTCTTAGAGAATTGGAGGGTTCAGAAAACAGGAAGATGTGGAAAGGTTTGGAACTTCCTAGAGGCTTGTTGAATGGCTTTGACAGAAGTGTGGATAGTGACACAGACAATGAAGTCCAGGCTGAGATGGTCTCAGATGGAGATGAAGAACTTGCTGGGAACTGGAGTACAGGTGACTCTGACTTGTGGCATTTTGCCCCTACCCTAGAGATCTGTGGAACTTTGAACTTGAGAGAGATAATTTAGAATGTCTGCTGGAAGAAAATTCTAAGTGGCAAAGTATTGAAGAGGAATCAGAAGATAAAATTTTGGAAAATTTGCAGCCTGACAATGCCATAGAAAGGAAAGTCCCATTTTCTGGAGAGAAATTCAAGCCAGCTGCAGAAATTTGCATAGTAATGAGGAAGCAAATGTTAATCACCAAGACATGAGGAAAATATCTCCAGGGCATGTCAGATACTTTCACAGCAGTCCCTCCTATCACCGGCCTGGAGGCACAGGAGGGAAAAATGGTTTTGTTGGGGCCCAGGGCTCCCATGCTCCAGGCCGTCTTGCGAAATGGTGTCCTATGTCCCAGCTGGTTCTGCTTTAGCTGTGGCTAAAATAGGCCAAAGTACAGCTCAGGCTGTTGCTTCAGAGGGTGCAAGCCCCAAGGCTTTGACAGCTTCTATGTGATCTTGGTTCTGTGGGCGTGTAGAAGACAAGAATTGAGGTTTGGGAACTTCCACTAAATTTCAGAGAATGTATGGAAATGACTAGATGTCCAGGCAGACGCCTGCTATAGGGGCAGAGCTCTCATGAAAAACCCCTGCTGGGGCAGTGAAGAAGGTAAGTGTGGGGCTGGAGCCCCCACCAGACTCCCCACTGGGGCATTCCCTAGTGAAACCACTATCCGCCAGACCCCAGAATGGTAGATCCACTGACAGCTTGCACCATGTGCATGGAAAAGCCACAAGCACTCAGCATCAGCCCATGAAAGCCCCCAGGAGAGAGGCTGTACCCTGTAAAGCACTAGGGCTGGAGCTGCCAAGGCTATGGGAGCCGACCTCTTGCATCAGCATAATGTGGATGTGAGACATGTAGTGAAAAATTATTTTGGAACTTTAAGGTTTGACTGCCCTATTGAATTTTAGACTTGCATGGGGCCAGTTGCCCCTTTATTTTGGCCACTTTCTCTTATTTGGAACAGGTGTATTTACCCAATGCTTGTAATCCCATTGTATCTAGGATGCAACTAACTTGTTTTTGATTTCACAGGCTCATAGGCACTGCTTTGTTTCAGAAGAGACTTTGGATTTGGACTTTTGGGTTAATGCTGTAATGAACTAAGACTTTGAGGTGCTGTTGGAAAGGGCATGATTGGTTTTGAAATGTGAGAACATGAGATTTGGGAGGGGTCAGGGAAAGAATGATACGGTTTGGCTTTGTGTACCTACCCAAATCTCATCTTGAACTGTAATCGCATAATCCCCACGTGTCATAGGAGGGCCCCAGTGGGAGGTAATTAAATCATGTGGACAGTTTCCCACCATACTGTTCTCCTGAGACTGAGTTCTCACAAGAGCTGATGGTTTTATAAGGGGCTTCCCACTTAGCTCTACACTCAACCTCTCTCCTGCCACCCTGCGAAGAGGTGACTTCTGCCATAATTGTAAGTTTCTTGAGGCCTCCCCTGACATACAAAATTGCGAGTCAATTAAATCTCTTCTTTTTATAAATTACCCGGTCTCAGGTATTTCTTCATAACAGTGTGAGAACAAACTAATACACCTGTCCTGTGCAGCAATATATCCACATTAGGCCATTATCCTAAGTGAACTAATCCAGAAGCAAAAAATCAACTACCACGTATTCTGTCTTATACATGAAAGCTAAACATTGGGTACACATTGACATAAAGATGAAAATAACACACTGGGGGTTACTTGGTTGAGGACAAAGGCTAAAAATCTACCTATTGGATACTATGCTCACTACCTGGGTGATGGAATCATTCATGCTCTAAACCTCAGTATCACACCACATAACAAACATGTTTCCCATGTCATAAACGTGCACATGTACCTCTGACTCTAAAATAAGAGTTGAAGTTATAAGAGAAAATAAAATTTGCAGGGAAGTGTTTGTAGACACCTGTTTGAAACCTGATTCTAAGACTGTTACTCTTGGCTTCTTTGTTAGCAGTGTTAATTCCATGTGTTTAAGTTGTTATTATTGAGAAAAGAAAAATAATAGCTCAGAGCAGTTTGAGCTATGCAAGATTTATTAGGTCCCGAGAGACATGAGTATGGGGTTTCAGTTGTACCCCCAACACTCATGCCCAGAGGCAATTGTTTAAAGGCATTTTTGTTTCTTACTAGCTGACCCACTCATTATACTAATGTTCCTGAAATTTATGACAGAAAGAACAATGTACAGGCAATCAATAACTTACATTATTTTTGGTAAACAGTTTGGGAGCTGCCTCTTTTTTTTTTTCTTAAAAATTCACTTATAGCTATTGCTAATTGGAGTGTATAATTTGTATCAAACAAATTATGATTTGAATTTGAAATCATTCAATTTGAATCATTCAATCTATACTCCAGGGTGGCTATCCTCAATCTTTGTGCTTGAATAAACTCTCTTGAAAAAAACAACTTGAAGGCCAGGCGCGGTGGCTCACACCTATAATCCCAGCACTTTGGGAGGCCAAGATGGGTGGATCACGAGGTCAAGAGATCGAGACCATCCTGGTCAACATGGTGAAACTCCGTCTCTACTAAAAATATAAAAATTAGCTGGGCATGGTGGCGCACGCCTGTAGACCCAGCTACTCAGGAGGCTGAGGCAGGAGAATTGCTTGAACCCAGGAGGCGGAGGTTGCGGTGAGCGAAGATCGCGCCATTGCACTCCAGCCTCAGTAACAAGAGTGAAACTCCCTTCTCAAAATAAAAAGAAAAAAAAAAGAAAAAAACAACTTGAACAAATAAACATTCTTGATTATTTTAGGTTAACATTTTAGTAACCACGAGAGGGTCCAAAGTGAACTTCCAGAGATTCCTCCATTTCACCAACAATCAAGACCTTGGTACCAGCACAAACACATGTTTATTTACCCACCTTGCTGAGCCTCCCCTGGTCTCTTTGGAGTCTCGTTTTGGATTGTGAGCCTGTCTGATTTTTGGGTTGAGATTCAGACTTTATTCCAATCCGGTTCCACACTTGATGGGGCTGAAATTGAAGATCTACTTTAAGGTTTTAAGGTAAAAGTTTTATTTATTATTTTCTAGAGATTCTGGGGGCTGAAAATTTGTGATTTTCATCTTTCTCTGAGGTTAAGGTTTTGTTTGCCTTACTTGTTAGAGCTTGCAAATCTTTTGTTTAAAATCTGGTCAAGGAGAAAGTAAATTTTTTCCAAAGGAGAAAGTGAAATCTTTGTAGCTTAAAAGTCTAACAGAAGGCTCCCCCAAAAGTAATATTTAAAACTGGCCAGATTCTGAACCTCAGTTTGTTACTGATGGAAGGTATCCGGGTCATTGGTGGTGAATCCACACAGGTCTGCAGCAACTTCAGTTCTTGCCTCCCCAGAAGAAAGAATTCATCTGAGGGTCATAAGGCACAAGAGCCTGAGGTGAGTTTCAGAGGAGGGGTGGAAGTTTATCTTAAAAGGCTTTAGAATAGAAAAGAAGAGAAGGAACACTTGGAAGAGACCCAAGTGGGTGACTTGAAGAACACGTGCTGTGTTTAACCTTGATCCTCGGACTTTATAAGCTCACCTTTTTCCCATGATTCTTCCCTTAAGGTAGGCTGCAGCACTCAAAACTCTCCTTACCCTTGAGAATTGAGCATGCGCAGTGTGTTTCCGAAGCTGTACGCATGCACATCTGAGGCCTTCATCTCTTTCCTTGCTGGTGGAGATTCCCCAGAGGTCATACTTTACATTTTGTCTCTTAATGCACATGCTTAGGAAGTTGCTTCTCCCTGGCATCTGCATTCAATTAACACTTTAATGTTAACAGCTGTGGATCATCAGGAGATTGACTCTCCCCGGCACCCTGGCGCCATCTGCTGGGTTATCATTTTTAGAGGAGTGGTGTGATGATTGTTGAACCGTCATATGACATTCTTAGTGGGTAGGGGGAGAAAAGCCTCCCCCTGCCTCACTCATGCCTACCTAACTACCTGTAATAAGTTCAATTGACAAATCCAAACTTTCTTCTTGATTGACAAAAATTGCTCCCAAAGGATTTTTTTGGTCATTTGAAAGGAAAACCTAAATTATGGGAAAATGTATTTCTAAAGGAGTGATCCACCTTTAAAAACTCCAGCTGGGTTCACAGACAACAGTGCCTCTTCATGTATATATTTAGAAAAACTCTCCTGCATAACTCATGGAGAACCCAAGTTGCAATGGTCAAAATGGGGCCTCTTTGAGATGCCTAAACTGATCTGTTAGTATGTTCAGTTAGAAAAAGCTGGCTAAAATAAAACAAATTGACCAAGAGAGCTATTTTCAGTGTAATTAGAGGCGTCTAACAAGAAGGTTCTAAAAAAGTACTTTTTTTGAAAGAGGATAACAAAATATTATTAATATCATTTTGTGAACTGGTTTTTGCAGCATAACTTCAGAGAGTAAGGGGATGCTTTCTGTCGGCTGCTACAGCCTGGCACTGTGAGCAGGATGCCAAAACTTCTCTGCTTGAAGTCACAGTGAATAAAACCCAGAACCTGATGAGCCACAGGAAAGGGTAAGAATTTCTCAGCAGCCAGGCTTCCAGTCTCTCTGTGGAATTCAGCCAAGTGGACAAGGAAAAATCACTGTTCATGTCTTTTTCCCTGAAAAATTCTTATTAATATGAGAAAAGGACTTGTGTGACTCGTCTCGGATGTAGTGACTCTGGCGTGCGTCTTGGAGAGCATAGAGTATTGAGTTGCTATTGGACCAAATGTATCATTGGAAATTCTAATGTCAGTGACCAAGAAATGGATCCTTTAAATTAGAATGACTCAATTAAGACAAAGTTTTAGACATCTCTCCTTCTAAACAATCACTTTTATTTGTATTTAGTGAAGATGAAATTAAAAGAAAGACACATAATAGTGTCATGGCTAGCCTTAGAAATCCTTTTCACAAAATTAAAGAGAAAAATCTAATCTAAACAAGTTGAAGTCTTTTAAAAGCTCAGACTGCCTGCTTTGGACCCCTGTTGAATTTGTACTCCACCCTGTGGTACAGTGGCTAAGAGCTGTGCTTTTATGACTTCAGCCTGGGTTTGACTCCTGGTCAGGGGATCGGTGCCACTTGTCTTAAATTATTTGTATGACTCTTTACCCTTTGGGGGACGAACTTAGGAAATCTGTGACAGGTCTCAGTTAATTTAGAAAATTTATTTTGTCAAGGTTGAAGATGTGTCTGTGACACAGTCTCAGGAAGTTGTGATATCATGTGCCCATGGTGGTCAGAGCACAGCTTGTGGATTTTTTTTTTTCTTTTCCCGCAGAGTCTCACTCTGTCACCCAGGCTGGAGTGCAGTGGCATGGTCTGGGCTCACTGCAACCTCCACCTCCTGGGTTCAAGCGGTTCTCCTGCCTCAGCTTCCCAAGTAGCTGGGGTTACAGGCTTGTGCCACCACACCTGGCTAATTTTTATATTTTTAGTAGAAACAGAGTTTCACTGTGTTGGCCAGGCTGGTCTTGAGCTCCTGACCTCAAGCAATCTGACCACTTCAACCTCCCAAAGTGCTGGGATTATAGGCATGAGCCACTGCACCTGGCCACAGCTTTCTTTTATACATTATGAGGGGACATGAGTCATTAATCAGTCTATGTAAGAAGTACATTAGTTGTGTCCAGACAGTGAGGACAACTCAGAGTAAGCCCCCTACCTCAGGGCTTCCAGGTCACAGGTTGGTGAGAGACACATGGCTGCATTTATTTGAGTTTCTAATAAGTCTATCCAAAGGAGGCAATCAGAACATGCATCCATCTCTGTGAGTAGAGGGACGACTTCGAATAGGATGGGAGGCAGATTTGCCCGAGTGGTTCCCACTTGAAGAGGCTGAAGATATTTTCCTTTCACATTTCTGTTGGGAACCTTCCTAACCCCATACATGGGTGCCCTTAGTCCCAGCAGTGACAAGGGATTGAGAAAAGGAAATAAAGACAGAGACACAAAAGTAGAATTTATAGCATCGGTCCAGGGGACCAAAACAAGCATGGACAATATGTTGGCCCTGAGCTCTGGGCTCCAAACACTTTTATTATGTGTATAATCTCATTGATCTTATGGGCGTGGGAGGGAACGGTAAAGGAGTAGCTAAGAGAGCTGGGTGGAGAACACTCGAGACCCTTCCAACACATGCTAAACTAGTACTCTGAGCTTACCACGGATTGTTACCAGGGTGTGGCTGCATCAGAAGTACAGCAGAGTGGAAGCCACCCTGTCTCACCACTCCCAATGCATCAAGGGGCTTTTATCTCCCAAGCATTGAGGACATCGAGCAATTAAACTCACTCCATATTCCAAGAACCTAGGCAGAGCCTGAGGTGTTCTGTGATTTCTGCCCTGCAAGGCTTTTCTCCTCCTTGCCAGCTCCAGCTCCCATCTGCAAAGACCCTCCCAGATCTTGTGAGCAGAGGTCACCTCCCTTCTCAGAGATCTTTACGTAAGCCAGAGATCTTTACGAGGGCTTCCATGTCAAGAAGGCATTCGTGGGACCACAGCAATATCTTGCCTGCTCTGCAACCACCCCAAGGCGTTCCCCGGTGCTACTGCGTTCGTGGATGGTCTTTACCTTAGGCTTCCTGTTACCACTTGATTTCCAATTAATTGCACCAATAATATAGTTTAGTTCGGTGTATAAACTTCAGTGTACTCTGAGCCAAGTGAGCTTATAATTATTTAGCTAGAATTAACATAGGTCTCCCCCTGGCCATCTTCATCCACACATTTCCCCTTTTTTCTTTCTTTCTTTCTTTCTTTTTTTTTTTTTTGAGACGGAGTTTCGCTCTTGTTACCCAGGCTGGAGCGCAATGGCGCGATCTCGGCTCACCGCAACCTCCGCCTCCTGGGTTCAGGCAATTCTCCTGCCTCAGCCTCCTGAGTAGCTGGGATTACAGGCACGCGCCGCCATGCCCAGCTAATTTTTAGTATTTTAGTAGAGACGGGGTTTCACCATGTTGACCAGGATGGTCTCGATCTCTTGACCTCGTGATCCACCCACCTCGGCCTCCCAAAGTGCTGGAATTACAGGCTTGAGCCACCGCGCCCGGCGTCTTTTTAAAAATCTGTTGAAGAAAACATTTTACAGGAAAACGAGTCTCTAGTCTCAGGTTTCATCTGATCTCTCATGGGTAGGATGGTTTTTTCCTAAACTGGTAGGTCCTGAAAGCTCATTTTTAGCATGTTGAACTCTCCTGTCCTATGAAGAGAAAATGTGAGAAGTGAGGAAAAAGAACAATAAACAAAAGAACAATTCTGAAAAAATAATATAGACCACATTACTCTGAAGGCGATACATTAGTAGACAAGTGTGAAAGTGGCTTACGTATATAAGTGGGTTGCTGCTATTTTCTTTGGAAATTTAAGTTGTTTGGCTTCAGTTCACAGGGATTTAAGAAAGCACATCTTAGTTTTAGTCCAAATTAAGAGAAATGGAAAAAAAGAAGGAAAAAAATTGAAACCATTATTTTGAAGACCTGAAGCTAAGAAAAATTGGAATTCAGTTCAAACTGTAGAAAATAATGAAAATTGAAAAAACATTTAGCAAAACTAGAATCTGATAACAGGTGTACTATAGTTTTGAAAAACAATTTTTCTCTCAAGTGTTTCCCATTTTTACTAAAGACAAATGATGGTAGGATTGGTTTGTTTTATTATGCTTGGCCTAATTATTTGTGTACAGTACATCAAGAATATTTTTTTTCCGCCACAGGCTTTTAGATTGGCTTTGATGGAACTTGTTCCACAGGAGGAATCTCAGATAAGACTTTTTAAAGCTGAGCCAAGCCATGGATTTGTTTCATATCTATGAGTTGTGTGAATTTCCCCTCCTCTTGAAGTTCTAATTCTGGGCCATCTGGGCCTGTCAGAAAAGTGACATTCTTTATTTATCACAGGTCAGAAACCCAGGACAGGGACTGCGTACACAAAATATAAGGCCAGTTTTTCCAAGGGCTTTATTGGCTCCAATAGTCAAGTTTGATTTCTTAAAGAAAAGCATACCATTCCAGTCAAAATCTTGGTAAAATAACCAGTTTCTCCAATTGTGTCCTGTTACAAATGCAAACAGATTCTTACTGCATTTATGCAAATAACTGTATTGCCATAAGTTAAAAATACTCACATGTCGTTTCCAAATTCTGGAGAAATCAGGTAGAAAGAAAAAATATGCTCCGAATTTTTTTCATAGGAATATACTGAATTGTTAAGAGATGTCAATAGCTCAAAAAAAAGTTTTTAGACACTGAAAAGCAAAACAAAGAATCAGCAAATATTTTAAGCAAAAAGTTAAAATGATTAGTTCAGTCCATGCAGTTAATTTCTGTTCTGCTGGATACTCATGAACCTTTTAGCTTTCCATGAGTCCTGAAAGTTTTTCCTCTATTCTGATGTCACAATCTGCAAAGTTATCAGAAACTTGTATTTAAGAACATCTGTTAGAGTTTTATGGTTGATTATAAAACTGTATTCTAAAAAGGACCAAAGCAAGACAACAATTGTCCATGTATAACAAAAGTTTTAGGCCAGCTATAGTCAAAGACATAAATGACAAGGAAATTTGTGAACTCTATGGCACACAATAATTTTAACACAACAATTATTATAATTGCTGATAATGTATGCTGTTATATCAGAATTATAGGCATTTCCCATAATTTAGGAACAGATACCAATAAGATATTTGTACAAATGAAGCTTAAAGAAAACCAAACACCATTTCATATTTGACAAGCCTTCCTGTATAATTTTTGTACCAAATAAGCCAAATTATGTTATTTTTTGGAATTTAGGGAACATAACATTTTAAAGAATTAATTAGGTCAGAAGAAGACATACTTGATAATTTGATTTTGAAATTTTTGTCAACTATCAATGGTTTTAAACACTTGATATTACAAAATAGTATCACAGGTCATTGCAAAATAAATCATTTATTTAACCAAGTGATAACTCAGGGATTTTTGTTTAAAAAGTGAAAACCTTTATTCTTTGAAAGAGGAGGCCTTATTTTCCAAACAACAAGCCCTAATAAGAATAGCAAGAAGCCAGTTAAATTTGTTTTTCAAAGTTTTGTAAACAATATATAACATTTTAATCTTGACCATAAGATACAGCTTTCATAAGACTTTTATAACCTTTATTAAGGAGTTGCTTAGTGCTTCCAAAAAACCTTGTTAATCCCACACAGGGGCCCATATGCTGGTCTTGTATCGTGTGCCTTTGAAATTAATAATTAAGTTATAGAGAAACTGAACTTATTTTATCTTTCAAAATTGACCCTTACGATCTTACATGCCCACCTCTTCTACAATAGTCCCTGGGCCTTGAGGAGTTGAATGACTAATTTCTTGCCTGTGTCTAAGGAGTGCAGTTTATTTTGATTGGCATCTTCTTTGGGCTCTGAAGATGAGGCTTTGATTGCTGTCAGTATTTAAGATTTAGCATGACTTGATGTCCCTTTTAGACCTAGAAATCTAAGGCTTGTAACTTTATGCTACATTAAGGATTTTAAAAGCACATACAGAAAGATACATGGATGTAATAACCTTCATTAAAAATTTTTTTTTTCAGTCTTTTTCTAAGCAAACCAAAACTTAAATATGGCAATTTGATCATATTAAAGTTTTTTTTTTTTTAAATATAAATCCTCTTATTGTGACTTGCATCAATGATTTATAATCTGCTTGGACTTTATGGATTGTCCTGAACATTCCTCCCATTTTTTTTTGAAACAGAGTCTTGCTCTGTTCCCCAGGCTGGAGTGCAGTGGCATGATCTCAGCTCACTGACTGCAACCTCCACCTCCTGCATTCAAGCAATTCCCTGACTCAGCCTCCTGAGTAGCTGGAATTATAGGTGTCCACCACCATGCCTGGCTAATTTTTGTATTTTTAGTAGAGACAGAGTTTCACCATCTTGGGCAGACTGGTCTTGAACTCCTGACCTTAGGATCCACCCACCCTGGCCTCCCAAAGTGCTGGGATTACAGGCATGAGCCACTGTGCCTGGTCATATTCCTCTTTAAACAAGCAGTCATTTTATTTTAGGACTAAATTTACCACACATTGTTTTTCATGTAAAACTATTTCTCTACCACAAAAAATTCTTTATTTTTATAACTTTATTTACATTTCTTTCTATCTTTCTGGTTCCCTTTACCTTGCTTTCAACCTAACTTTTAAATAAGCTTTTCATTAAACCTAAACTTGTTTACATTTTTTAAAAGGATGCAATTTTTTTTTCTTTGTAAGGATGTTTCCCTACAGGATACATTTATTGGAAAATACTCAAATAATGAAATCCCTATTATTTAATTTAGTATAGCTTTATATTCTAAATTTGGTTTATATTTAAAATTTATATCCTAAATTTATATTCTAACTGGTTTGTTTACAAGTGTTTATCCCATTACATTTGCCTTATTATTTAATTTTAATTATTTATGAAGATCATTTATGAAGACTGTGACAGTCATGATTCAAAGTTATGAAACCACCATTGCAAAATTATAACTGAAACAGTGAAAAAATATTTGACCTAACTGATTCCATCTTGCTCTTAACTTCCAAGCTGTCCTTGTTCATTCCTGGGCATCAGCTGAACTAACTTTGGGATGAATTTAGATTGTAGCTTTGAAACAAAGATGGTAACAGTTCTTTCCCAAAACAAACCTCCTTATTACTTGTGGACTAGACTGCCTAAAGTCACAAGATTAGAAGTAACGATAATCTTAACTAAATTCAAGATGCAGCTGTTTTCATTAAACCCATATTGATGTCTTAGTTATCAAAAATTATACAGGCAACAATCATTCTATTTTGGGCTGGGTTTACAGTTTTGTAACCCCTGTGCCAAATTTTTGACACCTTATAGCATTTGGCAGGGAAAGAATAAAATTGCTTGATCAGTAAATGTAAGCAAAAATGTATGCTGACAATTATCAAGACATTTCTAATATTATTTTACCAATAATTTTATAGCTAGCTTATTTATTAAAGATTTTAGGCCGGGCGCGGTGGCTCAAGCCTGTAATCCCAGCACTTTGGGAGGCCAAGGCGGGTGGATCACGAGGTCGAGAGATCGAGACCATCCTGGTCAACATGGTGAAACCCTGTCTCTACTAAAAATACAAAAAAATTAGCTGGGCATGGTGGCACGTGCCTGTAATCCCAGCTACTCAGGAGGCTGAGGAAGGAGAATTGCCTGAACCCGGGAGGCGGAGGTTGCGGTGAGCTGAGATCACGCCATTGTACTCCAGCCTGGCTAACAATAGCGAAACTCCGTCTCAAAAAAAAAAAAAAAAAAAGATTTTACTTAAGTTACATGAACTTGAAAAAGCATTTGACTAGTCTTTTCTTTTTTAGTATCTGATTTAAGTGTTTTTATTTTTTATAAGCCAATTAGAGCTCTTTTATATATTTTTAATAGTGAAACATTGCATACACAACACATAAATACACAGACATATTAGGTATGCCAATATGTACACTTAATAGATTCATAAAAACCTTTTTTTCCCTATATTAGACTTTTAGATTGCTGATAACCTGTTTTACAACCCTGGGCAATTATCAGCTAACTAGCATTAAATGTGCGTATTAAAGGAAGCAACTCAGGTGAAAGTCAAATAGCAACATTTACATTATAAAACACAAAGGAAAAAGGTTGAATTATAAAAATTATAAACGTCTTTAAAATACACACATGCACACACACAGACACATACACACACACACAGACACACACACACACAAATCCTATAGCTTTTACTTCAGAACGTTTAGCTATGAGGTTAATACAATTTACTGGCTTCCAGAAAACAAAACAAAACAAAAACTTGTTGGCTTGTAAAGAATGTTTTTTTATCTTAATAGAAAAATAACAGTAGATTTGGAGCAGGCAGAAAAGAAAAAATAGAGAAAAAGGGGGCTTAGGAATTCTATGGTTTGCAGGTGGACCTTAGGGCTATTTTTTTCTTAATGTAAATGTTCACAAAGACCATATTATTTGCTTGCATGTTCTTCACATGTACCCCCAAACCTAAAATGCAATTAAAAAAAAAAAGAAAAACAAAGAGAATAATATTTTTCGTAAGGATAATTTCCAATAAAGATTTCTAGAAATCAAAAATAAAAAAAATTAAAAAGACCATATTATTTCCAAGTTAAACTTTGGCAAGCAGAGGTGCCCATAAACCTACAAAGTGCTCAAAAGGGGATCATTCTCCTTGTTTTCTCCTCATTCTCAGATTGCTTGTTTCTTGCTGTTTTTTTCTTAAAAGGAGAAACTGAGCTGTGGCCTAGGGACTTGTGTGGTTGGTTGACATGTGCTGCTTGTGGGCAGGACTCCACAGTGTGTCCCCAGGGAGTTGTTTTCTCCCTTTCTTTTCTTTCTTTTCTTTTTCTTCTTTCTTTTTTTTTTTTTTTCCCCCAGCCTTTACTGTGCTGGCAGTTTCCTCCCTTTCATGTGTCTCAGTTTCTCTTTCCAGAGGTCTGTGACCTCAGAGAGGGTTCAGAATGCCAGGTGATCCGCCCTTATATGTGCTTTCTGGAGGAGCCATTTAAAAAAAAATTTTTTGTGGGGGGATTTCCCTGGAAGGCCACTGCGTATCTTGGGGGATCAACCCCTCAGACTGAAGCAGGACCAACCTCAGACCTCTTGGACACCGAACTAGGAAGGAAGAGGTATTTTATTACAGCCTGGGAGCAAGGCAACATGTTTATCTAACAATCAAGCTCTCCTAACAAAGAGAAGCTCTGCCATTATATAGGCTTACACTCTAGATATTCTACATGAAAGAACCTTAGGTTCACAGCCTTAGAAATTACAAGTGAAAGGGTCTCGGGCTTACAGTTTTAGAAATCACATATGAAAGGGTCTTGAGTTTACAGGTTTAAAAATCACATATGAAAGGGTCTTGGTAGATGGAGGAGTGGGGTGGGGGTTTGATCTTGTTTAATTAAAAACAATGTCTTCTGGAGAGGTTCCCACACACCATGTCTGCTATATACAGGAAGGTGATTTAGGAGGTGCCAGTCCATCAGCGTTTTCTTCTATTGAAATGCAGCATGGAAGTGAAGGAGGAGGTGATCCTAGATGCCTGAATCTCCTTCCTCACTCCCCCACCCACTTTGAGACCCTTGCCACTCTATAATATTAGTGAGAGTTCTCACTCTCTTCTCTTTTTCCAGATCCTCTGAAGAAACTGATTCATAATGACAGCTATAAAACATTTGTGATGTGATTCTTCTGGTCTATTACAGCAGTAAAGGATGTCTTAGCCATTTAGAGGAACAAGGGAGGAAAACAGGGGAGTAGCCAACAAACACCCACTATTGTTATCACACTTACGATGAGGGTTTTTAATCCTCCCAAGGCTGAGGACCAACCTTTAAAGAACTCAGGGTTGAATTTATGCCGTACCTGCACAGGCATGGGTGCTAGTTTGGTTATATTCTTAGCTGCATCACCTTGGTGGTCTGTGTGCAGGCAGCAGTAGTTAGTTTGAATATTTTACAGACTCTTCCTTTAGCTGCCAGCAAATAATCTAAGGCCAACCAGTTCCGATAAATGGCATTTCTCATTTTAGTTTCTTGTGCTGCCAAAATAGACATAGCTTTGCCCATTTCATTGATGAGTATTTTCAAAGCAGCCTGCAACTGGATGATCTGATTTAGCATATAGATAGGAGTCCTGTGTCCCCATGGGCCGTTCTCTGTCCCTGGGGCTGGCCTATAGTACTCAATAATTCTTTTCAGTGGCCGCTTACTATTTTTCTATTTACCTATCTTCAGACTTCTTTCCTCCTGGGTGGAGTGGACCGGATGTCCTAATAGCTCACTTGTCTTAACAGATAACAGGAAAAAAGATGGCTTACTGATGCCCACACAGCTACCTGTCCATCTTTCAGGCAGCTGTACGTATGCTCTATGTCCACATATCCAGTACAACCCAAGCGGGGCTGTCCAGTCTCTTCAGGATCCAGGGTGACTCCAATCATCCTGTAATTTTGGAAATTTTAGGAGGGGGTTCTTTTCTGTATAGTTTGAGCTCCACCAGGTTACAGTGCTCATGGTTCCATTATACAGTCACCGCCCCAGGCAGCTAAGCTTTCCAACTGGAAGAATGAAGTCTGTTCCTTCTCTGGCCAAACGATATTTATTTATTTATTTATTTGAGACAGAGTTTCGCTCTTGTTACCCAGGCCGGAGTGCAATGGTGCGATCTGGCTCATTGCAACCTCGGCCTCCTGGGTTCAGGCAATTCTCCTGCCTCAGTCTCCTGAGTAGCTGGGATACAATATTGTCCAATAATTGAAACCTTTAAATAGTTGGAACCTTTAAAACCCAGAAACTGTTGGTTTGGATCCTTTGAACCAAGGTCAGGTCAGGGACAGGGTCAGAGGATAGTAACTTACGGGCGTCCTGTGGCCACCTGTCACCCACAGTCATCCCTCGGCATACACAGCAAGAAGTGACGTTGAGGGACTGAGCCACATTTTCAGCAAATTGGAGGAACAAGTTCTTTGTCTTTTTCGGAAGTTCTGGCACTGGCTTATTTAATATACCATAAAAGTGCTGGGATACTGGCCAGGCTGAGCGTTTTTGGATTTTTCCCTGAATCTGGATACTGACTCCGGGGTCAAGCCCTTTCCCGTCAATTCCTAGCATTACGTTCTCCTCTTTCTCCCATTTAGGGTCTCGGGGGATTGTGATTATTAATTCTACTGGGTTACAATGTCCTGAGACACAAGGGGCATTACTCCCAGGAATGATGGTTTTCCCTTTTACAAGATCAATGGGATTATTTGCATTATTTTTCCAAGTGGCCCAGATGATGCCTGACCCAAAATTGCAATTCCTGCACCAGCAGGTTCTCTGGCAGGTTTACTTATGTTCTTTGCACAACTTTGTTCCCATTTGAGGGAACCACAGCTCCCCCTACTGGAATGCTAGGCATTGATGGCTGCACAGGCATCAAACCTTTGGGCTTTTGTTCTCCACTGTTTTAGCTATTAGCTTGGTAGGGCTGTCCCATCGCCCTGTTAGAAGTTTAATTTTAAAAAGTTGTAGGCCAGGTGCGGTGGCTCAAGCCTGTAATCCCAGCCCTTTGGGAGGCCGAGGCGGGTGGATCACAAGGTCAAGAGATCGAGACCATCCTGGTCAATATGATGAAACCCCGCCTCTACTAAAAATACAAAACATTAGCTGGGCATGGTGGCGCGCGCCTGTAATCCCAGCTACTCAGGAGGCTGAGGCAGGAGAATTGCCTGAACCCAGGAGGCGGAGGTTGCGGTGAGCCGAGATCGCACCATTGCACTCCAGCCTGGGTAACAAGAGTGAAACTCTGTCTCAAAAAAAAAAAAAAAAAAAAAAAAAAAAAAAAAAAAAAAAAAAAAAAAAATGTTGTATGTGTAGGGGGCACTGATGGATCATAACAGACATCGGGCTGTCCATAACTGGATTATACACTCTGTACTGAGTACTATTATGAAAACAATTTCCCTTCTGTGTGCCTGTACATTCATAACTGTAGAACAAAAGAATGGCAGTAACTTTACCTCCTACCTTAGTAACCTGGTGTACACACTGAGAGCATTCCTCAAAATTAATGTCCCTACTGTACAAAGTCCAAATATTAAGAAGAACAAGTCCCATGATGAATTTCCTCATGCTTTGGCCGTGCGTGGACCGGTCAGCTTCTGGGATGGGCTGCAGCAGGGCTTGTCCTTCCTAAGGTGATGTTGCAGTTGTTGTCTAGGTTTGGTGTTACTTGTAAGTTTCAACTGCTACTGGTTTTTGCGCAGCTGTGGTGGATCCAGGCTGGGATCCCCTCACCTTTACAGCTGTGGGGGTGGTCAGGATCATGGTGTGGGGTCGGCTTCAGAGGCGCTGCATTCCAGTCCTTTATCCACATGAGAGATAGGGTGAACTGGGAAGAATAAGCATATAGAACATCTTTCATTTACCCACGTTGAAATAAGTCCTTAGCAAGAAACTTCTGGGGGAGTGGGGTCCTGGGCTAGTGCCTCCCAAGGATGGTGAGAGAGTTTCTGAGCCCCTGGGAAGCTGGGTCTAGGCATACCAGGTGGTCACATCTGTTTCTGGATTTTCCCATTGAAAAGCAAATCGTTCCTGACTTTCCAAAGCCAGCCTCATGCTAAAGAAAGTGTTCTTTAAGTCCAAGCCGGCGAACCAGCTATCTTCTGCTGGCAATAAATCTCAGCAGTGTGTATGGGTTAGGCACAGCTGGGTGCACAGTCACTGTGGCCTTATTGACTAGGCACAAGTCCTGCACTGGCCTGTAGTCTTTGGTCCCTGGTTTAAGAACAGGCAAGAGGGGGGTGTTCCATGAAGACTGACAAGGAACTATAATTCCATAGTCCTTTAACTGCTTTAGATGGACCTGAATGCCTTCTAGGGCCTCTGGGGGACCTGGATATTGCTTTTATCTAACTGGCTGAGCCCTGCACTTGACTTCAGTGAGCACAGGGGCCTGGTTGATTGCCAGTCCAGGTGGATTGTCCTCTTCCCAGGCCTTAGGACATCGTTTTGCTAATGCAAGCTCTATCTTCCAGTCTCGTTCGGTTAAGAAGAGTCTCCACTCTTCCTCATGAGGCATGCTGAGGGCCATTATGACCCTAGTTTTAGGCAATGCCGGCTGTAAGATGCCATTCTCAGTGAAGATTGGGGTCCCCCTTAGCTTACTAAGGGGAAAGTTCTCTGTTGTATACAAGAACTGGTGAATTACCTCATGCCCCTCCACCTCACAAGTCCGAGGCAAACAGAAAGATTGTTTCCCTGACACCCCAGTAGCTCTAACAGTTGTCTTCTTTGACAGGGGGTCCACAGGGGTGGTTACCACCGAATATTCAGCACATATGTTGATAAGGAAGTCGATGGCCTTGCCCCCAACTGTCATTCTGACCATGGGCTCCTTGAGGGCAATGGAACCTGGTCCCCTTCAGTCCAGTGGTCCTTCCATTAAATTGAACAGAGCCCCTTCACTTTTGTCTGAAGCTTCATGCTCAGGGTCTCCCTGTTTTCCTGTTAGCTGGGGACATCTATCCTTCCAGTGCCCCACTTCTCTACAGCAAGAGCACTGATCACGTTGCAGGTGATGGCTGGCAGACTGGGAGGCTTTCCAGGAACCCCCCTTTTCCCACCCTCTTGGGGGTGCTCCTTTAATAGCGGCAGCTATCACGTTGGCATTTCATCGAGACTGGTGCTCAGATTCTCTACGACTCTTTCTATGGCTCATTTATTCTCAGTTTACAAACACCTGGTTAGCTATTTCCAATAACTGTGAAGTATTCATGCCCAAAAATCCTGCCTGTTTCTGCAATTCTCATCCAATGTCGTCTGCACACTGACTGACTAATGTCATATGTATCATGTGCTGGTTTTCAGGGGTCTCAGGACTAAAAGGAATATACATGCAGTAAGCTTCACACAGCCTTTTGTAACATTGAGTGGGGCTCTCCTCCTTTCCTTGAGTAACCTCAGACATTTTATTAATGTTTGTAACTTTCTGGACCCCCTTTTTTAATCCTTCCAGCAAGACTCTCTGTACTGGATTAGCCTCTGCATGCCCTTTGGGGTGTTCGGATCCCACTGGGGGACAGTTCCCAGTAACTAGACCCTGGCATACTCTTGGGGGTTCTGGTAACCCGAAGGAACATGCTCCTCCAGTCAATTAGAAGTGGCTCAGAGTATTGTCCGCCTTTCATCCGTGTTACAAAGATACATAAGCAGCTTGTGGCAGTCAGCCCAAGAGGGGTTATGAGTCCGAATAATAGTTTGCAGTAGATCAATGAGAGCCCATGGCTTCTCGGTATAAGATGGGTTGTTATTTTTCCAGTTGATAAGATCAGCCGAGCTGAATGGCAGGCACATAAAAGCATGCCTTTCTACCATGTGGCCATCCTTACCCACTCCCGTGTACCTCTGCTCTCTTAAAGGCATCTGCATCCCTGCCTTGGGTTGCAGACAGGCTGCTAGAGGGGGAAGTGATCCTAGATGTCTGGGTCTCCTTCCTCATCCCATTCCCATGAGGCCCAGGGATGCCTTTTGGCTGGGAGGAGGGGGCAAAATGCTCTTTCTCTTCACAGCTGAGAAAACTCAGCCTCTTTAACATATGAAAACCACATTTCAGTTTTCCTCACACAAATGCACACAGACAAACCAAATTAAGATTAAATTTGGGAGAAAAAGCAATAGAGAAGACCCTTTAGAACGAATCTCTGAACTAGAATTAGGATCCTTCAACAACAACTTCAGATGGGAACAAACAAGAAAAAACAACAACAGTATGATCACTGAGTGCTCTAATGGTAAGGAGAAACTAACACCAGCTGCTTGTTAATCTTCACTTTAGCCAAGATAAACCCCAAATCAGTTACTTACCTAGGGATGTGCCTCAGACTGAAGAGTGCTTTCTACCTTCCTAGAAGCAGAAAAAACAAAACAAAGCAAAACTCATCTTCCCCATTAGAAGTCACCTCAAACTCCATAAAGGAGTTACCTGCCTTCAGGTGTCATGGAAGCAGAAAAATCCTGCCTTGGAAGCAAGTAAAACTCCAAGAAAAAGAGGAATTGTACAGCAAAATAAACTTTAGATCTTGACCAAATTTTGGGAGATCAGGGCTTCTCTGGAGGGGCTGCTCTCAGACCTCAGCAAATTGTCTTTTTGGTTTGAGCCATAACAGCTCTTGCTGGTACCAAGCACTGATAGGAGATTTGTCAAAGGTTGCGGAAATCTTCGTTCACAATCCCCCCATGGTTACCAAAATGTCAATCCTGAAAATCTGAGACACATTTCAGTTAAATTAGAAAAGTGTTATTTTGCCAAGATTGATGATGAGCCTGTGACATACTTTCAGGAAGTCCTAACAACATGTGGCCGAAGTGGTCAGGACAAAGCTTGGTTTTATACATTTTAGTGAGACCTGGGACATCAATCAATATATGTATGAAGTACATTAGTTCCCTCCAGAAAGGCAGGGAGAATTTAAAGCAAGGACCTCTCCACCCCTGCCGCCATCCTGGGGGCTTCCAGGTCACAGGTGAGAGACATATGGTTGCATTTTTTTGAGTTTCTAAGAAGTCTTTCCAAAGGAGCCAATCAGAATATGCATCTATCTCGGTGAGCAGAGGAATGACTGAATAGAATGGGAGGCAGGTTTGCCCTGAGCAGTTCCCCGCTTGAAGGGGCCCAAGATATTTTCCATTCACAGGGGGTACCCAATAGTTGATTCTCTTTTCTCCCAGGAACATCTTTTGATTTCCTGTCTCTTTCCATCTGTGGGGCACACCAGGATTTTAGGTCTTCATGTGTAAGCACTCAGCTGAGAAGCTGAGACCCAAGAAACACAGCTGGATAGAAATACAGGTCATACTCCATTTGTAACTAGTGAGACTTTTCTTTCCTCTAGCTGCCTCTGGTTTGATTGTGGATCTTGAGAGGATTGTTTTTCACTGCTTTGGAGATTTCTAGTTCATCGTTTCTTGGTTGAGTCATGACCTTAGGTAAGGTTTATTGGTTTTGACGGGTTTTGAGAAAAGTTACCTATTTTTTTTTTAAAGCTGGATACAGTGTTTATAAAAGATAAATTCATGAGTATGGTAGGCTAGTTGCTTTTTCAGAGCCACATATGCTGAGTTTAGGCATAGATCATGCTTTCTTTGCTTTATTCATTAAGGAGATCCACCCTGAAGTCAACAATCTAATAATAATAATTTTAAAAGGTTAAGTTGAAAAGAACACCTCTTTAACTACATTGGTTTCCAAAATGTGACTGTCTGGAGTTTATCTGATTATTTCAAACTCTTTGTAAAGTAAATTTACATCCGTAAGGCAGCTTTCTCCTGCATTCAAACCACTGGAAACTTTTAAGATAGGAAAGACTTTGCTTAATGTTTACTTAACAAACCTTACCTATGTTTAAGATACTTCCCCTGTCAATCTTGTTTTGACTGAGTCTTTACCTAAGTTCTTCTTGTCTGAGAGTTGTGTGCCTTTGGGATGTAAATTTTTACTTAGGGAACCATCCTTTTAGAAGTGCGGTTTAGGATTGCCTAGCTAACAATTGTTTAGGGCTTGATAGTTTAAAGTGGGGAGAGAAATCATTTGAAAACTGGAAAATGAGGAACTTAATAAAGCTATAAAATCTCCTGTCTGTGAGTCTGTATGTCCATATATGTCATGTGTATGTTATGTTTTACCACTAAAATATATGAAAGAGCTCTAATTAATTGGCTTAAAGAAAAAGAAAGTGCTTAACTTAAAACATCTTATCAGAAAAATAGAAAGTAACTCAAATGCCTTTTAGTATACATGACAGGTACATTTCTGCAAATAAGACGTATTGTTTCCTAGAGTCAATTTTTTTTTTTTAAATTTTTGAGCTAGTTATAGCTCACAGAAATTGAGTAAAGTATACTTTTGTAAGCAAAACTGAAACATTTATATTTCTCCGTACCTGATTTTTCCAGAATTTGGAAACTAAGTATTTTTAACTTAATGCAGTTATTTGCATAAGTTCACCAATAATGTGTTTTATTTTATAAGAGGACACATTAGAGACACTGATACTTTTACCAAACCTTGGACTGGAAAGTCATATTTTTAGATATAACCAGACTGCTTTAAGGAGTTGAGGTTGGTTTTATCAAACTGATAAAATGTTCCTTGGAAAGACTAGCCCAATACTTTGCCTACATAGTTTGCACAGACAAATTTTGTGACCTTATGGTAAGTAAAAATGTTACTTTCTGACAGGTCCATGAACCTCAAAATACTTTGGGACATTAGGAAGAGTTTATCCAATTCATATAGGCATTGCAGGCACAGTCTGATGGTGAGCACTTGGCTTGGCTTTGTATCCCCAAGAGGCTTTTAACAGTCTAATCTGATACTCCTTATGAAAAAGTACCAGCAAAACCAACTTAAGAGAGCCTATATGGTGGATCACTATTCTTACTGTACTTTATGCAAATAATCAGACCAAGTATAATAAGAGTATACAACTTATTTTGCGAATAAATTTGTTTTACTAAGATTATCTTTGGTAGAAATGGAGAACTTGGGAGAGCAAGATTATGTTTCAGAAGAAAATTGTAGGACACCTGTTATGAGATTCTAGCCCGAATCATGATTTTTGTAGAGAGGCGGTCTCACTATGTTGCTTGGGCTGGTTATAAACTCCTGGCCTCAGGCAATCCTCTCACCTTGGCCTCTCAAAGTAGTGGAGTTACAGGCATAAACCACCACATCAAGCGTGCTGCTTCCTCCTCCTCCTCCTCCTCCTCCTCCTCTTTTTCTTCTTCTTCTTCTTCTTCTTCTTCTTCTTCTTCTTCTTCTTCTTCTTCTTCTTCTTCCTCTCCTCTTCTTCTTCTTCCTCTTCCTCTTCCTCTTCCTCTTCTTCTTCTTCTCTTCTTCTTCTTCTTTCTTCTTCTTTCTCTTCTTCTTTCTTCTTCTTCTTCTTCTTCTTCTTCTTCTTCTTCTTCTTCTTCTTCTTCTTCTTCTTCTTCTTCTTCTTCTTCTTCTTCTCCTCCTCTTCTTCTTCTTCTTTCTTCTTCTTCTTCCTCTTCCTCTTCCTCCTCTTCTTCTTCTCTTCTTCTTCTTTCTCTTCTTCTTCTTTCTTCTTCCTCTTCCTCCTCCTCCTCCTCCTCCTCCTCCTCCTCCTCTTCTTCTTCTTCTTCTTCTTCTTCTTCTTCTTCTTCTTCTTCTTCTTCTTCTTCCTCCTCCTCCTCCTCCTCCTCCTCCTCCTCCTCCTCCTCCTCCTCCTCATCCTCCTCTTCTTCTTTTTGTACCTGAGACTTTACTGAAGTTGCTTATCAGTTTAAGGAGATTTTGGGCTGAGATGATAGAGTCTTCTAAATATACAATCATGTTGTCTGCAAATAGAAACAATTTGACTTCCTCTTTTCCTAATTCAAACCCCTTTATTTCTTTTTCTTGCCTGATTGCTCTGGCTAGAACTTCCAATACTATATTGAATAGGAGTGGTGAGAGAGGGCATCCTTGTCTAGTGCCGGATTTCAAAGGGAATGCTTCCAGTTTTTGCCCATTCAGTATGATATTGGCTGTAGGTTCGTAGTAAGTAGCTTTTATTATTTTGAGATATATTCCTTTGATACCTAGTTTATTGAGAGTTTTCAGCATAAAGGGCTGTTGAATTTTGTCGAAGGCCTTCTCTGCATCAATTGAGATAAGCATGTGTTTTTTGTCTTTGGTTCTGTTTATGTGGTGGATTACATTTACAGACTTGCGTATGTTGAATCAGGCTTGCATCCCTGGAATGAAGCCTACTTGATCGTGATGGAAAGTTTTTGATGTGCTGTTGCAATCAGTTTGCCAGTATTTTATTGAAGATCTTTGCCAACTATGTTCATCATGGATATTGGCCTGAAGTTTTCTTTTTTTGTTGAGTCTCTACCGGGTTTTGGTATTGGGATGATGTTGGTTTCATAAAATGATTTGGGAAGGATTCCCTCTTTTCGTATTGTTTGGAATAGTTTCAAAAGGAATGGTACCAGATCCTCTTTGTATGTCTGATAGAATTCAGCTGCGAATCCATCTGGACCCAGACATTTTTCGTTGGTAGGCTATTAATTGCTGTCTCAACTTCAGCCCTTGTTATTGGTCTGTTCAAGATTTCAACTTCTTCTTGGTTTAGGCTTGGGAGGGTGCAAATGTCCAGGAATCCATTTCTTCCAGGTTTACTGGTTGATGTGCATAGAGCTGTTTGTAGTAATCTCTGATTGTAGTTTATATTTCTGTGGAGTCAGTGGTGATATCCCCTTTATCGTTTTTTATTGCATCTATTTGATTCTTCTCCCTTTCCTTTTTTATTAATCTGTCTAGTGGTCTGTCCATTTTGTTGATCTTTTCAAAAATCCAGCTCCTGGATTTATTGATTTTTGAAGGGTTTTTTTTGTGTCTGTATCTCCTTCAGTGCTGCTCTGATCTTAGTTATTTCTTGTCTTTTGCTAGGTTTTGAGTTTTTTTGGATCTTGTTCCTCTAGCTCTTTCTATTTTGACAATAATGTGTCAATTTTAGATCTTTCCTTGCTTCTCTGGTGGGCATTTATTGCTATAAATTTCCCTCTAGACACTGCTTTAAATGTGTCCCAGAGATTCTGGTATGTTGTATCTTCATTCTCATTGGTTTCAAAGAACATCTTTATTTCTGTCTTCATTTCATTGTTTATACAGTTGACATTCAGGAGCCAGTTGTTCAGTTTCCATGAAGTTGTGTGATTCTGAGTTAGTGTCTTAATTCTGCGTTTTAATTTGATTGCACTGTGGTCTGAGAAAGTGTTTGTTATGATATCTGTTCTTTTGCATGTGCTGTGGAGTGATTTACTTCCAATTATGTGGTCAATTTTAGAGTAGGTGCCATGCAGTGCTGAGAAGAATGTATATTTTGTGGATTTGGGGTGGTGATTTCTGTAGATGTCTATTAGGTCCATTTGGTCCAGATCTGAGGTCAAGTCCTGTATATCCTTGCGAATTTTCTGTCTCATCAATCTGTCTAATATTGACGGTAGAGTGTTAAAGTCCCCCGCTAGTATTGTGTGGCAGTCTAAGTGTCTTTGTAGGTCATTAAGAACTTGCTTTATGAACCTAGGTGCTCCTGTATTGGGTTGTATATATTTAGGATGGTTAGCTCTTCTCGATGCATTGATCTTTTTACCATTATGTAATGCCCTTCTTTGTCTCTTTTGATCTTTGTTGGTTTGAAGTCCATTTTATCAGATACTAGGATTGCAACTCCTGCTTTTTTTTTTTTTCTCTCCATTTCCTTGGTAAATCTTCCTCCATCCATTTATTTTTAGCCCATGTGTGTCCTTGCATGTGAGATGGGTTTCCTGAATACGGATGGGCTTCCCTCTGTGGGTAACCCGACCTTTCTCTCTTGCTGCCCCTAGCATTTTTCCTTCATTTCAACCCTGGCGAATCTGATGATTATGTGCCTTGAGGTTGTTCTTCTTGAGAAATATCTTTGTGGTGTTCTCTGTATTTCCTGGACTTGAATGTTGGCCTGCCTTGCTAGGTTGGGCAAGTTCTCCTGGATAATATCCTGAAGAGTGTTTTCCAGGTTGGATTCATTCTCTCTGTCACATTCAGGTACACCTATCAAACGTAGGTTAGGTCTTTTCATATAATCCCATATTTCTTGGAGGTTTTGTTTATTTCTTTTCACTCTTTTTTCTCTATACTTGCCTTCTCATTTTATCTCTGATATCCTTTCTTCTGCTTGGTTGATTGGCTATTGAAACTTGTGTATGCTTCGCAAAGTTCTGGTGCTGTGTTTTTCAGCGCCATCAAGTCGTTTATATTCTTTTCTAAGCTGTTTATTCTAGTTAGCATCTCATCTAACCTTTTTTCTAGGTTCTTAGTTTTTTGCATTGAGTTAGCAGATGCTCTTTTAGCTCTGAGAAGTTTGTTATTACCCACCTTCTGAAGCCTGTTTCTGTCAATTCATCAGATTAATTCTCCATCCATCTTTGATCCCTAGCTGGTGAGGTTTTGTGATCCCTTGGAGGAGAAGAGGCATTCTGGTTTTTGGTGTTTTCATCCTTTTTGTGCTGGTTTCTTCCCATCTTAGTGGTTTTATCTACCTGTGGTCTTTGTAGTTGGTAACTTTTGGATGGGGTCTCTGAGTGGATGTCTTTTTTGTTGTTGTTGAAGTGATTTCTTTCTGTTTCTTAGTTTTGCTTCTAACAGTCAGGCCCTTCTGCTGTAGGACTGCTGAAGGTCCATTCCAGACCCTGCTTGCCTGGGGATCACCCGCGGGACTGCAGAACAGGAAGGGTTGCTGCCAGTTTCTTCCTCTGCTATCTTTGTCCCTGAAGGGTATTCACCAGATGTCAGCCTGAACTCTCCTTCATGAGGTGTCTTTTTGGGTATACAGGGGTTGGGGAGTTGTTCGAGGAGACAGTCTGTTTCTTATAGGAGTTCAAGTGCTGTGCTGGAGCTCTGTTGTCCTATGCAGAGCTGCTGGGCAGGTACCTTTAAGTCTGCTGCAGCTGAACTCATAACCACTCTTTTCCCAGGTGCTCCGTCCCAGGCAGGCTCTGCCCAGCTGCTGTGGGAACTGCCTCAGTAGTGGCAGACGCCCTTCCCCTCACTGAGCTGGACTGTCCTGGGTCCAGTTGCTCTTGCTGAGAAACTCTCAATCCGGAAAGTTTCAGATTGCTTGTTTTGTGAGGGCGGTACCCGCCGAGCCAGATCGCCTGACCCCTTGTCTCAGTCCCCTCCCTTTCAGTTGAATGGGTGGCTCTGTCTCCCAGTTGCTCCAGGTGCCAGTCGAAACAGCCATCCAGACTTGTGTGAGTTTCTTTGCACTGACCAGGCACCAGCTGAAACTGCCACACTGAAATATCACAGTGCTTTTTGGCCTGGGAATCTCCTGGTCTGTGGGCAGTGAAAACTTCTTTGGAAATGTGGTGAGCACTCACCCTCTACGCTGTTCTCGCTGGGAACTGGACTCCAGGCTGTTCCTATTCAGCCATCTTGGATCACCTAAAAAAAAATTGATGTAATTTTTACCTTTTTTGTATTTGTTGAGGATTATTTTGTAGCCTCACATATAGGCCTGAAGAATGTTTCACATACTGATGAGAGTAATATGTAGTCTGAAGCAATAGGGTGAAATGTTCTGTAAATGTCAGTTAGGCTCATTTGGTCAAGTGTGTAGTTGAACTTCAATTTTGTGGTGGTTGTTGATTTTCTGTCAGAATTATCTGTTCATTCCTCAGAGTAGAGTGTTGAAGTCCCCTACTATTAATGTATTGCAGTTTTTCTCTCTCTTTAGGTCTATTAATGTTTGCTTTATGTATTTGGGTGCTCCCGTTTTGAGTATATAGTTATTTATCATTGTTGTATATTCTTGCTAACTTGACTCCTTTTCTTTTGGCAGGAAAAAAATTTTTTTAATTACAAACTTACTTGATTTGCTGCATTTCAAAAGTGCAATGCTTTTCTTCATTTTTCAGTGAAAGAAGTTAGAAATAGACTTCCCAAAAAAATCAGCAAATGGCAAACAAATGTCCTTGAAATTCACAGTCACATATAGTGCATCCTAGAAAAAAGGAGAGCAAGACAGTCTCCGCCCACTTTCATGAATTTCATCAAATTTCGATCTTTTTCCTTAAATTTCTCTGATGAATTTCTGAGTTGCTTTTCTGTATTATTTTGTATATCACTGAGTAAATACTAATTTGGACTCTTCACAAGAGAGCCTACCTATCACTGTGTAGTTAGTGTCGGCCACTGGCTTCTTGCTTTGTCCATTTGGGAGATTATGGTTTTTGTGTTTGCTGTTTTTTCTTATAAATATACATCTATGTCTCTGCATGAAAGGATTAATTATACATTCAATCTTTTCCACCTGGCTTATTTTTTATTGGGTGTGTTAGAGATTATTTGCAATTTACCGTGAACATCCTTTTTGCCAGGTCACTACCTCCTTTTTAGCACTAGATGGCCCCTTAATCTCAGGTTTGCCTCAGCTGTAGCACCCATTCAGAGCCCTTCTGGTGCCAGCTGAGGGAATTTCCAAAGGGGATACTAGGGACTCTTGGCAAGGCTAGCTAGGGATTTGTGTTCCAAGATCCCATGGAACATAGTTCCTATAGCGTGGTGTTACTGAACAGCCACTGTCATTTGGCATCTACTTTGGCTAAATACTAAACTTCCCGGGCTGGGGATGCTAGTCACATCTATTCTCTTTGTTTCTGGGTGTCCTCAGGAATTTTTCTCCCTTAAGGCACTGGCTATACTGCCTGTGGGTGTGGCAGGAGCAGGTCTTCTGCCCAGGATCCCAAAATGGTGGGAAAACTGGTTGTCTTCCTTAATCTTCTTATTTTTTTGATCTATTTGCTGCATTTCAAAAGTGCAATGCTTTTCTGCATTTTTCCGTGAAAGAAGTTAGAAATCTATTTTCACCTTTAATAGGTGAAAATTTTTCTGCACACTTGTTATCTGACAGATTTGTGCTAAGATGTCATGAACATAAAAGTTATTCTTTTATTATCTGAGTGGGTTTTTTTCCTTCTCCATTACTTGAGTAACCACCTTATTTGCATGTTTGAGTTCTGTGATATTGCTGGTGATCATCTTGGTGCTGTGTATTTATTTAAGATTTTCTGTGGGTCAGAAAGTAAAACCACGTTGCTTTTACTCAGCCTTTGTGGCGATGTCACTGCCCTTATAAGTTTTGAAAGCTTTACTGTGAAGGGTGTTATATGAGTAACATATGTAGTAAGGTGTTACGTACTTTTAAACACTTTTAAGTATGCGTTTGTAGACACATACTTAAAAGATATTTCTAGGAGATTGCTGATAAAATGAATTTGTAAATATATTATTTTAGTGATTTTAAGTGTTTACCTAATTGCAAATGTATAATAAAACGTTTAAATATGTTCATTTAAAGAAGTTCCTTACTATACATCTTAAAAGATTTGTTGTGAAGAATGTTCTTTTAGTAAGTGGATATGTAGTATGAGCTTGTAGGCACATACATTAATGATAATTCTAATAATGCTATTTATTAGATGAGTTGGTAACTACGTTAATTCATTGAGTGCAAGTACTTACCACATTACAAAGTATGCAATAACGTGTTTAAACATGCCTTTTTAAAAAGATGTGTTTGTTATTAATTTTAAAAGCTTTGTAATGAAGAGTGTTATTTCAGTGATGTGATACTATGTAGGAAATAGTAGACACATGCCTAAAAAATCATTTAAGTATGTCACTGATAAAATGAGTTGGTGATTATGTTAAATCAGTGAATGCAAGTATTATCAAACTGGAGTGTATATAATAAAGTGTTTAACCACGGTTTTTAAAAGATTTTTTTAACCACACATTTCATTGTATTTATATATTTGTTTATATATTTATTTGAGGTAGAGCCTCGTCCTGCCACCCAGGCTGGAGTGCAATGGTGCAATCTTGGCTCACTGAAACCTCCTTTGCCTCCTGAGTAACTGGGACTACAGGTGGATGCCACCAGGCCTGGCTAAGTTTTTCTGTATTTTTAGTAGAGATGGGGTTTTGCCATGTTTGCCAGGCTGGTCTCAAACTCCTGACCTCAGGTGATCTGCCTGCCTCAGCCTCCAGAAATACTGGGATTACAGGTGTAAACCACCATATCTGGCCTCTTTCCATACATTTTAAAAGCTTTGTTCTGAGAATTGTCTTATCAGTGAGGGAATGTGATGTGTGTAATGAAGTGTTTATAAGCACATGCTTGAAAGAGGATTCTAAAAATGTTACTGATGAGTTGATAACAGTGTTAATTCAGTCAGTATAAGTATTAATGAATTAAATGCAAGTGTTTACCAAGTTGTAAAATATGTAGTAAAGTCCTTAAACACGCTTATTTATAGATTTTTTAAATCATGCATTTAAAAATCTTTGTTGTGAAGAGTGTTATATTAGAGAGTGCATCTAATATTTCATTACATACACCTACTCACTAGGTTTGCAGGCACATGTTAAGAAGATAAAATTGATAATGTCACTTAAAATATATGTTGTTAACTGGATTAATTCAAGGAATTTAAGTGTTTCATAAGCTATCATATATGTGTAAAGTGTTTAAGCATTTTTTTTTTTTTTTGAGATGGAATCTCACTCTGTTGCCTAGGCTCCTGTGCAGTGGTGTGATCTCAGCTAGTTCCACCCTCTGTCTCCTGGATTCAAGAAATTCTCTTGCCTCAGCCTCCTGAGTAGTTGGGACTACAGGTGCCTGCCCCCACATCTGGCTAATTTTTGCATTTTTAGTCATGATGGGGTTTCACCATTTTGGCCAGGCTGGTCTCAAATTTTTAATCTCAGATGATCCACACCACCTTGGCCTCCCAAAGTGCTGGGATTACAGGTCTGAGTCACCCCACCATGGGCAGCCAAGCATATTTTTTTAAAGCTGTTTCTTACCACTGCATTTTAGGTAAGAAACATTCCATGGCAAAAAGCTTTTATTTTATTGAGTGTATCTAATGTACATAATGTATATAGTGAGTTGTTTATAGACACATGTTGAAAGATAAATCTAAGAATGCTACTTAAAAGATGTGTTGCTGTGTTAATTCAGTAAATTTAAGTGTTTACCAAGCTGTATAGTATATAATAATGTGTTTAAATATGCTTCTTTAAAGATATCTGTTACCAGAGAGGGTGATGTCAGGAAGATGGTAGAATAGAAATTATCTCACTCTACTCTCTTACACAGAAACTCAACTAACAGTTATTCACAGAATAGAATACCTTCGTGAATATCTCAGAACTTGGGAGTGAGTCTGAGACGACATCTTGAACTACAGACAGAGAGAAGCCACACATAAAGCATAACAGGAATGATTTCACTTTGACCAAGTTGCTCCTCTCCCACAACTGCATAGTGCCACACACAGAGTATTCTCCAGTAACCGCTGTTATTTTTTTAGAGGGAAAAAAAAATAGAGGTGAATATTTGGCTTTCCTATTATTCTGGGACTATTCACAGGAGATACTATCTTGTCTCACCTCACGAGATCTACTGGAGGGTGTTAGAAAAGCTGATCCTACCCTAGCCTACCTATTTTTCCAGCCCAGTACCATTTTGTCTCACCAATACTCACACTGATCTCAGGGCATCCTGAAGGCTCAGATCTAGCCTTTCTTCCTCTTTGCAGAAAGACCTTTCTCCACCCAGACATACTGGGACACCATTTTATACACCTGCCTTAGGTGTTCCCAGGAAAAGTACTTATCCTGATTGATACATCTGTGAAAGAAAACAGCTTTCCCAGTGGAAGGTTGAGACATTTACCACCACCTGATGAAGTCTGGCCTGCACACCGTGCCTCAATGACAGATGAACGAATGCACTCTCACACCATTACAGTAATACAAGGGCTAGGGATGGCCGTTGGCTGCTTTCAGAGGACAAAATGCAACCAATCAACCAAGACTCCCTCTCCATTGTTACGTTTATTCAGTCAAAGATTTCATAACAGAGGTTCTAAGTTAGCACTCTTGTGGATAATTAACATGGTTAAAGAGTGTTTATACGAAGGATAAAAACTTTAGGTTCTGGGCCCAGAGTAAACACTATTAATGGATAATTCCCCTTTGTTCTCCCTGAGAGGACCATCCAGCACAAAGTTTACATGAGTAAACAGTTACAGTAGAGACAAAGGGATGTGGAGTAAACAGACTTAAACTGGGAAAGCTTCTTATTCTCCCTAACTTAACAGACCTGCCGCCTTCAGCCTGTCCCAATAAAACCTTTTGGACTTCCAAAAGGTTTGGGACCAATCTATAACTTTTCCTAATGTATCTTTAATATTTTGCCAGCCACCCCAAGTGAGTATCAACATTTCTTCCTTCCTTTTCAACAATATCAGGCTTTGTTGTCTGCTGGCCACTGATTCATTTAGCTGTGGGTCTGTCAGGTGAGGTGGTCCTTGCTTTTATTTTGGCTTTGCATCTAGGATTAACAAATAACATAAGACGATTATGAGTACAATTAGCAACGTTCTTTCTAGTTAAAGAACAACTCCTAGGAATGAAAGTCTAACCAGGAGGGATGATCCCGCACACCTTTCCATATGGCTATTGATTGGATGTGTGGATCTATAGTGTGAAGGGATTTTAGAACTTTAGCTTTAAGTTGCATTATGTCTGCTGTTAAATTGTCTTGAAAGGTTTTCCAGAGATGTTGTTTCACCTCATCCCAACCATGTACTGACTGATTCCATGGTAGAGAAGTGACACTAATATGTTTATGTTCCCAGTCACAGCTTAGTTGCTGTCAAAATGCCAGTGAATCTTGTCACTTCCCCACATATTCCACAGTAGCCTCAAGGGCATGCAGTTGTGTAAGAATCTTTTGATCTATACCTTGCTGTAAGAGAAGTTAATCTGACACATTCTTTGCCAGATTATCTACAAAGGCAGCCACCTGTACTGACTCAGTAATAGATGCCACTGCAACACTGGCTATAGCCAGGATGACTATGGCTGAGACTATAAAGCTGTAACTATGAATCTTTTCTGTCTGACCTGTAGTGTTACTTGGCATTTCAGTTTACTGTATGCCATTAATGAGGAACTTCACTGGGGGTATGTTAATTTCTCTTAGTTAAGCAGTTGCATTGTTCGAAGCTGTGAAGGGGATGTTAGTTTAAGTTACGGGGAAGAAAAATGTAGATTAAAAGATGGCTTGATGGAGTGTAATGTGAAAGACTAAAAATAAACAAATCCTAAACAGGATTCACTTAGCCTTCTGCATTGTCCTCTTCAGCATTATCCAGGTGACATCTGGGGCTTGTGTGGTCTGAGGAAGCTGCAATGTCAATATTAGACATATCATCAAGACAGAAAATTAGCAAGAATATTCAGGACTTTAATTCAGCTTTGGAACAAGTGAACCTGATAGATATCTACAGAACTTTCCACCCAAAAGCAACAAAATGTACATTCTTCTCAGCACCACATGACACTTATTATGAAATCGATAACATAATTTAAAGTGAAACCTTAGCAAATTAGAAAGAACTGAAATGATAACAAACAGTCTCTCAAACTGCAGCACAGTCAGATTAGAACTCATATAAGAAACTCACTCAAAATCACACAAATACGTAGAAATTGAATGACCTCATCCTGTCTGACTCCTGGATAAATATGAAATTAAGGCAGAAATCAAGAAGTTCCTTGAAGCCAGTGAGAACATAAAGACAGCACACTAGAATCTCTGTGACACAGCTAAAACTGCTAAGAGGAAAATTTATAGCACTAAATGCCCACATCGGAAAGGTAGAAAGATCTCAAATCAACACCCTAGCATCACAATGAAAAGAACTAGAGAACCAAGAGCAAACAAACTCCAAAGCTAACAGAAGACAAGAAATAACCAAGATCAGAGCAGAACCGAAAGAGATAAGGAAACAAAACATCCTTCAAAAAAAATAAATCCAGGAGGTGGTGTTTTGAAAAACTTAATAAAATAAATAGATCACTAGCTAGATTAATAGAAAAGAAAAGAGAGAAGAATCAAATAAGCACAATAAAAAGATAAAGGGATGTCACCACTGACCCAACAGAAAAAACAAGCAACCATCAGAGAATGCTATAAACACCTCTATGCAAACAAACTAGAAAATCTAGAAGAAATGGATAAATTCCTGGAAACATATACTGTCCCAAAACTGAACCAGGAAGAAATCAAATTTCTGAATAGACCAATAACAAGTTCTGAAATAGAGGTAGAATTTATGTTCGTTTGTTTTTGTTGTTTATTTGGGTTCATGATTCAGTAACTGCGGGTCTGCGCTGAAAGGCCAGCGTCCCCTCCTGCTGTCATCACCCACAGCCACAGGCCAGACCCAGCGTCGTGTACAGCTGCTGCCACCCACTGCACACAGGAACAGGACCTGTGCCATGGGCCTGCTCTTCTGCCCAGG
This sequence comes from Saimiri boliviensis, assembly GCF_048565385.1. Classification (NCBI taxonomy): domain Eukaryota; kingdom Metazoa; phylum Chordata; class Mammalia; order Primates; family Cebidae; genus Saimiri; species Saimiri boliviensis. The sequence goes on along the minus strand of NC_133458.1, from coordinate 102,671,260 downwards.
GAGACGCCCGTATGTCTGCCCAGGGGCTTCATGACACAGTTATCGCAGCTAGGGAGGGCTTCGATTTGGTGGTGTCCCCAGGCCTCTCCCTTGGAGGCCGTGGGCTCTGCCACGGGGCCCCGTTCCATGGCTCCACAGCCAGCCGGCACCTTTCCCGTGCCCACGGGGAAGAGCAAGTATCTCCAGAGATGGCTTAGAGGCCCTGGAGCGGTGGGGACAGGGACAGGGAGAGCATGAGACAGACCCACAGGGCTGAGGCCAACGCTGCTTTCATTTCACGAGAGCTTCTTGAGGGCTGATGGGGCTCGGGTTTCAGGATGGAGTCCGGCTTGATGTCCTCCAGCACCGCCACGTCCCACGAGAAGGTCAGCAGTGCAGAGGGCACCAGCCTACACTCGTTCAAGGCCGGGTTTTCATCCTCTGACAGCTCCTGCCATCCCAAGGCCAGCAGCTCAAAAGGCAGCCAGTAGTTCTGCAGGGCCTCCAGGATGAACCCGAACTCGGCCTGCAGCGGCTCCCAGGCACACAAGTTCCCCTGCAGGAGGCAGCCGTCGGGGAGGCGCACCGTGCCGTAGCCCCCGCTGCTCCTACTCCTCCCGCTTGGCCTCGGCCCGCAGCACACTCAGCCGCTCCGCCGCATCGGACCTGAGCCTCTGCTCTCGCTTGATCTCCTCGGCCAAGACGTTGAAGAAATCCCCGGGCAAGTCGAACTGCGAGGCCGGGGGCGAGGGCTGGAAGACACAGCGCTGCCTGTCCAGCTTGGCGCGCACGGGCTCCGAGGCCAGCAGTTGTTCCTTGCGCCTCTCCAGGCTCTGGGGCTGGGCCAGGGTGGCCTCGCTCAGCACGTAGAACTCCTCGGGGTCCCCCTGATCTGGGACGGGAAGCATCACCTTCCGGAACCCAATGGCCTCAAAAAACTCGAGGGTCCCTTCCAGGCAGTTAATGTGCTCCTGGAACACTTTGTTCGGCAGCTTGATTTTCCGGTACTTCTCCTCCTCGGGGTGCAGGTGGATGTTGTCCAGGTACTTGGTGATGATGTCCACGCCCAGCTTCACCTGGTCCCGGGCTTTGTTGAACGTGTGGATCTTCATGATGGAGGCAGCCACTGGGTCGGGGGAGAAGCGTGAGAGAATAGCGTCCTTGATGCAGGTGTCCGGTTGGTCCTTCCTCGGGTGGCCCAGGTGAGCCGACAGGTGAAGTAGATGCCAGGCATGGCCAGGTGGGCGGAGTCTTCCTCTCTGGGCTGAGATACCATATTGGTCCCTGGGGCCTCAGGGCTCCCGCTGACGGTGGCTTCGGCTTGAAGTTCCTTTCTCACCTGGTTTTGGATGGTGTCCTGTGACGTCGGGCCCCAGGGCCGGGACTGCTAATGCTCCAGCCGAACCAGGGTGGCAGCAGCCTCCATCTGTGCCTTATTGTGAGTACCTGGCTGGGCTGCCTGGCGGCTGGCTGGGTGGGCTTCTCTTTGAGGGCCTTTTCCCCTAGAGAGTCTGTAAGCTTCTGACCGGGTCTCATGCTCTTGAACTCGATGTTGGCCTTGAACTCCTGAAAGAACTTCTTCATGGTGGTGGCTGGCCTGCAGGCAGGTTGCGGGAGGGTGGGGGGTGGGGTGGCCGGCAGGGGCGAGAGGCAGGTGCCCAGTCCGGGAGGGGCCTCCCAGGACCCTACCAACAAAAAGAAGCCCAGAACCAAATGAATTAAGAGCTGAATTCCACCAGAGGCTGTTACCATTTTTACTGAAACTATTCCAAAATCTTGGAAAGGAGGGACTCCTCCCTAACTCATTATATGAGGCAGCTTTATTCTGATACCAAAACTTGGTGGATATACAACAAAAAAGGAAAACCTGAGGCTAATATCCCTGATAAGCAATGCCAAACTCCTCAATAAAATACTGGCGAACTGAATCCAGCAGCACATCAAAAAGCTTATGTGTCTTCCAGTCCTCGCCCCTGGCCACATAATCAAGTCAGCTTCATCCCTGAGATGCAAGGCTGGTTCGAATATGCAAACCAATAAACATGATTCATCACATAAACAGAACTAAAGACATAGTTCTCTGGTTTCTCTCTCTCTCTCTCTCTCTCTCTCTCTCTTTCTCTCTCTCTCTCTCTCTTTCTGTCTCTCTTTCTTGTTCAATTTAAAGCTGCAAAAAAAAAAAAAAAACCAAGCCACATTATCTCAATACTTGCAGAAAAGGCCTTCAATAAAATTCAATATTTATGTTAAAAAAGCTCTCGGCTGGGCGTGGTGGCTCACGCCTGTAATCCAAGTACTTTGGAGGCCAAAGCGGGTGGATCACCTGAGTCCGGAGTTCAAGACCAGCCTGATCAACATGGTGAAACCCCATCTAGAGTCAAAGCTATTCCCATTAAATTACCATTGGACGTTCTTCACAGAATTGAAAAAAACCACTTTAAAATTTATATAGAGTCAAAAAAAGGCCATATAGCCAAGATGATCATAATAAAAAAACAAGCTGTAGGCATCACACTACCTGACTTCAAGCTATACTGAAAGGCTACAGTTACCAAAACAGCATGGTACTAGTAGAAAAATGGACACATAGACCAATGGAACAGAATATAAAACTCAGAAATAAGAATGCACATCTACGATCATCTAATCTTCCACAAACCTGACAAAAACCAGCAATAGGAAAGGATTTCCTATATCATAAATCGTGCTGGCAAAACTAGCTAGCCATATGCACAAAATTGAAACTGAACCCCATTCCTTACAACTTATAGAAAATTTAACTCAAGATGGATTAAAGACTTAAATGTAAAACCCCAAACTATAAAAACCCTAGAATAAAATCTAGGCAATACCATTCAGGACATAGGCATGGACAAAGATTTCATGACAAAAAACGTCAAAAGCAATTGCACCAAAACCAAAAACTGACAAATGGGATCGAATTAAACTAAAGGACTTCTGCACAGAAAAAGAAACTATCATCAAAGTGAGGAGACAACCTACAGAATCGAAGAAAATTTTTGCAATTTATCCATTTGACAAAGGTTTGATATCTGTCATCCACAAGGAAAGTAAACAAATTTACTAACAAACAACCATGTTAAAAAGTGGGCAAAAAAAAAAAAATGAACAGACTCTTTTCAAAAGAAGATATTTATGCAGCCAATAAATGTATGGAGAAAAGCTCAACATCACTGATCATTAGAAAAATGCAGATCAAAACCACAATGAGATGCCATCTCAAGCCATTCGAATGGCATTTTAAAAGTCAAGGAAAAACAGGTGCTGGTGAGGATGTGGACAAACAGGAATACTTTTACACTGTTGGTGGGAATGTAAATTAGTTCAACCATTGTGAAAAACAGTGTGGCAATATCTCAAAGACCTAGAATCAGAAATATCATTTGACCCAGCAATCCCATTCCTGGATAAATACCCAAAGGAATGTAAATCATTCTATTACAAAGATACAAGCACACATATGTTCATTGCAGCACTATTCATAATAGTAATGATATGGAATTAACTTAAATGCTCATCAATGATTAACTGGTAAAGAAAATGTACATATACACCATGGAATACTATGCAGCTATTAAAAAAAAGTGAGATCATATCCTTTGCAGAAACATGGGTAGAGCTGGAAGTCAGTATCCTCAACAAACTAACACAGGAACAGAAAATCAAACACCACGTGGGCTCACTTACAAGCATGTTCTCACTTATGAGTGGGAGCTGAACAATAACAACACATGGACACAGGGAGGGGAGCAATATACACGGAGGTCTATCAGTGAGCAGAAGGAGTGAGAGTATCAAAATAAATAGCTGATTCATGTGGAGCATAATACCTAGGTGATGAGTTGGTAGGTGCAGCAAACCACCCATGGCGCACGCTTACCTACATAACAAACCTGCACGCCCTGCACATATATCTTAGAATTTAAAATAAAATACTTTAAAAAGACAGAAAGATAATCAGAATAATAGAGCAAATGTGACAACATTGTGAAGGTTCTTAATGCCATGGAATTGTACGGTTAAAAATGCTTCTGAAGATGGCTGAATGAGAATAGCTCCAGTCTGCAGCTACCAGTGAGATCGACACAGAAGCTGGGTGATTTCTGCATTGAGGTACCTGGCTCCTCTCATTGAGGCTGGTTAGACAGTGGGTGCAGCTCACAGAGGGTGAGCCAAAGCAGGGTGGGGTATTGCTTCACCCAGGAAGTACAAGGGGTAGGGGAATCCCCTCTCCTAGCCATGGGACGCCCTGAGGGACTGTGCCATGAGGATTGCTGCATTACAGCCAAGATACTATGCTTTTTCCATGGTCATTGATACCCACAGACCAGGAGATTCCCTCGGGTGTCTATTCCACCAGGACCCAGGGTTTCAAGCACAAAACTGGGTGGCTGTTTGGGCAAAGAGTTAACTGCAAGAGCATTTTGTTCACACCCCAATAGTTCCTGGATAGTCAGTGTGACAGAACAGTTTACTCCCCTGGAAAGGGAGCTGAAGTCAGAAAGCCAAGTGGTCTAGCTCAGCAGATCCCACCCCCAAAGAGCCCAGCAAGCTAAGATCCTCTGGCTTGAAATTCTCACTGTCAGCACAGCAGTCTAAAGCTGACCTGGGATGCTTGAGCTTGGTGTGAGGAGGGGAGTCCGCCATTACTGAGGCTTGAGTAGGCAGTTTTCCCCTCACAGTGTAAACAAAGCCACTGAAAAGTTAGAACTCAGTGGAGCCCACCGCAGCTAAGCAAAGCCAGTGTAGCCAGACTACCTCTCTAGATTCCTCCTCTCTGGGCAGGGCATCTCTGAAAGAAAGGCAGCAGCCCCAGTCAGGGGCTTATAATAAAACTCCCTGGAACAGAGCACCTGGGAGAAGGGATGGCTGTGGGTGCAGCTTCAGCAGACTTAAATGTTCCCACCTGCCAGCCCTAAAGAGAACAGCAGATCTCCCAGAACAGTGCTCAAACTCTGCTAAGGGACAGACTACCTCCTCAAGTGGGTCTCTGACCCCCGTGCCTCCTGACTGGGAGACACCTCCCAGCAGGGTAGACAGACACCTCATAAAGAAGAGCTCTTGCTGGCATCTGGCCATTGCCCCCCTGGGACGAGGTTTCCAGAATAAGAAATGGGCAGCAATCTTTGCTCTTCTGCAGCTTGGGCAAAAAGGGTATGGAGTGGACCTCCAGCAAACTCCAGCAGACCTGCAGCAAAGGGGCCTGACTGTTAGAAGGAAAACTAACAAACAGAAAAAAAATACAATCACTATCAATAAAAAGGACATCCACACAAAAACCCCATCCAAGGGTCACCAACATCAAAGACCAAAGGTAGATAAATCCCCAAAGATGAGGAAAAAGCAGAGCAAAAGTCTGAGAATTTCAAAACCAGAATGCCTCTTCTCTTCCAAGGGATCACAACTTCTTGCCAGCAAAACAACAAAGCTGGATGGAGAATGAGTTTGACAAATAGACAGAAGTAGGCCTCAGAATGTGGGTAACAACAAACCCCTGCAAGCTAAAGGAGCATGTTTTAACACAATGCGTGGAAGCTAGGAATCTTGAAAAAAGATTGGAGAAATTGCTAACTAGAATAACCAGTTGAGAGAAGAACATAAATGGCCTGATGGAGTTGAATGATATAGCTAGCAGAAGAACTTCGTGACGCATACACAAGTATCAATAGCCAAATCAATCAAGTGAAAGGATATCAGAGATTGAAGATTAACTTAACAAAATAAAGCATGAAGACAAGATTAGAGAAAAAAGAATGAAAAGAAACAAACAAAGCCTCCACGAAATATGGAACTATCTGAAAAGTCTACATTTGATTGGTGTACCTGAAAGTGACAGGGAGAATGGAACATTGAAAAACACTCTTCAGGATATCACCCAAGAAAACTTCCTTAATCTAGCAGGACAGGCGAACATTCAAATTCAGGAAATAAGGAGACCACCACAAAGATACTCCTCAAGAAGAGCAACCCCAAAACACATAATTGTCAGATTCACCAAGGCTGAAATGAAGGAAAAAATGTTAAGGGTAACCAGAGCAAAGGTCAGGTTACACACAAAGGAAAGTCCATCAGACTAACAGCGAATCTCTCTGCGAAACCCTGCACACCAGAAGAGAGTGGAGTACAATATTCAACATACTTAAAGAATTTTCAACCCAGAATTTCATATCAAATCAAACTAAGCTTCATAAGTGAAAAAGAAACAGAATCCTTTACAAACAAGCAAATGCTGAAAGATTTTGTCACCACCAGGCCTGCCTTAAGATAACTCCTGCAGGAAGCACTAAATATTGAAAGGAAAAACCAGTACCAACTACTGCAAAAACATACCAAATTGTAAAGACCATCGACACTGTGAAGAAACTACATCAACTAATGGGCAAAATAACCATCTACCATCATAATGACAGGATCAAATTCTCACATAACAGTATTAACCTTAAATGTAAATAGGCTAAATGCTCCAATTTAAAGACACAGACTGGTAAATCGGGTAGAGTCAAGTATTCAGAAGACCCATCTTATCTGCAAAGACACACATAGGCTCACAATAAAGGGTTGGAAGAATATTTACCAAACAAATGAAAAGCCAAAAAAAAAAAAACCCAAAAAACAAAACAAAACAAAAAAACAGGGAGTGCAATTCTAGTCTCTTATAAAACAGACTTTAAACCAACAAAGATTAAAAAAAAAGGGGAGGAAGGCATTACATAATGGTAAAGGGATCAATGCAAAAAGAAGAGCTAGCTCTCCACCCGATACAGAGCACCCAGCTACGTAAAGGAAGTTCTTAGAGACCTACAAAGAGACTTAGACTCCCACACAATAATACTGGCAGACTTTAACACCCCACTGTCAATATTAGACATATCATCAACAAGACAGAAAATTAGCAGGGATATTCAGGACTTGAACTCAGCTCTGGACCAAGCAGACACAGTAGACATCTACAGAACTTTCCACCCCAAATCCACAGAAAATACATTATTCTCAGCACCACGTCACACATGTTCTAAAACTGCCAACATAATTGGAAGCGCAACACTCCTCAGCAAATGCAAAAGAACAAAAATCGTAACAAACACTCTCTCAGACCACAGTGCAATCAAATTAGAACTCAAGATTAAGAAACTCACTCAAAACTGCACAACTACTTGGGAGACTGAGGTGGGAGGAGCTCTTGAGCCTGGGAGGTCAAGGCTGCAGTAAGCCATGATCACATCACTGCACTCCAGCCTGGGTAACAGACACCGTCCCAAGAAAAACAAAACAGCTTCCTTTTTTTTTTTTTTTTTTTTTTGGCTGGAACCATGGAGTGGGGAGAAGAGAAGAAGAAGGTTCCTGCTGTGCCAGAAACCCTTAAGAAAAAGCAAAGGAATTTGGCAGAGCTGAAGGTCAAGCACCTGAGAAAGAAGTTTGCCCAAAAATGCTTCAAAAGGCAAGGAGGAAGATTATCTATGAAAAAGTGAAGCACCATCACAAGGAATATAGGCAGATGTACAGAACTAAAATTCAGGTGGCAAAGAAAGCTGACAACTTCTACGCTCCTGCAGAACCCAAATTGGCATTTGTCATCAGGATCAGAGGTATCGATGGTGTGAGACCAAAGGTCTGAAAGGTGTTGCAGCTTCTTCGCCTTCGTCAAATCTTCAATGGAACCTTCGTGAAGCTCAGTAAGGCTTCAATTAACATGCTGAGGATTGTAGAGCCACATATTGCATGTGGGTACTCAAATTTGAAGTCAGTAGATGAACTAATCTACAAACGTGGTTATGGCAAAATCAGTAAGAAGCTAATTGCTTTGACAGATAACGCTTTGCTCAATCTCTTGGAAAATTGGCATCATCTGCGTGGAGGATCTGATTCATGAGATCTATGCTGTTGGAAAACACTTCAAAGAAGCAAATAACATCCTGTGGCCCTTTAAATTCTCTTCTCCACGAGGCAGAATGAAGAAAAAGATCATCCATTTTGTAGAAGGTGGAGATGCTGGCAACAGGGAGGACCAGATCAACAGGATTATTAGAGGAATTGACTAAGGTGTCTACCATGATTATTTTTCTAAGCTTGTCAGTTAATAAACGGTACCTGCTCTCAAATAGAAACATATTGTTGTATTTGTGATTTTTTTTGTTGTTGTTAGCCTGCCTTTGTCTTCCCTTCACTATTGTGGCAAGTCCTGTGCGTGATAAAATTAAGCCAAATAAACAGCCCGTTACCTGCAAAATCAGGGTGTAGTTAGTGTGAAAGACATCTCTTGGGTCTTTAAAGGCTTTTCTCAACAAAAGATCTTAATTTTCTGTCTTTGAACTGTGCTGAGTGATTCAAAATGGTTTTATTCTAAGAAAGCCTGTTTCACAAGCATTTGTATATAATTTGTAGGTAAGCTAATACAACTTTGGTTCATGGAACAAACTGAATTTAGTTGATAAAATTCATTTCTCAGGACTTTGCTTGGTTATAAACTACCATGTAAATGTGTTGTTTGCCTTTTGCATTCCATTTTTGTGTTCTCGTTTTGCATTTTTTGCCATACTTAGGTGAGTTACTAATAATTGTTACATATTATGGGTGTTATGATGGAAGGAATGAAATCTGTGCCCAGATGCAAATTATTTCAGAGCATCTGGTGAAATTAATGAGCAAAAACTTGAAAGGTTCTGGATATTTTATAAATAGCATTCCTATACGTATCACAGATCATCTCACCTAGACTAGTGAATGATGTAGAGTGTAACATGAGGTACCTACAACAAAAGTTAAAATGTTAAAAAAGAAAAGAAAAACAAAACAAAACAACAAAAAAAACACGATTCCAATGATATTCCCAGTACTTGAATCTGATCCTAGATTAGGATTAGGAAGGAGGATTACAGGGTCATCTCTTAATTTCCTTTAAAATCATGAGATACTATGAAAACCTGTTTACTGAGTTTTCTCTGCTACTGTTGTTTCAGGTATCTACGTCGGGAAATCACTTTGGTTTAACAAAAGTCCTCATTTACAACTTCCTAACATTTGCAGCACTCATCCCAGTAAGACCCCAGTTAAAAAGGATTTTTATTTTTCACAAGTGATTTAGAGAATTCCTGGCCTGACTTAGAGACAGTGGTTCTAAAGAAAAACAAACAAACAAACAACTTTATGGTTTTATAATTTGTGTCTTCATAAAGTAAAGGCTATTTGTTTTAAAGTCATTTTCATATCTGGTTTTTCAAATTAGCTTTCTTGGTTCTTTTAGTTTTCAGGTCTACAGAGATATGATTTTGAGTTGGCCACAGTAGGTGTTTTTATTTATTTTTGCAACAGTTTATTCAAATTCTGTTCTGTGGATACTTGTGTCTTTACCATCCAAAGATTCCAATCTGTTCCCTGAGTAAAGTTCTGACCCTGAAGCTGTTGGGCTGTGCCTAGGGACCGTCTCAGGGCCAATCTGCAGCCCTGCACCGAAGCTGTTGGTTTCTGATGATTTCTCCAGACCAGTTTTAACCTACCGAACGTTAACATCACATAATATGCATTGCAGCATATAGATTCTTGCTCTATTTATCTTTTTTCTAAATCCCTCTTTTGCTGTACTTGTTAATCGTATCACTTGGATAATGCACATACACAATATGGGACAGGAGAATTTGTTTTAGGGTGTTGTGCTAGCTGTTCCCTTTCAGACTGGGCTGCCATCCTTGCTGAGCTTCAGAGATGCTTAATAAAAGCAAAGAGGGAAGAACTTGCTGTTTGTTTGTGTGAATTCAGGTAGGAGAGAATATTTACCAACGCCAGAAAGACAAGTCTTTAATAGACAGTTTTTGTGTTTCATTTTAGAATCACAGGAAGGAGATGAAGACAGCTGGTAGCAGAACTGGGTGAAAATGTTCACCTGAGACTTGTTCTAAACCTTCAGAAAATGAGGCACCACAGCGGGCCTTCGACTCTCTCAGTCAAAGATTTCAAAGAAAAACCTGAACATGATTTTAGCAAAATTTCTATCATAAGGCCATTTTTAATAGAAATGAAGGATTCCATGGATATCCTGGCAGCCTTGGAACAAAACCAGCTCATGACTGTGTAACTGCAGTCTCAGGCAAGGCCTGCCCTGCAGCCCGCCAGATGCCCTCCAGGACAAGGCAATGACAGAAGGTGGCATAGGGATCACCCTCGAGGCATCCGCAGAAGTTGGTGCAAAGACTGGAAACTCCTGTCCAGAGCCTGTGCCCAGCAGTAGAAGCAAGCTGAAAAAGCCCAAGCCCATCCCTTTGAGGACAAAAGCAATTGAATGAGACTTCTCAGACGCTGACAGTGCTGTGCAGGGCATATCTGTCCCCAAGGCATCCTGCCACTTCAGTGCCAAAGAGCTGGATGAGAACACAAGTCCTTCTTTGCTAGGAGGGGCCAGGTTCCAGAAGTCTCCCCCTAACCTTAAAGAAACACCAGGCACTCTCAGTAGTGACACCAATGACTCAGATTGAGCCGGGGGAGTCAAAGAGCTCACCTCTCGAGCTTGGGTTTGATTTCACAGATGATGGGGGAAATGTACAGGCCAGGAAAGCCCTTCCAAGGAAACTTGGCAGGAAACCAGGTGGCGAACTGACTCTCAATACACAAAATGGTGGCATCAGTAAGTCAGCAGGTATAGAACATCCTACAGACCCAGTGACACAAGACGGGTGTCTCCTCCAAGTGTCTTCCAAGCTAGATCCCAGTCAGTGGGGTAACCCCAGCTTCAGCCCCTTTGGGAGTCACTCCATTCTGCAGAACGCCCCACCCTTCTCCTCTGAGGGCTTCTACTACTTAGATCTAGGTAACTTTTATGAATCCATGGATCCCTTAAAACCAACTACGACCTCCACAAGCAGTGACTTTTGTTTTCCCACCGGAAATCATGTTAAAGAAATATTAGAATCACCCAAGAAGCCAAAGTCGCATGGAATGAGTGACAGTGGACGCTGGGTGTTGTGCTCTGTGTCTTCTCTGAGAGTTTGACAGACGGCTACTTTCGGCTTTTGTGAACTGAATTTACCTTGGAGGTGCACCGCGGTTGATACAAAGCTTATAACGTTATCCCGTAGTCTTCCCCGTTTGGCTAACTCTTGTGTGGGAACGGAAATACCAGAGGTTTCCCTTTCCGATTTTTGTCTTATTTCTGAATCCTCAGCTTCATCAGCTAAGCTCTTTTCCCTGGCCCTGGAGACTTTTTATGTTAAAAATAAAAATGGCATAAGATAGGCAGGTAGAAATTGGATGGTTTTCAGAAATCCTGGCGGGGCTATCAGGAGTCGCATTACAGACAGAATTCAAATGTCAGTGCTGGTTACCGGTTTCAGATTCTTTATGGATAAAACAGAAATTCCAGTCCCATAAATTACCTGTGTAGTGTTAGTAACACATGGGAAATGGTCCAAAACATTTTGTAGAAAGTCTTTTTACATAAACAGAAAACTGTGATTTTTGTTGAAAACAAACCTACCACTAAAAGCTGGTGAACATTCTTGTCTCCAAGTGTAGCTTCTGACTCATCTGCAGGGAGGTGAATTCCCAATTACAATCAAGAATATTTTAAATGATCAGTGAAAACCAAGTAAATTAGTTGGTTTAGGCAGTTCTTGCATCTCTGTCTTTATAAGGTCCTTGGGGTTTCAGCATAATAACTTAAGGTCATCTTCCATATCAAGTTTCAGTTTAACTTTGCTACAGGATTATTTTATGACAAAACTTCAGTTGAGTACATTACAATACAGTCATACATCTCTTGGCCACAGGGTAGTTCTGAGAAATGCATTATTGGTGATTTTGTTGGATAAACATTATAAGGTGAACTCACACAGACTTAGGCGGGGTAGCCTATTACACATGTAGGCTATAAGGTACAACCTATTGCTCCTAGGCTGAAAACCTGTACATCACAGTATTGTACTGAATATTATAGGTGCTAGGTGTGATGCCTTACGCTTATAATCCCAACACTTTGGGAGGCCAAGGTGGGAGGATCCCTTGAGAGCAGGAGTTCAAGACCAGTCTGGGCAACATAGTGAGACCCCCTCCCCCAACAGGTGGTGAACACACCCTCTGTCTCTTAAAATTTTTTTTAAAAATTAGCTGGGAGTGGTGGTGCATTCCTGTAGTCCCAGCTAGGCAGGAGGTTGAGGCAGGAGGATTGCTTGAGTCTAGAAGTTTGAGTCTGCAGAAAATAAATAAATAAAGCCTACTGTTGGCAATTGTAACACAATGGTATTTGTGTATCTAAACATATCTAAGCATGGGAAAAGTACAGTAGAAATATACTATAAAAGATAAAAAGAATGCACCTGTATAGGGAACTTACTTTGAATGGAGATTGCAGGAGTGGAAGTTGCTCTGAGTGTCAGTGAGTGAGTGGTGAGTGAATGAGAAGGCTTAGGACATGACTGTACACTGCTGTAGCTTGTATAACCACTACACTTCAGCTACACTAAATTTATTTAAAAAATTTTTCCTTCAATAGATTAAATTGAGCTTTCTGTAACTTTTACTTTATCAACTTTTGAATTTTTAAAGAAGCGTTGACTCTTTTGTAGTAATACTTAGCTTAAAAGACAAACACATCGTACAGCTACACGAAAATATTTTCTTTCTCATATCCCTGGCCCACAAGTTTCCTTTATTTAAAAGTACTGATTTATTTACTTTTGAAACTTTTTTTTGTTAAAAACTAAGGCACAGACACACAAATTGCCTAGGCTTACACAGGGTCAGAATCATCAGGACATCACTAGATGATAATTTTTCAGCTCCACCATCGTACACATGACCGAAAAGGTCATTAAGTGGCACGTGACTGTATATCCGTTTGCGGCCCTGTGACATTTTACTAAAAAGTTCCAGTAAAATGTAGATATAAAGAAGGACCCATGACAGAAGGACCAGGAGGAAACATGGAAAAGGCGTATGAGAAGCACTGTGTTTGCAGCTGCCTCTGCAGGTCAGTTGGGGAAATGCTTCTCAGCGTTGCTATGATTTAAAGAATAACTCCAGATGGCATGGTGACTTACAGCAGAAAGGAAGTCATCCAGAGGTTTACAGAGCAGCTGGATGAACTAAAGGACCAAGAAGACAGAGCGATGCAGGAGTCAGTTCTTCAGCAGCCCCAGAACGTCTAAGGGGAGTGAAATGTCATGAGTAGCTCTCGATCGGTTATTTGATTACATATAAGCAGTAAATGGTTATTAAAAATATTACTGATTGGGTGCCCCTAACCTTGTGGCTTTTAAGGTTATTTAGTTCTCTCTGGACAGCACTTGGGGTTAGGTACTGGGCATGTCACTGCCTAGTGACTTCCTCCTCTAAACGTGCGATGCTTCTCCCTACTGAAGTTTATAAGGAGCCATTCGTGAGCCTTTAAGTTGCATTCAAGCAGTGCATTCACGTCACATAAGATGAAATCTGGGCCAGGGAGAGGGTAATTTACTCTACACTTTATAATCAGCAGCAAGAAGCACCATCTCTCCAGTCCTGCCACCCTCACCCGGTAGGTAGCCTTTTTCCCCATTTTGTTTTTGTCAAATGAACTTGATCTAATACACTTAATAGGTTTTTGTTTTTTCAAGGTCCTTATGTAATCAAAAATCTTGTCTTCTCATTCTTTCTACAAGAAAGGAGTGCTCGATCTCTTGGAAGTTTCCTTTTCATCTATAAATTTGAATTTGTGCATTTCTGAGTGTTTCTACCTGTCTCTCTTATAGTTGACGTCTGTTAATCATTCACTCACTAGTCATAACATTCAGGACTATATATATATATATATATATATATATATATATATTTTAAAGACAGGGTTTCACCATGTTGGTCAGGCTGGTCTTGAACTCCTGACCTCAGGTGATCGACCCGCCTTGGCCTCCAAAGTGCTTGGATTACAGGTGTGAGCCACCGTGTCCCGTGACTATGATATTAATTAGTATCTCACCTCATAGAAAGAACTGTGCAGCTTTCACATCTGCCAGACTAGAGTTGAAAATTCCAGTCTTTACATGATTATTCTCCGTCTGTCTGTGTCTGTCATGTCTCTAATTTTGCTTGTGCATCAGGAGTCATAAACAAGTAAAACTTTTCTGTTTTCCATTGTAAGTCCTCCTGCGGTTTCTGCTTGTCCCTGGCACCATCCACAGTTTCCTCTCCACCCTCCCACAGCCATCTCTCCATAGCACGTTTACTTCTAGTTCTGAGTTGGCTCTTCTGACGATTCTCTGCGTTTCTCTGGCCACTTCATGAGTCAGTTTTGCCCTGCAGTGGTCTGCACCTTAGAGAGCGAGGCTCGGCCTTCACACCTTAGGTACAAGAGATTGCACTCCCTGGCTTGGCAGGTGTCATGTGGCACTTTGACAATACCAAGAGCTGGCTTGTCCCCAGGATCATCACAGTAGTGGTTTGAGGGACTGTTCTGCTATTTAATGCTGGAAATCGTTGGCTTTTTTTGTGGGATGAAACTGCTGGCTTGGACAGTTAATTTTACTGAGTCAGCTCAACTTGAGTTTGGTGGCAGAGGGGGGCACTCAGTAAGAAGTCTAGGGAAAGAAGATCGTGAACTAGTGATCATGCACATTCTGGTAACTTGTGTGCTTGTCTTTTAATTTTTTTCTTGCAAAAGAAAGAAGTTGCAAATTATTTTCTTCTCTTCAGTGGCATTTTTCCTGGAAATTCTAAGTTTGTTAAAACAAGAAAATCTGGCCGGGCGTGGTGGCTCAAGCCTGTAATCCCAGCACTTTGGGAGGCCGAGGCAGGTGGATCACAAGGTCAAGAGATCGAGACCATCCTGGTCAACATAATGAAACCCTGTCTCTACTAAAAAAATACAAAAATTAGCTGGGCATGGTGGCACGTGCCTGTAATCCCAGCTACTCAGGAGGCCGAAGCAGGAGAATTGCCTGAACCCAGGAGGTGGAGGTTGCAGCGAGCTGAGATCGTGCCATTGCACTACAGCCTGGGTAACAAGAGCGAAACTCCGTCTCAAAAAAAAAAAAAAAAAAAAAAAAAGAAGACAATCTGAATTAGTCATGTGATCCCATATTGCATGCTAGTCTACAAATAACAGGTGGTTCAAGCTTCCCCCAGTTTCGGGTTTTGTGCAGTACATGGCATTCATCTCCCATCTTACTACTTAATGGGGATGGTAACTGTTTACTCACATATTTTTATTTTCATACTTTGTACTGACCACAGTTCCCTGTGAGCACACATGTCTAACTGGAACTGTTGTATAAGACTTCTGTGGCTTTTAGTGCAATAAAGAAGTTTTAAAGCATGTGGTGATTTTTCTAATGAACATCAAAGCCCAGCAAGTGAGTCTCAGAGGAACTGAGTGTCTCCAGCTGCTAAGGCTCTATGGTGTGAAAAGCCTTTGGTGGCATGTGATTAAAAACCACAGACATCAGAGTGCTATGTTTAACAACTCACAGAAGCAAGCAAGGGGGTGTTTTCAGAGAATGAGCCCCAAAACATGTGCGTTAGTAAATGTAACAACTCTCCAGAAGAAAAATTTTAACAGCTCAAGACTTGAAGTCAAAGAAAAAAAATTAATAGAGATATTGGATAGAGACCTTTAAAAGACCTTTCAATCATGCAGATGTTTTTCATTGGGATACTTTCTTGCTGGAAGTGGAATGGAAATACAGATTTAGGGAGGAAAAGGAATACCATACATTTCTGACTTATTCAGTAACTTGTTTGTGTAAATTTAAAATGGATCATATGGTATCAAATCACTAAGGTAAGTAGATACCATTAAGAAAATTCAATATTTAGAATATGCCAGATATTACATTCTTTGCAATTATTTAAACTTCTGATAAGTTTTCAGATGTATCTTGAAAATGCTACGGGGGACATAGATTTTCAAAAAAATGAGGAGGTATCTGAGCAAAATGATGGAAAATCACTGTCTTAGACCACTTAAACTGCTTGCTTAGAAATATAGCCTGGAAGAGCTCCATTTTTAAAACCTCAGATTCAACTTATAGAAACTCAGTTCCATAAAACAGCATCTCACGCCGGAAAGACTCCAACTTCCTCCTTGCTTTGTACCCAGCTCTGTGGCTAACCCTCTCTCCTATCTGTATGGAGTTGTGTCCACTCTGTTCCATTCCCAAGATGTCACTTTTCCCCACTGCTTGCCTTCCTTAAGGGTAGCATCTAATCTGTTGTGTTTCTCAGGGTGAAGGGGCAGTGATCTCCCGGATTTCAGACACTTCTAATAGGGATGGCCACGCGACCGATGAGGAGCAACTGACATACATATCACATGGTCAGAAATCAGCTGGGCTGAGGTGAAGGATGAACCAGAGGAAGACCTAGAATACGTTGAATGTTCCACTGTTCCCGTGTCTGCCATAAATCATGCGTTTTCATCCTCAGAAGCAGGTATGGAAGCATAGCTTCATCTTTCTAAAGTATATAAGCACAGAAATGCCTGAAAACCTAATAAAGCAGGAGGCACTTTACAGAGAATAAACAATTGGGTCACTTGAAGGATAGATTTAGGATTACTGACCTATGCTTTGGTTTTCTGCCGAGAAAAGGGACACACAAAAAAAGCTCTTATTGATGTACTAGAAATCTAGGGACACTTGTGGCAAGTTGTATAGGGGACACTGATATGTGTGAGACTGCTTGAATTTAGAATTTTCTGTGAATATGGCCATGTCTTATAGTGGTGTGTTAGTTCATATGGGATGCCGTAAAGGAATACCTGAAACTGACTAATTTATAAGGAAAATAGGTTTATTTGGTTCCTGGTTCTGCAGCCTGTAGAAGAATGACACCAGTGTCTGCTTCTGGTAGGGGACTCAGGAAGCTTCCAGTCGTGGTGGAAGGCAAAAGGGAGCAAGTGTGTCACATGGTGACAGGGAGGGAGGAAGATAGGGGGAGGGAGATACCAGGCTGTTTTTAACAAACAGATCTCGCAGAAACTAAGAGAGCAAGCAGTCACTCATTACCATAGGGAGGACACCAAGCTACTCACGGGGACACGCCATTCTGACCCAAACACCTCCCAATAGGCCTCACCTCCCCTACTGGGGAGTAAGTGTCAACATGAGATTTAGAAGGGACAAATATTCAAACTATATCAAATGGCCTATAAATATGTCATACATTATGCAGCCATAAAAAAAAAAATAAGTTCGTGTCCTTTGCAGGGACACAGATGAAGCTGGAAGCCACCATTCTCAGCAAGTTAACACAGGAACAGAGAATCAAACACTGCATGTTCTCACTCGTAAGTTGGAGTTGAACAATGAGAATACATAGACACAGGGAGGGGAGCATCACACACTGGAGCCTGTCAGGGTGTGGGGAGAAATGGGAGGGAGAGCATTAGGGCAAATCCCTAATGCATGCAGGGCTTAAAACCGAGGTGACAAGTTGATAGGAGCAGTAAACCACCATGGCGCATGTATACCATGAAGCAAATCTGCAGGTTCTGCACAGAACTTAAAGTAAAATAAAAATAAATAACATAAATGTGGCATATGTTTGACTTTTTGTGATTGTTGTGCTCATTGTTTAACTTACAGAAATAATAACTAATACGTACGGTGCCTTAGCACGTGCAGGCGTTGTTCTAAGTGCTTTGCATGTTCTTATTCATAGCAAGGTGTTAACTCTTTTCTCCTGTTTTTTTCAGAGAAGCAAAGCAAGGCCAAGAAATTAAGTAACTTGACTAAAGTGACTTGGCAAGTGTAAGACAGAAAAATGGTATCTTTTTCCTCACTCTCCATGAGGTTCACGGCTGAGACATCGCTAACGAAAGACAGATCAACAAGAGAAATGCATACACATACATTTAATGTAAGTTTTATATGACGTTAGAGCCTCCAGAAATGAAGACCCAAAGAAATGGGAAAAACTGTACTGTTACGGATCATTGTGCATAAGTATAGCTGGAGGACAGAAGGGTGTGAGCTAATGGTAATGAACTAGGGGAACTAAGCAAGTCCTGTTCATTTCGATTCCTCTTAAGAGTGTCTTGTCTTTGAGGATAAGGACATTGTTTTTTCCTGGGTTTAGGGAGGACCCCTCTGTACTGACATCTTATGACCTATTTGCAGGGGAAGGTCTGAGGGGTTCCTTTACGGTCTGCTTCCGGGCCGAGAGCAGGAGAAGGACCGAGAGACCCTGCTTTCTCTGTGTCCTCAAATGCGAAGTCCCCATATTTTGGTGTAGCATGTTCTGAACCTCGGCGTTCGTAAATGGCATCTTCAAAGTTAGCAAACAGTGAGGGGGAAGACATTTAAAGAAGCCAATTACACTGTAACTGATCAGCCGCATCACAGGCAAGGGGAGGCTGTGATCCTGGGTGTGGGGGTGGCTGCAGGTCCTGTCAGGTGAATCCTGACCATGTTTAGAGCAGCGTCCCCTTTGAGCTGGGTCCTGACAGCTACTTACCCGGATGTTCTCCAGGAAAGGAGACCCTCACACAGCCAAGGGAAGGAAGCCGCCATGTTGGTAAAAGGCCCGGTTGCTTTCTGTGAGTACAGAGCAAGTGGGAAACAGGGCGACACTGTGGAATCTGGGCTCGATCCTACAGGTAGAAAGTGGGGAGGTCGAAGGTTTTTGAACAAGGGAGTGATGGCCGCATTTGTGTTTTATTTATTTATTTATTTATTTATTTATTTATTTATTTGAGACGGAGTTTCGCTCTTGTTACCCAGGCTGGAGTGCAATGGCGCGATCTCGGCTCACCGCAGCCTCCGCCTCCTGGGTTCAGGCAATTCTCCTGCCTCAGCCTCCTGAGTAGCTGGGATCACAGGCACGTGCCACCATGCCCAGCTAGTTTTTTGTATTTTTTTTTTTTTTAGTACAAACGGGGTTTCACCATGTTGACCAGGATGGTCTCGATCTCTCGACCTCGTGATCCACCCGCCTTGGTCTCCCAAAGTGCTGGGATTACAGGCTTGAGCCACCGCGCCCGGCCACACATTTGTGTTTTAAATAATCAACTCACCACAGGAGTAGTCGGGGATTGCCACGTGGATGATTGTAGCTTCAAAGTTCTGTATTCTTTCCTGCATGTTTATGTTTACTTCAGTGAGTGCATATTCTGGTTATTTTAAACGTCATCCTCCACGCTAGTAGAGTAGAGGATAGACCTGAGACGAGGAAGTCCGTTTGAAGGGTGTGGAGGGGAGCACGAATTCAGTTTTGCTGGCTTGAATTTTAAAGCTTATTATCTTATCTGCTGCATTAATTAGATCAAAGGCCACCCTTCTGGGCTGGAATTTAAATTCACTCAGACTTGATGATGAAAATAAAAGACCATCAGTGTTAGCGTCGGCTTTCTGACATCATGCGTTGGCCAAACTTCATGTGGACACCAGGCAGCCCAGTGCATTTGCCAACTTTAAACGGACGCCAGGGGGCAGGCGTGCTGTTCTTCCTGCCCGGAGGCTGACGACCTGTTTGAGGCTAACCAAGAGCTCGTCTTCGGAACGTCCGGACTTGTAGCGCTAAACTGCCCGGTGCTCAACAGAAGGCCAGAATGGCATTCTCCTTTCAAATAAAATCTTGGGATGCTTTTTATGTGTTCATAGTCATTCTCGGCCTGCACTAGGGTTTGCTTGCTAGTTTTTGCTCTGGAACCTGAGTTTATGATAGAAGGGAGCCAGCACCTCGGATGGCAAAGGGCTGCCAGAAGGGAGTGGGAAACTTGATAGCAAGGAAGAAGCAGCACACGGGCATGGACATTGACTGATGCATGCTCGTTTTGCATACGGCCACCAATGGCGCACACCCAGCAGGCTGGATTATGGTGGGAGGTGGTCACGGAGCGCTGGAAGTTCCTGATGATCTGAATCATCCGGGTGGAAGAGTGTGGTTCAGAGCTCAAATATATTTGCTATTTCTGCCTCCTTACGCTTAGTAGTTTAGAAACATTTCTACCTGCAGTGACTAAATAAAGATACAGGCAAAGCATCCATATGTAACAGGAGCAGCTATAACTTGTTTTTTTTTCTTTTTCTTTTTTTTTTTTTTAAGTTCCATTTACATGGAACTTATCATCCTGAGAAACTTAATCATGGGTGTGTTTCTCTTTTATCCACATGATCGTTTGGTGAGTGACCACTATTATCAGTACACTTCCTCCCTTTTAGATCAGAAGAAAACTTCTCCAGGTTATTCTCCAGGTTAATAGAAGCTAAGACCACTCTGCTATTCATTGTAACAGTTTTTAAAAGATAGTTCTGTAATTAAATTTGTTTTTTAAAAAGTTTCTCCCCTGCTGATTTTTCTTTAAACATGGCTTTAAAGGGTATGATCGATTTAGTAATGAGGAGGTTGTTGAAGACTGGCGTATTCAGTGTAATCCCTTTCTCAGTAGGGGCTGCTGGAGTCTTCTGCCGAGAAGGGCCCTGTGCCCGTGTCCTGTGGAGGTGAGAGCCCCCTGGATGGGATCCGCCTTAGCCAATCAGATAGGACAGCCGTGCTCACCTTAATAAGAGACGAGGTAAAAGCTCTCCTGTTCAGTCTGCTTATCACTCCATTTCTTTGGATGGCCACGTACCAGACGGTAGATTACATCTCTGCTGGCTCCAGTTATCCCAGGCTGGAAGCTCTTATTTCCTGCAGCTTGTTTAGGTCATAAAACAATGTGGCAATGGCGCTGAAGTCCTGACATTCTGGTCTCTAGGGAAACATGCTGACAACCGGAAATATTCTTTAGAATTTTGTACCTTTCTTTATCTTTCACATTTTAAGTGTTTACATTTGCCAGCTTTGCTCGCATATGTAACTAAATCAGTGCTTTTATTTTACAGAGGATATATGCTCATGCCTAGACATTTAAAAATTTTTTTGTAGTAATACACAGTTGTTTCCTACTTTCATCCTTTACTTTCCTACTTTTCATTCTTTAACTAAACAGTCAACCTCTCCAATTCCTGTATTGAGTTTCTTGAACAGCTGTTGTTCAAAGCAGGTCACTGCTAGGCCTCTCCTGGTTATCTGAAAAATATGAAAGACACTTCCATGTACCACTAATCAGTTACCACCCTCTTCTATTTCTGTGCTGTATTTTGCATGTTTGGTTTGTATGTTTCTTGACGATTCCACCTGTTCTTAAAGGCAGATGTGGCAATATTTTTACAGTATGTTGCAACTGGATAAGCAGCTCAGCTATGGGTCTTTTAAAGCTTTATAAAATAGCATTAAGTTGGTAATGAGAGATATCAGCTAGTCCCATTTTCACTTGGGAGCAGTGGTAAGGAGGCCCACCAAAACCTTTTTTTTTTTTTTTCCTTTGGAAACAAGATCTTACTCTGTCACCCAGGCTGAAGTGCAGTGGCACAATTATAGCTCATTGCAGTCTTGAACTCCTAGGCTCAAGAGATACTCCTACCTCAGCCACCTGAGTAGCTGGGACTACAGGCATGCACCACTGTGACTGGCCAAAAGCTTGTAAATGAGAAAAATGATTTTATCGTTTTTTGGGGAGTAAATTCTGAAATGACTACTTAATGGATCAAAGTAAACAGGTGCCTTGTTACCTGAAGCAGACAGGGTACCTTATAGGTGCTTGAGATCCTGATAAATATAAAGAATCTAGCAATTATAGGAGAGAGGCCCGGCCATGGTATTACGGTAAGAGGAGAGCCGTGGCTGCCCATCCAAGCACCTGCCCAGGGAAAATGGAGTTCGAGGCAATGAATTTAGAGTATTTCCTTCCAGTTAGCAAGTGCATCCAAACTACCAGTCTGGTTTCTTGGTTGACAAGCAAGACTTTATCCGTGGTGACAGCTGTTATAGCTAGATATACAGTAGCTAGCTCAGGACATGTGAGTCCCCTCCTTCTGACTCCATTGTTATGAAGCTGTCAAAAATCTCTGTAGAAAGAGAATGTGCTGCTCATGCCAACCTGCAATGTTTTGATTTTGTGACAGTTTCTTTCTCATCCTAACTAAAGCGGATGGCCTGGCATCAGCTGTGATTACACGGCCTTGGTGAGGGTGAGTACCTGCCGGTAAGATGGCTCTGTTCTTGGTGTCTGTCACAGTCAGGGTGTTGGCCTGCAGAGCTGGGAGCTAGACCCTGGACCAAGGTAAAGGTCACGGAGGCTGTAAATACCACTTGGAATTTCTGGGAGATGTTCTACTCAGTTTTCTTCTGGCGTCTACATCCCAGCATCCTGTGTGTCTGGGAGTCCACTTTTCCAAATATTTACAAGCATTAAATGTTGAGGTTTATATTCCTAATAGAAACAAACTTTGTGAGAGTAATCCTTATCTTTCTGGTTACTTTTCCACAATTTATTACTCTTTGTTTAAGTTAGTATAGAAGCCTTCGGCTCTCTGTAAGTTACTTCTCTGTGCCTTCATTTTCTTTGTGAGAGCTCCCATGCACATGTCAATCAAATCTGCGTTATTTTCTCCTGTCACTTTGTGTGATGTCAGTCCCAGGTGGAGACTCCAGGAGCGGGGAGGAAAATCTATCTTCCCTCCAGTACTGATGGAAGAAAATGACTACCTGAAGCTCTCCATCATGATACTTATGGGTCAAAGCAATGCCACCTTCTGTTGACCAGAGGATATTAAAAGGGCAAGACCCTTAGAGATTTTGATCTAGTTCTGCTCTGTGATTTTATGAATGAAAGTCATAAATAGTAAAGTGACCATCCAAGGCTACATGGTGACTTGCAGTGGCAGGATTGTTACTTAGCGATTCTTGTTTTTTTTTTTTTTTTTTTTTTTTTTTTTGAGAAGTCTTGCTCTGTCACCCAGATTGGAGTGCAGTGATGCGATCTTGGCTCACTGCAATCTCCACCCCCAAGATTCAAGCAATTCTAATGTCTCAGCTTCCCAAGTAGCTGAGACTACAGGTGTGCACCACCACTCCCAACTAATTTCTGTGTTTTAAGTAGAGATGGTTTCACCATGTTGGCAAGGCTGGTCTTGAACTCCTGACCTCAAGTAATTGCCCACCTTGGCCTCCCAAAGTCCTGAGATTACACGTGTCAGCCACCATGCCTGGCCGTTACTTAGAGATTCCTTCCACCCTGTCACTTTACCTTTCTTGATGTCTGTAAGAAAAATAAAGGAGGCTGAGGTAGGAGGATCACTTGAGTCAAGGAGTTTGAGGCCTGTCTGGGCAACGTAGGGAGTCCCCTTCTCTGCAAAAAATACAAAACTTTGCTGGACATCATGGCACATGTCTGTAGACCCAGTTACTCGGGAGGCTGCGCTGGGAGGATTTCTTCAGCCCAGGAGGTTAAGGCTGCAGTGAGCTATGATCTCACCACTGCACTCCAGACCGGGTGACATAGTGACATCCTGTCTCTAAAACATAAATTAATAAAAATAAAAATTGTATCCTTAAGCTTTACTCGTTATCATGATAAGTAAATTGGTGTCTATGTAAATGGCGCCCCCTGGAGTTGTGCCCTGACTTGCCCACGTGGCTGCTCACGTGAGCCCTGGTTATGGGACGTGTTTTAAAACAGAGAGACAAAGAGTCTGTATAAGGAAATCCAAATCATATTAGACAAAGCTTTCAATAGCAATGTCAGAAAAAAAAAATGGAGCGATTACTCTTGTACACCTAGTAGAAAGAAGGCTTGAGATCTCAGTGGCAGAAGAGAACTTCACTGGCCTGCTTTTCTGACCATGGCTGCCAGGCTCCCGTCAGCCAGGCAGTGAGAAAGCTGTGCTCACCTTTGCTTGACCTTGATGCTGGTCCTCTGCCCCACTCTGCATCTGTCTTGCTGGTTCCAAGTCTCCCTTGCCAGGGCTGCCCGGCCTCCCTGTAATTGGCTCCTGGGAACAACAGTGATGACTTCAGATGGGCTCCCCTGAAGCTCAAATGGGCTTCATCCAGCCTAGTTGGCCTCACCTTAGCTACTGCCTAGGGAAAGTAATTTAAGAAGTGGGAATTTCAGAATGTTGGGCTAATCCTTTTTTTGGTGGGGCAGGGTCTTGCTGTATGGCCCAGCCTGGAAGGCATTGGCGTGATCACAGCTCCCTGCAGCCTCCACATCCCAGGCTTAAACCATCCTTCCATCTCAGCCTCTTGAGTAGCTGGGACCACAGGTGCGTGCCACCACACGTGTTTTAATTTTTTGTAGAGAGACAGTCTTCTATGTTGCCCAGGCTGGTCTCAAAACCCTGGGCTCAAGAAATCCTCCTGCTGTGGCCTTCCAAATTGCTGGGATTGCAGGCATGAGCCACCATGCCTGCTCAGGGAAATCCTTCAACAAACAGTAGAATCAGTTTGAATATTAGTTATTGAGAAATGATAACTTAGTGGGCTAGAGACCACTAAGGGTTGGGAGTTTATGAAGGGAACAGAATAGGAATCAGTGTGGACACTTGAAAGAACTTTTCTCAAAATATGAAAATAATTTTGCAGGGGCATGTTTACTCAAAAAGCAATCTAGAGAAGAAACAGCCTACATACCGGAATCAAAATGTCACTTAATTCTCAGAGAGAATGAGTTCAGAGGTTAAAAGGAGAGGGATACTTTCCAACTATTAAATGTATTTTGAAAGGCCCTTTGGGTTTAAATTGTATTCTGAAAGAACACAGCCCCTTACTTGGGGGGTGGGGAGTATCTTTGCAGATGCAAATAGAAGGGTCAAGAAGCTCACCACTCAGAATGGGGGTGGCAGCAGGTGAGGGCGGGGAGAGGGAAGGGCACAGAGGGGTCAACCAGAAATACTCCATCAATGGTAGTTTCAGCCCATAAATTTAGCCAGACTTTAAGATCAACCACTGGGAACTGGAGAACTTCCCCCTAGGGCTGCTTCTGTTTATCCTGCTTTCCTCGCTATTGGTCTTCGCAGGGAGTGGTATCACTAGAAGAACTTCGGAAGCAGGTCCAGATTTCCTAAGTTCTTCAAGTTGGTTTGCAAGAGTCATAAACAAACTCTGAGTGGGCAGTTTTAGTAAGTGTGCCGCCAGAGCAGTGAAGGAAGTGGAAATTGTAACTGCCCAATTTCAAGCAGCTAGCTGGTCACTGCAGGAAAGGGGAACCAGGGGTCCCGATTCCCAGTCTTGTCCGTTTATTATAGACTTGATCCTATGGTCTGAAAGTCAACTTCGTAAGTATAAAAACAGCTTCAGAAGTGAAGTTGACTTACATATGAAGTGCAGAATGAGATGTCTCGTTTTCCCAGGCACCACGCAAAATCTGGATCTCCCAGCAACTTGTCACCATCTGAAGTCACCAAATCAAAAGGGAATAAGAAAGATGCTCCTACCTAGTTGGGAAGGAAGAGGAGTCTTGGGGACCTGGGGGCCTAGGGACTAAGGAGCTGGCTGGTAGGCAACTCAAAGCTACTGTCATTTCGGGAGATTCTTACTTTCTGCAAAACCTCCAACATCCTGTCCCTCCCGCAGGATGGTGCCTCAGGTTCTACCTCTAGAGCTTCCTTTGTTTGCTCCTGGACACACCTTTGTCACTGTGCTTTAGGACAGCAGTCCCCAACCTTTTTAGCACCAGGGACCAGTTTTGTGGAAGACAATTTTCTCACAGACTGGGGGATGTGCGAGGGATGGTTTCAGGGATGGTTTCAGGATCCACCTCAGATCAACAGGCATTAGATTCTCATAAGCAGTGCACAACCTAGATCCCTCGCAGGAGCAGTTCAAAATACGGTTTGTGTTTCTGTGAGAATCTGATGGAGATGCTGATCCGACAGGAGGTGGAGCTCAGGTAGTAATGCTTGCTGGCCTGCTGCTTACCTCCGGCTGTGCAGCCTGGTTTCTTTTTTTTTTTTTTTGGAGACAGAGTCTCACTCCATCACCAGGCGCCAGGCTGGAGCGCAGTGGCGCGACCTTGGCTCACTGTAACCTCCGCCTCCCGGGTTCAAACAATTCTCCTGCCTCAGCCTCCCGAGTAACTGGGACCACAGGCGCATGCCACCATGCCCGGCTAATTTTTTTGTGTTTTTATTAGAGACGGGGTTTCACCATGTTGGCCAGGATGGTCTCAATCTGTTGACCTCATGATCCACCCTCCTCGGCCTCCCAAAGTGCTGGGATTACAGCAGCCTGGCTTCTAACAGGCCAGTCTGCCACTCAGGGAGTGCAGACCCCTGCTTTAGGACAACAAAAGGCAGGAGAGTTTATTTACTGCAGTTGCCTTAAAGGGAACACTGGTCATCCCACCCACCCCCTGTCCATCCCTGCCTCTTATCTTCACCTGAAACATATTCCTATGCAACTTTTTCCCTGTGGTTTTGTGTCCCAAATCTCCCAAGCGTCGGAGGCTTTGGAACCAGAGCAACTCCATCTTGAATAGGAGCTGAGTAAAATGAGGCTGAGACCTATTAGGCTGCATTCCCAGGAGGTGAAGGCATTCCTGGTCACAGGATGAGATAGGAGGTCAGCACGAGACGCAGGTCAGAAATTCCTCGTGGATAAAATACGCTGCAGTAAAAAAGCTGGCTAAAATCCACAAAAACCAAGACGGTGACGAGAGTGACCTCTGGTCCTCTTCACTGCTACACTCCCACCAGCAACGTCAGGAAGTTATCCTATATGGTCTAAAATGGGGTGGCGTGAATAACAATCCACCCCTAGTTTAGCATATAATCAAGAAATAACCGTGAAATTGGGGAACCGACAGACTTCAGGGCTGCTCTGCCTGTTTTCCTAATCAAAGAATGGGAGTAGCCATTCTTTGTTCTGTTAAAATTTTAATACATTTGTGTTCACTTTATGAGATTCCCTTGAACTCTTTCTTGCACAAGATCCAAAAACCCTCTCTTGCGGTCTAGATCAGGACCCCTTTCTGATAACATGAGTAAGGACTGCTGAAGTGTGTGGTCGGTTACCGCTGAGTCTTCAGCAGTTTTTATTCACTCAGTAAACCTTTACCAAGCTGCTTCTGCAATCCCAGCAGCATGGGGAATATTAGGGATTTAGGAGACCAGACCCAGTCCCTCCATAGCCCAGCAGGGGAGTCTGAGAATAAACCACCAATGCCACAACAACTCTGGTCCTGAGGGTTTGTCGGGGGTTCAGACTGTGGCCATGGCAGCCAGCAGAGGGGAGACAAGGGAGGTGTACTTTCCTTGGAGATCTCAGGGGAGACAGCCCCGTGGATAGGATGCAGGTGAGAGGGAACAGGAAGGACACTCTACATCAAGGGAAACCACATGCCGAGGAGCAAGGTGAGAGAGGGCATTCTGGGAGATCGGGAGA
Organism: Saimiri boliviensis; assembly: GCF_048565385.1. Taxonomy (NCBI): domain Eukaryota; kingdom Metazoa; phylum Chordata; class Mammalia; order Primates; family Cebidae; genus Saimiri; species Saimiri boliviensis. The sequence continues at coordinate 102,644,095 of NC_133458.1, read as the reverse complement.
AGCAGGAGGCAAAGTTGAAGAGGCAGGCAGCGGTCAAACTGTGGAGGAACCATAAGCCATCACAGGCATCTGAGCAGAAGACTGGGATGATGTGGTTTCTGATTTAGAAAAATCATCTGGGGCTGCAGTGAGGAGAACAGATGGGTGGAGAGGTGAGTCTAGACAAATTAGATCAGGATCCCTACGTTTGGTTGCCCCCAAATTAAATCTCTCAGCAACCTTTGTCTCACTTCCATAGTCTCTAAATTCTAGAGAAACTGGGCCTTTGCTGAGATGGGGGCAGCAATCCTCTGAGAAGAATTCTCTGAGGGGCCTCTCCACAAGTCTCTTTACTCAGAATTGTGAGTCAATTTCCTGGACTTTTCTTAAACCCCCAAATCAAGTTCCCGGTAGGAGAGCCTGAGACGTTGCTAACACACGCTGGGACAGCGGTTCTCCAGGTGCGGCTCCAAATCATTAGGAGCAGCAGCATTGCCTGAGAACCTTAAAGTCTCATCTTCTTGAGACCTACTTTTAACCTGTTGAACCAAAAACACGAAGGCCCAGCTACAGTGGGTTTCTCGTAGCTTTTGTTTTAGAGACAGTATCTCGCTCCGTTGCCCAGGCTGGAATGCAGTAATATGATCACGGTTCACTGCAGCTTCCAGCTCTGGGGCTTAAGTGATCCTCCTACCTCAGCCACTCAATTAGCTGGGCCCACAAGGGCACCACCATACCCAGCATAGTGACAGGTTTTCACTTTGCAGAGATGGGATCTCATTATGTTGCCCAGGCTGGTCTCAAACTCCTGGCCTTGAGTGATCCTCCCGCCTTGGCCTCCCAAAGTGTTGAGATTACAGGCATGAGCCACTGTGCCCAGCCCCAGCTAGTATTTTAACAAGCTCCACGGCTGGGTGCCGTGGCTCATGCCTGTAATCCCAGCACTTTGGGAGGCCAAGGTGGGTGAATTACCTGAGGTTGGGAGTTCAAGACCAGGCTGACCAACATTAAGAAACCCTGTCTCTACTAAAAATACAAAAAATTACCTGAACATGGTGGCACATGCCTGTAATCCCAAGTACTCAGGAGGCTGAGGAGGGAGAATCACTTGAACCCAGGAGGCAGAGGTTGCAGTGAGCTGAGATTGCATCATTGCACCCCAGTCTGGGTAACGAGAACAAAACTCTGTCTCAAACAAAAAACCAACAAACAAAAAAACAAGCTCCAGGTGATTCTGATTCGAAGTTAAAGTTTGAGAACAGCTACCTCGTGGTAACAGAAACTTGGATGAGCTATATAGGAAACTGATCACCAGGCTTCTAACATTCTATCTTTATTTTGTTTCTTTAAGAGAGAGCAAAGTGTCCAGCCTAATCAAAGTCACCAACAAGCAACTTAGATGTTCTATGTGACAGGCTGAGTTCGGTGGCTCATGCTTGACATCCTAGGACTTTGTCATACTGAGGTGGGTGGATTACTTGAGCCCAGGAGTTCAAGACCAGCCTGGGCAACATGGTGAAACCCCATCTCTACAAAAAAATTTAAAAAATTAACCAGATGTAGGGGTGCATGCCTGTAGTCTTAGCTATTTGGGAGGCTAAGTTGGGAGGATTGCTTGAACCCAGGAGGACATGGAGGTTGTAGTGAGCTGAGATCATTCCGCTGCACTTCAGCCTGGGCAACAGAGCGAGACGCTGTCTCAAACAACAACAAAAGGTTTCGAGGGACAGATACAGAACGGTTATAATTATGATTTATTTGATAATCTGGAAAACTATTTATTTATTTATTTATTTATTTATTTATTTATTTATTTATTTTGAGACGGAGTTTCGCTCTTGTTACCCAGGCTGGAGTGCAATGGCGCGATCTTGGCTCACCGCAACCTCCGCCTCCCGGGTTCAGGCAATTCTACTGCCTCAGCCTCCTGAGTAGCTGGGATTACAGGCACGCGCCACCATGCCCAGCTAATTTTTTGTATTTTTAGTAGAGATGGGGTTTCACCATGTTGACCAGGATGGTCTTGATCTCTTGACCTCGTGATCCACCCGCCTCGGCCTCCCAAAGTGCTGGGATTACAGGCGTGAGCCACCGTACCCGGCCGAAAACTATTTTTATAAATATATTTGCACTGTACTTTCTGGACAGTGGGAGGAAATAAATAAAAAAGACATAAGGTTCCTTCCTCCAGTAGGATTCTGCATCATCACCAGTTACAATTATCATCATCAATCATTGTCATTATCATCACCATCTTCAAAAAACATATTTAATGATAATGACAGTCACTGACAAGAATCCACATCTGAGATCCACAAGGGCTTTCTGAGAACTAATTTCGTACCGAGCTCTCTGCCCACAACTGATTTGCTGTCTGGCGGAGTCAGAACTTGAACACAAGAAACAATCAGTCACACAGAACAGCAGATAATTGTGGGCCAAATCGTTCTGAACTTACTTTATTTTCCTATAAGAAAGATTTCTGGTTTATACTTTGGCTTTTTCTGAAGACAGTTTAAACTTTTATTCATTTCCTTCATTTTCTGATGCAGTATGTAAAATGTATTCGTGACAAACCTGTTCAGATGTGCTCCATTTAAAAACTCAATTAAATGTTGAAATTATGTGAACTAATCATGTTTTATTAAATTCACAGTGAAAGTAATCAATTAACTTCATTAGTTATCTCAGGAATATATGGTATTAAGATTTCTTGCTTGTGGCCTACTTAATTAATGATCAGGAGTAGTTTTGAAATATGAAAGGCTTTCATTTTTAATTTTATTTTTAAAATTTATATATAATACACATATTTGTGGGGTACAGGTGATTTTTGTATAATTTGTAAAGATCAAATCAATGCAATTGTGATCTCTATCACTTTAATATTTAGGAAGACTTTCCTTCTAATTTATTTTAATTTTTTTCAGAATATAAACAGGTTAGAAAAACCTGTTATCTTACACATTTTAAATATACTATATGTATGTTCTAAGCCTTTCTTTCTGTACTGATAGCCTATTTGTTTACATTTCAGTTCCATTGTGAGAATTTAACAGAAAGAATTCTTTGAATATCAAAATGAACAGTTTTCTGTAAAAGTAAAATCATTTTTTTTCCCTGATAGGTGTGTTAGAAGAAGCCAGGTGTTTCTGGCATTGACTCACTGATTGAGCACCTAGAAGTGAGAATAAAGGTAAGTCTGTTTTTACTTAGCCACTGTGACATTTATTGTAGCTAGCTCCCAAAAGACTCCTCCAGTTTTTTCTTTTCTTTTCTTTTTTTTTTTTTTTTTTGAGACCGAGTCTCACTCTGTTGCCCAGCTGGAGTGCAGTGATGCAATCTCAGCTCGCTACAACCACTGCTTCCTGGGTTCCAGCGATTTTCATGCCTAATTCTTGTGGCTCAGCCTTCCATGTAGCTGGGAATACAGGCATGTGCCACCATGTCGGCAAGGATGATCTCAATCTTCTCACCACATGATCTGCCTACCTCAGCATCCCAAAGAGCTGGGATTACAGGTTTGATTCACCACGCCTGGCCTCCTCTAGTTTCTTAATATCTTTTTCAAGAATTCTCAAACACCAGAGGATAATTCACCAATATCCTGAAAGGAATTTGTCCGATTTTTGCTAGCAACTCCAGCCAAGTCAGAGTTACCATGCCAGGTAATTAAAGCAGACTTTTACATGAATTACTTCTATCAGCAAATCTGTGAATAAAATTTTACATTCTTAAAGTGTTTTTTGGGGGGTTTGCTTTATTTTCCTTTTTCATGCAAGGTATAATTTAATTATGGGTCGTAACATTGATCTACTTCTGAAATGGTTAGCCAAAAAGAGATGCAATGCTAGCCTTTTTTATTGTCTGTATCTCATGTAGCAGTTTGTGAATAATGCATGGAAATCACAGCAGTTTTTAAAATGTCAGTATTTGTGCATTTGCAGTGTGTGGGCCAGTCAGTGGCAGATAGTTTTACTTATGTTTACTGTAGCATTTCCGATTTTAAAGACCACAGTACTCATTTTCTCCTAATAAACTGTCGTGAATTATTGTAGTAATAAAATCATTAAATTATAATTAGGTTTAACTAAATACTTACTAGCAGGAATAAGACTAACAGGGATCCTTCTTTAGAAACTTCTACACAAAAATGAAGAATCCCCGGGCTATATTCTAATATATAGATTGATAGTTTCTTTTATGAGGAATGTAAATATGTTCCCTTCTTTTATGTATCTAAGTTCCATTTTGATCATGTTTTGTAATAAACTCCAAGTGACCGAACTGCCAGTTGCTTCTAAAAGAAAGGTGGTGGTTAGCCATAGCAATTAAATTTAATCCAAACAGGTGGTTTAATTAGGCGGCAATTGGTGCTTTTTTATTTCAGTGTTTGAACTTCGCGGTGCTGATCTTTCTCGTTTGGATCTTCGATACATTAACTTCGAAATGGCAGTCTTGTACATGCAAATCTTTGCTGTGCAAATCTTGAATGAGCTGAGCTCTCTGGATCAGTGCTTTACATATTATCTTAGGCTACAAGAGAAAACTAAATTTTTAGTTTATTGAACAGTCTCAAAGAGTCTTTGAGACAGGAATTATAACTGTCTTTTACTGGAGCTTTTACTTGAAAACAGATGATTATGTTGCTATAAGACTGAAGGGCCCAAAAGTGAAATGAATTGATTTTACAGATTTGATATCCTTTATTAAACATAGACCTGAAAGGTTTAGCAACTAAGAAGAAATTAAATCTTGGAGTTAGTTCTTGATCCCCTCAATATACTGTACTTTATTTATCAAGACTCATACTTTCAGCAAATTATAAAGGTAAAGCTGAAAGGAATCGTTGAAATCTATTCAACCTCATTTCTGGAATGGGAAAATGTTAGTGCTTAAGAAGTATTTGACAGAGATATGTTAAAAGAAACATGGAATGCATCAATATGTGGAAGCTGACATCTCAGTGGCTTCTCTTCTCTCTCTACATATATGTATATTTATGTGTATATATGTATTTATGACACTTGTTTTTATACAAAGTTATAAATATGCAGACCAACATATGAAAGACATATGTAGACCAGCATATGCAGATCAACAATGAAATCTCTTAATTTTTTACAACTTTAAGTTTCTTACCACCAAGGCCCGTGTCTGCATGTCTTTTGCATTAACAGCATCTTGCTTTTGGTAGTCATTTATTGAATAATTTTGGTTTTACTCATTAGCTGCAGCTTACTTTTCCATGATGCCTTTGATCAGAGCTAGTAATGAAATCTACTAATATACATTTTAGTTAATTTTATTGTCCATATTTTGTCTTATCATGAAGGGTCAAGTTAGTAGCAAAACAGGCAAAAAACTAACAGCATTGAAAAAGAGTTTGAAGAACTTACTGTTTAAATAGTGCAATATCAAGAGGCAGCTTCATTTGTGTTAAGAAAAAAAAGACTTGTCAAAAATTCTGAAATAAATAAACACAATTTTTAAAACTCCTGGCTGAGTGTGGTGGCTCATACCTGTAATCCAAGCAATTTGGGAGGCTGAAGCAGGCAGATCTCTGAGGTCAGGAGTTCGAGACCAGCCTGGCCAACTTGGCAAAACCCCGTCTCTACTAAAAATACAAAAACTAGCGGGGTGTGATGGTTTATGCCTGTAATTGCAGCTACTTGTGAGGCTGACGCACGATAATTACTTGAACTTGGGAGGCAGAGGTTGCAGTAATTTGAGATAGCACCATTGCACTCCATCCTGGGTGACAGAGTGAGACTGTCTCAAAAAAATAAAATAAAATAAAATATAAATAAATAAATAAAAGAACCCTTAAGCCATGTATTTTCTACAGTTTTACTTTCTGCTTTGTATCATGCATCGTGATTTAGCTACTCAGGGTTGATAATGTTTAGCAACGGTTGGTGCAGAAAGACACAACAAGCATCTTGTCCGTGTTTTGTAGCTAAACAATGCCTTTACATGCTGGCATTCGTATTCTGACCTCTGACTTGAAGGCATCCTAGAACATCAAGAATTTCACTTAGTAAAAGATTCCTACAGCAATAAGGAGAGAAAATCCATGCCCCTAACAAGTGAATGCCTTCCTTACTTCCTTGCCTATACATTTTGATGGTTTCAGTATCATGCATAGGCGTGTTTATAAACATAGAAATAGAGATGTCAGCCCGGGCGCAGTGGCTCATGCCCGTAATCCCAGCATTTTGGGAGGTCGAGGCGGGTGGATCACGAGGTCAAGAGATTGAGACTGTGGCGAAACCCTGTCTCTACTAAAAAAAAGAAAAAATTAGCTGGGTGTGGTGGCACGCACCTGTAGTCCCAGTTACTTGGGAGGCTGAGGCAGGAGAATTGCTTGAACCTGGGAGTCGGAGGTTGCAGTGAATTGAGATCGCGCCACTGCACTCCAGCCTGGCACCTGGCAACACAGTGAGACTCTGTCTAAAAAAAAAAAAAAAAAAATAGAGATGTCATCGTTCTGATTCTCCCAACATCTTTATGATGTTTCGTGTGAAATGAGTGAGGTATTGTTAATTTGCATTTGCTTTTTCAAAAACAGTTCAAAAATATTTCTTCACAATGTTCCCAATTCTTACTGGGTTTAATTAGAAAAGGCTTTATTGTAAACAGAATATAATTGATTATGAGTGTGTTGAATTGAGCCTTTTCCCCTTTTCTATTTTCTTTCTTTTACTGTTTGAGTTAATTTTAACAAAATTATGAACCTTATGACCACGACTTTTCTCTTTTCTTTACAGTGTGCAAATCTCCAGGTAGCCAAGATGCTCTGTTCTAATGCAGAAGCAGCACCCCTGAAAGTGTGTAATTTTGAGGATCCTTCTGGTCTTAAAGCCAATTTAGAAGGTGAGATCCTATCTGTAATCTCAGCACTTTGGGAGGACAAGGCAGGTGGATCAATTTGAACCCAGGCATCACTCACTCTTGCCTGACAACAGAGCAAAGACCCAGTCTCAAAAAAAAAAAAAAATCACACTAAAATGATTCAATGATTACACTCAATCATTCTACAATATACACAATATAAACACATTTTTCCTTGTTTAGCCAAGAATACTCTCAATATGAGAACAATAATGCAAAAGCGTGCTAAATGCTAGACTCATGCTAAAACATGAAACAAAATATCACTTTTAACTTATGTTGAAAACTTGATTATTTCAAGCAGCATGCAAAACATTACATTTTGTTTGTTTTCTTCTAATCATCCTTATTTTTAAAAGATATTCCTTAACCTCAAATTTTCAACAAATGTTGAAAGTTAATTTTTATGCTCCAAAGAGCATTCACAAGGTCTTTCTCTGTTCATCCTCTCAACCCAATAATCTCATTCCCTATGTTGATAATATCTGAGATGTTAGTTTCAGGTGGCTGATTTTTAAAATTCTCATGGTAATTCAGACCTAGTTAAACTTTATTAGGTTTATTGTTTTTGTTTTTGCTTAACTCTGATCAGCCTGTTTTCATATTCAATTTTAGTTTTTTACTTAGATTTATCTTTTCTTTCTTTTAATAAACATGTTGTACGTACAACTTTGCTATTGCTTCAAATATGTGATTATATTTTCACATTTGTCATTTACTTACTAGAGTTGACTACTTATTATTGCTCTCTGTAATCTTTTCCTCTCTGGCTAAATTTGTCTATCCGTATTTCTTTAATTAAGGTGTTATTGGTCTTAAATGCTCTTAAATCTTAAATCTTTTATTTTTTGGTAAATGGCTATGTCTCCTTCAGTCCTGAAAAATGAGCATGCTCTTTTGGTTCATAACTATTCCCTGTCAGGACTCTGAGGAGTTCACCAGTTTCTGCCTTTTATTGCTGTTTGTTATTTACACATCAGGCTGCTGTGAACATCTCTTTGATTCTGGTAATGTGTATTTCCAGTATAATGTTGTTATGGGTATGGGTTCCTTTTTCTTTTTATTACTAGGAAGTTGTTTTGTTTGTTGTTTCGAGACAATCTCGCTTTGTCACTCAGGTTGAGTGCAGCAGTACCATCTGGCATGCCTGGCTAATTTTTTAATGATTTTAGAGATGAGATCTCACTCCGTTGCAGAGGCTGGCTGTGAACTACTGGATGCATGAAATACTCTTTCCTTGGCCTCCCAAAGTGCTGGGAGTACAGATGTGAGCCACTACACCTAACCTTTTTATTACCAGGGATTTGAATTTCCTCCTAAATGTAAAGACTGGTGACCCTCTTCAATTCACGGAAATTCCCACAGACGATCTCTCCGGTATTTTCTCTTCCCCTTGTCCTTCTCTTCCGTATTTCCCATCTCTTGTCTCTCTATTGTGCATGCTGGTTAATTATTTTAGAACTTTCTTCTAATTTGCTGAGTCTCTCTTCACATGCGTCTAATCTGCTGTCTCAGAATCCACTAAATTCTTCATTTCAGTAATTCCATTTTTATTCTGAATACTGTTCACTTTTCAATTTTACTTGATAATTTTAATATGAAGAACTAGTCTCTTACCATTTCCATTTTTCCTCTTATCTCTTTACACATATTGAAAGTGTGTTTTATATTCTAAATCAAAATCATTTCCAGTTGTTGCCTGGGAATGGGAAAGGCTGGGAGCAGTGGAAGGGAAAGAGAAACAAGGAAGTACTTAGAAATGATATGTGTGGCTGGGCACAGGGGTGCATGCCTGTAATCCCAGCACTTTGGGAGGCTGAAGCAGGTGCAGCACTTGAGCCCAGGAGTTCAAGATCAGCCTAGGTAACATAGGGAAACCCTGTGTCTAAAAAAAAAAAAAAAAAAAAAAAAAAAAAAAAAAAAAAAAAAAATTCAAAATGACCAGAGCAGGGTGGCCCACTCCTGTGATCCCAGCTACTCTACTCTGGAGACTGAGGTTGGAGGATCACTTGAGCCTGGGAGGCAGAGGTTGCAATGAGCCAAGATTGTGCCACTGCACTTCAGCCTAGGCAACAGAGAGAGAGACCCTATCTCAAAAAGAAATAAAGAAGAAAGAAAAAAGGAAAGAAAGAAAGAAGAAAGAAAGAAAAAAGAATGAAATAAATAAGAAGGAAGAAAGGAAGGAAGGGAGGATATATTTGTAATCTTGATGGTTGTAGTGGTTTCAGAGGTCTACGCATACATCAAAACCTACAAGTTGCACCTTTTCTTTTTCATTTATTTATTTTTAAAAGACAGAATCTCCCTCTGTCTCCCAGGCAGGAGTGCATGGAGTGCAGTGATGTCATCACAGCTCACAGCAGCCTCCACCTCCCGGACTCAGCGGTCCTCCCACCTCAGCCTCCCGAGTAGCTGGGACCAAAGTACATGTCGTAAGGCCCGGCATATTTTTATATTTTTCGTAGAGGTGGACATTTTTGCCATGTTACCCAGGCTAGTCTCAAACTCCTGGACTCAATCAGTTATCCATCCTTGGTCTCCCACAGTGCTGGGATTATAGGCGTGAGCAACTGTCCCCAGCCTGCACATTTAAAATGTGTGCTTTTCTGTGTATGTCAAGTAAACCTCAACAAAAGCTCCAAAAATTATTTAGCACAGCTGTCTATTTTTAATTAATAAGCATCTGTGCTAAATAAAAATATTTAGTGTAGGTGCTTAATCGGAGTGTTGTACTATGATTACATTGGAATATAATGTGATCACACTGGAATGCACTGTAATTACATTGGAATAAAATCATGGTACAAGACTCCAATAAATAAGTTATGAAGCAAAAATCCTGAGACACTATACCCTAAATGAAAAACAGATTTTATATAGATGTTGTATAGCACCTAGCTAATTTTACATAACTATTAATTTAAATTTCTAATGTCATTTTTGTATGTTTTCTATCCTTTTTCTTCTGTATGTTGATATAAACAGAAATCACTGAAGACTCCAGTGCTTCTAGGCTAATTCACTAACTCAGTGCCCTGCACATATGGCTTGTTAATAGTCTTCGTCCATCTTAGTGAAAACATAAGTTGTGACAATAATATTGAGATTCACTGGGTTTATCAATATTTTAACAGAACTTTAATGAACCTAATTACAGATTAGCAGGTAAATCAACCAGGCCACAGGCTTAATAAAAAGGAAAGCCCCTTCTGAAGGTTGATTCCAATACCTGTGTGCATTCATGCTCACAAATTGTAACTGAGCACATACTGTGTGCCAGATGTGGTCCTAGGTGCAGGGATGTACAATGCCCAAGTATTGCAGGTACCCGGATCTGGGCTTGTCAGAAGGTGCCTGCGATGTATGTGAGGAGACCTATCATGGGGGACACCCTGGAAAAGCCACCAAGATGGTCCAGTGCAATCAGTGAGGCAAACCCACGGGGAGGTGGGAAGTGAGAGCGGCAGAAGGAACCGAGGTCCCCAGGGATCCCAGAGTGGCGAGAAGCCCCTGGAGGGATGGGCTGTGGAGGGCCTGTGGGATAAAGCCAGGGTAGGCCGGTGGGTATGGATTAGGGTCAGGAAGAAATTAATCAGTGAAAACAAGCCTTTCAAGGAGTGCGTGGTCTGTGTGTGTGTGTGTGTGTGTGTGTGTGTGATTGTGTGAAGGACTGTGATGTGTGTGGGGTGTGGGTGGCTGTGTGTCTATGTGGAGTTGGTGAGTATATGCAAGGAGTTGTGTCCAGGAGAAGCTGCCACCTGGGAACGAGCTGCCTGCTGCCCCTGGGGAGAGCCACCTGTCCGCGGAGCCCAGCTGAGCTTGCAGGCAGTGTTGAGCTTCAGGACCGCTGGATGCTTTTTGTGGCAAAGTGACAAGGATGTAACAGCAAGAGGAGGAGCAGGGACCAGGCCAAGAAGCTGAGGTTCCACACCCCCTCCCGCTCCCCCACCCCACGGGGCCCCAGCCTCCCAACGGAGGTGCTGCTGCAGGAGTTCAGCTGCTGCGGAAAGGCCCCATGTTGCAGTGCCCAGCTGCAGAGCCCGAGCCGTGCACGCACATCTCCAAGGGGTCCATCTCTAGGAGTCTCGCTCCTTCAGTACTGGCTGCCTCCAGGAAGGACAGTGTCAACAAGACACCGGGAGCGCAGGCACTGCTGGCCGCACCCCGGCCTCGGGGCCTCTGGGAAGCCGCCTCCCACTGCCGCCAGCAAACATCAGTTCAGTGGTGCGCGCTGCAGGAACTCTGCTCCTGTGCCTGCTCACCTGCATCCAGTCCCGGTGCCAGCACAACGCCTTCCTGGAGGCCGTCCTGGGCCTGAAGAGCAGCGTCAAGCTCCTCCCCACCTTTGTGAGTGGTGACCTGGATCTGCAGATGGGGCCAAGGGTGTCCGTCTTCTTGGACAAGATCGGTGGCTCCCGCTCCAGCGGTATCCTGGGCTTCGGAGTGGCCACCACAGGGCCTTCTAACCAGGCAAATGGATCCAGTGTCTGGAGAGTGTTGGAGTGGCAGCGGCCACAAGCATAAGAAGCCCACCCAGAACTCCGTCCACACTCTGCCTACACTGGCCGCTGCAGCTCAGCCCAGAGACAGCCACTACAGGCAGAGGTGATGGACAGCTGGTGGTCCCAGAACCAGGTGTGATTTCAGGATATCTTTTAAAGGAGGAAAAGCCCTATTGGACTCTTATCCAGGAAATGGTCTGTGTGCCTGGAGCGCTTGCTTTGTCCCCAGCTGCAGACCTCGTTTTTTTTTTTTTTTCCCCCGGCCTGTTGGGAATCTTGCCCAGATGGCTTCCACATCTTTCCTGTGGCCCCACCCCCACCTTTTCCACCTTTCTTCCGGTTCTCACGGTTTTCAGGGAACACAGGGGGGAGCCCCTCCTGGAGGAGAGTCCGCTGCAGCGGACCCAGGGGCTGCCACTGGGAAGCAGCTGCATGTTCTCACTGCTCAAAGGAGCCCAGGCCGGATTGGGCGGCAGGGACCACTCCCCATTATATTCATCTGGGCTCTTCGGTCATGTCTATCAAGCGGTGAAAGACTGATACAAACAGACTGTGCTGTGTCCATGCAGTAGAACAGTCACTCAAAAGTAAAAAGCCCTTCTGCCCGTCTCCAGCCTCCACCTGTGCCACCAGTGACCGGCATCCGCACCAACTTCATCCCGCGCCGTCCAGGTCCAAGCAGACCTGTTGCACCCGAGCCCCGCCAGGCCAGTGCCAGGCGCTGTGGCCCAGCTGCCCTCTGCAGCCACCAAGCGCCTCCTGCCCTTCCACCACTGGGTGCGAACCGGCCAGGATGCGGGGTGCAGGAGGAAGCTGCGGGTGTCGTCAGACGCGGTTTCCAGCCCCAGGTCTGGAGGTCCCTGGCTTCCCAGTCCACTCTCATGTGGGCAAGAAGACGAAGAAAGCCACCCCCTCAGCAGATCAGCTGTCCCTCCTGGCGGCCCAGCCAGACAAGGCGTCCCGAAGTTCACCCTCTCTAAGCTCAGGTTGTGCAGGCCGTGGCCTGGTGCCCAGGATGTTGGGGAGCCCTGTGAACCGGAGGCAGAGAAGCCGTGGGGGCCCAGAAACACCACTGAGAAAGAAGGCGCCTCCTCCCAGCGCTTTCCGGATCCCACCCGGCCCGCCGGGGGCTGCTGCAGCCCAGATGTCGCGCAGTGTGGACACCGTCGCGCACACGCGCCACAACCGGTCCAAGACGGCGACCTTCGCCAAAGTCACGCAGGTGTCCAGGACATAATGCTCAAGTGCTTTGAGGAGAGCAATGTGGCCACCTCAGAACCCTGAGGCTGCCTTCCAAGTCTTCCTCCAGGACCACAAGGCGCCACCTTCAAGAACCGGGTCAAGCGGCGGAATTACCAGGCGCCATGGAGCCTGATCTGGACAAGGAGGCCGGAGGAGCAACCTCCAGCTCACATCTCGCTCCTTCTGTCTTCAGCCAGGAGATGGTGGCCCCAGTCAAGGAGCAAGAGGAGGCCTTCCGGGCCTCCCTGAGCCCTCCGTGGCAACACCCGCGCTTCCAAGTGGATGCGGTGCGGGACATTGAGCCAGCCGCGCGGCCCCAGCCACCCACCACCAAGCAGCTCACCGCCTCCCAGGAGGTGCTGGCCCAGGTTCACAGCCTGATGTCACCCAGAAGGGAGAAGCCTCCAGCCCCGCGACCCCCAGGCCAGCATTGCTGGTCACCTGCCTGCTATCCTTCCTGGGACCCTGCAGTGGGTGTCCCAGGACCTCCTGGAGCAGGTTCAGGCCAAGGAGGCACAGAAGCAGCTGGCGTAGGTGACATGGTGCCTGGAGCGGAAGCCCAGCCGCAGTGGCTGGAGCGGCTGGCCTGCGCGCTGTGTGGCTCTTTGTGTCTGAGCCATTGCTCAGTGTGGAGGTGGCCTGTGCTTAGATCACAGTGGGCCCCGGCGAGATGAAGAAGCACCTGCTGTTCCTGAGTTGCTGCTGGACTGACTCAACTCCACCATGTCCGCCCCACACCTGGACAAGGCCGCCGACCTGGCCGGCATCATTGCACGTCTGACCCCTACTGAGGAGGGTGTGTGAGCCCAGCAGCCACCTGATAAACACCGTCTGGAGGCTCGCCGGTCTCGGCCCATCCCAGTCTGTTTTATTCTCCTTATTAAATTGAGGCACTTTGCTCTTCCCTTCACGAGTGCCCCTGGGAGGCTGGACGTGAGCTGCAGGGTGCACTCCCCTAGGGTTTCCTGACCGTGGGTGGTGGGCCTGTCTCACAGGCCCATGTACGGCGTGTTTCTTTCTTTCTTTCTTTTGAGACGGAGTTTCGCTCTTATTACCCAGGCTGGAGTTCAATGGTGCGATCGCGGCTCACCGCAACCTCCACCTCCTGGGTTCAGGCAATTCTCCTGCCTCAGCCTCCCGAGTAGCTGGGATTACAGGCACGTGCCACCATGCCCAGCTAATTTTTGTATTTTTAGTAGAGACGGGGTTTCGCCATGTTGACCAGGATGGTCTCGATCTCTTGAGCTCGTGATCCACCCGCCACAGCCTCCCAAAGTGCCGGGATTACAGGCTTGAGCCACCGCGCCCAGCTGTACAGCATGTCTCTATTAAACTGGTTTTTGCTGCAGAAAAAGGACAATAAAATCAATGCATTATAGATAAGTGCAACGATATGGATGAATCACAAAATAATTTATGTGGAATAAAAGAAATCAGCCAAAATCATGCATAGTTTAACAATTCTATTTATATAAAATTATATATGCAATTGAAACTAATCTATTGTGACCTAAAGATGAACAATCGTGAACAGGTGATCTGGAATAAAAAGAGGAGTGGCAGGGAACGATTACAAAAGAATTGAAAAAATTTGGGGGAGACAGATATATTGAGTATCTTGATTGTGATGCTGTGTGGTGATGTATGCATATGTAAAAACTTATCAAAAGATACACTTCCAATATGCACAGTTTATTTCATGTCACTATACCTCAATAAGCCTATTAAAAAAGGAGTATCTCCCTACCAAGAAAAGTAAAAAGTATTAGCTAATGAGCACTACGATTTTTCCTGAGTTCGAAGTCCCTCAGATATTTTGTTAAATGAAACATTTCGTTCTTAATTTAATTCTCAGCTTGGTCGTTGTTGGTATATAGCAGTATTATTGATTTGTGTACATTGATTTTGGAACCTGAGATTTTATCAAATTCATTTATCTAGGAGTATTCTGAAGGAGTCTTTAGTGTTTTTTAGGTATCCAATGATATCATCATTGAACAGTGATAGTTTGACTTCCTCTTTTCCAGTTTGGATTCCTTTGTTATTTCTTTCTGTTTTCCGATAGCTCCGGCTGGGACTTCCAGTATTATATTGAATAGAACTGCTAAAAGTGGGTATCCTTGTCACGTTCCTGTTCTCAAGGAGAATGCTTTCAACTTTTCCCATTCAGTATGTTGTTGCCTGTGGGTTTCTCACATACGGCTTTTTTTTTTTTTTTTTTTTTTTAATTTTGATGTAACTTTGTTCTATGCCTAGTTTGTTGAGTGTTTATCATGAAGGGACACTGGAATTTATCAAATGCTTTTTCTGCATCTATTGAAATGATCATGTGGTTTTTACTTTAAATTCTGTTTGTGTAATGTTGCATTACATTTATTGACTTGTGTATTCGACACTTTTTAAAAAATTTGGCCACTTTGTCTGGCAGAACTGTAGTAAATTCATTTGTATACTTGTGTTATATTCCACTGAGAGGCTATCCCACAATTTAATTATTTGTTTTCTTATTTATGGCATTTGGATTATCTCATGTTCTTTTTGTTGTCAGAAACATTTTTATGCACCTCTTCATTTATCTTTGATATGTATCTGGGACTTACTAGATTCAGAATATAATGAAGAATCTGACTCTCATTTTTTTTTTTTTTAAAGCTAGTCAAGCAAAGCAGTGGGAATGAAGAAGGAACAGAGAAATCTGTAACTGGTTGTGATCAATTAGTTGTAAACACCACTGCACTCGGACTAGCCCTGGCTCCATATTTTTAAATGTTTGTCTGCTATTTTGATGTTTGAGGTTCCAAGCCCCACTCTCCCTCCTTCCTCTCAACCCCACATCTGGACAACTATGAAATAAGAAAGCCTGGGTGCTCCCTCCTCTGGTGGAAGAGGAAATTCAAGCCATCAATGAGAACCTTCACCCCAACATCAGCCCATAACTACCAAAAAAATCTCAAGTCTGTCTCCAATGAGAGTCTCTGTTGCAACACAGCTGGCACTCTTGCTAGTGCCTTGACACTCTGTCACTCTAGAGGCATTAGCCCCACCCATGCAGCTAGACAGGCCATGGGCACTGCCGCTGAGAATGCTACTGCCACTACTGGCACAATGAAATCCAGCTGCTCCTTTATCTCTGCACCAGGTACTCCTGATGCTCAGTCATAGGTTTCAGAACCCATTGGCGGAGCCTGAGTCAGGTGCCCTCACCTGGCTGCCAGGAGAACAGAGAAGGAGGATCTGCCCTCTATTCATTAGCAGCAGGAAGTTATTATTCCAGGATATATCATCTCATCCTCTATTGACAGCTCCAATCCTTATTTTTAGACAGTTCATGGAAGCAGGTAGGAACCTCTGGTGTATGTGTACCACATTTCCTTCATCCAGTCTATCAGTGATGGACACTTTGGTTGATTTCATGTCTTTGCTATTGTGAATTGTGCTAAACAGCACAATTCTAAAGAGGACATCAAAAGAGAACCAATTAAATACATCAAACTGAACAAAAATAAAAATATAACATATCTCACTTGATTTAACACAGACAAACTTATGCTGAGAGGAAAATGTATTTCACTAAATTTGTATGTTAGAAAAGTAGAAAACTCTCAAATAAAAATTCAAGCTATCATATCAGGAAAGAAGAAAATAGTAGCAAAATAAAATCAAAACATAAGAAAGAAAATAATACAGATAAGAGCAGAAATAAATGAAACAGCCAAAAGAAAACGACAAAGAAAAGCAAAGAAACAAAACTGGTTCTTTGAAAAGATCAAGGAAATTGACAAACCTTTACTGAGAATAACAAATAAAGAAGGGATGTCATAAATTACCAGTTTCGTGAATAAAATGGGCTATCCTTACAGACCTTGAAGACGTGAAATGATAATAAAGGAATGTCATGAACAACTCCACCCACATACATCTGATAACTTGGAGAAAATGACCAATTTCATGAAAAACAGAAACTACCACAAAACTCACCTAATCTAAAATAGATAACTTAATCGCCCTAAAACTTAAGGACATTTCAATTCTAATTTTGAAGACTCCTGAAAGAGAAAGCTCCAGGACAAAATGGTTTTACTAAAGAATTTTATCAACTGCTTAAAGAATTCACACCAATACACACAATAGAGAATTCACACCAATACGAACAATAACTTCTGAAAATAGAGAATCTTTCTCAATTCATTTTTATGAAGCTAACATGACTCTGATATCAAAATAGACAGTACAAAAAGTAAACTATAGTCCAATAATTCTCTTGAACATAGATACACTAATTCTTTTTTTTTTTTTTCTTTTTTTTTTTTTTTTTTTTTTTGAGATGGAGTTTCGCTCTTTTTACCCAGGCTGGAGTGCAATGGCACGATCTCGGCTCACTGCAACCTCTGCCTCCTGGGTTCAGGCAATTCTCCTGCCTTAGCCTCCTGAGTAGCTGGGATTACAGGCACGCGCCACCATGCTCAGCTAATTTTTTGTATTTTTAGTATAGACGGGGTTTCACTATGTTGACCGGGATGGTCTCATCTCTTGACCTTGTGATCCATCCGCCTCGGCCTCTCAAAGTGCTGGGATTAAGATGCACTAATTCTTAACAGCATTAGCAAATAGAACTCAGCAATATACACAAAGAATTACAGAGCACACCCCAGTGAAGTTTACTCCAGTGACCGCACACCTAGGCATTCATCCCACTGAAATAACTTAGTCCATGAAAAGATGGTATTGCATTGACTAGTACATGTATGCCTAGTACACGTATGCCATCTGATGACAAGTATAATCACCATTGTAATAAAACTTTGCAATCACCACAAAGCTCTCCTTTTTTCTACCTCTTCGTAATAACACAGCACCCTCTTTGCCACTCCAGCCCCCATGCACCATGCTACAGCCCAGCAACCACTTATCTGTCGCTTTTAAAAATCATTTTGTCACTTCAAGAATGTAATATAAATGTAATTATACAGTATGTAACCTTTTGAGGTTGGCTTTTATCACTCAGCATAATGCCTTTGAGACAATTCAAGTTCTTGCAAATACCAATGGCTCTTTGCGTTTTCTGGTTGAGTCACATTCCACAGTGTTGATAGTTTAACTATTCACTTACTCTAAAAAATGGTGGTGGTTTCCAGTTTGGGGCCTTTACAAGTAGAGCTGCTATAACATCGTACACAAACGTTTATAGCAGCTCTATATGTGCTCATTCCTTAATCATGAGTCCTCAATGAGACTTGCTATATTTAATGAACTTTTTGGCATCTTATATACCAGATAGTTACAAGGCTTGCTCAATGGTCTCAGGAAGCTCAATATTTTGTATGGCATCTGAATGCCAGTTCTGCCATGAACTAACCACGTGAGCTCTTCAAACACTAAAGAAATAAAAAGGATGGGACACAGTAGCCAAACACCTTATGTTCTCATTGTTAAGTAGGACGTGAACAATGAGAACACATGGACACAGGGAGGGGAACAACACACATTGGGGCCCTTGGAGGGAGGATGGGGAGGGAGAGCATCAGGAAAAATAGCAAATGCATGCTAGGCTTAACACTAAGGTGATGGGTTGATGGGTGCAGCAAACCACCATGGCACACGTTTACCTGTGTAACAAACCTGCACATCCTGCACGTGTACCCCAGAACTTAAAATTAAATTAAATTAAATAAATAAAAATTTTTTTAAAGCCTTAAAAAGTGTACTACTCATTTTTCAAGTATTTGAGACTTTGCTGTTATCTTTCTTTTTTTATTTTTAATTTGATGCCAT
This sequence comes from Saimiri boliviensis, assembly GCF_048565385.1. Lineage (NCBI taxonomy): Eukaryota > Metazoa > Chordata > Mammalia > Primates > Cebidae > Saimiri > Saimiri boliviensis. The sequence continues at coordinate 102,625,706 of NC_133458.1, read as the reverse complement.
TTTTGACTGGAGGATACATTCTGCAAATTTCAGTTCTTTTAAAATTCTTAATGTTTGTTAAAATCCAGGATACAGTCTACCTTGGTTTATGTTCCGTGGGCGCCTAAATGTTCTGCTGTGTTCTGCTGCCAGTGGGTGGAGCACTTTTTCTTTTTGAGGTGGAGTCTTGCTCTTTTGCCCAGCCTGGAGTGCAATGGTGGGATCTCAGCTCACTACAACCTCTGTCTCCCAGGTTCAAGCGATTCACCTGCCTCAGCCTCCAGAGTAGCTGGGATTACAGGCATCTGCCACCACACCTGGCTAATTTTAGTATTTTTAGTAGAGACGGGGTTTCACCATGTTGGCCAGGCTGGTCTCGAACTTATGACCTCACGTGATTTTCCCAGCTTGGCCGCCCAAAGTGCTGGGATTACAGACATGAGCCACCACACTCAGCCAGGAGTGAAGCACTGTATAAATGCCAGTGAGATCCTGTTGGTTGATGGTGCTGTTGAGATTTTTAAAATATATATATGTATATATATATTTTATTGTGTTTCAGGTTTGGGGGTACATGTGAAGAACATGCAAGATTGTTGCATAGGTACATACATGGCAATGTGGTTTGCTGCCTTCCTCCCATATCTGGCATTTCTCCCCATGTCATCCCTCTCCAACTCCCCACCCCCCACTGTCCCTCCTCTATTTCCCCTGCACAGAACCCAGTGTGTGATGCTCCTGTTCTTTAGGTCTAGTTTTTCTACCAATTATTGAAAGATACTTGTTGAAGTCTCCAATTATAATTGTTGATTTGTCTACTTATTCTTTCAGTTCTATCAGATTTTGCTTCACATATTTTTTTATAGCTCTGTTATTGGTTACATATACATTTAAGATTGCTGTATCCTTTTGGTGAACTGACCTTTTTTTCCTAACGTGATGCCCTTCTCTGTCTCTCCCTCCTAATTATTACTGCTCTGAAATCAATTTTAGCTGATATTGACATAACACTCCTGCCCTCCTTTGATTAACATTTGCACGGCATACCATTTTTTCTCCTTTTACTTTCAACCAATCTATATTGTTGTTAATTATTGTGTGCTAGTGTAGACTCTCATTTCTTCATCTTCTTATGAGTTTTAAAGAAAACTCCTAAGACTGGTTATAAATAGAAAAATAGACAATATGACATTACCTATCCACTAAGTCTTGTCATGTGATATTCCTGCATATCATACTTACATCTTCTCTGTTCAATGATTATGACCCACTTCAAAGTGGCAGGTTCAGCACAGTTTCTTCTTTTTTTTTTTTCTTTTTTTCTTTTTTTTTTTTTTTTTTTGAGACGGAGTTTTGTTCTTGTTACCCAGGCTGGAGTGCAATGGCGCGATCTCGGCTCACCGCAACCTCCGCCTCCTGGGTTCAGGCAATTCTCCTGCCTCAGCCTCCTGAGTAGCTGGGATTACAGGCACATGCCACCATGCCCAGCTAATTTTTAGTATTTTTAGTAGAGATGGGGTTTCACCATGTTGACCAGGATGGTCTCGATCTCTTGACCTCGTGATCCACCCGCCTCGGCCTCCCAAAGTGCTGGGATTACACAGCACAGTTTCTTATACACGCAACTAATTCCCCAATCTTTCTCAAATTTCCAATCCAATCTTAGCTCTATTTATGAAACGTATATATTATGGGTAGCAAACTAAAATGTATTTTTTATACTAAACTCCATGTCAAACCCTCTCCAAGAGCCACTGTAACTCTTTCTTCTCTGGTATCCAAAAGACACGACTTTGGCTGCTTCTCAGTGGCTGCTTGTTTTTCTTATGTGTTGTGTTGAGCTTTCTGAAATTCCAAGTAAACTATATTTTCTTGATTGGTTAGCCTTTTCAAAGCATTTAAAATGATTCCAGTGGTTTCATTTTCCTTAAATGGGATTAGCAACCAACTTGATTGAATCAAGTTAAAATTAGATGCTTCGTCAGTTTCTTTGGAACTGAAGATAGACTCAACTGCTTTCAATGTCAGGGGCTTCTGAAGTGTACATCTTAAATTACAGTGTGACTCATGCCTATAATCCCAACACTTTGGGAGGCTGAGGTGGGAGGATCATGAGGTCAAGAGATCGAGACCATCCTGGTCAACATAGTGAAACCCCGTCTCTACTAAAAATACAAAAATTAGCTGGGCATGGTGGTGCACGCCTGTAGTCCCAGCTACTTGGGAGGCTGAGGCAGGAGAATTGCTTGAACCCAGGAAGTGGAGGTTGTGGTGAGCCGCGATCGTGCCATTGCACTCCAGCCTGGGTAACTAGCGAAACGTCATCTAAAAAAAAAATTACAGTGTGAATATGAAAACAAACAAAAAAGAAAGTTGCAAAAGTAAACCAAAGAAGACTACTTATGGATAAGTTTCCCTTTCGATTATGTCAGTAATAGCTGAACTGTGGGGGTTGGGTAGTATAATGATTCCATCACTTATCACTATTTTATAATCAAGCTGATTCTGAAACTAGATTTTAGTAGCTAAAACTAAATGCTAAAAACTGAAGTTGCAACTACTTGTATGAGTCCTTTTTTTTAAAATTGCCTTTTAGATTTTGGGGTACATGTGAAGAACATGCAAGATTGTTGCATAGGTACACACATGGCAGTGTGATTTGCTGCCTTCCTTCCCCTCACCTATATCTGTCATTTCTCCCCATGCTATCTCTCCCCACCTCCCCACTCCCTGTCCCTCTCCCATTTCCCCCCAACAGACCCAAGTGTGTAGTGCTCCCCTCCCCGTGTCCATGTGTTCTCATTGTTCAGCACCCACCTATGAGTGAGAAGATGTGGTGTTTGATTTTCTGTTCTTGTGTCAGTTTGCTCAGAATGATGGTTTCCAGGTTCATCCATGTCCCTACAAAGGACACGAACTCATTGTTTTTGATGGCTGTGTAATATTCCATGGTGTATATGTACCACATTTTCCCTGTCCAGTCTATCATCGATGGGCATTTGGGTTGGTTCCAGGTCTTTGCTATTGTAAACAGTGCTGCAATGTGTCCTTATAGTAGAATGATTTATAATCCTTTGGATATATACCCAGTAATGGGATCGCTGGATCAAATGGGATTTCTATTTTTAGGTCATTGAGGAATCGCCACACTGTCTTCCACAATGGTTGAACTAATTTACACTCCCACCAACAGTGTAAAAGTGGTCCTATTTGTCCACATCCTCTCCAGCATCTGTTGTCTCCAGACTTTTTAATAATCGCCATTCTAACTGGTGCGAGATGGTATCTCAATGTAGTTTTGATTTGCATTTCTCTAATGACCAGTGATGATGAGCATTTTTTCATATGTTTGTTGGCCTCCTGTATGTCTTCTTTTGTAAAGTGTCTGTTCATGTCCTTCGCCCACTTTTGAATGGGCTTGTTTGTTTTTTTCTTGTAGATCTGTTTTAGTTCTTTGTAAATTCTGGATATCAGCCCCTTGTCAGATGGGTAGACTGCAAATTTTTTTTTGCCATTCTGTTGGTTGCTTATTCACTCTACTGACTGTTTCTTTTGCCGTGCAGAAGCTGTGGAGTTTGATTAGGTCCCATTTGTCTATTTTGGCTTTTGTTGCCAATGCTTTTGGCCTTTTGGTCGTGAAGTCCTTGCCTACACCTATGTCCTAAAGGGTTTTGCCTAGATTTTCTTCTAGGGTTTTTATGGTGTTAGGTCTTATAGTTTAAGTCTTTAATCCATCTGGAGTTAATTTTAGTGTAAGGTGTCAGGAAGGGGTCCAGTTTCTGCTTTCTGCACATGGCTAGCCAGTTTTCCCAACACTATTTATTAAACAGGGAATGCTTTCCCCATGTATGAGTCCTTATTTCTCACAATGGCATGTAAATACTTGACTAATGGGATCCCTTCTTAATTGAGGGAGCTTCAATTTGAGGTTAAGATTATTTAAAATCAGTCAGGCGTGATGGCTCATGCCTGTAATCCCATCACTTTGGGAGGCCAAGGTTGGCAGATCACCTGAGGTCAGGAGTTTGAGACCAACCTGGCTAAGATGGTAAAACCCATTTCTACTAAAAATAAAAAAAAATTAGCTGGGCATAGTGGTGCACACCTGTAATCCCAGCTATGTGGGCGGCTGAGGCAGGAGAATCGCTTGAACCCAGGAGGCCGAGGTTGCAGGGAGCCAAGATCCATGCCATTCCACTACAGCTTGGGCAACAAGAGTGAAATTGTTTTTTTAAAAAAAAGATTATTTAAAATGTACCACATGTTACTGATGTTATACAGAGCAGAAAGTATTTTTTGTTTAGTTGAAATGTGGTTAATCTGCAAACCACAAATATAACTCCTAGAATTGCTTTATTCTGTCATCAAATAATAATTACATTTTTATATCAAAGATCCCTGAACAGTATTAATTTTAAAAAGAAAAGAATAACAGCCCATTATATTTATTTTTTCTTGCTCTCAATTGAAGCATTAAAAAAAAACCCTGTTATCCTATTTTTGAGTTGGTAGTTTAGAATTTCTAAGAATGCAGTGCTTTTGAGTGCTTTCAGAGGAAGACCTCTGAATTAGATGCTTACAAGAGAAACTCTAGATGAAGTGTTACGTTCTTCTGCCCAGCTACTTCTGGTGCATTCCATTTTTCCATTTCAACCACAGGCAAAGTAGAGAACTAGGTAGGGCTTGAGACTTTCTGCTTATAATATTTTAAAAGTTAATCCAAAGCCAATTTTAAAAAGATATTGTCCGAAGTGGATCAAAACTGCAACCCGTACTTTACAAAGGTCAGAATTCTAGGAGACAAACGTGACGTAAGAATACGTGAGCTGGGTCTGGCATCAGACGGTGTAAGAAGGTCCCTTCCAAGCTGTAGGGCTGTGGCTTGAATGAACAAGACACCTGTATCTAAACTTTGGTTTCTCCATAATGGTACTGTACCTCTCATAGTTGTGGAGAATTCAGCAAAGTACAATGCTATGTATATCAGCGTGTCCATAATTAGCAGCCCTGAGAAATCTTGCTTTCCTGCCCTAGACCGAATGAAAGAGACTGAGTCTGGGTGGTGTCCTCTGTATGAAATAGAATTTGTGTGTTTTAAGCTGTCCTCCCAGGGCCCACCATGATAAACAGCAGGGATCCTAGCTTGACTGTGTAAATTCTGCTGAATTATTTTAAGCAAATCATTCACTCCCTTAGTTTAGGCTGAAAAAAACCTCTAGTATCTCTTTTAGCTTTAAAATTCTACACAATTCACTGGGGGGAAATCAGAAAGCCTTGCATAATTCAAAACACCAAAACGATTACTTTCCTCAGAGCTGGTTTCCAATGGACAGATCAGCCTACCTGGCTTTCAGGCTCTGTAGTTCATAGTGGCAGTGTGGAGGCCTGGGCTAAGTTAGGCTGCAAGAGGGCTCCTCCCACGTTTAAGAGAGCAGGTGGCGGGTGTTCCCGAAGACTTGGCCAGTGCCAGGTAGAAAGTGGTAAGGGCTGCTCCAGGGTGAAAAGAACGCAAGCTTTCGGGAAAATGAACGTGGGGATGTAGAGATAAAGCACCTGCTAAATCTCTTTAGAGGCAGGACGTCAAAGAGGGTGGGGCCTGCTCTGAGAGGCCCAATGTGGGAATCCCAGCTGACCTGAAGGAGACACAGTCACTGCCAAGGACTCGGCGGGAAAGCTGGGGGGTGGGGAGGACAGAGCAGGGAGGTGGATGCCAAGAAAGGGCTGAGTGGGGCTCCAGCCCTGGTCGCTCAAGAGAGCGGGATGGAGCTGATGAGCCCCACCGGGGAGGCCGCGGTGAGGAGACGATCTGGATCTGGCAGCCGAGATGCTGCCAAAGCTCTGGCGGCAGCGAAAGTTGCTGATGCCGAGGCTGAAGCATGGCAGGGCTGGGGAGGCGGCGAGGTGGCCCCGGGAGACCACCAAGGCCACCCAACGCTGCAGCGGCCGCGTCGGGCTGCCGGGTGCCCAGCGAGGTGCAGCGCAGGAACTGGCCATGCGGGGGCGGCACAGCGGCCCAGGAGCAGATTGCAGAGGCCGGACGGGAGACGGAGGACTGGGCCGAAGCCGCGCGCGGCGGGAGCAGGCGGGCCAGCCGGCGAGCGCGGGGGTCTGGGTACCGCCGCTGGAAGCCAGGGAGGCCCGCACGGGTACTGCGCGGAGAGGCACACTGGGCGCAAAGACGGCACAGAGCGCGAGGCCGCCGACAGCTGGTGCGTGTCCTAGCTGTAGAAGCAGGCATGGCGGGTGGCCAGGCAGCACCGGCTGGATATTAGACCTTTGTCAAATGGACAGATTGCAAAACTTTTCTCCCATTCTGTAGGTTGTCTGTTCATTGTGATGATTGTTTCTTTTGCTGCACAGAAGCTCTTTAGTTTAACTAGACCCCATTTGTCGATTTTTGCTTTTGGTGCAATAGCTTTGGTGACTTCGTCATGAAATCTTTGCCTATGTCGGTGTCCTAAATTGTATTGCCTAGGTTTTCTCCTAGGGTTTTAATAGTCTGAAGCTTTACATTTAAGTCTTTAATCCATCTTGAGTCTGATTTTTGCATATGGTGTAAAAGGTCCAGTTTTAGTTTTCCGCTTATGGCTAGCCAGTTCTCCCAGCACCATTTATTAACTCCCTTTCCAATTGCTTGTTTTTGTCAGGTTTGTCGAAGATCAGATGGTTGTAGGTGCACAGTTTTATTTCTGGGTTCTCTATTCTGTTTCACTGGTCTATGTTTCTTTACTTGTACTATTACCATGCTGTTTTGATTAATGTAGCCCTGAGGTATACTTTGAAGTCAGGTAGTGTGATGCCTCCAGCTTTGTTCTTTTTGCTTAAGATTGTCTTGACTCTTCAGGCTCTTTTTTGGTTCCGTATGAATTTTAAAGGAGTTTTTTTTCTAACTGTGAAGAATGCCAGTGGTAGTTTAATGGAAATATCATTGAATCTATAAATTGCTTTTGGCTATATGATCATTTCCATGGTACTGATTCTTCCTATTTATGAGAATGGAATGTTTTTCCATTTGTTTGTGTCATCTGGGATTTCTTTGAGCAGTGGTTTGTAGTTCTCCTTGAAGAGGTCCTTCACTTCTCTTGTTAGCTATATTCCCAGATGTTTTATTCTTTTTGTGAAAATTGTGAGTGGGAGTTCATTTGTGATTTGTCTCTGGGCTTGCCTGTTGTCTGTGTATAGGAACACTGGCAATTTTTGCACATTGATTTTGTATGCTGGAACTTTGCTGAAGTTGCTTATCAACTTAAGAAGCTTTTGGGCTGAGACCCTGGGGTTTTCTAGATATAGAATCATGGCATCTGCAAACAAAGGTAGTCTGACTTTCTCTCTTCCGATTTTTGCAAATCAAAACCACAGTGAGGTATCATCTCACACCAGTATGTACAATGTATAATGGCTACTATAAAAAGTCAAAAAACAACAGATGCTGGTGAAGTTTTGGAGAAAAAGGAACACGTGTACCCTGTCGGTGAGAGTGTAAATTAGTTCAACCATTTTGGAAGATAGGATGGTGATTCCTCAAAAACCTAGAGGCAGAAATGTCATTCAATCCAGTGATCCTATTACTGTGCATATAGCCAGAGGATTATAAATTGTTCTATTATAAAGGCACATGCACACATGTGTTCACTGCAACGTTATTCCACAGTAGCAAAGACACGAATTCAACCTAGATGTCCCTCAGTGATAGACTGGATAAAGAAAATTTATTACATATACACCATGGAATACTATGAAGCCATAAAAAGGAATGAGATCATGTCCTTTGCAGGGACGTGGTGGAGCTGGAGGCCGTTATTCTTAGCAAACAAAGGAAGGAACAGAAAACCAAATACCCCATGTTCTCACAAGTGGGACCTAAATGATCACAACACATAAGTATATTGCGGGGAACAACACACACTGGGGTTTGTCAGAGGGCAGGCTGGGAGGAGGGAGAGGATCAGGAAGAATAGCTGATGGATGCTGGGCTTAAGACCTGAGTGATGAAATGATCTGTGCAGCAAACCACCATGGCTCACGTTTACGTATGTAACAAAACTGCACATTCTGCACCTGTACCCCTGAACTTAAAATATAATAAATAAATACTTTCAAATCTCCTTCTCACCCTCCACTAGCCTTTCAAAGGATTCGTGGTAAAGGGTCTAAGGAATATAACACAGCCCAAGGCACGAAGCTCAGGTACACTTTCCGGGCCTAGAAGTTCCCTGGGAGAAAATGATCACCGTTAGACAGGTAGCCTTCCCAACCTCACCAAAGCTTCCCCTCTCTTCAAAGCTGCAAGGCTCTGCCACCTATGCTGGGAGAGGCTGTAGTCCCTGTGCCTCCCTCCCTCCCTCCCTCCCTACCAGGAGCCCGGGCACTGCCAACTAACTTTTTTTGTGGTGAGAGGATGGATATTTTTGTTACTTCCACGTCCAAGCCTGGTACTTTTTTTTTTTGTATTTCCTCTACGTTTATTGAAAAGTCTAAATGATTAACAACATTCACAATTTCTTAGATCTTAAAAAACAAAAACAAAAGGAAACTTCCATTTTGTAACATCACAAATGTCTTCTAGGCTTTATCAAGGACCAAAAACACTACAATGTCTAAGTGATTTCCAGTGATGGAAACAAGCCAGAGACAGTGAGCACCCAGAGTGGCGAGAGAGCGCTTCCGGATGCCTGTCGTCCTCTCGGGGGCGACCCTGGAACTACTTGTTGGCCCGCTTGTGTCTGTACATCTGCATCATCCTCTGTCGGAACCCATCGAATGTGTCTTCTTTGTGCTCCTGCCCGTCAGCACCCAACCCTTCCCCTTCCGAGGCGGTTCCCACGCTGACGGGCTCCCGGATGCCCTTTCCAAGGGATCCCAGGCCATGGCCCTCCTTCCAGCCCATCTTCTGCAGCATCTGGAAGCCCAGGTTCTTATCAGTCAGCTTCTGCTGGGCGAAGTCCAAGTCCTTGGGTTTCTTCTTTTTGGACATGGGACGACCCCGAGGCCTGTCATAGGCAATTAGAACTGGTGCATGGACTTTCGGCTCCTGGATGAGACACACTCTCTTGGGAGCTAGAATCATGCCAACCTTCAATGACTTGCTGCTGATCCTCTTCCGGGGGAAGCAGGTACCTGCGGAGGCCTGTGACAGGACAGGTGCTCCAGCCAGGTCATCCTCAGCAGCCTCGCTGGGAAGGCCGTCAGCAGGGGCGCTGTCCCCAGACTTGCCCGCCCCTCCAGGAGCACATCCACCCATCCATCCAGCACGTCTACTGCGCTCACCCAGGTCTAATCCAGGGGCACACGCTCTCGCACACACAGACGCGCTCCTTTTCCTTCTTCAGGAGTTCCTAAAGCTTCCGAAAGCACCTGCTTTCTCCTCCAGAACCCAGATATTGCGGCATACGGACCCAAGGTGCAAGATAGAGCCACTCAGGGCGACAGGCAGAGTTGGGGAAAGGGTCCCCTGGCAGCCGAGTTTAGGAGTGGCTACGCGGGTGCCCGGGAAAGCACTGGGGTTTCCCAGGGTGTCCTCCCGAGGACATTGTGCACCTGTGAGCACTGAAAACCGCGGGAGCCGCCCACTTGGCGCCGAGGGTCCCCGCTCAGCCCAGCCCCGCCCCCAACCTGGTCGCTGGCCACGCCGCGGGTCCCGCCGAGCTGCCGGGGGTCCCAGCGAGGTTGCGCTCTGCCTCTTCCAGTACCGCCTGGGCGCCTGGATCGCGCGCGCTTCGCCTCCGCCTCCCAGGGACACTGGAAAGGGGAGAGCAGAGCTTTCAACTCCGCAGCCAGAGAGGAAGATGAACAGCCCCAGGCGAGAGCCTCAGGCCCAGGGGACCCTGAGCCGCCCCCAGGGAGCCAGGAGCGTTCTAAGCGGCAGCCGCCAACTCCAGTAGCTGCCAGTGCAGACCGCGCCTGGGACGGAGGGTGGCCATAGCCGGGACCCAGGCTCTGTGCCACCTGCGCGTGCTGCGCACACCTGGATGCTGTCCCCCGCGGCGAACACCTGCGGGCACTGTAAAGCTGGGACTCGTCTTTAAAGGAAGGGCAAACAAATCGGACGAATAACCCCGCACTGTTCTTCACAGACCCATCCCGCTGCCCCTCTGGTTTCCCAAGTTTATGAAGACTGGCCACTCTGACCTGAGATCCCCAAATTGCCAGCCACTGAGACCTGGCTCTCAGAAGCCAAAGGCCTGGCACTTTCCAGACTGAGCGGGCTGATGGAGGCTGGCCCAGGACAGCTGAGGGCCGACCCCGGGAGATCTCCAGGCGTCCACCGCTGGGGCTGCTACAGGGAAGACGGGGTTTGGATCATTAAGTAGAGGGCACGGAGATGGGGCGCTTGCCATGGGAACCAATGAGGAAAGAGAGCGCTCTCCAAATTGTCTTCCAGGGTTTCAATGGGTATTTTATTGACTCAGAATCTGTCGGGAATAATACTAGGGAGCTACCTTTCCCTGGAGATGGGTCTTGTCAGTGGAGTGAGTTAGGCTGCGGTGAGGAACAGAAACCGGAGATTCAGTTTATAAATATTAAGGTCAGCAAGAGTGTGCGGCTGGCAGGAGTACAGGGAGCCTGGAAATTTGGGTATCCGCTGTTTGTAATTGGTTGCAATCTAGAGAGTGGGATTGAGTTCCTCCCTTGTCATATCAGCATCGTTTCCTGGGCTCGGGTCTAACATCCTGCAGATGGTAATTTCAGTCATGGCGGCTTTGTCTCTCTTCTGGAATCCCCTGACCCAGCTTCACAATCAAGGACTCCACACCACCAGCCACCGTCATGTCCACTCCCTCCAGGTCAATATGTCCCTCCTGGAGCCCGATCTGCAGAACAGCCTGGGGCCATCCACTTTCATGATGGTGGGCAATCTGGTGGCCATCGTGATGCTGTGCAAGTCGCGCAAGGAGCAGGAGACCACCTTCTACACACTGGCATGTGGCTGGCAATCACCGACCTGTTGGTCACTTTGCTGGTGATCCAGGTGACCATTGCCATGTACATGAAGGGTGGGTAACCCGGGGGTCAGCAGCCGTGCCAGTACAGCATCTTCATCCAGCTCTTCTTCAGCCTGTCTGGTCTCAGCATCGCCTGTGCCCTGAGAGTGCGGTGCTGCCTGGCCACCAACCACACCTCTTTTAACAGCCATGACATGCACCAGCAGCTGGCAGCCTCACTGTGTGGTCTTCGTGCCCAGCTTGCTCTTCTGTGAGCTGCCCACATGGACTTCCCTAGCTCGCGACTGCAGTACCCGGACACCCAGTGCTTCATCTCTGGCACCTGCTGCCTACTCTTACTGCACTCGACTTCAACCCCTTTCGCAATCTCTGCTCAGGCATCTGCAAATTGCAATGGGAATGGGAGAAGGGAAAGGATGATTGCACTCACCAGACTGGGAAGCAGCAGCCTGGGTTCTAGAGTCCACCACTCATCAGTGCACAGATGAAGAGAGGCCTCATGAAACTCTGGCACAGTCTGGGACTCCAGCTCTTTTTTTTTTTTTTTTTTTTTTTTGAGACGGAGTTTCGCTCTTGTTACCCAGGCTGGAGTGCAATGGCGCGATCTCGGCTCACCGCAACCTCCGCCTCCTGGGCTCAGGCAATTCTCCTGCCTCAGCCTCCTGAGTAGCTGGGATTACAGGCACGCGCCACCATGCCCAGCTAGTTTTTTGTATTTTTAGTAGAGACGGGGTTTCACCATGTGGACCAGGATGGTCTCGATCTCTCGACCTCATGATCCACCTGCCTCAGCCTCCCAAAGTGCTGGGATTACAGGCTTGAGCCACCGCACCCGGCTCCAGCTCTTTTTATAACAAGTTGTTTGGCAGGAGATTGAGTCACAAGGGCTGTTCAGGACCAGGTTCAAGGAACACAAAAAGGTCAACTTGTTTTTGCAATTGTCTATTGTTTTTCAACAAGTAATGTATAGGAATAGATGGAAAGAGAGATTTCTCCTAAACAGCGCTGGATGAATGCCTCAAGGGGCTCATGCAGCTCTCTCCCGGACTTGGTTACCATTGTTTGTGTTCATGTTCAATGGAGTTTAAAGTTAATATTTAACTTTTCCTCCACAGTCAGGACTTCAAAGAGGGTGGGGGCTGCTCTGAGAAGGCCAGTGTGGGAATCCCAGCTGACCTGAAGGAGACAGAGTCACTGCCAAGGACTGAGCGGGAAAGCTGGAGCAAAAGACAGAGGAGGAGGTGGATGCCCAGAAGGGCTGAGTGGGGCCTCAGCCCTGGTCACTCACCAAGACAGCGAGATAGCAGATGAGTACGGCCAATTTGCTTATTCCCTACTTTGCCTGTGGTTGAAATGGAAAAATGGAATGCACCAGAAGCAGCTGGGTGGAAGAATGTAACACTTCATCTAGAGTTTCTCTTGGAAGTGGCTAGTTCAGAGGTCTTCCATCTCTCAAAGCACTGCATTCCTGGAAATTCTAAACTATCAACTGGAAATGAGATAACTACTTTTTTTTAAAATACTTCAGTTGAAAGCAAGAGAAAATAAATGGAATGGGCTATATTATTCCTTCCTTCTATTTTTTGAGACGAAGTTTTACTCTTATTGCCCAGGATGGAATGCAATGACACGATCTTGGCTCACTGCAACCTCTGCCTTCCAAGTTCAAGGGATTCTCCTGCCTCAGCCTCCTGAGTAGCTGGGATTACAAGCGCCCATCTTACGCCCAGATAATTTTTTGTATTTTCAGTTGAGACAGGGTTTCATCATGCTGGCCAGGTTCATCTTAAACTCCTCACCTCAGGTGATCTGCCCACCTCGGCCTCCCAAAGTATTGGGATTATAGGCATGAGCCACCAGGCCCAGCCCTCCTTCCTTTTTTAAATTAATGCTGTCCAGGGATCTTTGATGTAAAAATGTTATTATTATTTGAGGACCTAGAAGAAAGAGTTCTCGGGGCTATATTTGTGGTTTGCAGATTAGCCACATTTCCACTAAAAAGTACTTTCTACTCTTTATAACATCGACTGGTTGTTAGACATTTGGACATTTTTTCAAATATCTTGGCTTCTGCATCATCAGACTCAACAACCAACTGAAAATCAAAAATATTTGAGAAAGAAATAAAATAAACAATACAGCAATAAAAAATACTAATTGAAAACAATATGACATAACAACTATTGATATAGCATTTACTTTTGGTTAGGTATTTTAGTAACCTAGAGATGATTGAAAGTATATGAGAGGATGTGCATAGATTGTATGCAAATACTATGCCACATTATATCAGGAACCTGAGCATCTCTGGAGTTTAGTATTGGTGGGGACTCCTGAAATCACTCCTCCACAGATACTGAGGGATTTCTGTAACAATCACCAACAGAGAGTGCAAAGAGTAAAAGTCTGTCTTATACAGGGTTGGGTTCAAACCCTGGCTCTACCAATTCCTAATTGATTCCTAGCCCACAAATAAAGCAATCTTTCTGCTTTGCAGTGGTAATTCTCCAGGTTGTTGCAAGAATCAAATGGAGCCTAAGTGAGTATCTGGCATATCGTAGACAATTAAACACCATCAGTTTCCTTTTCCCCAGAAATAAGCTGCTATGGAGCATAAATAACATTTCTAAAATTTAATTCACCATGCTTTCTAAATAATTGGCTTATTCTCCATTCTTCTGATCTTCTTTGCCTTGCATCATTTTTTTGAAATTATGTCTTTAATGGGTGCAGCAGCAGTTTACCCAATGACACCAGCACAGCGAATGCCAAGGAAACTTCTGGTAGAATCAAGGCTTTAATTTGCAGTGCTGTTCTAAGGTGTAGACAATGGTGGAGATCAAGCTTTGAAGGCAGTGAATATAATTCTATCCATGGATGGTTGCTTAAGCTAGCCCTCGTCTTCTGACTAGGGTACATGTGGGCCAGCAGTTCTCAAATTTCAGCATGAACAAGAATCAACTAGCAGGCTCTTAGAAACCCAAAGCCTGGGCCCCCAGCATTCTGATTCAGTAGGCCTGGAATGGGGCCTGTGAACCTGCATTTATAATAAGCTCCAGCTGGGGCTGATGCTGCTGGTCAGTGGCCTGCACTTGGTCTGGACAACCAAGCACATTCCAGTGATGGCCTCTGGCAGGCCTTCAAGGGAAAGGCACAGTGGTGGCTGAAAAGGGACATGTCTCCTTAGAATCTTTGACTTACAAACCAAGCCTCCTGATATTTGAATCTGCTAATCTCCAGCACATTTATCTCAAGCATGATATAAATATGGTGTCTCAGGCATTCCTAGGTGTAGAATATGTAAAGAAAAACATGGCAGACTAGGTCTTGCTCACGACATTTCTAGCATAATGGGGGAGACAGACCTCAAATTAAAAAAAAAAAGCCTGTCAGAGTACTTAATTTCAATGGTATTAGGGCTACAAAGCATAAGTGAAATGCAGCCTCATCTTTCTTAGGAAGGGTTCATCAGCAAAGTGACATTTCAGGCCACCTGTAACTCTAAGGTATGGCCCGTGGTCGTATCACTCAAGCTAGTCTCAGTTTGAGAGCTATCCTCTGCCTCTGAAGAACATGTCCCTACATCACTCCACAGAAGTGAACAGGCACTCATTGCCTGTGGAATGCAGAATACACACTGAAAGTTAAGGCCTCCCTAATCTAGCTTCATCTTTTTTCTAGCATTTCTACTGCTTCCCTCTTTGTGGCTCTTGTTTCTAGGTAGATTGGAGTGCTCTGCTCTAACTCAAACATGCTGTGAAACCTCTCAGATACACTGACCCAGATCAGATCTCTATTTACTGAGCACCAACAGTTGAAACTTATTGTAGTTTATCTCGCAACACAGATATATAAATGCTTGTCTTATGTCTTTACTAGATTGTAAGCTCCTGAACGATAGGATCAGTATCCTACTCACATCATACCATGGAATTTCCTAGCACAGTAATGTATGTTTCTTTCTTTGTTGTTGTTTTTTTTTTTTTTTTAATTGTACTTTAGGTTCTGGAGTACATGTGCAGATCATGCAGGATTGTTGCATAGTTACATACAAGGCAAGGTGGTTTGCTGCCTCCATCCCCCAATCATCTATATCTGGTTATTTCTCCCCACATTATCCCTCCCCACCCCACACCCCCACTGTCTCTCCCCTAGCCACCCCCAACCTACCCATGTGTGATGCTCCCCTCCCTGTGTCCATGTGTTCTCATTGTTCAACACCCACCTATGAGTGAGAACATGCGGTGTTTGATTTTCTGTTCTTGTGTCAGTTTGCTCAGAATTATGGTTTCCAGGTTCATCCATGTCCCTACAAAGGACACAAACTCATCGTTTTTTATGGCTGCATAATATTCCATGGTGTATATGTGCCACATTTTCTTCATTCAGTCTATCATTGGGTTGGTTCCAGGTCTTTGCTATTGTAAACAGTGCTGCAGTGAACATACGTGTGCATGTGTCTTTATAATAGAATTATTTATAATCCTTTGGGTAGACACCCAGTAATGGAATTGCTGAGTCAAATGGAATTTTTATTTCTAGATCCTTGAGGAATTGCTACACTGTCTTCTTTAAGAACTTTGATGAAGCTGGGTGCTCCTGTATTGGATGCATATGCATTTAGGATAGTTAGCTCTTCTCATTGCATTGATCTCTTTACCATTAGGTAATGATCTTCTTTGTCTTATTTGATCTTTGTTGGTTTAAAGTCTGTTTTATCAGAGATTAGGACTGCAATTCCTGCTTTTTTTTTTTTTTTTTTTTTTTTTGCTTTCCATTTGCTTAGTAAATATTCTCCCATCCCTTTATTTTTAGCCTATGTGTGTCTTTGTACATGAGATGGTCTCCTGAATGAATTCAGCACACTGATGGGTCTTGACTCTACCCAATTTGCCAGTCTGTCTCTTTCAATGGGGACATTTAGCAGACTTACATTTAAGGTTAATATTGTTAGGTGTGAATTCGATCCTGTCATCATGATGCTAACTGGTTATTTCACACATTAGTTGACGCAGTTTCTTCATGGTGTCCTTGGACTTTATATTTTGGGGTGTTTTTGCAGTGGCTGGTACCAGTTTCTCCTTCCTATATTTAGTCCTTCCTCCAGGAGTTCTTGTAAGGCAGGCCTGGTGGTGACAAAATTCCTCAGCATTTGCTCATCTGGAAAGAATTTTATTTCTCCTTTACTTATGAAGCGTAGTTTGGTTGGATATGAAATTCTGGGTTGAAAATTCTTTTCTTTAAGAATATTGAATATTGGTCTCCACTCTCTTCTGGCTTGTAGAGTTTCTGCAGAGAGATTTGCTGTTAGTCTGATGGGCTTCTCTTCGTAGGTAACCTGACCTTTCTCTCTGGCTGCCCTTGACATTTCTTCCTTTGTTTCAACTTTGGGGAATCTGGTGATTATGTGCTTTGGGGTTGCTCTTCTCAAGGAGTATCTTAGTGGTGTTCTCTGTATTTCCTGAATGTAAATGTTGGGCTGTCTTGCTGGGTTGGGGAAGTTCTGCAGCATACCATCCTGAGGTGTGTCTTCCAACTTGGTTCCATGCTCCCTGTCACTTTCAGGTACATCAATCTGTCATAGGTTTGGTCTTTTCACATAGTCTTATATCTCTTGGAGGCTTTGTTCATTGCTTTTCATTCTTTTTTTTTTCTCTAATCTTGTCTTCACACCTTATTTCAGTAAGGTGATCTTCAATCGCTGATATCCTTTCTTCCATTTGATAGATTCAGCTATTGGTACTTGTGTATGATTCACAAAGTTCTTGTGCTGTGTTTTTCAGTTCCATCAGGTCATTGATGTTCCTCTCTCAACTGGTTATTCTAGTTAGCCATTCCTGTTAACCTTTTATCAAGGTCCTTAGCTTCCTCGCATTGTGTTAGAACATGCTCCTTTAGCTTGGAGGAGTTTGTTATTACCCACCTTCTGAAGCCTCCTTCTGTCAATTTGTCAGTTTCATTCTCCGTCCAGTTTTGTGCCCTTGCTGGAGAGGAATTGTGATCATTTGAGGAGAAGAGGCATTCTGGTTTAGGGAATTTTCAGCGTTTTTGCACTGATTTTCCTCATCTTTGTGGGTTTATCTACCTTTCATCTTTGATGCGGATGGCCTTTGCGTGTGGTTTCTGTATAGGGTCTTCCTTGTTGATGTTGATTTGTTGCTTTCTGTTTGTTAGTTTTGCTTCTAACAGTCAGGCCCATTTTCTACAGGTCTGCTGCAGTTTACTGGACGTCCACTCCAGACCCTGTCCATCTGGGTATCAACAGAACACCAAAGATTGCTGCCTGCTCCTTCCTCTGGAAGCTTCATCTCAGAGGGGCACTGGTCTGATGCCAGCTGGAGCTTTCCCATATGAGGTGTTTGTCGACCCCTCTTGGGAGGTCTCTCCCAGTCAGGACACATGGAAGTCAGGGCCCACTTGAGGAGGCAGTCTGTCCTTTAGAAGAGCTGGTGTGCTGTGCTGGGAGAAGCCCACTTCTCAGGATCACCTGCTCTGTTTAGAGCCGGCAGGCAGGAAAGATGAATTTACTGAAGCTGCCCCTTCCCCCAGATGCTCTGTCCGAGGGATATGAGAGTTTTATCTGTAAGCCTCTGACTGGGGCTACTGTCTTTCCTTCAGAAACGCCCTTCCCAGTGAGGAGGAATCTAAAGAAGCAGTCTGGCCACAGCTGCTTTGCCATGCTGTGGTGAATTCTGCCCAGTCCAGCCTTGTAGCCTCCTTACCACTGTCAGGGGAAAATGACCTACTAAACCCTCAGTAATGGCAGATGCCTCTCCCCCCACCAAGCAGGATCATCCCAGGTCAACTTGAGACTGCTGTGCTGGCAGTGAGAATTTCAAAGCTGTGGTTCTTAGCTTGCCAGGCTCCCTGGGCGTGGGATAGACTGAGTGAGACCACTTGGTTCCCTGGATTCAGCCCTCTCTCCATGGGAGCGAATGGTTGTCTTACTGGGGTTCTAGGTATCACTGGAGTATGAAAAAAAACTCCTGCAGCTAGCTCACTCTCCATCCAAACAGCTGCCCAGTTTTGTGCTTGAAACCCAGGGCCCTGGTGGTGTAGGCACAAGAGGGAATCTCCTGATCTGCAGAATGCAAAAGCCACGAGAAAAGCATAGTATCCAGGCTGGGTAGCACAGTCCATCATAGCTTCCCTTGGCTGGGGGAGGGAGGTCCCCTAGCTCCTTGCACTTCCCAAGTGAAGTGTTACCCCATCCTGCTTCTGCTCGCTGTCCACGGGTTGCACTGCCTAACCAGTTCAAATGAGATGAACAGGTCACCTCCGTTGAAAATGCAGAAATGACCTGCCTTCTGCGTTGATCTCACTGGGAGCTTCAGGCAGGAACTGTTCCTATTTGGCCATCTCAGCCCCTCCAGAAAACTTCCTAAAAGTAAATGAAAATATCAGGAAAAGCAGAGCCCATAGAATTAAATCAGGTCACTGAAATGGACATTGAAGTCAGTCAGGACGATAAAGTCAAATGTAAGGCTTTAGGAGAAGTGTGAAAGTTTTCACTGAAAAAGAAAATCTCCACAAAGAGATCTGAAGGTGGCAGTGCCAGGGAGCTGGCAGTGGGGGTGAGCAGCACCTGCTTCTAAGGAACAAGAGATCTTCTGACAGAAAAACAAAAAATAATCATTTCTAAGGAATTGGGAGGAGCAAAGAGAATCTATAAACCACATTCCACTCTGAAGTACTCTGGCGTTTGAGACAATGTGTATTCTCTACTTGAGATACAAGAGAAGCAATGGGAAATCCAGGATGTGCAAGAAACTGTCAATGACAGAACAACCACAGAGAATCAGGACATTTGTTCATCATGCAGCTGGACATCCAGAGATGACAACTGAACGTTGTGTGCAGTGCGGGAGAAAAGGGACATTGGACCATGGGAGAAAACTCAGAATATGTGATAAGAGTGCAAGAGAAAATGAAAGAACAAAGCGGCTTCAAGTTTGAATGGATGGTGATCACAGAAACCGGGAATGTTCAGCAGAGAGGGCTGCTCCATCAGACGTTAGAAGGATGGAGGGTGCAGATGACTCCTTAATCATCTGACATGAAGTCAGGCATCTCAGGTGGTGGGCTAGGAAGTCCAAATCTAGTCATTGGGTGTCCCGGAGTGAACAGTCCTCCCGCCAGCTCTGGCGCTGTGTTTATGGTTCCCATTAAGAGTAAGGCATAAAACCACTGGGGCACAGGGATCAAGAGCTTCCTACAAAAAGGCAAGTTGTGCTCTGAAGCGCCCCCTGCAAGGTTCCTGTCCAGAGAACCAGGAAGAGGGGAGGCCACTGGTCAGCACTCCGGGCTATTCTGCGCTCCCTCCCACCTGCCCCTCCTTTTGGCCCAAGTTCTAGTCCCACGTGCTTTGTCACACTGCCTGTCTATGGCAGCTTCCTCTCGGGTCTTCAGTGTCCTCGTTGATCCAATGAATACAGCATCTCTCCTCTAATCACATATATTCATGGAGCAATATAAATGATGTGAAAGTGCTTTGAAAACTGTAGAAAGTGAAAGACTGGGGCACTGACTTCTTCCCATTTTCCCAAGTCCTGCCTCAGAACCACTCTCCTAGGCCCCATCCATCTAGACCCTTTCATCAGACTTTGCCTACTGAGGGGCATGACTCCATGCTATCCCCAGAAAAGGGACGAATATCACAGCCCCCATTTCTTCTCTTGGCTATTTCCCATGATCACTCTTACATCTAGAAACTGGGATCCTTTCTCTGGTTGGTGGGGCCTTCTCTCTAGACCAAAAGAGACGGGCACATAGGCATCATAATGGGCATTCACACATGGTACGATGCAAGGGGTAGGCATGTGATAAATGCTGGGGTAGGTCTGGGCACACCCCAGTTACTCATTTGAACTGATTGGGAAAAGCACCTAACTAGAATGAAATGAAAGGAAATCTCCCTCCAATTTCTCAATTTCAACCCCACCCGGTACCCGGTTTGATGACTCCACAGCCTCCTAATCCATTCTGCCTTCCTAATCAATCCCGCTCTCATGAGTCAACCCGCTCTCGTGAGTCAACCCACTCTCGTAAGCTCACCCGCAGCGTTTTTTCTGAAACCCTCTCTCGTTATCCAAACCGCTGCCAACCAACCCCCTCTCCTTCTCCAGCTCACTTACCTCTTCCTCAACTCCCTCTTCCTCAATCTGCCAGGCCTCTTCCTCCTCTCCAGAAGTATGTAGATTTTTCAGTTTTCTGCCCTACCTGTTATCCCACTGTGGCATATACCTGCCCTCCCCACTATCCTACCACAATACTCTACTTGCCCTGCTCTTCTGCTATTCGTTACAAACCATTCATTTGTCAATGCCGTGGTCCCAGAACTCTTTCTGGTAACTCCCCTATCGATCACCCTAGCCCTCCTCCTAGTCCTCCTCGCCGAGGCTCTGGTCCCAGAACTCTTCCCCGTGACTCCCCTACCTGTCCCTCTACTCCTCCTCCTAGTCCTGCTTGCAGGTGTCGTCCCAGAGCTGTTTCCTGGGACTTCTCTACCTATTCCCCCACCCCTCCTCCTTAGCCCTACTTCTTTCTAGTCCCCTGTCCTCTAGTCCCAGCCCCCAGCCCCACCACCCCCAACCTGACCTCTTGGTTCACACGTCTCATCTTGGAGATGGTTTCCCTGCTCCTGGAACCATTCTGGTGCAGTCCAGGATGGTCAGGACTGTGGAATTCCAGCAGCCTGACCTGGTGTACAAGGAAATGCAAGATGATGGCAAGCCAGCATTCAGCCTCAGTAAGTCACAGGAGCCCTTTTCTGTGGCCAGGTCCTGGTCTCCCTACTGTCATCTGTATTTTGCCTTCATTCCCATCCTGTTAATCCTCTTCAGAGACCAGAGATATCTCTAACAATTTTCTGTCTCGAAATAGTCAGCTCCTTTCCTCCCCTGCCTGGTCAGACAGCTTGCATGAGCCTCTACATTTGTTCCTAGCTTCTCCATGGAACTCGGTCTGTAGCCACAAAGCAAACCACAGGGCCAGTGACAGAGAAGGAGGAGGAGTGGGAACACCTAACCTGTTCTCAAGGAGGGTAAGTCCTGCCCTGGGTTCAAGTGAGTGCAAGAACAATGACCCTGAGAGCTCACAGGACACAAGGCCCCTGCTAGCGATGGAAACTCAGTTTTGGCTTTATGTGTTTGGTGTCTGGTTTATCCCCAAATTTATTTGTATTCGCCTGAGGATTCTAGAACCATGGCAGGGAACTTCTGTCCTTGAGAAATGTCTCCTGCAGAATGGGGTGGACATCTCCACTGTGCTCTTAACACAGCACTGAGGGCTGAGCCTCTCTCATCACCTGCTTCTACCTCACAATGGGGAGGGGAGCAGAGCATGGAAGGCAAGAGCATGTCCAGATCCCACTCAGACACCTGTACCACAGGAACTGATGATACTTAAAAAAGGCCTCTCCTCCAACGGATATCTAGATTCTCCATCAGACATCATCTAAAGTCTCAATCAAAATCCCCCTGTATTTTTGAGAACTTAACAATTAAAATATACATAGAAAGCAAGAGGCCAAGGTTAGCCAACACTCTCCTGAAAAGAAATTTTTCCCTACCACATATGAGAACTTATCATGAAAATTATATTAATTAAGATAGTGTAGGAGTGGTGAAAGTATAGACAAGTAGACAAATGAAACAGAATGGAGAACAGAAAGAGACTCACACACATGTGGACACTTTCTCTGAGACTATGACAGCAGACAGAACAGCGAGGACAGAATAGTCTTTTCAATAAATTGGTGCTGGGTCAATTGGATACTCATTTAGAAAAAAATCGCACGAGATTCTCACCTCAGGACTAAAAAAATCAGTCGGATAGAACACAGGTCTAATGGGAAATGGTAAAAGAAATAAATTTTCTATGATTGCTCTGCCCATGCATGGTTATGGAACACTTGAGTTGTGTTAATAAGCATAAAACTTGCATTGGAATGTTAAACAGTAGGAAAAAACCAATGTTAAATATCTCAGTAATTTTTATATTGAAAGTTTGAAATTATAATTTGGATATACTAAGTTAAATAAAACATTATTAAACTTAGCTTTATTGGATTCCCTTTTCTCTCTCAATGTGGGTAACAGATAATATTTAGTCTAGATAGATAATATGTATCTCAGTTCATTATTTTTATTGGATGGCAGTGATCCAGAAGGTAACATAGAAATATATCTTCAGGATATCAAATTAGGAAAAGATGTCATGAATGGCATTTACAAAACAATAACCACAAAGGGAAAGACCAATATATTGGACCATATTTACATTTTTGGTCTCAAAAAGACAGGATTAAGACACTAAAAAGGCAAGCCACAAAGACAGAAAATATATTTGTAGTACACACAATTCTCAAAATAATGAACTCCAGCAAACTAATAAAGAATAGACAACCGGTCAGGCACAGTGACTCATGCCTATAATCCCAGCACTTTGGGAGGCTGGAGCGGGTGGGTCATGAGGTCAGAAGTTCAAGACCAGCCCGGCCAAGATGGTGAAACCCCATCTCTACTAAAAATACAAAAATTAGCCAGGTGTGGTGGCGGGCACTTGCAATCCCAGCTACTTGGGAGGCTGAGGCTGAGGCAGAGAATTGCTTTAAACTGGGAGGTGAAGGTTGCAGTGAACCGAGATTGTGCCACTGCACTCCAGCCTGGGTGACAGAGTGAGACTCTATCTCCAAAAAAAAAAAAAAAAGAAGAAGAATAGACAACCAATCCAATAGTAAAACACATTCAACACTGTCTCCCAGACACCCAAACGTGTCCTAAAGCACACGATGTCCCAAATGAATGAAAGAACACACAATGAGGAAGAGTACAGGCTTTAAAGTCAGTGTTTAGGTGCTCACGAAATCCAGGGGGTGGCTAATTTCTCAATGCTAGGCATATTTTTGGTTCTTTTAAAATAAACCGTATTACATGAAGTATCTAGAGATTCATTCATAGAAACAAAAGATAAAATGGTGGCTTCCAAGGGTTGGAGGGACAGGGAAATGGAGAGTTGCTTAATGGAGAAAAAGGAAATGTCCTGGAGACTGATTTCATACAATGTGAATATACTTAACACTACTGTACTGTAAACTTAAAAATGCCCAAGACGGTAGGTTTTATGTGTAGTTTACAACAAATGCTTAAAAGACTCTAACGTCGCCATGTAACTTAGAATGGGAGAGAGCTATTCCGTCTGTATTATCATATTGGTGATATCTGCCACACTGGCCAGGATGTCCTCTGATACAGCAAACCTTCAGTTTTCTGAGACACACATCGAGTTTGGATTCTGGACATCTGCTCTCAAGTGGGGAGAGGTTTGTGACTCCTTATATAATCTCTTTCAGGAAATGGTAGGCCTAAATGAGATCCAAATGTATGTCCATTACCTCCTGTCTGCGACTTGGCAGTGAGTCCTTTCCGGCCGGGGTCCAGGGGCAGTTCCAGTGACCAGGCAGGTGCTGAGAAGCACATTCAGGTGAGTTGAGCACTGGAAGGGTTGGGGTGGGAAATTAGAACCTGAGAGGTGTGAGGGGAGTGGGCAGGGTGGGTGGAGGCACGGGAACGGCTCACAACACTGAGCTCTACTCCAGCAGGGTGGCATCACAGGGACACTTGCCAGGAGACAGCATAGAATGCCATTGCCTAGAGTTGACAGAAGACCAGGAGCAGGCAGGCAGCAAGAGAAAGGGTACCCAGGGTGCTCCTGACAGTACCAAGCAGCATGGAGACCACGGTGGGACACCCGAGAGAGAAGGTGACCCCAGATGAGGTCATCAGAACCAGATATTGTGGGAACTGTCTAACCAGATCAAGAAGGATGGAAGCCACAGAGTAACACTCGAGGGAGAAGGTGACCCCAGATGAGGTTCATTGGTCAAGCTGATCTTGAACTCTCAACCTCGGGTGATCCGCCCACCTTGGCCTCCCAAAATGCTGAGATTACAGGTGTGAGCCACCGTGCCTGGCCACTTCTTTACTGAACTGTAATTTTTCCATCTGACAAATGGAAATAACAACTCGCCACACCAAGAGTCTTTTAACAATTGAAGATTTGCTTAAAGCATGTAGCCAGAGGAGGTATATAATAAATAATGGTCATTATCACCCTATTAGTCATTACCCAATGATTATGAGCCTTCACTTGTTGTTTGAACCAGATAAGTTAACTTCAGCAATGTATTTCCTTACTGCCCACCCCCATGTTTATTGGTGTCATCTCTCACCACACAGCAGCTCAGTGATGGTACTGGCCAATCTTGAGTGTGTATTCACATCTGTGTCCTTAGCACTCCATGGCACTAGCTCTACAGCTATCTCTGTGGCCTCCTTAAAAGATTCATGAGACAAAGCCAGTGAGAAGATGGGGCCCCAGAGACATAACTAATCCAGAAAAAGACCAGTGAGTGTGCTTCTGGACCTACCAGGTACACTCTGACATCTACCTGAATTCCCTCTGTTCGAATTTTTCACATGGTTCTTACCTGGTATATTTGAACAGGCATTTTCTCCAAATAGTCCTTTCTTCTTGCCTTTTAAAATCAGCTTGGTAGAACAGAGCTAGGCATTGTTAGGCCCATGGGACCAAGAAGTTGACTGACATGAAATTGCTTCTGAAGTAGAGCAGATCTAAGAGACATGATGAGAAAGCTTTGTCCAGCAGAAAGTGGCTATCATTTTAATAGTTTTAAAACTCACCAAACTCACATGAACAGAGTGTTAGACTTAAATTGTTTGATTATTATCCAATGCGCATGTGTATCAAAACATCACACTGTACCTCATTAAGTATATAGAATTACAATGTTTTAAAAAATTAGTATCTTTCAATTAGTTTGAAGAAGTGACATTATAAAAAGTTTAAAGTTGCAGGATAAATTGTAACACACATTTTTACTTAACTGGCATATAGATTTAAGACTGGGTACTGTAACTTAGTAAGCAGGAAAATAAATTCTTTCTACATGTTACTGTGAGGTATGTTTTCCAGCCATTTTGTGTGGCTCTAAAGTGAGTTCAATGACCACTGAAGAGCAGTGAATAAACTCATTTTAGAGCCACACATTCAAAGTCTTATAATAATCAATTACTGAACCAAGTTTTCAAACTTAGTAAACTATACTTAAACACATTTTTACATGAAAAAAATAAATTATATACTCCAGGATCTCATTATTTAGGTCAAATTCTTCTGTCACTGTGTCATGTATTTTATACACCTTTCTTTTTCACAACCCCTAGAACTCAGCTATCAGACAAACATATTAACATTAAAAACAAACACCCTCATCGCCAGCATTTACCTCTACGCATTGTCTACAAATAAGGCAGGTAACCACCATTTTAAACATCTAAGAAAAATGTGGCAACAATGATCGCAATTTCTAAAATAACTTTTCAAGTTGAAGGCATAAAACGAGTTACACCAAGCTTTGAAAATTCAAAATGAAATGAGGTCAAAGAACAAAGCCAACGTGTCCTGTTCTATAAAGGAGAGTGTGGATGATAAGGGAGGCAGAGAGAAGGGGAGAGGCTTCTGGCCAGGTGGACAGTGAGTGAGCATCCCTTCCCGAGACCCTCCCCATCTGTCCTTCATAAAGGAACAGCAGGGGTCTGTGTGTGCTGCCCACTGTGTATGATGACACTAAGTGCATAGTTTTCTGTGACGGCACCTTTTTTGGGGGGACCCTCCACCTTCCTGGATCTATCCTTCACCCATCTTCACCAATTTCCAAAGAGAAATTCTGCAGAACCATTCCAGAAACCCTAAGACTACACGTTCTGCATCCAGGGAAATTATGTTAAAGGACAAAGACTATATTAATGTGGGTTAGTAACAGCAGGACTCAATTAAGTCAGACGGAATTAAGAGGATTCGGTCTCCTAGTTTAAGCCCAGAGTAACTACCTCTTCAATTTAATTACAAAACCTAGAAAGGTCAATTGGGGGAAAGCCTACGTAGCCCCTGGTTTGAGCATTAGGCATTTTCCTTCACAGCAATGACAAGGCTGCTTTCTAGAAATGACGGCTCCTATACAGAGATCTGCCTGTTCCAAGAGCATAAGTTGTTTCAAACAAGGGGCCTCTCATAATACTGGGGCCACAGGCTTTCACATGGTGAATGAAACGTGAAAACTAAAAAAAAAAAAAAAAAAAAAAAAAAAAAAATGAGTGAGGAAGTTGTTTTTAAAAATTTCAGGAAGAGAAAAAAATTAACCTTATTTCTTAATCATATTTAGTGGAGCAGCTAATCTCCCAATCAAATCCAAATCTCGTTAGGTCAATTACTAAGATACTAGGTCAAAACTTAATACAGGTCTTTTCCACTGAAACAGAATTCACGGACACAACCAATACGAAGAAAAGGTAAATCTAACAATGAATAAAATCCAGCTTGCAACAAAGTAGTTATCCAATTTTCTTTTCTGTTTTTTTTTTCCTCACATAATTTAAAATTGACCCATCTGATAGAAACTTGGGGTTACTGACTGAGGTCTAATGAATCAGCGGGGCTGAGTGACAGTCAAGGTGTGGGAAAGAATAGTTGGGAAATCTGATCTCTAGTCCTGGCTCGCTACTCATCACAGTGTTTCCCAAAAAAGAATAAAATAATTAGGAATTAATTTGACCAAGCGGGTGAAAGACTTGTTAATGAACACCATAAAACATGACTAACACAAAGAAACTAAAGAAGACCCGTATAATGGAGACACACTCCATGTTCATGAATTGGAAGGCAATATTGTTAAGATGTCAGTACTATACAAAGCAATTTACAGAAGTATGCAATTCCCATCAAACTCACAATGATTTTTCAAAGAAATAGAAAAACCTATTCCAAAATTCATGTGGAATCTCAAGGACCCCCCAAGCAACAACAATCTTGCAAAGAAAACAAAGCTGGAAGATTCACACTTCCTGATTTCAAAACTTACTACAGAATTACAATAATCAAAAACAGTGTGATACTGGCATAAAGACAGTTGTATAGACCGATCGAATAAAACAGAAAGCCCAGGAATATATACTTACATATATGGTCAAATGATTTTCGACAAGGGTGCCAAGACCATATAATAGAGAAAAGATTTTTTCAACATATAGTGCTGGGAAAACTAATATCCACATGCAAAAGAATAAAATTGGATCCTAACCTAATACCATATAAAAAGTTAAACTGGATCAAATACTTAAATGTAAAACCTAAAAGTATGAAACTCTTGGAAGAAAACATAGGACAAAAACTCCACAACATTGCATTTGGCAATGATTTCTTGACTATGACAGCAAAAACACAGGCAACAAAATTTTAAAAATAGGCAAAATGCACTTCATGAAAATTACAAATTTTGTTCATCTAAATACAGTATCAAAGTAAAAAGGCAACCCACAGAATGGGAGAAAATATTTGCAAATAATAAAGAGATTAATATCCAGAATATATAAAGAACTTCTAAAACTCAACAATAAACAACATGATATTCAATTCAAAAATAAGCAAAGGACTTAAATGAACATTTCTTCAAAGAAGATGTAAAATGGCCAACAGGCACATGAGAAGATGTTCATTATCACTAATCATTAGGGAAATGCAAATTGAAACTGCAATTAGGATGGCATCTATAAAATAAAATAAAACCAGAAAATAACAACTGTTGACAAGGATGTGGAGAAATTGGAACCCTTTTGCATGGTTGATGGGAATGTAAAACGGTGCAGCTACTGGAGAAAACAGTATGTTGTTTCTCGAAAAAGTTAAAAATAGAATTACTGTGTGATCCAGTAATTACACTTCATGGTGTATACTCAGAAGAATTGGAGACATGGTCTTCAAGAGACATTTGTACACCATCATTCATAGCCGTATTACTCCTAATATCTACAATGTGGAAGCAACCCATGTGTCCATCAACAGAGGAACAGGTAAGCACAGTGTAGTCTACACAGACAATAGATCGTCAGTCCTGAAAAGAAAGAAAATCTGTAACACATCTGCAACACGGATGAAACTTGAAAACATTATGTTGAGTAAAATAAGCCCATCCCCCAAAACAAATGCTTTATGATTCCATTTATATTACATATTTACATTAGTCAAAATCAGAGACAGAAAGTAGAATGGTGGTTACCAGGGTTTGAGGAAGAAGGGAAAGGGAAGTTACTGTTTAATGGGTACAGGGTTTCAGTTTTGCAAAATGAAAAGAGATATGGAGACAGATGGTGGTAATGGCTGTGCAACATTATAAATGTATTTATTGCTACTGAATGGTAAACCTAAAATGGCTAAGATAATAAATTTCATGTTATGTATATTTTATCACAATAAAAAAATTGTGTGTTGGGGGAAGGTCCTGGGTACACAGTCTGCACTCTTCTAACAGGAAAAATAATATTAAAAAATTTAAAAATAAAACCTTGGGTTTTTGGAACTTTTTTCTCCTCTGATTACATTTTTATTTGAGCAAAAATTGAAAACATACACTTACATTTTTCAAAATAACACCATGCTGCTCATTTCCATAAGCCTTTACAATTTTTAACCAGAATACAAGATCTTCACTTCACCTAAGATGCCAAGTTGCTCTGCTCTGTTATAATTCATAGCTTCACATTGACAGGAAATGCTTAAGCTTGCTTACTAAACTCTGAGAGCTAAGCTTCTATGCAGCGTTTATACCTGGTAGCTAATTCCACTTGTATTAGCAAGAAAACTTTTGCTTATGATATAGCATGACTTGCTTTAAATGCTTTTTTTAAGGCAAAGTCTTGAAGCAAAGATAAACAGTATATTTTCCACATCTAAGTATAACACCTGAACAGACATTTCCTCACACCTAACAGTTTGTAGTAACATTTTGTGTTTAAATCTGAAGGTAGTCTGTTGCTGAAAGAGTAATATTGCCCTCTTTAACATGCTTTGATGTACTGTTCTACTGCATTTCAGACAAAACTCTTAGTAGAAGATGTTTATTGGGGGAGAGGAAGATGAGCAAGGGTTATTGCTTGTTGTCTACTCTATTAGGAATATCACTATTTTCCATGAACTTTGATTCTCTCAGCTACAGCCTAGGAGTGAATTTAGCACTCTGGGAATTTACATTTACTCTGGCAAGCAACTAAGGCACTGTTTAGTCAATTACTAATCCAAAGCAATAATGTTAGCTCATAGTAGTTTTCAAAATTCATTAGCCTAATGAAGTTCTACCCAAGGTGAAATGTACATGGATGCTCTCTCATTTATCACCACAGGTGTCTCCTTACTCCCATTCTCATCCTGCAAGGGCTTATATTCTAAACGAAGAGAGAAACAACCTCAAAATCTATCACTTACTAAACTCTGAGCACTTAATCATAACCCGACACATAGTAAGCTCAGAAAACAAAATGTCAGGCCACATGTGGTGGTTCATGCCTATAATCCTAACACTTTGGGAGACCAAGGCAGTCAGATGACTGGAGATCAGGAGTTCAAAACCAGCTAGCCAACATGGCTACTAAAAATACAAAAATTAGCCAGGCATGGTGACATGCACCTGTAATCCCAGTTACTCAGGAGGCTGAGGCAGGAGGATCTCTGGAAGACAGCATCCCCTAGCTGTCTCCACCCCCACCCCACTGAGCTGGACGTACTATCTACTGGTGAAAGGTGCCGGGAAAGAGATGAGTAGTAATAGCAGGGGAAGAGAATTAAGATCCCCACTACAGGCATATTGTCACTATAGCTCAATGGGATGTCTGAGAGGGAAAAGAGAGTTATTTCCAGATTTACCCATGCAGCATTTTATGAAAGTTATGCTAGCAAAACCTATATGCATGAAGTATTTCTGCAAATGCCAATAAAAGTACAATATGCTACTACTTCAATGTTTCTTTCCAGTCACAATGTATTTGGCTCACAGCAGGTGTATATTTACATAGTCACTTGAGTATCATTCAATAAATAGTTATTGAGGGCTTACTATGAGCTAGGCACTGTGCCAAGGACATGAGACAGAACAGAGATGTGCATAAACCCTGATCTCAAGGAGCGTACAGTCTAGTTGGGTTAATAGGCATTAATCTGGGAAAATATACCGAAATAGATTTACAAACTGAGAGAGTACTCTGAACAAAAGGAGCAGAAGTCTGTGATGTGGTTGCCGTCAAGAATCCTCACCAGTCCAGCTGGCCAAGGAAAGCTCGTATTTCAATTCTCTTTCTTTAGAGAAGCTAACATTCGACCATTAAACTTTTAGGAAATGTTAAATAGGTAAATATTCTACCATGTCATTTACTAAAGTAATGTAGACCCCAGTACAGTGTCTTCTGGGTTAAAACATTCCGGAAAATGCATCTTGGATAAAGATCAACATGGCACTTCCCAAGGTAGAAAAGAATACTGTGAGTAGACACTCTGAAATGCTCTTATGACAGGATTTTGCTTCTCATGTCATGACCAGAATCATGCTCTCTGAGCACATCAAGTATTCTCACCCATGTAATAACCAACCAGATAGCAAAAACCTGTAGTTCTGTTAGCCTCAAGAAATTGCTAAATAGTACACGTTTTTCATCATCATCAGATGCATTGACGGTGGGATCATTTCCAAGATCTAATTAATACTGAAATTTATTTGTAACTAAAAACATAGATTTTTTTTTTTCTTGAAGCAGGATCTTGCTCTTTCACCAGGCTGGAGTGCAGTGGCATGATCTCGGCTCACTGCAACCTCCACCTCCTGGGTTCAAGTGATCCTCCTGCCTCAGTCTCCTGAGTATCTGGGACAACAGGTGCATGCCACCATGCTCAACTAATTTTTGTATTTTTAGTAGAGACAGAGTTTCATTATGTTGCCCAGGATGGTCTCGATCTCGTGTTCCACCTGCCTTGGCCTCCCAAAGTGCTGGGATTACAGGCATGAGCCACTGTGTCTGGGAGATTTTTCAATATTTTATTATTTCAAGGACTGAGTCAGGAAAGCACCAAAATATGGATTTTCTTAAAAAGAGTGTTACCAAGTAAGAAATGATTATAACAGTGCTAAAAATATAAGTATTTATTTACCACACACATTTTATTATTCTGGTATAATCATTGATTTAAATGTTAAATGTTCATTTAAATCTGATTATTAAATAAACATATGTAAAGCTAAAGCATAACATAAGCATTATAAACTAATTATTTTGATAAATTAAAAAACCATTCCCAATTTATTTCTTATTATTATTTTGAGACAAGGTCTCTGTCACCCATGCTGGAGTGCAGTGGCATAATCACAGCTCACTGCAGCCTCAACCTTCTGGGCTCAAGCAATCCTCCCAGTTCAGCCTCCCAAGTAGCTGGAACTACAGGTCTGCACTACCACCCGTGGCTGATGTTTTGTATTTTTATGTAGAAACGGAGTTTCATCATGTTGCCCAGGCTGGTCTCAAACTCCTAGACTCAAGCAATCCACCTGCCTCAGTCTCCAAAAGTGCTGGGGTTACAGGTGAGAGCCACAGTGCCCAGCGTATTCCCAGTTTATATGCTGTCACAATTCTAAGGTATCCAAGTGCTGTTTCCTCTATCTAGGACACTTGTCCCCACTTCCTTTCTGGTGTAACTTACATGTTTCATAACACTGGACTGAGGCATCAAGGGTAAGTCTGACATTCTATAATGTTACAGGATAATGGGAAGACAGCTTAAAAGGCATCCTCCCACTCCTGATCTGATATTCCAATGCACCTGCAACTTAATTCCCTCTTGCAGTTCCCAGCATACTCCGAGCTCTTTCATGGCTCCGCAGCTGTGCTCACATTCTTCTCATTGGCGGAATGGAATGACCTTCCTCCCTTCCATCACTTGACTTGCTTCTCTTCGAGGTTGATTTCTAGGTTTCATCTCTTGTAAGTTGCCTTCTGAAACACCACGAGCTGGTGGTGAAGCATTCAGGCCATACCTCTATCTTATATTGTGCCAAATGATACTAAAATTTCTACTTACAGGTCTGTCTCTTCCACTATACACTGACCTTCTTGAGGGCTGGGATAGTATATCGTTTTTGAGTTCCAAAGCCTGACACACCTCTTAGCACATAATGAACTCAGTAAATTCTTGTTGAACTTATTGGAACATAAGCTGCACTGTGACAGAGCCATTGCTTATGTGACTTTGTATCCCCAAGTGCCTGGAACTATGCCAAACATAAATTACTCAATAAATACTTTGAAATGTTACTTCCTACTGAGATTAACTACTGATCAACGTGAATATATGTCTCCTCTTTCATGAAAAAGATACTATCTCATAATTTGCTTTGTGTATTTAAGTGATATTACAGATCAAAGCTGATTCGAATTTGTAAACACAGTAAGCAAAAGGACAATACTGACCTCTTCTGTGGTCAGGAAAATACAAGCATCCTCTAAAAATTGAATGTTTCAGAGATTGGCCTGGTGCAGCGGCTCATGCCTGTAATCCCAGCACTTTGGGAGGCTGAGACAGGAGGACAGCTTGAGCCTAGGAGATCAAGATCAGACTGGGTAACATGGTGAGACCCTGTCCCTAGACAATATTTTTTAACTTTTTAATTTTTAATATTTTATATTGGGTATGGTGGCATACACCTGTGGTCCCAGTCACACAGGAGGCTGAGACAGGAGGATTCACTTAACCACAGCTTGTTGAGGCTCCAGTGAGCCATAAACATGCCCCTGCACTCCAGCCTGGGTGACAGACCATGACCCCTGTCTCCAAAAATAAAAACAAAGATTATTCTAAAAAATTAAGCATGGAAGTCTAGAAAACTTACATCAAACTTCTTGGTAACAGCACAGTCAGGTTGATGATGCATAGAAAGTAGTTTCTTGAAATTTCAAGATGTGAAGGTGAAGTATTAGTCAACATTGCAAAGACTTCTCAGACTGCAATCAGCTATTCACTGTATTACATCTAAAAGCAAAAGATACGCATCAGGGTCAACAATGAATAATCTACTTAAATTGCTCTTAGATCTACATTTAAAATGAAAGCATTAAGTACTGCAATTCCTCAAACACAGTTAAGTCAGGTCTAACTTCGGAAATCTAGTAAGCTAGAGGTTATGAGTATAGGAGAGATAAAGATGTTTTAGAGCTAAATATCCTCTTAGCCTCATAAAAGCCAAATTCCTTCAGTTACAAGGGGAGTTTTCTTATCTAAGGAATGTTTTCAGCAAGAATGGAAAAGAAAGTGTCAGAGAACTTTGTAACAAACATCATACTGGGATGACTATCTTTCAATTAAAATAGGCAGGAAGAGATTCTTGTCACTATCACTCTGAAATCGGAATATCCAGTTGGCAGAAGAAAGCTATTAAACATTCTATGTGCCTGAAGATAAAAAATTCTTCAAGGACACTAACTTTCCAATTTGATTAAAAAAAATAGAGACACACATAGTTTGCCAAATCCATCATTTGAAGGGACATAAAAGATGTTTAGCGATCATTCTCCATGAAGTCAAAGGCTTCCTCTATCACCTGCCTTGTAGTAATCACCGTGGGGATGGACAGGAATTTTTCACTGTAACCTACGCCAACCTTGCACTACTGAGGGGATCACAGTTCAGTAAAGACACACAGAAAAGAGGATATCCAATCTCTGAACAAGACACTTCCGAAGTGTGGGAGGTGCTTGAGAGGGGGTTGTGGGGCTCTTGGATCAGCACTGCACCAGGCACCAAGGACTATGGCCATTGAGCTGGTATTGTCCTTTGCTCCTGGTCTGGACTAACGGTTTACAAGTGACAGGGAGGAAAGGAATAGGCAGGGATTGTATACACAGGCTAAACATTAGGAAGTTGTTTTGCTATTGTGATGTAAGAACAGCGTTACCTCTGAAAGGAAAGGAATTTCTGTATTTTGTTCTTGCCTTAAGGTCTTGGTGGGAAAAGTCTAGGAGTCGTTGTGATGAGCAAACACTAGTCAGTGTACTGGTGAGCGATGAAACCAATGAATCCTTTTCTACTCAAGGCACCATATATACTTTTAAAAAACACTCCTTTATTTATGAAAGAATTACTTTTAATGAAAATCAAACAGCTCAAGTTTTTTATGTGTTTACTAAAAACCAAAGTATGTATTTATTTCTGATGCTTTAATAATAAACTCCCATGGACCTAGCACCAACTCTTCCAAAGCAAGACAGGTAGGAACGAGGGAGGGAGTCATAGCCTGAAGGACACTCCGAGAGTGCTTATATATATATATTAGATTATATATATATATAAAATCTAACATATATATATAAAACAGATTTTTCTAATAAGAAATCTCTAGGTGGAGAAAATATTTATACACAATGATACCTCTTAAGATTCCACAAAACATAGGTTACTATGCCTTGCTCATTTCAATACCCACAGAAATTGCGTAGAAATATTTTTCACTGTAAATACCAAATCCTCAGCTTCTTCAGGATGACCCAACTCACTCCGGTGTTCATGAGAAAAGAGCAAAGGAAGCTAGATTCAAAGCAAATGAAATGGCAGCTGGTAGCTGCCTCCTCTTCCTGTCTCCAAAAGTGTAAATACCACTCAAGTGGTGTCAACATTACAAGGAACTCTTTCAGGTTTGTACACATAAAAACACAAAATTTGATTTCAAAAGTACTATAGTTGGCCGGGCGCAGTGGCTCACGCCTGTAATCCCAGCACTTTGGGAGCCCGAGGCAGCCAGATCACGAGGTCAAGAGATCGAGATCATCCTGGCCAACATGGTGAAACACCGTCTCTGCTAAAAAATGCAAAAATTAGCTGGGCATGGTGGCACGTGCCTGTAGGCCCAGCTACTTAGGAGGCTGAGGCAGGAGAATTGCTTCAACCTGGGAGGCAGAGATTGCAGTGAGCACAGATCGCGCCATTGCACTCCAGCCTGGCACCTAACGACAGAACAAGACTCTGTCTCAAAAAAAAAAAAAAAAAAAAAAACAGTACTACAGTAATAAATCACTAGCAGTTGCAGTCATCAGAACACAGTCAGTACTCACCACACAACAAAGTCATGCACTAAAGCTCCTACACTTTTCTCCTAAGCAACCCTCAAGGTTTTCTACAGCCGATTTATTTTTGCTTTGGACATAATTCCTAGAACCTTCATTGACTTGAAATTTGTAACTGGCCAAGTGGGCCACCTTGTTATGTACTCTTTCACATTGATGATAACAGTACCGGCACACTTGGTCTGCGTTCACTATGTTCCAGACTGGCTTAGGCTGAGCCCCTCTACATGCATTTTTTAATATAGTAGATGTCACATCGGATACAGACTCGCAAATGGAAGACAAACTCCACGTTAAACAAATCCTTTTGGACTAAAGTTTCCAATTAGAATTTTTACCAAAATTGAATACATTGTACATGTTCCGGACTTTGGAGAAAAGTCTTGACTGATGATGGTGCTGCCGGCTGGAGAAGGGCTATTTAAATTCTGGAAGCTTGGAAAGAAAGTCATCTAACAATAGTTTAACGAGTGATTGACCTGGATTAGAGTATAGTGTTCATGTGGAAGATGAACACATATTTTAACTCAAAGATCCTATCTTACAACTTTCTTATCAGAGCAGCAGAGGTGCCAAGGCCGCACAATGGCAAGGGATTCAATTTAATTTAGTATTGACTTTTTTTAGTGCTTATTACATGGCCAAGCTTGTGAGCTGGAGGGGCAGGGATGGGTGGGAAGGTCAGGGAACAGGATGCACAGATAGACAAGCCAGGATGCCTTTCTTTATGACATTCATTTGTATTGTAGCCTACAATACAATGGAAGGACTTGAGACTTCACTCCAGAAATGTTAAGTGCTAAGAACACCAGAAGGCAGACTGGCGTGACTGAATGATTCTTCCTTTGCACAAAAGGGAGTCCATGCAAGCATTCTGAAATGCTTAAAATTCTGCCTTCTTTAGGTTAAAATGAGATACATCTCTCCCTAATTAAAAATCAACTCTTTTCTACATATTTCCAGTAGCCAGCAAGATTGTAGAGCTTGTTTTGTTACAAAAGTGAGTTAGTTTTTTATTTATTTTCTGAATATAATTTATAATATGAAATAAGCTTTTATAAATTACATGTGGACTGCAGGACAATCTCCTATGTACCCCCATCAAGGGGAGGTGGTAGTTAGAGGCTGCCTCCCCAGAAAAGAAGTTACTTTATCAAGTAAACAACAGCAAGAAGAGGAAAAGTTACTTTGAACCCTTTTGGTTCCCTGTGATTAGGAGATCCAAGAGCTTTTGTGTCTCTGTCCATGAAGACATCACCCTAGAGATCTGCTCAAAGAAGCCAAATTCACCAAGTCTTCTGTGCCTGTGCCAATGAAGCTAAGATGCATGACTCAGGACACACCCTGACAGGCAGACATGGTCAGGGTGCTGATCACATCTTTACAGCAGCCGTGGAAGATCTCAGTTAACATCCTTCTGCTAAAATAATAAAAATGACAACAACAATGATATTGACAACAATAGTAATTCAGGCTGAAAAACAAGGATACGGTCTGCCCCAGAGATGGGACTTTCAGGCCAGTTTTCTCCAAAGCCAACAACTGGGTGACCAGCTGTCCAAAGCAGCACCCCATATTTCCCTCTGCTCCATAGAGGATGTCAGGTGGCTGTCTGAGTTCTAGGAGCTGGTGCTGCCACCAAGGGAAGAGGACATTGCCTGTCATTTAGGCATGTGTCTCCTACAGAGGCTGCGGTGCTCACTGCAATGGGAATGGGACCTGGGGGTCATGTTGGATGTCTGCTGGCAGGGCTGAAAGCAAGGCCTGTCAGGGACCAGCACGCAGCCTTGATTTAGAATTGAGCACAGATTTAAATGAAAGAGGCAGATTCCATTGGGTTGTACAAAATACTCACTCTAAGTGTTTGGGTCATGAGTGTATCTGTCAACTGTGGAACAAGAAGAGAATTTCTATCTGGATAACTATTTACAGTAGCTCCCAAATGGCTGGTGCTTTACCTGGATAGCCTCCTTGTGTCCTCAAACCCAACCACCTAAGAGTAGGTACTATTATTTTTATCTCCATTTTAGGGATGAGGAAGTGAAAGCTCAGAGGGGGAAGGTGACTGGCCCAGGGCCACACAGGGAGGAATGGTCAGAGCTGGGATGAGGACTCAGCACTGAATCCAGAGCTGATGCCGGGTAATAAGCAGCCCCCTTCCTTACACAGGCCACGGGAATATACGTTGTCTGGAGATGCACTGGAAGGTGGGGGCAGCCAATGGGTAGCCTGGGGCCTCTGGCATCAGATTTTCTGCTTTATTTTCTGCCCGTCCAGTTTTCACTAGCTATATGGCTTTAAGCTGAGTCTCTGGAACTCAGTTTCTTTGGCTCTAAAATGTAAATGGAAGTAGTACATTCTTCCCGGGATGATCTAAGAATTGAATGATGGTCAAGGCTTTAGAGTAATGGATTCATGCTTCATGAATATCCCATCGCCTCTAAGGGGTGTTTGTAATTGCCGATCAGATTAGGGTCACTAGTTGCCACAATGTCCTGAGTCCACTGACATTAAGCTGCTTTTGAGGGGTTTTGCTTTCTCACCCAGCTGGAGTGCAATGGCATAATAATAGTTTACTGCAAACTTAAACTCCTGGGATCAAGTAATCCTCCTGCCTCAGCCTCGCAGGTAGCTGGGACTACAGGCACACACCACCACACCTAGCTAATGCACAAACATTTTAGAAGACAGATTCCTACAAGCAGTTTTCCCGGGAGGATTACTGGATCCCTGGGATGTTCTGGTAACTGGGAGGTAAGCAGTTGCTTGGCAGTGCGAGTTTGCAGGTCTGGACTGGGAGTAGTTGGAGAGCAGTTCTGGATGGGAAGGGGCAATCCTAGCTCCAGGCTGTCCTCATCAACCTAGGTGGGAGTCCTGCAGGTACCTCCTGTGGTGACTAAGCCTATTTTGAGTCTTCCCATTTTTAGCTGTGTTTCCTTCAGCAATCTGATTAGGCTCTCTGGCCTGCATTTTCCTTCTTCATAAGGTAAAAAGGTTTTTTATCTCACAAGGTTGCTGTGAGAGTTGAATGGGATGGTGCATACAGAGTTCCTGGAATAGAGAGTTCTTCACATGACCCCCAATCTCCTAAAGCCTGTAAGCTTAGAGCATGAGATCTAAAAGAGAGAACAAGATGCTCTTTCACTGCTTTTGATTGGCCTGCACCCGTCATGTGATCATCCTTCAGCCCAACCACTGCATCCAAAGGGCTGGCTGTGATTACAGTACCAGCGTTTTTATCTTTGTTTTTTGTTTGTTTGTTTGTTTGTTTTTTGTTTTGTTTTTTTTTTTTTTGTTTTTTTTTGAGATGGAGTCTCGCTCTGTCACCCAGACTGGAGTGCAGTGGTATGATCTTGGCTCACTGCAACCTCCGTCTCCATGGTTCAAGTGATTCTTCTGCGTCAGCTTCCCAAGAAGCTGGGACTACAGGCATACACTTCCATGCCCAGCTAATTTTTGTATTTTTGGTAGAGGCTGGGTTTCACCATGTTGGCCAGGATGGTCTCAATCTCCTGACCTTGTGATCTGCCTGCCTTGGCCTCCCAAAGTCCTGAGATTACAGGCATGAGCCACTATGCCTGGCAGGGTTTTTATCTTAAGGTAGGGAAGACAGGCACATTTTCTAGAAAGAGAAAAATAATAGCCATTAAAGACCATTTCAGTGGCTCTGTGATCTTGGATGCAATTTGTAAATACCTCTGAGTTCAGTTTGAGATCGTAAAATGGTCACAGAGATGTCTACTCTCTATTGAGTTATTTTGAAGTTAAAGCCAAAGAAATTATGCAGTAAAATGCCTGGAACGTTTTAGTTCAGCTGAAGAAATGTTTGCTAAATATGAATTTTGCTATCTTGGCAAGTTTATATTATTGTTAGAGGCCCAGGGAATTTTTAACAGTTAGTAATCATGTAGAAATAAGGAATTATTTACTCAGTTATTAATTATCCTTTTATAGGTGTTCAAAGACAAATACACACACACACACAAGATGATTCTATATGCACCCCAGACATCTTTAAGATTAATTCTTCTTTCATATAATTGGTCTCAAAATCAAATGAGGCTGAGATAAAGCTGATGAACATTGTATTAAACTCACATGGGTCCCAGATCCTCCTAAATTTTATTATAAAAGTACTCATAAAAGTTGAAGGCAACTGATAGAAAATATCTGTATACCCTCCATTAGGATCCCACCATCAGTATGCATATACTTTCTTTATGACATCTGTCAGTCCCTGTATCCATCCATTGACCCATCTTAATTTTTCATGCATTTCCAATATTTCAACAATGCAATACCAATACTTATCTATAGACTTTTTTTTTTTTTTTTTTGAGACGGAGTTTCGCTCTTGTTACCCAGGCTGGAGTGCAATGGCATGATCTCAGCTCACCGCAACCTCCGTCTCCTGGGTTCAGGCAATTCTCCTGCCTCAGCCTCCTGAGTAGCTGGGATTACAGGCACACGCCACCATGTCCAGCTAATTTTTGTATTTTTAGTAGAGACGGGGTTTCACCATGTTGACCAGGATGGTCTCAATCTCTTGACCTCGTGATCCACCCGCCTCGGCCTCCCAAAGTGCTGGGATTACAGGCTTGAGCCACCGCGCCCGGCCTAGACTTTTTTAATAAGCATGTAAACATACTGAAATACATAAACCGTAAGTCTCACTCTATTACTCAGGCTGGGGTGCAATGTGGCACGTTCTCGGCTCACTGCAACCTCCGCCTCCTGGGTTCAAGTGATTCTCCTGCCTCAGTCTCCTGTGTAGATGGCATTACAGGCACCTGCCACCACATCTGGCTAATTTTCATATTTTTAGTGAAAATGGGGTTTCACCATGTTGGCCAAGCTTATCTGAACTCCTGAGCTCACGTGATCTGCCCACCTCAGCCTCCCAAAGTGCTGAAATTATAGGCGTGAGCCATTATGCCAGGCCCTTCAGAAAGTTTTCTTACACCCCTTCCTAGTCACTCCTTGTTCCCACACTAAGAGTTCAGCTGTGCTGTTTTTTTCTCACCACTGATTAGTTTTGTTTGTTCTAGAACTTCCTGTAAGTGAAATTGATAATGTTCCCTTTCGTGTCTGGCTTCGTTCTTTCAACACAAAGTTTTGGAGAGTGATCTTTGTTATTGTAGTACCTGGTTCTTTTCACTATTTTGTAGAATTTCAATATATGAATATACCGTAATTCATGTATTTATTCTCTTGTTGATAGTTGGGTTATTTCCAGTTTGGGGTCACTACATAAATAAAGCTTCTATTAATATTCTGACAAAAATCATTTCATGAACATTTATTTTTATGCATCTTTGTAAATATTTAAGACTCAAATTCCTAGGTCATAGGGTAGAACAATGAGTATAACTTTTTCTAAAGAGCGTTTGAGCTTTCAGAAACATTTCTGAGCCTGCAGCAAATAGGATGCCAGGAGACTGACTGCCTAACTCTACGAATTGCATCATCTGAAACACAACTCTGAATGATTGTGCAGACATTATTGTACCTTTGAAAGTCATATATCACAATGTTATTCTTCTCCCTAAAAGATCTTCAAGGTGCTACTCAGATATCATTTCAAGCTGTGAGAATCAAATAAGCTTTATAACAGTAGCATTACTCTTTCTTTACAAGTTCCATAATAAAATATGTTTTTTTGCAAGGGACTTGAGTCAATTTGTTCTTTCCTACAAATGTGCACAATTACACAACTTCTTTAAAGTAACTTATAATTGTCAGTCAAGTCTTAGGGCTAGAGAGGCCACTACCGCTGGGAGGGTAGGGAGGCTGCTTTCATTGGGAGTGGGGAGTGGGTAATACATTATATAGTAAATAATTTAATCCCAGTTTTTCCTATATAGCTCATAAATTATTTTTGTACAAAAATATTCATTTTAGGAAATAAAACCATCGTATTATACAGCATGTACAGTATTATAACCACACAATGGATTCCTTGCCTGCTTTCTAGACAGAGCTGATTTATCAAGTCAGGGGACTTGCAATAGAGAAAGAGTAATTCACACAGAATCGGCTGTATGTGAGACCAGAGTTTTATCATTACTCAAGTCAGTGTCACCAAGAATTCAGGAATGGGAGTTTTTAAGGATAATTTGGTGAGTAGAGGGACCATGAGTTGACAGTTCTGATTGGTAGGGTCAAAGATTAAATCACTGGGAGTTGAAGCTGTCCGCTTGTACTTACTCAGCTCCTGGGTGGGGGCCACAAGACCAGATAAGCCAGTTTATCAGTCGGGATGGTGCCAGATTGTCCCTCAAGTGCAGGGTCTACAAAACACCTCAAACACTGATCTCAGGCTTTACCATAGCGATGTCTTCCCCAGGAGCGGTGTGGGGACGTTTGGAGTCTTGCAGCCTGCACCTGCATACTAAACCACACTTTCTAATCCTGTAGCTAATTTGTTATTCCAGAAAAGACAGTCTATTCCCCAGGCAGGAGTGGGGTTTGTTTTGGGAAAGGACTGTTATCTTCCTTATTTCAAAGCTAAACTATAAACTAGGTTCTTCCCAAAGTTAGGTCAGTCAAGGCCTAGGAATTAGCAAGGACAGCTTGGAGGTTAGAAGCTGAAGCTGGTCGGGTCACATCTCTTTCACTGTAATCATATTCTCAGCTATCATTTTTGCAAAGGCAGTTTCAGTCTCACCTTTGGGTTTTATAACACCTTATTCTTAAGGTGTGGGCATTGAGATTAAAAAAAAAAAAAAAAAAAAAAAGGATGATGACTGCTCTGCAGCCAGGACAGAGTGTCCATCAGCAGCAGCGAATGGAGTCTGCTTTTCCGGGGCCAGCACACAGCCGTTTTATTTACACTAAAGGCTATTTAAGGAATGAATAATTAAATAAAATGCCAGTTTTATACCGGTGTAAGATGTCGCACATAAAGAAATTCAGCAATCAGGGAAATATCCCTCATCCTTCTTTCTACATTATAAAATGTGGTCCCGTCAAGCAGCCTCCCTTCCTCCCATCCCAGGGCTTCTGTCTGCAAGCAGGGAGTCCCTGGAACCAGGAAGCCAAAGGCTTATGGGGCAACACTCATATTGATGGAGGATGTGTGATGTGTCCGCCAGTGTAAGGTGCTTCACCTGCCTCACCAACTGCAATTCTTTTAAGTACATTTGCAATCTCATTCAATAATACGTTGAGCTCCTATTCTGTGCCAGGCACTGTGATAGACAACTGTTAATGCCCTGATCATTTTATTCAGATGATAATCTGATGTTGGCTATGCTCAGCATGTCAGCATGGTCTTCTGTGTTTCCTCTAGACCTTATTTGTTCAGGGAGCCAATCACACAGCTGAATCAGCAGTAGCACATGTTGTGGGATTCTAGAAATATTTGCCATTGTCCCTGTCCTCATGGGACTTGTGACCTAGTTGAAAATAGAATAGTCACTTTCTACAACATGGATGAATATTGAGGACACCATGTTAGGTGAAATAAGCCTCTCACAAAAAGATAAATATAATGCCATTTCATGTGTACAAGGTATCTAGTCAAACTCATAGAAACAAAGTTAAAGAGTGGTTAGCAATGGCGGGGAAGAGCGAGCAGGGAGTTGCTGTTTAATAGTTATGAGTTTCTGTTTCACAAGATGAAAAAGTTCTGTTCCACAGCAGTTCAGAATAATCTGATCCCCAACTCCACTATTACCTGCTATATGATTCTTTTCTCCAACCTCCCTAACAGAAAGATGCTTGATCTCTTCTGTCTGCATACCTTCAGCCACAGGGAGCTCACTCACTCTCATAGCTTAACCTCATGAAACATGGCAATGCTAATCCCTGGAGCCTTACAGAAGGCTTACAAAAAAGGTACACCACTAAGAGGCCCCTGTGACTTCTCTTTGCCTGTGTGTGGGGTCTCCCTGGTACCCAGGGTGCCATCAGCCCTCATGAAGAGAAGATAAGTGACCAACTGATTTGGAGGACAGGGGGTTTGGGAGAACCCTAAATATCTGCTGGGACATTAGCTGTGTCCAGATGTGACCCCTCTCATGACCCTGAGGCCTCTTCGCCTTCCCACAGGACCCTGCTTGGACCTGCAGCCCCTCAGTGGCTGTCTCCATCCAACTCTTCACGACGTGGGCTTTTCCTTGATTTCTTCTATACCCTCTTAACCCATCGGCAGCCAGGAGGTGCTGTATACAACAAGAGGAGCATAATAAATGCATAATCATCTTTAATTGACTGGCTGTTGGCAGCTGCAGGCGCCCCTAAGCCCAACGTGACCCCGGTGCCCTCATCCCTAGAGGGCCCAGGCACAGATCCTTCTCCTGTCACCTCCTCACCTGTGAGTCCAGGGGACCCAGGGTCTCCAGTGTGTCCCTTCAGCACCCTGGGACCACTCTGATGCTGCTCCTTCCTGGGGAGCACAGAGGAAGAAGACATTCAAGCCACACCCTTTCTCTGGGGCACCGTGGAGGCCATCACCACCTGATGTTCTCTGTCAGGGAAACAGAGTCAGGGAGGGAAAGGGTGGAAGAGGTATACGTTGGGGTCTGGGGATGAGGTCTGAGCCCAGAGCAGAAGGGGGCACCAGTGAGGCTGAGTGGGGCTGGTGGATCCCAGGAGCTATTGTGGGACGGGGAACCCTAAGGGGTGTGGATAGTGTTGTGATCCATGGCCAGCGTGACGCAAACTGTGGGGTTACAGTCCTGCAGGGATCAGGCCCCCAAGGACGCACAGCACTGGGGAGCCTGGGGCCTCCAGCGAATGAACTGGTGCTAGAGGTCTCCAGAGTGCATCACTAGGACGCAGAGTTGGGGCCAGTGTGAGGTCTCCTCTCATCCTGATACCCTTCACACCTGTGTCTCCTCTGAATCCCAGACAGCTGTTCTCCCCTGAGAAAGATGGAAACTTGCAGAAAGTTGGAGAAACTTGGAGAAAGTTGCATCCAAACTGAGCAGTGGCAGCCCCTGGAAGGGAGAGTCCAACAGCGGTGACACCTGCCATCTCCAGAGCCGACTCCTCGCACTTGTCATGTGCAGGCTCTGTGCTGGACCTCCGCTCCATCTTGTGAGGTGGGCGTGGACCATCCCGTTTTGTAGTTGAGGCTTTGCAGAGGCACAAGCAGGACAAGTCATCACAGGGTCATCAAATGGCAGGGCAGGGGCTGAGCCGTAGCAGTGTGGCTGCAGAATCACCGCTCCCAACCCCCTGCTCTGCAGCTGCCTGGGCAGGACGAGCCCTGGAGCAGCAGGAGGAAGGGACATCCAGGGTAGCCAGGCGCTGGACCCCATGGGCAAAGGGCTGGAGACCTGGGTGTTAGCTGGTTCAGGTGGAGCAGGAGTGGGTTACAGGGCAGATGGAGCTGAGGTTGGCAGGTGGGCAGCAACAGG
Source organism: Saimiri boliviensis (assembly GCF_048565385.1). Classification (NCBI taxonomy): domain Eukaryota; kingdom Metazoa; phylum Chordata; class Mammalia; order Primates; family Cebidae; genus Saimiri; species Saimiri boliviensis. Next base: position 102,581,411 of record NC_133458.1, on the reverse strand, counting down.
ATCACAGTGACCCTGAAGGACTTGATGGAGCAGCAGGCACTGGGACATTGGATCCCAGCACTGGAGTTGGAGAAAATCCACTCTTAGGAAAAAGGCGCCTGGGTGTGCTTGTTCTTTCCTCACCACAGGAAGCTGAGTTCCCCTAGCCAGCACCTGCCATATTCTCCCGACTCTGCCCACCTGTCTCCAGAGTCTCCCTGGACCTCAGTGTCCCAACGGACCTCCTGACCCCAAAGGGCCCCTGGTGAGTTGCCCCGAGCTCTGACCCACCATTGGTTCTCTGAGTCCTTCTTCCCTCCCCTCCATCCAGCCCAGAGTTCACCCAACATCTAGACTCCTTCCAGGGCACCCTGGGAAGGACGGGCTGCTGGACCACCCGGGCCACAGAGGAGAGGTGGCCAGTGATACCCTTGGCCACCCATCCTCAGGGGCCTCTCAAATGCCGAAGCTGTCTGGAAGACCCACAGAGACGTTTTCTGAGCACAGCCTGCCCTAATGCTGCTCTAATTCAGAGGCCAGGGCTCAGTGTGACTTTGTCCCTCCTCTGGAGCCTGGACATCCGCCCCACAGCACCCACTGCCCTCTCCTCTTTTCCTCTCAGGGTTTCCAAGGAGAGAGCAGCCCCCGTAGTCCCCCGGAAGTGGTGGGACCTCAGCTGGTTCTGTCCCCAGGACAGAGCAGCCCCAGACCCTGGAGGTAAGTCTGTCTGGCTCTCTTCCCCCAGTCACACAGCCCTGCCCCTGGCTTACCAGTCTGGAACAGGTAGCTGAGGACTTGAGGCACCCAGAAATCTGTTTAATCTGGCAGCTTGGATGGCTGTGGCTCCTTACCTCTCCTTTTCTTTTAGGGCAACCATGGGGTTCAAGGAAAAGATGTTCATGGTCTGAGGGGCCTCCCAGGAGAGAGGAGCCTCCGAGGCATGACTGTGAGTGTGACTCCCAGAATCCTGCCTGGACCAAGTACCAAGAGACCTGACCCCCTCCCTGACTATGACCCTGCTCCATGCCACTCCCCATTCCCATCTCTCAGCCTGTCTCCTCTCCCCAGCCCTCACCCTTCTCTTTCTGTGAAGCTCTACCTTCCCTAAACCTCTGCCTCAGAGCCTGGACCCAGCTTGAATGGGAATGAAGGTACAGCTGGCCCCCTTACCCTGCAGGGAGCCTGCAGTTCCCGGGGGGTGGGAGGGAGGAACAGGAAAGGGGGTATTTAAGGCAGGGTGGCGGTGGCATCCAGATCGAGGCAGGGGCTGTGGGACTGGGTAGGGGCAATCCAGAGTCAGCCAGAATGCAACTGAGTTGGGGGTCTTCCGGGAATTGTGCTCTGAGGGCCCTGGTATGAGTGGGCTTGAGTCTCCCTTCCGGGGGCCTGACTCACCTCAGCTTTCAGGGTTCCTCTAGGGAGTGAGGTGCAGCAGGATCAAGGGACCCAGTGCCTCCACGCTGGGGTGCCCAGGCCCTCAGGAACCCCCTGGATCAGCAGGAGAGACACGTGTCTCAGTGAGAGTGGGGACCCAGGGGAGGGCTTCTTGGGGAGGGGTCTGAGGGCCGAGGGTTAATGGGCTGCAAAGGGTTTCCTGTGGGTATTTTAGTGTGACGGTCACCTCCAGGCCATGACTCCTTCTTCCTGCCCCACAGGGTGAAAAGGGCCCCATGGGTCTGCCTGGCCGCCATGGGGTGCAGAGTCCTGGGTGACTTCCTAATCCTGCTGGGTCTCCAGGTGTGGCTGGGACCAAGAGAAGAACCCCAGATATCCCAACTAATCTCTCCACATGAGGGCTCGCTCAGGGGGTTCGACTCCTGAGCTCTATCATCTCCCTTTTTATATCACCTGTGCCTTCTCCTCCAGGAGGAGTTGGGGGACCCCAGACAGAAGGTCACCAAAGGGAACAAGTATCCATGGCCTTGATGCCCTGACCTTTATCCCCTTGTTTTCTACTCTCCTCTCTCCGGCAGGGCCCTTCCGGACCCCCCGGACTCACTGGTCCATGGAACAGCCTGGAGCAGTGGTGAGTGACCCCTCAGCCCCCACCTGAGGCTGTAGCAGCCTCTGCTCTGCTTTTGGCTCCCCTTTGCCCCTGAGGCTGGGTTTGGCAGCGGGGACTCTGGGCCTGGTCCCCAGCCCTGCATGGGGTTTGTGAATAGAGAATGCCTGACCCGTGACCCATGTCTGTGTCCCTGTCCCTGCTTCCCTCGTCCCCCAGGGAGCAGATGGGGAGCCCAGAGCTCAGGGACCCCAGGGTCACATTGGAGCCAGAGTGTCCCCCACACTTGGGAGTGTGGGAAGCCAAAGGCAACAAAGGATCAAGGGGATTCACAGACCTACAGGTGAATTAAGGGTGGCGACGGGGCTGAGAGACAGGGTCAAGATGGGGTGATGTGTGTCCCAGACCTTGTCGGCAACATGCTTTGAGGACTGATTTGGTGGGGGCAGAGGACTGGGGACTGTGTGGGTCAGAGGGGAGGGGCTGTGGGACCCATCAGTCTAGGGCTGTGCTTTGGGCAGGTTGTCACGTGGATCCATGCTTTCTGCACCTGCATAGCGTGTGCCAGGCCCATCTGGGGAGAAGGGGTAATCTGGAGATGTGGGTCCTATGGTGAGTGTGAACCCCTGCTGACCCAGACCCCAAATGGTCACCCTCGCCTGACCGGCCCCCACCCCACTGCTGCCTCCCTGGCCTGACTGCTCTCATCCTCTCTCCACACTCCCTTAACACACCCTTTTACTTCCCTTCCCCGCTTCTGGCATATCCGTTTCCCACCAGGGACCACCTGGACCCAGTGGCATTGATGTGAGTCATCTCAGGCCCTGCCCCTTCAGATCAATGTATCTGGTCCTCTGCCTCCCTTTCCCCAGATCAGAAACTCCTCACCCCTGAGAAGCCCCTTCCCCTGGGAAGCCTCCAGTGTCCCACTGCCCTGACCTTGGGCTGGCCATCCAGACCTCTGCCCCTGCAATAATCCCACCTCCCGAAGCAATGACACCTATTTCTCTTCCTGTTTCAGGGTCCACAGGGAAGTGTTTCCCCTGGCAAGTGTTGGGGACCTGGATTCCCCTGGAGAGAAGGTAACTGGAAAGAGGGTGAAGGTTTTTTGGGTAAGGTATGAGAGTAGGATTTCTGCCATCTTTTTGTTGAGGTGAAAAAGGCAAATGAAATGTGGGGACTATGAAGATTTTGTGAGGCAGGAATAAGATTTTGACCCCAATCTCTGCAGCAGGAGCCAGGAGAGTCAGGGTCTCCAGGAATCCAGGGTGATCTGGGTGTCAGGTGAATGACAGCTCCAGGGCCCTGCTTCAGAGTCTCCTTCACACCCCCAGTGGCACCCCTCCCTTTTCCCGTGACCTCCTTGAGTTGGAACTCTTCTGTGAGGAGTCTCAGCTTCCGACCATCCTCTGAGTGAGCCCTTCCAGGCTGTCTTTGAAGAAAAGGGCACCAGGGGACTCCCCTTATAGGCAAGACTTTCTGTGTGTGTCCCATTGTCCCTGAGGGCAGCAGGGAGTGGCTGAAGGTGTCTTAGAAGCAGGGGCTGCATCCCTGTTCTTCAAGACCCTCTGTGTCCTCCATTTGTTCTACAGGGTCTGCACGGGGAGGGTGGGGGGAAAGGAGAGTCAGGATGGCTGGGAGAAGCAGGGCCACCAGGGCCTAACGGACCCTTGGGCAGCAATGGCCCCAAAGGGAACCCTGTGAGTTTCTGGAAATATGGGTGTCTGCGAGTGAGGATTTTGGGGTGTGGGGAGCCTGAGAGTTGGGGGATGCCTGGGAGGAAGGCTCTGGGAATGGGGTCTCCTGGGAGGATACATGGGGTCTGGAGTCCAGAGAGAAAGTGAAAGACGCCCTGTGGCTAATACGCTAAGGTATTAGACAGCATGCAGTGCACGAGGTGGGGGAGGGGCTTCAAAGACCCTCTTCCTAGGGAGGTAACAACAGGCAGAGCCTGTAGAGAGGAAGAGGGTCTCACGTGCCTGTGGAAGTCTGTGTCGGGTGGGTTCATGGGGCTGTGACCCTGACTCTTGCTTTTTCTTCTGAATCAGGGTTTTGGTTTTCCTGGAGAACCTTCTTCACCCCAGAGAAGGTGGCTCATGTGAGTCTTACCCAGGGAGGTGAAGGGATGAAGAGGTTGTGGCTTCCATGGGAGGGCCTCTGTGCAGCTGATGGGCTTAGGTGTTGGGAAGCTGGAGATATGGCAGGGCAAGCAGGGGGATACAAAGTTTGGTGGTTTTAGGGATGCCGCCAGCCAGGTCGGGACCACCTCTGACCTTGCTTCATCCCTGCAGGACCAAGACAATGTTAAGGGTGACTACGGCAAGGATGGTGAGCCAGGACAGCCCATGAGTGACCACTGACCCTGCCGCCCCCACTGCACTCCAGCCTTCATAGCCTTTTACCCCCGTTTTCTGTGCCCCACCCCTGAGGGGTCACTTGGCCGGGGCCAACGCTCACTCACCCCAGTTTCTCTCTTTCTAGGGATCCTCTGCTTCTACTGGGAAGAATGGACCACCTGGCCCACATGGAAAGGACCTGAGTGAGGTAGAAGACCCTGGGACCTTGGGAGACCATCTGTGGGCAGTGTCGGTAGAGGCCGGGTGGTGACAGGTGGCACTGGCAGGGAGATGCCTGGTGTCTGCACTGTCCCTTGGTGGGGTGTGTTGCATGAGCACATGGGTTTAAGAGTGTGTTGTGTCTCGGGGATATTGTTCCTGGGTTTTGGTGTGCATGTTCTCAGCAGGGTTGGTTACATGTACTGACCCATGAGAATGGACACTGGCCAGGGGTTAACCTGAGCCACCAGGAGGGGTGTGGGCAAGGGTTTCTTCCCCAAGCATACATTCTCCTCAGCATTTTAAAAAGGGACACAGCTCCATCTGTTCTAAACTCGCACTCTGCTTCTGTGCCCGTGTGTGCGGTGTGTGTGTGCATATGTGTGCACGCAGTGTATGCATGCAGGCTGTGTACATGTGCATGTATGCAGTGTGTGTGTGTGTGTGTGTGTGCATGCAGTGTATGCATGCAGGCTGTGTACATGTGCATGTATGCAGTGTGTGTGTGTGTGTGTGTGAGCATGCAGTGTATGCATGCAGGCTGTGTACATGTGCATGTATGCAGTGTGTGTGTGCATGCAGTGTATGCATGCAGGCTGTGTACATGTGCATGTATGCAGTGCGTGTGTGTGTGTGTGTGTGCAGTGTATGCATGCAGGCTGTGTACATGTGCATGTATGCAGTGCGTGTGTGCGTGTGTGTGTGTGCAGTGTATGCATGCAGGCTGTGTACATGTGCATGTATGCTGTGTGTGTGTGTGTGTGTGTGTGTGTGTGTGTGTGTGCAGTGCGTGTGTAGCACAGGAAGGGGAAGAGTAGAGCCTGACTACCCAGGGCCTCATGTTTTCTCCCTTCCCGTCCCATCTGCAGGGTCAGCTAAGAAAACATGATTCAGGCCGGGCGCGGTGGCTCACGCCTATAATCCCAGCACTTTGGGAGGCTGAGGCGGATAGATCACGAGGTCAATAGATCGAGACCATCCTGGTCAAAAAGATGAAACCCTGTCTCAACTAAAAATAAAAAAAAATTATCTGGGCATGGTGGCATGCTCCTGTAGTCCCAGCTACTAGGGAGGCCAAGGCAGGAGAATTGCTTGAACCCAGAAGGTGGAGGTTGCGGTGAGCCGAGATCGTGCCATTGCACTCCAGCCTGGGTAACAAGAGTGAAACTCCGTCTCAAAGAAAAAAAAAAAAAAAAGAAAGAAAACATGACTGTCACAGGTCATTTAGGACCCAGGAAGATACCGGATGAGGAAATTCTCCTGCAGTCCTAAACTAATTCACAAGTTAGAATACATAGGTCCAGCCTGGGTACAATGACTGAAGCTCGGAATCCTCCTGCGTTCCGCTGTGGGAGAGCAAGGCAGAAGAGGAGTATCACTTGAAGTGTGAGTTGGAGGCCTGCTTGGGCGACACAACAAGGAAAAGCAAGTGGTTGCCAAGTGACGCCCAAGCGACGGGCCTGAGTTCCCTGGGAGGGATCCATGCCCAGCCCTGGGATGGCACTTGGCTTCCTCACAGAATGCAGGCTTCATCCTGGTCCCCCAGTGCAGGCATTTCCTGGCCTGGTGCCTCCTCTTGGACTGCACATGTGTGTTGTGACCATTCCTCGTTGCCGAAGAGGGATCTGGAACAATACCCATGTGACCCGACGAGGGATGGCAGCAGGGTTCGGGGTCCCTTTTTTGTCCTCAAAGCACAGCCAGGCCCATGGCTCTTGCTCATTGCTCAAGAGCAGGGAGATCACCCTTTGGGAGGCCCAGCAGGACTCTGCTCCCTGCAGGACCCTGCTGTGTTACCTGGGACCAGGAGGCCCGGCCGCCTTTGCCCAGCACTACCCAAGGCCAGGGGACTGCACAGGACATGGGTACAGAGGCCGGCTCTGTGGCTGTGCCTGGGGTCCCAGTGGCTCTTGCAGAGGCGGAAGGAACTGGGGAACCCAGGAAGCTGAGGGTGCAGTAAGCGGTGACCTCCCACTGAGCCCAGCCTGGGAGACCTTGTGAAGTGAAAAGAAAAGAGAAAGGGAAGGGAAAGGGGAAGGGGAGGGAAAAGGATGGGGCGGGGAGAAAAGGGGAAAGGAGAGGAAAAGGAATAAATGAAAGGAAGAAAAAGAAGCAGAAGGAATGTTGCTCCCTGGCTGGCCTCAGTAGTTAGGACTGTCCCAGTGTTGACAGGTGGGTGGGATCCTGCAGCTGTTTTGATTCCTTGAAAGCTCCTTACAAGGCATTAGCAGGATCAGGAAGGCATGGCCGTTCAGGTAACTAATCATACAACTAACTTTTTCCCTCATCTCTAAAACATAGTAATGGACTGATTATTTTTAAAACAGAAAACCCCGACAAGTAGTTTATCATTAACTCGGTTTTGGTTTGTTAATGCCATTGCTTGGGGACGGGGGAGGAAGAGGAGAACAAACAGGAATAGAAACAGCAGCGTAAGTGAAGAGTAGCAAAATGATGGGAAGAAAAAGACTGGAAGACGGGAAAGAACAGATGAAGGAATCAGAAGGTTTATTATGATACCCGCTTTCCCCTCCTCGATTCATGAAATCTGAAAAAGTACAAGACCCTCAACAAAAAAGAAGCAGATAGATAACACAATTAGTCACTCCCTAAATTTCCAGAGTGAGATAATACTGCCACTCCCACCTCACTCAGGTGCCAGCGGGAGGAGGGTGCCCTCCAAATTCTGCAGGAGAAGGGGGAGGACTCCTCCCTGCCCTGGCTGCGCCTCCACTGCTACCACACAGGTCCCAGATGCAGCTTCCTACCCACCCCAGGCCAGGCCGGGCAGACCCGCAGAACGCTCCTACTCCCCCTTCCTGGCCCCCAGACTTGCTGCTGCAGCCGCCAGTAGTGCGATGCCAGTGCAACCACCGCGGCCGGCGCCCTGAGTGCACCGGCCCTCCCCACAAGGGTCCTACCACCTGGCCACCGCCGCAGCCCTGACCCCACCGTGGCCACAACCTGCGGCCCTCCTACTGCTCCAGGACGCTGCTCTCCACGGCCACCACCAACCTGCAGTGAGGCGAGCCGTTGCCGACTCCAGCCTCCAGCTTGCAGAAGGGGACTCCTCCTTCTCCTGGGACAGAGCAGCTGGGCGGGCAAAGCCAGAAACGCCTAGGGGAGGATGTAGGCGGTGGTAGCATTAGAGCCTCCCCTTGTCACGAAGGCCACCTGGTGGCAGGGGCTGGTTTCAGTGAAGGCACTCACACTCACGCTCCAAAGTCCAGCCTTTCCTTTTGGTCCAAGCTGCCCAGGAACTGGGGCTTTGGGTGGGGGCTGGAGACACCACAGTGCCCGGCTCCCACCTCCAAAGAAACCGCTGGGCCCACCAGGGCTGCTCTCCTCGGGAGCAGGAGCAGAGAATCTCAGATCCAGCCAGACCTCCGCACCCAAGTGCCAGTTCCACTCCTGATGCCACCGCCCACAGGGCCCTGTGCCCCGAGGTGTCCGCTACTCCATACCTGGGGGTCCCAAGCCGTCTCTGCAGCAGACTCAGAGTGCTTGGACCCAGGAACCACAGTGGGTGTGAGGGCCCTGCCATGCTCAGGATTCCTGTGGAAACGCTGTGCGCCCGCTCTGCTCCAGCACAGGAGCAAGAGGAGGTCGCCCTCCGGAGTGCGGAGTCCAGGGAGAGGAGAACCGCTACTTCCTTTTAAGCCACTGCTGTCACTGCCACATCCGCCAACCGCTGCCAGCCGTGCAGCTCCCGATAGCACCCAACTCGCACGCCTCCGGGGCCAGTCTGGCCCTCATAGCGCCCCCACCTCCCACCTCCCCACCCACAAACGTTGCCAGCAGCGTAGTATCCAATAGTGCCCCTAACCTGTCCCCCTCAATGGGCATTGCAGCCCCAGAGAGCGCCCATAACCCACCTCCACTGTGGGTAGCGCAGCCCCGTATAGTGCTACCAACAGTACCCCCAACACAGGCAGTGATACCGGGATAGCGCCCCCAACCTGCCACCCCCCCGACCACTGTGAAAAAGTGTAGGCCCGAGAGCCCCTGTCTTACCGCTCTGGTTGTGCTGCAGTCTCTCTGTCGCCACCACCAACTGCAGTGAGGGGAGCCGCTGGCCTGCAGGTTCTAGTCCCCAGCCTGCAGCAGGTGGCTCCCCTTTCTGACTCCTTCTGTAGCCGCGCACAGAGCAGCTCTCGCGGATGGCTGCCTCCTACCACTCTGACCACATTGCTGCAGACTCTGTGGCCGCCACCACCACCTGCAGGGAGGCTGGCCGTGGTGCCGCAACTAGCAGCCTCCACTTCCTTCTCTAAGTCGGCACAGAACAGCAGCACGAGCTCCGGGAGAGGCTGGAATGGCAGCATGTACCCTCGGCATGCTGTATATACAGAGATTATGTAAATGAGGTTCCTGGACTTTGTGTTCTGATTGGATGAGAGCAACTCCTAGGATAATCAATCAGACCATGAAGATAAAGTCCAATCAGAGCAGGCCTAGGGGTTTTTCTCTCATCTAATCAGAACACAAAGTTCAGGAACCTCATACTGCCGCACCCAGCTAATTTGTTTGTTTGTTTGTTTTTGCATTATAGTAGAGATGGGGTTTCAAGAGTGTTACCCAGGTTGGTCTCCAACTCCTAAACTCAGGCAATCCGTCTGCCTGGGCCTCCCAAAGTGCTAGGATTACAGGCGTGAGCCACTGCTCCCGGCCTACCTATTTAGATTTTCTATTTCTTTTTTAGTTAATTTTGGTGATAAAAAAATAATTTATCAGCCAGGCGCTGTGGCTCATGCCTGTAGTCCCAGCACTTTGGGAAACTGAGGCAGGCAGATCACGAGGTCACGAGATCAAGACCATCTGGTCAACATGGTGAACTCCCATCTCTACTAAAAAATTAAAATGCAAAAATTAGCTGGGCATGGTGGCGGGCGCCTGTAATCCCAGCTACTCGGGAGGCTGGACCAAGAGAATTTCTTGAATCTGGGAGGCAGAGAGGTTGCAGTGAGCCAAGATTGTGCCACTGTACTCCAGCCTGACACAGCGAGACTCCCTCTCAAAAAAAAATTATTAATAATAATAATAATAATAATTGATCTCTTTCTTTGAGGTGATTAAAATTATTGCAGTAAAGGTGCTTATGATATTCTCTAATTGTTTAGTAACTATAATGTCACGTTTTCCAGATCTTATGTTAGTAACCTTCGTCTCCTTCATTCTTTAATTATGCTAGCTATAGATTTACCACTTCTTTAAAGTTTTTATTAAGATTTTTAAAATCCTTTTCTTGCTTTAATTGCTACATACGCTTTTCTGTTTTCTATTATATTGATTTTTGCTCTTGTCTATATTATTTTGTCTTCTGCTTACATTGAATTTTTTTCTAATTTATATTTTTTAAACCAAAGCTCAAATAATTGAGTTTATTGTTTCATTTCTATACAGAAGCTTGTAAAGCTATAATTTTTTTCTCCTAATGGCAGTGTTACCTGCATTCTGCAAATTTTCATGTATCTTTAATTTTTTTCAATTAATTCAAAATATTTTTAAATTTCAATTATGGCTTATTTATGACTAAGAGACATAGAAGTGGTGTTTTGCTTTTTGCAAATATTTAGGGTTTTTCATATATTTTTGATATTTCTCATTTAATTTTATTGTAGTCAGAGAATGCATTCTATTTAATTTCAGCTCTCTTAAATATATTAAAACTTATTTTATAGCCTCAATTATGGTATATCTTGGTGAATGTTTCATACACACTAAAAGGAAATGTATATTCTGCTTTTCTTAGGGTGAATACTTTATAAACTTTATTTACATCAAGTGTTTTTTAATGCCATTTAGATCTTCTCTACCCGTCACGGTTTTTGGTCTACTTGTTCTATCAGTTACTAAAAGAGCAGTGTTCAAGTCTTCAACAATAATTGTAGGTTTGCCTAATTCTCTACTTGGCTCTGCGAGCTTTTATTAAATGGGTATTAATGCTCTAATGTTGGATACATATGTGTCTAGGATTGTTATTTATTCTTCATTGACAATTTTATCATTATGAAATATCTCTGTCACTAGAAGTACTACATAGTTTGTGGTCTCTCTGACCTTACTCACTCTTTCTTATGATTACCATCTGCATGGTATGTATTTTTAAATTATTTTAATTTAATCTGTTTATGCTATAAGTTTTTAAAGTGAGTTTTTTTTTTTTTATAAACAGAATGCTGTGCTGACAATTGTTATATTTTAATTGGAAATTTTAGTCCATTTATTTTAGTCTATTTAAATTATAATTAGTATGGTTGCATTTAAGTCTACATTCTTGCTATTTTCTTTTAAATTCATCTTTTACTTATTCCATTGTTTTTCATAATTTCTTGCTTTCTTTTTTGATTGGGTATTTTTAGAAATTCATTTTTTCTCTGCTGTTGGCATATTACTTATAAGTCTCTGTTTTATTTTCTAAGTGGTTGCTTTAGAGTTGATTGACAGTATGCATTTTTTTTGCTGGACATAGAATTATAAACTGGTAGATTGTAGGGAGTGAGGAGTCAAGACCTTGAGTATGTTGTCCTTATTTACTTAGTTTCTGGTAAGATGTATTCTGCTATTTTAATCTTTATTCCACTTTGTAACAGCTACTTTAAAGATTTTTCTATTGTTATATCCTCAAGTTCACTGATTTTCCTTTCTTTTTAACATTTAGGTATATACATATGTATGTATGTATGTATATATGTATGTATATATGTATGTATGTATATATGTATGTATGTATATATGTATGTATGTATGTATTTGAGACAGTCTCTCAATCTGTGGCCCAGAATGGAATGCAGTGGCACAATCTTAGTCCACTGAAACCTCTGCCTTCTGGGCTCAGGTGATTCTCTCATCACAGCCTCCCAAGTAGCTTGGACTACAGGCATAAACCACCACACACAGCTAAGTTTTGTATTTTTTTAGAAGCAAGGGGGTTTTACCATGTTGCTTAGGCTGCTATCAAGCTCCTGGGCTCAAGCAATGTCTCTGCCTTGGCCTCCCGAAGTACTGGGATTACAGGTGTGAGCCACCACACCCAGTTGATTTTTCCTTTATAATGTCTTTTTTGCTTTTCATTCCAGCAGTGAAATTTTATGCAAATATTTTTCAAGTTTAAAAGTTTATTTTGCTTCTTTTTAATCTTTCCTGTCTCTCCTTACTGTGTTCCTATTTTCCTTTAACTACTTATCTTAGTTTATTTTGAGACTGGATAATTGGCTAGGTGTGGTGGCTCATTCCTGTAATCCCAGCACTTTGGGATTACAGGTGGGATTACAGGTCGGGGTAGGAGGATCACTGTAGCCCAGGACTTTAAGGTCACCCTGGATAACATAGTGAGATCCTGTTTCTTAAAAAAGAAAGAAGGAGAGAGAGACAAAGAGAAAAGAGAGAAAGGCAGACAGAGAGAATAGATATTTTATAGAGAAAAGAATTTTTTTTTTTTTTTTTTTTACAATTCCAGAGCCTAGGAAGTCCAAGGTCAAGAGGCTGCATCTAGTGAGAACCTTCTTGCTGGTGGAGACTCTGCAAAGTCCTACGGTAGTGCAGGGCATCACATGGTGAGAGAACTGAATATGCTAGCTCAGATAGCTCTTTCTCCTCTTACAACACCACTAATACCCCACACTCAACTTCATCTAATCCTAAATGTCTCCCAAAAGTTGCACCTCACAAATAACATAATCAAATTTCCCACCTCTTCAAGGGTGTTGCAATGGGGATTAAGTTTCGACATGAGTTTCAGAGGGGAAAAACATTCACATTGTAACATTTTATGCCTGATTCCCAAAAACTCATGTCTCTTAAACATACAAATACATTTATTTCATCACCATAACCCTGAAATCTTAATTTATTTTGTGATACTGTGAAAACAAGTTATCTACTTCTAAAATAGTGGTAGGACAGGCATACGACACAAATTTCCATTCCAAAATGAAGAAAAAGGAACGAAGAAAAGGGTAAGAGGTCCTAAGTAATTTCAAACTAAAACAGAGTGAACAGTATTAAATCTCAAGGCCTTCCAGTAATCTTTCTTAAATGTTCCACTTCCTGGATACACTGGTTCATGGATCGGAACCAAATATGCCTTGTTGAATTGTTTAATATTATTCCGCAAACCACTGGGTTTTTTTTCTCTCCCCGCCCCCCCCTTTTTGGGTATTTTTACTTTTACTTTTAAATGTACGTCATCAAGTTTACTCTTAAATTTGCTGCTTTTCTTTCCCACAGTATCTCCACTGCTTTCCATTCCATCAGTGAAAATTTCATATAGACATACTTCAAATTGAGATGTTTATAATTTGGTTCTTTTTAACATTTATATTTCTCCTTACTGCGTTTATGTTTTCCTTTAACTGCTTAAACTTTCTGTAGTACTAAGGCCAGACACAAGCATAGCAGAAGGACTGTGGGCAAATGTGCCATATTCCTGTAGACACACACATCCTCAGAAAATGTTAGCAAGCTAAATCTAGGCACTTTAAATATGAATACAAACCAAGACTGAATGTGATTGTTTTGCAAAAGCAGTTGTGACTTAGTACCTAAAATTCAAGCAAGGTAATACCCGGTCATAGTAAAACACAAAAAGTGATCCTTTCAATAGGCACAGAGAAGCTGGGCGAGGTGGTTTACACCTGTAATTCCAGCACTTTGGGAGGCCAAGGCGGGCAGATCACAAGGTCAGGAGATTAAAACCATCCTGGCCAACATGGAGAAACCCTGTCTCTACCAAAATACAAACAAATGAAAATTAGCCTGGCACAGTGGCTCATGCCTGTAATCCTAGCTGCTCAAGAGGCTGAGGCAAGGAATCACTTGAACCCGGAAGGCGGAGGTTGCAGTGAGCCAAGATCTTGCCACTGTGCTCCAGCCTGGGGACACAGCAAGACACCAACTCAAAAAAAAAAAAAAAAAAAAAAAAAAAAGTAAAAGTAAAAGAAAAAAAAATAAGCACAGAGGAAGTTAAAAAATAAAGCATCCATTCTTGACAAAATCCCCAGCAAACCACTAATAGAAAAAGATTTTGAGACCCCCCTAAGAGGTATCTAGGCAAAACCTATAGCTAACGTCATCGTTAATGGTGACAGACTTGTGCTTCGTTACATGAAAGTTTGAGAAGACAAGAATTTTCACTTTAACCACTCCATTGTATGGAGGCATTAGCTAGGGAAATTCTACAATAGAAGAAATTGTCCAGATTATAAAACAAAAGTAGAACTGTCATTATTGCAAATGAAATAATTTTCTGTAAAAAAAAAAAAAGGATTCACTAAAATATCGTTAGACTTAATACCCTTTTAAATCAATGTTACAAGATAGAAAATGGACATGCCTAAGTAGATTATGGTTTAAATAAAAGCAACCAACAATTAAAAATAAAGAAAACAATTCCATATATAATGGCATCAAAAAAATATTAAGAGAAACAAATTTCAAGAGAGTTACAGGAATTTTACACAATTTGTATAATGCTGAAAGAAATCAAAGAGAAACTGAAAAATAACTGGAATTCATCTCAGGTTCAAGGATGGACTGTTTGTAAGACAAAGGATACATGTTTGAGGGGATGGATAACCTATTCTCCAAGATGTAATTATTGTGCATTGTGTGTTTGTATCAAAACATCCCATGTACCTCATACATATGTGTACCTAGAATAATTTAAATATACTTAATATTCTTAAGATAACAATACCCTATAAAGTGATTACAGATTCAGTGTAATCCCTTCGAATTTCCAAGTGTATTTTTTTAGAAATTAGAAAGTCTCTCACGCCCTTAAATCAATATGTACACATATAGAAAATCAAATGCACAAAACAATTTTTAAAAAGAAAAACAATCAAATGACTTATACTTCCTAATATCAGTTCTTACTCGAAAGGGTAGAGTAGGATTCCCCAGTTTCTTCACATTTCCCATCTGTCCTGACCAAGAATACACAGGTGCTAGACTGCTCTGTTGTTCTGTGGACTGGCCACATGCATGTTTTCCCCTGCAGACTTGAACCCAAGCCAGGGCTCTGAACATTCTCAGACATGAGTAAAGGTGTTGGGTTTAGGTTGTGACTCAAAACACTCAAAGTAAGTGTCCATGGTCCTCGGACAGATTCCTTAAGCTCTCCTATAAACGGCATAACCAGAACTCTCACTGCAGACTTACCTAGATAAAGCATCCCTTGTCTCCTTTTCTCCCAATAAGATGAGCTGCAGCCCCCACTGTGTGTACATTCCCTAAGAAATGCTTTGGGCTCATCATCCCAGGGTCTAGAGCTTATTATGGAATCTTTTTTTTTTTTTTTTTTTTGAGACGGAGTTTCCCTCTTGTTGCCCAGGCTGGAGTGCAATGGCGCGATCTCGGCTCACCGCAACCTCCGCCTCCTGGGTTCAGGCAATTCTCCTGCCTCAGCCTCCTGAGTAGCTGGGATTACAGGCACGTGCCACCATGCCCAGCTAATTTTTTGTGTTTTTAGTAGAGACGGGGTTTCACCATGTTGACCAGGATGGTCTCGATCTCTTGACCTCATGATCCACCCTCCTCGGCCTCCCAAAGTGCTGGGATTACAGGCTTCAGCCACCGCACCCGGCCTATTATGGAATCTTAACCCTCTCCAACTCAGTCCCTTGTGAAAATTCCCCTGTGGTCGCCTTTGAGGCAACTCCAGCTAAGTGCTGGGCTGGAGGAAGAAGTAGGGAGTCAGCAGAATTTAAGGAATGGTCTGGGGAAAAGAGTATCCCACTGGGAGATCCTGAGATGCCTGCAAGGGTCTATATGGGCTTGGTTGCCTGCCCCTCCCTCATGCTTACGGGCTGCCCTAGGGATGCCGAGATGCTCCAAAATCTCCAGCAGCATACAGGAGGCTGATGGAGGGTCTGAAATGGCAAAGGGTCAGTAAGGAAGTCTGGTGCTTGAATAAAGAGGGAGAGGAGTGGTTGGTATCAGCCATAGGCAGCCTGCCTAGAACCAGGCTAAGCTGGGGGGCCCAGAGCAAGGTGTGTGAGGCCCTGGGAAAACAGTGATGAATAAGATGACATCCTCAAGGGACACAGGGTCTAACCGAAAAGAGGATTATACAGAAAGATGATTCTGGCTTCTATGGTCTATGCTGGAGTAGAATTACAGGGACTGAGGTGGGCAAAAATGGAGTGCTTAACTCTGGGTACGGGAGTCTGAGTGTTTCCCAAAGGAGGAGGCAGACTCATAACAATATTGGTGAGAAATGCTTTAATCAAAGTGGCTGCCAAATGGAGAGAGGGAGTTGTCCTCTGAGGGAGTTGGGGTGATGGTAGGACTGGTGGTGGATTCTGGAAAACGTCACAGAAGAATTGATGGGGTGGGCTTTGCAGGATAAATAAGGTGTGTAATCTTGAATTGCAGAGGGAACCAGACTGGCAAAAGTTGGGCGGCACAGAAGTGCACAGCGAGTTTGGTAAACGCTGTGTAGCACAGTGGCTAGACTGTAGGTGTAGGATGGAAGTCTAGTGCAGTGTCTGAGTGCAGAGGGCTTTGAATTTTGCATGAAGGAGTGTGACTATTACAGCCGGTCCTTGAACAATGTCATTTCTTTCAACATCAGTTCATTGTAATGTTGATGAGAAAAAACAATCCATTCCCAGTTGGCCACTGTCTGTGTGGCCTTTACACATTCTGCCCAGGTCCATGTGGGTTTTCTCTGGATACTTCAGTTTCCTCCCACATCTGAAAGATGTGCCCATTATGTGAACTACCATTTCTAAATAGTCCCCTTCCGAGTGCTCTGTGTGTGTGTGTGTGTGTGTGTGTGTGTGTGTATGTGTGTATACACTCGGCCATAGGATGGCATCCTATCCAAGATCCAGGGTTGCTTCTGCCTAGTACCCAGAGTTTCTAGGAGAGGCTCTGGCCACCCATGACCCTGAATTGGAATAAGTAGGTAAATAATAATCTTACTTGTTTTTGTCACTGATAAAGGGAGGTTTTATTTGTTTGTTTGTTTGTTTGTTTTCCTGTTTTGCATTAGTCACAAAGCAAGAAAACCCAATCGGAAACAAAGCCAAGCAGGTTTTTTTGTTTTTTGTTTTTTTGTTTTTTGTTTTTCCTGGCTGGGCATGGAGAAGGAAAGAGTTCTTGCTCTAAAGGCACCTTCTCCCTGAAAAATAGAAGGCATGGAGTTTTTAAGAACCAGATACAGAGAGGGAGCGCAATGTTAGCACGTGCAGGGTGGGATTCTAGGTGCACTGGTTCACTGCATAAACACATCTCTACACAACCTATGACACGAAATGGCAAGATTTTCTTTGTGGGAGGAAATTTTAGTATTACAATACTAGATCTGAGAATTATTCCTGTATCTGTTGTTATTTAAAAGATATTTGCTGAATTGCCAAATATTAAGGTTTTTCTGAATATATTTTTGTTATTGATTTTTTATTTAGTCCTATTTTGCTCAGAGTACAAACTGTCTACATTTTAAATCTTTTTATATGTATTGAGAGTTATTTTCTGGTCCAGTATTTGATCTATCTTGATTAATGTTCCACAGACACTTGAAAAGTAGATGTGATTATCGTCACCTTGACTCTGTTGATGTCTGTCTCACACATTTTGAAGTTTCATTAGGTTCACCCATTTAAGATTGTTAATTTTATCAACTGGTCTATTTTGACTTGACACCTTTATCTTTGGTATTACTCCTATTTTGAAGACCACTTTATCTAATATTCATATGGACACACCAATTCATTTAAGATTTGCACAGCACATTTACACCCACACTTTTGCCTTAATGTTGTGTCTGTATCTAAAATGTGGTTCTTGTGAACAGCATAGTGTTGGATCTTGTTTATCGA
The DNA here is from genome assembly GCF_048565385.1 of Saimiri boliviensis. NCBI lineage: Eukaryota > Metazoa > Chordata > Mammalia > Primates > Cebidae > Saimiri > Saimiri boliviensis. The sequence continues at coordinate 102,564,045 of NC_133458.1, read as the reverse complement.
TTTATTGTTTAATCTCATCTGAAAATCTGAACTTGCAAATTGAGATACCTAGGCTGGGCTTGGTGGCTCATGCCTGTAATCCCAGCACTTTGGGAGGCCGAGGCGGGTGGATCACCAGGTCAAGAGATCGAATCCATTCTGGCCAACATGGTGAAACCCTGTGTCTACTAAAAATACAAAAATTAGCTGGGTGTGGTGGCATGCATCCATAGTCCCAGCTACTCAGGAGGCTGAGGCAGGAGAATCTTTTGAATCTGAGAGGCGGAGGTTGCAGTGAGTTGAGATCACGCCATTGTACTCCAGCCTGGAAACAGAGAACACAGAATGTCTTTCCAGTTTTTTAAACTTTCTTTAGTTTCTTTCAGTAAAGTTTTGTGTATGCCACGATGGTTAGATTTACACCTAAATGTCTTTCTTTGATGCTATTATAAATGGCATTTAAGAAATGTTTTGATAGTTCATTGCAACTATGAAGAAATACAATGAATTTGCATATGTTTGTCTTGCATCCTGCCTCTTTTATTAGTTCTAATGGGTTTTGTGTCCTCTCTGGAGCTTTATACACATAAGATCATGTGTAGATATAACTTTACTTCTATTTTTCATTTCTAATTTAGAGGCCATGTATTTCTTTGTCTTGCCTAATTGCTCTGGCTAGAACTGCCAGTGCTATGTAGAAGTGGCAAACGCACCATCCTTGTCTTGTTCTAGATGTTAGGAAAACAGCTTGCAGTGTTTCATCATCAAACACACTATTAACTGTCGGTATTGTATAGATCCCATTGTCATGTTGCAGAAGCTCCCTTCTATGCCTAGTTTATTGAGTTTATTTTTATCACAAAAGGGCTGTATTTCATCGATGCTTTTCCTGCATCAATGGAGATAATCATGTGCTTATTCATTTTACTGTTACAGTATATTACACGGATTGGTTTATAATATATTGAGCCACCTTGCACTTTGAGGCTAAATCTCACATGGCGATAGTTTACAATCCTTTGATTATACAGTATTGCTGCTAGTATTTTGCTAGTGTTGCTAGTATTTTGCTGAGATCTTTGTTTATGTATTCAAAAGGGATATGGTGCTGTAGTTCTCTTTTTTGTGCCTTTTTTGGCTTTGGTATCACGATAATGCTGTTATCAAAAAATGAATTAGCAAGTATTCCTTCTTCATACATTTTGTTGGAAGAGTTTGAGAAGAAACGGTATTAATTATTTTTTATTAATTATTATTATTATTTTGAGACGGAGTTTCGCTCTTGTTACCCAGGTTGGAGTGCAATGGCGCGATCTCGGCTCACTGCAACCTCTGCCTCCTGGAATCAGGCAATTCTCCAGCCTCAGCCTCCCGAGTAGCTGGGACTACAGGCACGCGCCACCATGCCCAGCTAATTTTTTGTATTTTTAGTAGAGATGGGGTTTCACCATGTTGGCCAGGATGGTCTCGATCTCTTGACCTTGTGATCCACCCGTCTCGGCCTCCCAAAGTGCTGGGATTAAAGGCGTGAGCCACCGCGCCCGGCATTTATTCTTTAAATGTTAGGTAGACTCACCAGTTAATGCAGCTATTTGGTCATAAATCTTTCCTTGCTCAGCCACTCAATCTCCTTGTCTGTTATAGGTCTATTCAGATTTTCTCTTTCTTCTTGAGCCATTTGGGTAGTTTGCATCTTTCTAGCAATTCGTCCATTTCATCCATGGCACGTAATTTGTTGTTATACAGTTGTTCACAGTATATTCCTATAATCTGTTTTTATTTCTGTACAGGTGGTAGTAATGGCTCCATTTTTATTTATTATTTTAATAATGAGTCTTCCATCTTTTGCTAAGTTAATATGGTGAAAAGTTCAATCTTTCGAAGAATCAACTTTCAGCTATGTTTATTTCTTCTGCTGCTTTTCAACCTTCTATTTTATTGATTTATGCTCTAATCTTCATCATTTCTTTCCTTTTGCTAACTTTGGATTTAATCCTTTTTTTTTTTTTTTTTGCTTTTGATTTTTCTACTGCCTTTAGATATAGGTGAGGTTATTGATTGGAGACTTTTTCTTAAATGTAGTTGTTTATATCCATATCTTTTTCTTTGAACTCTACTTTCACTGCATTCAATAAGTTTTGGTATGTTTTGTTTTTAATTTGTCTCAAAAGGTATTTTGTAATTTTGCTCATGATTTAGTCTTTCACTCACTAAGAGTATATAAATTTCCTCATATTTGTGAATTTTCCAGTTTTCATATTTTTATTTATCTGTTGTTTCTTCCATTGTGATTGTAAATTCTATTTTGTATGATTTCCAACTTTCAAAAACGATTAGCACATATTTTGTGGAAGAAAACATGGCCTATCCTAGAAAAAGTTCCATATCTACTTGAAAAGAATGTCTATTGTGCTGTTTTTGGGTGGGCTGTTCTGTGTATGTGTATTATCTCTAAATGGCCTGTACTGTTGTAAGTCTTCTGTTTCTCATGAAGCTTCTATCTGGTTTACCTATCCATTAATGAAAATGAGGTATTGAAGTGTCCAATTATTACTATAGAACTGTGGGTTTATCCTTTCAATCCTGTTAATTTCTTCAGCTTTACCGAGGTATAATAGAGAAAGAAAAATTGTACATATTCAAGGTGTACAGTGTGATGTGTTTATATTTACACGCGCATTCTGAAGTAATTACCAAAATGAAGTCAATTAACATGTTAAAAACCTCACGTAATAGCTCCCTTTCTGTGTGCATGCGTGGCATAACAAAACTCAACTCCAGGCCAGGCACGGCGGCCCACGCCTGTAATCCCAGCACTGTGGGAGGCGGAGGCGGGTGGATCATGAGGTCAGGAGATCCAGACCATCCTGGTCAACATGGTGAAACCCCGTCTCTACTAAAAATACAAAAAATTAGCCGGGCGTGGTGGCACACGCTTGTAATCCCAGCTACTCAGGAGGCTGAGGCAGAAGAATCCCTTGAATTTGGGAGGCGGAGGTTGCAGTGAGCCGAGATCGTGCCACTCTCCTCCAGTCCCGGCGACAGCGAGACTCCGTCTCCAAAATAAGAAAAAGAGAAAATAAAAACCTCAACTCCATCCCCGCTGACTGCAGAGCGCTCCAGCTGCTCCAGGCTCCAGCAGAGGAGGAGCGGGGGGGGGGGGGGGGTGGCACCGCCGGGGGTGGTGGGGGGCTCAGGCCTGGCGCGCGCGCATCCCGGAGGGCACCCGGACCTCGCCCCGCCGCCTGGGCCGCCCAAGCTGCAGTCGCCCTGTGTGCGCAGGCAGCAGCCACCTGGCAACTCGCGAGCTCGCGGGCTCCCCCAGCATCGCAGAACCAGCGCCAGGTGTCCCGGGGGCTGCGGCCCAGCCAGGCATTCTGCCAGGTGGGCGGCCGCACCAGGGCGAGAACCGAGAATCCGCCACTCAGCCCCATCCGGGTGACTGCCGAGTGCCCACGCAGCGCCCTGATCTCCGCGCGGTGCAGGCGTGGGGCGGGACGCACGGGCTGAGGGCCCTCCGGCCGGGCGCGCCGCCACCCCGAGGCCGCAGGCCGTGCCCCTCCAGCCCGCCAGGGCACCCAAGCCGCAGCCGCCTCCAGGCAACCTCCGAGCCCGCGCGCACGCCCGACGTCTCAACCGGGGCCAGATGTCCCGGCGGCGGCTGCACGGAGGCGGGAACCGGCCTTCAGCCCCATCCCCGGCAGCCGAGGTGGGCCCCTGCCGGCGGCCCGGAGGAGCGGGCGGGGGTCGGGGCCGGCGAGCCCTCGGCCAGGTGCGCTCACGGAAGTCTCGCGAGCCCAGGAGAACCCGCCAGCTAGCGGCGCCTGCGCACGAGCGGCCTCCGCCCCAGTCGCCGCGCGGGCCTGAGAGAAGCTTCTGGGGTCCCGCGGCGCCGAGCGGCAGGCGCGCGCCCAGCGGCTTCGCCCGGTTCGCTGGGTCTGAGCGATCGGAGGCTGCGGTGGACCCGGCTGGGTGGCGGATTCTGAGCTGCGTCGCGGGTCTGGGGCGGCTTTGGGGCTGGATCGCGGATTTGGGGCTGGGTGGGGGTGGAAAGGCCACGAGGAGCCGCGGCGGCTCAGGAGCGGGCGGCGGGCGGCTGAGAAGTCGCCGCCATGAGGAAGTGCTTCGGCTTCGGGAGGCGCCTGGGCCAGGCGGTCCTGCGCGCCAGCGGCGGGCACGCGGGTCCCGGGTGCCGCATCTAGGACGCGGAACTGCGGAACGTGCACAGGGCGGCCGTCCCGGGCGACGCCGCGGAGGTGGAGCGCTGCCTGAGGCGCAGGAGCCGAGACGTGGACGCGCGCGACGGGAAGGGCAGGTGGCGGGGGCGCAGCCCGGGGTGCGAGGGGGTCCCCAGGCCGGCCGGGCGGGGGCCTTGGAGGACGCCGGGCTCCCTTGGAGCAGCGGAGCCAAACGGAGCCTCAGCTGCTCTCCATCGCTGGCGATTCCCCTCCTGTAAGCACTTGGTGGAGGAAATTCGCGGGATTTAACTCACGAAGTTAAGCATGTACACGTTGAAAACATGGTGTCATATACATTATAGGGAGGTGCCTAACGGGAACTCGTTCTCATGCCCAAAATACCATGAGTTATTTTCAGTAGGCGAAAAGTACTCAGAGGAAAAACCCTGTGTGTTCCTTTTACACCTGAATCCACCTGTGTAGACAGGCTTTTTACCGGGGCTTCTTAGAGGGAAACTTGGAAGTGGGACGTGGGTTCCTTGGATGGGAAGACTCTGTTTTCTCAAAATGTGAGCTCTTCCTATGCTTATCAGTTTTACAAAAACCGAATGGAAGTATCAAAGTGTTACCATTTTTGCATGACACCTGCTATCTTACTATTTAAATTTTTTAATTTTTTTTATAATGGAGTGAAATGACTTGCTCCTCTAGATATAAAAATGTGCTATTAATTCCCACAATTAATTATTTACTAACAGCTGAAAAGACAGATGAGTACATGGAACAGAACAGGAAATCCAGAAACACTGAAATATATATGTAAGATATATACGTAGGGATTGATAATGGTAACATTTCAGATGAGTAGGAAAGGATGAGTTATTAATAAAATGCCTGCCGTGTTAAGAAAACTAATGACATTTTATGTCACAAAAATGAGTTCCTGATGGAATACAGATGGAAACTTTTACATATGCAAAATGAGAAGAGTACCAGAAGAAAATGCAAATGCTTATTTATGAAGGTACATTTTACACTGACAAAGGCCTTCCTAAGAATGAAGGCAGGCATTCTGAAGGCTGATTTAGCAAACTAAAAATTAAAACCCTCTGTGTATCAGAAACAAATTAACAAAAGCTAACTTACTTGAAAAATATTTATTATATGTATATTTTTACTAATACATATAAATATATATTCAGATGAAAACAGTATTTTCATCCCACAGGGAATTTATTTTTTATTATATATAATATATATAACTGATTTTATGTGTGTGTGTATATATATATAACAAATTGTATATATTACTAACACGTTTGATATATATATTAGTTATATATGTGTGTGTATATGTATACACACACATAAAAAGCACATATATATGTGTGTGTATGTGTATACACATACATACACACACACACACACACAGATAAAAACCACATCTTTATTTTACAGGGAATTCTTTCAAATCAAATCCACAAGAAAAGAACTCTAAAAATGAGCAAAGTACTGTTTAAGTTACTTATTTACATAGGAAAAAAATCCTTAGTGTTTCTCGTAAGGGTATTTAAGTTAAAGAGGAATGAGACTGTTTTCTATCCTCAATGTGAGAATAAAGAGCAGTGGTACTTAGAGTGCTTCTTAAAGTTTAAGTTGCTGATGACTTTTCAAGTAGATAATATGGTGGCAATTACCACATTTAAAAAATGTATCCGTCCTTTACCCATAAATTTCATTACATTCAAATACCTTTAGGAAATAGAGATACATGCACTTTGTTTTTCTCAGCTTTTATGTTAACAAGAATCGGTAGAATAGATATGTGACCATTGAAGGTGGCAATAAGTATAGAAGTATGTTGGTGCGTGAAGATATATTTTGTCATAGCCAGTGAGGAAGAAAAATCAGTTTGCTTGCACATACAGACAGATTATGATCTTTTGTTAGTCAACAGTGTGTACAAAATAGGATAAAATTTGTAATTTCTGAGCATTTGTATTTAAAGTTTGTTTTTTTTTTTCTTTTTCCTATCTATAATTTCTGCAGTGGGCATTTATAAAACTTCTAGTAAAAATGTATTATTAATAGAATAATCCTTGGAAGAGAGAAATGTTAATCTTATACAGATAAAAATAATTTCTCACTGGTTTATGATCATGATTATTGTGTGGGTTATCTTGAACGTTTAGCTTCTTCAGAAGTAAAAAGGAAATGTTTTTTAATCTGTGTTGCAGATTTTGTTATGTATAGATTTCATTATGTACATGTTTTTTTATGCATAGATTCATTACATATATGCAAACTGATAGATTAATTATTTGATTTTAATGATGGTCTTATAACAATGACAAATAGCAAATATAGGCCAGGCATGGTGGCTTACGCCTGTAATCACAGCACTTTAGGAGGCCGAGATGGGCAGATCGTGAGGTCAGGAGATTGAGCCTCATCCTGGCTAACAGGGTTAAACCCAGTCTCTACTTAAAAAGAAAAAAAATTAGACAGGCATGATGACACACGTCTGTAGTCCTAGCTACTCGGGAGGCTGAGGTAGGAGAATCACTTGAACCCAGGAGACAGAGGTTGCAGTGAGCCAAGATCTCACCATTGCACTCCAGCATGGGCAACAGAACAAGACTCCATCTCAAAACAAAACAACAGAAAAACACAAATAGCAAATATAATTACTGTCACAAAAATATTGGTTTATAGAAGTTATATTTAAAAATATTGAACTCCCCAGCTGTATCCATTCTTTCAATTCATTTATTCATCAGACATAACCTGAATACCTGCTATGTAGCAGACATATTGTACTATCTCTCAGGACCCTTCCATACTTAAAAACTTCATGTTTACCTGCTCTGCCTGAGCAAGATGAGAGATTTAAAATGGGAATATTAGGACTTAATGTCATTGAAGCTTTTCCTCACAACTTTCAAACAAAAGCATTTCTGAAGGTATAAAAGTAAAAGATAACTTTTAACTGCCCTTTTGAAATCATACCAGTCTTAAATGCTAATATTAATCATTGGAAATCCTGATTTGCATATATTCTATAAATCTGAGTGTTGACTAAAATGAGCCATACCTGTTCATTTCAATAATGAGTTTCCTTTGGCTTCACGTTTCTGAAAAAATCAAAGTAAGAAGTAATTTGTTTTAAAAAATATGTTGTTATTTCAGTGCTTTTTCTCCATGATACTTTTAAGAACTAAAAGGTGTTTAAGTACCAATTAGATGCCTAGAACTGCGCTAGACCTGCTGTGTATACCATATTCTACTTAATGTCAGGCCTCACGGATTGTGTTTTCTATATTTTCTATACTAATGAGATTTTTTTTAAATGCTACCAATTATGGTTATAAAAATAAATACCATTCCAATGTCAGATATACTAAAATGTGACCTAATCTTTTTTATTGCTTGCTTTTTTTTTTTTTTATTGTACTTTAGGTTCTGGGGTACATGGGTAGATCATGCAGGATTGTTGCATAAGTACACACATGGCAATGTGGCTTGCTGCCTCTATCCCACCTGTCACCTACATCTGGCATTTCTCCCCATGTTATCCCTCCCCAACCTCCCTACCCCCCAGCATGGCCGTTGCTCCTTTGGCCCCCACCAACAGACCCCAGTGTGTGATACTTCCTTTCCTATGTCCATGTGTTCTCATTGTTCACCCACCTATGAGTGAGAACAAGTGGTGTTTGGTTTCTGTTCTTGTGTCAGTTTGCTGAGAATGATGGTTTCTAAATTCATCCAAAGGGCATGAACTCATAGTTTCTTATGGCTGCATTATATTCCATGGTGTATATGTGCCACATTTTCCTTGTCCAGTCTATTGTCAGTGGGCATTTGGGTTGGTTCCAGGTCTTTGCTATTGTAAACAGTGCTGCTATGAACATACTGTGCATGTGTCCTTATAATAGAATGATCAATAATCCTTTAGGTATATACCCAGTAATGGGATTGCTGGGTCAAATAGAATTTCTATTTCTAGGTCCTTGAGGAATCGCCACATTATCTTCCACAATGGTTGAACAGTTTACACTCCCACCAACAGTGTAAAAGTGTTCCTATTTCTCCACATCCTCTCCAGCATCTGTTGTCTCCAGATTTTTTAATGATCACCATTCTAACTGGTGTGAGATGGTATCTCAATGTGGTTTTGATTTGCATTTCTCTAATAATCAGTGATGATGAACATTTTTTCATATGTTTGTTGCCTCATATATGTCTTCTTTTGAAAAGTGTCTGTTCATACCCTTCTCCCACTTTCTGATGGTTTTTTTTTCTTGTAAATCTCTTTTAGTTCTTTGTAGATTCTGGATATTAGCCCTTTGTTAGATGGGTAGACTGCAAAATTTTTTCCCCATTCTTTTGGTTGCTGGTTCACTCTAATGATTTTTCTTTTGCTGTACAGAAGCTCTGGAATTTAATTAGGTCCCATTTGTCTATTTTGGCTTTTGTTGCCATTGCTTTTGGTGTTTTAAGTCATGAAGTCCTTGCCTATGCCTATGTCCTGAATGGTTTTGCTAGGTTTTCTTCTAGGGTTTTTATGGTGTTACGTTTTATGTTTAAGTCTTTAATTTATCTGGAGTTAATTTTAGTGTAAGGTGTCAGGAACAGGTCCAGTTTCTGCTTTCTGCACACTGCTATCCAGTTTTCCCAACATCATTTATAAAACAGGGAACGCTTTCCCCATTGCTTGTTTTTGTCAGGTTTGTCAAAGATCAGATGGTTGTAGATATGTGGCATTGCCTCTGAGGCCTCTGTTCTGGTCTGTTGGTCTATATCTCTGTTTTGGTAGCAGTACCATGCTGTTTTGATTACTGTAGCTTTGTAGTATAGTTTGAAATCAGGTAGCATGATGCCTCCGGCTTTGTTCTTTTTGCTTAGGATTGTCTTGGCTATGTGGGCTCTCTTTTGGTTCCATATGAAGTTTAAGGTGTTTTTTTCCAGTTCTGTGAAGAAGGTCATTGGTAGCTTGATGGGGGTAGCATTCAATCTATAAATTACTTTGGGCAGTATGGCCATTTTCATAGTATTGATTCTTCCTAACCATGAGCATGGAATGTTTCTCCATTTGTTTGTGTACTCTTTTATTTCCTTGAGCAGTGGTTTGTAGTTCTCCTTGCGTCCTCTGTTAGTTGTATTCCTAGGTATTTTATACTCTTTGTAGCAATTTTGAATGGGAGTTTTCTCATGATTTGCCTCTCTGTTAGTCTGTTATTGGCTTATAGAAATGCTTGTGATTTCTGCACATTGATTTTGTATCCTGAGACTTTGCTGAAGTTGCTTATCAGTTTAAGGAGATTTTGGGTTGAGATGATAGGGTCTTCAAAATATACAAACATGTCATCTGCAAATAGAGACAATTTGACTTCCTCTTTTCCTATTTGAATACCCTTTATTTTTTTTTTCTTGCCTAATTACTCTGGTTAGAACTTCCAATACTATATTGAAAGAAGTGGTGACAGAGGGCATCCTTGTCTCTTGCTGGATTTCAAAGGGAATGCTTCCACTTTTGCTCATTCAGTGTGATATTGGCTGTAGGTTTGTCATAAATAACTTTTATTATTTTGAGATATCTTCCTTTGATACCTAGTTTATTGAGAGTATTTTAGCATAAAGGGCCGCTGGATTTTGTCGAAGGCCTTCTCTGCATCTATTGAGATAGTATGTGGTTTTTGTCTTTGGTTCTGTTTATGTGGTGGATTACGTTTATGGATGTGTGTATGTTGAACCAGGCTTGCATCCCCAGAGTGAAGCCTATTTGATCATGTTGGATACACTTTTTGATGTGCTGTTGCAATCGGTTTGCCAGTATTTTATTGAAGACTTTTGCATCTATGTTCATCATGGATATTGGCCTGAAGTTTTCTTTTTTTATGGAGTCTCTGCTGGATTTTGGTATCAGGATGATGTTTGTCTCATAAAATGATTTGGGAAGGAAGGATTCCCTCCTTTTGTATTGTTTGGAATAGTTTCAGAAGAAATGATACCAGCTCCTCTTTGTACATCTGATAGAATACAGCCATGAACCCGTCTGGACCTGGACATTTTTTGGTCAGTAGGCTATTAATTGCTGCCTCAACTTCAGCCCTTATTGGTCTGTTCAAGGTTTCAACTTCTTCCTGGATTAGGCTTGAGTGGAAGTGTCTAGGAATTTATCCATTTCTTCCAGGTTTACTGGTTTATGTGCATAGAGTTGTTTGTAGTAGTCTCTGATTGTAATTTGTATTTCTGTGGAGTCAATGGTGATATCTCCTTTATCATTTTTTATTGCATCTATTTGATTCTTCTCCCTATTCTTTTTTTATTAATCTGGCTAGTGCTCTATTTTATTGATCTTTTAAAAAAACCAGCTCCTGGATTGATTGATTTTTTGAAGGATTTTTTGTGTCTCTGTCTCCTTCAGTTCTGCTCTGATCTTAGTTATTTCTTGTCTTCGCTAGCTTTTCAGTTTTTTTGATCTTGCTCCTCTAGCTCTTTCAATTTTGATGATATGGTGTCGATTTTAGATCTTTCCTCGCTTTTCTGGTGGGCATTTATTGCTATAAATTTCCCTCTAGAGACTGCTTTAAATGTGTCCCAGAGATTCTGGTATGTTTTGTCTTTGTTCTTGTTGGTTTCAAGGCATCTTTATTTCTGCCTTCATTTCATTGTTTATCCAGTTGACATTCAGGAGCCAGTTGTTCAGTTTCCATGAGGTTGTGTGGTTGTGAGTTAGTTTCTTAATTCTGAGTTCTAATTTGGTTGTACTGTGGTCTGAGAGACTTTTTTATGATTTCTGTTCTTTTGCATTTACTGAGGAGTGATTTACTACTAATCATGTGGTCAGTTTTAGAGTAGGTCCCATGCAGTGCTGAGAAGAATGTATGTTCTCTGGATTTGGGGTGGAGATTTCTGTAGATGTCTGTTAGGTCCACTTGTTCCAGGTCTGAGTTCAGGTCCTGGATATCCTTATTAATTTTCTGTCTCATTGATCTAGTATTGACAGTGGAGTGTTAAAGTCTCCCACTATTATTGTGTGGGAGTCTGTCTCTTTGTAGGTTGTTAAGAACTTGCTTTATGAACCTGGGTGCTCCTGTATTGGGTGTGTTTATGTTTAGGATGGTTAGTTCTTCTTGATGCATTGATCCTTTTACCATTATGTAATGCCCTTCTTTGTCTCTTTTGATCTTTGTTGGTTTAAAGTCCACTTTATCAGAGACTAGGTTTGCAACTCCTGCTTTTTTTTTTTTGCTCTTTATTTGCTTGATGAATCTTCCTCCATTCTTTATTTTTAGCCTATGTGTATTCTTGCATGTGAGATGGGTTTCCTGAATACAGCACACCGATGGGTTTTGGCTTTTTATCCAATTTGCCAGTCTGTGTCTTTTGATTGGGGTATTAAGTCCATTTACATTTAAGGTTAATATTGTTATGTGTGAATTTGATCCTGCCATTTAGATGCTAGCTGGTTGTTTTGCCCATTAGTTGACACATTTTCTTTATTGTGTTTATGGTCTTTACCATTTGGTACATTTTTGGAGTGGCTCATACTGGTTGTTCCTTTCCTTGTTTAGTGCTTCTTTTAGGAGCTTTTGTAAGGCAGGCCTCGTGGTGATGAAATCTCTCAACAATTGCTTGTCCATAAAGGATTTTCTTTCTCCTTCACTTAGGAAGCTTAGTTTGGCTGGATATGAAATTCTAGGTTGAAAGCTCTTTAAGGATGTTGAATATTGGTCCCCACTCTCTTCTGGCTTGTAGGATTTGTGCCAAGGGATCTACTGTGAGTCTCATGGGCTTCCATTTGTGGATAACCCTACCTTTCTCTCTTGCTGCCCTTAGCGTTTTTTCCTTCATTTCAACCCTGGTGAATCTGACAATTATGCCTCTTGGGGTTGTTCTTCTTGAGGAATATCTTTGTGGTGTTCTCTGTATTTCCTGGACTTGAATGTTGGCCTGCCTTGCTATGTTGGGGAAGTTCTCCTGGATAATATCCTGAAGAGCGTTTTCCAGCTTGGATTCATTCTCTCTGTCACATTCAGTTACACCTATCAAACGTAAATTAGGTCTTTTCACATAATCCCATATTTCTTGGAGGCTTTGTTTATTTCTTTTCACTCTTTTTTCTCTGTTAATGCCTTCTCATTTTATTTCATTGAGTTGATCTTGAATCTCCTATATCCTTTCTTCTGTATGTCCAATTCAGCTATTGAAACTTGTGTATGTTTCACAAAGTTCTCATGCCATGGTTTTCAGCTCCATCAAGTCATTTATATTCCTCTCTAAGCTGTTTATCCTAGTTAGCATCTTATCTAACCTTTTTTCTAGGTTCTTAGTTTCTTTGCATTGGGTTCTAACATGTGCTTTTAGCTCTGAGAAGTTTGTTATTACCCACCTTCTCAAGCCTGTTTCTGTCAGTTCATCTGGTTCATTCTCCATCCATCTTTGATCCCTAGCTGGTGAGGAGTTGTGTTCTTTTGGAGGAGGAGAGATGATTTGGTTTTTGGTGTTTTCATCCTTTTTGTGCTGGTTTCTTCCCATCTTTGTGGTTTTATCTACCTGTGGTCTTTGTAGTTAGTGACTTTCAGATGGGGTCTCTGAGTGGATGTCTATTTTGTTGATGTTGAAGCTATTTCTTTTTGTTTCTTAGTTTTCCTCTAACAGTCAGACTCCTCTGCTGCAGGACCACTGGAGGTCCACTCCAGACCCTGCTCGCCTGGGGATTGCCTGCGGGGGTTGCAGAACAGCAAGGGTTGTCGCAGGCTTCTTCCTCTGCTATCCTCATCCCAGAATGGTACCCATCAGATGTTGGCCTGATCTCCTCTTTATGAGGTGTCTCTTTGGGTATACAGGGTCGGGAACTGCTTTAGGAGACATTCTGTCCCTTATAGGAGCTCAAGTGCTGTGCTGGGGGCTCCGCTGTTCCGTGCAGAACTACTGGGCCTTTAAGTCTGCTGCAGCTGAACTCATAACCACTTCTTTCCTAGGTGCTCTGTCCTAGGAAGGTTGGCTTTATTTATAAGTCCCTGTTGTGCTGCTGCTTTTTTTTAATAGATGCCCTGTCCCACAAGGAGTAGTCTAGTCATAGTTTGCCAGCAGAGGAGTTGCTGAGCTGCTGCAGGCTCTGCCCTGCTGCGTTGTGAACTGCCTCGGTAGTGGTGGACTGCCTTGGTAGTGGGGGATGCCCTTTCCCCCACTGAGTTGGATGGTCCTGGGTCCAGCTGTGCTTGCTGTGAAACGCTCATTCCAGAGCATTTCAGACTGCTTGTTTTGTGGGGGTGGTACCCACCAAGCCATATTCCCTGGCTCCCTGTCTGAGCCCCCCCTCCCTTTCAGTTGAATGGACAGCTCTGTCTCCCAGGTGTTTGGGGCCAAAATGGCAGCCCAGACTTGTGTAAATTTCTGTGTGCCAACATGGCACCAGCTGAAACCGCCGTGCTGAAAACTTGTGGTGCTTTTCTGCCTGGGAATCTCCTGGTCTGTGGGTAGTGAAAATTTGTTTGGAAATGTAGTGAGCACTGACCCTCTGCACTGCTTTTGCTGGGAACTGCACTCTGGAGCTGTTCCTATTCGGCCATCTTGGATTGTGACCTAATCTTTAAATCATCCTGGAAAATAGGATTAATTGTATTGTTTTACTTAATTAAAATGTTTTTGATAAGTAGTAGTAATAGTAATAATTATAACATCCAGCTGGATGCAGTGGCTCACAACTGTCATTCCAGAGCATTGGAAGGCTAAGGTGGGAGGTTCCTTTGATGCCAGGAGTTTGAGACCAGCCTTGACAACAAAGTGGAATTCCTACTCTCCAAAAGATTTTTTTAAAATTAGCTGAGTATGCTGGAGCACTTCTGTGGTCCCAGCTACTCAGGAGCCTTGGACAGGAGGATCGCTTGAGCCTAGGAGTTCCAGGCTGCAGTGAGGTATAAATACACCATTACACTCCAGCCTGGGCAACAGAGTGAGACCCTGACTCAAAAAACAAAAATCTAACAATTACTGAGTTGTTGCTTGTTCTAGAAATGGTTCTAAATACTTTAAATAGATTCTTATTTAAGCATCACAGTGGTGTCCTGTGAGCTAGCTGCTATTGTCATCTTCATTTTATTTATATTTATATTTATTTATTTATTTTGAGGCAGAGTCTTGCTCTGTTGCCAGGCTGGAGTGCAATGGTGCAATCTCGGCTCACTGCAACCTCTGCCTCCCAGGTTCAAGCAATTCTTCTGCCTCAGCCTCCCAAGTAGCTGGGACTACAGGCATGTGCCACCATGCCCAGCTAATTTTTGTATTTTTTTAGAGCCGGGCTTCACCATTTTGGCCAGGATGGTCTCAATCTCTTGACCTTGTGATCTGCCCACCTCGGCCTCCCAAAATGCTGGGATTACAAGCGTGAGCCACCGCGCTTGACCTATTTTAATGAGGAAATTGAGGTACAGAGAGGCTAAGCAATAGCTGGTAAGTGACAGAATTCAAAGTAGAACTCAAGCCCTAGTTGAACTGAATCCAAAGTCCAAGCTCATTCTATCCAAATAGGCTGCTGTTTCATCTAGGTAGTGAGCAATAAGGGCTAACAAATACCGTACTTTCTTCAAAAGAAAATTATTTGTTTTGAAGGCCGAGGAATAACATGCTATTCAATGTTTACAATGACATGAATCATTGGAGGTTTTGAGATATTGCACTACAATTTCCTGAAAATTCCTCTCATTCTCACAGGACTCCTCTGCATTTGGCCTGTGCACTTGGCCATGTGAAAGTGGTTACTCTGTTGGTGAGCAGAAAGTGCCAGATTGATATCAATGACAGACTAAACAGGACCCCTTTAATGAAGTTATATAGTAGTCAACTCCTTCAGCATGGAATGGATTTGATAAATAAAATCAATTTATCTCATTTACATATAACTAGTGGGTGAAACCTGTGGAATATGTATTTTGAATTCTTAGAATTTACAGTATAATTTTTTTTCTAACACTGATAGGCTGTGCATGGTCAGGAGGAGGCTTGTTCCATTATTCTGCTGGAACATGGCACCAATCCAAACATTCAAGATGTCTACGGCAACCCTGCTCTTCATTATGCTGTATATAATAGCGTGACATCACTGGCAGAAAAACTGCTCTCCCACAATGCAAATATTGAAGCAATAAACAAGGTCAACCAACTTTCTTTTCAAAATAATTGTTTTAATATTGACATAGGTAAGGGTCAATTATTCATGTTTGGAAGCTCAAGCACTCCTTGAATGAAAATATTTTGAAATAATTGTCTAAAATTTTACTTTAAATATTGATACTTTTAAAGAAGCATTAGAGGGTACAGCTTTTTTAGTGCACTTATCTTTGTGAATTTGTTCAAGGTAAAACTTTTTCTTTTCCAAAATTTGTTTCCTACCCCAGGGTTGTTTTTTCTAATTAGTGTTAAAAAAAGAAAAAAAAGAAAAGAAAAAAGAAAAGGAAAAAAAAAAATCTACCCTGGAAATATGTTTTAGCTTAACACTCAAACAAAACTAAAGCAACTTACAATAAATGGAAATCTTGCTGCTGAAGACAATTTTCTTTAAAACACTGGTGTATCTTTCAGTGGCAAGGCTTAAGAGGGAAAAATGGGAAGGGAAAAGGAGAGCAATCAGATAATATGCAGGCCATGTGGAAATTAGGTAATGAGAGAAAAATGCAAAGAAGAGGTTTTGTTTTTTAGTTGGTTGTTTTTCCAGCTTATGTATTGAGACAAAGTGCTCTTCAGCTTTGGGGTAATCATTTTTGGTTTGGTAAAGAAAGTGATTGAAACTTGCCTAAAGATAAATTTTTAGAAGACCGAGGAAACCAGATTGGTAGTGAATAGGTGGTGAGAAAGTGAGTAACACTTCAGCAAAGGGTAAAACATGCTGGTAACGGACTTACTACCCATCCTGACAGAAACAGCCGCCTAGATAAGAATCTAAAATCTCCTCTCAAATCTAGACTGTCTTGGTGGTAAGGTGGGAGATAAGGAGCTTATAAATAGCAAAATCAAGTGGAATTTTGAGTTTACTTGTCCCTGTTCTACCCATATCCAGGAAAATTAACTGGAGTTTTAATAAATTACTCTTACTCTTTTTTCTTTTTGTTCACATCCCAAACTGATAAAGGGTATTAGCTATGTGGGTGAGTGATGCAACTGAAGTGATTGCTGCACTAATTCTCAGCTAGAATTGTGCATTATAGGGACCTGGGGAAATTTTTTAAAGAATCTGCAAGTGTAGGCTTTCCCATGAATATTTTGAGGTAATAGATCTAATAAGGCCTGAACATGTATGCTTAAAAATATTTTTTGAAGCCATGCACAATGGTATGTTCCCCGTCCGAGTTATTTCGGAGGCTGAGGTGAGAGGATTGCTTGATGCTAAGATTTTGAGTCCAACATGAGCAACATAGTGAGATTCTTCTCTTTAACAACAACAGCAAAAAACAAAACAAGACAAAACAAAAAAAACCCCTCTAGGTTTGAATACACTTCTGATTAAGAAGCACAGAATAGATGAGTGCAGTATGTAAGTTCCCACATCTCAAAAACATAAGAAATCTCTAAAATAGTTGGCATTTGATAGGCACTACTTCCTCCAAATTCTCCTTTCCAATAATATTAGCCTGACTTGTCTTTCTTTCTCTATGTCTGTGACTGGGAAGTAAAAGGAAATATTATTGGTAATATCTCTCAACTTACAGAATAACACCTTTTCCTTCTCAGCATGAATCATTCACTACTATTCAGAGAGTCTTTAGAAATTTGCTTGTAAGTAACCTTTAAATAAGTAGTGGCTGACACTTTCAGGATTTCATGTTCCTTTGTCAACATTCAGGTGATTATGTGTCAACAAATGTTCATTGCAAGTGAGGTTTTTTCAATTAGATTAGTAGCAAATACTGAACCTTTTTTTTTTTTTTTTTCAGTTGAAGTTATATTTTGGGCTATCTCAGCATGTCTGTTAAGTTTATAGAGCTTTGGCATAATCAGTATGTCCGTTTTAAACACTGAAATCCATGAAGTCAGTGAGAATACAGTAAGAATTCTTTTAAATGATTTAGTTTCAGCAGTCCTATGAACTACTTATCTATTTGGTTAACAATCTGGGAAAATAATATACAAAGAGATTGTAAATGAATACATGTTGGGAAAATTCTAGAGATGGGTATTAGGAGTCTTAACAGCAATTTTTATTATATAGATAGATACAGATACATATATACATAGCAGGGCCTGAGTTTTTTGTAAAACATAAGACACTAGAGAAAGAAAAAGTTACACAACCAAATACTTGGTTTATACACAACTATTTAGTAACACATTTGTACCAAATATAAAAACACAAGGGCTATAGTCTAAATGTGGCACATAGATTTGTTTTTTGGACGCCTTAAGTTGTGTCAACAGTTAAAATTTAGGAGACTCATGCAGAAATCTGGACTTCAGGCTTGTCTTAAGAATCAAATCTGGTGTCCCTTGAGACTCACCACTGTTTGGCCTGCTGTGCGGAGACTGCCCCTGTATAGGAGGGGCACATTCTCTAGTTTGCTACTGTGCCCACCTAAGTACTTCAGTTACTTAGGTAACCTCCTTTGTCCTTACAAGTATTTGAGTTTACAACTCCTATTTTATAGTATATTTTCATAAAGATTTCAAGGTTTTCAAGACAGCATATATTGGTTTATAATATATAATTTATAGTTTATATAAATCCCTCAATTATGGGGTTGAATTTTAGAATTCAGAAGTTTTGTTTGTTTTGTTTTTTATTTAATTAATTAAATAATTAATTTATTTTTATTGCATTTTAGGTTTGGGGGTAAATGTGAAGGACATGCAAGATTGTTGCATAGGTTCACACATGGCAGTGTGGTTTACTGCCTTCCTTCCCCTCACCTGTATCTGTCATTTCTCCCCATGCTATCTCTTCCCACCTCCCCACCCCCTCATCCTTCCCCCATTTCCCCCAACTACACCCCAGTGTGTATTGCTCCCCTCCCTGTATCCATGTGTTCTCATTGTTCAACACCCGCCTATGAGTGAGAACAAAATCAAACATGTGGTTTTGGTTTTCTGCTCTTGTGTCAGTTTGCTGAGAATGATGGTTTCCAGATTCATTCATGTCCCTACAAAGGACACAAACTCATCGTTTTTGATGGCTGCATAATATTCCATGGTGTATATGTACCACATTTTCCCTATCCAGTCTATCATCGATGGGCATTTGGGTTGGTTCCAGGTCTTTGCTATTGTAAACAGTGCTGCAGTGAACATTCGTGTGCATGTGTCCTTATAGTAGAATGATTTATAATCCTTTGGATATATACCCGGTAATGGGATTGCTGGATCAAATGAGATTTCTATTTTTAGATCATTGAGGAATCGCCACACTGTCTTCCACAATGGTTGCACTAATTTACACTCCCACCAACAATGTAAAAATGTGAGCATTTTTTTCATATGTTTGTTGGCCTCCTGTATGTCTTCTTTTGTAAGCATCTGTTCATATCCTTCGCCCATTTTTTAATGCGCTTGTTTGGTATTTTCTTGTAGATCTGTTTTAGTTCTTTGTAAATTCTGGATATCCGCCCCTTGTCAGATGGGTAGACTGCAAAATTTTTTTCCCATTCTGTTGATTGCCGATTCACTCTACTGACTGTTTCTTTTGCCGTGCAGAAGCTGTGGAGTTTGATTAGGTCCCATTTGTCTACGTTGGCTTTTGTTGCCACTACTTTTGGCGTTTTGGTCATGAAGTCCTTGTGTACGCCTATGTCCTGAATGGTTTTGCCTAGATTTTCTTCTAGGGTTTTTATGGTGTTAGGTCTGAGGTTTAAGTCTTTAATCCATGTGGAGTTAATTTTGGTGTAAGGTGTCAGGAAGGGGTCCTGTTTGTGCTTTCTGCAAATGGCCAGCCAGTTTTCCCAACACCATTTATTAAACAGGGAATCTTTTTCCCATTGTCTGTTTTTGTCAGATTTGTCGAAGATCAGATGGTTGTAGATATATTGTGTTTCCTCTGAGGCCTCTGTTCTGTTCCATTGGTCTATATCTCTGTTTTGGTACCAGTACCATGCTGTTTTGATTACTGTAGCCTTGTAGTATGGTTTGAAGTCCGGTAGTGTGATGCCTCCTGCTTTGTCCTTTTTGCTTAGAATTGACATGGCTATATGGGCTCTCTTTTGGTTCCATATGAAGTTTAAGGTGTTTTTTTCCAGTTCTGTGAAGAAGGTCATTGGTAGCTTGATGGGAATAGCGTTGAATCTGTAAATTACTTTGGGCAGTATGGCCATTTTCATGATGTTGATTCTTCCTAACCATGAACATGGAATGTTTCTCCATCTGTTTGTATCCTCTCTTATTTCGTTGAGCAATGGCTTGTAGTTCTCCTTGAAGAGGTCCTTTACGTTCCTTGTTAGTTGTATTCCTAGGTACTTTATTCTCTTTGTAGCAATTGTGAATGGCAGTTCGTTCTTGATTTGGCTCTCTTGAAGTCTATTAGTGGTGTATAGGAATGTTTGTGATTTTTGCACGTTGATTTTGTATCCTGAGACTTTGCTGAAGTTGTTTATCAGTTTCAGGAGACTTTGGGCTGAGATGATGGGGTCTTCCAGATATACAATCATGTCATCTGCAAATAGAGACAATTTGATTTCCTCCTTTCCAATTTGGATACCCTTTATTTCTTTTTCTTGCCTGATTGCTCTGGCTAGAACTTCCACTATATTGAATAGGAGTGGTGAGAGAGGGCATCCTTGTCTAGTGCCAGATTTCAAAGGGAATGCTTCCAGTTTTTGCCCATTCAGTATGATATTGGCTGTTGGTTTGTCGTAAATAGCTTTTATAGTTTTGAGATATGTTCCATCAATACCTAGTTTATTGAGGGTTTTTAGCATAAAGGGTTGTTGAATTTTGTCAAAAGCCTTCTCTGCATCAATTGAGATAATCATGTGGTTTTTGTCTTTGGTTCTGTTTATGTGGTGAATTACGTTTATGGACTTGCGTAAGTTGAACCAGCCTTGCATCCCCGGGATGAATCTTACTTGATCATGGTGGATGAGCTTTTTGATATGCTGTTGCAATCGGTTTGCCGGTATTTTATTGAATATTTTTGCATCTATGTTCATCATGGATATTGGCCTGAAATTTTCTTTTCTTGTTGAGTCTCTGCCGGGTTTTGGTATCAGGATGATGTTGGTGTCGTAAAATGATTTGGGAAGGATTCCCTCGTTTTGGATTGTCTGGAATAGTTTCAGAAGGAATGGTATCAGCTCCTCTTTGTATGTCTGTTAGAATTCAGCTGTGAACCCATCTGGACCTGGGCTTTTTTTGGGTGGTAGGCTCTTTATTGCTGCCTCGACTTCAGACCATGTTATTGGTCTATTCAGGGTTTCGGCTTCTTCCAGGTTTAGGCTTGGGATGATGCAGGTGTCCAGGCATTTATCCATTTCTTCCAGGTTTACTAGTTTATGTGCATAGAGTTCTTTGTAATAATCTCTGATGATGGTTTGAATTTCTGTGGAATCTGTGGTGATATCCCCTTTATCGTTTTTTATTGCATCAATTTGATTATTCTCTCTTTTCTTTTTTATTAATCTGGCTAGTGGTCTGTCTATTTTGTTGATCTTTTCAAAAAACCAGCTCCTGGATTTATTGATTTTTTGATGAGTTTTTTTGTGTCTCTATTTCCTTCAGTTCTGCTCTGATCTTAGTTATTTCCTGTCTTCTGCTAGGTTTTGAGTTTTTTTGATCTTGCTCCTCTAGCTCTGTCAATTTTGATGATAGGGTGTCAATTTTAGATCTCTCCTTTCTTCTCATGTGGGCACTCATTGCTATGTATTTTCCTCTAGAGACTGCTTTATAAGTGTCCCAGAGATTCTGGTATGTTGTGTCTTCGTTCTCATTGGTTTCGAAGAACGTCTTTATTTCTGCCTTCATTTCATTGTTTATCCAGTCAACATTCAAGAGCAAGTTGTTCAGTTTCCATGAAGCTGTGTGGTTCTGAGTTAGTTTCTGCATTCTGAGTTCTCACTCGATTGCACTGTGGTCTGAGAGACTGTTTGTTATGATTTCTGTTCTTTTGCATTTGCTGAGGAGTGATTTATTGCCAATTATGTGGTCAATTTTAGAGTAGGTGTGATGTGGTGCTGAGAAGAATGTATATTCTGTGGATTTGGGGTGGAGAGTTCTGTAAATGTCTATTAGGTTTGCTTGTTCTAGGTCTGAGTTCAGGTCCTGGATATCCTTGTTGATTTTCTGTCTGGTTGATCTGTCTAATATTGATAATGGGGTGTTAAAGTCTCCCAGTATTATTGTGTGGGAGTCTGAGTCTCTTTGTAAGTCATTAAGAACTTGCCTTATGTATCTGGGTGCTCCTGTATTGGGTGCATATATATTTAGGATCGTTAGCTCTTCTTGTTGCAGTGATCCTTTTACCATTATGTAATGTCCTTCTTTGTCTCTTTTGATCTTTGTTGCTTTAAAGTCTATTTTATCAGAGATGAGAATTGCAACTCCTGCTTTTTTTTTTTTTGCTCTCCATTTGCTTGGTAGATCTTCCTCCATCCCTTTATTTTGAGCCTTTGTGTATCCTTGCATGTAAGATGGGTTTCCTGGATACAGCACACTGATGGGTTTTGGCTTTTTATCCAATTTGCCAATCTGTGTCTTTTGATTGGGGCATTTAGTCCATTGACATTTAGGGATAGTATTGTTATGTGTGAATTTGATACTGTCATTTTGATGCTACCTGGCTGTTTTGTTGGTTAGTTGATGCGGCTTCTTGATTGTGTTGATGCTTTTTTACCATTTGGTGTGTTTTTGGAATGGCTGGTACTGGTTGTTCCTTTCTATGTGTAGAGCCTCTTTCAGGAGTTCTTGTAGGGCAGGTTTGGTGGTGACGAAATCTCTGAGTGCTTGCTTGTTCACAAAGGATTTTATTTTTCCTTCACTTATGAAGCTTAGTTTGGCTGGGTAGGAGATTCTGGGTTGAAAGTTCTTTTCTTTAAGGATGTTGAATTTTGGTCCCCAATGTCTTCTGGCTTGTAGGGTTTCCGCTGAGAGATCTGCTGTGAGTCTAATAGGCTTCCCTTTGTGGGTAACCCGACCTTTCTCTCTGGCTGCCCTTAGCATTTTCTCTTTCATTTCAACCCTGGTGAATCTGACGATTATGTGCCTT
Source organism: Saimiri boliviensis (assembly GCF_048565385.1). Lineage (NCBI taxonomy): Eukaryota > Metazoa > Chordata > Mammalia > Primates > Cebidae > Saimiri > Saimiri boliviensis. The sequence goes on along the minus strand of NC_133458.1, from coordinate 102,541,704 downwards.
GGGGTTGCTCTTCTGGAGGAATATCTTTGTGGTGTTCTCTGTATTTCCTGGATTTGAATATTGGTCTGCCTTGCTAGGTTGGGGAAGTTTTCCTGGATAATATCCTGAAGAGTATTTTCCAGCTTGGATTCATTCTCTTCATCACATTCAGGTACACCTATCAGACGTAGATTGGGTCTTTTCACATAGTCCCACATTTCTTGAAGATTTTGTTCATTCCTTTTTGTGCTTTTTTCTCTGTTCTTGCCTTCTCTTTTTATTTCATTGAGTCGATCTTCAACCTCTGATATCCTTTCTTCTGCTTGGTCAATTCGGCTGTTGAAGCTTGTGCATGCTTCACAATGTTCTCGTGTTGTGTTTTTCAGCTCCATCAATTCACTTATATTCCTCTCTATGCTGTCCATTCTCGTTAGCAATTTGTCCAATCTTTTTTCAAGGTTCATATTTTCTTTGCGTTCGGTTAGAACATGTTAATTTAGCTCACTGTATTTTCTTACTACCCACCTTCTGAAGTCTGATTCTGTCATTTCATCACCCTCCTTCTCCATCCGGTTTGGTTCCCTTGCTTGTGAGGAGTTGTGATCCCTTTTAGGAGGAGAGGTGTTCTGGTTTCAGAAGTTTTCTTCCTTTTTGCACTGGTTTCTTCCCATTTTTGTGGGTTTATCCACCTGTTGTCTTTGTAATTACTGACTTTCAGATTGGGTCTCTGAGTGAGCTTCTAGTTCGTGGATGCTGAAGTTACTTCTTCTTTTTTTTTTTTTTTTTTTTTTAAGCTTTCCTTCTAACAGTCTGGCCCCTCGGCTGTAGGGCTGCTGAGGTCCTCTCCAGGCCCTGCTTGCCTGGGGGTCACCTGCAGCAGCTGCAGAACAGTAAGGGTTGCTGCCAGTTTCCTCTTCTGCTATCTTTGTTCCAGAAGGATGCTCACCTACTCTCAGTCCGTTCTCTCCTGTATGAGGTGAGTCTTTGGATCTATGGGTGTCAGGGAGCTACCTGAGGAGACAGTCTATCTTTTATTGGGGCTTAAGTCCTGAGTTGTGAGCTCCGTTGTTCATTCAGAGCTGCTGGGCAGGTATGTTTAGGTCTGCTGCAGCTGAACTCATAAAGCACTTTTTGTTGCCAGGTGCTCTGTCCCAGGGAGTTGGAGCTTTATAAGTTTCCGTTGCACTACTGCCTTTTTTGATTTTTCTTTCAGGTCTGACCCACCCCGCTAGCAGCATGCCTAGCCACTGCCTGCCCGCAGGGACTTTGCTGAGCTGCTGTGGGCTCCGCCCAGCTGCCCTGAGATCTTCCCTGCAGTCCTGTTTATATGGGCGTAGTTAGAACTGTCTCGGCAATGGTGGCCCCGCCTCTGTTATGGCAGACTCTCTCTGTTGTGGCAGGTTGCCTCGGCAACGGTGGCCTGCCTCTGTAGTGGTGGAGAGTCTCAGTAATGGTGGAAGCCCCTCCCCCACGGAGCCAGACCGTCCTGGTTCAGCTGTGCTTGGTTTGAAGGACTCAACCCAGAGGGTTTCCAATTACTGTTTTTGTTTTTGTTGTTGATGGGGGTGGAGGGGTGGGTCCAACCGAGCCTGAGCACCTGGCTCCCTGACTCAGAGTCTTTTCTTTTAAGTTGAACGACCGCGCATTCCAGTCGCTTGTTGAAAAGACGCCGGGATCGCCCGTGCTGCGACTCAGAGTCGGCTCGAACTGCAGAGCTAGCTCCTGGCAGATTTTTTGCCTAGGAATCTCCTGGCCTGGCTCGCTATTTCAGATGAATGGGCAACTCTGCCGTCTCAGGGCTCTGATCGCCAGCTAAGAGGGCTCCCAGACCAGTGGCTTTTGTTTGGAGAACCGCAGCAACAGGGCGTGGTCACAGCAACCGCGCTGGCGGAATCAGCCCCACGGGGGCCAAAACAGCCGCACCGGCTGGGACTGCGACGCTGGCGACCCCTCTGCCTGGGTATCTCCTGGTCTGTGGGCAATAAGAGTTCGTCTGGAAATGCGGCGTCCACTCACCCTCTGCACTTTTACTGGGAGCCAAAATCCTGAGCTGTTCTTAGGCGGCCATCTTCCCAGCATTCCCCTTTGTTGCTTTAAAGTCTATTTTAACAGAGATGAGAATTGCAACTCCTGCTTTTTTTGCTCTCCATATGCTTGGTAGATCTCCCTCCATCCCTTTATTTTGAGCCTTTGTATATCCTTGCATGTAAAATGGGTTTCCTGGATACAGCAAACTGATGGGTTTTGGCTTTTTATCCAATTTGCCAGTCTGTGTCTTTTGATTGGGGCATTTAGTCTATTTACATTTAGGGATGGTATTGTTATGTGTGAATTTGATACTGTCATTTTGATGCCACCTGGCTGTTTTGTTGGTTAGTTGATGCAGCTTCTTGATTGTGTTGATGCTCTTTTACCATTTGGTGTGTTTTTGGAGTGGCTGATACTGGTTGTTCCTTTATATGTGTAGAGCCTTTAGGAGCTCTTGTAGAGCAGGTTTGGTGGTGATGAAATCTCTGAGTACTTGCTTGTTCGCAAAGGATTTTATTTATCCTTCACTTATGAAGCTTTTTTCCTCTAGAGACTGCTTTAAATGTCTCCCAGAGATTCTGGTATTTTGTGTCTTCATTCTCATTGGTTTAGAAGAGCATCTTTATTTCTGCCTTCCTTTTATTTTTTATCCAGTCAACATTCAAGAGCCAGTTGTTCATTTTCCATGAAGCTGTGTGGTTCTGAGTTTGTTTCTGCATTCTGAGTTCTAACTCTATTGCACTGTGGTCTGTGAAACTGTTTATTATGATTTCCATTCTTTTGCATTTGCTGCAGTGTGATTTATTTCCAATTATGTAGTCCATTTTCGAGTAGGTGTGATGTGGTGCTGAGAAGAATGTATATTCTGTGGATTTGGGGTGGAGAGTTCTGTAAATGTCTATTAGGTTTGCTTGGTCCAGGTCTGAGTTCAGGTCCTGGATATCATTGTTAATTTTCTGTCTGGTTGATCTGTCTAATATTGATAATGGGGTGTTAAAGTCTCCCACTGTTATTGCTTGGGAGTCTAAGTCTCTTTGTAAGTCATTAAGAACTTGCCTTATGTATCTGGGTGTTCCTGTATTCAGTGTATATATATTTAGAATCGTTAGCTCTTCTTGTTGCAGTGATCCTTTTACCATTATGTAATGTCCTTCTTTGTCTCTTTTGATCTTTGTTGCTTTAAAGTCTATTTTATTAGAGATGAGAATTGCAACTCCTGCTTTTTTTTTTTTGCTCTCCATATGCTTGGTAGATCTTCCTCCATCCCTTTATTTTGAGTCTTTGTGTATCCTTGCATGTGAGATATATTTCCTGGACACAGCACACCGATGGGTTTTGGCTTTTTATCCAATTTGCCAATCTGTGTCTTTTGATTGGGGCATTTAGTCCATTTACATTTAGGGATAGTATTTTTATGTGTGAATTTGATACTGTCATATTGATGCTAGCTGGCTGTTTTGTTCATTAGTTGATGTAGATTCTTGATTGTGTTGATGCTCTTTACCCTTTGGTATGTTTTTCGAGCAGCTAGTACTGATTGCTCCTTTATATGTGTAGAGCCTCTTTCAGGAGCTCTTGTAAAGCAGGTCTTGTGGTGATGAAATCTCTGAGTACTTGCTTGTTCACAAAGAATTTTATTTTTCCTTCACTGATGAAGCTTAGTTTGGCTGGATAGGAGATTCTGGGTTGAAAGTTCTTTTCTTTAATGATGTTGAATATTGGCCCCAACTCTCTTCTGGCTTGTGGCATTTCTGCTGAGAGATCTACTGTGATTCTGATGGGCTTCCCTTTGCAAGTAACCCATCCTTTCTCTCTGTCTGCCCTTAGCATTTTCTCCTTCATTTCAACCCTGGTGAATCTGACGATTATGTGCCTTGGGGTTGCTCTTCTTGAGGAATATCTTTGTGGTGTTCTCTGTATTTCCTGGACTTGAATATTGGCCTGCCTTGCTAGGTTGGGGAAGTTTTCCTATATAATATTGTGCAGAGTATTTTCCAGCTTGGATTCATTCTCTCCATCACGTTCAGGTACACCTATCAAACGTAGACTTGGTCTTTTCACATAGTCCCACATTTCTTGGAGACTTTGTTCATTCCTTTTTACCCTTTTTTCTTTATTCTTGCCTTCTCATTTTATTTTATTGAGTTGATCTTTGACCTCTGATATCTTTTATTCTGCTTGATCAATTCGGCTGTTGAAACTTGTGCATGCTTCACAATGTTCTCGTGTTGTGTTTTTCAGCTCCATCAGTTCACTTATATTCCTCTCTATGTTGTCCATTCTCATTAGCATTTCATCGAATCTTTTTTCAAGGTTCTTAGTTTTTTTGTGTTGTGTTAGAACATGTTCTTTTAGCTCACTGTAGTTTCTTACTACCCACCTTCTGAAGTCTGATTCTGTCATTCCATCACCCTCCTTCTCCATCCAGCCTTGTTCCCTTGCTGGTGAGGAGTTGTGATCCCTTTTAGGAGGAGAGGTGTTCTGGTTTCGGGTGTATTCATGCTTTATGGCACTGGTTTCTTCCCATCTTTGTGGTTTATCCCCCTGTTGTCTTTGTAGTTACTTTCAGATTGGGTCTCTGAGTGAAATTCCAGTTTGTGGATGCTGAAATTACTTCTTAGCTTTCCTTCTAACAGTCTGGCCCCTCTGCTGTAGGACTGTTGAGGTCCACTCCAGGTCCTGCTTGCCAGGGGATCAACTGCAGCAGCTGCAGAACAGTAAGGGTTGCTACCAGTTTCCTCTTCTGCTAGCTTTGTCCCAGAAGGATGTCCACCAAATGTCAGTCTGTTCTCTCCTTTATGAGGTAACTCTTTGGATATACGGGTGTCAGGGAGCTGCTTGAGGAGACAGTCTGACCTTTATTGGAGCTCAAGTCCTGAGCTGTGAGCTCCATTGTTCATTCAGAGTTGCTGGGCAGGTACATTTAGGTCTGCTTCATCAGAACTCATAAACTCTTTTTTTTTTTTTTCCCCAGCTGCTCTGTCCCAGGGAATTCGGGCTTTATTTATGAGTTTCTATTGTGCTGCTGCCTTCTCTTTTTCTTTCAGGGCTGTCCTGCCCAGCAGAAGGCAGCCTAGTCCCTGTCTGCCTGCAGATGCTTTGCTGAGCTGCTGTGGACTCCACCCAGCTGCCATGTGATCTTCCCTGCAGTCCTGTTTATATGGGTGTAGTTAAAACTGCCTCGGCAATGGTGGCCCGCCTCTGTTATGGCAGACTCTCTCAGTAGTGGCAGGTTGCCTCGGCAACGGTGGGTTGCCTCAGCAACGGCGGGATGCCTCAGCGATGGAAGACTGTCTCCATAGTGGTGGAATGTCTCAGTAATGGCACACGCCCCTTCCCCACAAAGCCAGACCATCCCAGGTTCAACTGTGCTTGCTGTGAAATTCTCAACCTGGAGCATTTCCAATTACTGCTTTCTTTTTTTTTTTTTTTTTTTTTTTATGGGGGGGTTGGAGTGGGACCAGCCAAGCCTGATCACCTGGCTCCCTGACTCAGTCTTTTTTGTTGTTGTTGAATGGTCAACTCTCTCCCAGAGTGCCAGTCACCTGTTGGAAAGGCACTGGGATATCCCGTGCTGGGACCCACTGAGCCGGCTGAAACAGTGGCCCTGAGATTCCTGGTGGTTTTTATCTCTTGGCCTGGCTCACTATTTCAGATGAATGGGTGACTCTGCCATCTCACGGCTCCAATCGCCATCTGAGAGGGCACCCGGACTAGTGTCTTTTGTATGGAGAACCGCCGCGCCAGGGTGCAGGCAAAGCAGCTGTGTTGGTCAATACAGCTGGGCCGGCCGAAACAGTCACATTGTGTGAAACAGCTGTGCTGGTTACCTGTGGAGCTTTTCTGCCTGGGAGTCTCCTGGTCTGTGGGCAATAAAAATCCGTCTAGAAATGTGACGTCCACTCACCCTCTGCACTTTCACTGGGAGCTGCAATCCTGAGCTGTTTCTAGTCGGCCATCTTCCCTCCTCCAGTCCAAGATGGAGTCTTTTTTTGAGACTCCATCTCAAAAAAAAAAAAAACAAAAAAACAAACAACAAAAAAAGGAATATTACACTATTACACAGCAACAAAGAAAAATGACTATATCTATCTATCTATCTATCTATCTATCTATCTATCTATCTATCTATCTATATAGCACATGGATGGATCTCGGAGGCCTAAGGGTGAAAGAAGGTACAGACAAGGACATACTGGAAGATTCCATTTACGTCAGGTTCAAAAGCAGGCATGATGACATTCAAGCATATGCACCTCATGGTAAAAACTATCAGGAAAAGCAAGTACATAGTGACTACCAAGGTCAGAAGAGCACTCAACGATTGTGGTCATGACTGACGGGATATTGGGAGACTTCTGGGATGCGGTGCTCTGTCTTTACTCAGGGCTTGGTGGGGAAGTGTTGTTCGCTATGCAATTCTTTGCTAAGCTTACCTGTGCATTTTATGCACCTTTCTGTGGGCATATTATAATTGACAATTATTAAAGGTTTTTGCAAAGCAGTGAAGTTAGAAGTGCTATGTATATATATAGCATTTCGGAGTCAAATAACGTGGGGGCCAGGCTGCAGCAGAAGATTTTCAGGGAAGGGATGACAGAACTAACTGTGGAGGCCCCTGTGGGTGGCAGGAAAGGAGGGTTTCCAGGGAGAGAGGGAGAGGGGTCACCTGTGGGGAGGGCGGCAAGGGGTCTTCACCTGAGGACAGGTCTGTGAAGGGGCCAGTGCCCCACAGGGTCCTATTTTTCCCCCACACCAGTGCTGACCATGAACTGTGGGTGCAGCAAGGGAGGACAGGAAAGGGAAGGGGAGCTGGTATCCAACTCAGCCCAGGAAGGCCAGCCACCTTCCGCCTTTGGGAGTGAAGTGTGGGCATGGCAAAACCAGGCTGGGAAGCAAACTGGAAATGGCTGCACAATGCCGCTTTATCAGGAGTTCCCAGGACAGGGCAAGATGCCCGGTGGCAGGAGCAAGGAGGACCCAGGAGGGAGGCTGTCTAGGTGAGGACCACACCCACCTGGTGCTCCCACCCCTCAAGGTGTCTGCTTAAAAGCTCCAGGGCAGCCTGCCTGGAACAGAGATGGCAGAACAAGGATAGGGAAAGCAGTAAGGGGAGCTTTCTAATCCTTGGGCTTAGCCCAGTGGGGTAGGGGAAGCTGCCACAGTGATTAGGAGCCAGGCCTCCTGCATCCAAATCCAGCTCTGTAACCCAGGGCAGGTCTCCAGTCTCTCAGGCTCCTCCCTTAGGAAAGGGAGATAATAGGCCAGCGAGGTGGCTCACACCTGTAATCCCATCACTCTGGGAACCCAAGCCAGGTGATCACAAGGTCAAGAGATCAAGATCATCCTGGCCAACATGGTGAAACCCGGTCTTTACTAAAAATACAAAACTTAGCTGGGCATGGTGGTGTGCACCTGTAGTCCCAGCTACTTGGGAGGCTGAGGCAGGAGAATCACTTGAACCCAGGAGGCAGAGGTTGCAGTGAGCTGAGATAGTGCCACTGCACTCTAGCCTGGGGATAGAGTGAGACTCCATCTCAAAAAAAAAAAAAAAAAAAAAAAGAAAAAGAAAAAGAAAGAAAAAAAATAGAGATAATAATATCATGTGTCTCTTGGGGCTGATGGGAGGGTCCAGTAGGTCAGTCCACAGAAGGCACTCAAACAGTGCCTGCTCATGTTAATAACACAGCTGCTAGAAATATAGCTATAATATTAATAATACAGCTACTAGCAATGCATCTAACAGTCTTTGAGCACTTACTATGCCTCCTGCTGAATATAACTTTCTATCTTCAAAACAACCCTGAAGCGATACCATTAGCAACCCCATTTTACAGATGAGGACCTGGGCTCAGAGAGGTGACATGACTTGTCAGTGGTCACACAGCTAGTAAGAGACAAAGCTGGCTCTGGAGGCCAAGCCTTTGACCTACGCTGTGTCTGATGGGTTAGGAGCTCCAGAATGGAGCCAGAGTTTGAGTGCCAGATCTGCCACGTATTTGCTGTGGGGCTGCTGGCCTGTGCCTCAGTTTCCCCTTCTCAGAGCAAGTAAAATTATCAGGAATAAACAGCTCCAAGGAAAGGAAGCTCAAGATGGCTTTCAAAAACACAAAGCTGTCCCGCTTTGTTCTTATTAAAATCAAAACCACAATGGGACCGTTTGTCACCTATCTGACAGGCAAAGGTGAGAGTCTCAGGTGACACCCGTCTACTCCAGCAGGGGAGTGAGGAAACCCTGGTGCCATCAGGCACTGGGGGTGAGAGTGTGAGCTGGACAACCTCCCTAGCAGGGTGAAACACTACTGGCAAAGCTAACGGGATGCCTGTCATGGACCACGAGGCCACAAGTTCAGCGTCACATCAGAGATGTGCGCACAGTCACACTTAGGCGGGCACAGCCCTGTTCACAGCACAGAAAGACAACCATCCATAGGGGCATGTGTATGCATGGGACACTCAAGGTAGCACTCTGTCCTGAGAGTGAGCTTCGGAGTAGGAAATGCGAAGCACAGGATGGAATATCAACATGGGAAGTCCGCTCCATCTGAGTAAAAACAAAAGTGAGGGGCGGGCACTTGGGGGAACAAACACTCCAAGAAAAAAAGAAAATAAACCAGGAGTGATGATGCCATCTCTGGGAAGGGGCCTGGCAGGCGGCTGGGAAAGAGATTTGCTCACCCCGTACATCCTTTTGTGCTGGTGCAGTTTTTCAGTGACTATTTAGGGGAATAGATAATAGATGCACATGGATTGAAAACATGCTTTCTTAAAATTAAAACACAGGTGAAGAGAAATGAGGTTAACAGCAGCTCCTCCTCAGGGTCTCTGGGTAGAGCTACACAATCATGCTCACAGATTTACAGCACACTCGTGCCTTGGCACACAAAGCCGGGACACCGTGGTCTGGGGTTATTATGCTCACTATGGGATGAGAACCCAGAGGGGGAACAGGGTGCAGGGAGATGGAAACTGTCAAAAGCACCAAGTTCTGGCCAGGTGCAGTGGCTCATGCCTGTAATCCCAGCACTTTGGGAGGGTGAGGTGGGTGAATCATGAGGTCAGAAGTTCAAGACCAGCCTGGCCAACATGGTGAAATCCCATTTCTACTAAAAACAAAAAAATTAGCTGGGCGTAGTGGCAGGCATCTGTAATCCTATCTACTTGGGAGGCTGAGGCAGGAGAATTGCTTGAACCCAGGAGGTGGAGGTTACAATGAGCTGAGATTGTGCCACTGCACTCCAGCGACAAAGTGAGACTCGGTCTCAAGAAAAAAATATATATATCACACCAAGTTGAACATTTACCAAGCGCTTACTGTATGCCAAGCATCAGGCTAAGCATCACACACACACACACACACACATACAATCTCCCATCCTCCCATAGCCTGGACAGGTAGCCACCAACACTCCCTGTAACAGGTGAGAAACCAGAGGCCAGGGAAGTTCCATCTCTTCCCCAGGGGCTCCCAGCTAATGGGGAAGGTTAAGGGATGCGTGTGGACTGTGCAGCCCCAGCAGGAAAGTTCCCAGTGTACCTCAGGAAGGCAGCAGATGGCCTCCCAGCCTAGGAAGGGTCAGGGCAGGACGGGCACACCTCAGGAGACAGGCTTCAGTTAAGTGGTGGCTTCTGTTGCATCTCCCAGAGCTGGCTCCCTTGGGATGGGAACGTGTTCCCCTTCTCACCCTCCCTGATGCCCCCAACCTTCCTGTGGGCCCAGGCAGCTGGCAGACAAGAAGCCATGGCCCCAGATGGGTGACTAGGTGGGAAGGGCCCCACTTCCCTGGCCATGACTTGGAAGGAGGCTGCTTCCTGCTGGCAGCATCTGCGAGGCTGGGCTGGGTGATGGGAGAAACAGCTGCTGGGGACACCCCTAACCAGTGTCTGGCCAGGAAGTCTGGCTCACCATGAGCCAGCAGAAAAGGAAAGGGAATCCCTGAGGGAGGTAGGAACCCAGCGCCCAGAAACTACCCAGTGGGGACGGGTCCCCATGGAGCTTCTGTCTACAAAGGAGTCTGGGTAATAACCTACTGGACAGGAATTGGGCCCGTCTCATCTAAGCCAGTTTGAAATCATGGGAGGGCAGCCCTGGTGGGCGGTGCTGCTGAAGCCCCAAGGCCTGGGGTTCAAATCCTACCTCTGCCACTTGCCTGCTGTGTGACCTTAGGCAAGTCCCGGTACCTCTCTGGGTCTTGGGATTCTCATCTCTAGAATGGGGATGATACTAGCACCTACTTCACAGGCTGATGTGAATTTCAAGTGAGGTACCCCAGGTAAAGTGCTGACGACCTCAGCTTTCATGAGGATGCTCCTCCCTCACTGCCCCTCATCCTCTCCACACTCTTCTGCCTGGACTGCCACAGCAGCCTCACTCTCACCACCCCCCATGATCTGTCCCCCACGCAGCAGCCTGAGCAATCTTTATAAAAGGAAAACCAGATGTCGCTAAAACCTCTGACAACTTCCCATTGTGCATAGAATGGAATCCACATGACCCACCTGGCTCTGCCTGGCCCTGCTGTAGCTGCCACAGCTGCCATGCCTCTGATGCCACACTGGCCTTTTTTGGCTGTTTGACTTCTTCCTTTTATACTTTATGTATTTATTTAACTGCTCTTTGCAGAGCAAGGCTACCATGCAGGCAAGGTGCACTGGGTAGCCCACGGCAGCCTGTTAGATGACCCTCGAACATCTGAGGTCACTCCAAACTCAGGGTCTTGGCACTTCTGTACCCATGACCTGTTACATTCTTTCCACTTCCTTCCAGGCCTTGCTCACATTTTCTCATCAGTCAGATGTCATCTTCTCCAGAAAGCCCTCCTCCACTCCCCAGGCTGGGTCAGATGCCTCCTCTGGATTCCTATCATCCCTGCGCCTCCATCCCAGTCCCTGTCCCTCTCTGTGCCCCTCTCCACCATCTAGCTCCAACCCCTCAGCCTGGTTACATCCCCATCCCACCCTGACGCCTCGGCCTGGCTATGCCCCAATCCCACCATGAAGCCTCGGCCTGGGTACGCGCCCATCCCACCCTGATGACTCGGCCTGGGTATGCCCCCATCCCACCCGGACCCCTCTGCCTGGGTACGCCCCCATCCCACCCTGACACCTCGGCCTGGGTACGCCCCCATTCCACCCTGATGCCTCGGCCTGGGTACGCCCCTATCCCACCCAGACCCCTCTGCCTGGGTATGCCCCATCCCACCCTGACGCCTCAGCCTGGGTACACCCCCATCCCACCCTGACACCTCGGCCTGGGTACGCCCCCATCCCACCCGGACCCCTCTGCCTGGGTATGCCCCATCCCACCCTGATGCCTCGGCCTGGTTATGCCCCCATCCCACCCGGACCCCTCTGCCTGGGTATGCCCCATCCCACCCTGATGCCTCGGCCTGGGTACACCCCCATCCCACCCTGACGCCTCGGCCTGGGTACACCCCCATTCCACCCTGATGCCTTGGCCTGGGTACACCCCCATCCCACCCGGACCCCTCTGCCTGGGTATGCCTCCAACCTACCCTGACCTTTCTGCCTGGGTCCCCCATCCCACCCTGACCCCTCACCTAGGCCTCTCCTTCACAGCCCTGGCCTCTCTGTCACTAATGGGACAGCAGGTCTGTCTCCTTCACTGTACTGTAATCTACAAGGGCAGAGCTGGGCCGTGCTGGTTTCCACCGGGACCAACAATCAGAAAGAATGTTACAAGGCCTCGCCCAGCCTCCAACCTTCACCTCTGTTCTCCCTACAGAGAGGTTCCAGTCAGTACAGTTCTCTTTCCCAGCTGTCAGCCCCCATACCTGCCCCCAAGGGCAGCTGGGGCAAAGCTGCAGTCACCATCCCAGATGCCTGAGGGGGTAAAGGTGAAAGCCTTCCCAGCCTGCCTTCTCCTCTGAGTGTGGGACCTCAGTGGGGACAAGGTCCAGGCTAAGCCAGTTGTGTGAACCATCCCTATCTGTTTCCAGCCAGCCTGGTGGGTGGGTGGGTCCATAAACCTCCCATCTCATGGATGAGGAAATCGTTTCAGTGAGGGCCACAAAGCTGTGAAAGCAGGACTTGGAAGAAAAGGAGGCCTGGAGCCTGCTGGGAGCACAGTGGTCCAGCTGCTGGGGGCGCCACTTGGCAACTGCAAGGAAAGGGCTCTGGCTTTTCTACTGCTAGGCATGTGCTGGAGAGACTCTGGCCATGGTCTACAGGGTAACACATTCCAGAAGGCCCATCACCACACCATTACAGCCCCAACAGGAGATCACCTCAGTGGCCAAAAACAGGTGAAGAGCCAACTCCCATGTGACACCATCACAAAAAGAAATAGCAGCGGAAGAAAATGAATGGCCTGGCCCAGACCACCACACATCCCCATGGAGAGAGAGCCAGACTCCAAGGCTCAGCTCAAAGCCTGATGCAAGGGTGTGCACCTGTAATCCCAGCTACCCAAGAGGCTGAGGCAGGAGGATCTTGAGCCCAGGAGTTAGAGTTCACTCTAGGCAACCCAGCAAGACCCCATCTCAAATATCCTTATAATGTTGAGCAGAGAGCAAGTTGTAGAATGACATATTTATGGTGACATCATCTATCTGAACCGTGAAACAACGATGGGCAGCCCCCGCTGGCCGTAAGAACTGCCCAGGCAGGGAGCTTCCGAAAGACTGAGGCCAGCCCCAACCCAGACCAAGTAATTCGGAGAGAAAATTTCCATGGTGGGCCTGGGCCAAAGCATCTTTTCAAAGCTCTCGGGGCGGGGGGGGGGGGGGTTCCACTGTGCAGTCCAGGGCAAGAGCTATTGTTGGTGAATACATCCAAAGGTAGTAAAAGCATGAAAGGCTGCAGAGGAATGGTGACTGCCAAACCCAGGACAGTGGCTGCCCCTGAAAGGGAGGGAGGAAGGGGTGTGAGGAGGAGACCCTCAGCCTCCAACTGTATCATGGTGCGTTCTGTCCCAGGCCAGAGGCTGGCTGGATGCATGAGTGTTTCATTATACTGAAAGCCCTGCTTTTTCACCTAGCCCAGTGTGTGTGTCGAAGAAATAAAAGTGGTAAATAAGAAATCATTTGTCCAAGGTTGGTAAGTGACAAGGGAGGGACCCGAATATGGGTCACCAATGCCCAAACCCTATCCTTCCTTATCTGCGCCAAACGCCAAGATGCCGAGTGAGCTGGCACCGAAAGGCTGGAAGTCTGGGCCAGCCTCAGAGGGCTGCCTGGCAGTGTGCCAGCTACCCCGACCCCAACAGAGCCAGGTGGGGATAGGGTGGCGGCCAGAGAAAGCCAGGAGGCAGGAGGAGCCAGGGCCTCCACCGTCTCTCCCCAGGCAGCAGAGGGGCGGCGGCAGCAGCAAGACTAACGCTTACACAGCAGCTACTGGATGCGGAGCCTTGGGCCACAGCTCTGTACGTGGCATCCTCACAGCAATTCTACGAGGCAGTGCTAATGCTGTGCCCATTTTGCAGAAGAGGCAAAAGAGGTCCTCACGCACCGTGTGAGTGATGGAGCTGGGTATGTACCAGGCATTGCTGGCCCAGCACTGCTCTCCAAATCACACTTCATCACAGCCTCATGCAGCTCCACACACCGGTACTCCTCAGCCCTCCCCTGCTCCTGCTGTCCCTCCCAGGCTGAGCCCCCTCAGGGTCTCACCTGGAACCTGCACAGGCTCTGTGTTGCCCTGGATCCCCAACTCTGCACCCTCCACTCACTCCAGGGCCGCCGCACACTGCTCCTCTGCCTGGTGAGCCCATTCCCAGCCCTCCCCCTCATCCTTCAGAGCCTTCCCAGGGGAAAGGGACTCGGGGTCCCAGCTCCCTGAATATGCCCTTGAAAGCCACATCACCGTGTGTAGAGACGTAGCCTTGCGTTACTGGCCAAGGGGCTGGTTCCACTTTGCTCGCACCGGGGCAGCTTTAAACCTCCAACTTGGCGCCCCCGTGGCTGTGACCTCTGACCCTCATAGGCAGAGCAGCCCCTCAAATTATAACCTTTGACTTTACCTTTTTTGAGACTTGCCCAGATCCCGTTGAACGCGCACTCAATTGGGATTTCGAACTTTGCACCCCCCTTCGCCACGCCCCTTCCCCAGTTTGACCTCCGCGCTCCACCACCCCTCCCTCCGTCAGCGTCAACCCCCGACCCCTCGGAGGCGACTCTTCACCCCTCCGGTGAACTCTGACCCCGGCGGCCCCGCCCCTCCCCGCGGAAATGCTGACGGGCTGCCGGCGCCCGGCCCGCCGCAAGCCCCTGGCTGGACTCCGTATCCGAGCGGCTCGGCGCCGCGGTCGCCCGCGGCCCAGATGCTCGGCCTGGAACTCCGCGCCCTCGCGCCTCCTCCAGCTCTCTTGCCCCGCCGCCATTGCGGTTACTGCTGCCGCCATTGCGGTTACTGCTGCCGCCATTGCGGTTACTGCTGCCGCCATTGCGGTTACTGCTGCCGCCATGTTGACTCCCCAAGGAATATCCGGGGCTGTCCCCGCCCCGCCCCGCCCACCGCCCCCCAGTCCCCATAGCAACGAAGCTGCGCGGCAGTGGGCGGACCAGGGCGGGCGCGGCCGCGCTCCCCGCCAAGCCCGCTCCAGCCGGCGGTTGGTGCAGAGCGTCCAGTCGAGCGTCCAGTCGAAGACACTCGGGCAGGAAATGCCAAGCGCAGACTGGAAATTTTGGAAACAGTGCGGGAAGGCTGGCTCCCGGCCGCCGAGGTCCTTAAAGGGGAAATGACTGTTGCGGGCGCGGTGGCTCCCGCCTGTAATCCCAGCACTTTGGGAGGCCGAGGCGGGTGGATCATGAGGTCAGGAGATCGAGACCATCCTGGTCAACATGGTGAAACCCCGTCTCTACTGAAAATACAAAAATTAGCTGGGCATGGTGGCGCGTGCCTGTAATCCCAGCTACTCAGGAGGCTGAGACAGGAGAATTGCCTGAACCCGGGAGGCGGAGGTTTTGGTGAGCTGAGATCGCGCCATTGCACTCCAGGCTGGGTAACAAGAGCGAAACTCCGTCTCAAAAAAAAAAAAAAAAAGAAACAACAAAAGAACAGAAACCCCTGCAAAAATTCTCCAAGAGCATCCTGTCTTTTTGGCTGTGTGTGTGGGATCCAGGAGGAACTGAGGCTCCTGCTCAACTTTTTGCCCACTCCACATGCTCTATCACCTCCCTCCATGTCCTCCTTGCTCCATCTTAGGGTGGCCAAATTAAGCCAATACAAGTGTAAGATGCAGGCTGGGACTGGTGGTTCACGTCGGGAATCCCAGCGCTGTGGGAGGCAGGAGGATCACCTGAGCCCCGGCGTTCTAGACCAGCCTGGGAATCACAGCAACCCCCGCCCCCAACACCAAACCTCTCCACCTCCCACCTCTCACTCCCCCCACCACCTCTGTCTCTACAAAAAAAGTTTAGAAAATTATCTGGGCATGGTGGCACTCACCTGTGGTCCCAGCTACTTGGGAGGCTGAGGCAGGAGGATTGCTTGAGCACTGGACGTTGAAGCTGCAGTGAGCTATAATTGCACCACTGCACTCCAGCCTGGGCAACAGAGCAAGACCCTGTTTCAGAAAATAAAAAATAAAAATGAGCCAGGTGTGGTGAGTCACACCTGTAATCCCAGCACTTTGGGAGGCCAAGGCAGGTGGATTACCTAAGATCAGGAGTTCAAGACCAGCCCAACCAACATGGTGAAGCTCCATCTCTACTAAAAATACAAAAAAAAAAAAAAAAAAAAAAATAGCTGGGTGTGATGGCACACACCTGTAGTGACAGCTACTCGGGAGGCTGATGCAGGAGAATCACTTGAACCCAGCAGGTGGAGGTTGCAGTGAGCTGAGATCATACCACTGCATTCCAGCCTGGCAACTGAGTGAGACTCCATCTTAAAAAAAAAAAAAAAAAAAAGGCCTTGCTCAGCTTCACCTCTCAGCAGCTTCAGGGTCTCTGGCCCTGCAACCCGCGACTTCCTGTGCAGGTCACAAGGGGCAGGTGTTGCCATCAGTCCTGCCTGCCAGTCTCCTGCACACCCAGCCATGGGGAGCACCCAAGGGCTGAGCTTTATCAGTCACCTAAGTCACTGTCGTTCCTACTGATTGTTGTGCATTTTTCAGTACCAGGTCCTGTGCTAAGCATTTTACCTTTATTTCTCACTCCTTCCTTCCTCTATGCAAACCACGTTTTTTGAGCACCTACTATATACCAGGGATCAGGGTAACAGGCGGGGAACAGAACTGGCAAACAATTAACAACAACAACAAAAACCCCGTGGTCCAGGAAACTCACATTCTGTTGGCGAAGACAAGGAACAAATAATTAAGCATGTATGTATATAGTGGGTCACAAGATCTAAATGCTTTTTTTTTTTTTTTTTTTTTTTGAGATGGAGTCTCACTCTTTCGCACAGGCTGGAGTGCAGTGGTGCGATATCACCTCACTGCAACTTCCCGGGTTCAAGCAGTTCTCCTGCCTCAGCCTCCTGAGTAGCTGGGATTATAGGCATGTGCCACCACACCCAGCTAATTTTTGTGTTTTTACTAGAGACAGGGTTTCACCATGTTTCAGGCTGGTCTTGAACTCCTGACCTCAGGTGACCTGCCTTCCTCAGCCTCCCAAAGTGCTGGGATTACTGGCATGAGCCACTGGTCCTAGGTGTCTTGAAGGAATATAAACCAGGGAAGGGGGATGGGAGGTGTGTGGGAGGGTAAAACTATTTTATTATTAATTATTAATTTTAAAGAAATTATTATTTTTAGACAGGCTCTCTGCCATCCAGGCTGGGGTGCAATGGGGTGACCTTGGTCCACTGCAACCTTGACTTCCCAGACTCCAGCGATTTTTTCCACCTCAGCCTCCTGAGTAGCTGGATCGCAGGTGTACGCCACCATGCCCAGCTAATTGTATTTTTGCTAGAGACGGTGGGGTTTTGCCATGTTGGCCAGGCTGGTCTCAAACTCCTGAGTTCAAGTGATCCTTTCACCCTGGCTTCCCAAAGTGCTGAGGTTACAGGTGTGAGCCACGGTGCCTGGCCTTAAGTTTTAATTTTTGTTGGGTCCATAGTAAGTGCATGTATTTATGGGGTACATGAGATGTTTTGACACAGGCATGCAACGTGAAATAATCGCCTCATGGAGAATGGGGTATCCATCCTCTGAAGCTTTTATCTTTTGAGTTACAATCCAATTATAGTTATTTAAAATGTACAATTGTTATGGAGTATAGTCACTTTATTGTGCAGTTAAATAGTATGTCTTACTCATTCTAATTTTTTTAACCATTAACAAAACCAAGGTCTGGTGTGGTGGCTCACACCTGTAATCCCAGCACTTTGGGAGGCTGAGGCAGGATCACTTGAGGTCAGAAGTTCGAGACCAGCTCGGCATCAACCTGGTGGAACCCTGTCTCTGCTAAAAATACAAAAAATGAGTCAGACGTGGTGGCAGATGCCTATAATGCCAGATACTCAGGAGGCTGAGGCAGGAGAATCGCTTGAACCCAGGAGGTGGAGGTTGCAGTGAGACAGTATCTTGCCATTGCACTCCAGCCTGGTAGATAAAGCAAGACTCCATCTCAAAAAACAACAAACCCACAACATAAAAAGCCCACCCCCACAGCCCCCACCCCGCTTCCCAACCTCTGGTCACCTCCTACCCTCCATGTCCATGAGATCAATGGTTTTGATTTTTAGCTTTCACAAACGAGTGAGAATATGTGAGGTTTGTCTTCCTGTGCCTGGCTTATTTCCCTGAAACTGATGACCTCCAGTTGGGTGCAGCTGTTTTAAACGAGAGGGTCAGAGAGTATGGCACTGAGGGAGGGAGAACGAGAGCCATGCAGATCCCTGGTGAAACAGTGTCCCCAGCAGAGGGAACTCCCAGTGCAAAAGTGGGCGGGAATCCCAAAGCAGAGGCCAGTGCAGCTGCAGCAGAGTGGGTCAGTGGGTGAGTGGAGGGGGTGAGGACAGAGGGGTGACAGGGACAGATCGTCTGGGGCCTCATGGGCCTGAGACAGAGCCACAGAGAGCTGTGAGCAGGGGCGGGTGTGATCTGATGCAGGAATACTTAAGATCATGAGTTCAAGACCAGCCTGGCCAACATGGTAAAACCCTGTCTCTGCTTTAGTTGTGTGTGAGAAATGGACCCCAGGTACCAGGAGGGAGCAGGGAGTCCAAGGAGTCTGCAGAAAATGAGTGCAGACAGGACCAGGGTGGGGGCTTTTGAGGTGGCAGAAGTATAGAGAGTCTAGATTGAGCCGGGCACTGTGGCTCATGACTTTAATCCCAACAGTTTGAGAGACCAAGGCAGGTGCATCACCAGAGGTCAGAAGTTCAAGACCACCCTGGCCAACATGTTGAAACCCCGTCTCTACTAAAAATACAAAAATTAGCTGGGTGTGGTGGTGTGCGTCTGTAATCCCAGCTACTTGGGAGGCTGCGGCAGTGAGCTGAGACCACTCCAGCATACTCCAACCTGGGCAACAGGGTGAAAAATCCTTCTCAAAAAAAAAAAAAAAAAAAAAGAGTCTAGATCAGTTTAGAAGGCAAGCAGAATTTCTTGATACTCAGATGTGGAGCATGAACAAAAGAAGAGTAAAGATCCATCCAAAGGCTTTCAATCTCATTTAATCCCAAGGTAGCCTCACTGAGTATTATCATTCTTGGATTACAGATAAAGAAACAGAGGTTCAGAGAGGGTTGCTGACTTGCCCATGGTCACACAGGAAGTGATGGAGCTGGGATCTGAACCAGTTTCTGTTTGACCCCAGTGTCCGACCTCTGCCCTCTGTGGAGGTTGCCAGCTCCCGGCATGTCCACAGCCTCACCCAGCTGGGGACAGAGCATGCCAGGCCCACACAGGGCACCAGCTCAGTCAGCGGCCATGGCACTCCATGACTGTCCAGACTGTGACCTCCTGGTCATGGCCCAGCCTGCCATGGCATCCTCTCAGTGCTCATCACCTGCGTTGCATAACTGTGTTTCCCCACCTGCATGTGAGCTCCCAGAGGGCATGGCTGTAGCTGATTCATTGGTGCTCCCAGCATTGCCCAACTGGAGCCTGACATGTAGTGGCCTTTATTAAGGCAATAGATATTTATTACGCATCTATCTTGTGCTGGGCAATGCTGGGATGCAGCTCTGGGCCCCGTCCTTCTGAGGCCAAAGTCCAGTGGAAGAGTCAGAGAGACCCATCCCCAGACAGTGATGGCCTGGAGTAGGAAGGACTGGAATGGAGGGAGCCCGGAGTTCTCACGCCAGCCCGAGAAGGGGCCTGGGAAGATTTGGCAGAGGTGTCGAATTCACGGCCACCACCCTCACAAACTTAGCCTTGAGGGTGTAGACAGATAATGAACAAGGGTTTTTTTTCTTTTTTTCTTTTTAAAATTTTTTTAAAGGGGGCCTTTGCACTGGCTGTTCCTCTGCCTGGAATGCTCTTTCTCCAGATGTTTCCCTCTCAGTGAGATCCTCCTGAAAATTCCAACTGCTCCCTCACCATCCCTGTGTTTTCTGAGCATGAATTGTTACTTAACCAACTTATTTTTTGTGTATTTTTAGAATGTCAGACCCATGAGGGCAGAGATCTCTGTCTCATTCATGCCTGTCTCTCCATCACTGAGAAAAGAGCCTGGGACATAGTAGATGCTCAACAAATTATGATTCAATAAATACAAGGAGGGAGAGAAAGGAAGAAAATAGGGAAGCAACTGGGAAGTCTGGGGGCCCTCGCAGATTATCATCTGTCCTAGCTGGGAGGCATGAGTTTTAGCATCTCTCCTCTTCCCAGATAAGACGGTGCCAGGCTGGGAAACTGAGGCACGAGGGGACCCTGGATCACACTCCTTGAGCCGTGAAGCAGGAGCCAGCTTCAGACCAACTCTGTGTGGGGCTCAGAAGAAAAAGCCCCCGACGCCACCTGCTGGTGAGTAGTGTCACGATGGTTGTGCCCACTTTGCTGACCAAAGGCTGGCGATGCCCTTGAGGGGTGGGCAGGAAAGGAGGCAGCCCACGGGCACCCCCAGCAGATATGCAAAGTCCATGGAGCCACAGTTTAAGGCTCTTGATTTCAGAAGCCCTATGGGCACCTCGCTCAATCAGTGCTATGCAGGAGGGTAGGGCCATGCCAGCAGAGGCCCACCCTGTGTCACTCTGTGCCCGCTCCCTCCACAGCCAGCCAGGACTCCCACTTCTCTAGGAGGGGACAGCTGCCCCAGCTCCATAGAGCTGCATGCAGCCTACATGGGGCCTCTGGAGGGCAGGGGAGTCAGGATCCACCCAACTCCCCACCCAGGCCTGATCAGTATCTGGTCACAGCAGCCAAGGTGGCAAAATGTAGGCTTCTGGAGGAGAGTGGTTCCCAACCCTGGAGGTACATCCTCCAGCCAAACAGGGCTCACCACCCAGACCTCATCTACGATCTTCCATCCTGTGAGGAACAACAACAGGGACAGTAGTTAGAGCTGAAAGCCTGAGCTGGGGCCAGATGGCCTGGGTTCCAATCCCATCTCTGCCCTCTGATGGGCTGTGCAACCCTGAGCAAGGTGCTAGTCCTCTCTGGGCCTTAGTTTTCCTCATCTGAAAAGTGGTGGGAGAGTAATAGTAGCCACATCACTGAGGCTGTAGGAGTTAAATGAGATAGTATTTGTAAACAGAGCCCGGCATACGGAAAGGGCTTTGTGAGTGTAGGTTATTTTTAGGGCACAAACTCTGGAGTCAGACAGACCTTGTTTTATATTCTCTCTCTCTTTCTCTCTCTCTCTTTTTTTTTTTTTTTTGAGACAGAGTTTGAGCACATTCTCTATCTCTCTCTCTCTTTTTTTTTTGAGACAGAGTTTTGCTCTGTCACCCAGACTGAAGTGCAGTGGCTTGATCTTGGCTCACAGCAACTTCTGCCTTCCAGGTTCAAGCCATTCTCCTGCCCTAGCCTCCCAATTAGCTGGGAATACAGGCTCACACCACCACGCCTGGCTAATTTTTGTATTTTTAGTGGAAATGAGGTTTTTCTATGTTAGCCAGGCTGGTGTCAAACTTCTGACCTCAAGTGATCCCCTCACCTCAGCCTCCCAAAGTGCTGGGATTACAGGCATGAGCCACTGTGCCCGGTCAACACAGCCACTCTCCAGCATGTGGCTGGACTCTCTGAGCATAACTTCCATGTTTTATGCAATGCACAAAGTAATAGGTGCCCAGAGTGATCGCAAGAACCGAGTGAGATCACATACACAAAGCATGTGGCCGGTGCCTGTGCCACTCAATAAATGGTAGTTATCAGATATCAGCTCTGCTGTCCTCCAGCTGTGTGACCCTGGGAAATTTACTTCCTCTTTCTGAGTCTCAGTTCCCTCACCTATAAAATGAAAAGGAAATCCACTCCTATGGGATTATTTTGGTGTATAAAGAGCTGTTGGTGCTGGACGCAGTGGCTCACACCTGTAATCCCAGCACTTTGGGAGGCTGAGGCAGGCAGATTACCTGAGGTCAGGAGTTCAAGACCAGCCTGGCTAACATGGTAAAATCCCCTCTCTACTAAAAACACACAAAAAAATTAGCCAGGTGTTGTGGCACATGCCTGTAGTCCCAGCTTCTCCAGAGGCTGAGGCAGGAGAATTACTTGAACCCGGGAAGTGGAGGCTGCAGTGAGCTGAGATCGTGCCACTGTATTCTAGCCTGAGTGACAGAGTGAGACTCTGTCTCAAAAATAAATAAATAAATAAATAAATAAATAAATTTAAGTGCTACTAAATACAGAACATCAAGGCAGTGCCTGCTATGTAGTAGGTGCTCAAGAAATCATAAATATTTTTATTATTTTAAAACTACAATGGCAAAAATAAAGAAAGGTGAGCCATTATTATTTGGGTCTACCTAACAGTAAGCCACCCCATCTACACACCCCACTTACTGTTTCCCCCCCACCTGTGTCTCACCCTCACCTTTATCTTCCCCTGCCTCTCAATGGTAAACACCTACAGAATTTACCAAGTTCCACACTGTTCTAAGCATTTTATGTGTAATAAGTCATTCAACCCCCATACAGTCCTGTGAGATGGAAACTATGATCATCCCCTCTCACAGATGGGAAAACTGAGGCTCAAAGAAGTTAGATAAGTGGCTCAAGATCATTCAGTGGCCAAGTAGCAGGAGCAGATTTGTAGCTCTACAGTCCACATTTGTTTGTTTGTTTTGAGTTAGGGTCTCACTCTGTTGCCCAGGCTGGAGTACAGAGGTGTGATTATAGCTCACTGCAGCCTCTAACTCCTGGGCTCAAGTGATCCTCCTGCCTCAGCCTCCCCAGTAGCTGGTACTATAGACATCTGCCACCACATTTGACTAATTTTTTTTTTTTTTTTTCAGATAGAGTCTCGCTCTGTCACCCAGGCTGGAGTGCAGTGGCGCCATCTCATCTCACTGCAAATTCCACCTCCCGGATTTAAGTGATTCTCCTGCCTTAGCCTCCCATGTAGCTGGGATTACAGACAACTGCCACCATGCCTACCTAATTTTTGTAATTTTAGCAGAGACTAAATTTAGTAGGAATTACAGACACCTGCCACCACGTCCAGCTAATTTTTGTAATTTTCACCATGTTGGTCAGGCTGGTCTCTAACTCCTGATCTCAAGTGATCCACCCTCCTCAGCTTCCCAAAGTGCTGGGATTTCAGGTGTGAATCAGTGTACTTGGCCTAATTTTTTGTATTTTTTGTAGAAACTAGGTCTCACCATGTTATCCAGGCTGGTCTTGAACTCCTGGACTCAAGTGATCCTTGTGCCACTGCACCCAGCCAGGAGTCCATGTTTTTAACAACTCATTTGCCTGGTTGGGCCTCGCTATGCCAGGGTGACTTGGGCCTGCCCCCCCACTGACCTGGTCATCCAACACCTGCTGGACGTGGATGTGGATCCTGTTGAGGATGTGCAGCCACGTGTACCCATACTCCTTCACACGCATGGCACTCCAGGGCCTTGGGAAGACAGCAAAGGGCATCAGCTTCTCCTCAAATCCCTAGGGGGGAGAACTGGTCATACTCATGGCAGATGGAGGACCCACAGGAAAGCAGAAATGACCTGCCAGCCAAGACCCTGCTGCCCTCAAGGAAGACGGTCAGTTAAGATGGCCACCATAGAGGCTGGGCATGGTGGCTCACTCCTGTAATCCCAGCACTTTGGGAGGCTGAGGAGGGCAGATCGCTTGAGGTCAGGAGTCAGAGACCAGCCTGGCCAACATGGTGAAACTCCTTCTCTACTAAAAATACAAAAATTAGCCTGATGTGGTGGTGCACGCCTGTAAATACAGCTATTTGGGAGGCTAATGCAGGACAATAGCTTCAACCCGGGAGGTGGAGGTTGCAGTGAGCTGAAATTGTGCCATTGCACTCCAGCCTAGGCAACAGAGCAAGACTGTCTCAAACAAAAAGAAACAAAAAAGACCTGGCCACAATAATGCTCACAATTGAACATTCTGCCCCAGCCAGGCTTCCCTTGCTTCAGGTCTCTGACTTCTAGAAAAGTACATGGCTGTAGGCCAGGCACAGTGGCTTACTCCTGTAATCCCAGCATTTTGGGAGCCTGAGGTGGGCAGATCACCTGAGGTTAGGAGTTCGAGACCAGCCTGACCAACATGGAGAAACCCTGTGTCTACTAAAAATACAAAATTAGCCATGTGTGGTAGTGCATGCCTGTAATCACAGCTACTTGGGAGGCTGAGGCAGGAGAATCACTCGAACCTGGAAGGTGGAGGTTGCAGTGAGTGGACATCCTGCCATTGCACTCAAGCCTGGGCAACAAGAGTGAAACTCCGTCTCAAAAGAAAAAGAAAAGAAAAGAAAAGAAAAAGTACATGGCTGTATAAGGCTGCCCGCTACAGCATTACAATAAAAGCTCTGAACCAGAGGTCATCTCTACACCCATCAGGGAGTCAGTTAAATACATTATAGCATAGCCATCACAAAGCAGGGAAGCAGGGTGATATGGGAAGATGGCCAAGATGTGTGCGAAGGGGGAAAAAGCAATTCAAAGAACGGAGAAATCATTGGGTCTGAAGCTGGCTGCATGGTAGAACTTCCAAGAAAGCGTTTTAAAACACCAGTGTCTGGGGAAACAGAATGCTTGTGCTTGTGTGCATCAGACAAGCCGGGCACGTGGAGCAGAGAGGTTGTTGGAGTGAGGAAAATCACCATTTTGCACCCAGCATTGTAATACCAGATTGAAGCAAGGTTCATGAATGGATCATAAAACTAGCAGGGAAAGTTTGAGGTATAATGGGATATTTGCATAATCTCAAATTATCTCTCCAGGAGATGCTTGCTAACTACAAAGGAAAAAAGAGAATCACTTTATGGTGGAGAGGGCTGGCGGACACCTCCCTAACCAAGTGATCAAAATGAGCATCATCAGTAATGAGACCCATCCGTATCACACTTTCAGCTGAGAAATCAGAGACTCGAAGAGATTAAAAAGACATTGTGCAGCTGGTGCAGGATTGGTGGCTCATGCCTGCAATTCCAGCCCGTTGGAAGGCCAAGGCAGACAAATTGCTTGAGTCCAGGAGTTCAAGACCAGCCTGGGCAACATGACAAAACCCCATCTCTACAAAAAAAAAAAAAAATTAGCTGGGCATGGTGGCTCATGCCTATAGTCCCAGCTACCCAGGAAGCTGAGGCAGGAGAATTGCTTGAACCCAGGAGGCGGAGGTTGCAGGGAGCCGAGATCGCGCCATTGCACTCCAGCCTGTGTAACAAGAGCAAAACTCCATCTTAAAAAAAAAAAAGAATAAATCATAAGGGTGCTAATAACTTTGTTAAGCCCTATCCTATGCAGCTGTTAGACATGCTATGCTTACAGGCACGTACATAGTACATTCCATGTCCTTGTACTTAAGATATCTGTGATGGAAGTTCTCACAGCATGTCCCTGATCTCCATTGCTTTTACCCGTTTAGAAAAGGTTTGTTAGCCAATCAGGTTTTAGTTTAGATTGTGCGGTCTGGCTCCAGGCAACAGAGATCAGACGCAGCAGTAAGGACGACCCCAGATGCATAAGAAATAAATGTGTGTGTATTCCCTTTGTTCTTTGTACACTCCTGGCACAATGGTTAATGAGAATACCTTTCCTGCAATCCAGGAAGTAAATATTGCGTTGCTGAACGATCGTTTGCCTCAGTGCTAATTTTCATTTGTGGCACGGAGCACCTGTTTCCAATACCAGTGGACATGCTGCTGAGAGTTCCTGGCCTTAGGGCTGAGGGTGAAGTGATATTCACTGTGTAAAGCGCCCAGCACTCAGGCTGGAGCAAAGCCAACCCTCAATAGATAGGAAGAGAAAGAGAAGCCAAAGGCACCCTTCCCCCTGCTCACAGCAGATCCTGTGATGATGTGGACAGGCCCCCTTGGGCTGGTGTAGGGCATCTCTTGGCTACTGTTAAATACCTGTGGAGGGGAACAGCGTTGAGTGGCGAGCAGTCACGCTGGGCCATGCCGGGGCGTCTGCCACACGGACCCCAGCCGCGTGGGTGCTCAGTCCTTCACAAGCCTCACCTGGTAGTTGTAAATTGGCCACAGTTGTTTTCACCAGTGCTCATGAGCCCACAGCTGCAAGTCCACCCCTGAGACAGAGCAAGCCAGGATCAGACCTCTGAAGCGGGGAGAGGTGGGGTGTGGGGCGTAGGTCCCGAGGGTGGCTCACCGTGTTTGTAGAAAAGATCCTCCAACCCGTACAGCTTGCCTCGGAGGCCTCTGTGGACCTGGGCAGGGTGAATGAGCAGCTGAGACTGACGCAGACCAACGCCCGCCTGGATCTCAGCACCTCCCCGATGCCTCCCGGGGAGGGGCCTCACCTTGCTCTCATGCCATGTGCAGTAGTCCAGATCTGCGTTGGAGCAGTACATGGGCTGGGGCCCCATGTGACGATGCAGGGCCGGGCTGCCCGGTGCCTATTGGCTTTCTAGGAAAAAGGGCTCAGAATGAGGGGCTGGGGGTCGGGTGTGGAGGGGGAGGTGGGGCCGGCCCGGGAACTAGCAGGGACCTCCACCCAGGTTATCTGGAGGTCGCTCTCCAGCCAGCGAAACTGCCTCTGTATCAGGCGGTGGCCGTAATGGAGACAGAAATAGACCTCGGTGGAGGAGATGATGTGGGCGGGACCCAGATCCCCGCGCGGGGAGGCAAAGGGCAGGGGTTAGAGCCAGGGCTCCGCTGCATCTCCCATCCTTCAGGGCAGGGGGCTAGTCCCCCGGCACCCCCACATTACCTGTGCCAGAGGCCCTCATTATCCCCCAGCATGCCGAAGTGAGCCTTGTAGTTGGAGAAGTTGCTAGAATAAAGGAAGTACAAGGGATGGAGATGAGGGACTGAATTTCATAGCCCTGCTCCTGTACCCCACCCCGCCACTGTCAGGCCCTGAGTCTGGCTTCCAGCCCCCACACACCTCTGCTTGCTACCACAGTTGAGATGTTGCAGCATGAGAGACTCAGGGGAGACACTAAGAAGAACAGGACCGTTTTCATTGATCCAGCCCTCATCCACCTCCATGGCCCTCGGTCCTCACTAGCGTTCTTCATGATTCCCAGGGCACATAATGTACAGCAGGCTGGCAGCCACGGGTTCAATGAGCCGCATGAACCTATCCCAAATAGGGGCGTTGTCCTGATCCATGTTGTAGGCAAAGGCTCCTCCGGGAGCGGGTGGAAGGATGATGAGGACCCAGACTGGTCTCTGCTTTCATTGGAATTGAAAGAGCCAGGTATGGTGGCTCACGCCTGTTAATCCCAGCACCTTGGGAGGCCGAGGCAGGAGTATAACTTGAGCCCAAGAATTTGACTCCCAACCTCCCGAAGAGATTACAGGTGTGAGCCACTGTGCCTGGCCAAGATGTTTCGTTTTGTTTTGTGTTTTTAGACGGAGTCTCCCTCTGCCACCCAGGCTGGAGTGCAGTGGTGTCATCTTGGCTCACTGCAACTTCCAGGGTTCAAGCGATGCTCCTGCCTCAGCTTCCCAAGTAGCTGGGATTACAGACATTGCCTGGCTAATTTTTGTATTTTTAGCCAGGCAGGTCTCAAACTTCTGACCTCAAGTGATCTACGCACCTCAGCCTCCCAAAGTGCTGGAATTACAGGAATGAGCCACCACACCCGGCCCAAGATGAATATTATTATTCCCATTTCAGATGGGGAAACTGAGGCCCCAGGTCACACAGCTGGCTAGTGAAGATTTAGAAATAAAAACCTAGGGAGCCTGATTCCAGAGTCTGCACTTTGAAGCATACAATCCCCATTACCCATCTCATTCCCTTCCCCCTCTTAAATGACAACAGCAGCAGCAATAATAATAATAACCAGCACGCTACCAGGCAACGGGAACTCACGTAGTCATCACAGCAGTCCTTCGAACTTGGAACCAGCTTTCTGTCTAATCAAAATACATGGGGAAAACCCTGCTCCTGGCAAGAGGGCCAGAGACACCGTCTGTGCGGTCAGTCCCATCCCCTGTCCCTTCAGAGACGCACTGGCCCCAGCCCTGTCCCCTCCATGGTCCTGACTCCACCCCTAATCCAGGCTCCCCCACCATCCCTCCACATACCTCCCACCAATTCTCCACTATCCTTCCACTCACCCCCCACCAACCCTCCACGCGGCCCCCACCATCCCTCTGCAGGCCCCTGCGGATGCGGATGCCTCACCCACGTGGAGAACCGCACCATATATGCCCTGCTGGGTGTCCCTGCGCAGCCGCGGGAAGACCTTCAGATTGTCAGCCCCCAGATCCCCAAACACAGCCAGATGGCGGCTCCAGTGGGCCCCATTCTTGAGGACCCTGAAGTGGAACCCAAGGCTCCAGCCCTGGGCATTGCCACAGCAATAAACTGAAGGAAGAGGAAAAGGTTGCAGTCAGCTGGGGCCCCCCAAGACCCTCCCTCCAACCCCCATCCTTCCTCGACTGGTGGAGGGGAGGAGATGGGGGGGACTAATGGGGGCTGGCCTATGCCCCTTCGGTCTCTCTTCCTGGCACCTTCCATTTTCCTCCTGGGATCTCATGCAATAGGCTTGCAGATAGGCAAAGCTGTTACCAGCCCAGCCTGAGCCCCCAGCCAGTGGTAGCTTCTAGTCCATATCCCACTCCTCTTCCCATCAACAGCTCAGCCTGGGGTCCCTCTCACCATACTGAACCCCCCACAGCAGCTTGCGCAGCGTGACTAGGTGTATGTAGAGCTTCCTCCGGAGGATACCCCCGTCCACAAAGGGGACGAAGGTGCCCTGGGTGCGGAGGGGCAGGGGCCCTGATGGCTGCAACCCGAATTGCACTTCGGAGCAGGTTGGGACCCATGTGGTCCAGGTGACAGTCATGGAGCCTGGCTCATCTGGGGAGAAAGGGGCAGAGGGTGTGGGGGAGTGAGGCCTGGGGAGGGTGGGAGGGACTTGCACAAAAAGTGAGGGACGTTGGCAGTAACTGCTGTTGAACAGTTAGTCAAGGACACAGGTTCTGGAACTGCCCAAGTTTAATCCCAGCTCTGCCTTTTCTATTCTTTTCTCTTTTTTCTTTTCTTTTCTTTTCTTTTTTTGAGATGGAGTTTCACTCTTGTTGCCCAGGCTGGAGTGCAGTGGCGCGATCTCGGTTTACTGCAACCTCCACCTCCTAGGTTCAAGCAATTCTCCTGCCTCAGCCTCCTGAGTAGCTGAGATTACAGATGCCGGGTAACTTTTGTATTTTTAGTAGAGATGGAGTTTTACCATGTTGATCAGGCTGGTCTTGAACTCCTGACCTCATGATCCACCCACCTTAGCCTCCTAAAGTGTTGGAATTACAGGCGTGAGCCACTGCACCCAGCTTTTTTTTTTTTTTTTTTTTTTTTTTTTTTTTTTTTTTTTTGAGACAGGGTCTTGCTTTGTCACCCAGGCTGGAGTACAATGGTGTGATCTCGGCTCATTGCAACCTCTGCCTCCCGGGTTCAAGCAATTCTCCTGCCTCAGCCTCCTCAGTAGCTGGGATTACAGGCACCTGGCACCACATCCAGCTAATTTTTGCATTTTTAGTAGAGACAGCATTTTGTCATGTTGGCCAGGCTGGTCTTGAACTCCTGACCTCTGGTGATCCACCACCTTGGCCTCCCAAAGTGCTGGGATTACAGGTGTGATGCACTGCACCTGACCCCAGCTCTGCTGAGCTTTCCTGGGGCACATCACTTCGCCTCCTGAGCCTCAGTTTTCATGTCTGCAAAATGGAATAATAATAGTGTCTGCCCTGGATTGTTATTATGAGGCTTAGATGAACAAATAGAAGTAAATCACATGAAACAGTGCCCAGTACACTTAGGGTTATGTGGGGGAATGAGTATTATTATTAATATCATTATTTACCATGTGCAGGCCTTGTGCCAACTGTGGTACACACAATATCATTTAAGGGTTGCCAGCTTGGGTGTCTGGGGGCCACAGGTGACCCAAAGGGAGACAAGGGCCACCTGTAAGAGAGCAAGGAGTTGCAGAGTGGGTGGCCAACTGTAGACTCACCTTATCTCAAAGGGACAGCCATCACTCAGATCTGGTGGTAGCCACCAAGCAAGCAGGAAATGAGCCCAGTAACAGCAAAGCTATTGACTTTTTTTTTTTTTCTTGGAGATAGTGTCTTTCTCTGTTGCCCAGGCAGTGGTGCCATCATAGTTCACTGCAGCCTTGACTTCCTGGGCTCAAGCCATCTTCCCACCTCAGCCTCCTGAGTAGCTGGAACCACAGGCACATGCCACCATGCCCAGCTAAATTTTCTTTCTTTCTTTTTTTTTTTTTTTGAGGTGGAGTCTTGCTCTGTTACCCAGGCTTGAGTGCAGTGGTGCAATCTTGGCTCACTGCCACCTCTGTGAGATGGCCTGGCTCTGTGTCCCCACCCAAATCTCATCTTAAATTGTACTCCCGTAATTCCCATGTGTTGTGGGAGGAACCAATGGGAGATCATTTGAACATGGGGGCAGTTTCCGCCATACTGTTCTCATGGTAGTGAATAAGTCTAGTGAGATCTGATGGGTTTATCAGGGGTTTCCACGTTTGCTTCTTCCTCATCTTCTCTTGCTGCCACCATGTAAGAACTGCCTTTCACTTCACCGGCTGGGCATGGTGGTTCATGCCTGTAATTCCAGCACTTTGGGAGGCCAAGGCTGGTGGATCACCTCAGGTCAGGAGATCGAGACCAGCCGGGCCAACATGTGAAAACTCGTCTCTACTAAAAATAGAAAAATTAGCCAAGCATGATGGTGGGTGCCTGTAATTCCAGCTACTCAAGAGGCTGAGGCAGGGGAATTGCTTGAACCCAGGAGGCAGAGGTTGCAGTGAGCTG